>NW_026606163.1:955000-2155000 GCF_029834395.1 Sorex fumeus
TGGTGATCAGTGCTTTGTGATAATTAATGGTTTTCTCTCACCTTGGTGATTCTTCTTATTCTGAAGTTCATCCTAGTAGCATTCTAAAGTTCATCCTAGTAGCATTCTAGCTAATTTAGATTTCATTTTTTGGGGGTCACACATGGAGATGCACAGGGGTTATTCCTGTCTCTGCACTCAGGAATTTCTCCTCGCAGTGCTTGGGGTACCATATGGGATTCTGTGACTCGAACCCAGGTTGGCTGGGTAGGGACTGTAGATGAAATAAGACAGAGCTGCAAGAAGCCACTGCAGATATACCAAATCTACAGTCTGTCTTCCCTAAACTGGGTAAGGCCACTGGCTACCAACATTCCAAGAAGAAACAAGAGCAAGAATATCCTCTTTGAAAGGACTGATAAAAAGTGAACTTTAATCTACTTTTACCTCTTGACCATGCTGAGGCTTTCACCTGATCAGCATATCATTTATGACCTCATCTTTCTCTTTCCCTTATAAAAACTCACTTTTGTGCCTTCTGCAGACTCTCTCTGAATATGAGCTTTACAACTCTTTCATTTATTTATTTTTGTTTTGAGGTCACACCCAGGGGTGCTCCAGGTTTACTCTTGGCTTTGCACTCAGGAATCACTCCTGGCGGTGCTTGGGGGACCATATAGGGATCATATAGGATGTGGGGATCAAAGCTGGGTCAGTTACATGCAAGGCAAATTCCCTACCCGCTATATTATCACTCCTGCCTCTCTACAACTCTTTTTATCTTATTTTTAATTTTTAAAAGGTTGTTTGCAATAATTTATTGTATTCAATATTCTAACAAAAAAACAATTCCACCACCATTACACCTTATCATCACCATTATTTTCAATTTTACCACTACTACCCAAGCCTGCCCCAAAGGCAGATCCTCAATAATTTATTTTTATTGTTTGTTAAGAGTAATTCACTAAAAATGATCCAAAGAGGGCTTTTTAGAGGAAAATGTGTGAAGATTGGTGTATCTCATCTTGGAGCTGTTTAGCCTTGTATAATAAATTACTGACGGGGCTGGAGCGATAGCACAGCGAGTGAGGCATTTGCCTTGCATGCAGCCAACATGACCAACACAGGTTCGATTCCCAGCATCCCATATGGTCCCCCAAGCACCTTCAGGAGCAATTCCTGAGTGCATGAGCCAGGAGTGACCCCTGAGCATCTCCGGGTGTGACCCAAAAAGCAAAAAAAAAAAAAAAAAGAAAAAAAAGAAATTACTGACATGTTGTTACATGTTGAGCCTTGTGAACACATATATATGTGTACATATGTATGTATGTATATATATATATGTATATAGATAGATAGATCAAGATCAGTTGCCTTCTACTTTGTGTGCTACTGTTGGTACACCAGAGGCATAGAGTATGAGATGTAACTCCAGAAATTCCAAAATTTTAAATAGAATGATACAGCTTGAGTTAAATGCATCTCTGCCACTTGTTGCTCTTTTTCGAGATTTTTTGTGAGTCTCTGGATCATGGTCGTTAATGAGTTTATATGGTGCCCTTTTAATGCCCAAATAAACACTCTGATTGTCTCCCAATTCGGCTTTTTATTCGGTTGTTAAGGGTCATCAATTTTAATTTTTGGAGGGGTTTTTGTTTTGCTTTGTTTGGGGCCACACACCCACCTGTGCTCAGGGATTACTCCTGGGCAGTGTCTGGGGCCTATATGTGGTGCCAAGATCAAATCCAGATGGGCTATGTGCAAGGAAAGTACCTGAAGTGCCGTGCTATCTTTCTGGTCTCAATTTCAGACTTTTGAGAATGGTAGATAGTCAAGAGAATTTTGTTTCGATTTTACTTTAGGCACAGTGGTTTACTATGCTGTTAATAGTAGCATTTCGTGCACGACACGGTTTAGCACCAAACCCCTCACCTGAATGTCTACTTCTCTGATCATTGTCCCAGTGTCTCTCCTCTTCACACCCCAAGGTAGCTTACTACTAAGACCAGTTCTCAATTTCTGTGACCTTTGGGTATTTGCATGTCTTTATATTCCATCATGTCTACTACATGTCTTTATATTCCATCAGGAGAGAGATCATTCTGTGTGTGTGTCTCTCTCTCTGTGAGTGAGGGCACTCCCCACTTGCGTTTGGTGGTCAAGAGTCGCCTCCCCATCCCAATCAGCCTCTGCATACCAACACATGAGGGAGGAAAAAAGGCCACCAAAATGGTTGGTGATTAATTGCCATATATTACAGTCTATGTTCCTCCATGCATTCCATTCTCCCTATGTGTCTATTCCAGTCTCGCCCCATGCCCCATTCCAGTTTCACCCTGTCCCTCATTCCAGTCTCACTCTGCCCTCATTCCCATTCCTTCATGCCCCATCTCACAGCCTTCGTTATTCACCCAGGCCCCCAGAGTTGGGGGTAGCAATACAACTTGTAGTGATTGCACACTCAATATATGTAAGTCCCTTCCCTCAGGTGAACCTTCTTCTAGGACAAAATCTCATCTTGCAAGAAGATACACCCAAGGGCAGAAAACCATCTAGGGGCATATTTCTCCTTTCCTTGGCCTATTTCCATTTAAATGGTCATCTTAAATTTACTTCTTAATATTTCTAGTCATTTTGTATGAACACCGTAGCACTGTAGCACTGTACTCCTGTTGTTCATCTGTTTGCTCAAGTGGGCACCAGGAATGTCTCACAACAAATTGTGAGACATGTTGTTACTATTTTTGGCATATTGAATACGTTATGGGTAGCTTGCCAGGCTTTGCCATGCAGGCGAGATACTCTCAGTAGTTTTCCCGGCTCTCCGAGAGGGGCGGAGGAATAGAACCCGGGTCAGCCATGTCGGCCGCATGCAAGGCAAACGCCTTACCCACTGTGCTATCACTATTAAGGTTTGTATTATTGGAAAATTGCTATGTTGATCAAAGGGATGGTTCTTCCTATTCCCATTTTGTTTTATACAGAAGTTTGTTAATGATAAACTTATATCCTATAATTTGATTAATTAAATATTTCTGAATTGAAAGAAAGAGAAACTTAATACCGTAAGATATATTAAGTTTAAAGGATAGGGTGGCTCTCCTGGAGACATCTCTCTTATATCCCAGACTACAGTCCTCAGGCCAAGTTAGTCTTCCTAACCTTAGCAGGGTCCTTATTCAGATCCTTCTTTTTGGGTGATGACAAAGTTTGTCCATGACCATACTCATAACTTACTATATTTTATGGTGGTTGGCCTGTCCCTTTTAGATCCCAGGATAGCTTATGGCTTGTCCCTTTTCAATGCTTGGGTAGCTTACGGCTTGCCCTGAGTCCATCCAAGACCCTCACTGGAACCCTCCTTTTGGGGTGCTAGGAACTAAGGACAACTGAGGCTTAAGTCGAGTAAATATGACAAATGCCCAGGAATAAATATTGTTCTGAGTCAATTAACTCCCAGAAGCACAGCATTCACTATCTTCCTGTGTCGATACAAAAAGGACACTGCTTTAGAGTAAACTGTGAAAAGGACATAAGGGAAAGAAAAAAGCAAATATTTCAGTTGCATATACAAAATCCAGAGTCCTGAGAAGAATCTGACTTTACAAATCACAGAGTCTGATTTTGGGATATAGTGATTAACAGAGAGGGGAAGCAGAACAAAGAATAAGTTAAAGATTAATAAAGAGGAATGGGAGTGCCACTGGGGCTGTGTGATGAGGGCAACTCAATAATCTAAACTCCCTGAGGCAAGGGAGGAAGGACAAACCAATCCAACATCTCTCCTAATTTCACTCAGCATGAAACTCTCCAGATCCTGCCAGGTAGCAGCTAATCGTATGATTTATCATTTTTTACAGTAGAGTAGTATTCTATGTGTGTATGTACCACAGCTTCTTTATCCTGCCATCTATTCAGTCAAGACATGTTTTAAATAACATAAAATACCACTGATTCATGAATAAAAAAAAAAGTATTTTACAGAGTGAAAGTTTAGGGCTGTGGAAGAGAAAGATGCTAACAGAATTCTGCTTCACTGATGGGGACCCCATCCCTGAGAGCAAATTGGGGTTTATATACTCTGCAGTGGACCATTCTCAAGGAAGGAAAAACTTAAATTGAAATAATAGTTAAAAGGAGACAAAGTATGAGTTTTTAACTGCCCTATGGTAATTTCCAACATCCTCACTGAGTAAGAGATAATAAATGCATTTTGAATTTTGAAAAGATACCTTACCTTACACAGGAGCCATTTAACATATAAAAGTTAATGCCAATCAAGAGATTACAATCTCTTATTATAAATTTCTTATTTTGGTTAGGTGAAAAAGGAACTCTCATCCACTGGTGGTAGGAATGTTCAACCAATGTGGAAAGTATGAAGAGTTCTCAGTAAATTGAGCTGCCATATGACCCAGCTATTTCACTTTTGGGAATCTAGCATCAGGACACACAAACATTCATCTAAGATGACATCATCACACCATTATTCATTGCAGCACTTAAAACAAATAGCTATAATATGGAATCAACTTAGGCGTCCAATAAAAATGAATGTATTATGAAGATGTGGTACATATACACAATGCAACACTATACACAATGGAATATTATGCAGCTGTAAAGAATGAAGAAATCATTCAATTTGCTGCAACCTCAATGGAACTGCATTATATCATGTGAGTGAAGTCAGGCAGAAAAAGAAAGAAAATCATAGGATGATCTCACTTATCTGTGATATATAAATTAACTGGAAGAATAAGGAATGAAATATGGCAAAGAGTGGATGTCTAGATTGCCCCTGATTATAGAGTACAGGGAAGAGAACAAAGAAGGTAAGAAATAGAGGTGGGGTGGGGGGAAGAGGAAAGAAGATGAAGACAGGAAGTAATGGGTAAGCAGGGGTCAATGGCCTGAGATACATCAGTAATGTGGAGGGGTGGGTAGCTACAGACACAAAACAGTATCAACAACACTAAAAACATGAGACACAAATGACAACAACCAAACATTCTGATGTGCCTGTAAGGTGGCAGCTTGTGGGGGTGGGAGGGAACTTGGGGTCACTGGTGATGGGAAATTGATGCTAGAACATTAGATGTTTCAATAACTTTGTAAATCACGGTTCTTTAATGAAATAAAAATTGTTTTTTAAAAAGATATTTTGGTCTGATGACTGTTTGACCTGGTCTTTCTTACATCTCGTCTCAGCAGGAGGCTGGCGTGGAGATATGAGATATGGTGCAGGGCTTCTACACACACTGACTACAAAGGCCTCTGTAGAAGTTACCTCTGCCCTGGTCTAGCCATAACTGACCTGTAACTTTAGCCAAGTGACCTTAGCTGCCAGCCGTGACTTCTTTGTCAGTACCTGACAGAGGAAAGCTAAAGTCTTGCCACCATATTGGGAAAAAACAAATTCACTGCAGTGGTAACCTAAATGTTCATTAAAGACCCTGGGTTAGCCTTCTTGTTTTCCAGGATAGATAGGAAAATAAATTTGGGTAACACTGGAGGTTGAAAGTGTTATTTCTTCACTCGACTTAGTTTTAGGGCTATTTCCCGTCCTCAGCCTAGCAATTCTCAATGGACTGTGTTGAGGAGAAAATCAGAAGACCTAGGAAATGAAAGGCAAAGCTTGGAGCATGCCAACCTATCTCCCCCAGGAATGGGAAGGGGGGCTTCAACTATAATAATTCACATGTAGTTATGGTGCTGTTTTCTAGCACATGGGTATATTAAAGGTATGTCCCTTCCCCTTCAGTGATACCAAACAGCCACAGTACATGTAAGAGGAATAGGGAAGCATATTTAGGGCAATAGAAACTTGACCTCAAGTGCTGACACTAGATACTGATTGAAAATCCTGCCGTTAAAGATTATTGTTAGAGAAAATTTAGCTTGGTTTTAAAATGCAGTCTTTAGTCCTGGAACCCAAGAAGGAGGAACTATAAATTGTAAGTTACAAATTTTATAAATTTGGTAGCTACATCTGTAATGAAACATGGTTATCCCTAGAACATGGGCCTGATAGTATCTAATAAATGGGAGAAAGGACCAGGAACTAACATTGGGTTAGAACCGCTGCCCATGTTTGCTGAGTTTGCCTACTTGGCAACCACCCAATCTTGAAAGACCATAATCAATAGTTGACAAACTACTCTAGGCACCATATAATCTCATCAATGGCCAAGATCCACAGACTCTTAAATAAAGCTCTCAGGAGAGTGCAACATAGAACATCCTGACCCTGCTCCAGGCTGTCTTCACCCTGGCCACTCGGAGGGGGACAGGCTGAGTTTCCCTCCCCACCCCTGCAGAGTCCAGGCAGTCAGAAACCTCCTGAGTCCAACCATATCCATGCTCAAGGCCTCTCTGCACAGGTTCGGAAGAGCCTCAACTATGAGGGAACTTGCAGAAAAATCCAGTATTCTGGACCCGTGACTGATATCTCCAAGCCTGCTTGGAACGGGTCTGGGCCTCCTCCCCCCAGCTCTCCAGTTTTCCAGTGTCTTGGTAGTCACACAACAAACTGCCTCTGGTGCCATATAATCTCACCAACGGTCAAAACCCAGAGATTATGAAATAAAGCTAATGGAAGAGTGTGACATAGTACAACCTGGAGCATGAGGCCGAATTCACGGCTGCAGGACCTCTTATGCTCTAGCCCACTGATGTACCAAAAAGTAGCACACATTTGTTTGGGTATAACTGTACATGCTTGCAATCTTTTATACAAGGACTTACTTAAATGACTTCAGGATGAAATATAACAATCTTCACAAACTTTCCTCTTATGGTGGTGAGAAGGTGCACAATGTTGGGATTGGTTTTGAATATTAATTGTAGTCTGTTGGGGTCCGAGCTCAGGACAGCCTCACCTGTCAAGGAAAACTCTGAGAGACCAAGTCCATGCAAAAGCAAGAGGTTTATTCAAGCATGCTCGGGCTCACAGCATGACCACAAACCGTCAGTGACTGAGAGCCCCGAGCCTCTTCAAAGGGGGCTTTTTATAGGGCATCTTCCCGAGCATTTCAGAAAAGCCCGCGCACAAGTCACCCAATACATTTGAATTATCACATTAGATGCTGCACGCAGGCAGCCAGTCATTTTGCAACAAGCCATCAGCACCAGCCACTCTCTTCTGTACCTGTCACCAGGCCCTCCCAATGGGCAGTCAATTAGGCCTTTTCATTAGGCCTTCTCCAACCTTGTGGCCTTATCTGGTGAATTCCAGGTGCAAGGAGGAGATGGGAGTACTTGGTGTTGGGCCTTGTTAGGCGGATTCCAGGACAAAGAGATGCCTCATTAGGCCTTCTCAGGCCTTGTAGCCTTATCTGGCGAATTCCAGGTGCAAGGAGGAGTTGGGGGTACTTGGTGTTGCTAGCCTGCTGCAGCTGCAGGACGGGATATGGGCTGGGACTTGCTTTGCTAGGGCCCAATTGTCATGGGGCTATCTTTCATAGTCAACTATTGTTGAAGAGCTTTTTTAAAATAAAATAAAAATAAAAACAAATTGAAAAAAATCAATAGTTGCTATTAAAGCCTCCTTTTTCTCCTGTCTTTGAGGCTCTAAATCTATGCATTTTAGACAGGCAGGATATTTCTCACAGTACATGCTGGATATCAACTGGAATGCCCACCTGGAGGCAAAACGCTTGGTTACATAAAAAAAACACAATGGCATGAGCACGCTTCATAAATATTCATACCCAGGGGCTGCAGCGATAGCACATCCGTGTAGGGCATTTGCCTTGTACGTGACCATCCTGGGTTCGATTCCCTGCATCCTATATGGTCCCCCAAGCACCGCCAGGAGTAATTTCTGAGTGCATAAGCCAGGAATAACCCCTGTGCAATGCTGGGTGTGACCCAAAAAGAAAGAAAAAGAAAAAATAAATATTCATATCCAGCTATAAGGGGGCAGGAAACCTGGCGATGGGAGAGGTGGGGCGGGGCGAGTGGGAGGCGGGGCGAGTGGGAGGCGGGGCGAGCGGGAGGCGGGGCGGGGCGAGCGGGAGGAGGGGCGGGGCCAGCGAACAGGGGGCGGGGCGAAGGGGCGGGGCGAGCGGGAAGCGGGGCGAGCGGGAGGCCAGGCGAGCGGGAGGCGGGGCGAGCGGGCCGGAAGCCAGCGGCAGGAGCGAGCCGGGCAACTTGACGACCCCGAGCGCGCTGCTGGTGATGGCCGTGAGCGGCTCCGGGAAGTACGTCCGGGCGGCGGGCACACGGGAGGAGGACAGGCCGCGGGGACGCGGGGCCCCTGGGAAGTCCCCTTCCCCTTCGCGGGGACGGGAGCGGGGCGACGCGAGCCCGGAGCGGCCGGAGCGCGTTCCCGGCGCGGGCGGGCGGCGCGGGCCAGTCCGGGCGGGCCACAGCAGCGGCAGCTCGGGGGTCCCGGCATCCCCGCTTACGGGCCCCTGCGCGCCGCCCGCACCTCCTCCTGCACCTGCGCCAGTCAGTCCCGGCGAGCGCTTGCACCTCCCGGTTTCGAGAAGTGAACTTGACCTTCCGTTTTTTTTTTTTTTTCACGTCCTTAAATGACGAGTTATTGGTGTAAACGACAGTGGTCGTGTTCACTTGAACCGTATTTTCTTTTTTTTAGTTGGGAGGCTATGTGACAGGCAGCATAAAGCATCTCACAATCTTGATTGCCGGCACCGAGACCTTTGTTCCCTGATAACGAGCCAACTATTAACTCTACCCAGTTACTGGTAGTTTCTGGTAAAACAGTTACTGAAGCAAAAAAAGAAAAAAAATCCAGAACTAAACTATCCGGGGGGTGGGGCTTCCTCCTGGCCCGAGCTCAGGCATCACTCTTGGTGGTGCTCCGGGAAGTTTATGGGGCACTGGAGGTCGAGCACCGGCTGGCCGTGTGCAAGGCCAGCATCTTGCCCACTGTGCTAAAGTATCTTGACCTTCAGATGCTCTAGACTCTCCTTAGTCAGGAACCACCCATGTGGGTTGTACCCATTTAAAAAGCTTGCTTCGGGTAAATAGATATATCTTTAGAAGAATTGGGGAGGGGGGCATGTTTACCCTCAAAGACAGGGAATCTGGGATGAAATTAAAAGTCAGCACCTGCAGTTTCCTAGCTACCTGCTTTAAAAGTGGTGTCCTGAGGCTGGAGTGATAGCTTAGTGGGTAGGGTGTTTGCCTTGCACGGGGCAGACCCAGGTTCGATTCCCAGCATCCCATATGGTCCACTGAGCACCGCCAGGAGTAATTCCTGAGTGCATGAGCCAGGAGTAACCCCTGTGCATTGCCGGGTGTGACCCAAAAAGGAAAAAAAAAAGTGTAAAACTGCTCCTGTGCTTGGTGTAAGGGACTTAGTAACCGCAGGACTTGGTTCCACCATGGCCTGCTGAGCTAGCTTGGGTAGTTAGTCACATTTCCATCAGGCGAGAGGGAAGATGTCCTATGCAATTCAGATGGTTAGTTTCATGCATTCAGAAAAATATTGGACTCAGTCATTCATGGTTGTCACTGATAATGGGACAAAAATCCCTACCTTCAGGGAGTTTATATGCCACTATGGGGGATGGCAGTGAATATATACACATCAACCAAAAGTGCTGGTGGTGGCCACCTCCAGGTGAGAGACTGGGGAGGAAGTGGGCAGAGCACCAGGCAGGAGGGTCAAGGAATGACCCTCTGAAGAAATGTGGGAGTTAGGAGAGAGGAGGGGACAAGCCTGGAGAACAGTGGGAAAGCGTTATGGCAGAGGGTCTAGAACGTGTCAAGGCCCAGAGGCCTGACTGCCTTATGGATTATCAGGGAACCCCAGCAGGGCAAGATGGGTGGCCTGAAGTTAGAGATTCGGTTATGGAATATAAATAAGAGCATTGTGGATGGACTATGAATAAGAAGTAAAGAGGGGTTTTAAGACTTGCACCTGGACAGCTTGGAGAAGGGAGAAGTACACCAGTGTTCCCCAAAGAGGAAGATGCTGCTCCAGGATTTCTGGAAGAATCCAGAAGGGCAGTATTAGCCTCTGATGAAATTAGGGGTTGTTGAGTAATGTTATGTTTGATTTTGGGTCATACCAAGCACTCCTTGAGGGCTTCTTTTGGTAGTGCACAGGGGACCATGTGGCAGGAATTCAGCTGGGATGAGCCACGAACAAGGCAAGCCTCAAAACTCTTGGACCACCTCTCCTGCCTGGAGTAATAATTTTTCTGAATAGGGAATCTCAGGACAAAGAAATTTGGGAACCTCTGTTATAGGCTGACATGGAGAAGTAGGAGACACATGTGGAAGGAAAATATCTGGAGCTCAGTGTGGGACTGGGTCTATTTCAAATAAATTTGTCAAATGGGGGATTGATTTTCCAAGTCAGAAGTTTGCAGATGTACTACCTCTGTGACCCCCCCAAACTTTTTTAAAAATATATTTGATTTCAGAAAGTGAAGCAGTCATATAAAAATATCAAGTAGGGGCAAGAGCAGTAGCACAGTGGGTAAGGGTGTTTGCCTTGCACGTGGCTGACACAGGTTCCATTCCTGGCACCTCATGTGGTCCCGTGAGCCCCACCAGTAGTAATACCTAAATGTAGAGCCAGGAGTAAGTCCTGATCACTGTCAGGTGTGGAGCCCGAGAAACAAGTAAACACTTTGGAATTGGTAAATGTTTACCAACAAATTGGACTTTGATTACAAAGTTGAGATCACCATATGGAAGGGGGAGGGGTTGAGGAATGAGGAAAAAGCGAGACTAGAAGCGACATAAGGGCAGTGGTGGAGAGATTTTGGTACTGGCGGTACAATAACTTTATACACCAAAAGTAAAATTGTAACCATGTTATCTTAAACACAATTTTTAAAAATTGTGGAATTGGTATATAAAGGGCTGGAGCGATAGCATAGCGGTAGGGCGTTTGCCTTACAAGGGCCAACTTGGCCGACCCGAGTTTGATTCCTCCGCCCCTCTCGGAGAGCTCGGCAAGCTACGGAGAGTATCTCGCCCGCACGGCAAAGCCTGGCAAGCTCCCCGTTACATATTCTATATGCCAAACACAGTAACAAGTCTCGCAATTTTACTGGGCCTGTTCGAGAAATCGATGAAGAACGGGAGGACTGTGACTGTGACTGTGACTGTGACTGGTATATAAAATTTGGGAGACCAGGTCTGATAAATATTAAGCGGATATGTAAATTGTGATGGTGGTAAATGGTATTTGTGCAACACCTTAGAAATTGAAAGCCAGAAAGGATTTCATTTCTCATTGGCTGCCTTCTCTGTCCATCTTCCGTGGCACAGACCAAGCCTCTGGCGGCCAGCTGGTAGCTCAGTCAGTGCTGGCTAAATGAAATGAGCGATGGGGAATGGGTACTGTGGCTCAGTTCTCTCATTTTGCTGGTGAGAAAATAGTTTCACCTTGCACAGGATCTTAGTCCTGTAATGACAGAATAGAGAACCTGCCAGATGTCAGATTCAGAGCCCCGAGGCCTTCCCACTGCCTGCACTGCCTTTTAGGGGGAACAGATCCTTATCAGATTCTCAGAGCAGAGATCCCTGGACATCCAGTCCGAAGGGCTGGCCTGTCTCTTGTGTCCATTAAGAGTGCGTCTCATCTATTTATTTCTTCATTTTTGTTTTGGGAGGCCCCCCAACTGTGCCTAGAGCTTACTCCTGGCTCTGTGCTCAGGGATCACTCCTGGCAGGAACCAGATGGGTTGCTGGGGGTTGAACCTGCTGGGCCTTACTGTTGTCCTGTCTCTCTGCTCAAGCATGTCGCCCTGAGCCCTGAGGCAGTGCTGTGCTTTGCACCTTGTAGGAGTTAGAGGAGGTTAATCCCCTTCACATCCCTCCTAGCATCCTCAGGAGAGTTTTGAGCACTTCAGGAATTCAGTTTTTTTTTTCCCTTAGAAAGTAAACACCTAGGGGCTGGAGCTGGGACAGTAGTCAGGGTGCATGCCCAGCACTCTGTGCCTGCAGTGCCTCGTGGTCTCCTGTGCACCATCTGGTGCAGCCCTGGAGGTTTCTGAGCACCTCTGTGGCCTGGGTGAGGCCAAGCTTGGCAGAGCTGAGCAGTACCACAGTCTCAGGCTTTTGCACAAGACCTCTGGCCATGTGGGCCAAGAACCACCAGAAGGGCTCTCAGGTCTTCTGAGCACCACTTGGGAGGCATCTATTAAGCAGGGGCCAAAACACTTAAGGAGTTTAATGAGATTTGATGGTATGTTTCGGGGGAGAGGTTAGCGGCACGTGGGTAATGATGTCTTTCTTTAAACTCCTGGAGAAAACGAAAACCATACTCGAGATTCCATGGTCAAGAACATCACTTTTGGGGTAGGAGCAATAATGCAGTGGGCTGAAGCACATGCCTTGCATGCCGGAAACCCAGGGTCAGGCCAGAAACCCCATGGTTTCCCAAGCATCTGCTGGGAGCGGCCCCTGAGCACAGAGCCAGGAATGACCTTAGAGCACCACCGGGAATCACCCAAAACCCAAAACCAACAAGGCATCACAACCACTTGCAGATTGTCATCAGTATACTTTGATCTGAGTTCTGGAGGGCACCCTAGGATTGGCTGGTTGGGAGGGCGTGGTCATTTGAACATCTGCATCCTCTCCACAGATCAAGTGTGGGCGCCCTGCTGGCATCCGAGGTAACCCGCCTTTCTGTCCCTCAGTCTCACACCCTACTGGTCTCCTACTGTTCTCTCCCTTCCCCGACCCGAAGGCAGGCTGATCTGTAAGCACGAACAAGTACAGAGTGCCACTCACTGCTGCAGTTTGGTTTCCCATCGGGTGATTACAGATAATGATGGGTGAGCCCCACAGCACACTGCTGAGCTTCAAACCCCTTTTCTTTCCTGTGGGCGGTTAGGGGGGGAGGCCGGGGATGCTCTTCTGCAACTCGGGGGAAGCACGGAGTTGCTGTGTGGGCCCTCGTGGTGGCAGTCGCCTGAGATGCCCTGCCCGCTACATACTCCTTTCGTTTTGTTTCCAAGCTCGGGTGGAAATTCTATGATTCAGATGACTATCACCCGGAGGGATATCGAGTGAAGATGAGCAGCGGGATCCCCCTGGATGACCAGGTAATGGCTGCTGTCTCTTTCCAGCCCACGCCTTGCCCTCACAGACACCCCTGCAGCATCCCTTGGACAGAGTTCCTGGGCCCCCGAGGTGATTCGGAGGCAGGTGCTCCCGAAGCCATCTCAGTTCCCAAGAGCTCCTCTACATTCACTGGCAGTGGCCCTCGCCTTTTCGCCAAAACCATGACCCCCGCGTGGGCAGAGGCAGAAGCTCCTGTGCCTTATGTGTGAGCGAGTTTGCCTCCTCTTCTTGGTCCCTTCCTCCTGCCACTGCCACACTGTGGCACCCACCGCAAAGCCAGGAAGAGATTTGAGGGGCTGGAGAGACAGCACAGTGGAGAAGGCACTTGCCTTGCATACAGCCAGCCCAGGTTTGATCGCCAGCTCCCTATATGGTCCCTTGAGCGTGTGAGCCCTGATGACTGAGCCAGAGACAGCTAGGTGTAGCCCAAAAGCAGAAACAAGCACAGCAAAACAAAACAAGAAAGATCTTTGAAATTCAAGTATGGTACCCCAAATAGTTCTGCAAGTCCCACCAGGAATGATTCTTGTGTGCAAGAGCCAGGAGAAAGTTCAGAGCACAGCCAACTGTGCACCCCCCAAAAAAAAATAAATAGCCCCAACTGGAGTGATAAGGCACCTGCCTTATATGCAGCTGGTCTGGATTCAATCCCCAGCATCCCTTCTGGTCTCCTGAGCACCGCCAGGAGTGATTCCTGATTACAAACCAGGAGCACCCTCTGAGCATCACCAGGTATGGCCCAAAACCAAACAAAACTATCCCTATGGAATGCAAGTGTGGCTGTAAGGGGAGTGAGAGGGACAGTGGATATGGTGGATACGCAGAGCACAGAGTGGCCAGGGACAGGAGTGGCCATGGGGTCATTTGGTCTTGACCCCGAAACCAGTGGGAAGTTTCAAGAGCCAGACCCTCTGTGCTCTCTCTCCACCTACCCTCACCCTCAGTCAGGTTTATTGTTCTTATCAGTGGCCAGATGTCTCCTTCCCTTTCCCACAGAGTTAACCCTGTTCATCCTTCACATGTTAGCGCCCCTGCCACTTCCTCAGGAAGCCCTACTTGACTGATTTAGGAGAAAGCTCCTGTTATAGATTCTTAGAGCACCATCACTTATTTCCCTTGTGCCGAGTGTAACATGACATTAAATAGGATGATAATTTGAAAAGTACTTAGATACTGCTACTTTAAAAAAAAAATGGAGGGTGGAGGGTTTGGGCACACCTGGTGGTACTCGGGGTTCACCTCTGGCTCTGTACTCAAGGGTCACTCCTGGAAATCTTGGAAGCCATAGGCCTTCCTGGGGGTTGGATTGGGGTCAGCTGTGCACAGGGCAAGTGCCTCTGTCCCAGTACTCTCTCTCCAACCCTGCAAGATTTTACCTCTGAAGAGCAGGATCCTGGCCGTGTATGTAGCCACTGTACACCCATAGAACCTGACAGTGTCGGGAAGTACTGGTGACTCCCTGTGCTGTGTGTGGGTGAGAGGGACGAGTGACCAAGGCCTCATTCCTGCCTGCTGCCGAGGCACGTCCTGGATGCTCCCTCAAGCCAAGGCACCGGCAGGAGTCTTTGCAGTGTGGTTCCTCAGTCGGGAGCCAGGCCCACAGAGCAGCTTAGTGTGGACCTCATTCAGGTGCACATGCTGAGTGTCCAGAGCTGTGAATGGAACTGACCGGGCAGAGGTCAGCACTGGTGTCCCCACTTCAAGAGGCCGGCCTTTGCCCCTATGGCCCATTGACCTGCCTCGGACGGCCTGTCACTAAACCATTAATAGTTCTGATTCTAGAGCAGTTTGGGTACACTGCGCTGTCTCTCTGCTCTCTCTTCTCACATCTCTCTCTCTCTCTCTCTCTCTCTCTCTCTCTCTCTCTCTCCCTCCCCTTTTCTCTTTCTCTCTTGTCTGTCCTCTTTCTCCCTCTCCATCTCTTTCTCTCACCCCCTCTCCCTTCTCTTCTCTTCTCCCCCTCTCATTCTCCCCTGTCTTCTCTCTCTCCCCTGTCTTCTCGCTCCTCTTTCTCTCTCCCCCTCCTTCTCTTTTTCTCCTCCCTTCTCTTTCTCTCTCCCTGTCTTCTCTCTCCTCTTTCTCCCTCCTCTTCTCTCTCCTCCTCCTCTCTCCCCCTCCTCTCTTCTCCCTTTCTCTCTTCTCTCTCTCTCTCCCCTCTTCTCTCTCTCTCCTCTCTCTTTCTCACTTTTTCTCTCTCTTCTCCCACTATTTTTTGTCCCACACCTAGAGATACTCAGTTACCACAGACTCTGTACTCTGGAGTTGCTGGTGGTAAGCCTGGAGCACCATTGGATGTGGCCTCAAACGTGTGTGTGTGTGTATGTTTGTTAAATAATTTTTATATTAATTTGGCTGGAGCAATAGCACAGCGGGTAGGGCGTTTGCCTTGCATGCAGCCAACATGGCCAACCCGAGTTCGATTCCTCCGCCCCTCTCAGAGAGCCCGGCAAGCTACCGAGAGTATTCGATATGCCAGACACAGTAACAACAAAGTCTCCAATGGAGACGTTACTGGGCCCGCTCAAGCAAATCGATGATCAACGGGAGGGCCTTTACTTTACTTTACTCTACTTTACTTAATTGAATCATTATGAGATAGTTACAAAATTGTTCATGACTGGGTTTCAGTCATGCAATGCTCCAACACCCATTCCTTCACCAGTGCATATTTCCCACTACTAGTATCCCCAGTTTCCCTCAAACCACGCCCAGCCTCTCTCTATGGCAAGCACTTTCCTTTTTTCTCTCCTTTGGGCACTATGGTTTGCAGTACAGATTCTGAGAGGTCATCATGCTTGTTCCTTTACTTACTTTCAGCAGTTCTTATTTAGTTCTTATTCAGAGTGATCACTTCCAACTGTCTTTGTCATAGTGGTTCCTTTTTTATCCAAACTGCCTTCTCCCCAGCACTTGAAGCCAACTTGCAACCATGACCTGTCCTCCTGGCCCTTGTTTCTACTGTCCTCAGGTGTTAGTCTGATACTGTTTTTTTTTTTAATTCCACAAATGGTGCAGTCATTCTATGTCAGTCCCTCACCTTCTCTTTTCACTCAGCATGATACTCTCCATGTCCATCCATTTACAAGAAAATTCTGTGCTTCATTTTTCCTAACAGCTGCATAGTATTCCATGGTGTAGATGTGCCAGGGTTTCTTTATCCAGTCATCTGTTCTCGGGCACTAAGGTTCTATAAACACACTCTTATTCCCTCCCCTGACCTCCCCCCTTGTTGCTGTTGATCTGCCATGTGGGGTCCACATGCAGCCTTATTGTGGCACTCGCAGTTCTCACTGTGATGCTGGCAGGGGTTGTGGGCAGGGTGCAGGGCTCACAGAGTCTGCTGGGGTGCTGATGGGGCATCATATGTCAGGAAAATCACTCACTCTGCTGGGGTGCTCCTAGCAGGTCGAGTGTTAGGCTGCAGGCTCTTGGGTTTGTGCTCCTGTGGCTGTGGTGCATGCATCTCTGCTTGCCGGCATGCGCCTCTGGCTGAGGCATGCAGGCTCTAGCTGCAGTGCTCACAGGGTGAGGGGTCACTGTGGTGCTCTGTTTGGAGTTCCCAGGGCTCACACTTTCTGACTGTGGTGCTTGGGTTCTTGGTTATTAGTCACAACATGTGACAGTGGTTTGGGTGCCAAGAACATTCCTGGCACATGTGGCAACATGGAATTTGAACTCATTTGACCATATACCTACAAGGCAAGCATCTTAGCCACTGTGCTATGTGTCAAGCCCTCCATTTTAAAATGTTTTAGGGGTGTAATGTCACCACCCTGTGTCCACCAAAGTGACAGTATCCCTCAGCCATAGTCCCCTGGACCTTTCAACCCTGCCCTGCCTCTTGGTGTGCTCAGTTTGGGAGTTAGAGTCTATGGGTTTGTCTTTGACATTTCTCTCCTTGTGGTGTATTTCTTTGAATACCATATATAAGTGAGATCATCCTGTATTTGTCTTTCTCATTGTGAGTAGTGATTTCACTGATCTTTTACATGATCTTTTTTCATTTCTATTTTCCTTACTTCCACTGTAATTTTTATTTTTTTCCCTTCATCTACTGACTTTGGCTTTAATTTGTTCTTCTACTAAGTTCCTTGAGCTATGCAAAAAGTATTTATCATTGTTAATTTTGACAGTGCTGGAGAGTGAACCCTTTAGCTACTTCTAGAAGACCTTAGATGTGAAGATGTTCCCTTCACAGCACTGCAAGGGGGGGCCCAGGAAGCTTTCTCTGTGCTGTGCAATTTGACTTTGCTCTGAGTGCTTTTGCACCAGGTAGGAATCGACGTGGGTGTCCCTGATGGTCCACATCTCCAGTCCTGTTTTGTTTAGGGGTTACTTCTGGTGCTGCACTTAGGAATCACTCCTGGTAGTGCTCAGGGATCGAACCCAGATCAGGACACGGGTCCTACCTGCCATGCTCTCATTTCCTATTTTTTTTAATTTAACTTTTTTTTTATTGAATCACTATGAGATACTGTTACAAAACTTTCATGATTGAGCTTCAGTCATACAATGATCGAACAACCCATCCTCCACCAATGCACATTTCCCACCACCAGCATCCACACTTAAGTACCTATTCTTAAGTGTGGGACAGAGGTGCTTGTTTGATTTGCATTGATCCAGCAGACAGAGACGCATGTCTTCCTCTCTCCCTTAATCCTGTGTTTTTACATTGAAATTTCGCCATCCCCTCATAGCATTCACGGTATTCTAAGAGGTTGTCTTTCTTGCCCCAGTGTTTGCCTCTCAATAGGATATCGCAATCACTCCCTCCTTTCAGAACCACTGCAAGTGTACCGGGAACTCACAGACCAAGTCCCTCCTACTGCCCTTCCAGATAAGTCCAGACTCTTTAGGATTACTCTTCAGGCTTAGTTTCCTTTGGACTCGCACCCACATCTCTGATTCACCATTGCTCAGTATTTCCCTCATCCACTTACTCAAGCATCTTGATAACATATGTATCCTCTGCTCTTGGAATCTGCCTTTTTGTTCTCTTTGGCAGGCCTTAAATTGAAATCCTTTCAGAGTGAGTCCTCAGCATTTAGCCTTCGGAGGGTTTGATCAGAATGTCCTCTCCACCACTTTGTCATAGTTCTTTTACAGCCCTCATTTCGACCCTTGAGTAATTTAATTGCAGATATATCTTCCATTAGGTTGTAAACCCTTGGAAGACAGGGATGTCGCCATCCATTATGATTTCCCCGTACTTGATATGGTGCTTTTTGCTTGTGTGGTAGTGTGCAGGGGCTGGCTGCTCCAGGCTCTGTGCTTGGAGTTGCTCCTGGGGGTGCTTGAGGGATCTTAAGGTGCCAAGGATCCAACCCAATCCAGAGTCTTCTACATAACAGAGCATGTGCTCAGTTTCATTGAGCTGTCTCTAATATGGTACTTTGAATGCATTTAGTATTCATGGTTAGTGGAGTTAAAACTCAGTGTACTTGTGAATCAAGGTTTGTTTTTAATAAATTCAAAGTTTAAATTGTTATATTAGCCAAATAGTATTGTTTAAAATGGAACTTAATCATTTTTTAAAATCTCTATCCCAAAGCAGCTCAATGAATTCTACATTATCCTCCATTTTATAGAGGTACAAAACAGCAAGTATCTTGCAAAAAGTTCCAGAGTGAGGGGAATCTGTGGCTTAGAAGATCTTGTTTTTCTAACTGAAAAAGGCCCTCATAATTCTCAAAAAAAAAAAAATCCTGAGAAGTCAACCAAGGTTGGTTAAATGAAGAGAAAGGTTGAAAGTGGGAAAGAGTTACAGCTCTCCATATGCAAATCCATCCTGTCTGTCTGTCTGTCTCCATTTCTCTCACTCCCTCCCTCTTCCAAATCTTGGTTCAGCTTTGGGAGAGTATAGGAGTCCAGGAATTTATCCATTTCTTTAAAGTTCTCTTATTTCACAGCATAAAGATTCTCAAAGTAATCTCTGATTTGAATTTCCATAGTTTCTGTTGTGATGTTACCTCTTTCATTTCTGATTCAGTTTATTAGGGTTCTCCCTCTCTCTCTTTCTTTGAGAGTCTTGTCAATGGTTTAATGATCTAGTTTATTTTTTCAAAGAACCAGCACTTGGTTTCATTGATCATTTGGATTGTTTTGGGAATTCCAGCTCTTTTTTTTTTAATTGAATCACCTTGAGATACACTTAAATCACTTAATCACTTAACTTCCTGTTAGTCATCAATTTGCTCAAGCGGGCGCCAGTAACATCTCCATTTTTCCCTGTTGCGTGCTAGTGTAGCCTAATGGCATCTGTTCGCTCTGGGAACATGTAGAGCCTCAAACAGATCGTTCATGATCTTGACGAAGAAGTCTGACCATTTGGTAGGTGGGCGGCCACACGGTCTTTTGACATCCCGTGGAATCCAGTCGGTAACAGCTCTAGTCCAGTGGTCGTCTTTAAATCTCATTACGTGACCAGCCCATCTGATTTTTGACACCTTGGCAAATGAGACAGTTACAAAGTTTTCATGATCTGGTTTCAGTCATAAAATGTTCAAACAGCTGTCCCTCCACCAGTGTACATTTCCCACCAGTGTACCAGTGTCCCCAGTCCTCCCTCCATCCCTCCCTCCCTCTCTCTCTCCCCTCTATCTCCCTCTCTCTTTCCCTCTCTCTCTCTTTTACCTCCCCCATCTCTCTCTCCTTCCCCTTTTGAGCATTATGTTTTGCAGTATAGATACTGAGAGGCCATCATATTTGATCCTTTACCCACTTTAAGCACACATCTTCCTAGACTATAGACCAAACATTATGGCTACTTAATACCTGGATTGCAGATCACAAAACCCTAAAGGAGAGAGAGTAAAAGGTACTCTCCACCTGCCACAGAGGCAGGAGTGGGGGGTGGGGTGGGGATTATGGGGGGGGATGCTGGGAACATTGGTGGTGGAGAATAGGCACTGGTGGAAGGATCAGTTGATAAGATAACTCTGGAATTAATTCAAGAGGAACAACATAAAAATAATCATTGTCCCAGAGGGACAGGAAGGCAACTCTTGTGAAGATGCAACAGTCAGAAGCATCACTGCTGAGAAGTTCCCAGAGATGGAGGGGGCAAGCACCCAGATCCAAGGACTTGAAGGGTACCAGATAAAAGAAATCCAACTAAAAATACTCAAGATACAAACTACTCAGAATGATGAATGTCTTAGATAGGTATAGAGCACTTAAAGATTAAAGAAAAAAATAACATGCAAAGGAGTGTTGGTACAAATGACAGAAGATTTCTTACATGAGGCCCCAAGACAATGGTGGGAGATAATTAAACTCAATGACAACTTTACCCAGCCAGACTCTCATTCAGATTTGAAGGAACTATACACAACTTCACAGATAAGAAACAGTTCAGGAACTTTATGACTCAAAACTGCTGTAAGAAAGAGAATGAAAAGGGCTACTGTAGATGAGAGAAATCTCACAACTAGACCAAATTTCTACAAAAAGATGGTACAAACTCCAAGGCAATAATCACATTCAATGTCAGAGGCCTAACTGTACCAATTAAGAAACATCAAATGTCAGTATGGATTAAAAAATTGAGTCCAACCTTCTGCTGCTTTCAAGAATTAAATTTAAGCAGCAAGGGCAAACAGATTCAAAGTCAAAGATTGGAAGACAATATTTCAAGCACACAAACCCAAAAAAAGGCTGGGTGGCCATACTGATATCAGACAACATTGACTATAGTACTAAAAGGTTTTAAGAGACCGAGAAGGCCATTTCTCAGTGATGAAGGGATAAGAACATCAGAAAGAACTCACATACTCCTAAACACATTTAAAATTCATAAAATGACCAATAGACTTGAAGGACATTGATGACAGCACAATAATAGTTAGAGATTTCAACACCACTCTGTCACCACTTGATAAATCAGCTAGGCTAAAACTAAAAGCGGAAATACTGGAATTGACTGGAATTGAAGAGAGAAACAGAGGAGAGGAACTTAGTATATATACATATATTATATAAATATATACACACACATATAATTTTTTTAAGATAACTATCTCGAAAGAGAGCATAAAATGGCTCCCCATACCCATGCCGCCAGACCCCACATCAGGCTGTTTCATTCAGGGGAATCCAGAGGGGGTGGGTGAGATCCTTCCCCACCCCAAGGGACTCAGACCCAGCAGCCAAAAACCTCTAGAACTCAACTACCACCATGCCCTCAGCCCTCTCCACATGCTCAGGCCAAGCCTCACGCATGAGTGAGCTTATTCCTGGACCAGGAATTTATTCCTGGACTGCACAGCCATAACTCATACCTCACACCACTCATATTCCAAGAGTAGTGCACCACATTTGATGGAGTTTAAAGTAAAAGGCAGCCATTCTAGAGGAAAATAAGTTTTTACATATATATGCATATTCACATGCATATACGTATATTCTATAAGGACACAAGCCTCAATCTTTAACAACATGTTATTGATCTCTTATAGAAGAGCTAAATGGTGAAATACAACAATCTTCACTTACTTTCCTCTAAGGAAAATTTTTGGAGAATTTTCAGCAGTTTATTCATAACAAACAATGCAAAATAAATGATTTCGGCTCTGCTTTGGTATAAGGGTTGGGGTTTGGAACAGAAACATTCGAAATATGGTGGCGTGAAGGTTTAATGGTGGTGAGATTGGTGTTCAAATATTAAATGTAATCAAATATTGTGAACTACTTTATAAAAATTAAATTTTAAAAAACACTTTTAAACTCTAAAAAATAAAACTTATTTTACCTTACAGCCAGAGTACAATTTCAATGCGTAGAAATGTACAAGGTCCAAATTTATCAAAATTGAAATCTTTTAATTGTTTAATTTAAACAAGGTGAAATTCTCTAGCTCATTTTACTATTTTTTTTTGTTTTGCTTTTTGGGTCACATCTGGCAATGCACAGGGGTTACTCCTAGGTCTGCACTCAGTAATTACTCCTGGCAGTGCTCAGGGGACCATATGGGATGATGGGAATCGAACCTGGGTCGGCCGCATGCAAGGCAAATACCATACCCGCTGTGCTATCGCTGCAGCCCCCTCTAGCTCACTTTAACTATGTATATAATAATTACCATTTGGGATCAGAAGGGGCAGAAAATAACATCGCTATCACTATCACCCGGTTGTTCATCGATTTGCTCAAGCGGGCGCCAGTAACATCTTCTTTAGTCCCTGTCACGTGCTAGTGTAGGCCGATGACATATTGGGGGATCTATCAGGGGAATGAGGATCATCATTGTTACTATTTTTGGTATATCGAATATGCCACAGGTAGCTTGCCAGGTTCTGCTGTGGGGGCAGGATAATCTGAAGAAAATAACATGTCATTTGAAAAAACATAATTAAAAATATGTTTTAAAAAAACATAATTAAAAATTAAAATAAACATTTGAAGCATAGTATTATTAAAGTCCTTGGAATCAGGTGGGCAATACAAACTGTAACTTAAAGTAAGCATAATATATTGTTTCCCAGAATATAAGACAATAAGCACATGTCCTGAGAAGAGCCACTTATCTGTTCAAAGGAAAACTTAGTCTTTCTTTTTATCATTTGATTTTTAATAGTTTTTAAATTTTTTTAATTTTATTGAATCATCGTGAGATAGTTACAAGCGTTCGTGTTTGGATTACAATCAATCACACAATGATCAAACACCCATCCCTCACCAGTGCACATTCTCCACCACCAATATCCCTGGTATACCCCCCCTTTCCTACCTTCCCCCTGCCTCCATGGCAGACAATATTCCCCATACTCTTTCTAATTTGGGGGCATTATGGTTTGCAATGCAGATACTGAGAGGTTATCCTGTTTGGTCCTTTATCTGCTTTCAGCACACATCTCCCATCCAGACCGATTCCTCAAGCCATCATTTTCTTAGTGATCCCATCTCTATACTAGCTGCCTTCTCCCCTTTGCTCATGAGGCAAGACTTAGTCTTTAAGGAATAAGTAGAAACCAGTTATGTCAATTGAGTGGGACAAAACAAGGAAGACAGAGGCTGAGACCGCAGAGAAATCCATAGGTTCCTACTATCACAGTATCATGGTCCTCCCATTGTTCATCAGTTTGCTCAAGCGGGTCTAGTAATGTCTCCATTTTGAGACTTGTTGTTACTGTGTTTGGCATATTGCATACATCACGGGTAGCTTGCCAGGCTTTGCGGTGCGGGCGAGATACTCTCGGTAGCTTGCTGGGCTCTCCAAGAGGGGCGGAGGAATCAAACCCGGCTCGGCCATGCTGGCTGTGTGCAAGGCAAATGCCCTACCTCTGTGCTATCTCTCAAGCCTCCTACAGTAACAAAAGAGAATATTCTACAGAAATAATAACTACCATTTTCCAGAAACTTGATAGTTATTAAGCTAAAAACAAGAAAATTACCAATGGGACTGAAGCAACAACAACCAAAAAAAAAAAAAAAACGCAAAACAAAGATATATCGTGGGGGAAAAAATACAGTATTCTTTACTATGATGAAGTATTGTTTCATTTGAACACTTCTCATCAAGAGATAAACCAACACTAATGCTATTCCCTATACTACTAGTAAATATATTTAGCAAAAGCCTACAACTACTTCAGTAAGTGTACAGAAGTCTACTTACACATCTTACACATATTCTGAATATAATCAAAATTCTTAAGTAAAAGTGAAACTGAGCCTAAAAGACAAAGTTCAAGTCAAACACCTCCTGCATGTGAGGTTCCTACTATCTATATTAAAAATGAGTCAGAAAGAAAGAAACAGACAAAGAAGGACTGCACTCATTTGTGGAATATAAAATAACATGAGACTGACACCTGAGGACAGTAGATACGAGGGCCAGGAATATTGTTTCATAGTTGGAAGCCTGCCCCATGAGCTCGGGCGAAGGCAGCTGGGATAGAGAAGGGACCACTAAGCCAATGATGGTTGGAGGGATCATTCGGGATGGGAGATAAAAGCTGAAAGTAGATAAAGGACCAAATGTGATAGCCTCTCAGTATTGCAAATCATAATGCCCCAAAGTAGAGAGAGAGCAGAGGGAAAATTTTCTGCCAGAGAGGCAGGGGGAGGGTTAGAAAGGGGGGAGGGGCATACCGGGGACATTGGTGGTGGAAAATGTGCACTGGTGAGGGATGGGTGTTCATTCACTGTATGACTGAAAGCTTTGTAACTGTATCTCCTGCTGATTCAATAAAAAAATGGGTGAAATGACTTATATAGCTATTTTAGGACTTAAAGCAAAGTACAAAAATGAGTTTCTCTGGATCTCAAGACAGCACATTGCCAAACTGTTCCGTTCAACTCATGTGACAGCCGAAATACTATCTCTTCTATCACTGATCCATTTGTTATTGACTTTAGAAGCAATGTCTAGCTTAGAGTGACACTACAGACACTCTCCAGAATATTCAGTGAGAGCTCCTAGAGCAGGACATTCCAGCCTGAAACTTGTCCAGCGGTCTGCTTACAATCTAGGTGCCACTATTCCCAGTGCAACAAACTCCCATAGCAATAACAATCAAACGAATCCGGAAGAAGTTAGTTTGGTTGTTCTTGTTGTTTGTTCTTAGTAATTTACGATACTGATGCGTTTACACTTACAATA
Source organism: Sorex fumeus (assembly GCF_029834395.1). Lineage (NCBI taxonomy): Eukaryota > Metazoa > Chordata > Mammalia > Eulipotyphla > Soricidae > Sorex > Sorex fumeus. Next base: position 979,647 of record NW_026606163.1, read on the forward strand.
CAAATCAAATACATTTGCAACGTTATTTACAATACTGTTAACAATAATTAATTCCTTTGAGATAACACAGTCCACAGATATTTCTGCCTCTGGCAAAGGTTGCCCCCTCCAACTCACAGATCTAGGAAGGGTGTTTTTTTTAAAACTCAGCTACAAGTTTCTGACAGTTGAGAAGTGGAAATCCCAGAGATTAAAAAAAAAAACAATAAATAAATGCAAACGTCAGAATCTAACAGGACTGAGCCTTGATACCACCTCTCCAACACTTTCTCAGATTGTACAGGGCACCTGCCTATATAAACAGTTATTGAAGTGTATACAAGGGGGAGGGGGAGCGAGAGAGAGAGAGAGAGAGAGAGAGAGAGAGAGAGAGAGAGAGAGAGAGAGAGAGAGAGAGTTCACTTGATCTCCTGCAAGTCCCGAGCTGGGCGCGAGTAAACGTCCTCTGCTCCTATTTCAATCTTCCAGGCGTTTCTCCCCAAAGCCCGGACACACGCAGCATCCCTTGAGCATCCCTTGCCTATGGCCTCGCGCTCTTCCTTTTTCTCCACCGATCAGGCTCAGCTGGACTCCGAGGGAGCCCAGCTGGCACAGCGCGCTCCCCGCCTAGGAGGGTGCAGCGCAGCCGGGGGTTCCCGGGGTTGTGGCTTTCCCTCGCGGGAAACTTCAGCGGCCCCCGCCGCGGAGAGGCAAAGGCCATCAACACAGGGGGTGGCAGGGGCCGTGGCGGGTTCCCAGGCCGTGGCCACGGGGAGAAAGGGTGCACGGGACCCATGCGTGCCTCACCCACGTGGAGGAAGGGGGCAAGGAAGAGCGGGAGGTGCCCTCGGCTCTCGGGCATCCCCTCTCCTGTGGGGTAACTGGAGGCAGCTGCCCGCCCGACGCCCCTAGCCGGAGTGCGGCGAGACAAGAGTCCAGGGTCGCACGTCTGGAGAGGGGTCCGCGGGGCCAAGAAGCTGAGCCTGGCGCCTGCCGGGACCGTGCCCCGTGCCCGAGAAGGGCTCTCAGCCTCCGACCACGAAGGAAGCGGAGTAGGGCTTTCCAGCAGGCCCCTGGGTGGGTTCCTGGTCCTGGCCACCCACGCCCACCCGCAGAGGGCCCCCCCCCCCTGCTGCGCACACACACACACACACACACACACACACACCAGCGACCCCGGCTCCGAGCCGCCCGCAAATGGATGTAGCAGGAGATCTCGGAATCGTCCAGCAGCCGGATGGTGCATTTCATCTCCTGGTGGAGCGATTTGATGCTGGAGCTCCGAAAGTGGATCATCTTCATGGTCCGCCCGCCTCTCGACACACAGCGGCAGGAGGCGAACATGCACCGCGGCCCGGGGACTAGCGGGCGGCTCGGGCGGTGCCACACGCACGTCGGCCGGCGCGCACCGTCCCGAGCCCGCACAGCTCAGACCCGGCGCGGCGGCGGCCACCGGCGCCAGCGGCCACACTTGCCGGGGGCAGGGCGCGGCAGGCCGGGGCGGCGGGCACGGCTCCTCCCGGAGCTCCTCCCCCCGTGCGCCTCCCCGCGCCCCTCCCCTGCGCGCCTCCCGGGCGGCTCCTCTGCTCGCTCTCCTCCCCGCCTGGCCGCCGTCTCCCCGGCCAGCCGCACCTCCTCGGCACTGGGCGAGGCCGGGAGACCCCCCACCCCACCCTGGGGGCCGGGAGACCCCCCCACCCCACCCCGGAGGGCGCGCAGAGCAGGGGACCGAGGCCGCGGGCGGGGATGCCTGGCGCTCCGCACAGGCCTGCACGCGCCGCCGGGCCGGCCGCTCCTGCACCCGCTGCTGCTGGGCCCTCGGGGTCGCGCGGGAGCACCCGGTGGCCTCGGGGCCGGGCGAGCAGCGCGGGTCGGCCCTGCGCGGAGATGCTGGACCTCTGGCGAACCCTCGGGAGGCCCCGAGCGCCGGCGAGCCCACCCCGGGCACAGCGCTCCAGGAACTGCCTCGGAGGGTGACCGGCGTGCCCCCGACTCCCCCCTGAAGCTTTCTTTCATTTCATGGGCAGAGAGGAGGGGTCTCCGCCGCCCGGGAAGGCCGGGCCTTTCTCCGGAGCCTCCCGGCTCGGTTTCTGCCCGCAGTGCTTTGGGCGCGCGCTAGAGGGACCCGGAGAAGGCGCCCGCCGGCCCCCAGCCCACGCCCCCGCCGGCCCCAGCCCGGACTGTCCAGGATGCGACAGGCGTGGGTCAGCCTGGGGGCGGGGGCTGCGGAACCTGCTGTCTGCTGACCGGCGCCAGGTGTCAGGGACACGGGTTGTCCAGTCCTGAAGAAGCCCTGGGGTGCAGCACCCAGCGGCCGCGGCCGAACGTGGAGGGCTCTGGGAAGAGGTAGGGTGCCGGGCCCAGGAGTGGAGAGCTGAGGGGGGGTCCCCGCGCCGAACAGGTGGTTCGTGAGAAGCATCGCTACGACTCCTTGCCCGCTGCCGGCCCTGCGGCAGCTGCTCAGAGCCCACCTGCGAGGCTCGCCCTGCCCTGAAGTCCAGCGGATAGGCCCGACCCTCATGCTTAGATGTTCTGGGTCCCAGGACGCAGGTGGCAGGACCTTTTCTCTGCTCCCGATTCCTCCCCCGCTCAGCATCTGCTTCTGTAACCCCGCATTGGGGCGATTTTTCCAGGCAGAATAGAGTTTATGTAAGAGAGCCTGAGAGTTATTTTTCAGTATTTTGATTATAGGATTGGGCTCTCTATGGTCCACTCGTCCTGGACAGAGGTCTGGGGAGGAGATGCAGATCTGATCAACGGCACAGCTATTGATCATCTGTACAGCTATTGACACATCTATGGTCATGGAATCTCACTCTCTTCCCGGCTTCCGTGGCGAGCTCCTCTCTGTTCTGTAGCTGAGACGCTGGAATGAGAGGGGACCAGTGGAGAGTCAGACCCAGGAGACACTGCTGGCCTGACCCCTACACTGTGGAAACTGCCCCAGGAATAGTGTCATCTCTCCCAACCCACGAGCAAACCTTAAATAATCTAGAGCAGGGACTGTATGCCTCCTCAGGGCGCCTCCCATGGGTCACAAGTGAAAACTGCATGAATGGGGGACATCGCACAAGAACAGGTGAGAAGCCAATATGACAGGTGGCCGAGTCGGAGGAAACAAGGTTGGGGGAACACGCTTTCAGAACGGGGTTGAGAAGCATTGATCTGGAGATAAAAATAAATCACCACCCAGCAATAAAACCTTCTTTTTCTGAATTTTTTAAATGTTTATTGAGATTCTGTGGTTTACAATACTGATAATAATGGATTCTCGTGCACAAAATTCCAGCGCCGCACCCATCACCAGTGTACCTTCTCCCTCTCCAAAAGACCCCAAGACCCTCCCCTACAAGCCCCCTGACTCCCAATCAATCGTGTGGATCAGTTCTCCCATTATGTTGCTGTAGGCCTTTGTTGCTACCATATATATATATATGTATATTTATACATATATGTATATATGTGTGTGTCTGTGTGTATAATTAAGTTACCTGTGATATATGCAATTCCCACCACCAATGACCAGTGTACCCAATTTCCCTCCTTCCACCCAACCCCACCCCCAGTCAGCCCCTATGGCAAACACTTTTCTTCTCTCTCTCTCTCTCTCTCTCTTTCTCTCTCTCTCTCTCTCTCTTTCTCTCTCTCTCTCTCTCTCTTTCTCTCTCTCTCTCTCTCTCTCTCTCTCTCCTTTTGGTCATTATGATTTGCAGTACAAGTACTGCAAGGTTATCATATATACCTCTTTGCTTACTTTAGCACTCGACTCTTGTCCAGAGCAACCATTTCCAACTACCATTGTCATGCTGGTCCCTTTTGTATCCTAATTGTCTTCTTCCCCTTTCTCCCCATGTGTGACAAGCTTCCAGCCATGGGCCAGTCCTCCTGGCATTCATTTCAGTTGTCTATGGGTAATAGTCTCATATGTGTTTTTATATCTCCAAAATGAGTGCAGTTTTTCTGTGTCTGTCCCTCTCCTTCTGACTCATTTCACTTGGCTTGATACTTTCTATGTTCATCCGTTTAAAAGCAAATTTCATGACTTCATTTTTTACTAACAGCTGCATAGTATGCCATTGTGTAGATATACCATAGTTTCTTTATCCGATCATCTGTTCTCAGGCATTTGGGTTGTTTCCAGATTCCTCCACTCTATCTTTAAGTCCAACATATAAAAGGGATCAGACTCCATCTGTCCCATTAAGTCTGACTGATTTCACTCAGCATGATATCCTCTAGTTCCATCCATGTCAAAAATAATACTGAGTTTGTGGCCAGGGGAAATGGGTTAGGAGGACCGGTCAATGGTTGGAACTAAGTACAAGTGTGTGGGGGGAGGGGACTGTGGGTACATAGGATAGAGAAGAGACCAATCTGACAATAATAGCTGGAAATGATCACACTGGACAAGACCTGAAGGTTAAAAGTGGGTAAAAGGATATTCTTGATAACCTTTCAGTCATTATTGCAAACCACAATGCCAAAAAGGAGAGAGACAGAGAGAGAGAAGAAAAACTCCTGCTATAGAGGTAGGCAGGTGGTGGTGGTGGGTGTCAGGAGGGCACCTGGGGACACTGGTGATGGGAAATATACACTGGTGGAGGAATGGGTGTTGGAATACTGTATGACTGAAATACAATCATGAATAGCTTTGTAAGGGTTTATCTCATGGTGATTGAATAAAAAAGTTTTTAAAATTCATGATTCTGTTATTTCTTAGAGTTGCATAATATTACATTGTGTGTACATGTATATAAGGGCTGGAGCGATAGCACAGCGGTTGGGCGGTTGCCTTGCACACAGCCAACATGGCCGACCCGATTTCGATTCCTCCGCCCCTCTCGGAGAGCCTGGCAAGCTACCTGTGATGTATTCAATATGCCAAACACAAAGTCTCCAATGGAGATGTTACTGGGCCTGCTCGAGCAAATCGATGAACAACGGGAGGACAGTGACAGTGACAGTACATGTATATATATGTATACTTTTGCTACATATATATATACATATACATATACTACAAGATGGTCAGACTTCTTCGTCAAGACCCTAAATGATCGGTTTGAGGCTCTGCATGTTCCTAGAACGAACAGATACCATTGGGCTACGCTAGCACTCAACCGGGATGAATGGAGACGTTACTGGCACCCGCTCGAGTAAATCGATGAATAACAAGGATTAAGTGATTAAGTGATATATATAATCAAATATATATATATAATCAAATTACCTGTGAGATATACATTTCCTGAAATTTGTACCTTTATGCTCATTGCAGCACTGTTCACAATAGCCAGAATGTGGAAACAACCCGAATGCCTGAGAACAGAGGACTGGTTCAAGAAACTTCGTTACATCTACACAATGGAATAGTATGCTAGGAGAGATGAAGTCATGAAATTTGCTTATAAGTGGATAAACACGGAGAGTATCATGCTAAGTGACATGAGTCAGAAAGAGAGGGACAGAAAAGAAGGACTGCACTAATTTGTGGAGTATAAAATAACATAACATGAGACTGACACCCAAGGACAGTAGACACAAGGGCCATAAGATTGTTCCACAGATGGAAGCCTGCCTCTTGGATGGGGGGGGGGGGCGGGGAAAGAAGGCAGCTGGAATAGAGAAGGGATCACTAAGAAAATGATGGTTGGAGGGATCGCTCAGGAAGGGAGATGTGTGCTGAAAGTAGGTAAAGGACCAAACATGATAACGTCTCAGTATCTGTATTGCAAACCATAATGCCCAAAAGTAGAGAGTATGGGGGAAATTTCCAGTGAGGCAGAGGGAGGGTGGGGAAGGGGGGTATACTGGGGAGATTGGTGGTGCACTGGTGGATGGATGGATCTTTGAACATTGTGTGATTGTAACTCAGACATGAAAACTCTATTTCACTGTGATTCAATAAAAAAAAAGAGAAAGAGAAAGATACATTTCTCACCACCAATGACCAGTGTACTCAATTTTCCTCCTTCCACCCCACCTCCGTTCCCAGTTGGCTCTCTGATACACTTTTCTTCTCTCTCTGTCTCTCTCTCTCTTTTATTTTGTCATTATGATATAAACATGTATATATATATATATATATATAGAGAGAGAGAGAGAGAGATAGTTGTTTTTGTTTTGGAACTGCACTTAGTTGAGCTCAGAGCTTATTTCCAGCTCTGTTTGCATGAATCATTCCCGGAGGTGCTTGGGGATCATATGGGATAGTAGGGATCAAATCCAGATCATTTCCACGTGAGACAAATGCCCTACCCACTGTACTATCACTCCTACCCTACTAACAATTTCTTGATTCATTCATTTGTAGTTGGGTTGTTTCCATATCTTGGCTATTGTACAAAGTGTGGTGATGAACATAAGTATGCAGATATACTTTCAAATTAATGTGTTTAGAGGAGAGTTAAGAAAAATGGTATTAATGGTTCATATAGGGCTTCTATTCGTAATTTTTTTATAGATCTCCGTATTACTTTCCATAGAGGCTGAACCAAATTACATTCACACCAACACTAGATAAGGGCTCCTTTCTCACTACAACCTGGTCAACACTGTCTGTTTCTAGACTTGTGGATATGTGTCATTTTCACAGTTGTGAAATGATATCTCATTATTGTTTTGATTTGCATTTTCCTGGTCATAAGTTACAATGAGCAATTTTTGATATCCCTGATGGCCATACATATGTCTTCTTTGGGAAGGTGTCTGACAACCCATCCTTTTAAAGTTACAGGACTGGGGATGGAGCAATAGCACGGCGGGTAGGGCATTTGTCTTGCACGCAGCTGATTCGGGTTTGATCCCCAGCATCCCATATGGTCACCTGAGCACTGCAAGGAGTAATTCCTGAGTGCAAAGCCAGGAGTAACCCCTGTGCATTGCAGGATGTGACCCAAAAGCAAAAAGGAAGAATACTAAAAATAAAGTTACAGAACTGTTATTATTGTACTGACATTTGGCTCCAAAAGAACCGATTTCCCAGTTTCTCATGTTCATATTATAAAGTTGTATATCACATTTCAAGAAAGCAGAATGAGATCAAGAAGTTGGGAAAGAAAAGTACAAGTAAAAGGACTCCCAGTCTAGAATTGCAAGCAATAGAATTTTGAGGATATAAGAAAAATCGGGGAATGGCTGTCTGACTTGGTTTGGAATGAAAGCTGAAATTCAGCCAATATATAAGGACTCTGTAACCCTGATAAAACAGCAAAGAGCCACATGTGGTAATATAGATCAATGATCTTCAACCACCAGACCATGACTAGTGCTGGTCCCCAGGTTTAGAAAAAGTGAAAACCAGTGCTCTATGGTCTTGGCTCACGCAGGTCCCTGGATTGATGCAATTTTGCAGGTGTTGAAGAATAGATTGAATAAACTCTGACCTAGACTAATGTACCCACTGAAAACAAAGCTTTGGAAAATCAAGTGTCCATTTCCCAAAAAACTAACATGAAAAGCAGAGGATTTCAAAGAACAGATGCAAGAAATGAGTTTGAAACTGGTCCTAAATAAAACAATGAATGAAACTGTGTCCTTAATTTTCAGTTCAAGTCTTTAAACATTTATATTCTTCCCATGATGATTCAAATAGAATTTAGTAATATAAAAGGTTAAAACTACTGAAACAAAAAACTACAGGCAAACTAAAAACTTAAGTGAAGTATAACCTTTACCAGACTTCACATATGTAAGGGTCATCATGAAGGAATGGGTAGAAAGAATAGGGATGGGATTGAATGAGAGGTGTTGTATGATTCCTTGTAACTCAAGGAAAGAATCCGAAGAATCAAGAAGGCAGTGTTAAAGTGAATGTTCACATTTAATAAAGTCACTCCTTGTACCCAGGTCTCCTGAGAAAGCTTTAGGCTCTCAGAGAATCACTGATGAGCTGAACATAAAATGTCACTGTCACTGTCACTGTCCTCCCATTGTTCATTGATTTTCTTGAGCCGGCCCAGTAACGTCTCCATTGTGAGACCTTGTTGTTACTGTTTTTGGCATATCGAATACATCACGGGTAGCCGGACATAAAATGAAAAATTATAAAACTTTCAGAATATAATAGAGAAGAAAACGTACTAACCTTCACCCTGGTGATTTTTTTCCAAATAAAACACCAAAAGCATAGTAAGTCGGACTTCGTTAATTTTAAGCTATTCTGCTAATTGTTAAAAGAATAAGTAAACAAGCCACAATTGGAAAAAAATTCAAAATAGGGATGGGAGATAAAGTAGAAGAGTTAAGGTGCTTGCCTTAGATGTAGCAGACCCGGGTTCAATTTATAGGATCACCTATAGTCTCCTAAGCATGATCTGGAATGATACTAAGTACAGAGATATGAGTTAATTCTGAGAACTTCCAGGTGTGGTCAACCCAAAAATGCAAAGTACATATCACACTAAAGATTTTTATCAAAAATATTCAAAGAAATCTTTTAAAATCAATAATAAAAACAGAATCCAATTTTAAAAAATAGTTTCAGTGTGATTGTTTTTTTTACCTTTTTGCATTGATTGAGGCTTGCAATAGCACTGCACTGTCTTCCTGTAGTTCATTGGTCTGCTCTAGCAGGCACCAGTAATATCTACATTGTGAGACTTGTTACTGTTTTTGGCATATCGAATACACCACGGAGAGATTGCCAGGCTCTGCTGTGGGGGCGGAATATTCTCAATAGCTTGCCGGGCTCTCCGAGAGGGAAGGAGGAATTGAACCCAGGTCAGCGTGTGCAAGGCAAATGCCCTACTGGCTGTGCTATCGCGCCAGCCCTGGCAAATACTATAAAAAATTAAAATATATTTTGCAACATCAATAAAAACTATAAAACACAGAAATAAACCTGGTAAGAGATAAGAGCTGTGCAAGACCAACTGCTGTCATAAAATTTTTCTGAAGGACACAGGAATTGGGATCAACCAAATTGATTATTTTTCTTTCTTCAAATCAATTTATGAACCTATTACATTTATTGAGGCTTGCAATGAAATGGTTAATGATGGCTTCTTGTTGTCATAACTCCAACACCATATCCATTACCCGTGTACCTACGTTCCTCCCTCAAAGACCACAGCATCCCTCCCTTTCAATCCCTGGCCCTTGCCATCAACTCAATTGTGTGGATCACATCTGCTGTGTTGCCTTTGGTCCTTTTTACTATCTCTTTGTGTGACTTTGACTTCCACATATTGGAGAGAAAGTGATTTCACTCAGCATGTTATCCTCTAGTTCCATCCATGTTGCAGTCAAATACAGTCAAAGGAGCTAAGAGACACTTCACAAAGAAGTGAAAATTAAAACTAGATCTTTAAAATGAAAATAAAATAAATAAAAATGAAAATAAAATAATAAAATGAAATAAAGATCTTTGAAAATTAAAATGATATCTTCTTAGCTCCTTAAATACAGTCAAAGGAGCTAAGAGACACTTCACCAAAGAGGTGAAAATGCCAAATAAGCATGTGTAAAGATTAATAATGGCACCATATACCAATACCAAACTGCAAACTTAACAGATTGAGGTACTGCTATATATTTACTAGAATGGTTAAAATCTAAAACACTGACAATGCCAAATATTAGCAAGAACATGCAGAAACAGGGACTCGTGAGCTTATTGGCCATTAATATATCTTCATTTTTGGTTTTTGCTTTTTAGATGTTTTGTTTGGTTGGAGGACCACACCAAGCAATACTCAAAACTTGCTCCTGGCTTTGTGTTCAGGGATCACTCGTGGAGCACTCCGGGGAGCATCTGAGCTGCAAGGGAGTGAGCCTGGGTCAGACACATACAATGCAAGCACCCTACCCACTGTATTATGGCTCTAGCCTCTCTTTTGCCTTGCTTTATTTTGTTTTGGAATCACACATTGTGGTGTTCAAGACTTACTCCTGGCTCTGAGCTCAGGGACCACTCCTGGCAGTGCTTTAGGAACCATATTTGTTGTCAGAGATCAAGTTGAGGTCATCTGTGTGCAAGGCAAGTGTCCTACCCACTGTATTAACTCTCTGAACCCTAGTATCTCTTCTTCAGAAAAAGTGTGTATTCAAGTCACATTTCAAACTTTCAATAAGTTTTTTGGTTCTTGCCATTGATATTAAGAGTTCTTGGCAAATTCTGTTCCACAGAAATTTTGAAATGATTGCATTTAGTTTGCTCTTCTTTTATAAAATACTTAATTCTATAGTATTTCTAATCCACATAATTTAGAATGCATTCCTTTTTTACTCTATTGACAGTGGCATTAAATGCACAAACTTTTAAATTTTCATTAAAGTTGCCTATTTCCTTTCTAAGCCATTCATTGTTAGTAGTGAGCTGTTTAATTTCCAGGTGTTTGATTTGATTTTCTGTTTGTGTGTGTGATTCACTTCTATTTTCAGGGCATCATGATCTGAGAAGATCGTTGAAACAGTTTCTAGCTTCTTAATTTATGTAAAAGTTATGTTTTGTGGCCCAGCATGTGGTCTATCTTGGAGAATGTTCCATGAACACTTGAGAAGAATGTGTATTCAGCTTTTTGAGAATGAAGTGTCCCGCATATATATATACTAAGCCCCTCTCTTCCATTTCTTCCCTCAGATAAAGTCCTTGTTGAGCTTGAGTCTGGTTGATCTATTGGAAGGTGATAAAGTGGTGTTGAAATCTCCAACTAGTATTGTGTTGCTATCGATGCCTTTCTTCAAGTCAATGAGTAGTTGTTTTAGGTATTTCGTCAGTCCCTCTTTAGATGCATATGCATTTAGGAGTGTGAGTTCCTCTTGATGTTCAGATCCCTTGATCAATAAGAAATGACCTTCACTGTCTCTTGTGACTATCTTCAGCCTAAAATCAATGTGATCTGATACCACTATGGCTACCCAAGCTTTTTTGAGGGAGTAGTTTGCCTGTAGAATTGTTTTCCAGCCTTTAACTTTCAGTTTGTGTTTGCTCTGACTGTTGAGATGTGTTTCTTGTAGGCAGCAGAATGTTGGGTTCAATTTTCTGATTCATCTGCCACTCTGTATCTTTAAATTGGTGTATTTAGCCCCTGATGTTGAGCGAGATCATTGTTATGGGGTTTTGAGCCATCTTTCTGCTGAAGTTTGATGTATTTGAGGGGCTTGTCTTACCTTAAAATAGCTTGTTTCGTTGTTCTTGTAACCATGGTTTTGAGTCTATGAAGTTCTGGAGTTGTTGTTTGTCTGTAAAAATGTGTGTTGTTTCTTCTGATATGATATTAATGTGAGTCTGAGCCAAACTGGGTAAAGTATTCTTTGTGATGCATTTATTTTATTGAGTTTTTTCACTATATCGCACCATTGTCTTTGGACCCTGAGGTTTCATCATATAAGTTATCTGTGAATCTTTTTTTTATGTAGGAGTACTGCTACTTATTCAGCCACGAATTAGCTGATTTAATTGTTCATGAACTCCACCTTACTTTTTTTTTTCATTTTTTAATAATTTTATTTATTGAATCACCGTGAGAGCAGTTACAAAGCTTTCGGGTCTAAGTCTCGGTCATACAATGAAACACCCATACCTTCACCAGTGCCCATTCTCCACCCCCAATGACCCCAGTATACCCCTTGTCCCACACCCTCGCCCTACTTGTGGGGCATATAATTTCCACATTACTCTCTCTCTCTCTACTTTGATCACATTCAATATTTTGACACCAGACCCGCCAGTATTATTTGAGATTTTACCCAACACTCAGATCTGCCGAAAAGGCAACAGTAGACAATTTGTTTTCTATTGCTGGTTACATATGATGTCGCGTGGCTGCAGTAGTGGCTGCGCGATTTTAAAATTCTGAAGTTTTAACACTTAAATCTGGAGGGATTTCTGCCAAATCTGCTGGGTTCTGAGATTTGCTCCTGAGTCTCTGGGATCATGGCCATTAAGCAGCTTGATCAGGAGCCAGAAAGGCCATTCGTGGGTGATGACTTGGGGTCTCTTTGGGGTGGGAAGAACAGGATCGGCTCCACTCCCGTCCCGTGAGACCCAACATGTCTCGTCACTGCGGGCCCAAACCTGACTATCCAATGGCCTCTGGACGATGATGGTCACCGAGCCGCCAGGGGCAAGTAGGCAGAGGGACAACACTCTCCCCCCCCCCCCCCGGGGTGGTCTGGCAACAGTAACCTACTGTGTGGTCCAGACGGACTTCTGCCAAAACTTGCTGGGTTTAGAGATTTGTTTTTGAGTCTTTGGGATCATGGCCATTAAGCAGCTTGATCAGGAGCCAGAAAGGCCGTTCGTGGGCAGTTGGGGTCTTGTTGGGGTGGGGAGGAAAGGACCGACTCCACCCCCATCCCATGAAGCCCAAAATGTTTCGTCACTGTGGGCCCAAACCTGACTGTCCAATGGCCTCTGGAACATGATGGCCACTGAGCCGCCAAGTGGGAGCAGGCGGAGTGACAACACCCTTTCCCCCCTGGGGTGGCCCAGCGGCAGTAACCTACTGTGGGTTCCGGGCGCATTTCTGCCAAAGCCACTGGGTTTCGACCTTTGTTTCTGATTCTCTGGGATCATAGCCATTAAGCAGCTTGATCAGGAATCAGAAAGGCCATTTGTGGGCCATGACTTGCGGTCTCGTTGGGATGGGGAGGACAGGACTGGCTCCACCCCCATCCCTTGAGGCCCTGCGCGTCTCGTCACTGCGGGCCCAAACCTGACTGTCCAGTGGTCTCTGGAGGATGGCTGCCACTGGGCCGCCAGGGTGAACAGGCCAAGGCATGAAACCTATTCCCACCTGGGTTGGCCCAGCACCGGTAACCTACTGCAGAAACCAGATGCATTTCTGCCAAAAGCCGTTGGGTTTCGAGATTTGTTTCTGAGTCTCTGGGATCATGGCCATTAAGCAGTTCAATCAGGAACCAGAGAGGCCATGCCTCCAATTATATAGCTGAGCCGGAAGTGGTTTGTGGGTGTCTTTCCCACATACCTAACTTTTGGCCATTTACTTTCTTGGTAAGCTTTGCCCCAAGTTTTTGGGGTCTGGCTAAATGCACAGCAGCAATTTTGGGGTATCTGCAAGTCTGAAGGTGCCATCAGGCTGCTGATGCACTCGCTTCACAGGTATAGGTTGACCTGCTGGTGGCACCATACCCCCCTCATCTGTGAATCTTAAGGATGCTCCTTTATAAGCAGTTTCTTTCTTTGATCTTGCAGCTTTCAGAATTTTACCTCTATCTATGGTTTTCATCATCCTGATAGGGATGTGTCTTGGAGTATTTTTATCTGGATTTTTTTTACTAGTACCCAGCCTTCTGAATCTGCTCGCATGTGCTCTTCAGCTCTGGGAATGTATCAGCAATGATGCCTTTGACAGTTTCTTCATAAGGGTTTTCTTTCTGTCCCTCTGGGACTCCAACGGTTCTTATGCTATTCCTCTTGACTACATCCCAAATTTCTCTTAACATCTGCTGGTTTATTTTGAGGCTCTATTCCATTTTCTGCTGTTGTCTGGAGATTCTCTTAAACTCACCTTAGAGCTCACTGATTCTGTCCTTAGCAGCTGTTACTTTGCTGCTGAGACCTTCCACTGAGTTTTTAAATTCACTACCAGGTTTTTTAAATCTTTCATTTCTGTTTGTAATTTTGTTTGCGTTTTCCTCATTTCTGCTCTCAAATCCTCTTGTATTTTACTTGTGGTTCATTCCATTGTTTCACTTAGCTCCCTAAGCATCCTCATTAGTTCCCTTCTAAATTCCAGGATATACAAGACATTTATAGAATTGTACAAGAAAGAATCCTCCAATCCCATCAAAAATTGGGGAGAAGAAATAAACAGAAGCTTCCTCAAAAAAGAAATACAAATGACCTTTGGTACTTAAAAAATGCTCTACATCACTAATCAGCATAAAGTCTCAAATCAGTACAACAATGAGATATCATGTCACATCACAGAGACTGGCACACATCAAACAGAACAAGAACAACAATTGGTACTCTCTTTCATTGTTGGTGGGAATGCTGACTGGTCTAGCCTTTTTGGAAAACAGTATGAGCATTTTTTAAAATATGACCCAGCAATGCCACTTCTGGGAATATATTCCTAGAGTGCAAAAAAGCACAGTAGAAATGACATCTATATCTGTACGTTCATTGCAGCACTGTTTACAATAGCCAGAATCTGGAAACAACCTGAGTGACTGAGAACAAATGACTGGTTAAAGAAACGTTGGTACATCTACACAATGAAATACTATGCAGCTGTTAGGAAAGATGAAGTCATGAAATTGGCTTAGAAGTAGATGGTCATAGAGAATGTGAAGTGAAATGAGTCAGAAAGAGGGACAGACATAGAATGACTGCACTCATTTATTGAATCACTTGTATCACTTGTCATCCCATTATTGATTTGCTCAAGCAGGCAACAGTAACGTCTCCATTCATCCCTGTCGCGTGCTAGTGTAGCCCAATGACATCTGCTCGCTCCAGGAACACGAAGAGCCTCAAACCGTTTGTTCAGGGTTTTGACAAAGAAGTCTGACCATCTCATAGGTGGGTGGCCATGCATCCTGTTGACATCCTGAGGAATCCAGTCGGTAATATCTCTAGTCCAGTGGTCATCTCTAAATCGCATTACATGTCCAGCCCATCTGATTTTCGACACCTTGGCAACAAGACAGCGTCCCTGATTCTCGATCATCAATGGAGGTTGGAACTCTGGATTCCTTCTCTCACTTGAGTGAACCGTGGTACTCCAAGCATAGCTATTTCGATTCCTCTTTGGGTGATCCAAATAGAATTCTCATTCTTTTCATAGGGCCCAGATCTCTGAGGCATATGTTAGTGCAGGAAGAATGGTGAAGTTGAGAAGATGTGCCCAGAGCCGGAGGTTCTTTGTCCTCTCTACAACTTCTCCAATGCTCTTGAAGGAGCTCCACCCCACTCTCTCCCCCTGCGCAGTTCTGGTGCCAAGCTGTTCCTCATGTTGACTTCTCCACCCAGGTACACATAGCTGCTGCATTCGAAGATGTTTGTTCTGTTGAGAACAAATGGAATGTCAGGGACTAGTTTGTTTTTTATGGACATTGTATTGGTGATATTCAGTCTGACCTTTCCACACTCATGGTTGAAGTCGGCCAGTATTTGTACCGCCTGGCTAATGTTTGGTGTTATGAGAATGATGTCATCAGCAAAACGGAGGTGGTGTAGTTGCCGACCGTCTATCTTCACTCCCATTTCTTCCCATTCCAGTCGTTGCATGACGTTCTCGAGGGTGGCATTAAAGAGTTTCGGTGAAATGGTATCACCCTGCCAAACCCCCTCTCATTATGTCTATGATCACTTCCTTGTAGAATGGTGAGATCCTGGTGGTGAATCCGTTATATAGGTCTTGGAGGATTCTGATGTACTAAGTTTGAACGCCCTATTTGTCTAGGGCTTTGATGACTGCTTCAGTCTCAACAGAATCAAAGGCCTTCTTTAAATTGATGAATGTTAGACAGAGTGGCACTCTCATAAAACCTTAATGAGCTTGGTCACCGTGTGGATATGGTCAATCATGCTCAATCCTTTTCGGAACCCGGCTTGTTTGCATGGTTGTCCTTCATCTAGCGTTCTGCCTATTCTATTCAGGATGACTCAACTGAACAGCTTGTATATGATGGACAGCAGGCAGATTGGGCAATAGTTGCCAATGTTGTGCACATTTCCCTTTTTGTACAGTAGAATGATCCTGCTGATTTTCCACTGGGACAGAACCTTGCATTCAGATAGGTAGCGTGTGAAGTGCCAAGCCAGTGTATTGACGGGAACTGGTAGCATATTCTTCAGGTGTTCAGATCTGACCATGTCTGGAATGGGTGCTGTACACTTCTTTACCAACCAAATAGCACGTCAGATTTCAGTGGGAGAGCGTTGGGGACGACATATACATACTGCGGAATTTGGTATGTGGGCTTGTGGAGGTGGCTATCTAAGAGATCTGTGTAGATCTCCTGGATAATCTTCTCCATTGCCCTTCTGGAAGATGTGATAGATCCATCAGGATGTTGGAGGGCAGGCATCTTGATCTTATTATAGTTGGCAAAGGACAGGCGAGCATTACGAATATTTTTCCTGGCTTCTGCCGCATTGGCCAACACTGCTGCTCTTCTCTCTTTGAGGTCTTCCTTTATCGCTTCTCTGCACAGTTTTGCAAGCTTGGACATTAGTTTGTGGTTGTCTGAGGCTTATGCCAAACCACTTTGGCGAATGAGCTCAAGGGTTTCCGAAGACAGGCATCTTTTTGTGGCTTTCACACTCTCGGCATTCCTCATGCAGTCATGGAGGTACTGAACCAGTTGATGGTATTCCTCGTCAGTGTTGTCAATGATGGCATCTTCCCACATTACCGCAATAGTGCCAAAGAGCTCCCAGTTGGTGGTTATTCTGAGAGTTCTCTTCTTAAACTTTGTAGTCCTTTTTCCCCGCTCTGTGAAGTAGAATTTTGCACGAAGGAGACGTTGGTCCGATCCCGTTTGGAATTTTATAACAATAGTGACATCGGTCAGACAAAACCGATGATTGAATATGATGTGGTCAATTTCGCTGTGGAATTTTCCACCAGGAGACTCCTCTGTCCGACATTTAGATTCGGCCTTCTGGAACTGTGAGTTACCATGGATGATCTTGGTCGACATGATGAACTCACACAGTCTTTCACCCTGTTCATTCCATTCTAGGCCATGGGTCCTGATCTGGAGTTCTTTGGCTGATCTTGGTCCTATCTTGGCATTAAAATCACCAACAATGATCTTGTAGAAGGTGAGGTCTTTGTCATAGAACTTCTCCAGCTCCATGTAGAACTTCTCAATTTCTTCTTCATCGTAGTTAGATCTTGGTGTGTAGACAATGAAGCTAGAAACTGCCGGCAGTGAGCCACATATATGCAAGTGTAATCATCAGATTCTGGTTGTTAGGCATTTGAATGAATCAGTGGTCATGGTCAAGTTCATGTTGATAAGGACACCAACACCACTGATGCCTCTATTGTTGCATGTTCTGAGGAACAGTTATTCTCCAGTGTTAAAAATGCCATGATGTGATTGATCCCTTCTCGTCTCGGTCAGACCAATAATGTCATACTTGATCTTCTGTGCTTGCACCATCAGGTCCTCAATGGACTCTTCCAATGCCAGTGTATGTGCATTGAAAGTACAGACAGTCATTTTAGTCCTTCTTCGTTTTGGCAGCCTAGTTCGGCCCTGAGAGTTCATCAGCTTCTCCTTGCTCATCCTTCTTAACCCTGCCATATTGGGGGCTCTTTCAGGGCCAAGGGGGATGAGACCCATTGCTTTTACTGTTTTTAGCATATCAAATATGCCACGGGTAGCTTGCCAGGCTCTACTGTGTGGGCAGGATACTCTTGGTAGCTTGCCATACTCTCTGAGAGAGATGGAGGCTTTTAGGGCGGCCTCTAATCGCCCTTACAGGTGTTCCCATGGTTCACACCGTGTTTGAGCTTCATCAAATATCGTACGGAGAATGGGTGTTAAGTTTCTTATTACGTGTCTGGAAAGCGGCCTGGAGTGTGGTGGTGGCTGGGTAGTGGAGGTAGTGGAGGTTGGCCAATGAGGTATTTATCTGGCACCAGCAGGGTGGGTCTTCTGGTTGTGGTCCCTGGGTCACCGGAGATTGGTGGAAGCAGGCAGAGGATCTCTGTTTCCGGGTCCCATTGAGCCTGGAGTCCAAGGTCACAAAGGTCCACTTTACCTGATTCTGTGAGGCTTCACTAATGTGTGAAGCTCGCCCTAAGCACCAGGAAAGTGGCCTGGAGCGTGATGGTGGCTGGGTAGTGAAATTTATTTATGGAATATGAATATAAAATATCATAATATCCTAACACCCAAGGACTGTAGAGACAAGGGCCAGAAAGATTTCCTATAGTTGAAAACCTTCCTTATGAGCTTGGGGAGAAGGCAGCTGGGATAAAGAAGGGATCACTAAGTCAGCGATAGTTGGAGGTACCGCTTAGGATGGGAGATGTGTGCTGAATGTAGATAAAGGACCAAACATGATAGCCTTTCATTATCTGTATTGCAAACCATAATACCCATTGTAGGATAGCATTGGTTTGTCCTTTCTGCCTTACCACAGGGAGCTTAACTTTATTGGGTTGCACCCATTCACAGTGCTCCTGAGGCACTCCCATTCCCTGTGTTTATCTGTAAACTCTTTGTTTGTGCTATGCTTCCCCAATAGGTCAATCACCTTTATCTCCTAATCAGACTCTGTTAACTTGTAAATATTGCTTTTCTCTCTCCTTATATCCTTTGCATAATTAATTCAAATCAATGTCTTTTTGTATAGACACAAGAAGACATCTAATACTATGCTTTTGTAACTTGGGAGTTAATTGACTCCAAATAATATTCACTCCTGGGCATCTGTTTTCTCAACTTAAGCCTCAGTTGCCCTTAGTTCCTAGCACCCCAAAAGCAGGGTCTTGACGAGAGACTGGAGGGACCCAGGGCAAGCTGTGAGCTACCCTGGCATCAAAATGGGCCAGGCAAAAGAGCCATAATACTTAACTATAAGATAAGAGCATGATCATGGACAAATTCTGTCATGGTCCAAAAAGTAACGACTGGATTAGGACCCTGCTAGAGTTAGGAAAGATTAATCTGGCCTGAGCACTATAGTCTGGGATTTATAGCAAGATGTCACCAGGAGAGCCACCCTACAAACTTAATGTAACTTTTACTGTGTCCATACAAAATAACTAATATTAAGAAGTAGAAGTAAGATGAATATTTAAATGGTTAAGGAAAGGAGAAAAACCTGTGGTCATATTTTGCCCTTGAGCCGGATTTCCTGGCTACAGGAGATCAAGAAGGGCTTTCATATGTTGATTGTGCACCAGACCTAGGTGTGTTTCCTACCCTCAATGCTGGGAGGTTGGGAGACTAGAGAGAGACCAAGGTGGGGTGTCAAAACACAGAGAGCTAGCAATGCAGACAGGAGGAGACATGAATGAGGGGCAGTGTGAGACCGGAATAGCAAGCTTAGTGAGATTGGAACAGGCATGTGGGGAGAATAGAATAAATGGCTACTAATCACCAACCAGCCTGGCCCTCGTTTCCTCCTTCGTCCACCCCTGGTATCAGCCGTCCCTGGTGGGCAAGCTGCATTAGACCACTGAAAGCAGGCAGCGAGAGACAGACAGCTGTGGGATCCTAGTGGCTTAGTGATTTCACAACACATAAGTAGATAGAAAGTAGGAAATTGTCTACCATAGAGGAGGGGGGAGGGCAGCTCGGGGTGGGGAGGGATACTGGGGACATTAGTGGTGGAAAATGTGAACTGGTGGAGGGATGGGTGTTTGATCATTGTGTGATTGTAACCCAAACATGAAAGCTTGTAACTATCTCATGGTGATTCAATAAAATTTTAAAAAAAGCTAATGTTTTGAGATCATAATGTAACCTTTATGTAAGTTCCAGACTTTTCCTTTGTAAAAATTGAAAGGTTATTTCTAATAGATCTAATAAAAAAATAATTCTCCATTGAAAAAAAAGTACCCAAGATCCTCAACTAGTATCTTTATGTATGTACAATATGCATCATCCATAAGAATCTATCCTTCCTCTTAGCATTCTAATTTCTACAATCAAGGACCAATTCTGTTGTCTTGTTACTCTACCAAAGATTAGTGAATACAGCTGGTCTCTGTTCTCTCCCTCTTATTTACGTCACTCAACATAGTACCCTTCAATTCCACCCATGTTGCAGCAAACTGCATGATTCATCTTTTCTTGTGGATTCGTAGTGTTATGCACAACCTCTATATCTATCTCTGTTGCACTGTAGCACTGTTCTGTTGTTCATTGATTTGCTCGAGCGAGCCTAGTAACATCTCCATTTTGAGACTTGTTGTTACTGTTTGGCATATTGAATATGTCACAGGTAGCTTGCCAGGCTTTGCCGTGTGGGCGAGATACTCTCAGTAGCTTGCCGGGCTCTCTGAGATGGGCAGAGGAATTGAACCCGGCTCGCCCCGGGGCCAGCCGCATACAAGGCAAATGCTCTACTGCTGTGCTATCGCTCCAGCCCATCTCTCTGCTGCTGAACATTAAAGTTATTTCCATATCCTTGTGATTTTACTAAGCACTGCAATAAATATAGGTGTTCATGTATCTTTTTAAATATATATATATTTTTTATATTTTGGTAGTCGATGCCAAGAAGTGAAACTGCTGCATCATACGGGAGCCTTATTCTTTTTGGAGAAATCTGTATTGTTTTCCACAGGAGCTGGACCATACAAAATGCCACCAGTGAAAGGCACTTCTTCTCTTTTCTTTTCTTTTCTTTTCTTTTCTTTTCTTTTCTTTTCTCTTCTCTTCTTTTCTTTTCTTTTCTTTTCTTTCCTTTTCTATCACATCACCACCTGTGAGTTTAAAATGTGGGTGCCTCAGATAGAGAAGGGAGCACCAAATAAAGGGTGTTTGGAGGATCCTCCCAGGAGGGGAGATGCATGTTGAAAGCAGACTATGGACTGAACATGTTTGCCACTCAATGCCTCTTTTGCAGACCACAACACCCAAAAGGAGAGAGAGAACAAAAGGGAATGCCCTGCCACAGAGGCAGGGTGGGATTGGGGGGATGGGGGTGGGAGGGATATTATCCATGGTGGTGGAAAATGGGCACTGGTGGAGGGATGGGTATTTGATCATTGTATAATCGAAACCCAAGCACAAAAAATTGTAAATCTACAACTGTACCTCATGGTGTTTCATTAATAAATATTTAAAAAATAAAAAAATAAAAGATACCTATTGAAAAAAATGTGGGTGCATGACACTTGCATTTGGTAGCCAAGAATTGCCCCATCCCCGACACACACACCAGCCTCCTCAGCAGAGGAACAAAGAGTCCAGGGACCACACGTTGATGGTCAAAATGTCCTTTTAATGCGAGCTGTTAGCACACTTAGAGCACATCTGAGAGGGTTCTATATGTAGGACTGCATGTAGGTGTGATTGATCGTTTACAGAAACAATTCTCTTGGGGGCATTAACCTAGGAGACACTCTCTCTCCCAGGCACTATATGCAGCAATTCATCCAGGGGTGGCAAGCATTATATTGCTTTTCTCTTTCCCTAGCTACAAGTAAATATTAAACAATTAAGTTTAATTCTTATTAATACTTGTGGTTATTTGGATAAACACAGTAAGAGATATAGATTCCAAAACTTGAGGACTCGCTCGGGATGCAAGATGCATGCTGAAAGTAGATTATAGACCGAACACGATGGCCACTCAATACCTCTGTTGCAAACTACAATACCCTGAAGGAAAGAGTGAGCAAAAGGGAATGCCCTGCCACAGAGGCAGGGTGGGGGGGGGGATGGGGTGTGGAGGTGGGAGGGCTACTAGGATTATTGATGGTGGAGAATGGGCACTGGTGGAGGGATGGGTACTGAATCATTGTAAAACTGAAACCCAAGCACGAAAGTTTGTAAGTCTACAACTGTACCTCATGGTGTTTCACTAATAAAAAAAAAAAAAAAAAAAAAAAAAAAAACTTAGTCCCAGACTAGGTCCTCAGGCCAGTTTAGTTCTTCCTTACACATGGGGGTCCTATCTTTAAAGTCATAAAGGCTTACATCAAGACATGCTTTTATGCTTCTAGATTGTCTCATTTCAATGCTTTGCCGCCCCCCCAGGTCCATCCCAGTCCGGTGGCAGGACCTCCCTTTTGGGGTGTTAATAAGAGTACAGCCTAATATATTAAGGAACCACATACTCCCTATGGCAACCACAGCTTGAGACGTGTAATTATGATGGATGCCCAGGAGTAGAAATATTTCAAAATCAATTGACTCCCAAATAGTAGAAGCGTGGCATTAATGGCCTTTCTATGCCAAGCAAAGAACATTACTCTATAGTAAAATATGAAAAGGCTATGGGGGAAATAGTAAGGCAAATAATTCACTACAAAGTCCAGAGTTACCAGAAAGTTTTGACTTATAAATAACCAAGGCTGAACTTAGGATATGTAACAATGAGAGGTAAAGCACAAAGGAAAAGTTAAGGATCAACTCAATGGATTAGAGGTGCTCATAAGGGCGCTGTATGTTCCTCTGGTGGGGTAAGAGGAAGGGGCAATTCACTGACAAAGCCTAAAGCCTTCCAACAAGCACCAACACTGTTTTTTGCCCCATGTTCTTGGTATTCTCAATGGCATGAGATGATAGCTAGTTATCATTTTAATTTGGATTTCCCTGATAATAATTAACAGACACTTTTTATACACCCATAAACCATCTGTATGTCTTCTTTGGAAAGGGTCTATTCATCTCCTTAGCACATTTATTGGTGAAGTTGGTGGATTTGTTTTGTGTTGAGCTTCTAGGTGCTTTATTAGCAGTTGGATACCTTGGATATTTAAGTCATTATCTAATGTATTGTTCTCAAGTGTTTTCTCACATCCAGTAGGGTGCCTTAATATATTAGCCTGTACTCCTATTGTCATGCAAAACTTTAAACTCTGATTTGGTCCTTTTTGCTTATTTTTGCTTTTTTTCTTTTTGTATTTTTCTCTGGAATCAAATTGTTGAGGACACTTTTGATAACCAGATCCTGAAATGTTTTCTCTTTTTCTTCTATGTATTTTATGGATTATGATCTAATCTCTAGGTCTTTAATACACTTTGAATTAACCTATGTGTATGATGTGAGATATGAATCCATTTTTTTCTGCATGTGGTTGTCCAGTTTTCCCACTACCATTTGTTGAAGAGGGTTTTCTTGCTCTACTTCATTCACCAAGCTTCTTATTGTAGATTGATATCCATAGGCTTTAAGATGTATTTCTGTGCTTTCAATTCTAGTCCAGAATCAAGAAAGGTCAGGCCTTATTTTAGTACCATGTTTTCTTTAATTGCCATAAATTTACAGTGTAATTTTGTCAGAAAATGCAATAGCTTCCACCTTCTTTCTCATAATGACTTCTGTCATTCAGAGAAATTTATATTCCATGCAAATTTTAGTATTGTTTGTTCTGAGGTCTTAAAGAATGTCTTTGGAATTTTGATGAGAATTGCATTAAATATGTATAATTGTGTCAAATTATACAAATTGTATTGTATTAAGTATGTCTGGGTAGAATTGTCATTTTGAGAATGTTAATTCTTCCAATCCATGAACATGGAATATATTTCCATTTTCTTATGTTCTCATCTATTCCTTTCATAAATGGCATAGTTTTCAAGGTACAGGTGTCTCACATATTTTAAGTTGATCCTTAGGTATTTGATGTTTTCAGACACTATTTTAAATGCATTGGTCACTTTTATCTCTTTTCTTGTAGATAATTATTTGCATAAATAATATGGGGGATTTAGGTGTATTGATTTTTTAACCCACTTTTTTGCTATACTAGTCTATTGTTTTTAAAAAAAATAGTGGAATCTTTAGGGGTTTCTTATGTACATTTTCATGTATGTGAAAATAATGATAGTTTGGCTTGTATCCCTTTGAAATTAACAGGTATTTGTAAAATCTTCAGAGTTTTCTACCTATAAGAGCATACCACTTGATATCTGAAAATAGAGGTGATTTCACTTCTTCAAAATTTAGATTTTTGAAGAAATATACATTTTTCTTACCCACTTGCTCTGCCTCTAACTTCTAGTACCCTTTTAAAGAGAAGTGGCAGGAGTGGACGTTGCTTGCCCTGCTCCTGACCTTAGCTCAGTGTTTCATAATCAAGTATAATCTCACTGTATGTTAATCATATAAAATTTTTATTCTGTTGAGTAGTTTTCTCTTGTGTGTAGTTTTATTTAGTATATTTATGTTGAAAAAGTGTTGAACTTCATCAAATGCTTTTTTATATATTTAACATGATCATGCTTTTTTTTCTTCCATTTTTATTAATGAAAGAAAAAAGTATCACTGGTTTTTATATGTTAAGCCATCCTTGCTTTCCAGTAAAAAATTCCACGTGTTCTTATTTATAATCTTTTTTATGCTAAGTTTATTTTGCTAATATCTTATTGAATATTGATCACTTGACTTCCCGTTAATCGTTGATTTGCTCGAGCGGGTGCCAGTAACGTCTCCATTTGTCCCTGTCACGTGCTAGTGTAGCTCAATGACGTCTATTTGTTCTAGGAAAATGAAGAGCCTCAAAGTGATCATTCAGGATCTTGATGAAGTCTGACCATCTGGTAGGTGGGCGGCCACGCAGTCTTTTGATATCCTGTGGAATCCAGTCAGTAACAGCACTCGTCCAGCGGTCATCTCCAAATCTCATTACGTGTCCAGCCCATCTGATTTTTGAAGACTATTAAGTATTTATAAAGAAGATTTTTCCGTTTTACTTTCTTGTAATATCTTTGTCTGACTTTGTTATAATGATCTTCGGATGAAAATTATGAAGTATTTCCTCCTCTTAAATTTTTTGGAAATTTTTAGAAGAATTGTAGTTAGTTCTCAAAATTAGTTCACTCGTAAAGCCTTCTGGTCAAGAGCTTTTCTTTGCCACAAGATATTTTAAATACAAATTCACTCTTCTTACTAATTATAATCGACCCAAACTTTCTAATTTTTCTTGGTTTTGTTTTACAAAGTTTTGCATTTCAAAGAATCTTTCAACCCTTCATAGTCATCTTTTATGATCCTCTTTATTTACGTAGAATAAGCAAGAATGTTACAATTTTTTATTTTATTGAGAATTCTCATATTTATTCTTCATGCATCTAACTAAACTCTGTCATGTTGAACTTTGCAAATAATCAGTTTTTAGTTTCACTGAATTTTCCCTATGTTCTCCTATTTGCTATTTCATGTGCATCTACTCTAAACTTTACTTCCTTCCTTTCCCTAGATTTCATTTTAGCTTAAGATCTTTATTTTGTAAAATATGTTTGTAAATTGAAGATCTTTCTTTTGGAAGATTGGGAAGCTATGGCCAATATTCAAAAAACCCTGCAGTACCAGAGATTGAATCTGGGACTCCATCAAAATCTGGACTTCAGAACTTTGAGCTATCTCCCATGCCTCCCAAGAACTTTATTTTCATTTTGAGCCTATATTGCCATGAATATCTGCTGAAACTGCTTTTTACTGTGTCCTAGATTGTAGGCATGCTCGCATTTTCATTCCTCTGTGTTTTCTAATTTCTCTAGTAATTTCTTCCTTGATTCACTAGTTGTTTAAAAATGTGTGATTCATTCCCACAATTTTGTGAATATCTTGAATTCCTTTCTAATTTCCTTTTTTTGTATATTCTATAGTCATTTTCTTTCTTTTTATCAATGAGGGAGCTGGATTGATAGCACAGCAGTAGGGAGTTTGCCTTGCGCACAGCCAGCCCGGCTGAGCCGGGTTCGATTCCTCCATCCCTCTCAGAGACCTGGCAAGCTACCGAGAGTATTCAATATGCCAAACACAGTAACTAGAAGTCTCACAATGGAGACGTTACTGGGCCCGTTCAAGCAAATCGATGAACAACGGGAGGACAGTGTTTTGTTTTTATCAATGAGAACTGTGGAAAACGTCATAAAGTAAAACTTAACTCTGATAATATACAAAAAGTCTGTTTCTTTTTAGCTCTAGCCCTATCTCTTTCAAATATTTGGTTCACAAAGTACATTTTAATGAGTTAGGTGTAGCTCAATACAAAACAGTAACTATTTTTAATTTTATTTTTTATATTTTTAACTCATTTTTGCACCAATATAAAAATATAGAAGTAATAAGTTTAAAATCACAAAGATAATCCTGGGAAAGAAAATTGTGAGAAACTTCCTCTGGAAGTTGAAAAAAACCTCTACAGAATTTAGAGTTCCAAAATAGCTACACCAAACAGAATCTGTCAATGCAATTACTATCTATGCAGAGAGATTTCTGGTACTTTCTCCTCTGCCATGTCCCTGGATTCTTCCCCACAATTTGTTTTAAAACATTCTAAAGAGGAAATGTAACCTATAACAATATTGATCAAAAGATATAATTAAATCATACTTGTATCTAATTCCATTTTTGTATGTAAAAATTTTAGACATGTTTATTTCTAGAACATACTTTTGCCTTGAGTTAAATTTTAAAAAGCTCCTTGGAGGCCAGCCACACATGCTAGGGGAAAAGGCAGCTCAGATAGAGAAGGGAGCACCAAATAAAGGCTGCTGGGAGGATCCTCCCAGGATGGGAGAAGCATGCTGAAAGTAGACTATAGCCAAACATGATTGCCACTCAATGCCTCTTTTGCAAACCACAGCACCCAAAAGGAGAGAGAGAACTAAAGGGAATGCCCTGCCACAGAGGCAGGGTGGGATGGGGGGATGGGGGGTGGGAGGGATACTGACCTGTGGTGGTGGAAAATGGGTACTGGTGGAGGGATGGGTATTTGATCATTGTATAATTGAAATCCAAGCAAAAAAATTTGTAAGTCTACAACTGCACCTCATGGTGTTTCACTAATAAATTTTTTAAAAAATTCATAAAATACAGCAGTAAAAAATCAGGATCACTAATTAGAAATTCATTATGAATTCCTCAAACTGGTTTTGTCTGCCTTGCTTTTTCTTCTTCTGTTTAACTTAAATCTCATGTTTAGAATCAGCAACTGAACCAATATCTCCATGCAAATAACAATATCATTATTACTATAAACCCAAATGTGGCTGCTATTAGCTTGAAAGTCAAAACTTGAAAGACAAAAGTTTGTGCCAAAAATATCCTTGATTTGCTTATGTATTAGCAATATTAGAACATGGAGGAATTCTTCTTCACCCAAACCAGTTTACTCCCAGTTTGTAATTAGAGGTTTATAGGGATGGTAGGAAAAAATAAGTTGAAAATAAAAATCTGGTATGGATGAGGTGAAAGTGCGTTCAGTTTCCAGAGGCTTTGGTTTCATTATCTTTTACTCTGTGGTTTAACACATCCCTAAGAAATGGCAGTCCATTCCTGTAAAACTTCAAGATAATATCATCAAACATCCACCTCTAGGGGACTGTATGACAAAGTTCAGGAGTCTCTCAGGAGGGTTTGGTGTTTGCTCTTTTCCTTCCATCCATAGCTAGACAAGGTTAAACATTAAACACACAAGTGAAATGAAAGCACCCTTGAGGTCTTAGACGCAGGGCAAAGACCAGTGAGAATGAGAGTATCTAAGAAATAAGCATATTGAGAATGAGACAGAGTCTCTATTGCTCGCTGGCTTGCTTGTTTGCAATACCACCTCAGTCCGACATCTACTAGTAAAATAGAATACGTCACATGTTTCAATTCTTTCTAAGATTATTGCAAAAAGAATGTAAAAAGGGCTCCTGCATAAGATTGGTAACAAGAGCAGAATATTGGTTACAAAGTTAGAAAAATTTAAATGCCTCACATCACATAAATTCAGAACTGTTCTTTTATCTTCTTGCCTAGAAACAGCCTAAGTGGACCACTGAAAGGAAAAATGGTATGTTATTATATGCTACTCTTTAGAATATCATCATAATTCTATAATGATAAATACAGATGCCATTCCATATCATGAAAAAAATACTAATTCAATTTATCAATTGACTGATATTACTGCAGCTATCACTAACTGTTCCACTTAGCTGTATTAGAAGGCTTGAATAAAATACTTGGGGAAATCTATTTGTTCTGCAAAGCACCATATCAGACTGCTAGCATCAAAGTGGCTTTTCCTGGGGATGGAGAGATAGCACAGCGGGTAGGGCATTTGCCTTGCACGTGGCTGACCCTGGTTCGATTCCCAGCATCCCATATGATCCCCTGAGCACCGCCAGGAGTAACTCCTGAGTGTAGAGCCAGGAGTAACCCCTGTGCACCACCAGGTGTGACCAAAAAGCAAACAAAGGTGGCTTTTCCTATGCTGTTGGGCTCTTGGGAACTGTATGAATGATTTTTACACAAACTCAGAAAGTTAAAATTGTACATTAAAGCATACAGGTCCAGGTCCCTCCCCAGATGTTCATACATATCCTTTATCCCTCCTTTCCCATGAATGATCTCACCTGTCCTATTTCTAACACTCTCCCACCCTATGAATGCATGAATGATCTCACCTATCTTGTCCCTGACACTCTCCCATACCTGTCTGGTCCCATGCAGTCTACTCACCTCCCATGAATGAAGGCCGGGTCTCATCCCTGCATCACTCTCTAACCCAGGTATGCTTCCCCGAGTTTCCAGCCATGGCCATGTATACATTGGTGAGATTCTTATGCTCTGTACGTGTCCTCAGGCCGGGCTTCCCAACAGTACCCCAGCTGTCTTTTGTCATCTTGTCCCAACTTTCCTAGTCTCCAGCCACAGTCAGGTTCACTTGGATAAGACTTCTGTGCTCAGCACCTTGTCACTACTTGGGTGTCTGAGCCCTGCCTGAATCTGAGCATTTTGGGGCATCTGTCTGGGCACTCAGTCTACCTGATATTGCACACTGAAGAGAGGGAGAGTCTGAGAGGGAGCAAGGAGACAGAGATAGAACTGAGGTCTTCCTTTTATTGCTGCCATTTCCAGTCATCCCATTATCTATTCTGATTGGTTACCTGTTCCAAGGGTGAGATTTAAAGTAAGGGATAAATTCATCTGGCATTCCACCCTTCTGCTCCTGCTATATCAAGATGACTGGTGATGAATCATTGAGGTAATAAATTAAGATTTTGTGATGAAACATGACAAAAACATTGCAAGTATTCGTGCACTCATGAGGCTCTACACAGCACAAATTTTATCTGAAATCTTGGTTTCATGCAGAGAGAAATTCTCATCTCATTTGTAAATGTTTACAGCTCTGAATTGAATTGTGAATAAGGAATACATAAAGAATCTAGCAAGATACAAACCCCTCAGTACATAATAATACAATCACACTGCTAAACCACTGAATGGTTCCAGTCTTTCAGGAAGCATAAGAACAAGTACCACACTATTTTTATATCAAAGTGTGTTGGCATTCAAAGTAAAAGAATGGTTGAATTAAAATGACTTTTATTCTGCAAATGATTCTCAGCCTGCAGATTTGTTAAAGGATGTTCCTAGCATAATTAAAATAGCTTCCTTAAATCAACATCGTCAAAATGGCAATACTCTCAAAAGCATTATACAGATTCAATGCGATCCCTATAAGGATACCCATGAAATTCTTCAAAGAAATAGATCATGCACTCCTGAAATTCATATGGAACAACAAACGCCGACGAATAGCTAAAGCAATTCTTGGGAAAAATACCTGGGGAGGCATTACCCTTCCCAACCTCAAACTCAACTACAAAGCGTTAATAATTAAAACAGCATGGTACCAAAACAAAGCCAGGGCCGCAGACCAATGAAACAGGGTGTATTACCCGTACACACAATCCCAAAAGTATGAACATCTAATCTTTGATAAGGGAGCAAGAAATGTGAAGTGGAACAAGGAAAGCCTCTTCAACAAATGGTGCTGGAATAACTGGACAACCACATGCAAAAAAATGGGCTCAGACCTCGACCTAACACCATGCACAAAAGTCAGATCAAAATGGATTAAAGATCTCAACATCAGGCCAAAATCCATAGGGTACATTGAAGACAAGGTCAGCAAAATTCTCCATGATATTGAGGGCGAATTGTATCTTCAAAGATGACACTCCACTGACCAACCAAGTGGAAACAGAGATAAACAAATGGGATTATCTTAAATTAAGAAGCTTCTGCACCTCAAAAGCTACAATAACCAGAATACAAAGACAATCTACAGAATGGGAAAGGATATTTGCTGAATACCCATCTGATAAAGGGTTGATATCAAGTATATACAAAGCCCTGGTTGAATTCCACAAGAAGAATACATCTAACCCCATCAAAAAATGGGGTGATGCCCATTGCCTCTTTTGCAAACCACAGCACCCATAAGAAAGAGAGAACAAAAGGGAACGCCCTGCCACAGAGACAGGGTGGGATGGGGGGGATGGGGGAGTTGGAGGGATACTGGGATCTGTGGTGCTGGGAAATGGGCATTGGTGGAGGGATGGGTATTTGATCATTGTATAATTGAAACCCAAGCACAAAAATGTGTAAGTCCGTAACTGTACCTCATGATGTCTCACTATTAAATTTTTTTTAAAAAAAAATGGTGCTGGAGCGATAGCACAGGGGTAGGGCGGGTAGGGCGTTTGCCTTGCACGCAGCCAACATGGCTGACCCGAGTTCAATTCCTCCACCCCTCTCGGAGAGCCCGGCAAGCTACCGAGAGTATCTCGCCCGCACGACAGAGCCTGGCAAGCTCCCCGTGACGTATTCGATATGCCAAACACAGTAACAACAAAGTCTCCAATGGAGATGTTACTGGGACCGCTCAAGCAAATCGATGATCAACGGGAGGGCCTTTACTTTTACTAAAAAAAATGGGGTGATGAAATGAACAGAAACTTTCCCAAAGAAGAAATTTAAATGGCTAAAAGGCACTTGAGAAAATGCTCTACATCACTAATCATCAGGGAGATGCAGATCAAAACCACAATGAGATATCGTTTCACACCACAGAGAGAGGCCCTCATCCAAAAGAACAAAAGCAACAGGTGTTGGCGCGGATGTGGCGAGAAAGGGACTCTCTTTCACTGCTGGTAGGAATGTCGACTGGTTCAGCCCTTTTGGAAAACAATGTGGACGATTCTCCAAAAATTAGAAATTGAGCTCCCATTTGATCCAGCAATATCACTCCTGGGAATATATCCCAGAGAGGTAAAAAAGTATAGTTGAAGTGACATCTGCACTTGTTTGTTCATTGCAACACTGTTTACAATAGCTAGAATCTGGAAAAAAGCTGAGTTCCCGAGAATAGATGACTGGTTAAAGAAACTTTGGTACATCTACACAATGGAGTAATATGCAGCTGTTAGAAAAGATGAAGTCATGAAATTTACATACAAGTGGTACTACATGGAAAGTATCATGTTAAGTGAAATGAGTCAGTAAGAGAGGGATAGACATAGAAAGATTGCATCCATCTGGGGGATATAAAGTAACAAAATATGAGATTAATACCCAAGAATAGCTGAGATTAGCATCAGGAGGATTACTCCATAGCTTAGAGGCCAGCCGGGCATTCTAGGGGAAAGGGCAGCACAGATAGAGAAGGGAGCACCAAATAAAGGGTGTTGGGAGGGTCCTCCCAGGAGGGGAGATGCATGTTGAAGGTAGACTATGGACTGAACATGTTTGCCACTCAATGCTTCTTTTGCAGACCACAACACCCAAAAGGAGAGAGAGAACAAAAGGGAATGCCCTGCCACAGAGGCAGGGTGGGATGGGATGATGCGGGTGGGAGGGATATTATCCATGGTGGTGGAAAATGGGCACTGGTGGAAGGATGGGTATTTGATCACTGTATAATCGAAACCCAAGCACAAAAATTTGTAAATCTACAACTGTACCTCATGGTGTTTCGCTAATAAAATTTTTTTTAAAAAAGTGGAGCTTTAGGTAAAAAGTCAATGGTAATGAAGAAGCTTAATATAATTGTGTAAAATTGTAATGGGGAAAAGTAATGCCACATTGTATTATAATTAAAAGAGTCAATAGCACTGCACTGTCCTCCCATTGTTCATCGATTTGCTCGAGCGGGCACCAGTAAGGTCTCCACTGTGAGACTTGTTACTGTTTTTGGCATACATTTGTTTTTGGAATACTCCTGGGGAGCTTGCTATGCCAGGCTATGCCATACAAAGAGTCAGTAAAACAGACAAAAATAAAATGGGGGTTGTGGGGGTAATAGGAAGTTGCAGGAGAGAAGTCACTAAGTTCGTAAAATGGTAGAATCACTGTTAGCAAAGAGCAAGCCTCAAGGAAGAGCGAGCTCAATTAGTTCAGTCATAGGAGAAAAAGAAGAATGTATAGAGACAAATAAAGGAAATAAGAAGTAATGGGGGTGCTTGGAATTCTCTTTTGGTTGTTTGCTTTCTCAGGGAAAGAAAGTGCAAGGTCCTCTGCTGAGATGGACCTGATGGAGTTCATGTTAGAGATTTGAGGTAAAAGAATGGGATAACAACCCCTTAGAAGAATGGGAGCATGGCCAGATTTAGGAAATATAAAGTGAATGTTGCAGCCTCTAGAGCGCTCCTGGGGATTCGAAGTGAGGCAGGTCAGGACGGTTGTGGGCTTTTACTCCAGCTGCACTCAGAGTGTGAGGGCAGGTGCGCTATAGGAGAAGGACTGGGTCTGAGCAGGACGTGGTGTCATGGGGAAAGACAATGCAGCAAGGGTGGAGCTTGTTTGCCTGTTGATTGTGATGAACGCAGATTTCATTTGCGTGGAGGATAAAGAAATGTTCAGTATAAGTATCTCATAATTTTATCATTCCACGTACTGAAATAGTACTAATAATGATTTTAAAAGCGGTGCATATTATGTATGTGTATTTATGATTTATTATTAGAAAAACTGGACAAGAAGGTGTCATGTCTTCAGATTACACTAAAATAAAAGTTTTTGAAAATATGTGGACAAGTCTGTATCCCAAGAGAAGTGAAAATGGTTTGATTACTCGGAGAGTCTGGCAAGCTACCAAGAGTATCTCGCCCACACGGCAAAGCCTGGCAAGCTACCCGTAATGTATTTTATATGCCAAACACAGTAACATCAAAGTCTCACAATGGAGATGTTACTGGGCCCGCTCGAGCAAATCAATGAACAACAGGAGGATAGTGACAGTGACAGTGACTTTAGTGGTAGAATTTCTTTTCTTTGTATTGATGCTCAATTCATGTCATTAAGTATTAATTGAGTGA
Organism: Sorex fumeus; assembly: GCF_029834395.1. Classification (NCBI taxonomy): domain Eukaryota; kingdom Metazoa; phylum Chordata; class Mammalia; order Eulipotyphla; family Soricidae; genus Sorex; species Sorex fumeus. The sequence goes on from NW_026606163.1 coordinate 1,012,344, forward strand.
TGATTTGGGGTGTTTTAATCTCCTACTACCATTATGTTAGTGTCAATATCTTCCTTCAGTTCCATTAGCAATTGTTTTAAACATTTTGATAGTTTATCTTTAGGTGCATATGTAATTAGGAGTGTCAGGGTTTTTTTAAAATCACTGTCACTGTCACTGTCCTTCCGCTGTTCATCGATTTGCTTGAGTGGGCCCAGTAACATTGGAGACTTGTTATTGTGTTGACATATCGAATACGTCATGGGTAGCTTGCCAAACTTTGCCGTGTGGGCAAGATACTCCCAGTAACTTGCTGGGCTCTCCGAGAGGGGCAGAGGAATCGAACTTTGGTCAACCTTGTGGGCCACGTGCAAGGCAAACGCCCTACCCTCTGTGCTATCATTCCAGCCTGTTTATTAAAAAGCCATGATTTACAAAGTTACTGATAGTTGCGTTTTAGGCATACAATAACTAAACACCAATATCTCTATCAGTGTCAATTTCCCTCCGCCAGTGCTCCTAGAATCCCTTCACCTACCCCCCATAATACCCCCACCTGTCAACCTGACAGGCCATTACAAATTTGCTGCTTAGATCTCATACTTTCAGTTCTGTTGAATCTGTGTTTTGGGTATATGGTATATACCTCTCACTCATATCACTGGTATAAATGAAGCCCAGTGCCTGTTAACTCCTTACTTCTTGTCCTCTTCTTCCTCCTTGATTTCTTTCCTTCTCTGTGTGTCTCCTCTCTAAATTCTGGGCTCAAGGGTGATATAAGCATCTTCCCTTTAATAAAGTACATTTCCTCATCCAATATTCTATAATTGCATACAGAAGTAAGATCATCCTGTGTTTTTCTTTCTTCTTTTGGCTTACTTCACTCAGCCTGATAGCTTCCAGTTCCAACTAAGTTGCAAGAAATTGCATGAATTCATAATTCCTTGAAACTGCATAGTATTCCATTGTGTATTAGTCACATCTTAATAATCCATTCATCTGTCTTTGAACATCTAGGCTGATTCCATATTTTAGCTATAGTACTAAGTGCAAGAATGAATATGTCCTTTTTTCTTATGCATGTACATATGTCCTTTTGAGAGACTATTCTTAAGCCCTGGAAATAGAAAGTATCAACACATAACTACTATTTTTTTCAACTATATAGAGTAAAATTTATTTAAAATGTTACATTGTACTTTTACTATTAATTTTCTAGGTAACTATTACAAAGAGCAAAAAGACACACATTGTCTTTCTATAAGACGCATTTTTGTAAAGAATTGCTTAATTTTATGCTCTGTATTTATTAGACACAGGCACTGTATTGTAACACTACAAGAGAGAACTAATTTATTATTAATAGAGTTTTATGCAGACATGTATTCATGACATCAGTTTGTCCTCTTTAACTGTACCTCTGGGCACCATGTGAATCATTTATGAGCTGACTAGCTACCTCTGAAATGAAAAGATTGCCAATTTACAAAGCAGACTATGGCATATGGAGACACACAAAAACACTATATAAACACATTTATTTTCACGAGAATCAATTTATCATTTAGTAGAATAATAAATAGTGAAAACACCAGCTCTATTAGTTAGGAGAGGTCTTCTAAGATCAACAGATTTTAACCTTAAATCCTGGAGATAGTTGTCTTGGATCATTATGCTTGGTTATAGAGTGTATCTTGATAAAATACTAGAGAGATAATAAGTAAAACTCTTGGTGACAGTTATAAAATCGAAGTTAAAAGACCCAACTATGATAGGTCATTACTAGAATGGAAATAATCTAAATATATGTAAGCAGGTAAGCAAACCATTCTCACAAAGTGAGAATGTAATGTTGACCAAATTAACACAAAATACCTCATTGAGTGCTATTTTCACAACTCACAAAATATAGGAGACATTTAAATACACCCTGTGAAGTGACAGTTACAGTTTAATTGCCATAAATTTAATTAAGTATAACTACTATTTTTGATACATGCCATTCTCTCTGGTGTCAAATGGTATATCATTGTGGTCTTTATTTGGAAATTTCCAATGATAAATGATGCTGAGCATTTTTTTTCATGTGCCTACTAGCCATCCTACTGTCTTCCTCTGAGAATGGCCTATTCATTTCTTCTCCCCATTTGCTGATAGAATTTTCGCATTTTTTTGTTGCTGTTGGTCTTTGTGAATATTTAATATATTACAAATATGGAGGATCTCCCAGAAGAGAACGACACCTGTACAAGCGATTAGAGGCCGCCCCAAAATCTTCCATCCCTCTCAGAGAGTCTGGCAATCTACTGAGAGTATCTTGCCCACACGGCAGAGTCTGGCAAGCTACCCATGGTGTATTAGATATGCCAAAAACAGTAGCAATAATGGGTCTCATTCCCCTGACCCTGAAAGAGCCCCCAATATGCCATTGGGCTTTGCTAGCACGCAACAGGGATGAATGGAGTCATTACTGGTACCCACTCGAGCAAATCGATGGATCAACGGGCTGACAAGTGACAAGTGACAAGTGATTACAGATATGAAATCTTTATCTGTTTGAGGTGAATGCAAATATTTTCCCATTGAGTTAGCTGTCTTTAAGTTTTAGTTCATGATTTTCTTTGTTTTGTTTTGTTTTGTTTTGCCATGAAACACAAAACAAAACTTCATGTAGTTCCATTTATTTTGAAATTCATTTAGTTCCATTTATTTTTTAAATTTTTTTGCATTTGCTCAGTTATCAGATTATTGAAGGCACCTTTGAAGCCCAAATATTGAAATATTCTGCCTATATTTTCCTCAATGTACTTAATAGTTTCTAGGTGGATCTCAAGGTCTTTGATCCACTTTGAATTGACTTTTATGTGAGATGTAGATATGGATCCAGCTTTATTTTCTTACATGTAGTTGTCCAATTTTGCCAGCACCATTTGAAGAGGAGGCTGTCTTTAGGTTTGTGAGTTTTTGATGTATTGATGAACACAATGAACCCTGTCCCTTATAGCCTTTTTTATTTGAAATTTTTGTTGTCTGGCATAGATATGGCCACCCCAATCTTTGTTTATCTGTTAGTTTGTTTGTTTGAGGGTCACCCTTAGCAATGCTCAGTGGTTACTCTCATGACTCTGTGTTCAGGGATCACTCCTAGCGATTTTCAGGAGAACATATGGTGTAATGGTGATTGGACCAAGTTGGGTACATGCAAAGCAAATACCCTACCCACTGTTATTATCATTATACTCTTCAACCAGATTTTCAAAGTCAATATTGGCCTGTAGGACTATTTTTCAGCCTTTTACTTTGAATCTGTGTTTACCTTGACTATTTAGAGGTATCTATTGTAGGCAGCAGAAAGTTAGGTTGAGTTTTCTGATCCATCCTGCCACTCTGTGACTTTTTGTTGGTGAGTTCAGGGCATTTGCATTTAGTGAAATAATTGAGATGAGCAAATGTATTTGCCACCATTTGTTAAAAAGTTATGAGTGTTTTTTGAAGTTTGTCTCATCTTTTAAAGAAACTCTAATGCTCTTGCAAACCTGCCTTCAATGTTATGAATACCCTAAGCTATTGCTTGTCCATAAAGATTTTAATTATTTCTTAAAATATGAATGATCTAACTGGATAGGGTGTTCTCAGTGGAATGTTCATTTCATTGAGTTTTATCCCATCATTATTTTTTATTTTAATTTTTATTAGTGAAACGTCATGAGGTACAGTTGTAGACTTATAAATTTTTGTGCTTGGGTTTCAATTATACAACGATCAAATACCCATCCCTCCACCAGTGCCCATTTCCCACCACCACGGATCCCAGTATCTCTCCCACCCGCCATCCCCCCATCCCACCCTGCCTCTGTGGCAGGGCATTTCTCTCTGTTCTCTCTCTCCGTTTGGGTGTTGTGGTTTTCAAAAGAGGCATTGAATGGCAATCATGTTTGGTCTATAGTCTACTTTCAGCATGCTTCTCCCATCCTGGGAGGATCCTCCCAACACCCTTTATTTGGTGCTCCCTTCTCTGTCTGAGCTGCCTTTCTGCCTAGCATGTGCGGCTGCCTGCAAGCCATGGAGTGAATCTCCTGGTACTTATCTCGGCTATTCTTGGGTGTTAGTCTCCTATTTTGTTACTTTATGTTCCCCAGATGAATGCAATCTTTCTATGTCTGTGCCTCTCTTTCAGACTCATTTTGCTTAGCATGATACTTTCCTTGTAGTACCACTTATATGTAAATTTCATGACTTCATCTTTTCTAACAGCTACATAGTACTCTACTGTGTAGATGTACCAAAGTTTCTTTAACCAGTCATCTGTTCTTGGGCACTCGGGTTTTTTACAGATTTTGGCTATTGTGAATAGTGCAGCAATAAACACAGAAGTGCAGATGTCATTTCAACTGTACTTTTTTGCTTCTCCAGAATATATTCCGAGGAGTTATCCCATCATTCTTTTCTGGCCCCTTGAGTCTCATTTGATAGATTTGCTATAAATCCTATGGGAGTTCCTTTGTATATATTTCCTTGTTTGATCTTGCTGCTGGGACTGGAGCGATAGCACAGTGATAGGGTGTTTGCCTTGCACGCAGCCAGCCTGGCCAAGCCGGGTTCGATTCCTCCACCCCTCTGAGAGCCCAGCAAGTGACTGAGAGTATCGCGCCCACACGGCAAAGCCTGGCAAGGTACCCGTGACTTATTCAATGTGCCAAGCACAGTAACAAGTCTCAAAATGGAGACGTTACTGGACCCGCTCAAGCAAATCGCTGAACAATGGGAGGACAGTGGGACAGTGTATGACAGTGTGATCTTGCTGCTATCAGGGTTCTGTTTCTGTCTGGTTTTGGTCATTCTGATTACAATATATCTTAGAATTTTTCTATTTGGACTTATTTTCTCTGGTGCCCTTTGAGTCCCTTGAATAGAAGTGCTTGCACTCCTTAACCACTCGAGGATATTCTCATCTGAGATTAATTTAACTATTCAGGGACTCCAATGAATCTTATATTGGTCATCTGATCTAATTCCATAGTTCACTTCTTTTCAAACATTCTTCCATATTTTTTGTTTTGTAGTGGTTTCCTGAATCTAATGTTGTAGCTCACTGAGCTTTTCCTTAGCTACTGTTTGTTGCTGATGCCCTTAAGTCTTAAATTTTACCTACTATACTCCATTTCTCTCATCTAATTGCAGTTATCTCAATTTTTGCTCTCATACTTTCCTGTGGGCTGGAGCTTGCACACAGCTGACCCAGGCTGACCTTGGTTCGATTTTTCCACCCCTCTTGGAGAGCCCGGCAAGCTACCGAGTTCGCGCCCACTCGGCAAAGCCTGGCAAGCTAACCGTGACATATTCAATATGCCAAGAACAGTAACAAGTCTCACAATGGAGATGTTACTGGTGCCCACTCGAGCAAATCGATGAACAACAGGAGGACAGTGCTACTTCCCTGTACCATAATTTCTTTGAGCTCATTGAACATCCTGATTGGGGCCAGAGAGATAGTCCAGGAATTGAGACACTTGCTTGCATGTGTCTTACTCTGATTTGATTTTCAGCACCATCTATGATCCTGTAAACTCTTCCAGGATGGATCCCTGAGCAGATTCAGAAGTAAGCCCTGAGCACAGCCAGATCTGTCCCCAAAACAAACCAAAAACCAAAATACAGTTCATAAACATCCTCATCGTGTTGGCTCTGAAAGGCTATAGAGCTGGTTGGTACTGGCAGAGATTCCTCTGCTATTCCCTTCACTTAGTGGGCCTGGTGGGTTTCTACCCAGCTTTTTCACTGTGTCTGCCGTGCTATGAGAGTGAATCTCTGTAGTCCACCCTCATGGTAATCTGTGAGGGTTAGGCTGGGTGTCGTCTTTTCCTTTCCTGCTCATCCTCTCCTGGCAATAGGAGGATAAGTGTGCACAATGTAAGGTGTGATGAGTGAATCTGCTATGCACAGTCATGAGGCTCAGAAGCAGAGAGTTGAGTTACGTGTATGGAACGTGGATGTGGGGTTGCAGAGGGCAGGCATAGGGGCTACTAGGATGTGAGGTGGAAGGGAAGGGAAACCACTTCCAGCTCTGAAAAAGACCAGGAGGTCAGCCTCACCGGGAAAATTAAGGAGCAAGCAGTTTCTGGGGTGCAGATATGGGCCTGCAGAGACTGTAGGGACATTTTACTTTATATTTTAGAATCATCGAGAGAGCTCTTTCTAAATTTTTGACTCACAGAAAAGTGATAAATGTAACAAACTCTGCCTTATATATAATAGTAGAGAAAAATCAATATAACTGCCCCCAAATTTGTGGTTGTTCATAGAACCAAAATATTTGTCCTCTAGTTTTATTAGACACAATAAGGTCTCTAAAATCTCCAGGTTACTTCACAGAGCATTAATAAATTACTTTGGTGTGGGTAGGATTTATTTACTTTGGGGGTGTTTAGGGCACACCTGGCAGTGCTCAGGGCACACTCCTGGCTCTGCTCAGGGGTCACTGCTGGCAGGGGCAGGGCACCATATGGGGTGCTGAGGATTGAACCCAAGTCAGCCATGTGCAAGGCAAAAGTCCTATGCACTTTACCATTACTCCAGCCCCAATATTCTATTTTTTGTATCCCATGGCACAACTCTTCTAAGTGCCTTTAAAGTCCTCTGTCTGCTAGTTGGTTCTATGAGAATATTCTCATGCTGGTTCACTGAAACGTTGAAGAATGTACCCATTGATTGTGAGTCCATTTTAGTATTTAATATTGAGCCATACATGAAGAATTGGAATGAGAGATAACGAAGGCCCTTTAAAGGAAAGGTGTCCTTCCTCTAAAAATTAAAGAGCCAGGAGAAATCCCTGTGCATTGCCAGAGGTGACCTAAAAGGAAAATTAATTAATTAATTTTAAAAAATTAAAGAAAGCCAGGGAGATGGCCCAAAAGGCTGGAGTTTTGTGTGTGGTAGCCCCAGCACACATGGTTCCCTATCCCATCCTTGCAACCACCAGCACAATGAGTTGGGACGCCTGAGCACAAACACCAGTAAACAAGCAAATAAAAAAACCCATTGTGTTATTTTACTTGTATCTCAGGGTCTATCCTGGTATTGTAAGCTCCGAAAGATGGAACTTCCAAGACAGAAGACCTAAAGGATACTTAGGGGGGACCTAGGTCTTTAAAGTTCTCTACTAATCAACAATTTCTTCACCTTCCTAGCCAGAACTTTAGTCTTACTCTGAGATGGGGTAAGTAATGCAATTAGAAAGCATTCCTATAGCATCCATCCAGACACACGCTTTTCTTGAGTTCACCAGCTTCTAATAGCATGTTCCTGACTGATGACAGCCTTGTTCTGTCATTCTCCTCTCTCTTTAGCAAGGTGCCTGGGGCTTCAGTCCCCCCGCCACGTGGTAGTAGCAATAGGCTGAGAACAAAGACTTCAGAGTCAATGAATCAGTTCTCAGTTAGTTTTTTGTGCCCTATAATTGAGATTAGGTATGATTAGTGAAACTGCTGAGGAAATGTCTCAGATCCAGGAACCATTCTCACATTTAAGAGATTAGTACCAGGAATTTTGCTTGATGACTTGGAGGCCAGCCACAAGTGCTAGGGGAAAAGGAAGCTCAGATAGAGAAGGGAGCACCAAATAAAGGGTGTTGGGAGGATCCTCCCAGGATGGGAGAAGCATGCTGAAAGTAGACTATAGACCAAACATGATTGCCACTCAATGCCTCTCTTGCAAACCACAGAACCCAAAAGGAAAGAGAGAGAACAAAAGGGAATGCCCTGCCACAGAGGCAGAGTGGAATGGGGGGGAATAGAGGGTGGGAGGGATGCTGGGACCCGTGGTGGTGGAGGATGGGCGCTGGTGGAGGGATGGGTACTTGATCATTGTATAACTGAAACCCAAGCACAAAAATTTGTAAGTCTATAACTGTACCTCATGGTGTTTCACAAAAAATAAAATAAAAAATAAAAAAATAAAAGATTACAGTACAGGAAGATAAGATGTGATTTCTTTGCTACCAAAAGTTTTTAACATGAAGCATCTTTCTAGTAATAAAGGAATCTGCTGTAAAAACTGAAGTTAAACTACTAAACACTAAATTCTTTTCACTGGACCAATTTAGAGTCAAGGGTAATTACTTTCCATCTCCCCAAATCCAATGAATTTCAAATATTCTTTATTGCTCATCGTATGGTACATACTTGACATGTATGAGGCCCTGGGATTTATCCCCAAGTACCAAAACATTTCCTTTATCTCTGTGTGAGATTTCATTTTAAAGAAAGAAGTCCTTACTATTTTTACTTCCCTTTCTGTAAATAAACCTGTCCTTGTAATGTTTTAGTTTTCTCAGATTCTTCTCTACAAAAGAACATCCTGGTTAAACTCTATTTTGGAGAACTGTGTTAATAATAACCTTATCCCTGCTCTCACCTGTTTCCTTCCGCTAAACACAGTAGTTATGTCCTATTTCTGCCACCAGAGGGAAGCATACTTTCACGCATTATTGTATCAGCGATTTTATTTTATTTGCATAGGATCCGACACCAGTGTAGTTCAGGGGACCCAAGTCCATTTCTGGCGATACTTGCCCGGTGATTGAGCCTGACTTGCCCGGTGATTGAGCCTGACGGTCTGATGTCTTATCCCTAGGGCCAGTGCTGGGGTTCATATATATGTTTATATGCCGGTCTGATGTCTTATCCCTAGGGTTAGGAAAACTTCATTAGGGCTGCTCAGTGGACCAAGTGTTGCCAGTGACAGAACACAGGATTTTTCACTCTAACACACTCTCTCCCCTACACTATTATCAATTTTCAAGTGCCAGCAGTGCTTCTTCTTTATTCCAATTTTTCTAAAGTACTTCTTATATTTCTATTACAATTTATGCAAATGAATGTGTATTTTTATTTATTTATTTATTTATTTATTTTTTTTTTGCTTTTTAGGTCACACCCAGCAATGCTCAGGGTTACTCCTGGTTCTGCGTTCAGGAATTATCCCTGGCGGTGCTTGGGGGACCATATGGGATGCCAGAGATTGAACCCAGGTCAGCTGTGTGCAAGGCAAACGCCCTACCTGCTGTGCTATCACTCCAGCCCTTTATCATTATTTTTTGAAGAAAAATTTCGTTTCCAAATCCATTAAGACATGCTGTTAGCTCCCAGTCACCCTTTCAGATTCCCTTCGACTTGAGTTCACCAAAAACCCCCGCTTACTCTTGTGATCCCTAGACAACAGGGCCCATGGGCCAGAGTCCAGGTAGAAGCTATTTGCCAATGCTCAGCTATTTCAACCTTTCAGTGACTGGTAGAGTTACTGCCTCTGCACTCAGGGATAGCCCCTGGCAAGCTAGAAGGACCATATAGGGTACCTGGCATCAAACTCAGATTGGGAACATGCAAAGCCAATACCTTAGCTACTGTATTATCTCACCAGACCATGTATTTATTACTTTCATGTTGGAGCTCCCACTGGCAAAGCTCCAAAACATACTGGACTGCTTGCACTGTGAAAATACTCCCAGGACCAGGACAGGGGGTGATGGAGTGGTTCCGGGGAAGGATGAAATTTCCAGGAGATTACCAAGGAAGTTAGTATTCTAGAAGGGGATAAAGATGACCACTATTGGCTGAACTCATCCAGAATCCTTTCTCGCTGTGAGAAAGGATTTCATTTCATTTCATTCACTGATAATGAACTGGAAGTTCCCACCTCCAGACTACTACAGCAACATGAAGAAATGGCGCAAATCCACACCACGAGAAATGGATGAAGAATGGAGCCCAGAAGCCTTAATAGGGAATAACAACAAATACAATCTCTCCGATAAAGAATTCAGAGATGAATTAAATGTTGAGGATTTTTAATTAACTCAAAGAAACAGTGGAACAGGCTCCCAGTAAATTAAAGGAGAACATGAAAGAAACAGTGGGACGGACAGCCAATAAAATACAGGAAGAAATGAGAGCAGAAATAAGAAAGCTACAAACAGAAGTGTCACTAATAAAGGACTCAGTAGATGAAATTAAAAACTCAGTGGGTGCCCTCAACAGTAGAACAGTAAGAACCAAATACGGAATCAGTGAGCTTGAAGATGAGCTGCAGAAAGCATACAGGTAACAACATACAATGGGAAAGACCTCAAAACAGCACTAGAGGGAATCACAGATCTGGGGGATGAAGTCAAGAAGAACAACATAAGAATCATCGGAGTACCAGAAGGACAGGGAGGCAAGCCCAGTGAAGTAGAAACAGTTAAAGATATCATTGCTGAGAAGTGCTCAAAGCTGTAGAATGCATGCCTCAAGATACAAGGAGCCCAAAGGGCACCAGCTAAAAGAGACCCTAATAAAAAGACTCCAAGACATATTATAATAAGAATAATGAATACCACAGATAGAGATACAATACTGCAAGCAGCAAGGTCAAAGAAGGAAATCACATACAAAGGAGCACCCCTTAGATTTATAGCAGAATTATAAGAGGAAACCATCTGAGCCAGAAGATAATGGTCATATATAGTGAAAAAACTCAATAAAATGAATGCCTCAACAAGAATACTCTATCCAGCTAACCTCAAACTCAAAGGAATGATACATCATGTCACAGATAAACAGCAGCAAAGGAACTTCATAGACTAAAAAACCAACCTTAAAAGAAGGACTAAAGGGGCTACTGTAAGACAAGACAAACCCCACAAGCACAACAAACCTCTACAGGAAGATAGCATAAAACCCCATGACAATAATCTCTCTCAATGTCAATAGTCTAAAATGCACCAATTAAGAGACACGGAGTGTGCAAAATAGATTAAAAACTGAACCCAACATTCTGCTGCCTACAAAAAACAGTCAGAGCAAACAGAGACTCAAAGTTAGAGGATGGAAAACAATCCTTCAAGCAAACAACTCTCTCAAAAAGGCTGGGGTGGCTATATTAATATCCAACAACATAGATTTCAGGCTGAAAAAGATTAGAAGCAAAGGCCATTTTTTAATAATCAAGAGATATGTACAGCAGGAAGAAGTCACACTCCTAAACATATATATGAACCAAATGAGGGACCAGCAAAATATCTTTAAAAAGCTGCTAGTAGACTTCAATGACGACATTGGCTGCAACACAATAGTAGTTGGAGACTCAAACACCACCCTATCACCTCTTGACAGATCAACAAAACTAAAACTCAGCAAGGAAGTACTGGCTTTGAAGGAAGAAATGGAAGAGAGAGGTATAATAGTTGATTGGGTATCAGGCACAAGATGCTTCATACCCATCCCTTCTCTAGTGTATATTTCCCACCACCAATGTCCCCAGTTTTTCTCTACCACCACCCATTCCCACCTCCTCCGTCTCTATGGCAGGCACCTCTCTCTCTCTCTCTCTCTCTCTCTCTCTCTCTCTCTCTCTCTCCCTCTCCCTCTTCCTCTCTTCCTCTCCTTCTGGGCATTGTTGTTTGCAATACACCTATTGAAAGGTTATCATATATATATATATATATATATATATATATATATATATATAATTACCGCACCATAATTGATAGGATTCAAATATGGTTTGAACCTTGGGAACACCTACAAGGGTGATTAGAGGCCGCTGTAAAAGCTTCTATCCCTCTCGGAGAGCCTGGCAAGCTACCAAGAGTATCCCACCCACACAGCAGAGCCTGGAAAGCTGTCTGTGGTGTATTCGATATGCAAAAAACAGTAAATACAATGGGTCTCATTCCCCTGACCCTGAAGGACTCAGCATTATGGTAGCCATAAGAAGTATGTGGAAGGAGAGGCTGATAAAATCTTAAGGCCGAACTAGGCTGCCCAAACGAAGAAAGAGAAAATGGATTGTCTGTACTTTCAATGCACATACGCTGGCATCAGATGCACCCATTGAGGACCTGATGGTAAAAGCGTGAAAGATCAAGTACAACATCATTGGTCTGACCAAGACGAGAAGGCATCAATCACATCATGCCATTTTTGACACTGGAGAAGAACTGTTCCTCAGAACATGTGACAAAAGAGGCGTCAGAGGTGTTGGTGCCCTTGTCAACAGGAACTTGGCTATGAGCATTGATTCATTCGAATGCCTAACAACCCAAATCGGACGATTACACTTGAATAGATGTGGCTTACTGACGGCAGTTTCTATCTTCATCATCTATGCACCAACATCCAACTACGATGAAGAAGAAATTGAGAAGTTCTACATTGAGCTGGAATATCGTAGGGGGAATGCTTTTAGTTTATCCTCATGGGCCGTGGGCCTGTGAAAGATGGCTTTGACTATATTGAGGAACTTTCCTTCAGTGCCCATTTTGCTGAGAGTTTTCATCATAAATGAGTGCTGGATTTTGTCAAATGCTTTCTCTGCATCTATTGAATGATCATATGGTTTTATTTTTTATTGATATTATGGATTATGTTGATTTACTTGCAAATGTTAAACCCTCCTTGCATCCACAGAATGAATCCCACTTGGTTATGGTCTTTTTGATCTTTTTGATCAGTTGTTGGATTATATTTGCTAATATTTTGTTGAGGATATTCACATCCATGTTCATCAAGGATATTGGCCTGTAATTTTCTTTTTTTGTGGTGTCTCTGTTTGCTTTCGGTATTAGGGTGATATGTGCTTCATAGAAACTGGAAGTGTTTCTGTTTCTTCAATTTACTGTAAAAGTTTGAAATTATCTGGCAATAGGTTCTCTTTAAATGTTTGGATGAATTTGCTACTGAATCCATCTAGACCTGGGCTTTTGTTTGAGGGAAAACTTATGATTACAGTTTCAATTTCCTTGATAGTAATAGGTCTATTAAGTTATTCCAAATCTTCTTGACTCAGCCTTGGGAGGATATAGGAATTCAGGAATTTATACATTTCTTCTAGTTTCTCTTGTTTTGTGGCATACAGACTAACAAAGTAATCTCTGAGGATCTTCTGAATTTCTTTGATTTCTGTTGTGATGTCCTTCTTTTCATTTCTGATTCGGTTTATTAGGGTTCTCTCTCTCTTTAGTTGTGAGTCTTGCTAGTAGTTTATAAATCTTATTTATTTTCTTAAAGAACAAGGTCTTTGTTTCATTGATCTTTCAGATTGCTTTTTGGACTTCAAAGTCTTAATTTCCGCTCTACGGTTTATTATTTCTTTCCTCCTACCTGTTTGGGATCCTTTTGTTGGTCTTTTTGTAAGATCTGGAGCTGTGAAGTCAACTTTTTATGTGGGCCCTATCTTCTTTCCTGAGAAATTCTTGCAGAGCTATAAATTTTCCCCTTAACTCTGCTTTAGCTGTGTCCCACAAGTCCTGGTAGTTCATGTCTTCATTTTCATTTGTTTCCAGAAATCTTTTGATTTATTCCTTGAGTTCCTCTCAAACCCACCCAATCAACATTGAGCTGTTTGATTTCAAGATGTTTGATTTGATTCTCCCTTTCTGTGTGTAATTAACTTCTATCTCCTGTGCATTGTGGTCTGAAAAGATAGTTAATAGAATTTCTATCTTCCCAATTCTATTGAGGTATGTTTTGTGACTCAGTATATGGTCTATCTTGGAAAATGTTGCACTGGAAAATAATGTGCATTCAGTTTCTTTGGGGGGAGGATAAAAAGTCCTGTATACATCTATTAGACCTCTTTCTTCCATTTCTTCCTTCAAAGTCAGTACTTCCTTTCTGAGTTTTAGTTTCGTTGATCTGTCAAGAGGTGATAGGGTGGTGTTGAAGTCATCAACTACTATTGTGTTGCAGCCAATGTCATCATTGAAGTCTACTAGCAGTTTTTTAAAGATATTTTGCTGGTACCTCATTTGGTTCATATATATGTTTAGGAGTGTGACTTCTTCCTGCTGTACATATCTCTTGATTATTAAAAAATGGCCTTTGCTTCTAATATTTTTCAGCCTGAAATCTATGTTGTCGGATATTAGTATAGCCATCCCAGCCTTTTTGAGGGAGTTGTTTGCTTGAAGGATTGTTTTTCATCCTCTAACTTTGAGTCTCTGTTTGCTCTGACTGTTTTTTGTAGGCAGCAGGATGTTGGGTTCAGTTTTTAATCTATTTTGCCACTCTGTGTCTTTTAATTGGTGCATTTTAGACTACTGACACTGAGAGAGATTATTGTCATGGGGTTTTGTGCTATCTTCCTGTAGAGGTTTGTTGTGTTGTGGGGTTTGTCTTGTCTTACAGTAGTCCCTTCTTTTAAGATTGTTTTTTTAGTCAATGATATGAATGCCTCACCCGAATACTCTATCCAGCTAACCTCAAACTCAAAGGAATGATACATCATTTCACAGATAAACAGCAGCGAAGTAACTTCATAGACTTCCTTAACTGTGTATCCACGGTGATTCAGTGAAAAAATAATATAAAAAACAGAAAAGTTCCTGCCATAGAGGCAGGCAGGTGTGGTGATGGGAAGGGAAACTGGGGAAACTGGTGATGGAAAATGCACAACTCGTAAAGTGACAGTGTTGGAACATTGTGTGACTAAAATCCAGTCATAAATAACTTTATAACTGTGTATCTTATGGTGATTAAATTTAAAAATATAACTAAAAATAAATAAAGCATATGCTAAGCTCCAACATGAGTCTCTAATTGTTCAGGTTCGGTATAGGAGACAAGTTTACAATGTACACCTTCAAAGTTGTCAAAGCACAGCTGTTTTAGTTATAAATGATCATTGTAATGCCAAATCCAGTAATTTGTCGTGCTTATTTCTCTTAATTTTCTTTTGGGGGGATTTTTTTTAGATTTTTATTAGTGAAACACCATAAGGTACAGTTGTAGATTTACAAGTTTTTGTGCTTGGGTTTCAGATATACAATGATCGAATACTCATCCCTCCACCAGTGCCCATTCTCCACCACCACTGATCCCAGTATCCCTCCCACCCACCCCCGCCCCTCATCCCACCCTGCCTTTGTAGCAGGGCTTTTTTTGGGGGGGATTTTTAAATTGAGATGATATGGTGTGCAAAGCTAATAATAGTGGTTTATCATATACATAATTCCAAGACCAAGGCCATAACTGATCCCTCTCCTAAGGATACTCAAAGCTTTCTCTCTTATCCCCTGCCACTCAATTATGTGGATGAGTTCTCAAGTTATGTTGCCCTTCCAACTTATTGCTACCTCACATGTATCTTTAAGTTCCACACATAAGAGTGATCATTCTGTATCTCTCCCTTTCATTTGACTTCTTTCAGCATGATATCCACTAGTTCCCATCCATGTTGCAGCAAATTACATGATTTTGATTTTTCTAAGAGTTGCATAGAATTCCATTGTGTATATATCCCTACAAATTCTTGATCCCTTTGTGTATAATTGGGGAGTTTGGTTGATTTCATATCTTGACTATTGTATTAAGTAAACTGATGAACATTGGTGTAGTGCATATTGTTTTGAATTGATGTTTTAATGTTTTGGAGAACCCTTATTTTCCAGACTAACAGCATTTGACAGTTTATCGTACTCAACATTAATAACTTTTTGTTTGGATTTATGTTGCTTGTAGTCAAAACAAGTTTTGAAATAAAATTATATACAAAGATCCACATAGAATAAGAGCATGTAATGAAATGCAACAAAGCAGTTAAACTGATTATAGGAAATACATATGGCAAAAGGAGAGAGAGAGTGGGGGACTTGCTTTAGAGGAGGCTGGGGTGTGGAGGGGCAAGGGGCTGGTGGGAGGGAAACTGGGGACATTGGTGGTGGGAAATGTACACTAGTGTAGGGACATTGCATGACTGAAACATTGTATGGATGAATATATTTTGAAACCAAATCATGAACAACTTTGTAATTGTGTGATTCAATAAACAAAACAAACTTTTTTTTAATCAGGAAAAATTTTGAACCAAAAAAAAAAAAATCAGATTCCGCTTAAAGTACGCCTCTCTAGAGAGACTTTGCTAGTACTTTGTTGAACACACCCTAACACACCCACATCAGCATTCAAGTTAAAATTCACTTAAAGAGCTGATTAATATCTGGAAAAAATGTACAACTCACCAAGAATACTTCATATTCTAGATTATCAGTCATATTTGAAGGAATAATGCAAAGCTTCAGGGACAGTAAACAACTTGAAGAATTCATAGCCTTGAAATCAGTTTTATAAGAAGCATGAAAGAAGCTTCTTTTAAGGACAGGACAAACTTCCCAGCACATGACATTGGATATGATCTCATGGTGCTTAGATTTACCCTCTATTAGATTCAGAAACGTCTGTTTACTCTAAGCTTGCTAAGGGATTTTATGCAGCTTCCAGAATAAACTCATTTATATTGAATGTTCTTTGTCTTACTGGGTTTTGTTTTCACATCCAGAGATTTTTATTACAATTGCTAATGTAGACAACCAGTATTTGTAATGTAATTTTTAAATGGAAAATCAATATTTCTTAAATTTAAATATTAAATATTTAAAGATCTGTTCATATTTCACCTTTATATTTCTTAGTTCTCTTCACTCATTAAATTTTACATATGTTAGACTTTAACAAGTACATGTAAAACCTAAAATACATTAGCAAGGAATTTCTTTTAAGTTTTACTAAAGCCTGGGAAGACATAATTATCACCACAGTGACCCAAGTACAAAATAACATTTAACGCAATGCATTTGGGGGACAGAATTGAAAACATGTCTATGTAAATGAGAATAGGCACCATATTAAATGACTTTAATTTCCTTACATAAGTTAATTTAGTAGTCACCACAAACTGACTTTTCTTGCTTTATATTTTGATAATTCCATTTGCCATTCCTTCATTTTTATGAAGAAAGCAACACGAGGTAAATGTGTTATGTGCTCAAGAGCAGACTAGGGAATGTGAGGAAAACGGTTATAGAAATCTGACCAAAAATACAGTCTACATTTAAAAGATGAGAGAGAAGCATGTTTCCATTTACATGTGTGGACTCAACATGGCTTATATTGTAGAGCCAGGTCTAAAGCCTCATGCATACAGGGCTTAATTCACAGCTTCAAAGCACATGGAGGGATTAGGTACATTCAAAGCACATGGAGGTATTATGTACATTCAAAACACATGGAGGGATTAGGTACATCCTGGTACAAGGATATCCTCAATTTCCTCTTTCAGGTGGGATGTGTGTCCATCCCAGCAGACCCCAGCACAGCTGTGCAACCCTCAGATTCCCTTCGTGATCTGGTGCTCCACAGAGCTGCAATCATTTTTTGTGGAAAGCTGCTTGGTACATGTTCGGGCCCCTACAAGAGCTGGAGATAGTGTATCCTGTTCCTAGCATGCCCCCTGTTGTCCAGTCCTTGTCATGCCCTTGTTTGTGACAAGCTGCTTGTCCACACACACAGTCAAAATCCACTAGAAAAACTCGAGAGGACAATCAAAGAATAAAAGAGTCCCAACGGGTGAGGATGATCATGATCACATATACTCGTCTTCATCACCAGTCACACTTTCCATGATTTCTCATCACTGTCCCCGTGGTAACTCCAAAGGCTTGGACACACTCTGACACTGCAATCTATACCAAGTACAGTTACTGAGATACCGAAGGACGGGTAAAGTGACACCACTGAATACATGGAAGAACGTGTCCCCTTCAGCATCCAGTACATGTTCCAGTACTGCACTTGCCTAAGTACCCAGAGGTTCATGAGCTGTATCCTGTGCCCATGTCTGCCCATAGGAACTGAATGGGGAGGGAGGTGCAGACACATTGCACAGTGATGCAGGCCCAGGGGGCAGGAGCACCTGCTGCAGAGCTGGGGTGGGGTGGGGTGGGGAAGAGGCTGCTTGGTTGCTGCCTGAGGCATGACTTAGAAAAGAAAGTAGAGTTGGCAGGAGTTGGCAAGTGTTTCAGCCCTGAGAGAGGGTATGGGTGTGCTGAGGCAAAACCAGTGATGCCAAGAAACCTTTTCTTTGTGCAGTAAGTGGAGGGTGTTAATTATGACTCTAGCACTGACCATCATCGTAGCCTTATTGTTGGCCGTATTCCTCTGTGTGTGGCAGCTGGAGAAGCTGGGACTCCACATGCACGGCAAGGCATGGCTCATCTAGGGAAAGCTTGTACTGCTTACCATCCCTTTGACCAAACCTGTCAGATTTCCTGTGACACAATGGTCAGGCACGTCACTGCCATCACCTTTGCTTCTGTGAACCTTGCTCCATGTTTACCACGAAGGGACATTTGACTTGTCCAATTAGTGGACACACTCGTCAAAGTTTTTTTGTGAATTATTTAAGGGTGAGCTAAGTCTCATCCTTCAAGTAATAAATATAATTTATTTACAAATATTTCTTTCTATGAAAGAAATGTATTAATCACAGAAAGATAAATATAATCATAGAAAGAAATATATAAATATATGCCTCTTGGAGAGCCCAGCAATTTACCAAGAGTATCCTGCCCACATGGGCAGAGCCTGGCAAGCTCCCTGTGGCATATTCAATGTGCCAAATACAGTAACGACAACAGGTTTCATTCCTCTGACCCTAAAAGAGCCTCCAATCGTTGGGAAAAGATGTGTAAGAAGAGGCTGCTAAAATCTCAGTCCTGGGAGGAATAGAGACGTTACTGGTGCCTCCTCGAGTAATTCGACGATCAATGGGATGACATTGATGACAGTTATGATTTACAAATAATGAATCAAATTCTTTTTTATAAAAGACACTACCCGAAGCTCCGAGTGGCTTCTTAACTGCTTCTCAGAATTTTGACTAAGAATAAGTGAGATAAAAATAAAACAAGAGGCAACATACACCAGACCCTGCCTTTTATTATTTCTTTTGTTGTTGTTGTTGTTGTTGAGAGAACCCAATGACCCAAGATTTTTTACTGCAGTTTGGGTCTGGATTTCCATGGGAAAGTAGGTAGAGGGGACCTCAACTCTTGCTTGCAAGAATAGCTAAGGATATTTGCAACATCTGACCTTCTCATTTTCAAGGGGCCCAGCTTCACAGTTCCTAAACTCTGCACACTGGCACACCCTTCAGGTATAATCTCCCAGCTGACATCAAGGCCAGTTTTGTGTAGCAGCTACTGAAGCTGGAAATACACACCAAAGAGGGATGTACTATTCACTATCCTGGGTTCCTCTGGATGCATTGCGTGGTGACTGAGCTCCAGAAGCCCATCAACAGGGACCTCTGGGAAGTGCTGTTTACAAATTAGATAACTGGAATATCCTACTATAACCGTACAGTTGACAACTTCCTAGACTGTTATGAAGCCTTAGTCACCTACAACTTTATGAACTTCCTGGCCAACATCCTGAAAAGCCAATACCCTGACCAGGAAGCCATCCTGGAAGGACAGAGAAGCACAGGCCCCCACTGCCCTGCGGCTCACCATAACCCAACGCGGTGTGTGAGCACATCCCAGAAGATGAGAGTGGGCAGTGCCTCTATCTCTGACCGCTCCAGAGATCCCGCTGCTCTGGTGCAAGGTGGCCATGCTGCAGGACAGAGAGGTAGGACCCACGACTGCCACCATCAGCGCATCTGTGAGCGGTGCTCCATGTCTATCATGAAGGAACTTTTCAGCTTGTCCAATTCTTGGACTCACTTGGTAATCATCCACAATGTTCAAAGCTCTTTGTGAATAATTTTACCCATGACTGAAAGAGTAGCTGAGTCCCATACATCAATAAATAAATGCAATTTATTTATAAAAATCAGTCATCTTTTATAAATGAAACAAAGGCACCAAAATCTTCATTAGCTATTTCTTAATTGCTTCTCAGCATGGTTAGCTAATATCAATTTAGATTCTGGTACATCATCAGTTTTGTATATGTCCTCTCTCTGAAGTGCATCGTTAAGAAGAAAATATTCAGCAGATAACTTGAAATGACTCAAAATTCTCATATTAATAACCTGTCAGAAAAAAAGAACCATTTTAGATATAAAGTCAGTCACATCAATGTCTCTTTCTTGTACAAATATCTGACATTCAAGCAATAATTATCATACCCAAGAAAATAGGAACAAAAAACAATCAACAAAATGAGATTTGACTATAACACACGTGCCAGAAAAGCAAATGCTTCAATTTGAAAACATAGGGGCACAGAGATAGCACAGAGGTTAAGAAGTTGGACTCCATGAGCACCACCCTAGTTCCATCCCCAGCACCACATATGCCCCCCAGAAATGCAAGAAACAGCACCCCTATACAAAGCCTGGAGTAGTCCCTATGTACCATGAGGGACTGGAGGACTGTCTTCACCCAAAGAACAAGTTTTCTAATAAATTACCCAAATTTTTAACTTCTAATACTAGGAAAAGAGCTAGGAGCAAGTTCCATGCGGTGGGGGGCACTCCCCATATGGGCAGGGTCCCAGTTCAAGCCCTAAAACCCAGCACAAGCCCAATAGCCCTAAGCTCTGCCAGGAATTGTCCTTGAGCATTGCTGGGGAGAAACTCACCAAAAGTAAGAAAGTAAGTCAGTAAGAACTACTAAATCTAAAGTGAGATGAAAGAAGAAAATAAATATGAGAACACATGAAAATAAAATTCAACTGACAGAAATTTATTTTCTGAAAGATTAATTAACTGGAGAAATCTCAAGCAAAGCTTCCCAAGAAAAAGTAAGTGAAACATTTACATATCCTATGCAGAGCATCAGACTCGGCTACAAAGTGAAATCTTATCCAAATACTAGGTCAAATTAGCTGTAACAGTCCAGTTCTATGGAAGTCAGTGAATGTTGCAAGCATACACTGAGTAACAAAATATCCAGGAACAAAGGATTCTTCTGTCACTAGTCACTTAATTAAAAACTTATAATAGTTATACAAGTATGCCACATGAACACATTCCTTAAAATATCTCATCTATGCAATCTGATTTCAGATCTTGCCAGCCAAAATGAAAATATGCAGTGCAAGGTTCACAGTATCTCAAAATATCAAGTCAAAAACATATATAATTACCAAACAAGGTAATTATTATATATAATCATAATATAATAAAATATATTTATATAAGCAATTGTATAACAATTATAGTTCATATGTGAGACTTGTTACTGTGTTTTGCATATCAAATACATCACGAGGAGCTTGCCAGGCTTTGCTGTATGGGTGAGATACTCTCGATAGCTTGCCGGGCTCTCCCAGAGGCGCGGAGGAATCAAACTCGGGTCAGCCTGGTCAGCCGCTTGCAAGGCAAACGCCCTATCTGATGTGCTATCGATCCAGCCCAAGTCTCACAACGGAGACGTTACTGGACCCCCTTGAGCAAATCGATGAACAATGGGAGGACAGTGCTACAGTGCTATAGTACACACAAATATTATATATAATTACCAAGAAAATATCAAGCAAAGTGAAGAGGGATGTAAGGATGGACTAAAGTATCCCAAGGACCCTGGAGGAGAGTACTGGGCACCTGGTATCAGTGGAGCTGTTCAAACTGTACAGCAAAACTATAAATAGTAGTAACACTAATGTAAGCATGACACCTAAACTACCCTTCATCCTAATTTTTTTTGCATTATCTTTTTTGTGTGTGTGTTAATTTTATTTTTTTTGTAGTGAGACATCATGAGGTACAGTTGCAGACTTACATATTTTTGTGCTTGCGTTTCAATTATACAATGATCAAATACCCATCCCTCCACCAGTGCCCATTTCCCACCGCCACGGATCCCAGTATCCCTCCCACCCCCCATCCCCCCCATCCCACCCTGCCTCTGTGGCAGTGCATTCCCTTTTGTTCTCTCTCTCTTATTGGGTGTTGTAGTTTGCAAAAGAGGCAATGGGTGACAATCATGTTTAGTCTATAGCCTACTTTCAGCATGCTTCTCTCATCCTGGGAGGATCCTCCCAATACCTTTATTTGGTATTCCCTTCTCTATCTGAGCTCCCTTTTCCCCTAGCATGTGTGGTTGGCCTCCAAGCCATGGAGTAAACTTCCTGGTACTAATCTCGGCCATTCTTGGGTGTTAGTCTCCTATTTTGTTACTTTATGTTCCCCAGATATGTCATCCTAATTTTTAAAACAAAACCCAAGACAAGTTCATTTGCTAATGATAACCAACAGAGCAGTTTACCTTAAACCCAGTTATCTATGGTCAGAGAGCTAAGATAAGGGTAAGGTTGTAAAGCTAAATCCAGTTTGATCCACAATTCCACATCCTCTCCCGATCCTTATCCCCTGCAGTAGTAATTCCTGAGCACAGAGCCAGGAGTAAGCCAAAAGCATCAGCAGGTGTGGCCCAAGACCCATGCCCACTCCCAGCACCATGAGATAATTAGGTTTAACTCAAATCTAAGGACAATCTAAGCTAAATACTTATTCCCAACAACTGTCCATTATCAAATTCATTCAAATTTATATGTGTGTGTATGTGTGTGTGAGCATGTGTGTGTGTGTGTGTGTGTGTGTGTGTGTGTGTGTGTGTGATGTGTTACAGGAGGAGAGAACCAGAGACGCACCACACTCCCAAGGCCTGCAGCTCTCTGTGTCTACAGACCAGGTACCCAGGGCCACTGCACCTGACTGGCAGGGTGACCTGGAATGAGTTTCCAGGAAACTTGAAGCAAGGGTTATGGCCAGGATCACCGGTCAACAGAGAAGCTATTCCTCAAATGTGCCATTCATGAAAAAAGGTTCATACCTTTATGTACATGGCTCTTCTATCAGAATCCAAAACAAGAATATTTACAGCTTTGCAGTAATTTCCATTACTAACAGCCTCATGACTACTCAGAGTGCAGTCCTAGGAGAATGAAAGGGTGATTGAATGCCTTGTCTCTCCCTGAACAGTGCTCAGCTTGCTTGTCTGAGACTTTATTTCCTTCAGTCTTAATTTCAGAAATGTTGTTTCTTATCCTCAGTAATGATCTGTAAACTTGATAATTCTGCTAAAATATGCAAGATTATGACTTATTTTTGTAATCTAAAATATTATTAAATTCATGGCTTTTAACACAAAGCAAGTACTTGTATGTTACAGTCTTCAACTGGAAGAACTAATATGCCAGGCGGAGATGACTCAAAGGTCTAGAACACAAGTCTTGCATGCAATTAGCCCAGGTTCAATCCATTCCCAGCTCCACAATCCCCAAGTGCCTGGGAACGTGCCTGAGTCATGAGCCAGATGCAGGCCTTAGGCAATGCCAGGGATGGGTCCCAAAGTCAAATTAAGTTGAATAATTAAAGAAATAAATTATATGATAAAAGCTATATTTTCTTTATGAGTATTGACCATCTTTTACTATTAGTTTCAAGTTTAACCTGGTAATATGATGCATTTCTAAATATTAATCTAGGTTACAAAATTCTGAATTCAATTGTATACAAGACCAGAGACAAAATGTATTAATTAATTAATCCTGATGCTGTGATTTAAGAAAACATACAAAATTTTTAATGATGTCTTTGTCTTAGTATCCACAAAATACAGTGAAGCTGTTCTTTCCTCCAACTGTATTAAAAAAAATTATTAAAGCTAATTCTTGTGCTCGTGAATGCTTTGGCATGCAAATGAATTCCAAGGAATAAAAATTCACCTAATTTTAGTAATGGGTCAACAAGTATGTGTTTTTCTGCTCCCTATAAATTACTGTACATTGTGGTATAAATCTATAATTTATATTATTTTATTTTGAAGGATATTACATTTATAATTAGAATTTATATTTACACTTCATTTTAAAGATATTTATTCATACCTGAATCAGTTGAATGACATTTTTAGAGGTACTTTTCAGCTAGGGTATAATTTGTACAGTCTATCTGAAAAGGAAAAAATCAATTAGACTATTTATGAAGAAACGTGTATACAGAGCTTTATTCTACTTGCTATACATGTATAGTTTCTCAAGCTATTCATATAGACACAATGACCTACACAAATATTTCACAAAAAGAAAGTATAGAACTATTTTTCCATTGAAGTTTTCAATAAATGATACATACTGTTGCTCTTATAAAAATTTAGCTGTTATCGAGTGTGGATAATATTCAATCAATATCTAGAGATTCAGAAAGATACGCTGAATACTTGCTGCCTATGAAAACAAAATGTTCACACATTTATTACATGCATCAAATACCCAAATGCATTCTGTATTATCTTTAGGTCTAGAAAAAATTATAACCTTAAATTTATTTTATGCATAGACAATATAAAACTAAAATATCAGAACAAGCAGTTGGCTCGGTGCTCAAGCCCATGTCTTACATGGCTGGGGTCCAGATAATGATTCAACACCACAAATAAGTAATAAATAAATTTAAAAATTTAAAAATATTTAAAATTACTATATCAATAACAGTAAAAATAGTCTTTGATAAAATGCTTTCTTAACTTTTTAATGTCATGACATCAGCATAAAATTAGTTAATGAAAACATGGAATGAATTCATAGTAAGTATAAAAAATAATGAATGTAAAATTGATATCTAAGTCAACAGGAAAGAAATGAAACAACTAACACCAGGGAAACCAAGTGACTTTGGTCAACAGTGGAGGACCAAGAGAAAACCTCATCTTGCATCACACACCACAATAAATTCCAACAAGATTAAAACATAGGTGGGGGGGCTGAAGAGATAGCACAGCAGGTAGGGCATTTGCCTTGCACACGGCCGACCCGGG
Source organism: Sorex fumeus (assembly GCF_029834395.1). Classification (NCBI taxonomy): domain Eukaryota; kingdom Metazoa; phylum Chordata; class Mammalia; order Eulipotyphla; family Soricidae; genus Sorex; species Sorex fumeus. The sequence goes on from NW_026606163.1 coordinate 1,036,906, forward strand.
TTCAATTCCCAGCACCGCCAGAAGTAACTCCTGAGTGCAGAGCCAGGAGTAACCCCTGTGCATCGCCAGGTGTGACCCAAAAAAGCAAAAAAAAAAACCCCAAAAATAGGTGGGTTTTTTTTTAATCTTGATTAGAAAAAAAATGTCAAACTTCAGGTCACTTCTGCTAAAGCTTGGTCATTTCCTATTTTGCTACATAAAGTGTCTATAAATCACAACTACTTATTAGTATGGCCAAAACAAGAGTTTCAGGATTATAGATAACACATTATAATTAAAACTGGACAGTATATAGCTTATCTCATAAAACGTGACTAATATTTCAGCAGTACAACTACCATAAACTAGCAGAAATTAAAAAAAAACACTTGCCTTCACATATTCCTTAGTTAACAGATCTTCCACGGCATTGTCCAATGATGAAATCAAATAAGCTGATTTCTCAGATTTTTTTGTCTAAAAAGAATTTTAAAAATTATTCTCTTATTTGAAAGTAAATCTCCAATAAAGGCTATATTAATGTTTGTAAGAGTGGGGAGAAGCAAGTGTCTCTTGTATTAGGTATAAGTCTCATACTCGATCATATCCAAAATCAGGCAACTCCTCCTTTAAAACTGTATAAACGTCATTCTTCATTACAGTTCTAAGAAGACAATGCTAAAATAAACACAAATAACAGAAGGATACATAAAGGAAGTCTTTGCGTTCTGTGTCACTAAAATATCTTAGAAGGAAAGTTTTACGCTCCCTGAAAATCTAATTGTTGAGAAGACAGGTCAAATGTATGATAGAAACTATGCTTTTCTGTGTATTGCTTTATATGAAAGAAAAAATCTTAGTGCCATATAAGCAGTCCTTACAAGTTCTGCTAAAAAATAAAATGGAAAACAGTTTTAGAAGTGTATTTCACAGTAGTTTTTTTCAAATACACCAAATTTGTTAGGGGCTGGAGCGAAAGCACAGCGAGCAGGGCGTTTGCCTTGCATGCCACCGACACAGCTGGCCCGAGTTCGATTCCTTCTCCCCTCTCAGAGAGCACGGCAAGCTACTGTGAGTATCTCACCCGCACAGCAAAGCCTGGCAAGCTACCCGTGATGTATTTGATATGCCAAACACAGTAACAAGTCTCACAATGTTACTCGGGCAGCTCCAGCAAATCGGTGAACAACAGGACAGTGACAGTGACAGCTAGAGACTAGTTTTAATAGATACTGGAAGAAGGAACTACATAATGCTCATGAGAAAAGCAAGGAATGTATCCCACAAATTCTTACAGATTAAAATGCTTAATATCACTTGATCTGGGGATATAACTCAGCGATTGAGCATATACTTTGCTTATTCTTTATGTTGGAGTAATTTAATTTGAACCAAAACAAAAGTCAAAACCAAAAAAAAAAAAGCTGCATACCAGAGAAAAATTACAACACATGCCACAAAAGATTACTCTGTAAAACTTTATTCCACTAAGCTAGACTAAAAGAAACTAATGAATTCCCTGTATCACCCGGACATACAAAGACCAATGAATAGAAAGGAAAATAAGAACAAACCAATTACATACAAGAAAAGTTAAATAATAATCAAGTCTCCCTTCACACAAAAAAAGATCCCAAGCCCACATGGAATTAACAGTGAGTTCTTCAAACCTTCAAAGATGACCAATTTCCTAAACCTCTCAAACATTCCCAAAATTTGTAGCACGTTCATCAAAATACTGTTCATAATGAGGCCAATAATACCCTGATTCAAAAGCAGAAAGCAATTGTAAAAAAAGGAAAAGAAACCACATTCCCAACGAACACAGTTGCAAAGACTGTTCTTTTTGCTGATCCTGTGTATATTATGTTTGGCCTCTTGTCCTCTTGTGCCTATTCAGTGAATGGTTTCTCTGGCCTGACCTGTTATATTTTGATTGGGGTTATATTTTTTCTCATGCTTACCATTATTTTTGTAAATTTGGGATTAGCATTGATTGGAGTAGTGGCTAAAGGGCTACTGACTTAATGTTAGGGGAAGCCAGGCTGCTCTGATGAAAGTTCATTATAAAAATCCTAGATGAAGGGGTTGGTCTTATGGGATATGGAAGGTGAAAATCTAATTGTTGATAAGACAGATCAAATGTATGATAGAAACTATGCTTTTCTGTGTATTGTTTTATATGAAAGAAAAAAATCCTTAGTGCCATATAAGTAGTCCTTACAAGTTCTGCTAAAAAATAAAAGGCCTTTAACTGGCGTTAGAGGCCTTTCTCTCCAAAACCATGCCCACTTCTTTTCTGACCTGGATTTGGAATGGGCCAGGCACACACATTACTTTAAAAAAAAATCTTCTTTTCCACCACGTGGCGGCCACCAAGAGAAGACCACTTCCCCTGTCCCCCTTCATCTTGAGATCAAGAACCTTCTGTGCTTTTTTATCAAGTGTATCACTTGTCATCCCCTTGATCTTCGATTTGCTTGAGCTGGGGCCAGTAATGTCTCCTTTTCCTAAGAAACAGGCTTAAATAACCACAGAAACAGCAACTTCTACTTAGAACCAACTCTGGCTTTTGCAACAAAACACATTAGCAGCATTAAAAGAGAATACTGACATCCCAGAGGAGGTATGACACAGGAAAAATATAGCTTCACATCAAAATTTTTAAAAACAGAAAAAGCAACGAAAATAGAACAGATAATTTAAGATGATAGTATGTAAAGTGACAACTAAACCCATAATATTTCTAAAATTTAATACAATAAAAGTATAATTATGTGCATGGGGGTATGAGACCAAAACAAACTTCAATAACATATTTAGATTTTTAGTATATAAATGGAAGTCAGGTGTCAGTTGACCCACAATACATAAAATAATGATTAAATAATGTGCATATATTAAGTCTACTATATATTAATATATAAAATATATATTCCAAATAACTAAAATACTTACATGTGAATACGATGTTCCATATAGTACTAACCATTTCAGTCATGATAAATAGCAAAAAGTTATTTTTAAAAATTAGAAAAAATAAAATTGTGGTATTAGTATTTTCTAACTATGCTAGACACATAGCAATTTTCCAACCAGCATCGAAAGACAAAAGTTTGCTTACCAATATATAATATAAATTTTGTGACAAAAATGAATTTAATGCAGTCAGCAGTTAAATTAAGTCAAAGGTTGATCACATTCTTGTCTTTATATGCAGCAGCAATTGTTACGTCCACATAATAACACGTTTTGAAGCTGAAAACTCATTTTTGGTGATAAGAAAGAGCCTGGGAAATAAAAATTCACTTGTCAAAATTCATGTATACCATCATGAAATCTTGAGTGAAATAAAGAAACCACTCCCAGCTAAATATCCAAATTCAAATAATCTTCCCAGTATTAAGTCCTTCAAAAGTTACGCACCAATTTTAACACCTTTACTAAAACCTATAAGGCTTTTAAACTATGTTCCACATAAATCATAAAACCAACTTATTTCATTTAGTTATTTACAGATCCTTCAAAGGAGTCTCCTATTGGGGTGCATGTTTGTTCCACATCATCTGCATATTAGACAAATATATGCAATACAAGTTAAATTTGGTAGAAGAGACAGAAAGAAAGCATAACGGTTCAGGCGCTCACCTTGCACGTGGCAAACCAGCTTCCATCTCCCATACCCACTACAAGCCCCCAGCATTACCAGGCATGATTCCTGAGTACAGTGTCAGCACCAGGATTAATCCCTGAGTAGCTCTCAAGAGTAGCTCCCAAGCCAAAAATAAACTTCTATCTTAAAAGGCAGAAACAGTAGCAAAGATGAAACCTTAAAGATATTTCAGATAAACAGAATATGCCATGCACAAACTTAAATTACATTTTTCTTGAACTTTAAAGATGTAGAATGCAAGACAGAGGGCTAATGAATCATCAAGTAAGAAGGTTAATTCCAATTACAGAACTCAGAAAATTCAGGAAACAAAGACATTGTAGTTTGAGGTATGAGATAGATTCAAAAAAGTCTATAGAAGCTCTGCTTATGCCTGTGGTGAAAAACATGGAGACAGAGAGTCACTCCAACTCTTAACAAAAAGACAAAAATATCTATATGAACCAAAGAAATCTTAATTTTTTTTCAAATATAGAAAAATTTGGAGTAATGCAGTACCCCCTCAATATTCTAATGCAGTACCCCCTATTCAACCTAAGAAGGATGGAGAATAACACTATTCCTCTGTCATTAAGAGGTGGGAGAGATCAAAGAAAAAATTATAAAATAAAAAATAATCAGCAAATTTTACTTTTGCCATATGAGTAACTATATTTTAAAATTGTCTACAAATATTCACAGTCAGAGTTTATTAGGCAGTTGATTTTAAAATATCAGTAGCAAAATAAATGATGCCAACCAGAAACCCACTATAAATGCAAAGGAAGGAAGGAAGGAAGGAAGGAAGGAAGGAAGGAAGGAAGGAAAAGAAAGAAAAAGTAAGGAATAAAAATATCACTGAAAAAGGCATACCATGCAAACACTAATCAGTGAAATCTGAACTGGCTAGATTGCTACAGAATGAATTTCAGAATAAGAACAACATCATAGATAGAGAAAATCACTATATAATCATAATGCATTGATCACCAAAATGAGTAAACTTCTAGATAAGTATGGTCAGAGGAAGTCACAAGTAAAATTAGAAAATGTTTTAAATCATTTGCGCACACACACACAAAAAAATCATTGTGATTAAAGCAGTGTCAACAGGAAAAACTCAGAAATCAAATGCTTCTGTTAGAAAACAGGGGCACAGAGATAGCACAGGGGTTGAGAGGTTTGCCTCCAATGTGTCCAACCTAGATTTATGCCCCAGGACCACATATATCCTCTCTGAAATGCCAGGAGTATCACCACATCCAGAGCCAGGAGGAGACCCTAAGCACCGCAAGGGACCTGTGGACTTCTCCTCCCACACCCCTTGCCAATAAACAAACAAACAAACAAATAAATAAATAAATAAAGTAAAGGTTACCAATCCAATTACCAAAGTTTTACCTTTAAAAACCTAGAAAACGGTCTGGACACGAGCTCCACAGTGTGGAGGCATGCCTTGTATGGGCTTCCCAGGCTCAATCCCTGACACCATATGCTGCCCAGCACTACCCCAGTGGCCCTGAGTACTGAAGTGGCCCACGAATATTTTTGGAGTGCACAGCACTCAAATTAACATACCATGAAAACATGAACTAGTAAACCAAACATAGAAGGAAATAAAATTAGAAAAAATATAAACAACTGACACAGAAATTCCTTCTTTCCGTGATTATTGAACTGAGAAATCCTAAGACAGACTTACCAAGAAAAAGTAAGATAAACATTCAAATATCATATGCTGAGCATCAGACTCAGTTACAAACTCTCTCTATATTATTTTTTCTAACTTCCCTATTGGCTCAACTGTAACTACCCAATTCCATAAAGGTAAGAGAATGTTACAAGTCTTCACCCAGTAAGGAAATATCAGTAACATAAACAGAAGAAGCAGTGTGCAGGAGGGTAAGTATAAGAGAAAATACTGGAAGATTATAATCATATTTCCTATAGATATATGTAATGAATTAATACTTAATCGTTTCTGTTCCTGGTCCTTGCACAGTGCCAAATTTTTCTATTACAATAATTAACAGCTTTCTAGTTTTTCTCTTCAAACAATAGACACTCTTCAGGTGAAAAAAAAAAACTTCAATGGCTTCGAACTACAATATAGTGAAAAATATAAAAAAATACACATATAAAAATGAAAATAATCTTAATCATACTGTTATTATCTTCCCCCAAGATAATTTTTGATACTAAAATGTAAAATTAAGAAGTAGAGAACACAAAAAAATTGTAAATCTACAACTGTACCTCATGGTATTTCACTAATAATAAAAAAAAAAGAAGTAGAGAACAAGATTATGACTTATTTAAAAGTTCAACAAAGGCATTATTTACAGATACAGAACAGAACACAAAACAGAACATAATTAACAAACTCCAAAGTATAAAGCAAGAAAACATCTTACTATTCTGGAAAAGTTTGGGAAAGTTGCTGTTTCTCTGTAGACAATTGCTTCTCAGAGTAGTTTTTCATCCAAGGCTAAGAGTTCTTCAAGTACTGCTTCAACTTAGAAAATGAAGTTTGGAATTATTTCTACTACATATCATAAATATGTTTGGTTTTCTTAACTGATAACAAGACAAAGCTAAATCCATAATTTGGCTGCTCTCAATAAATATATGAATTTAATTTTACTGAAGATTTTAAGAAATTATAGTCGCTGAATGTTAGTTAAGATGGCACCGACAATTTTAGTAGGATTATTCAAGTTTTTCAATTAGAGGAAAGTCAAGAGCCTTAAAGTGCGCCAAGACTAGCTAAGATCCGCAAGGTCCCCATTAGAGTCTGGAAGGCCAAGTCCCCAGTTTCATGAATTCACAGCTAGAAGTGGCACTCTGAACAGTGCCATTTTTCCATTTCTATAGGAGCCCCTGAATCCGGTGGTTGCGTTACTTCATTTCTGTCTCCCAAAGAGGATACACTTACATTCTAAATCTAGATGCCCATCCATGCAACAACACACAAAAGTCATCTCCAGGGTGCAAAATGAACAATGGGAAAGCAATGCAGAATCTCACCAGATTTAGGCAGCAAACATGATAGCTCTGAAAACCCAACCTAATTACCAGTTATATAATCTCTCTGATAAGGACTCTAGACAAGAAATGTTGAAAATGGTTAAAGAACTTAAAGAAACAATGGAAATTGGTGATGGGGAATGTGCACTGGTGGAGGGATGAGTGTTTGATCATTGTATAATTGCAACTCAGACATGAAAGCTTGCAACCATATATTATGGTGAATCAATAAAATTTTAAAAACACACAAAAGGACATGAGGGCAGAAATGAGAAAACAAGCATAAATGACAGAACAAAATAATTTTGTTATGTGATATGAAAAACTCACTGCAAGGTCTCAACAGCAAAGTAACCGTAGCTGAGGACAAAATTAGTGAACTCAAAGACGAAATGCAGAAAACCTCCCAATACAGTAGAAGATGAAAAGAAGACCCCAATAAATCATCAGTTGATAACTCTTGAAATTAATTCAAGAGGAACAACATAAAAATAATCATTGTCCCAGAGGGACAGGAAGGCAACTCTTGTGAAGATGCAACAGTCAGAAACATCACTGCTGAGAAGTTCCCAGAGCTGGAGGGGGCAAGCACCCAGATCCAAGAGACTTGAAGGGTACCAGATAAAAGAAATCCAACTAAAAATACTCAAAATACAAACTACTCAGAATGATGAATGTCTTAGATAGGTATAGAGCACTTAAAGATTAAAGAAAAAAATGACATGAAAGGAGTGTTGGTACAAATGACAGAAGATTTCTTACATGAGGCCCCAAGACAATGGTGGGAGATAATTAAACTCAATGAACAACTTTACCCAGTCAGACTCTCATTCAGATTTGAAGGAACTATACACAACTTCAGGATAAGAAACAGTTCAGGAACTTTATGACTCAAAACTGCTGTAAAAAGAGAATGAAAAGGGCTACCGTAGATGAGAGAAATCTCACAAATAGACCAAATTTCTACAAAAAGACGGTACAAACTCCAAGGCAATAATCACACTCAATGTCAGAGGCCTAAATGTACCAATTAAGAAACATCAAATGTCAGTATGGATTAAAAAATTGAGTCCAACCTTCTACTGGTTGCAAGAATTAAATTTAAGCAGTAAGGGCAAACAGATTCAAAGTCAAAGATTGGAAGACAATATTTCAAGCACACAAACCCAAAAAAAGGCTGGGTGGCCATACTGATATCAGACAACATTGACTATAGTACTAAAAGGTTTTAAGAGACCAAGAAGGCCATTTCTCAGTGATGAAGGGATATGAACATCAGAAAGAACTCACATACTCCTAAACACATTTAAAATTCATAAAATGACCAATAGACTTGAAGGACATTGATGACAGCACAATAATAGTTAGAGATTTCAACACCACTCTGTCACCACTTGATAAATCAGCTAGGCTAAAACTAAAAGAGGAAATACTGGAATTGACTGGAATTGAAGAGAGAAACAGAAGAGAGGAACTTAGTATATATACATATATTATATAAATATATACACACAATATATATGTATGTGCGTATACACATTCTTCTCCAATGCACATAGGGCATTCTCCATGATAGACCACACGTAAAATCACAAAACGTAACTCCAAAAATTATTTAACATTCTCAAGTCAATCAATGCAATGCACTACATCAACACAAAAAAATTAAAAATCATATCAATAGATGCCAAGAAAATATTAGATAAGAGGATGAAGAGGAAGGAGAAAAGTAGCTTGTAGAAGAGAGCTCAGAACTTCCCCAGTCTCTGAAGGGAAGCTCCAGAAGAGAGATAATGCAAGGTATCAAAGGAGGAACACCTAGATTACTCTGGATTATAGACCTGAGAAGGAAGGGAAGGAAAAGAACCTGAGAAGGACAGGGAAGGAAAGGAAGAAGAGGCAGATAGGAGGTAACATGGGCAAAAGGACTCAGACACATTGGTAGTGTTACTGTTTACATATTTTATTTAGGAATGCAAAAAAAATAAAAAGAATGTCAAAATTATAATGAGTAATTCAGAGGGTATTAATCACTAACAATTTAATGATTTAATTTAAAAACATTCAAAGCTCTTTTTAACTGCTTACCTCCCAAAGAGTTGAGGATTTCAGCAGATGGCTTCTTCTAGGAGTTTTTTTTTTTTTTTGTAGAATCTTTAGGATTTTCTAAATGTGGTATCTTATTTTCTGCAAATAGTTCAATCTTGAATTCTTTCTTTCATATCTGGATGCCCTTGATTTTTTTTTTTCCTAACTGCTATGAGCAGTACTTCCAGTAGTATATTAAATAGGAGTTGTGAGATTGGGCAATCTTGTTTTGTAACTAATCTTAGAGGTTTTTAGTTTTTTGCCATCTATAATACTTGCTGTGGGCTTATGTGAGATGACTGATTATATTGAGAAAATTTCTTTCAACTTCCATTTTGTTGAGGGTTTTTATCATGAATGGGTACCGGATCTTGTCAAATGGTTTCTCTGAGTCGATTGATGTGATTATATGATTGTCATCTTTTCTTTTATTGATACGGTGTATTATGTTGATTGAATCGCAAATGTTATATCAGTTTTGCATCCTTGGGATGAGTCCTACTTGGTCATGGTGTATGATCTTTTTGATAACCTGCTAGATTTGATTTGTTAGTATTTTGTTAAGGATCTTTGAGTTATGCTCATCAGGGATATCAGATTATAATTTTCACTCTCTCTCTCTCTCTCTCTCTCTCTCTCTTCTGACTTTCTTTTACTATCTGTGCTTTTGTTATGAGGGTGATATTTTTCTCATAGAAATTGTTTGGGAGTGTTTCTATTTTTTCAATTTTCTGGAAGAACTTTGAAAGGATTGACAGTAGGTCCTCTTTCAAGGTTTGAAAGAATTCACCAGTGAATGCATCTTGGCCTGGGTTTTTGTTTCTTGGAAGAATTTGATTACCATTTCAATTTCTTCAATAGTAATAGGTTTCTTCAGGCATTCCAAATTTGGTACAGGCTTGGGAGTTTATAGAAATACAGGAATTTATCTGGTTCTTCAAGTTTCTCTTGTTTTGTTGCATGAAGATTCTGAAAACAATCTCTGGTGATTCTTTGAATTTCTCTAGTTTCTGTTATGATGTCACCCCTTCATTTCTCAGTTTATTGGGGTTCTCTCTCTTTCTTTGTAAGTCTTGATAGCAGTTTATTGTCTTTCTTTTTTTTTCAAGAACAATTTCTTGGTTTCATTGATCTTTTGGATTATCTTTTGTGATTCCAGATCGTTCATTTTTACTGATTTTTTTTATTTCCTTCTTGCCACCTGGTTTAAGCTCCTTTTGATGGTCATTTATCAAGATCTTAAAGTGAGAAGTTAAGCTGAATATGTGGGTCTTCCTTCCTGATGAATTCTTACAGAATTCTTACTAAACATTCCTCTTATAACTGTTTTAGCTGCATCCCACAAAATTTCTGGTAACTTGGTCTTTATTCTCATGTTCAATGTTTAGATTCGGCCTTCTGGAACTGTGAGTTACCCTGGATAATCGTGTCTTGGTCGACACAATGAAGTCAGACACTCTCTCACCCTGTTTGTTCCATTCTAGGCCATGGGTCCCAATGTGGAGTTCTTCAGATTAACTTCTCGGTCCTATCTTGGCATTAAAATCACCAACAATGATCTTGTAGAAGGTGTGGTCTACTTTATAGAATTTCTCCAACTGCATGTAGGACTTCTCAATTATTCCATCATAATTGGATGTTGGTGCATTTACAACGAAGATAGAAACTGCCGGCAGTGAGTCACATCTATTCAAGTGTAATTGTCCTATTCAGGTTGTAAGGCATTCGAAAGAATCAATGCTGTGGCCAAGTTCGTGTTGACAAGGACACTGACACCTCTGCCGCCTCTTTTGTCGCATGTTCTGCCCTATTGTCTGTCATCTACAAGCTGTTCACTTGAGTCATCCTGAATAGGATTGGTAGAACGCTAGATGAAGGACAACCATGTGAGCAAGCTGGGTTCCGCAAAGGATTCAGCACAATTGACCATATCCACACGATAACCAAGCTCACTGAGGTTTCTTGGGAGTTCAAGATGCTGCTCTGCCTAACGTTTATTGATTTAAAGAAGGCCTTTGATTCTGTTGAGACCGAAGCAGTTATTGAAGCCCTAGCCAATCAGGGCATTCAAACTCAATACATCAATCAGGGTCCTCTGTGAGCTGTATTACGGATTCACTACCAGGATATCACCATTCTACAAAGAAGTGATCATCAATGTCAAGAGAGGAGTTCAGCAGGGTGATACCATTTCACCGAAACTCTTCAGTGCCACCCCCGGGAACGTCATGCGATGACTGCAATGGGAAGGAATGGGAGTGAAGATAGACAGTCGGCAACTACATCACCTCCGCTTTGCTGATGATATCATTCTAATAACACCAAACATTAGCCAAGTGGCACAAATGCTGGCCGACTTTGACCGTGAGTGTGGAAAGGTCGGTCTACAGCTGAATCTCACGAAGACAATGTTGTGAAAAACAGTCTTGTTCCTGATGTTCCATTCGCTCTCAATGGAACGACCATCTCCAAATGCAACAGTTATGTGTACCTATGTCGAGAAGTCAACATGACGAATGACCTGGCACCTGAGTTGCGCAGGAGGAAGAGAGCGGCTTAGAACGCCTTCAAGAACATCAAAGAAATAGCTAGAGGACAAAGAACTTCTGGCTCTGGGCACATCTCTTCAATTCCACTGTTCTTTCTGCATTAACATATGCCTCAGAGACCTGGGCCCTACGAAAACAGGATGAGAATGCTATTCGGGTCTTCCAAAGACGAATCGAAAGAGCTATGCTTGGAGTGTCACTTTTCACTCAAATGAGAGAAAGAATCTGGAGTTCCCACCTCCTTTGATGGTCAAGAATCAGGGATGCTGTTTTGTTTGCCAAGGCATCGAAAATCAGATGGGTGGACATGTAATGAGATTTGGAGACTGCCACAGGACTAGAGCCATTACCGACTGGATTCCACGGGATGTCAAAAGATTGCGTGGCTGCCCACCTACAAGATGGTCAGACTTCTTCATCAAGACCCTGAACGATCTTTATGAGGCCTTTCATATTCCTAGAACGAACAGATGCTATTGGGCTACACTAGCACATGACAGGGACAAATGGAGACGTTACTGGCGTCCACTCAAGCAAATCGATAAGTAACAGGAAGTCAAGTGATCAAGTGATATCCTTAACAATTGTTTTCTAGCCTTTGACTTTGAGTCTATGTTTGATGTTTAAATATGTTTCTTGCAGACAACAGAGTGTTGGTTTCAATTTTTTAATCCATCCTACCATTCTGTTTCTCTTAATTGGTATATTTAGCCCACTGACTTTGAGAGAGATTTTTGTTGGGGGGGGGGGGGGGTTTGCCATCTTTTTGTAAGAATTTGCTATGTCTGTGGGGGTTGTCTTATCTTAAAGTGACCCATCTAAATGGCTTTAAGTCTATGAAGTTTAGCTGTGAAGTTGTGTTTTGTTCCTTCAAAATCTGAATGAGAATCTGGCGGGTAAAGTATTCTTGGTGAGGCATTTGTTTCATTGAATTTTATTCACTGTATTTCACCACTATCTTCAAGCATGGAAGATTTAATCCGATAAATTGGTTGTACATATTAAGGATGCTCCTTTGTAAGTGATGTCCTTTTGTGATGTTTTCTTTCAGTATTCTATCTCTATCATTTTCAGCATTCTGATTAAGATGCATCTCATGGTATTTTCATTTTTATTTCTTTTAGCTGGCACCCGTTGGGCCCCCTGGATCTGGGTGCATGTACTTTTCAGCTATGGGAACTCATAAATGATGGCCTTGACAGTTGCTTTTTCATAGGGTTTTTTTCCCCCTGTCCCTCTGGGAACTCAAGGATTCTTACATTGTTGTTGAATACATCCCAAAGTTCTCTTGTCATCTATTGGTTTATTTTGAGGCTATTTTCTATCTTCTGGTGTCTTCTGGAGATTTCCTGCACCTCATCTTGGAGTTCACTGATTCTGTGTTCAGAAGCTGTTACTCTGTTAATGAGGTTTCCCAGTGAGGTTTTCATTTCATCTTCCAGGTTTTAGATCTGGCATTTATGCTTGTATTTTCATTTGTATTTTCCTTATTTCTGCTCTCATATCCTCTTGTTTTTCACTGGCGGTGCACTCCATTGTTTCATTTTTATTTATTTATTTATTTATTGCATCACTGTGGGAAAGGTTACAAAGCTTTCAGGTTTAGGTCTCAGTCATGCAAATATCAAACACATTTCCCTTTACCAATACTTATTTTTTACCATGAAGAACCCCAATAAAACCCCACCCCCCCCCCAGTCCCTGTGAGGCAGATGAATTTTAGTTAACACTCTATCTGCTTTGATTACATTCATTGTTTCATTAAAATATTCACCACTATTATTTAGAGTTTACCCCTCCCCCCAAATCGGACATGCTGAAAAAGCATTGTGAAGTGATTTGCTTTCTACAGCTGGGTTCAAGAATTAAATGTTGGTTTTGGATTTCTGCTATTTTACTTATTGACCCTGGAAGTATTTCTACTGAAAGTCAGATAGTTAAGAAATTGGTTTCTATGTTCTGGAGTCGTGGCCGTGCTGGAGAGCTGCTCGTGGGGGGCAACTGGTGGCCTCGGTAGGGCATGAAGGGTGGACCGAAACGCCCCCTTTCCCATGAGGTTTTAGTCGCCCCCACACCCCTGGCTCATACCTGCTGTCCACAAGGCTCCCATGTGGCCGCCATCTTTCTTTCCAGAGAGAGAGGGCGAATGGGGCAACACCCTTTCCCCTCCAGACAGACATGATGTCCTGGATTAACGCATAGTCCTTTCACTTTTCTGCTCCAAGCTGCCGGGTTCTGCATTAAGTCCTTGTGCTTCTGGGGCCGTGGCTGTGCTGGAGAGCCGTTCGCAGGGGGCAAATGGTGACCTCGGTAGGGCCTGAAGGACGGACCGGAACGCCCCCCTTCCATGAGGTTTTAGTCGCCCCCACACCCCAGGTTCATACCTGCTGTCCACAAGGCTCCCATGTGGCCGCCATCTTTCTTTCCAGAGGGAGGAAAGCGGAAGGGAGCAACACCCTTTCCCCTCCGGGCAGACATGATGGCCTGGATTAACGCATAGTCCTTTCACTTTTCTGCTCCAAGCTGCTGGGTTCTGCATTAAGTCCTTGTGCTTCCTGGGCTGTGGCCGTGCTGGAGAGCCGCTTGTGGGGGGCAACTGGTGACCTTGGTAGGGCGTGAAGGACGGACCGGAACGCCCCCTTCCCATGAGGTTTTAGTTGCCCCCACACCCCCGGCTCATGCCTGCTGTCCACAAGGCTCCCATGTGGCCGCCATCTTTCTTTTCAGAGAGAGAGGGCGAATGGGGCAACACTCTTTCCCCTCCGGACAGACATGATGGCCTGGATTAACGCATAGTCCGTTCACTTTTCTGCTCCAAGCTGCTGGGTTCTGCATTAAGTTCTTGTGCTTCTGGGGCCGTGGCCGTGCTGGAGAGCCGCTCGCGGGGGGCAACTGGTGACCTCGTTAGGGCATGAAGGACGGACCGGAACGCCCCCCCTTCCCATGAGGTTTTTGTTGCCCCCACACCCCCGGCTCATAACTGCTGTCCACAAGGCTCCCATGTGGCCGCCGTCTTTCTTTCCAGCGGGAGGAGGGTGGAAGGGAGCAACACCCTTTCCCCTCTGGGCAGACATGATGGCTTGGATTAACGCATAGTCCTTTTACTTTTCTGCTCCAAGCTGCTGGGTTCTGCATTAAGTCCTTGCGCTTCTGGGGCTGTGGCCGTGCTGGAGAGCCGCTTGTGGGGGGCAACTGGTGACCTTGGTAGGGCGTGAAGGACGGACCAGAACGCCCCCCTTCCCATGAGGTTTTAGTTGCCCCCACACCACCGGCTCATACTTGCTGTCCACAAGGCTCCCATTCAGCCGCCATCCTTCTTTCCAGAGAAGAGAGGGCGAATGGGGCAACACCTTTTCCCCTCCAGGCAGACATGATGGCCTGGATTAACGCATAATCCGTTCACTTTTCTCCTCCAAGCTGCTGGGTTCTGCATCAAGTCCTTGTGTTTCTGGGGCTGTGGCCATGCTCCAAACTTAACTCTGATTTTCAGGGAGAAACGTTGGGTGGTTTACTTCCCATTGACCACTTTGTATATAGAGAGATATGGCGCGGCCGCATAAGCAGCTGCGTGGTTTTGAGGAAAAGTCCTAGATCCCACACACTCGAGCTGTGCTTGTAGAGGCTTCTGGTCACCGGGGTTCCATCTGGGAGAGGCGGGATGCGGTACCTACCCCATCTGGGACTTCCCGATGATCTCGGCTCTTTTTGGAACCTGTTTTTTTCTTTTTCTCCGGGAGCTGTGGATCCCGCCCTCCATGTGGCCCCTCTCTTCGGCTGTATGCTGTAAAGATGGCGCTGGGAGGCGGGCTGTGGGCGTGACTTCCGGAATCAGAGGTTACCTGGGAGCTGTAGTCACGGCATTTTGAGAAAAAGTCCTACTTCCTGCATACTCGAGCTGTGCTTGTAGAGGCTTCTGGTCACTGGGGTTCCAACTGGGCGAGGCAGGATGCGGTACCTACCCCATCTGGGACTTCCCGATGATCTCGGCTCTTTTTGGAACCTGTTTTTTTTCCTCCGGGAGCTGTGGATCCCGCCCTCGATGTGGCCCTTCTCTTAGGCTGTACGCTGTAAAGATGGTGTTGGGGGGCAGGCTGTGGGAGTGACTTCCGGAATCAGAGGTTACCTGGGAGCTGTAGTCACGGCAGATTTGAGAAAAAGTCCTAATTCCCGCATACTCGAGCTGTGCTTGTAGAGGCTTCTGGTCACCGGTGTTCCATCTGGGGGGATGCGGTACCTACCCCATCTAGGACTTCCTGATGATCTCGGCTCTTTTTGGAACCTGCTTTTTTTTTCCTCCGGAAGCTGTGGATCCCGCCCTCCATGTGGCCCTTCTATTCGGCTGTATGCTGTAAAGATGGTGCTGGGGGGCGGGCTGTGGGAGTGACTTCCAGAATCAGAGGTTACCTGGGAGCTGTAGTCACGGCTGATTTGAGAAAAAGTCCTACTTCCCGCATACTCGAGCTGTGCTTGTAGAGGCTTCTGGTCACTGGGGTTCCATCTGGGGGAGGCGGGATGCGGTACCTACCCCATCTGGGACTTCCCGATAATCTCGGCTCTTTTTGGAACCTGTTTTTTTTTTCCTCCAGAAGCTGTGGATCCCGCCCTCCATGTGGCCCTTCTCTACGGCTGTATGCTGTAAAGATGGCGCTGGGGGGCAGGCTGTGTGCGTGAGTTCTGGCATCAGCGTTTACCTGGGATCTGTAATCCCGGCAGATTTGAGAAAAAGTCCTACTTCCCGCATACTCAAGCTGTGCTTGTAGAGGCTTCTGGTCACTGGGGTTCCATCTGGGGGAGGAGGGTTGCGGTACCTACCCAATGTGGAACTTCCCGATAATCTCGGCTCTTTTTGGAACCTGTTTTTTTTTTCATCCGGGAGCTGTGGATCCCGCCCTCCATGTGGCCCTTCTCTTCAGCTGTATGCTTTAAAGATGGCGCTGGGGGGCGGGCTATGGGCGTGACTTCCGGAATCAGAGGTTACCTGGGAGCTGTAGTCACGGCACATTTGAGAAAAAGTCCTACTTCCCGCATACTCAAGCTGTGCTTGTAGAGGGTTCTGGTCACCGGAGTTCCATCTGGGGGAGGCGTGATGCGGTACCTACCCCATCTGGGACTTCCTGATGATCTCGGCTCTTTTTGGAACCTGTTTTTTTTTTTTCCTCCGGGAGCTGTGGATCCCGCCCTCCATGTGGCCCTTCTCTTCGGTTGTATGCTGTAAAGATGGCGCTGGGGGGCGGGCTGTGGGAGTGACTTCCGGAATCAGAGGTTACCTGAGAGCTGTAGTCCAGGCAGATTTGAGAAAAAGTCCTACTTCCCGCATACTCGAGCTGTGCTTGTAGAGGCTTCTGGTCACTGGGGTTCCATCTGGGGGAGGCGGGATGTGGTACCTACCCCATCTGGGACTTCCCGATGATCTCAGCTCTTTTTGGAACCTGTTTTTTTCCCTCCGGGTGCTGTGGATCCTGCACTCCATGTGGCCCTTCTCTTAGGCTGTTTGCTGTAAAGATGGTGCTGGGGGGCAGGCTCTGGGCGTGACTTCCAGAAACAGAGGTTACCTGGGAGCTGTAGTCACGGCAGATTTGAGAAAAAGTCCTAGTTCCCACATACTCGAGCTGTGCTTGTAGAGTCTTCTGGTCACCGGGGTTCCATCTTGGGGAGGTGGGATGCGGTACCTACCCCCTGTGGGACTTACCGATAATCTGGGCTCTTTTTGGAATCTGTTTTTTTTTCCTCAGGCAGCTGTGGATCCCGCCCTCCATGTGGCCCTTCTCTTCGGCTCTGTGCTTTAAAGATGGCGCTGGGGGCGGGCTTTGGGCGTGAAATCCGGAATCAGAGTTTACCTGGGCGCTGTAGTCCCGTCAGATTTGAGAAAAAGTCCTACTTCCCACATACTCGAGCTGTGCTTGTAGAGGCTTCTGGTCACCGGGGTTCCATCTGGGGGAGGTGGGATGCGGTACCTACTCCATGGGTCTTCCCGATGATCTCGGCTTTTTGGGGAACCTGTATTTTTTTTTCTCCGGGTGCTGTGGATCCCGCCCTCCATGTGGCTCTTCTCTTAGGCTGTATGCTGTAAAGATGGTGCTGGGGGGCGGGCTCTGGGCATGACTTCCGGAATCAGAGGTTACCTGGGAGCTGTAGTCACGGCAGATTTGAGAAAAAGTCCTAGTTCCCGCATATTTGAGCTGTGCTTGTAGAGTCTTCTGGTCACCGGAGTTCCATCTGGGGGAGGCGGCATACGGTACCTACCCCATCTGGAACTTCCCGATGTTCTCGGCTCTTTTTGGAACCTTTTTTTTTCCTCTGGGCACTGTGGATCCCATCCTCCACGTGGCCCTTCTCTTCGGCTGTATGCTGTAACGATGGCGCTTTGGGGCGGGCTGTGGGCGTGACTTCCGGAATCAGAGGTTTCCTGGGAGCTGTAGTCCCCACAGATTTGAGAAAAAGTCCTAGCTCCTGCATACTCGAGCTGTGCTTGTAGAGGCTTCTGGTCACCGGGGTTCCATCTGGGGGAGGCGGGATGCGGCATCTACCCCATGGGTCTTCCCGATGATCTCGGCTCTTTGGAGAACCTGTATTTTTTTTCTCCGGGTGCTGTGGATCCCGCCCTGCATGTGGCCCTTCTCTTCGGCTGTATGCTGTAAAGATGGCGCTGGGGGGCGGGCTGTGTGCGTGACTTCCGGAATCAGAGTTTACCTGGGAGCTGTAGTCCCGGCAGATTTAAGAAAAAGTCCTACTTCCTGCATACTCGAGCTGTGCTTGTAGAGGCTTCTGGTCACCGGGGTTCCATCTGGGAGAGGCGGGATGCGGTACCTACCCCATCTGGGACTTCCTGATGATCTCGGCTCTTTTTGGAACCTGTTTTTTTCTTTTTCATAGGGAGCTGTGGATCCCACCCTCCATGTGGCCCTTCTCTTCGGCTGTATGCTGTGAAGATGGCCACTCTATTGTTTCTTTGAGTTTCCTATGGATCTTCATCAATCTCATTCTAAATTTTTTATCAGAGAGGTTATATAGATCATTGTTACTGATTGGTTCATCTGGGCTAGAATCTGCACTAAGTTTAGTGGGTTTCTGCGTTGCTTTTCTATTCTGACTGTTGTAATTTGGAGTTGTTTATTATGCATTGTTGTAGTTAGAATGTCTGTGTATGTCTATGATTAATTATGGAGAGGTGAAGAAATATATGGCTATTCCTCTTCATTCCACGACGTTGCTCTTCATAGTTGGGGTTCAATCCTGACCTGGGGAACAAAATGGCGTCCCTGAATTCAAACCAGAGTCCTGGATGCCTTCCTGGCCTTCTTTTTAGTTTTCAGGGACTACAATTGGGCAGAGAAGATGGCTTCTTTACTGTTAGTTTATTATTTTTTTTAACATAGTTGTTTTTATTGCTTCATTTTTAGCCTATGTCTTCCAATATGCTTCCATGATTACATCTGTAAATTGGAGAGCAAAATTTAATTCAAGAATTGTTCTACCAGCAGAATTCCCATATTCAAATAAAAAAAACCCAGACATTTAATATGCTCAAACCAATAGCATTAAATATTTTTATATTAGTTTTTCTCTAAATATACGATGCAAACTGAACATTACCTATGCATTTACTTATATTCAAAACTTTTTGAATTAATACAATAATTTTATTATTCTCTTTGGAAAATAAGCAAAGGAATGAGTTTTATTAGAATAAACATAACATAGCTCTATCAAATCATTGAAATATTTTTGGCAACATTTTGGGCAATATTTAAATTACCCAGGTCTCGAGTGATAGCACAGCAGGTGGGGCGTTTGCCTTGCACGCAGCCAACATGGCTGACCCGAGTTCAATTCCTCTGCCACTCTCAGAGAGCCTTGCAAGCTATCGAGAGTATCTCGCCCACACAGCAAAGCCTGGCAAGCTACCCGTGACGTATTCGATATGTCAAACACCGTAAAAACAAAGTCTCACAATGGACACGTTACTGGGCCCGCTTGAGCAAACTGATGAACAACGGGAGGACAATGACAATGAAAATTTAAATGACCAAATAGTAATTTAAATCCAATTAGTAATTTAAATCCTATATAGTAGTTTTAATAAGTCAACTGTCAGCTCTAGAAATAAGGAAAAAATTTAGAGGAGTAACTATAGGCTTGGATTTTCTAAAGGGATTGCAACATATAGACTTCCTTGACATTTTTTGGTTTTCAAAAACAAGTTTGATAATGCAGTTTTAATGTGTCTGATATTATCTTATATTGATAATGCTATATAACAAAATGTGATATAGAATTGAGCAATTCAAAAAGATATAAGTAAATGATACTTCAGTAAGACTAATTGTAAATTAGAATTAACTTACCACAAGTCAATTTTTTTGGTTTTGTCTTGTTTTGTTTTGGCGCCACAGCTAGCTGTGCTCAGGGCTTCTTCCTGGCTCTGTGCACAGGGATCACTTCTGAGGGTTCAAGGGACCATAGATGGACCCATGTCAGAAGCCTGCAAAGCAAGCTCCCTTTCTGCTGTACTGTCTCTCTTTCACTGTCAATTTAAAATTTTTTTAAAGAAAAGTAAGTCACTCTATTTCCAACTATAAATCAAATTATAACTTATAGCAGATCTTTAATTCAAAAAATCATTAAATGCTAAGAAATTTATTTGTATTCTTAAAAATTAAAAATTAAAAAAAATTAAGGAATTATTTAATTAATTAATTATGATTTTCTTGTGTTGTTGTAAAAACATCCATCAGGTTTGAATTTGCTATCTTTCAGATTTTATTTCATCATATGAACTCATTCAAGAAGATCCATAGCACTAAAGTACTATAAAATTTTAATAAAAGCTCTTTAATTGTTCACATTTTTACTTGCTCAATTCTAAATATTACTATATAGATGAATTTCTTAAAATACATTTAAACTGAGTTGTGGGGGTGGGGTGAAGCAGCTGAACGATGAAGAATCTGCTCCTCATGTACATGGGCCTGGGCTCTATCACCAGCACAGAAACAGCACCACCAATACAATGAAACTCTTAGAAATCTTGGGGAACAGTTCCCAAAGTTAAAGAATGCAGACATCCAGATCCAAGGAACCAGAAGAGTGCCAGCTAAAAGAGACCTGAATAAAAACACTCCAAGGCTAAGCGAAATGAGTCAAAAAGAGAGGGACAGACATAGAAAGATTGCGTTTATCTGGGAATATAAAGTAACAAAATAAGAGACTAACAACCAAGAATAGACGAGATAAGTACCAGGAGGTTCACTCCATGACTTGGAGGCCAGCCGCACATGCTGGGGGAAAATGGAAAAGGCAGCTCAGATAGAGAAGGGAGCACCAAATAATGGGTGTTGGGAGGATCCTCCCAGGATGGGAGAAGCATGCTGATAGTAGACTCTAGACCTAACATGATTGCCACTCAATGCCTCTTTTGCAAACCACAATACCCAAAAGGAGAGAGAAACAAAAGGGAATGCCACAGGGGTGGTATGGGATGGGGGGATGGGGCGGTGGGAGGGATACTGGGAGCACTGGAGGTGGAGAATGGGCACTGATGGAGGGATGGGTACTCAATCATTGTATAACTGAAATCCAAGCACAAAAATTTGTACTTCTACAACTGTACCTCATGGTGTTTCACTAATAAAAATTAAAAAACAAGTCAAAAAATAAATATTTAAACTTTAAATTCAATTACTATGCCATGTAACTCAATTTTCAGGTTTATTTTAGGGGCAGAAAAATCAGAATCAAGTTTGTCATCATCAGATATAGTACAAAATAATAGGAAAAAAATTAATTTTTTAAACTGAGCTATATTTTAAGTGATTCACAGTACTAAGGGCATCAAGTGTAAACTATTGTTTTATTTACTTTCAATAATTCCTAGGTTCTCAAAGATTTGCTCAAATGAAATGTTCACTCCTAAATAATACTAAATAATACTATTTATCTTTGTTCTCGGAGAGCCTGGCAAGCTACAGAGAGCATCTCGCCCACATGGCAAAGTTTGGCAAGCTACCCGTGGCCTATTTGATATGCCAAACACAGTAACAACAAGTGTCACAGTGGAGACATTACTGGGCCCGCTCGGGCAAATAGATGGACAACTGGTGGACATTGCTACAGTGCTACAGTGCTACCTAAAATTAATATTACTTCATTTTTTGGGGGGGGGCATACCTAGCGATGCACAGGTATTAGTCCTGGCTATGCACCCAGGAGTTACTCCCGATGGTGCTCAGGGAACCATATGGGATGCTGGCGACTGAACCCAGGTTGGCCGTGTGCAAGGCAAATGCCCTACCCGCTGTGCGGCTTAATTTGTGGCTCCAGCCTCAAATTAATATTGTTTTAAGTACAAAAAAAGGTCAAATGAACTCCTCTCAAAACTCAAATATAACTTTTATAAGTGGAAGCACACTTCAAATAGTCTGATAAATAATTTAAATAAAAGTATAGCTTTAAGGAATGCATGCAGGTAAGAAATGCTGAAGAGAAAAAGCACACCACACTGTATTCTGATATTGGAGAAAACAGCAGCATTTTCTCAAATGACTGCTGCCATTCAGTTGTCTGGTGATGGAGACTGAATGTGTACATGGTCTGTTTCACCAGCAGGGTGAGCTCGGTCCTCTACGATAAACGTTTCTATGTAAATCTCATGTAAGCTAAAAGAAATCTTTTCTATAGTTAAAAGCATGGGTGAATACATGCATAAAAGCAAACTATTAAATATGATTGTATACTAATACTAATTTATTATTTACTATTAAATATGATGGTATAAAAATTTCATAGAGCAGCCCTACAAAAAGAGCTTTAAAAAGTAATTACTATATTAAGATTCTACCACATGTTTTGTAGTCAGTGTCACCAAAGTAAAATTATATTTCACTGAAGTATTTAAATCTCTCCTATTTTTCTTACTACTAATCTTTATTGTTTTCTCACTTGTATTTGCTAATTTTTGTTTTGCTTTTCCTATTCTTTTTTTAATTCCACATGCTTGGTTTTTCATCTTTTATAGGATTATGGTTTAGCTCTATACTAAACATTAAAATAAAGTGAATTATTTTCAATGTAAATATACTAAGCATATTGAAAATATTTCAAATTTTAAGTGTACAATAATTTTAAGCAAATATTATTACCAAATACAAATTTATTTATTTATTTATTTTGCTTTTTTTAGGTCATACCCAGCGATGCACAGGGGTTACTCCTGGCTCATGCACTCAGGAATCACTCCTGACGGTGCTCAGGGAATCATATGGGATGCTGGGAATCCAACCAGGGTTGGCTGTGTGCAAGACAAATGCCCTATCCACTGTGCTATCGCTCCAGCCCCCAAATACAAATTTTACATATAAAAAATTTCAGAAAATTTAACCACAATTCTGAACAAACTACCAAATATAGAGGATTATTTCATCAACATAAAGGAGAAAGTGCTTAATAACTGACCTAGTAGAAGAAGGTACTATGGCCAAATGTCTTCCAATGCAGCTTCAAATGGTTGAGTATAAAAGTTTATCCATAGGATTATAAGATCAAGTTAACCTATATATGTATTAAAAAGGATGTTTAAGTCAATAAAGTTCAATGTCACCTTAAAAATCAAACACATTAGTTTATAATACGAAACTTAGTATTGTCATGACATTATAAAATAAATAAAACTGCATCTTTAATAACAAATTGCAATCTTCAGATTAGTTATGTGGATAGATTATGGCATTATTCACACAAAACTTTTAGAAAACAAGAAAGTGTACATGCTGTCTGAAAACCCAGAAAATATGAGCAGGCATTAAAAGCAGAAATAATGGTGCCTCGCCTGGACTCCTTAACCCCTACTCCTCTATACCACATGGACCCTCAGACTGCAGAAAGAGCTGTCAGAAACCTAAGAAACTGAGATGGGACATTTTGGCTCTCAAGTAACTTTTAATACCTAATAATATATATAATTTCTTAGACTTTTAACAAAGAATACACTGAACTAACAACATTTTTAAGTTATGCAACTCAGACTTATGTAAAAACAATTGTTTCCGATAATGCTCAATAACATTAAAGGTATATTACAGAGATAGGTATATTATTATGGCCATTCGCTTTGAAAGAAATTCCGAGAATAAACATAGCTTTCAACATTAATTCACACAATGAATATATGACCAACTTAAATTTTTTAAAAAAATTTTTTTTTGCTTTTTGGGTCACACCTGGCGATGCACAGGGGTTACTCCTGGCTCTGCACTCAGGAGTTACTCCTGGCGGTGCTCAGGGGACCATATGTGATGCTGGGAGGACTGCTCCACATCTTGGAAGCCGGCAGCACATGCAGTGGGGAAAAGGCAGTTCAGACAGAAAAGGGAACACCAAGTAAAGGGTTTTTGGAGGACTTGCTGGGGATGCAAGATGCGTGCTGAAAGGCTGAAAGTAGAATATAGACCGAACATGATGTCCACTCAATACCTCTATTGCAAACCCCAACAACCTAAAGGAGAGAGAGAGAAAGAGGGAATGCCCTGCCATAGAGGTGGGGTGGGGTGGGGGTGGGGTAGTGGGCAGGCTACTGGGTTCATTGGTGGAGAATGGATGGGCCCTAGTGGATGGATGGGTACTTGATCATTGTATAACTGAAACCCAAATACGAAAGATTGTAAGTCTATTTACAAACTAGTTACCATGTAACTGTACATGGTATCTCACTAATAAATATATATGTATATATTATCATTACAACATATAATTATAACTCATAAAAATTAAATTTACAAAATCCAAGGAGATTAATCTTTACAATGTAATTAAGGGAAAAGGTTTATAGAAATACTAACTACCTAGTCATGCATGGTGTCCTGTATGTGATTGAACCAAAATCTTATATATAACGTAAAATCTTCTTGAGATACACATTTCAGTCATTTCTTGGGATTATTAAAAAAGGAAATCTATCAAAAGAAAAAAATAGATTAAATTTCTTATGTTTCAGATATTTATCATATTTCTCTAAGAAAGCATCTTTAAATAAACTAGTTACTTCATAAAACAGAACTGAGCTTGAAATTCACTAGAACAAATTAACAGCAGGCACAAACTAGGCAAATTATCAGCAATTGACTAGTTTCTCATATTTCATATGTTTCCCATTTTTCTAAGAGAGTTTCTTTAAATAAACTACTTCGTAAAAATGGATTGAGCTTAAAAATTCACTAGGACAAATGAATACTAGGCACAAAATGGGCAAAATATCAGGTAGTGCAACAGGCAGAATGCTCTCATTGAGCATGTAGCCAGACTTGATCTTCAGCACCCTGATCATCATCAGGACTGAGCCCTGAGCACAGAGACAGGGCTGAGCACACCCAGGTGTGGCTTAATCAAAGCCCACCCACAAATGTTTCCCTCAATTCCCTGTTCTGTCACAATCACATCTCAGGGTTTATTCCCACTGGTGACTGTCAAATACACTTACTTTGCTTCTTCATCCTCCACATGAGGACGATCATCTGACATTTGTCTTTTTCTTCTCAGCTCACTTATTATAACAGCTTCCAATTCCATCCAAGTTTCAGCCAGGTGAAGCTTTCACCTCTTCTCACAGTTGAGCGGTATTGCACGTGTGTTTGTACAAGCTCTTTATTCACTCATCTCTTGTGGGCACTTGCGTTGTTTCCAGATCCTGGCTGCAGTCAACAATGCTGTGATGAGTACAGGTGTGGAGATGTCCTTCAGGCTGAGCCAAACCACAGTCTCTCCAGTGAAAAATGAGGTTCCTATCTGGCACACCCCCACTGGCACTTACTCATTTCTGGCTTTGTGTTACACATTTGTGAGTCCCCATGTGAGTGATATTTTATTTTCACTTTGATTTGCATTTCCCTTATAATCAATGATGACGAATTTCCTTTGCCTCTGGGTCAATTTCACATCTTGAGACCATGTCATTCCTTTCCACATTTTTGAATCGGTTTTTCTGTTGGAGAGCTTTAAGAGCGCTTTATGTATCTTGGATACTAGTCCTTTATCTTGCGTATGGTCTCAAAATCCTTTCAATCAGCAGAATGTCTTTTAATTGTAGGGCACATTGCTCATAGAATGCAGAAGTTTTCTAGTTTGAAATAGTTCCGTTTCTGTTTTTATTACCTTTGCCACTTGAGTTCTTACATTTCAGACTTCACTGTGGTCATGATTTTGGAGAGTCTTGCCTATGTTTCCCCAATGGATTTTTCAAGATTCAAGTGCAATATAAAAATTTTAACTTATTTGAGTTAATTTTTGTTTACAGCGTGAAAGAGGGGTCTATTTTTCCCTTATTGCTTCTGTTTTATTCTTTTTCTTATTTTTCACGACTGTCTGAGATTTCTAACACCTTACTCTGGATGGAGCAGGTCAAGATCTCAAACCGTTTCATAATTGCAAGCACTGTGGGAAAGCACAGGGTCACTCCAGACCCAAGTATGATGAAGGTTTGCACCTAATTTCATTTTTTTAATTGTGACTATCTAGTTTTCCCGTAATCATTGGCTAAAGAGGTTTCCTTGCTCCAATTCATGCACTTCTTCATAAATAAATTGCTCATGCATCTGAGGGTTTCTCCCTGACCTCTCAATCCTATGCCATTGAGAAGAGACTTTTTTTCTTCCAGTACCAACCAATTTTGATTGCTAAAGCTTTGTGTCAGATTTTAAAGTCTGGGGACACAATGCCTCCCATTTTTCCTCAAGATTGCTTTGGCTATGTCAGGAGTTTTGTAGCTTAATGCAAATTTTAGAAAAATTTACTCCATGTCCTTGAATAAAGCCATGGAAATTTTATCGGAATTTGCTGTTTCTGTAAACTGCTTTGAGTTAAGATAGTCATTTTCAAGATGCCGATTCTTATGATCCTTAAACCAAGAATATGTTTCTATTACATTAGTTCATTTTAAATTCCTTTCAGAAGTTTTGCAGTTTTCACTAAATAGGTCTTTTACCTCCTTTGTTAAACTAAGGGGTTTCTGTTTTTACATGATTGCAATTGGGTTTATTTCTATTCTGGATTTGGGGGGGTGTTTTGTTGTTGTTTGTTTACATGTAAGAATAAATTAGAACCCTGTGCACTGGTTTTGTAGCTTGCTACTTTACTATATAAATATATTGTTTTGAGGAGTTTTTCAGAGGAGCCTTTTTGGGTTCCTACATACGAAATTCCTAACAGTGCTTTGCAGGTTTTAATAAGTAAATCTTTCACCTCCTTTCTAAAAATTGATTCCACATTACCTAATTTTTTTCATAACTATAAGCAGGATTTTTAAATTAAATCACTCTTTTATCATTGTTTACATATAAAATCACAAAAGATTTTCCTGTTTGCTTTCGTAAGCTGCAACTTTACTGTAAAGATTTATTGCTTCTAGGAGTGTTTAATTAATGATTGGATTTGCAGTCTTAGGGTTCTTGATATGTCATTTGTAAACAGTGAATTTGATTTCTTTGCCAATTTGAACACAAATTTAAATTTTTTTCTTGCTTAATTTCTGTGGCAGCAGCTATCAGAACTGTATTGAATAATAGTGCTCTCAATATATTGTTACATCCATAACAGCGTTGGGAAGTCAAGCACTAAAGATACAAATTGTGATTGAAGCCGACTTCAGGTTAACCATGTCACCATAACACTAGAAAATACTTTATCTGTGAAACAAACAAAGAAAAAACTATAATGTATTTACAGAATAAAATAAGAGATTCACACTGTGCTAACATACACCTACAGAAAACAAAGGCAATAAGAAAAATACAAAACCCAAGAAAAGTAAGACATAAATAACATTTTTCCCTTTCTGATATCTGGGCCATTCTCAGTGGTACCTGAGAGTGACTCCCAGTTATTTGCTTGGGGACTTCCTGTGGACCTTGGGGGGCCAAGCAGTGCCAGGGACCCAGCACAGAAGATCCATGGCAAAACATGCTCTCAAGCCATCTGAGTCTTTGCTCTGGACAGAGGATTATTTTTTAAGGGCAATACTGACTCTGTCACCAGTGGCAATTACTTTTAATAAAAGTTTACTCTTCCCCATAAAAAAACATAAATGGCCAAATACATTTTTAAAAACACACAAAAGCCAATAACCTACTTTATATCGTCTACAAGAAATTCTCCAGCTCTAGAGACACACAAAGGTCAAAAAAATGGAAAGAGATTTCTCATGATGGGAGAATTATGCTGAAAGTGGACTATAGAACAAACATGATTGCCACTCAATGCCTCTTTTGCAGACCACAGCACCCAAAAGGAGAGAGAGAACAAAAGGGAATGCCCTGCCACAGAGGCAAGGTGGGACGGGGGAAAAGCGGGGTGGGAGGAATACCGGGATCAGTGGTGGTGGAGAATGGGCACTGGTGGACGGATGGGTACTTGATCATTGTATAACTGAAACCCAAGCACAAAAATGTGTAAGTCTGCAACTGTACCTCATGATGTCTCACTATAAAAAAAATTACATTGTCATCAAAACTTATTAAAATAAATAAATAAATAATGTTCTTCTGAAAAAATTTAAAAAATAAAAAAGGTTACTTAGGAAAAAAAAAAAGAAATCCAAGCACAAAAATTTGTTAAGTCTACAACTGTACCTCATGGTGTTTCACTAATACAAATTTAAAAAAAAAGATTTCCCATGCAAATTTGCTCGAGCGGGCCCAGTAACGTCTCCATTGGAGACTCTGTTGTTACTGTGTCTGGCATATCGAATACTCTCGGTAGCTTGCCGGGCTCTCCGAGAGGGGCGGAGGAATCGAACTCGGGTCGGCCAGGTTGGCCGCTTGTAAGGCGAACGCCCTACCGCTGTGAAATAATAGCCAAAAAGGAGCCACAAATGTAACCACAGTAATATTAGACAAAACACTTACCAAGAAAAGCCTGTATGAGTGTTTGGATGAGCACATGCGGCCAAGAGATCTGAGCGTTGGTGCTGGAGAAGCAGGAACCTTGAGAGCAGCGAGTGAATCCACGGAACTGTGAGGTCTGGAAAACGGGTCTGCAGCAGGAGATGAGGCAACCAGGGCATTTCCTCCCCAATGAAATGGGTTCATGTTTCCACGAACAGCCTTCACCAGGCATAGAAGAGGATGTTATCTGCTTAGATCCCTGTAGAAAAAGCTCCAGAATTTGTGTAATAGCTTAAAAAAGGTCAAAGGAGTGAGGAGCTCTCTTAGATCTCCCATCCTGTCCAGCAGCAAAATCCTGCTCTTTTGTTTCCACAGGGAAACCAATAATCACCCTAATACCAAAAGCAGTCAGAGACAGCACAAAAAAGGAAAACTACAAACCAATAGCCCTGAAAAATAAAGATTATATGAACCTATCAATAGATGCAGGGAACACATTTGACAAAATCCAACATCCATTAATGATTAAAAACTCTCAATAAAAAAATGGAGTTGGAGAAATTTCCTTCAATATAGTTAAAACCATTTAACACAAATCCGTAGAAAGCATAGTACTGCATGGAGGAAAACTAAAAGCCTTCCCTTTCTGATGAGGCACAAGAAAAGGATGGGCTTTCTCACAATTTCTATTCAATATTGTACGGGAAGTCCATGCCATAGTAATCACGCAAGAAGATATTAAGGTAACCAGGTAAAAAGTCAAGCTCTCTTGATTTGCAAATTACATGATCACTTCACTTAATCACTTAATCCCCGTTATTCATCGATTTATTCGAGCGGGTGCCAGTAACGTCTCCATTCATCCCGGTTGCGTGCTAGCGTAGCCCAATGGTATCTGTTCGTTCTAGGAACATGCAGAGCGTCAAACCGATCATTTAGGGTCTTGACGAAGAAGTCTGACCATCTTATAGTTGGGCGTCCACGTGATCTTTGATGTCCCGTGGAATCCAATCAGTAATGGCTCTAGTCCAGCGGTTGTCTGTAAATCTCATTACGTGTCCAGCCCATCTGATTTTTGATGTCTTGGCAAATGAGACAGCGTCCCTGATTCTTGAGCATTGATGAAGATCAGAACTCCGGATTCTATCTCTCATTTGAGTGAATCGTGATATTCCAAGCATAGTTCTTTTGATTCCTCTTTGAGAGACCCGAATAGCGTTCTCATCCTGTTTTCGTAGGGTCCAGGTCTCTGAGGCATATGTTAATGCAGGAAGAATAGTGGAATCAAAGAGATGTGCTCGTAGCTGGAGGTTCTTTGTCCTTTTAGTTATTTCTTCAATGCTCTTGAAGGCATTCCAAGCTGCTCTCTTCCTCCTGCGTAACTCAGGTGCCAGGTCATTCGTCATGTTGATTTCTCGACCTAGGTATATATAACTGTTGCATTCGGAGATGGTGGTTCCGTTGAGAGCGAATGGAGCGTCAGGAACAAGGCTGTTTCTCATAAACATTGTCTTCGTAAGATTCAGCTGTAGTCCGACCTTTCCACATTCACGGTCAAAGTCGTTCAGCATTTGTGCCACTTGGCTGATGGTTGGTGTTATTAGAACGATGTCATCAGCAAAGCGGAGGTGGTGTAGTTGCCGACCATCTATCTTCACTCCCATGTTTTCCCATTCCAGTCGTCGCATGATGTTCTCGAGGGTGGCACTGAAGAGTTTTGGTGAAATGGTATCACCCTGCCGAACCCCTCTCTTGATATGGATGATTACTTCTTTGTAGAATGGTGAGATCTTGGTAGTGAATCCGCAATAGAGCTCATGAAGGATCCTGATGTATTGAGTTTGTACGCCCTGATTGGCTAGGGCTTCCATGACTGCTTCCGTCTCAACAGAATCAAAGGCCTTCTTTAAATCAATGAACGTTAGAGAGAGAGGCATCTTGAACTCCCGAGATACCTCAATGAGCTTGGTTATTGTGTGGATATGGTCGATGGTACTGAATCCTTTTCGGAATCCAGCTTGTTCACATGGTTGTCCATCACCCAGTGTTCTGCTAATCCTATTCAGGATGACTCGAGTGAATAGTTTGTAGATGACAGACAATAGGCAGATTGGACGATAGGAGCCAATGTCGTTGATGTCTCCTTTCTTGTATAGTAGTACAGTCCTGCTGGTTTTCCATTGGGATGGAACCTTGCATTCAGACAGGTAGCATGTGAAGAGTCGAGCCAATGTATTGATGAGTACTGATGGTAAGTTCTTCAGGTGTTCAGGTCTGATCTTGTCTGGGCCAGGTGCTTTTTGTTTCTTTACCGATGAGATGGCATGTTGGATTTCGGAAGGGAGAACATTGGGAACGACATAACCATCATGTGGTATGTGGTATGTCGGCAAGTGGGTGTGGCTATTAAAGAGATCTGAGTAGAAGTCATGAATAATCTTCTCCATTGCCCTTCTGGAAGATGTGATAGATCCATCATGATGTCGGAGGGCAGTCATCTTGGTTTTGTAGTTGGTGATACTGTACTTAAAAGCTCTGAACACTTTACCTAAAAAAGCCCTCCTAGAAACAAGAGAATTGAATGATAAAGCAGAAGGCTAGTGAATAGACAGACACCTCTCAGAGGAAGATAGGTGGATGAGCAGTAGGCAAATGAAAAAATGCTCAGCATCACTTATCAGAGAAATCCAAATCAAGACAACAAGGACACATACCACCTCACACCAGTGAGAATACAATCTGTTCATAGACTAGAAGGATTAACATAACCAAGATGGCAATAATCCTCCAAAGCATTATACAGATTCAATGAAATTGTATGATTCAACAAATCATTATACAGATTCACTTCTTTATAAAAAATGCCCCTTGTATTTCCTGCCATTTATATGGGCTGACAAATCCCCACCCAAAATAGCCAAAGCAATCCTAGGGAAAAAGAGAACTGGAGGAATCACTCTGCCCAATCTCAACTATACTGCAAAGGTGTAGTAATTAAAGCAGTGTGGTATTAGAATAATACCACAGACCTTGGTATGTAAAATAATAAACAGACTTTAAGACCAGTGGAATAGAACTGAAAACCCAGGAACAGATCCTCAGGTATATGGACAGCTAATCTTGAGTAAATAAGCAAAACATCCGAGGTGGAGCATGAGAACTTCTTCCACAAATGGTGCTGGGAAAACTAGTTGGTCAATGCAAAAAAAAAAGAAAGAAAGAAATCAGAACCTTTTCTAATACCATGTACAAAAGTCAAATCAAAATGGTTAAGTATCTCAATACCCAAAAAAACATAGGCAGAAGAACACTTACGGACACTTAAAGCTAGAGGCATCTTTAAGGAGCCAACTGCCACTGGCTAAGCAAACGGAATCACAGATAAACAGGACAATATCAAAACAACTTATCTCAATGAAAACTGTTACAAAAACAAAAAGATTCCCCCCAAATTGGAAGATAATTGACCATCATTTATTTGATAAATTGTTAATATCCAAGATGCATATAAGCACTGATAGAACCATGGGAAAAATCCAACCCCATAAAAAATGGAGAAGAGATAAACCGAAACTTCTTCAACGACATACAAATGATCAAAAGGCATATGAAAAAATGCTATACATAAGTAATTATCATGGGAATGGAAATCAAAACAATGAGATAGCACTTTACACTACAAAACTGGCACATATCAAAGGATGAGGAAGAAGAGGCTGGGCTGATAAAATCTCAGGGCCAAAATAGGCTGCTAAAACGAAGAAGGACAAAAATGACTGTACTTTCAGTGCACGTATGCTGGCTCAGGATGCATCCATCGAGGACCTGATGGTGCAGGCGTGAAAAATCAAGTACAACATCATTGGTCTGACCGAGACGAGAAGGCATCAATCACATCATGCCATTTTTGACACTGGGGAAGAGCTGTTCTTCGGAACACGTGACAAAAGAGGCGTCGGTGGTGTCGGTTTCCTTGTCAACACAAACTTGGCCATAAACGTTGATTCATTTGAATGCCTAATAATCCGAATCGGACAATTACGCTTAAATAGGTGTGGCTGGAGAAGTTCTATAAAGAAGACCACACCTTCTACAAGATCATTGTCAGTGATTTTAATACCAAGATAGGACCGAGAAGATCAGCCTAAGAACTCCACATCAGGACCCATGGCCTAGAATGGAACAAACAGGGTGAGAGAGTGTCCGAGTTCATCATGTCGACCAAGACCATCTATGGTAACTCAAAACTACAGAAGGCCAAATCTAAACGTTGGATATGGGAGTCTCCCAGTGGATGATTCCACAATGAAATTGACCACATCATATTCAATCAATGGTCTTGCCTGACCGATATTGCTGTCTGCGCTCTACCCTCGCTCCAAAGAGGTGCATAATAGCAAAAGGATGCTTAGCGCGTGTGTGCATGTGCAGGAACTACTGGCAAAGGCCAGATTCCTGCACAAGACCAACCCGAGCTCAATCCTTGAGACCCCAGATGTCTCTGAGGCCTCCAGGAGAGACCTCTAAAATGCAGAACCAGGGTAAACCCAGGGCACTGCAGGGTGTGGCCACAAAACAAATGAAAAAAAAAAACAACTGGAGGCAACTGAATGCAGCCTAAAGCTGCAGTGCTGACCCTCTCATGGCCCATAGTCGTGGCCATGTCCCTGTGTGTGGCAGCTGCAGACTCTGGAAGTCAAAGCGTGGTTCATTTTGGGGATCCTTGTATGGTCACCATCCTCATGTCCCTAGGGGGAACTTGCAGCACTTGGTGCCCTACACGAAGCCTAAGTTCCAGAGGCCCATCATCAGGATGTTGCCCATGTTACACCCACATGTCACACAGCTGGGTGTCTCTGAAGTATCACCAAATACGTGGACACCTTATGGTAGTGATAGGAGGCCTATGTCCTCTAAAAATTCACGAGCTTCCTAGTCAACTTCCTGAAGAGCTGTTTTCAACATGGAAGTCATGTGGAAAGGCAAAGAGAAGCACAAGTCCTCACTTCCCTTCTTCTGCTGCCTTCTTTGCTCCATGGGAGAAATTCTGCTGCCCTGCTGCAAGAGGGTTGTGCTGCAGGCTGTGTGTATGTCACGATCAGACTGGCCACCACCGCTGAGATCTGTGAGACGTGCAACATCTATGTGAAGGAACATTCAGCTTGCAGAGAGCTTGCGTTCATTTGGTCATCATCAACGTGCCCCCGTTCTTTGCCATGTATAGACTCCTGATATTTTATTAAACACCAAAGGAGGATCTGAGCCCATCTAGCAAATGGGGATGTTCTTTCATGTGAAGCTCATTATCTTCTGGAAAACAGTGGTGATTGCTTTGTTGGTAAAAACGTCATGTGATTTCAGACAGCAGAGACAGAAACATTCTGCATAGAAATGTTCATTGCTGCCATAGTCCACCACTACACCTTATATGGGAGATCAAGAATTACGAGTGTGCAACTCTTTGTTCCTCAAAACGTCACTTTTTCCACTTCACAACCACATACTGGTAATTACCACGAGCTTGGAGACACACTGATGGCACAGAACGTGCTCAGTACAGTTAGAGGTACCTGAAGACCTTTAAAATGACAAAGAACATCACATAAAAGTCGAAACTTCGGAATCCATAATCCAGTGCTGCACTTCTTTATGCTTTTTCTTTCTTCCTTTATTTCTCTATCTTCCTTTCTTCCCTCCTTCATTTCCTCCTACCGTGCTCCCCTTTCCCTTTCTCCTCTTTTTCTTTTATTTTTTCCTTTTTCCTTCCTCCCATCCTAGAGCAATGCAGAGGACCATGGGTTGGACAGCCAATCTATGGAGAAGACGTCAGACATAAGGACGTTCGGTCCAGGTACAAGTTCCAGTTCTGCACAGACTCATTAGGCTCACCTTGACCTGCCTCCAGTGAGACTCCCACATTCCCACAGGCAGAGAGGGAGTGTCCCAGTGTCTGCCCACAGGAACTGAGGGGGGGTGTTCAAGAAAGAAAGAAAGAAAGAAAGAAAGAAAGAAAGAAAGAAAGAAAGAAAGAAAGAAAGAAAGAAGAAAGAAAGAGAGAGAGGGAGAGGTCTGCCATAGAGGCAGACAGATGGGGGGAAGGAAGACACATGGAGAACATGCATACTGGCATACTGCTGAAGAAATGGGTGTTGGAACATTGTATGACTGAAACCCAATCATGAAAAACTTTGTAACTGTGTATCTCATGGTGATTCAATGCAAAAAAAATATTTTAAGTGCCTCTCAAATCTGTTTGTGTGCGTGCGTGTGAGAGAGAGCAAGAGAGCGAGAGTGAGAGAGAGAGAGAGACTATCTTTCTAGTCACTGTATCTGTATGTATTTGAAATACTGGAACGTTAAAGCCAGGTTAAAATCAAAATTAAAGGCCTTTAGGACAAGCTGGAGTTCAGTTGTGAAGTCACATGTACCAATATTTAGAACTATCTGGTTTTTGAGATATTTTTAATGATTCTAGGATGACTAGACTAAGGACTCCACCCAGCTACTTAGTGAAGTTGAAAGGAGAGCAAGCCAGCCATACCCTGGAGAACTTACGGTTTACTTGTGAAGAGTTAGCCCTGGTACTAACTGGAAGAGGCCACTTTAATATGGGAGTAGCCTGGAAGTTGTCTTTCCTTGCAGTTTCATTAAAGAACAAATTAAATAAATCAAGATAATTAATTGTAATCACCATTTTAATTAAATTGTTAGTATGTATGTTAAAGTAATTGACTTAAAATTGTCTTGAAAGTTTTACAATTATGATGTTGAAATTAATAAGTAGGTATTGTTTTGTGATAACTTTTGTGGAACAAGGCTTCCCAGAACTAGACTCTAAGGAAAATTTTGGATAGGAAGCAAGGGAAGTGCTCAGGAATAATCATTCCATGAAAAGAATGGAATAATAAAACATTTCATGATATTTGCTTTTTTATAAATTAAGATCCATTTGGAAGACATTGTCGTTTAAAAAAAAGATCTTTACTATTTTAATTATATGACTATAAAGTTAAGTATATAACTTGTAGTTAGTTATATAATACAATAATTTTAAGTTATATTATTAAATAATTATTATAGCACTGTCACTATAACTCTGTCCTCCCGTTGTTCATCGTGTTCATCAATTTTCTTGAGCAGGCACCAGTAACTTCTCCATTGTGAGACTTGTTGTTACTGGTTTTTTTTTTTTTTTGCATATCGAATACATCATGGGTAGCTTGCTAGGCTTTGCCATGCGGGCAGAATACTCTTGGTAGTTTGCCGGGCTCTCTGAGAGGGGTGGAAGAATCAAACTCAGGTTGACCATGTACAGGCAAACGCCCTACCGGCTATGCTATCGCTTTGGCTCAAATAATTATGTGCTACATAATTTAAATTAAGTATTTGACTACAAAATTAAGAGAGAGAGAAGGAAAGCGCCTGCCATAAAGGCAAGTTAGGGGAGGGGCAGTGGCAGGAGTTTTCCCCGGGTCATTTGTGGTGGGAAATGGACACTGGTGGAGGGATGGGTTTTGGAACATTGTATGCCTGAAAACCTGGTCATGAAAGCTTTGTAACTCTGTATCTCATAGTGATTCAATAAAAAACTTCACAAAAGCCAATAATTTAACATATCTAGCAATATTTGATCTCTGAGATTTTTGGTAAGTTTAAATTGTTAGGCTGATTTGGTAACCTTAGCAATAGCTCCATTCCTCGATGCTCCTGAAGAGACTGGAGGAAGTCTCCAGCTCAGGAATTTATTGTTTCTTCACTATGGATTACAGATGAAAGGGAAGAGAAGTGGGGCCGTTTTAAACTTCAAACTGCTAGGTTACCCTGTGACTTTGGGTGATTTCTAAAATAAAGGATTAAGTTTTAAAAAATAGGATACAGTTATAAGAAGAATTTTTTGTTTGTTTCTGAATTTTTTATTGGATTCTGCAAAGCCAGAGAGCCCTAATAAGAATTTTTAGGCTATACTGCTAATTATTTTGCATAGAACATGAAAATGCATTTCATTAACACAAATCATCTTATATGGTAGTTTTGACACCTGGTCTGAAACACAGTCATGACCTAAGTCTTAAGTATAAATATGAAATTTTTATAGTGCTTAATATATGATTAAATTAAATAATTCTTGATATATGATAATATATGTGAGTTTTTAAAACTCTTTAATATCTGTTTCCTAGAAATTGTGGTTTTAAGGATGCAAAATAAAACTAGGTTAATTTATAACAGGAGCAAAGTTGTTTTTGTTTTGGTTTTTTTTTTCTTTTTGGGTCACACCTGGCGATGCACAGGGGTTACTCCTGGCTCTGCACTCAGGTGTTACTCCTGGCGGTGCTCAGGGGACCATATGGGATGCTGGGAATCGAACCCGGGTCGGCCGCGTGCAAGGCAAAGGCCCTACCTGCTGTGCTATTGCTCCAGCCCCAGTAGCAAAGTTTTGCTGGAGCAAAAGTGTAGTATGTAATAGTTAACTGTTAAGTATCCTAAAGATTTTGGCTATTTATAGAATAATGTGTTTGTGTTTGGTTTTTGTTACACTTGAAAGTTTTGTAATTTTCAGTGTACCAATATTGTCTGGTCTATGCATGTGTTAGAAGCTGTGAAATGGTGGCTCTTAAACCAAGTTTGCGAATGTCTCCAGTATTTTAACTCAGAACTGTGATAGGATGAGAATCCACGTGTCCATGCTTTTCTGTTACTACGTGAGACCACAACTTGGGCTCTTCATAGAAAGGTTCCCCTGAAGAAGTAAAATGAAGAAAGAAAAAGGAGCACAACCTGATGACAGCTCCCCGTCCCTCTTTGCAAAACTGAGAGCTGGGATTATGAAGACATCACCATCTCAGGATGGTGATGGTTTGATAGTATGATATTTTTAAGAACAGTTCTGAGTGCTTTATGAATAGGGAATTTTAGGAAAACAAAATATGTCTTAGGGTAAAGGGAACTTAAGATTTTAAATACTGTAGTGGAAGTTATTGTCTCGTGGGAAAATGACCTTTAATAAAAAGGAGGAAAAATAGAAAGCTAGAAGAAATATTTGACTTCAAACTAAGGTAGACATAACTGATTTTAAATATTGTCCCCTTTCATAAAATTGTGTTAATTTTCAAGCACTGTTTTAAAGATATAAATATGAACAGTGTCTAACATTATCTAAACTGTGTACTGCAGATGGGGAAAATGTGGTTAAGCTAAATATTACATCAAACAGAATGTTTTTACACAATTTTAAAGCTTAAAAGATATAGAGGAGGCCCAAGCGATATTACAGCAAGTAGAGTGTTTGCCGTGCATGTGACAGACCAGTTTGATCCCTATATGGTCCCCTGAGTCCTGCCAGGATCCCTGAGCACAGAGCCAGGCACAAGACCTCAGCTTCCTCACTCCCAACCTTTAACTGAAGTAAAGAAGAGAAAAAGAGAAAGTCAAAGAAAAGGAAAAATAGAGTTGTTATGCGTGTAACAAAATATTGAAGATGAGCATAAAATTAAATAATTTGGTGCATGATCATACCATATGTTTGTTTGAAATGAATTTAGAAACATTGTGTTCTTTCATTTAATTACCTGAGTATTACACATCAGGATGTTAGTGAGATATTTGCTTGTATCTTTCCTTAATGCCTTTTGTGTGTTTTGCTCATGTCAATTTCTTGTTGTGTTGGACAAGGAATACTTATAAAGCTATGCTTTTTCTATAAATCAATGTGTGAGTGGATTAATTCTAAAATACTAGCAATGCAGGTGGACTCTGATTAAAGAACCTGGGCACTCATCACATTCACTTATTTTAAGCTTGAGTTGCCTTACATTGGTCTTAAATCCTAATACTTCCTTGGATGGCCCTGAGACAAGCTCTATACTAGCCTGACTTCTACAAGGGAGTGTGTCAGGGCCCACATGAATTATAACTGGATAATGGCTCTTCTTTGGAACAGGCTTAAGGAAGCAACTGACAAGGAAACTAAGGGGTTGGGAAAATGAAAACAAATTGGCCTGAAGCCTGTAGTTTGGGGAACAGGACCAGGTGTCCCTACACACCCAAAACTTCAAATCAACAACCTAAATACATGTCTCAAAATCTGGAGAAGGAACTACAAATAAAATAGCACTGTAGCACTGTCCTACCATTGTTCATCTATTTGCTCGAGCGGGCACCAGTAACGTCTCCATTGTGAGACTTGTTGTTACTGTGCTTGGCATACCGAATACGCCATGGGGAGCTCTCCAGGCTCTGCCGTGTGGGCGGGATACTCTCGGTAGCTTGTCTGGCTCTCAAAGAGGGACGGAGGAAGTGATTCCAGGTCAGCCACGTGCAAGGCAAACACCCTGCCCGCTGTACTATCGCTCCAGCCCACAAATAAAATACAAAGAGTGAAAGGATAAAATTTAAGTCAAGAGAGGAAATCAATAATATAGAAAGCACAAAAGAAATTCAAAGAATCAATAAAACTAGCAGCTGCTTCCTCAAATGATAAGCAAGAGAGACAAACCTTTCACTACTCTCACAATCAAGAGAAAAGAAAAAAATGTTCAAATAAAATAAATCAGAGACCAAAAGTGTAGATTATAACAGATCCCTTGGAATTTCAGTATGTAAGAGGTCACAATGAAAAACTTTATGATATTAAGTTGAAGAATCTGGAAGAAATGAACAGATTCTTAGAATCAGCACTGTCTGTCCTCCTATTGTAAATTGATTTGCTCGAGCGGGCCCAGTAACGTCTCCATTGTGAGACTAATTGTTACTGTGTTTGGCATATCGAATGCATCATGGGTAGTTTGCCAGGCTTTGCCATGCAGGTGAGATACTCTTGGTAGCTTGCCAGGCTCTCCAAGAGGGGCGGAAGAATTGAACCCAGGTCGGCCTGGTTGGCTGCGTGCAAAGCAAACACCCTACCCACTGAGCTATCGCTCCAGCCCTCTTAGAATTATATCATTTTAAAAATCTGAATGAGAAGGATGTAGTGTTTATTAATAGACCAATCATGACTAAGTAGTCTCATCAAGAACAACATTCCAGGTCCAATGGGGTTACTGGAAAGTTCTATCTGACTTTCAAAGAAGGTTTTTACTAATATGGAAGAAAAGAATCATAGATCATATTGGTGAATGCAGAGATAACTTCTGATAAGTTTCAGAATCCATTCATGTTGAAAAAAAGAACTTTATTAAAATAGGGGTGGAAGAAACCCTTTTCAAGGCAGTAATGACCATCTGTAACAAGCCCAAGGCCAAGATCTTTGTTTTTTTAATTGTTTTTATTTTATTTTCATGATTTTTGATAACACCCTTCAGTTTTCTCACCAAACTCAGGAGTCACTCTCCTGACTGATTCAGGGACCATATTGGATGCTAGGGATTAAACCCGGGTCAGCCACATGCAAGACAAGCACC
This sequence comes from Sorex fumeus, assembly GCF_029834395.1. Classification (NCBI taxonomy): domain Eukaryota; kingdom Metazoa; phylum Chordata; class Mammalia; order Eulipotyphla; family Soricidae; genus Sorex; species Sorex fumeus. The sequence continues at coordinate 1,076,468 of NW_026606163.1, forward strand.
TTACTCACTGTGTTATCCATCCAGCCCAACAGCCAGTATCATTCTTAATAATAAAAAATGCAAAATATTTCTTCTCAGATAAGTTACAAGGATGTCCACTATCCTTTCATCCTCCACCTTTATTCAATATTTTATTAAAAGTCCTGGCTACAGCAACAAGGCAAGAAAAATGAATCAAGGGATCCAAATTGTGAAAGAAGTCCAATCATTACTATTTGACCATGACGTGATAGTATATTTAGAAGACCCTAAAGAGTCAACCAAATGCTACTAAAATTAATAAATCAATACAGTAAAACTCGCTGTAAAAAACCCAATGTACAAACATTGGAGTCATTCTTATATACAAATCAGTGAATGAGAAGAGTAAGCCACCAAGGAGTCTATCCCATTTAAATTAGTGTTCAAAATAAATATATCAGTTTCCAAAATATCAAGTATCTCTGATTAAACCTAACAAAAGATGTAGATCTACATCATGAAAACTTTCAACCACTTAATAAAGACATAGAAGACCTTAGGAAATAAAAAACAATTCCATGCACAATTACAGACAGAAAGACTAAATTTATTAAAATTATTAATCTACCTTAGCTCATATATTCAACATAATTCCCATCCAAATTCAGATGACATTCTGCAAAGACCTAGAAAAGTCAGCAATACAGTTTGTACGGAATCACAAGAAACCACAAAAAGTCAAATCCATACTGAAAAAGAAGAGATTTGTAGGTATCTCATTACCTATAATTTGAAACTATATTTATAAAACTATACAGATCAAAACTGCAGGGTACTGGCCTAAAATTAGGTTTTATTCAAGTTACTGGAACAAAGGTACTGCAAGGTACTGGAATAAAGTTTGGTTTTATGATCAATGTTAAGAACTGAATACTCAAGGTAAAAAAATGTTTATAGACATAACGTTGACAAAAGGAGGTGAGAACATGAAAAGGAGTAAAGATAGCCTCTTCAAGAAATGTTGCTGAGAAAATTGGATAACCACAGGTAGAACATTAAAGCTGGATCCACATCCAAAAGTCAAATCAAAGTGAATAAAAGATCTTGAGATCTAACTGGAAACTAAAGTACATTTAGGAAAATATAGGCAGAATAGTCTGAGATTTCAGCCTCAAAGATGTCTTCAATGATATGATTGGCAAAGGAAACAGAATTAAAAATAAACAAATGGGACTATATTAAAATGTTTCTGCATGGAAAAATGAAAGGCTGAAACTAAAAGACAGCCAACGAAATGTGAAAAAATCTTGCATTCAACACATCATAAAGGGTTGATCTCCAGGATATTTAAATTACTTAAAAAGATCAAAGAAAAATATCCAAAGACCTTATCAAGAAGTGGATGGAGGAAAAGACTGAGCAATAGTATAGGAGGTAGGGTATTTACTTTCCCACAGCCAACCCGGGTTGAATCCTCAGCATCCAGTAAGGTTCCCTGATCATCGCCAGAAGTAAGTAATGAGGGCAGATCCAGGAGTAACCCCTGAGCACTGAGGTATCCCCTCAAAACTGAGATGGGCCAAAGAGATGCTGCATTTGGCAAAGGAACCAATTGATAGTCGAGCAGCAGGAGCTGCTCTCTATTCTCACATGGTGCCACCGCCACCCACGGGGACAAGATCCCTAGGTTTTTCGCACCATCACTGGACCTGCCAGCTGTGCCCCAGAAGTTTGTCTTTTAGTCCTGGTTTTGCTACTCTCTGGCCAGGGCCATCTGTCTGCTGGTGAGAGTCCTGTGCTCAGTACCTTGTAACTATCTGGATGTCTGAGCCCTGCCTGTACCTGAGCTATCCTGAGCATCAGAGCCTTGCCTCTAACTGCCAGAATCTGGGCACGAGTGATACTGTGCCTCGTGTCAGGGTACACCACACTACCTGATCTATTGGGAGGACAGTATCCAGAATGCATGTTCTCAGAGAGAGAGACAGAGAAACAGTCAGAGACAGAGACAGAGACAGAGATATAGACAGAGAAAGACAGAGAAAGAGAGATAGAGACAGACAGATAGAGAGAGCACCCCAACTCGGGACTTCCTTTAATCTGCTGCCAAATCCTACCCTCAGCATTCCAATTCTGTGTTCAGATTGGCTCCCTGTTCCATGGGCTGAGATTGGCTCCCTGTTCCTGGGACTCTACACCTCAGCTCCTGCTGTGTCTTCCCCCCCTGAGTAGTGGTTACCTTAGATTCTTTTAGGGAGTGTGGCAAAGGCCTGTCTTCTAAAACTCCTTCCTGTCGGCATGTGGACGCTCGTTTTGCTTGGGACTCCTAGGTGCCACACTTGTTCCCTAACTGGAACAGTGGGGTAGGAGCCAGTTTCCCTGATGGCTGGTCAGATAATTAGTGGGGCTCCAAGACTCGAGAGACAGACATGCTCAGATCTGTGACAACTAAAAATTATTTCACTAAGACCAGGGAACTTTGGAGAGAATATTCCCATATGAAGAAACAGAAAATATAAAAACATCCCTTAACACCCATAGAAACATATAGAACCATTTACAAGTGAAGAACACATTTAACTATTAGCCTTGAAGAGATATTTTGCATCTTCTAGATTATGTGCTTCATAGTTCTTGTCCTTGTAGTTTGTGTTGGAATCTAAAATAATTATTTCTGTGACCTGTGTTTTAGTGGGTAGTCTTCTAATCAGTGACTATTATTATCATGGAAATGGGTTTCTGCAGAAGTTTTCTCTGTCTATTTGGACATTTATTTTTCCAATGCCCTTCCTGAGGCAGCAATAACATCTCCCTTTGGAGCTGGTTTTAAAGTTCTCAAATGCAACAGCAGTTCGGGCTCGATTCTTTCCTGTGTCCTCTGTTCCCTATTTCAATCGACTTTCTATCTCACTTTCAGTAGTTCTCCAAGGCTAACCCTTGAAACCAAGCCTAATATTTGAAACTTTCTCTGAATGTCCAGGGCAGTCTATGCTGCCAGTAGGCACAGACACGCCTCATTCATGGGTACTCACCATCAGACATTAAGGATGCTGAGTCTGGCGAGGGAAGGAAGGTATTGTCATTTGGATAATTTGCTCCTGTGTATGTACAGTTATCAGACAGCTTACCTTTGATATAAGGAAAAAGCTTCTAATGCAAGCTGTGAGTTCCAGGCCTAGCCAATATGAAACCAGAGAGCACTGAAAAGTGAGCAAAGAGACTTAAGGCAGTACAAGAAAATGTCTCCTAGACTGATTTGAGGAACTCAGGAAGGCTATATCCTCAGGCTTGTGTAGTTCACTGGATGGTGACACAGCAGCCACCGAAATATTTCTTCTACTTGTATGTTTTCAGATGGAGAAACCACCAAATGGTTCCAGATGACACATGATCGGGATGTCCTATGAACAACTGGGGAAAGTTTGATTTGAAGTTTCTCCATAAGGAAGGACTCAGCCACTTCTGTACCAAGTCTGGCCACAACACAATTTGGGAGGTCAAGTATGGCCAGCACAAGGAAGTATAAACCATAGTGCTGTCTGGGAACTCTATTAGTTTTGTAAAAATATGGATAAGCACATTGTTCACCTTATGTTCACCTGCTTTATGCTTTATGAGAAAAACCTGGACTTTGTTGGAATTGTAAATTGGAACCCTCTTTTCTTGCCAAATGCCATGAGACTAGAACAATGGACAACCCCTAAGAGCCCTCTTCCTGCAGTGCTCATAGCCCCAGAGTTGTTTCTCCCTTATCCATACCCACAAATGGATCTGTTGACCATCGGGAAAGCAGGAGACTTAGGATTTATGGCTTTGTGCCCACTTCAGGAGGCTCCCCAGGGATGCAGGAAATATCCAGGATCCATGTGCCTTTCTCCTTGAAAGTTATAGGCCAGATAAAGCCAGATCTAGGGAGATTCTCGAATGACCCTGAGAAGTACATAATGAAGTTCCAGGGCTTTCTGCAAGTGTGTGAAATGGCATGGAAAGTTATAATACTCATCTTAAATCAAAACTTAAAAACAAACAAAAGAGTACTGTACAAAAGTACATAACTTGATTATGTACTTATCTGAGTCATATAATCATTTCTGGAGAATTCAGAATCCTTTGATAAATAATATATGTTCCACAGGGCAGTGGCAGTCTCTCATGTAGACTCAGGATGGAATTACAACCAGCCAACTGCTGCTTGGTGCCTAGACACTGTGAGTTACAGAGTAGAGAAAATAACAAGAAGCAGAGACTGACCCCTTAATTATGCTTTGTTGATCATTATTGAGCAGGAACCAGAGAAAACACCCACAATATTTTTAGAATGTCAGGGAGGCAATTAGAAAATACACTACCTAAATCCTGATCCTATGCAAGGTGAATTAATCTTATGGAAAAAATGTTTATGCAGGCTGCCCCAGATACACGGAGAAAGTTTCAGAAGATAGGTGTGGGTCTGGAGGTTGTCCTTGGAGAACTATTGAAAGGGGCTTTGGCAATCTATTGCAACAGAGAACAAGAGGGCACAGGAAGAAATAGAGCCCAAGAGTGGTTTTGCATGTGAGGACTTCAACAGAAACTCAAAAGGGATATGTCATTTCTGCCATCAGGACGGGCACTGGAAAAGTGAATGTCCAAATAGGAGAAACTTCTGCAGAGACCCTGTCCATAATAATAACAAGCACTGGTTACAGGACTACCCACCAAGTCCTAGGTCCCAGAAATAGTTTCTCTAGATTACAACACTGCAAACCACAGGGACAAGAAGTTTGAAGCACAGCATCTACAAAATAGATATATATTTTCAAGGTTAATAATTGTTTTCTTCTCTTGGAAATAGTTCTATGTCTTTCTATAGGGGCAAGGGAGTACTTTATACTTTCTATTTCTTCATATGAGAATATTTGCTCTAATGTTCTTTGGTTTTACTGAAATGGGCTTTAGTTGCCACATGTCTAACCATGTCTGTCACACTAGAGTCTTGAAACCCCAATGATCAGTCGACCACCATCATAGAAACTAACCACAGCTTCACCACAGCTCCAGTTAGGGAACAGGAGTTGTATTCTAGGGGTCCAAAGAAAGACCAGCACCCACATGTCAACAGGAAGTCATTTCAGAAGATGGGCCTTTGGCCCAATCCCTAAAATAAATTTAGGGTAATCACTCCTGACATTAGGAGTTAATGCTCTAGGGGATAAATTAATAATTTAGGGGAATGCTTCAGCAGAAGCTGAGGTGTAGACTGCTAGGTCACTTTCAATCTCTGCCTATGGACCAGGCAATCAGAACGTAGAATAGGATGGCTCGGGGTGGGACTCGGCAGTAGATAAAAGGAAGCCCCCCCGCCCTCTGTCTCTGAGCACACATTCTCTGGACTTTCTCCTCTCTCCGTGGATCAGTTCTTTCCTAGACATGGGGCTCAGACCCAGGAAGGGCTCAAGGTGCCCTGTAGTGACAAGGCACTGAGCACAGGACTCTCACCCACACACACATGAACACGGCCAGAGAGTAGGAAAGCAAGGTCTGCATGACAGGAACTGCTGGGATTGAGCCGTGAGGCCCTTTGGATGGTACAGAACATAGGATCTAATCTGCCTGGGCAGCTGTGCTGGAGACAGAGGAAAGTTTAGATGAGATAGAGAGCAACACAGGGACAGGACCCAGGCATTGTTCGTGGGGGGCAAGTAGACAGCTTGGGACAGGACAGGGAAGTCGTCCAGGGGTCCAGAAAGTGTCATGGACAGGACATGGTTATCATTCACAAGTAAAGGTGAGGCCTGGACATCTAGGGAAGGACCTGGAACCATTTTTTTCTGTACAAGAAACTAACTTTCAATCTTCTGAGTTTTAGGTGCAAATATTTCATACAATTCTCCCAAACCCACCACCGCTTTCTTGCTAACGAGAGTACAGCAGGTATGGCATTTGCCATTCTTTAGCTCTTTGGGTCACACCTGGCAATTCTCATGGGTTACTGCTGGCACTCTAATTACTCTTGGCAGTTCTCAGGGCACCATACAGGATACTGCAGATCTAAGCCAGGTCGGTCTTGTTCAGGGAAAATTTCCCACCTGCTGTACTATTATTACAGTAGGGCATTTGTTTTCTACACAGCCAACACAGATTGGATCCCTGGCAATTGATGTGGTCCCCTAATCACCAATAGGAGTGTTCCCTAAGCGGGGACTGTGGAGTAAGCCCCGAGAAAAGAAGATAAAGAAAGGATAGAAAGAATTGGTGAAAAAGAATGAAGGAAAAGAATGGAGGGAGGAAAGGCTGAAAGAAGACAGAATTGAAGGAGAGAAGGGAATAAGGAAGAATGAAAGAAAGAAATGAAAGAAAGAAAGTTAGAAATAAGGGAAAGAAAAACCAAAAGAAGCAAGTATGAAATGTAAGAAAGGAAAGAATGGAAGGAAGAGGAGAAAGAGGAAGGAAGGAAGGAAGGAAGGAAGGAAGGAAGGAAGGAAAAGCCAGAAGGAAGGAAAGAAGAAGAAAATTGGAGGATTCCAGGACTGAAGGAAGGGAGGGAGAGAAAGAAATAGGATGGAAGGAAGAAAAAAGAACGAACGTATTAATAAAAGGGGGTAAATGGAGAGGGGAGTATGATAGGAGGGAATAAAGAATGGAAGAAAAAGGAAGGTAGAGAAATAAAGGAAGAAATAAAATAGAATAAAAGAAAGACAAAAGAAAGAAAAAGAAATGGGGAGGAAGTGAGGAAGGAGGGAATAAAGGAGTGAAGAAAGAAAGGAAGAAAAATAAAAGGAAGAAAAAGAAACGAGGATGGAATGAAGGAATGAAGGAACTAAGTAAAGAAAGAAATGAAAGAGAAAGAAGGAAGAGTTAATAAAAGAGGAAGGAAGGTATAGAGAGAGAAAAGAAAAGGGAGAAAGAAAAAAGAGGGGAAGGAAGAAAAAGAGAAAGCTGAAGGAAGGACTAGGAAAAAAGGGAAGGAGAGAAAGGGACAGAGGAATAAGAAAAAATAAAGGAAGAAAACAAAAGAGAAAGAAATAGAAAAGAAAGATGGTATGAAGGAGAAGGAAGGAAAAGGGAAGGAGGGAAGGAAGGAAGGAAGGAGGAAGAGGAGGGAGGGAAGGAAGGAAGGAATGGAGGGAGGGAGGGAGGGAGGGAGGAAAAAGGAAGGAAGGTAAAAGGAAGGAAGACAGGAAGACAGGGAGGGAGGGAAGGAAGGAAGGAAGCAAGGGAGGGAGGAAGGGAGGGGAGAGGGGAGGGAGGGAAGGGAGAGGGGAGGGAGGGAGGGGAGGAAAAAAGGAAGGGAGGAAAAAGGAAGACAGGAAGGCAGGAAGGAAGAGTGGGAGGAGGGAGGGAGGGAGAGGAGGGAGGGAAGGGAGGGAAGGAGGGAAAGGAGTGAAGGAGAAAGGGAAGAAAGAAAGGAAGGACGAAAAGCGGGAAAGGAGGAAGGAAGGAAGGAAGGAAGGAAGGAAGGAAGGAAGGAAGGAAGAATGGAAGGAGGGAGGGAGGGAGGGAGGGAGGAGGAGGGAAGGAAGGCAGGAAGGAAAGAAGGAAGGAAGAAAGGAAGGAAAAGGGAAAGAGGGGAGGAAGAAAGGAAGGGTGGAAGGAAGGAGGGAGGGAGGAACGGAAGGGACAAAGGAAGGATAGAAGGAGGGAAGGAAGGGAAGGAGGAAGGGGGAGGGAGAGAGGGAGGAAGGAAGGAAGGATGAAAGGAAGGAAGGAGGGAAGGAGGGAGGGATGGAGGGAGGGAGGGGGAGGGACAGAGGGAGGAAGGAAGGAGGGAAGGAAGGAACAAAGGAAGGATAAGAGGGAGGGGAGGGAGCGAACAAGGGGGGAGGGAGAGAGGGAGGAAGGAAGGAAAAAAGGAAGGAAGGAAGGAAGGAAGGGAGGGAGGGAGGGAGGGGGGGAAGGATAGAAGGAGGGGAGGGAGGGAGGGAGGTAGGGAGGGAGGGAGGGAGGAAGGAAGGAAGGAAGGAAGGAAGGAAGGAAGGGAGGAAGGGCGGAAGGGAAGGAGGGAGGGAAGAAGGGAAGGAGGGAGGGAAGGAAGAAACAAAGGAAGGATAGGAGGGGAGGGAGGGAGGGAGGGAGGGAGGAAAGAAGGAAGGAAGTGAGGGAGGGAGGGAGGAAGGGAAGAAGGGAGGGAAGGAGGGAGGGCAGGAGGGAGGGAAGGAGGGAAGGAGGGGAGAGTGGGAGGAAGGGAGGGAAGGATGCAGGGAAGGAGGGAAGGAGGGAGGGAAGGAAGGAACAAAGGAAGGATAGGAGGAGGGGACGTAGGGAGGGAGGGAGGAAGGGAGGGAAGGAGGGAGGGAAGGAGGGAAGGAGGGGAGGGAGGGAGGGAGGGAGGGAAGAAGGAAGGAACAAAGGATAGGAGGAGGGGACAGAGGGAGGGAGGAATGGAGGAAGGGAGGGAAGGAGGGACGGAGGGAGGAAGGGAGGGAAGGAGGGAGGGAAGGAGGGAAGGAGGGAAGGAGGGAAGGAGGGAGGGAGGGAGGGAGGGAAGAAGGAAGGAACAAAGGAAGGATAGGAGGAGGGGAGGGAGGGACGGAGGGAGGGAGGAAGGGAGAGAGGAAGGGAGGGAAGGAAGGAGGGAAGGAGGCAAGGAGGTGAGGGAGGGAGGGAGGGAGAAGGAAGGAAGGAGGAAAAGAAAGAAAAAAACACCCCCCTCCCCAGTTCCTGTGGGCAGACACTGGGACACTCCCTCTCTGCCTGTGGGATTGTGGGAGCCTCACTGGAGGCAGGTCAAGGTGAGCCTAATGAGTCTGTGCAGAACTGGAACTTGTACCTGGACCGAATGTCCTTATGTCTGATGTCTTCTCCATAGATTGGCTGTCCAAGCGATGGTCCTCTACATTGCCCTAGGATGGGACGGAGGAAAAAGAATAAAAGAAAAAGGAGAAAGGGAGAGGGGAGTACGGTAGGAGGAAATGAAGAAGGGAAGAAAGAGGAACACAGAGAAATAAAAAGGATTAAGTACAGCACTGGATTATGGATTATGGATTCTGAAGTCTCAGCTTCTTCCATGTGTTCTTCTGTGTCATTTTACATGACTTACGTATATGTAACTGTACTAGGCACATTCTATTCTACCAGGACTTCTTCAAGCTCTTGGTGACTACCAATGTGTGGCAGTGATGTGGAAGAAGTGACTGAAGTGTCTGGTGATGAAGACAACAGGTTGAATTGCTCATCTTCATCCATTGGAACACTTTTACTTTTTGGATTCCCCCTTAACGTTTTGCTAATGTTCTTCGCCTGCTTAGAAATGTCACTTTTGATGTCAGAGACATCCCATATTTCTAGGAACAAAGAGCAACATGTTCCTCGTTCTTCGTCTCCCATATAAGGGGCATAAGAGAAGGTGTAGTGGTGCACTATGGCGGCAATGAACATTTCTATGCAGATGATGAAGTCCTGCAGCCCCGTGGCCACTGTCTCTTCTGTCTGCCACTCCCAGGTGGAGTTCTTGGAAATTACACCAAATTGCACCAGCAAAGCAATCAACACTGCTTGCCAGAATGTGACAAAAACGACAAGCTTCACACAAAGGAACTTTCCCATTGCCTGGATGGGCCTCAGCTCCTCTTTCAGGGCTTTACAAAATAGCAGGAGGCTATACACGGCAAAGGACTGGGACACGTTGTTGATGATGACCAAGTACATCCAGGCTCTGTTCAAGTTGAAGATTCCTTCACTGTACACCTCGAATATCTCACAGATCACGGCAGCGTAGGTGGTGATCAATCTGATCACGATGTACTGCAGCACTCCCAGCTTGCACCGGTACAGCAACACCTCTCCCACGGGGCAGGGCGGGCAGCAGCAGAAGGGTATGGGGGGCTGCGTCTTCTCTTTGCCTTCTATCATAGCTTCCAGGTTGGGGTACTGGCTCTTCAAGTAGTTGAATAGGAAGTTCATAAAGTTGTAGAGGACATACGCTTCGTAACACTCCCGCATGGTGTCCACGTAGATGGCGATGGACGGATACTTAAGAGCCACCCAGCTGTCTATGCTGTACACGGGCACCATGCAGAGGATCCTAATGATGGGTTTCTGGAGTTCGGGCCTCGTGTAGTGCACCAAGTGCTGCAGAATCTCCCAGAAGGTCACGGGGATGGTGAACAGCACAAAGATCCCGGGGATAAACCACACCTTGGTGTGGATACTGACTTCCAGCTTCCGCAGGTGCCACACACCCAGGGGGATGGTCACGACCACGGCCAGCAGATAGAGGATCAGCACTAAGGGCCGGATCCAACGCCTCCAGTTCTTAAGTTTAGGCACGCAAGCGTCGAGCATTTCTCAAAGGTTGAAGGCAAAGAGCGCAGAAAGTCTCTGAGGCCCCTGCGCTGAGGTCCAAGGTTATATAGGTGGATGCACATTCCATGTAACAAAGCAGCAGTGTGATGTCAGAGGTACCGCTGGGCGCCGCCCCCGCTGTACCACTGATGGCCGCCGGGGGCGCTGCGGGCAGCATCCTCGCTGCTTGCCTGCATCTGGCCCCTTACAAAGTCCTGGGACCCCTGGCGCGACCCCTTGCCCCTGAACCTCTGCACTCTCTCTGGCCTCTAAAGGAGAGCAGTGGCCTACATTGAGATGGTCCCGGCCCCTTCTCTCGGGGCCAAGCTTCCACCCTGGCTCTCCTGGTCCAATATTGCTGATGATGTACAGGGGTGAGGCCCAAGAGGGTCCCTCACTCCCTGGGAACTCCCCGGACTGTTTGTAGGCTCTGGAGCTGCTTCTGCAGGGCTCTAAGGAAATCTGCCTGGAGCCGCAAACCCCGAGTCCAGTTCATCAGAGCAGAGCGCCCTGGTTGCCTCATTCCCGGGCAGATCTGCTTTCCCGGCCTCAGGTTTTTGTGGAATCATCTACTACATACAGTGTTCCTGTCTCATTAAGCACATTAAGCAATTAAATAAGTGGAGGGAGTTAATCCTTCCCCTAAAGCTGATCATCCTGGCATTCTTAATGATTGTGGTATGTCCTGAATGTGTGATCGCTGCAGAAGCCTAGTATGGAACATAAAACCCAGCAACAGTCCAATATAAATACTGATTTCAAGGGCTGGATTGATAGAACAGCAAAAGTATTCTTACCTTGTAGATAGCTGACCTGGCTTAGATCCCTGATACACAGTATGGCTGCTCTGACCTCCACCAGGAATGATGCCTGATCATATGGATTGCAGTACACCCAGAGCACTTTCAGATGGGACAAAAAAAAAACTGATTTTGTTCTCCAAAGCTCATAATGAATGCTGATAAAATGTAACAAGATTGAAAAGATTTCAAAAATTTATCCTCTGAAAAACCTGGCTTAAAGTAGAAATTAGGAAAAGACAGATGTTGGAAAAGCATCAATATACTTGTAAATTAAACAGTAAACTTCCAAAGAAGCATAGGCATGTGGAATACAAAATTCAAATCAGCATTTTTAGTTGCATAAACATGTGAAACAAATTAGTGTGATTAATGCAGTCTCTCCAGGAAAAAAAAAACCTTATTAATGCACTTCTAGTGAGGTGTAGAGATATATCACAGGGGTTAAGAGACTGGCCTTGCACATGTCCAACCCTAGTTTGACCCCCAGCACCACATATGCCCCCCAGAAATGCCAGCAGCAACACACACAGACTGAGGCAGGAGTAGTCAATAAGTACCACCAGGAACTTGTGGACTCTCTGAGCCCAAAGGGCAAGTCTTCAAATACATCCCCAAAGTTTCTACCCTTAAAAGCTAGAGAAAGGGCTGGGCATGAGTTACACAAGATGGAAGGCATGACTTGTATGGGCACGGCCTGGGCTTAATCCTTAACAACCACATGGTGCCCAGCACCATCCAGAGGCCCTGAGTACTACAGGAGTGACTCTGGAGAATTTCTGAGGAGAACCCAGCAAAAGTAAGAAAGTAGGCCATGAAGAACTACCATATCAAAAGTAGATGAAGGAAATAAGAAATAAAGACATGATTCAGCTGACACAGAAGGCAGTTCTTTGAAATATTAACACAATTGAGAAATCTCAAGACAGACTCACCGAGAACAACAGAAACTTATCTCCTACCCTGTCGGATGAGAACTAGAAACTCATCTCATACACTGTCAGACTACAGTTACAACTGAAAATCTTACCTAAGGGCTCTGGTTTAACTGTAACTCTCCAATTCCATAACAGTTAAAGAATGTTACAAACCTAAACCCAGTAACAAAATCTCCTTCAATCCCTACCTACTCTATGTAATAGACATAAAGGCTATACAAGTAAGCATCATATGAATAAATTACTTTCAAAAAATAGCTTCCATATTCAACCTGATTTCAAACTCTTTGTGAAAACAAGAAACAGGCACAAGTTTACAGCATTTCAAGATACAAAAAGTTATTAAAATATGTATGCTTCTATGCATAATACTGCAATTACCTAGCAAGGGTTGTGGTGGCATAGTGAAGGGATGGACTAAAAGTATAACATGGTTCTGGAGGTGGGGACATGGCAATTGTTGGCCAGGGAACTGTTCTAACTGTATGTCAAAACCATAGCTGGTATTAAAACTATTATAAGCATATCACCTAAAATGTCATATTTTTTAAAATTTCACTAGTGTTCCCCACTTTTAATTTTCTCAAAACTATGCTCCAGCAATAACCAATTTACTTACCTCTTAATAAATACTTAGTTTTCATTTTTACGGAAACAGACACAGGGAAAGTTCATTTGCTATTACAATTACAAAGGAGCAGTTTATCTTAAACCCAATTTTGTAAGTTCAGAGAGAGATAACAAGAGTAAAGCTGTGTAGCTGAACACAGTTTGATCTCCAGCTCCACATATGGTCCCCCTGAGCACTGCCTGGAGTGATCCCTGAGCACAGAGCCAGCAATTAGCCCTAAGCACCACTAGGTGTGACCCAACCCCCGCTCCCCACTCCTACCACCAACACCTCATTATGTAAAAAGCCAAATCCATACACATGACTAGTCTCAGTGCTCATAAACAAAGAGAGAGGGGAAAATATTAGTCCCAAGGGCTCCTGGGTGGAGAAGTCAATAAAGCACAAGCAAGTCAAATGGGAACAAAAAGCCTGGAGACAGAGCTGGACCTTGAGAAAGCAGGAAGGACGGCAGCCCGGAGCAGGTGACACAGTAACCCCAGGTCATGGCATGGCCAGAGACGTGCAGACACCTCCCTCCTCTGGGCACATCATTAAGCACTGACCCCTTTAACTCTTCCACAAGAAGAAAACATCCAACCCCATCAAAAATGGGGCGACGAAATGAACAGAAACTTTCTCAAAGAAGAAATTCGAAGGGCTAAAAGGCACACGAGAAAATGCTCTACACCATTAATCATCAGGGAGATGCAGAGCAAAATAACAATGAGATATTATTTCACACCACAGAGACTGGCCCACATCCAAAAGAACAAAAGCAACCGGTGTTGGCGCAGATGTGGAGAGAAAGGGATCCTCCTTCACTTCTGGTGGGAATGCCAATTGGTTCAACTCTTTTCGAAAACAGTACGGACGATTCTCCAAAAATTAGAAATTGAGCTCCCATTTGACCCAGCAATACCACTCCTGGGAATATATCCCAGAGAGGCAAAAACGTATAGTCAAAGTGACATCTGCACTTGTTTGTTCATTGCAGCGCTGATTACAATAGCTAGAATCTGGAAAAAACCTGAGTGCCCGAAAACAGATGACTGGTTAAATAAACTTTGGTACATCTACACAATGGAGTACTGTGTAGCTATTAGAAAAGATGAAGTCAAGAAATTTACATACAATTGGTACTACATGGAAAGTATCATGTTAAGCGAAATGAGTCAGAAAGAGAGGGACAGACATAGAAAGACTGCATTCATCTGGGGAACATAAAGTAACAAAATAAGAGACTAACACCCAGGAATAGCTGAGATAAGTATCAGGAGGTTTACTCCATGGCTTGGAGGCCAGTCACACGTGTTGGGGGAAAAGGCAGCTCAGATAGAGAAGGGAGCACCAAATCAAGGGCGTTGGGAGGATCCTCCCAGGATGGAAGATGCATGCTGAGAGTAGACTATAGACTGAACATGATTGCCACTCAATGCCTCTTTTGCAAACCACAGCACCCAAAAGGAGAGAGAGAACAAAAGGGAATGCCCTGCCACAGAGGCAGGGTGGGATGGGGGGTAAGGGGAGTGGGAGGGATACTGGAATCAGTTGTGGTGGAGAATGGGCACTGGTGGAAGGATGGGTATTCGATCATTGTATAAGTGAAACCCAAGCACAAAAATGTGTAAGTCTACAACTGTACCTCATGGTGTTTCACTAATAAAAATTAAAAAGACCAAAAAAAACCCTGTGTTTTTCAGGAAATTCTGACACATGGTCAATCCTAAACATATGCTACCAAGTGAATAAACCAGCAAGAAACAGAAATGCTATGTTGATTCAGCCTAGACAGGTACTCTAATGAGTCGGAATCTTGAAGACAGAATGAAGAGTTGCAGGTTCCTGGTGAGAAGAGGGAGGAGCGTGTGCTTATTTACAGAGCAGTCTCCACCTGCAGAGGGAAGGGGAGAGGAAGATGGAAGGCAGAAGGTTGCACAGTATCATCACTGTAGTTAACATCGCTGCACACTAAGAACAAAGATGCCAACTTTCTCTTTCATATATGTCACAATACAAACCTTTTTAAAACTTGGGAAGTAGATCAGTCATCAAGTGGAAAGGAATGAAATTCTGCAGGGATCTCTTCTGGAGACAAAATAAGAGGCAGAGTGGAGGACTAATTGGCTGATTCTGTGTAGGAAAACATGTAAACCAGAGAAGCCAGGAATAAATAAAAATTATTAAAGACAAAATTAAAATGCCTACACACATATTTATGGCATATGTAAATAGATACAACGATAACAAGTATCTCCAAATGGTTAGAAGAACAAGAAAGAAATTAGAAAAGACTTGAAAGGTAAGAAGACTTTCCTGATGAAGTCTGTTATTACAAACTACCAACAGGAATGGTCCAGAAACAGCGTAAAAAAAAAGTATCTGTCTACTCAGAAGTCTGTATTCCAGGGGCTGCTTCTGTACCACTATCCCACCCCCACCCGCTGCATTCAAAAAAAGCCACATTTGACAAAACGGCTGCATTTTCTCAAATGAAAGCTGCTGTTTGTTTGTCTGATGATGGAGTCTGGGTGTGCACATGACCGATTTCGCCAGCAGGGTGAGCTCAGTCCTTGGTGATAAACACTTCTGTCTGATATAAGCTAAAAGAAGTCTTTTCTGTATTCGCAAACAGACATGGGTGAATACATTTTTCTAAGTAAACTGTTAAATTGGAGGCTAAAATACATATGAAGCTCTGAATACAAATTTAAATGTAGCAACACTAATAGGATAATTTAAAAAGTAATTTCTATTGTGATTTTTTTGGTCCCATATCTTGTTGAATCCCTTACTTTACTAGATTATTTTGTACATTATTCTAGCTTCTGAGTACAGAATTATTCTTACAGTATAGCATTTTTACGATACTATCTCACTGCTTTTTCATAGTTGCTTTTTATCAGATTAAAGATTATTTCCCCTTAAACTCTGAAATTTGTATACTGAATGAGGATTATTATGTCGAATTATCTTTCTGTATACAATCATGTGAACATAAAACTCTTTTATCATAATGAATTATGTGGACAGAAACTCCACATTGCTAGAAGATTCATTCTGTCTTGATTGATAGATGGTTTGAAATGTAGATTCAAAGGAACAAGATGTAATTAGTTACATAACTACTTAAGGGAAAATTTTATTAACATTAAAAACATAATCCATGTATTAAGCTCCTACAGTGTTTGTTTTGTAATCTCAATGCTTCCAGAGAAAAAAATATTTGACTGTCATATTTAGATTTCTTTTAAATTTTATTGAATCATTGTGAGATAGTTACAAGCTTTTATGTTTGGGTTACAATCACACAATGATTAAACACCCATCCCTCCACCAGTGCACATTCCCCACCACCAATATCCCCAGTATACCCCTCCTTTCCTACCCTCCCTCTGCCTCCGTGGCAGACAATATTAACCATACTCTCTCTCTACTTTGAGGCACTATGGCTTGCAATGCAGCTGTTAGGAACGATGAAGTCATGAAATTTGTAATAAGTGGATAGACAAGGAGAGTATCATGCTAAGTGAAATGAGTCAGAAAGAGAGGGACAGACATAGAAGAACTGCACTCATTTGTGGAGTATAAAACCACATAACATGAAGTTGACACCTAAGAATAGTAGATACACGGGACGGGAAAATTGCTCCATAGCTGGAAGCCAGCCTCATGAGCAAAGGGGAGAAGACAGCTGGAATAGAGAAGGGATCACTAAGAAAATGATGGCTTGACTTTTGGAAAACAGTATGGACGATTCTCCAAAAATTAGAAATTGAGCTCCCATTTGACCCAGCAATACCAATCCTGGGAATATATCCCAGAAAGGCAAAAAAGTATCGTCAAAGTGACATCTGCACTTGTTTGCTCATTGCAGCACTCTTTACAATAGCCAGAATCTGGAAAAAACCTGAGTGCCCGAGAACAGATGACTGGTTAAAGAAGCTTTGGTACATCTACACAATGGAGTACTATGTAGCTGTTAGGAAAGATGAAGTCATAAAATTTACATACAAGTGGTACTACATGGAAAGTACCATGTTACGTGAAATGAATCAGAGAGAGAGGGATAGACATAGAAAGATTGCATTCATCTGGGGAACAAAAAGTAACAAAATAGGAGACTGACACCCAAGAGTGACCAAGATTAGTACCAGGAGTTTTGCTCCAGGGCTTGGAGGCCAGCCACACATGCTAGGGGCAAAGGGAGCTCAGAGAGTGAAAGGAGCACCAAATAAAGGGTGTTGGGAGTACCCTCCCAGGATGGGAGAAGCATGCTGAAAGTAGACTGTAGACCAAACATGATTGCCACTCAATGCCTCTTTTCCAAACCACAGCACCGAAAAGGAGAGAGAGAACAAAGGGGAATGCCCTGCCATAGAGGCAGGGTGGGATGGGAGGGATGGGTGGTGGGAGGGATACTGGGATCTGTGGTGGTGGAAAATGGGCACTGGTGGAGGGATGGGTACTTGATCATTGTATAATTGAAACCCAAGCACAAAAATTTGTAAGTCTACAACTATACCTCATGGTGTTTCACTAATAAAATTTTTTAATTAATAAATAAAAGAAAAAAGTAAAAAAATGATGGCTTGAGGAACCGGTAGGAATAGGAGATGTGTGCTGAAAGTAGATAATGGACCAAAAATGATTTTTGGGTATCTTGCACTTCTCTTATTGTTTCCATAACTTTTTCAGCTTAATTTTTAATTTCATTATCAATACTTTTTTTCTCTATATTTTGCAAGTTATTTTTTATTCTTCTATAGAATGATATTTTAGGACCATTGTAAGCATTCTATCACTATCACCCCATTGTTCATCGATTTGCTCGAGCGGGTACCAGAAACATCTCCGTTCATCTCTGTCACGTGCTAGTGTAGCCCGATGACATATTGGGGGCTCTTTCAAGGTCAGGGGAATGAGGACCATCATTGTTACTGTTTTTGGCATATCTAGTATGCCACAGGTAGCTTTCCAGGTTCCGCCCTTGGGGCGGGATACTCTCGGTAGCTTGCCAGGCTCTCCAAGAGCGATGGAGGCTTTTAGGGCAGACTCTAACCACCTTTACAGGTGTTCCCAGTCAGGCATACATGCAGGAAAGAGACTCTCAGTAGCCTGTTGGGTTCTCTGAGAGTGAGAACTAGACAACAAGAGGTTGCACAGTTGCAAATGCAGCCGTGCACTTCCAGGAGCTTGGTTTTATAGTCTCTGGATCTTGGCTGTTGATGGGTTTGCACGACAGTTGGTGGGTATAACTGTCTAGCTACTAGAAGATGGGGGATCTAGATGGAGGAGGCCCAGTCCCGAACCAGCAGGCTTGGAGATCTCAGCCCCGGGTCCCGCACACCTGGGTTCCTCTGCCGGTTCCTTCATGCTTGAGGCCAGTCCTAGTGTGTAGATAGTGGTCTCAGCATGGCTGTGGCTGGGTCCCGGAGGTCTTCAGCTGCCGGGGCTCTGCTCAGGGCAGAGAGGGAAACTCAACCTTCCTCCCCCCTCCAAGGGGCCCCGGTGAGGACTGCCAGGCACGGAAGCAGGAGGTTCTGTGTTGTTCTCTTCTGGGAGCTTGGTTTTATAGTCTCTGGATCTTGGCTGTTGATGGGGTTACACGGCAGTTGGTGGGTGTAACTGTCTAGCTACTGGAAGATGGGAGATCTGGGTGGAGGAGGCCCAGTCCCAAACCGAGCAGCCTTGCAAATCTCAGCCCCAGGTTCTGCACACCTGGGTTTCTCTGCCGATTCCTTCATGATTGACACCTGTCCTAGTGTGTGGAGAGTGGTCTCAGCATGGCTGTGGCTGGGTCCCGGAGGTCTTCAGCTGCCGGGGCTCGGCTCAGAGCATAGAGGGAAACTCAACCCTCCCACCTCCAAGGGGCCCCAATGAGGACAACCAGGTATGGGGGCAGGAGACTCTGCCTTGTAAGCATTAAAGGAATGAAAATTACATCCACTGTAAATATTCTCAGGTCAAAAAAATGGTTGATAATAATAAAACATTCAAAGTCTACAAAAAGTTTAAGTGAACATCATCTTCACCAAATACCATAAGGTAAAAAAAGGTAAAGGCCCTCCCGTTGTTCGTCGATTTGCTCGAGCGGGCCCAGTAACGTCTCCATTGGAGACTTTGTTGTTACTGTGTTTGGCATATCGAATACCTCACGGGTAGCTTGCCAGGCTCTGCCGTGCGGGTGAGATACTCTTGGTAGCTTGCCGGGCTCTCCGAGAGGGGCGGAGGAATCGAACGTGGGTCGGCCATGTTGGCTGCGTGCAAGGCAAACGCCTTACCGCTGTGCTATCACTCCATACCATATTAAAATACAAAAGTATCTCAGAAAATTTATCCAGAATCTGAAGATACAATCAAAAATAAAAATGCTATCAGAAACAAAAGAGAAAATATTTATTGATGAAATTTCAAACCATGATGACCTAGTTTTTCAAAAAAGAATATTTAATCAGTAAACTTCAATTTAATCTTAGAAACCAAATACACAATAGTTGTGAATATAAAAGTTTTAGTATTTTCAATATGATAATAAAATAAATAAACCTGCAATTTAACCACAAAGTTTCAAACTCATTACATTTACAATATGCTAAAATTCTTCACAGTAAAAGTTAAAAAATTAAATAATAACATATTTTCAAAATCTCTAAGAACTAGAAAGAGCCCAATGTTTTCTGAAAGCTTCAGGAATGCAGGTTTCATGTTGGTCCCTAGCCTCCACCTGGACTGTCCAAATCTACTCCTTTATGTGACATAAATATAAGGTAAAAGTTATCTTAAACCCTTAAAGCAGTCTTGTTGAAAAGAAGTAGCCAGCTATTTTGCTGTACATTTCAATCTAACATTTAATATCGCCATCAAATATTAAATTGCACTGTAGCACTGTCCTCCCATTGTTCATCGATTTGCTCAAGTGGACACCAATAACTTCTCCATTGTGAGACTTGTTGTTACTGTTTTTGGCATTTCAGATATGCCATGGGGATATTGCCAGGCTCTGCCATGAGGGCGGGATACTCTGAGTAGCTTGCCGGGCTTTCCGAGATGGACGGAGGAATCGAACCCAGGTCAGCCGCGTGCAAGGCAAACGCCCTATCAACTGTGCTATCACTGTATCACTGTCATCCCATTGATCATCGAATTACTCAAGCAAGTGCCAGTAACATCTCTGTTCCTCCGAGCCCTGAGATTTTAGCAGCCTCTTCTTACTTGTCTTTTCTCAATGATTAGAGGGTCAGGGAAATGAGACCTGTTGTCGTTACTGTTTTTGACATATCAAATACGTCACAGGGAGCTTGCAGGGCTCTGCCTCTGTGGGCTGGATACTCTTGGTAGCTTGCCGGGCTCTCTGAGAGGCATATATTTATGTTTTTCTCTATGATTTGTTGCCTACCCATCAGACATGGTGTAGTAATAGTGGAAAATGGGTAGGAAGTGTCTTATAATGTGTCGCACAGCCGCACAGTCCAGTTCCACATTATCTGGGTTTATTAGCTTGAGGAATGCAGAATGGACCAGAAGTTGCAGTTTGGTACCTCATCAACTCTGCAGTGACTTTGGCTGCTGCAATTAGCCCTGCTGCTACCACATAGAAATGGTGGCCAGTGCCCTTGAAGATTGGAACTGAATGAAAAAGATCTCATTAGTGGCCTCACTTCTTTGGTATGCTAAATTCAATTGGTGATGACTGGATTAGCAGGACACTTATTTCCTTTGCTTGGGTTTTTGATTCAACCTATATTTTTCATTGCTTATTAAGTTTGTTAACCAACTAATTTCATCGGTAACATTGGTGTGTATATGAAATCATTATAATTCTATCATGTTAATGGAAAATGGTAACAATGATTTGATATGCACAAGAAATAAAAGAGGAAATATGGTATGTAAGGATTAAATTGCAGCTTCAATTTTGAAATTAGTTGAAGGTCAACCACATTCTTTTTGTGTGTGTGTATGAAGCACCAACTATTGCATTCACATTAAAAAGAATTTTGAAGTTGAAAATAATTTTAGTGATATAAATGACTTATAAGAGAAATTTCAATTCTCAAAATCCATTTATAAAAGTATGTCAAGGGCAAAATAAAGCAATCCCTTCCCCCAACCACTCAGATGCAAAGGATCTTTCTACAACTTAATCCTACAAAATAAGGAAACAATTTGAACACCTTTACTAGAATCTCCAAGGTAATTTTATAAAGGGCGGTGGCATATCCCTCTTTAGTCATAAACTTAACTAAATAGGTCTTGTAATTTATCAGATTCTTTAAAGGAGTGTCCTATTTGTGTACTCGTTTGTCAAACACCATGTGTGATGCAAGTTTAAAATGGTAGAAGCCAAAAAGGTAGAACATCAAGCACTTACCTAGGACACTACCAACCTAGGTTCTATCTCTCTGGGATCCCAAAGAAGCAGACTTTTGAGTTCAAAGTCAGGAGTAAGTCTAAGTACCTCTTGGTTTATATATGAATATATACTAAAGAAAGCTTCTTCTTAAAAGGTGTAAACAGCTCTTCATTTTCATCCCCCAAGCTAAATTGGTCTTCTCCTCCACCCAGCTGAGCTGGTCTTCTCCCCCACCCAGGTCAGTTTATCTGCTGCTTCTCGAACCTGGGACTTGGATTTCTCCCTGCAAGCCCCCCAGGCATCCTCTCAGACCTTGGGAGACAAAGCAACCCTGAGCCTCTGACTCTTCCTTTTCGTCGTCCCCTAAGCTAAACTGGTCTCCCCCACCCAGGTCAGTTTATCTGCCGCTTGATCATTGTATAATTGAAACCCAAGCACAAAAATTTGTAAGTCTACAACTGTACCTCATGGTGTCTCACTAATAAAAATTACTTTTAAAAAAAGGTATAAACAAAATCAAAAGTAAAAGGTTAAAAATACTTCAGATAAGCAGAGCAGAATATGCACAAACTTAATTCACGTTTTTACTTTTGACTTTTATAGATGCGAGATGAAAAACAGAGGCCTGAAGAATCACTGTCCTCCCATTGTTCATCAATTTGCTAGAGCAGGCCCAGTAAAGTCTCCATTGTGAAACTTGTTGTTACTGTTTTGTGGCATATTGAATATGTCATGGGTAGCTTGCCAGGCTTTGCCATGCAGGCGAGATACCCTCGGTAGCTTGCCGGGCTCTCCGAGAGGGGCAGAGGAATCGAACCGGACTTGGCCGTGCTGGCCACATGCAAGACAGATGCCCTACCACTGCACTGGTGGTATAGTGGCGAGCCCGAAGAATCATTAATTAATAAAGCTAGTAACTTCTTCTACAAATCAGCAAACCTCAGGGAACATGGACATTGAAGTTTGAAGTATAATAAAAGATTCAAATTGAGACTATAGGAGTTCTACTTACCTCTACTGTGAAAAAAATGCTGGAGACAGAGAGTCATTCGAAACCTTAACAAAACAAAAAATATCTATATGATCTACAAAGTCTTAAAGTTTATTCAAGCAATGAGAAATCTGGGGTAACCAGCAGCTCCCCATCTCTCCCAAAAGCTACTTTCAGAAGGAAAGAGCATAAAACTACTCGCCTGTGTAATGAGGGATCAGAGAGATATAAGGTAGGTAGAATAGGACACTAAAATTGCAAGGATTATAATAGTAATGCAAGATAGAAATAGTGTTAGAGATACAAATGCAAGTTCAGTTCACCCTCAACTACAAACACTTCGTGGTGTCCTTTGCTGGGAACTCTTAAGAAATCTGGGCAGCCCCAATGAAATCTTTCTTTTTCGAAACTCTGGTAAGGGCAGCCACCTTCACTACAGAGTCCTACCAGGAATATTCTCTCTTCATGACATCGAACTGGAGAAAGGTCCTAACCAGCCCCACAGGGATGTAGACTAAGACACAATACCAAAGGGTAAAAACAAGAGAACACTGCTAAACTGACTTGAGGGAAGAAACTCTAGGTCTCACCGTTTACCCACTTACCGGGGCAGGGAAAGGTAGAATCTAAGGGCATGCAGAGGAAAGAAGGATCACAAGGACAACAAGTCCTGATACTCTGAGAAAACAGGTGTGGGGAGCTTGGATCCTACTTGGACATCTCACCTGTGCACAGACCGCCGCATACTCACAGCTAACAAGCAGCAGCAGAAACAAGCACACACCGGGAGCCCAGAGTGTAGGAAGAAAAATTTTTCAGGTACAGCAGTGAGTAGGAAAACAGTGAGAAGTAGAGCTCCGAGCAGAATTTCAGCAACAAAGCTCCATCTTAATATTCACATTGCACTGAAGGAATGTGCAGCAGCACTGTGCTAATGAAAACAGTATCTCAGAACCCGTTTAATGCTCCTAATCTGACTCAAATTTCCACACGAGTTTCTTGTCAAAAATAGTTTTAAAAAACATGTCATGGCCCAAATGAGCAACTATGTGAGAGCAGACACCTGCGGTTTTACAAGTGTTCTAGAAGTGAGACTTGTAAACCAGGATCTGCACCAACACAGGGACCCTTCCCTCCAGGTATACCTGTGGCAGGGGGCATGACCTCTTGGGTTGCTGCAGATCATGCATCTGACAATTAATTTCCCTTTCATGCTGCACTGGACCCATATCTCAGCTTCCTTTACAGAACTCTTATGACTAAAGCCTGGCTACCCCAGCTGCATTAAGCCAGTAGTCTGCCATTCTATTCCAATCAAAATTCAACAAAATAACTGTGAACACAAGAATCTGTACAAACCCAATTTAAAAGAAAATATTGCCTGGATCAGTGTTAGAGGTCCCACAGAATTCGCACAGGAGCACCAAAGTACTATACTTGAAAGAGGAAGATACTATACTTGAAGGGGGAAGAAGAGAACACTATTGACCAAGCTGAAGCCTCAACAGGGAATACCCACATTAAGAATCTCTCTGATAAAGAATTCTGAGGTGAAGCTAAGAGGATGTTATTGAGCTCAAAGAAACAGTGGAATGGACATCCAATAAAATAGAGAGGATATGAAAGAAATGGTGGAAGGGGCAGTCAATATAATACAGAAAGAAATGAGAGCATAAATTTAAAAAAAGCTACAAAAAGAATAGTCACTAATAAAAATTTTGGTAGATGAAATAAAAAACTCAGGGGATGCCCTCAACAGTAGAATGGCAACTGTTGAAGACAGAATCAGTGAGCTTGAAGATGTGCTCCAGAAAACATAAAGGCAATAACAGAATATGGTAAAAAGACTTCAAAATAGCTCAATGGTGAGTAAGAGATATATGGAATGAGTTCAAGAGGCATAACATAAAAATCATCTGAGTACCAGAACAGGGAGGCAAGCCCAATTACTACCAATATTGGTAGTAACTGTTAATAACATCACTACTGAGAAGTTCCCAGAGCTGGAGAATGCAGGCTTCCAGATCCAAGAAGCCCGAAGGGTACCAGCTAAAAAAGACCCTAATAAAATGAATCAAAGAAACATAATGAGAATGACAAATAGCAAAGATAGAGACACAATACTGAAAGCAGCAAGATCAAAGAAGAAATCACATACAAAGGAGAACTTTTTAGATTTTCAGCAGACTTATCAGACGAAACCCTCCGGGTCCAAAGATATTGGGATATAGTTAAAAAAAACTCAATGAAATGATTTCCTCAGAATACTGTATCCAGCTAGACTCTCATTCAGATTTGAATGATATACTACTTCATGAATTAATAACAGCTCAGGAATTTTGTAGATTTAAACCTTAAATGAAAAACTGAAGGGGCTAGTGTAACACAAAATAAAACCCCAAAATACAACAATCTTCTACAGAATGTTGACACAAAACCCAATGACAATATTCTCTCTCATCGTCAATGATTTAAGTGCACCAATAAAGAGTCACAGAGCTGAAAAATGGATTAAAAATCTAAATCTATCATTCTGCTGTCTATAAGCAAAACACAAACAGTCGTAGTAAAAATAGACTCAAGGTCAAGGAAGGAAAACGAAATTTCAAGCAACCAATCTCTTCAAAAAAGCCAGGGTAGCCATACTAGCATCTGACAACATAAATTTTAGGATGAAAAAGATAAGAAGTGACAATAAAGGCCATTTCACAATCACTATCACCCCATTGTTCATCAATTTGCTCGAGCGGTCCCAGTATCGTCTCCATTCATCTCTGTCACATGCTAGTGTAGCCCAATGACATATTGGGGGCTCTTTCAGGGTCAGAGGAATGAGGACCATCATTGTTATTGTTTTTGGCATATTGAGTATGCCACAGGTGGCTTGCCAGGCTCTGCCATACGGGATACTCTCAGTAGCTTGCCAGGCTCTCCGAGAGCAATGGATGCTTTGGGGGCAGCCTCTAATCACCTTTACAGGTGTTCCGAGTCAGTAATATATGCGAGAATGATACTCTCAGTAGCCTGCTGGGTTCTCTGAGAGCAAGAACTTGAGAGTAAGAGGTCGCAAGGCCACAAATGCGGCCGCACGCTTCCGGGAGCTTGGTTTTATTTTATTTATTTATTTATTTATTTAATTTCACAATAATCAAGAAATATGTACATCAGGAAGAAATTACACTCCTAAATTTACACGTGCCCAAGAGGGGTCAGCAAAATGCTTAAAACAACTGCTAATAGACTTCAAGGAGGACACTGTTACAACAAAATAGTAGTCAGAAACTTCAGCACTGCCTTATCACCTCTTGATAGATCAATGAGACTAAAACTAAAAAAGGAACTACTGGTGCTGAAGGAAGAAATGGAAGAGAAAGGGCTAGTAGATATTCACAGGGCTTTTCATCCCCTCAAAAGCAGAATACACATTCTTCTCCAATGCACAGGGAACATTTTCCAAGATTCCTTAGTGCAGAGACAGGAATAACCCCTGTGCATCGCCATGTGTGACCCCCAAAAAATGGAATCTAAATTAGCTAGAATGCTACTAGGATGAACTTCAGAATAAGAAGAATCACCAAGGAGAGAGAAAACCATTAATAATCACAAATCATTAATAATCAAAATGCAACATATGTATGCATGTTTATATATATAACCACAAATATAGTATCTCAATATGAGTAAACTTTGATGGAAGAGAAAAATACTTTAATATCCAGAGCTGACACTTGAACTACCTTAGTAATCTCCAGAACCAGTGAACAAAACCAGTGGCCCAAATCATTGTTTCTCACCCTTTCACTGACTACAACTCCCTTCAGACCTTGTTTCTTCTTGTGGCACCCCGTTCTATCAGTTGGTATTCTAACCTTGTCACAAGACTAGAGGCAAAAATCACCCATTTTTAGATTTAAACCTGTGTTCCCCTTGTAACATCCTGGAGAGCCCCTAGGAGTTATTTGATCCCTTGTTGAGTAATGCTGGTCTACAAAGTTCTATCATTCACTCAATTTACTTAACAATTGTGGAATATACATATACATATACATATACATATACATATACATATACATATACATGTTTATAAGTATTATACTGCACTAACCAGGCAAGGGATGTAGGGGGGGAATGAAGCGACAGACTAGAAGTATCATATGAGGTGGGGACTGGGCAGTGGCTTTCAGGGTACTGTTCTAACTATCCATTAAAACCATAAATGGTATTTACACTATTATAAGCATATCACCTGAATTATCATAATAATTTTTAATTGGCTAACGTTCCCCACATTTAATTTTCTCAAAACTATGTTCCAGCAGAGCCGCCGCGGGCCCTCGCGGCCGCCATACTGGGGCACGCCCGCGCATGCGCCCTGATCCTCGTCTCTGCCGGGCTCGGCGGGTCGCCCCGACTCTGCTGCAGGCTCCTGGGCTGGCCGCCGTCCGGGTTGTTCGGCTGGGGTCCGTCACCTCCTCCTAAGGATGCATCCCGACTTATCTCCACACTTGCACAACTGAAGAGTGCAACATCTTGATACACTTGCTTGAGGAATGTCACAAAAATCATAGCTCTCTGAAATGTTTGGTCATTGCAATGATCTTGATTGTGAGATGAGAAAAATGCTTGAAGAAAGAGTGCACGGAAAAGAGGATCAAGAGCAGGGAGCATGATAATGCGATGCGAAAGAGACTGTTTAATTCCCCAGAGGATTCTGAAAAATAAATTGTATTTTCACTGGATGCCTTGGCTGAGAGAAGACCTAAAGCCTCTTGGTTGACAGCTGAAAGAATCCTCTCATTTGGTTCTTCGGAACCCTTTGCCGATCCGTAGAAACAAGTCATGGAAAGATCCGGAAAAGCCTGGATTCTGACAATGTTGGCAGAGTCTTAAATTCTCACCAGCAAACTTGACTTCCCACTTTCCCCCTTTCTCTCCACCAGGGAACACTGGAGTAACTTCTCTCCCTCAATAAAAGAACTGATTTTAATCATAAAACACACACACACACACACACACACACACACACACACACACACACTATGTTCCAGCAGCATCCCTTTTACTTACCTCTTATGAAATAATTTGCATTTTTAAATAAATGGACCCAAGAAAAGTTCATTTGTTAACGGTCATACGATGACTAAAGAGCAGTTTATCTTAAACCCAAATTTGTACGATCAGAGAGATAGAACCAGGATAAGGCTGTGTAGCTGACCCCAGTTTGTTCTCCAGCATCGCATATGGTCCCCCAGAGTACTTCCTGGAGTGATCCTTGAGCACAGAGTCAGCAATAAGCCCTAAGAACCACCAGGTGTAGTCCAACCCCCCTTTCCACTCCTGCCACCACCACCTAATTATGTATAAAACCAAATCCATACACATTACTAGCCTCAGTGCTCATAAACAAAGAGAGAGGGGAAAATATTAGCCCCAAGGGCTCCTAGGTGGAGAAGTCAATAAAGCACAAGTAAGTCAAAAGGGAACAAACAGAAAGCCTGGAGTCAGAGCTGGACCCTCACAAAGCCGATGGGAAAGACAGCAGCCTGGGAGCAGGTGACACAGTACTTCCAGGTCACGGCATGACCAAGAATTGCAGGCACCTCCATCCTGACACATGCCCACGACTTGATGTCCAGACACACCATTAAGCACTGATCCTGTTGACTCCCACGTAAGGAAGGTTTATTCAGTAGAAAACATACCAGACCGGCTACATACTCTGACACCATATCTGTCAGTGTTTCTGCATCTCCTCTAAATACGGACCCTTCTGGTCTGGCTTCCTTCCAGGACCCATATCTCCCAAATACAAAATAATGATAACAATAATAATAGTGGTAATTTAAAATGAAATTCTAAAAACAAAAATTAGAATAAGATTATCATATAGTACAGCTGTTTGACTTCAGGTTAGATGCCCAAAAGACTGAAAAGAGCCAAAAAGAGATATTACAACCAAGCACACAGCATTAATCACAATAGCACAAGCATAGAAGAAGCAACACAAGTGTCTAGTGGTAGAAGAGGAAGTAGCAGAATGCTGTATAGACATAAAACAGAGCACTACTGAGCTTCTCAGAAAATTCTGACACATGGTGAACACTAAAGACATGCTGCTAAGTGAACAAATCAGTGAGAAATAGAGAAACACATATTGAATCAGCTTAGACAGGAACTCTAATAAGTAGCTGGAATCTTAGAAACAGAACAGAGTTGTGGTTGCAGGTTCCTGGAGAGAAGAGGGGAAAGCATGTGCATTATTTACAGAGCAGTCTCTGCCCTGCAGAAGGAAGGGGAGAGGAAGATGGAAGGCAGTTGGTTGCACGACATCATCACTGTAGTTAACATCGCAGCACACGTAAGAACAAAGATGCCATTTTTTTTTTTTGGCTTATTGGATCACATCTGGTGATACTCAGGGGGTATTCCTGGCTTTACACTCAGGAATTACTCCTGGTGGTGCTCCAGGGGACCATATGGGATGCTGGGAATTCAACCCGGGTCGGTCGCGTGCAAGGCAAATGCTGTACCCACTGTGCTATTGCTCCAGCCCCTGAAGATGTCAATTTTATCTTTTATATATGTCACAATACAAACCTTTTTAAAGCTTGGGAAGTAGATCAGTGATCTAGTGAAAAGGAATCAAATTCTGCAGGGATCTCTTCCGGAGACAAAATAAAGAGGTGGAGTGGAGGACTAATTTGCTTATTCTGTGGAGAAAAACATGTGAAACCAGGGATGAGTAAAATTATTACAGACAAAAGTAAAATGCATAAATACGTATTTATGGCACATATAATAGATAATACAGGATTGAATATCTCCAAAGAGAAAAGAAAGAAAATTAGAAAAGATTGAAAGGTAAGAAGACATTCCTGAAGAATTCATTACTGTTATCATAAACTACCACCAGGAATGGTCCAAAAACAGTAAAAAATAGTAACCATCTACTCAGAAGTCTGCTTTTGTGTCACCCCACTAAATTTGAATATTTGAGAAAACCTTCATTTTCTCAAATGACAGCTGCCGTTCGGTTGTCTGGTGAAGGAGTCTGAATGTAGACATGGCCGATTTCACCAGCAAGGTGAGTTCAGTCCTCTGAGATAAACATTTCTGTCTGATGCAAGCTAAAAGAAATCTTTTGTATATTCACAAACAGACATGGGTGAATACATTTGTCTAAGCAAACTGTTAAGTCAGAGGCTAGAATACATATAAAGTATATGATTACAAGTTTAAATATAGCAACAATATTAGAATAATTTAAAAAGTAATTACTATATTGAGTTCTTGGGCCCCATATCTAGTTGAATCACTTACTTGTACAAGATTATTTTGTACATTATATTAACTTTTGAGTACAGATTTTTTCCTGAATGGTGGACATTTTAATTTTACATTGGTACCCTTTTCCTCAAATGATTTCATTGAATATTATTTTTATGATACTATCTCACTGCTTTTTATAGTTGCTTATCAGATTAAAGATTGTTTCTTTGTAAACTGCTAAGTTTGTTTAGTGAATGGATATTACTATGTTGAATGGGGCTGGAGCGATAGCACAGCGGTAGGGCTTTCGCCTTACAAGCGGCCAACATGGCCGACCCGAGTTTGATTCCTCAGCCCCTCTTGGAGAGCCCGGCAAGCTACCGAGAGTATTCAATATGCCAAACACAGTAACAACAAAGTCTCCAATGGAGACGTTCCTGGGCCCGCTCGAGCAAATCGACAATCAACGGGAGGGCCTTTACCTTTACCTTTACTTAAAATTAATTACCTAAGAAAATTATTAGCATAAAAACGTAATCCACATATTGAGGTCCTACAGTATTTTTAATTTTATTTTTATAAAGTTGTTCACAATAATTGATTACATTTAATATTTCAACCGTGCATGGCAGAGCCTGGCAAGCTACCCGTGACGTACTCGATATGCCAAACACAGTAACAACAAGTCTCATGATGGAGGCATTACTGGGCCCGCTTGAGCAAAATCGGTGAACAACAGGGGGACTGTGATATATATACCGTGATATATAATATTTGAACATCAATTTCACCACAATTACACCTTGCCATAGCCATATTTCAAGTGTTTACATCCCAAACCCCAAACCCTGCCCCCAAAGCAGAACCTAAGTAATTTATTTTGTATTTCTTGTTATGAATAATCCACTAAAAATGATCCAAAAAAAGTTTTCTTAGAGAAAAATGTGTGAAGATTGTTGTATTTCACCCAGGAGCCATTAAGCCCTTCTATTAGAGATTAGTAGCATGTTGTTAAAGGTTGAGACTTGTGTGCTGAGATATATATATATATATGTATATATATATATATATGTATATATATATGTATATAGCCTACAGTATTTTTGTGTAATCTTGATGCTTCCAAAGGAAAATAGTATTTGACTGTGATATTTAGATCTCCTATATTTCTCTTATTATTCTTAATTCTTTTTATACCTTTGTCAGCTTAATTTTTGTTTTGTTTCTATACTTCTAATTTCTCTGTATTTTTCTTTTAAGAGATATCTATTTCCATTTATAGGTCCCTAGCCTGGACTGACCAAACCCTACTTCTTTACATGACATGGTCTCCTAGACTACAGAAAGAACTGGTCAGGCAACAGGTCACTGGAGATCTTTCCGGACCTCTTACTGAGCCAGTTCTACTGGGGCACCTCAGACAGAACAGACGTGCCCTCTCTGCCCACTCCAGATGAAACCCCTACGGCCACGAGTTTCCAGAATCAAAACCCAGGTATGCGGATTCCAGGACTAAGACTCCAGGCCACATGGCAGTAGCTGAGATGGGCTGTCCCTCCCAGTCTCCCTGCCTGCTTGGGATCCTGGCTGTCATGCCCACGATTTGCCTCCAGGCGCCATCTCAGTGCATCGACAATCTTGATTCAGAGACTCCCAAATGAATCTCAAAATGTATTAACTCCCTACAGAGATGTCTCTGGACCCAACCATTTACAATTTTAGAATTCCAGAAGTGTGTGGTTGCTTTTGTGATCATGTGACCGCTTGTGTTATTCATAATAAGCAATAGAAAATAAAGTATCTAGCATCTGCTGCTGGCAGGCAGGCTTGAATGGTGGTGGAAAAATTCAAGAAAACCATAATGCTGAAAAGTAGAGAGTGTGGGAGAAATTGCCATAGAGGCACGTGGGGGATACTGGGGACATTGGTGGTGGAAAGTGTGCACTGGTGGAGAGATGGGTATTTGATCATTGTATGACCGGAACTCAAACGTGAAAGCTTTGTAACTGTAGCTCACAGTGATTCAATTAAAAAAAAACTGGTCAGAAACTTAAGAAACTGAGAGATAACATTTCTGCTCTCAAGTACCTTTCAACCTCTAATAAGCTTTATAATTTCACAGACTTTTTAACAGAGAATATTTGGACCACACAGCATTTCTAAGTTATACAACTCAGCTTTATTTAAAGGAAATCACACAAGTGTGTCCAATTAATTCTCAGTAACATTAAAATTTGTAACAGATTCCACGCATATTATTCTGGGTGCATATTTTGAAAGCAATAAATTCAAACAATAATCATAGCTTACCTATGTGACAAATTTAAATGTAAATGGTAAAACTAAAATAAGTAGGTAAAACAATTAGCTAAAACAAGAGGTAAGCTCGTGTAAGACCATGCTCCAGAGATTCATAAATAAATCTCAAGAGAACAACAAGACACAAAAGATATTTTTTCCAGACACTCACACATGATTGAGATGTCCATGGTACCCTGGAAGAGGGGTGGGTCCTGGGCTGACCCACCCAAACAGAACCCTAGCCCGCGCTTGCTCCCACACTTCAAAATAGCCACCATGCTCCCTACGGGACTCCATTGTCTTGGGACTCAACTTCATAGAGAAATTAGTCTGCTGAAAAACTCAGGCATGCGGGTTTTGTGACTGAGATCTTCCAGGCTTTCTCAGAGTCAGGATGGGCTACTTCTGCCCCGCTTCCAGTACTTCCATAAGCCCCAGAAGTCACTTACACACCCTAAAACCACCACCCAGTTAAAAATTTAACTCCAGTCGCACCACCCTATTAAAAATTCCGAACTTCCTGGAGTGAACAGCCTTGAATGCAAATGACATCTCAAACTCCACAACACAGATGAACCAGTAGTAGCCCACCAGATTGGATGGGATGTAACATAGAAGGCAATCAATCTCAATTAATAAAACATAAACATAAAAGACTTAAGCTGAAATAACATCTTAATAATCTCTCATACAAGGACTTAATGTCTCCATGGTGAGATACAACAATTTATACTAATTTTCTGCTAAAGAAATATTTGTTATCATTGTTAGCAAATTATTGATAAAAAGCAATATAAAATAAATCGTTGAGGGCCTGCTATGGGGACAGGCTTAAGGGGTGGTTGGGAAAATTGGAGACAGTGGTGGAGGAAAAGTATAATGGTGATGGTATTGTGTTGGAATGTTCAATGCCTGTAACGAACCAACATGAACAACTTTGTAAACTACAGTGTTTACATAAAGTGTAGGGGAAAATTTACATATGTAGGCTTTACATATTCCATGCGAACTCCAAAATATATTAACACAGAATTACATGAAAGGTTTTATTAATGACAGGTGAGAGATGATTATTACCATAGTGAGATCCATGTAAAAAGTAAAATTTAATGTAATATACTTTAGATTCCAGTAGCTAGACAGTTGCGCTCACCAACTGCCCTGTAATCCCACCAACGGTTAAGATCCAGAGACTATAAAACCAAGCTTCCGGAAGAGAACAATGCAGACTTTCCTGCCCCGGCACCTGGCTATCATCACCAGGGCCCTTTGGAGTGGGGCGGGTTGAGTTTCCCTCCCACTCCGAGCACAGCCCTGGCAACTGAAGACCTCCAGGGCCCTGCCACAGCCATGCTGAGACCACTCTCCACATGCTCGGTTGAGCCTCATGCATGAAGGAACTGGCAGAGGAACCCAGGTGTTTAGGACCCGGGGCTGCAATCTCCAAGCCTGCTCAGATCAGAACTGGGCCTCATCCACCCAGATCCCCCATCTTCCAGTAGCTAGACAGTTGTGCCCACCAACTGCCGTGTAATCCCACCAACGGCCAAGATCCAGAGACTATAAAACCAAGCTCCCAGAAGCGTGCAGCCACGGATGCTAGACCTTTAATTATTTAGTTTTCGCTCTCAGAGAACCCAGTGAGCTACTGAAAGTATCCTTCCCGCATACATGCCTGACTGGGAACACTTGTAAAGGTGATTAGAGGCTACCCCAAAAGTCTCCATCCCTCTCAGAGAGCCCGGCAAGCTACTGAGAGTATCCTACCCCCATGGCAGAGACTGGCAAGCTACCCGTGGCATACTCCATATGACAAAAACAGTAGCAATGTTGGTCCTCATACCCCTGACCCTGAAAGAGCCCCAGTATGCCATCGGGCTACACTAGCACATGTCAGAGACGAATGGAGACATTACTGGCACCTGCTTGAGCAAATCAATAAACAACGGGAGGACAGTAATATAGTGATACAGTGATACTGTAGATTCCATAATTGGAAACAGACACATGGAAATGAGAATAGGCATTTTATTACATTGTATTAAATGGTTTTAATTCTTGTATTTACATAGGTCAAATTCATACAGTAATCACAAATTAGCTCTTACTGTTTTATTTTCTGATCATTCTATTTGCCATCTCTTAAGTTTTTTTATTTGGAATAAAAAACATAATGTAAATTTGTTATGTGCCTAAGGGGAAAGATTGGGAGAGAAACTAGGGATATTTGTGGAGGAAGAACACACTGGTGGTGATGAAACACTAAATATTTGAAACAACTGTATAATGAACAACTTTGTAGATCACGGTGCATTTAATAAAAATTTATTTTTAAAAAATTTTGGAGCTAGAGCAATAATACACTGAGTAGGGTGCTTATCTTGCAGGCGGCCCACCTCAGTGCTGTCACAGAAAAGCCTTGCACTGTTAATCATCTGAAAATTGCGGCCTTTGAACTGCTGACAGTGTCTTTTTAATCTCACAGATTCCTCTGCAGCTGCCCCTTTTCTGAGGGCTCCACCCTTCTCTGGATGGAACCTTGGATTTCTCCATCTGGATAGTGTCTCAGTTTCTCCTCTTCAAAAAGCTCAGGGTTTGTATTTCAAAGAGGTCTTCCTGTCCTTGGGTTCCTTCAGGGCTAGATAATCTCTTCATTTTAAAATGTATTATTTGCCCAAAGCACATTCCCAAATTCTCTTATCAGTCTGCCTACAACAAAAAGGAAAATAGTTTCTGCTGCCATGATCGTTTCTATGGCTACTTCTAACCTGAGGTTGGTGAAGAGAGAAGGAAAGATCAGTTTAATTCATGGCTGTCACTTGGCTTTTTTTTGCAAATGCACTAGTGTTAGGTTTTGGCTTTTTTCGATCAGCATGTCTTTATCAACACTGGGTGAAGCTCAAGTTGCAGTGTGTGTCACATCAGGTGACACGGGCCCTTTCATACTCCACTTCACTTTTACCCCACATCACATCCTTATGCTGCACCTGAAAACAGTTGAGTGAAGGCTCTTCTGAGGCACAGTGCATTGCCTGTCCTCTGTACCCACCTCCTCCAGCTCGCCTTCTATGCCAGGCACAGCAGAAATGCCACGCCTGCCCTGGGGATGCCCCCCCACCAGCTACTAGAAGAGGAACACCACGGGCAGTGGTTTTCCTCCTCAGTTCTCTTTGTTTCTTTATCAAGTGCTCAAGGTCCAAGAAATTCCCTGCCATCAGCAAGCAGAGTGACAAAGGAACAGGACTTGGTATAATGGATAACCTTGCAAATCACAGTGTTTTTATTAAAATTGACTTTATAAAAATTGTGGAGCTAGAGAGACTGTAGAGTGGGCAGGGTGCTTATCTTGCAGGCAGCCAACCCGAGTTTGATCGCCAGCACGACATATGGTCCCCTGATCTCACCAAAAGTGATCCCTCATCACAAGTCTGGTGTGGTTCAAAAACAAACAAACAAAATTTAATGTGCTTGACATGTAAGACTGTGTACATTTAGGTTTACAGCACCCTGACTTAATACATTGAAATATTATTAATGTGACTGCCAACATAGCTCTATTCCTCTACAAAAGTATCATTTTTGTGTTGAGAACTATTAACTCTTCATAACTTTGAGATTTATAAAACAATATTGTCTTTAATCACTAAACTATGCACTAGATCTCTAGAATAAACTTAGCTATGAGTTGCAAGTGAGTGTGTACCCCTAAAAAAGTCTCCCCAATTTTCAACCCCTTAGAAACCACCATTGTAGGTTCCATTTCTATGAGATTGGCTCTTTCTGATTCCATTTGTAAGTGGCATCAAACAGTATTTGTCTCTTTCTATCTGGCTTATTTTACCTCACATGAGACCCTAGATCTTCATCTATATTGTTCAAAAGTCATTCCTTTGTTATAGACACAGTTGTTTTCTTATCTTGTCTACTGTAAATAATGTGCAAACAATAAGGGAGTGCTTAGGAGATGGGAGAGCACTAATGGTGGCTTTTAAGGGAACAGACTTACAAGTTTAAAAGTCAACGGGAGCTTATACTTCAAGCCCTAGAGCACATACCTGACTAAGTTGTCTCTTTGTTTATTTCCACTCTGGAGAAGCCCATTTTCTTTAGAGCATGTACTTCTCTCTATCTTTACCCTCACATCTTTCTAGATAAGTTTCAATAAAAACTATCATGCTTCACATTTAACCTCCTCATGAAATTCTTTTCTGTGAGAGAAAAGTGATGGACCCAGAACTTCCATGCTGATAATAGAACTGACCTGACCTAGACCAGGCATTTCCATGAGCACTGGTGACCAAGGTGAGTCGAGCAGAGGTGGAAGCACTTTCACATGGAGTTAACCTTTTATACTTCTCTCTCGCTCTCACAGTCTCTCCCCCATCCTCTTTCTTTTCTTTCCCTCTTCCTCTCTGCTCTCTCTCCCTCCCTATTCCTCTTCACTCACACCCTTCTCTTCTCTCCTCTCTATTCTTGAGTTAGCATCATCTCTCCTTTTGTTCTCTCTACTTTCTCTTTCTCACCACACCTGGAAGTGCTCAGGGTTTACTCCTGACTCTAAAGTTCATCTCATGCTCCTCAGTTGTTTCAGTCAGTTAACTGTGGGTAAGAGTATATTGGAGACAGGAGGAACGACCATGAAATCTAGAAATAAAAATTATCCTTTCCCTGGGGACCAGGCAGCTTCAGGAAATGACCATATATATACATATGTGTGTCTATAATATGAACATTGAAAGAAAGGTCAGCTAGCCAGAGAAGATAATAAGACTCTTACCTCACAAGGGCTGACCCCAGTTTGATCCTCAGAACCACCAGGAGCAACCCCTGAGCTTACTTCCAGGAGTAACCCAGGAAGAGATCCAAAACCAAAGAAACACAAAAGAAATGACAACTTGTGTTTGGCTTTGTTCAGCGCTAGTGAAGGGATTTCCTTTGCTTGTATAGATATCCCCCTACCTTTCCGTAGTATATGGGAGGTGTGACAAGTAATATAACTGGAATAATTTTAAAACAGGGCTGTAGAAGCCAAAGATTTAGTATAGGGTTTAGATAGTTGATCCCAGCTTGATCCCAGGCACCAAGTGGCCCCGAGACTCTACAGGTGGAGCTCTGGAGGGCCCAAGTACAAGTGCAGGGGCCTAGGTCATCCCACACCCTAGCCAGCAGCAAGCACCACATCCACGGTCCCTTACATTGGATGTCCTGCATGGTTGGTGGAGAATTGCCAAGAGGACCACGAGGGCCTCTTGAGTACCACTTGATAGAACACCCGCTCCCCCATAAAAGAGGGCTACAGGAGAATGGAGTTGGCTCACAGGGCTGGTGCTCATACTTCCGTTTTGCATCCGTGAGGATCTGATTGATCATGGCACCATATGGATCCCTGGGAGTAGTTCCTGAGCCCTACCGTGTGACCCCAAACTCAAAATAAATGAAATGAAATGAAATAAGACAGAGCTGCAAGAAGCCACTGCAGATATACCTACTCTACAATCTGTCTTCCCTAAACTGGGTAAGGCCTCTGGGTTTAAGCATCCCCGGTACTATCCTGCCTCCCTGGGTCCCTCCTCTCGGCTGGCTCCTTGGGTCTCCCGTTCTGCTCCAACGTTCTCATCTAAGGACAGATCCCCTCCCCGAGCTCCAGCTGCGCCTTTGGCCCTTACTTAACTCTGATGTAGACCTATCCAGCCCAAATCTCTTCCAAAAGCCAAGTGGAGTTCCTAGGTCCCTCCCTTGAGTGAGTAGAAGCACTCAGCTGCTCTGTGGACCCTGCTCCAACTCTCCAAGGCCTGACCAGGTCAGAGTGTGGCCAACGTGGTGTATGAGAGCGGGGGTCAGAGGGGGTCAGGGCAGGGTCAGGGCAGGGTCAGGGCAGGCACAGCATAGGGGCAGGCCCTAGGTCAAGGAGGGCTCAGGAGAGAGCTGTGTCCAATGGGGAGGATGGGATTAGAGAGGTCATGTATTAGGGTCAGGGGGCAGTGACAGGGTGGGGTCAGAGGTCAGAGGGGCGGGGCCAGGGCTGATAACACTCTGGCCCTGGCCAATGAGCCTGAGAGCCCCTGGCAGGAAATCCCGCCCCCGGAGCCCTCGTGCCCAGAAGGTGCCTCGGGCATCCTAGGCACAGAAGAGCAGATGGGGTGTGGGCGGGGAACAGCCTGGGGTGGACTGGCCCAGCCATCTTCTCTTTTTTCCTCTCTGTGTTCCCCTGTATTCATGCTGGCAGCCGGTCACAGGGTCACAGCGTCCACACAGTTGGGGCACCTGGCCCACCCTGTCCAGGCCACAGGGCCCACCGCCCCTCCTGGAGACAGAGGGGAGGTGGAGGCAGGATATTAGTACAGCCCTGCACACAAAGCTGGTTTCTGGGCCAGGGGTGGTGGTGGCGCGCGCTGCGGTCATGGGGTTGCCGGGATGCAGCTGTGACCAACTGTGGCAATCATATCACTTCCACGTCACCCCACGGGTCTTGCTCACATGCTCTCTGCTGTCCAGGTTCTTGCTCCCTCGGCAGCAGACAGGGACATCAGACACCAAGCTTCCCTGTCGCTCTGGGACTGGTTGACCCCTGCTTCTGCTTTTCCACTGAGAAGTGCTCAAGGGTCTACTGGAGAGGAAACGGGGATCTCCTGTTTACCACATGGCATCGGGCTGGTCATCACAGTGTGTGGGAAGCCCAGGGGCATAGGGATGATCTCTGGGGGTCAGGAGGCCGTGGAAGGTCAGTGGCCATGGCAGGCCAGCCTGCAGTACCAGAGCATTCATCCCTGTGGAGCTGTGCTCATTCATTCCCACTGGGTGTTCTCTACCGCCCACTGCTTTACAAAGTGAGTTGTTTCTCAGGTCCTAGCAGCTGGGCTGGCAGGGGGAGAGGGTTAAACAATTAGAGCCCCTGCATCCTCACGCTGTGTGCTGGGACAATCTGTGTCCTTCTAGTCCAAGTCTTTCTGCCTGTGACCTGTCCTCTCCTGTATTGTCCTCTCTCCTCACCTGATTTTGCTCATCTTCCATCCTCATCCCTATGCATTTCCCAGACACAGGTATGCACCCGAGATGGCAGTGTTCATCCTGCCTCCCAGGTGCAATGTCAGCTGGTTCTGTGTCACCTCACACCATGGCTTCTCTCAATGTCCCTGAAATCCTGGTTGTCAGAGGGAGGCTGGAACCTGGGATGCAGTGGCAGATGCTGGTGTTCTGCACATCTCTGGCCTGGGGTCTCTGCTCACCACATATCTATTGGTCAGCTGCATGGACACTAGATATGGAGTCCCTGACCTTGAAGAAGAACAGAGTTGCACTCTGTCCTGGGTCTGGTTGGGTGTTCCGAGAGGTTTTGGGGGGCAGTAACCAGGAGCTGGATCTTTGGTACACACAGAGGATCACAAGCACCTGCTCTGTGCTGTGTCCCACTGGAGACCCACTGTGGATTAGGTTGGCTTGACCAACCTCACTGTGTCTCCATTAAGTCAGAGCAGAAGTTTCCCCTGTGGGTGAGCAGGGCTGACACCATTGGATTGGGGAAGTCAGATGGGCAGGCTCCCATGGGCATGGGTCAGCTTGTGAAAGCAAGATTTTGGTCACCAGCTGTGTGGGGAGGAATTTCCAGGTGAGTGAGTGGGAAAGTGGGATGTTTCATCCCTCATGGTCAGAACATAGGACATTTTGCACGCATAGTCTCTTTTGACCAATGGTTTTGTGCCGTTTTAGAACAGGTGAGTACCAAGAAGGAGTGAGAGAAAGGAGTGGTGCGAGAGCAGTTTGGTCATAAGGCTTGTCAAGAGGCAAGATGGAGCCAGAGCTCTCTCCATGTGCCGAAGTAAGGTCAGGATTGTCCAGCCCCAAGGGGCCTCCAGCCCTCCGTGATCCTTTCCTTTAATAGTGGATGTGTGCTGAGCTGTGACTAAAACCGCCCCTGGTCTCCAGAGAGAAGGGATGACAGAAAGGGAGAGTTCTGTGCGGTGGTGCAGACAAGGCAGTGCTGGGGGTCAGATGATGGTGGAGAGGCGCAAGCTGGCATATGCAGAAGATGGATGATGACTGTCACCTTCCCTCCTGCAGGAGGTCTCATACCCCTGAGGATTACTGGGTGTTTGGGGGAAGTACCCAGCTCTACCAGGACACCCAATAGGCCAGGAGGGTGGCTGTGAGCTGCATTATCATACATCCAGACTTTAAGAAGCTCCACCGTTTTGCAGCGGTGTTACAGCTGCAACAACCTGTGAACTTCAGCTCCTATATCATCCCTGTCTACTTTCCAACCCCTGGCATGGAGCTTCCCCTTGGCACATCTTGTTGGATAACTGGCTGGCGAAAGCTCATTGAGGACTGCGAGTGGCTATGGTGTGGGTGTGGGTGGGAGACGGGGAATGGGATTCTAGCTCATCAAAATCTCTAGTTAGCGTGGAGGCCTATGGACCTTGTGCCTCTGTGCCTTATTTCCAGAGAACTGGACTCTTCTAGTTTCTCTTGTGAAAAAATGTGTCCTTCTGAAAGCTTCAAAGTAACTCAAGTCAAAGACACTGAAATTCTGGGGTCGTTTGCTTTTTGGAGTCAGGAATCTGGATCTCAAAGTTTCTCTGTGTTGGGTGTAAAAATTTAACTACTAAATGAATTGATGTAGGGTTTCTCAAAAATGCTATTTAGGTGGCCTGAGAACTCCTCTCAGTGAAGTGGCTCACCTGCTCAGTTTGAGGATACAGTGTTGTTAGGTCCTGCAGTGACAGGGTTAACCATGCCACCCCAGTGCTGCTGGGGAAACCTCTAGGCCACATCTGGTTGTGCTCAAGGGCCTGTAGGTCTTTATCTTGATGCTTAGGGAACATGTCATGACAGAGATATAACTGGCAACGATTTTGTGAGAAGCATGTATTTCACACTTCTGTTCTCTTCTAACCTCTTGGTTCTAATATTTCAATTTGATGTAGATCAGACATGACTTTGTCAACTCAATTTGTCTGAGTGTTTCTCTTTCTACTTTGAAATACCTTGATTTTTCCATGGCCATAGAAGGAACATGTAAAAGAAAGAAAAACACTCTTGGAGAACCCTGGGGAAGAACGATCATGGCCTGAAATTATCTCAGCTCCATCACCTAAGTTTTGTTTTTCTCCTAACCTGTGTCTCCTATCTACCTCTTGGATTTGTTAAGTGAATGGAGTAATAGGGTGAATACAGGGCAAAACTTTGTGGATGTTTTCAGTAAAATGAGTATAAACATTGAGTATAAACATGAACTTGTTCAGAGAAGTGTGTTTATACTTTAGTGAAATGTTGATGGCATAATGATTAGGGAAAAGAAAATATTTATTTCCCTTTAATTTTTTTATTTTTATAAAGTTGTTCACAATAATTTATTACATTTAGTATTCCAACACTTGAGTCTCCTGCTCCCGTGTCTGACCGTCCTCACCGGGGCCCCTTGGAGGGTGGCGGATTGAGTTTTTCTCTCCACCCTGAGCAGAGTCCCGACAGCTGAAGACCTCCGGGACCCATCCAAAGCCATGCTGAGACCACTCTCCACACGCTTGGATGAGGAACCGGCAGAGAAACCCAGGTATGTGGGACCCGGGGCTGAGATCTCCAAGCCTGCTCAGTTCGGGACTGGGCTTCCTACACCCAGCTCCCCCACCTTCCAGTAGCTAGACAGTTGACAGCCACCAACTGCCATGTAACCCCATCAATGGCCAGGATCCAGAGACTCTAAAACCAAGCTCCCAGCTGCACGACCTCTTATTCTCTAGTTCTCACTCTCAGAGAACCCGGCAGGCTACTGAGAATATCATACCTGCCTATATGCCTGACTAGGAACACCTGTAAAAGTGATTAGAGGCTGCCCCCAAAGCTTCCACCCTCTTGGAGAGCCCGGCAAGCTACTGAGAGTATCCCGCCCGCACAGCAGAGCCTGACAAGCTAACTGTGGTGTACTCAATATGTCAAAAACAGTAACAATGAATTGTCCTCATTCCCCTGATCTGGAAAGAGTCCCCAATATGTCATCAGGCTACACTAGCACTTGACAGGGACAAATGGAGATGTTACTGGGCCCACTCGAGCGAATCGATGAACAAAGGGGTGATAGTGATAGTGATTCCAACACCAATCCCACCACCATACACCTTCCCACTACCATTATTTTGAATTTTCCCAACTTCCTTCCTTCCTTCCTTCCTTCCTTCCTTCCTTCCTTCCTCCCTTCCTTCCTGTCTTTCTGTCTTTTTCTCTTACTTTCTTACTTTTTTTGGTTTTTGCTTTTTGGGTCGCACCCAGCAATTCTCAGGGGGCTGCTCCTGGCTCTGCACTCAGGAATTATTCCTGGCGATGCCCGGGGGACCATATGGGATGCTGGGAATCCTACGTGGGTTGGCCACATGGAAGATAAACGCCTTACCTGCTGTGCTATTGCTCCAGCTCCCCAATTGCCTTTATTTCTAAGGTCATTATTTGGTACACTGTTTCTCTTCAAAGGTGCTACAGGCATTTCAGAGAGACCATATCTTCTGGAAATGGGGTACAGCAGCATTCCATATTCTTGCCTGACTCAGTGGCAGGAACACTTCCTTCCTCATAACCAGCCCCCAACTATACATGCACATGCACACATACACACACACAAACACACACGCACAGACACACTCATACAAGCTTATACTGTGTTTGTCTTGAGGTCCAGGAGCAGACTTATCATTAGTCACCCTATAGAATTTCAGACAATCATCTTCTGACTTTTATGGGCTTAGATGTGACCAGTGCTCCCATGCCAGCTCGCCTCCACAAACATCCTTCTGCCCATTACTTCCTCTCCCCTTCTCCTTTCTCTCTAGAAGCTTCCTTGTTTTCACTGGGTCTACAAGTTAGTGTTGTCATTCCTTGGTGATTGCTTGCCTTA
Organism: Sorex fumeus; assembly: GCF_029834395.1. Taxonomy (NCBI): domain Eukaryota; kingdom Metazoa; phylum Chordata; class Mammalia; order Eulipotyphla; family Soricidae; genus Sorex; species Sorex fumeus. Next base: position 1,118,842 of record NW_026606163.1, read on the forward strand.
GTAAATCATCTCGTACATCTGAGCAAAATTTGTTGTCTTTGGATAACTAATTAGTAGTGGTACTTTTGAATCATATAGAATTTCCGTAAATTTTTTTAAGGACTGCATATCATTATCCCTAGCAACTACACTAATTTCATTCCGACTAAGAGAGTCCTTTTCTCCACATCCTTGCCAACACTCATTTCTTCTTGAACCATTTTCCCAACTATGAGCCATTTCCCTAATTATAAGTAATTTTGACTTTTTTAATGTGTCTGTGCGCCATCTTTGAGGAAGTGTCTGTTTATGTATTTTGAATAATTTTTATTGTGTTGTTTTTTTCCTTTTTTTGTTTTATGAGTTAATATATTCTGGATATTAATCCTTCCTTTTGAAAGATGATCAAATAGCTTTTGCCTGTTACTCAGTTGCGTTTGTTTGTTAGCTTCCATGGTTGTTTCCTTTTCTTTGTAAATGCATTTTAATTTTATGTTGTCCCAATCCGTTGGATAACAATGGGTTGTCCTTGCTCCTCCCGCAGAGGCTTAGGTTTATTGAGTTGCTCCCACAACAGTGCCCCTGAAGCACACCCAATTCCATCAAGCACTAATAATCCTATATTATTTTCCTCTTTCCTTTATGTTATTTGCATAGCTTATTTAGCATTGTCCTTTTTGTATAGACAAAGAAAGACAGTTGATGCTATGCTTTGTAACATGGAAGTTAATTCGCTCCAAAATAATATTTACTCCTGGGCATCCATATTTACTTGACTTAAGCCTCAGTTTCCCTTAGTTCCTAGCTCTCCAAAAGCAGGGTCCTGACGAAGGGACTGAATAGGCCCAGGGTAAGCTGAAAACTATCCTGGCATCGGAAAGGGACAAGCTAAGTGTATGAAGTATAAGAAGTTAAGAGCATCATCGTGGAACAGACTCTGTCATGACCCAAGAAGTTACTGAATAAGGACCCTGCTGAGGTTAGGATCAACTAGCCTGGCCTGAGGACTGTGGTTTGGAATATATAGCAAGATGTCCCAGGAAGAGCCAACCTTTAAGCTTAATATAGTTCTTACTGTGTTCATAAAAAAATGACTAGAAATTGTATAAGAAGTTACTATGACTGTTCAAATGGATTACTTACTACCTAAGGAAAGGAGAAAGCAATACACCCTAGATGCAATCCCGCCCTTGTACGGATCTCCTAGTAATCTGGAGTGCTCCTAGTTATCTGGAGTGCTGAACCCTCAGATGAGATTTTGTCCTTGAGTTAATCTCCTAGAACTTCCCCTGAATGACTAGCTTTATCTCTGTTTGTTGTTCTGATATTGTTCAACCCCACCTATGTGTACCCCCGCCCTTAATGATTTCTATATTACTATACTGTAAGGGGAAAGAGGGGACTAGGAGGATGACAAGGAATATAAGAACAATGCCTGGAAGTAGAGGACTTTGAGATCTATGACGAGACTAGGATGACGGAACTATGATGACTGGGACTACGAGCAAAAGTACAACGATGGTTGTGCAGTAAGGAGAGAGATCAGACTACATTGGGGAGGAGAGAGAAACTGGCTACTGACAAGTTTGGTGTCCAGTTCTCCTGTTCCCTCAATCCTTTGTCCATCTCTTGCTGTTATCTAGCCTGAAAGGTGGCTCTCGGCCACCAAACACTTGAGTCCCATATGTGTGCCCACTCCTTTATTTGGAAACTCACACTATTCATGTATTCTTGATTGCTTTTCCCTCCCCATTGGACATGTGTCTGAATGTATCCCTAATGTTGAAATCCCAGAACATAACCCCTAAATTTTCTTCTGTGTGTTTTATGATGTTATAGACAACATCTCTCTGTATGTGTTTCTCTGTGTGTTTGGGCCACACCAAGAGGTGTTCAGGGAAATTTCTGACTCTGGGGGTGAGGTTGTCACTCCTTCAGCATTAAGGGGACCTGCAGTGTCGGATAGTGACATTTACTCCTGCATGCAGAACATATGCTCAGCTCTTTGACCCAACAATCTCTCTGACCCAAGAACCTTATGTACAGGCAATATCTCCAGACAGTTCTCCCAGCCCCATGCTGTATATGATTTAGTGTCCATACAACTTTATGAAGGTTTGCTGTAAGACTTCAATGCATCATGGTCTGAAAAGTTAGTGGATACAATTTTATCTTCCTGATTCTATTGAGGTATGTTTTGGGACCCAGCACATAGTCTATCTTGAAAAATGTTCCATGTGCACATTTGCAGAAAAGTATGTGTATTCATATTTTGGGGGATGGAAAGGCCTGTATACATCTATCTATCTTCCTGATTCTATTGAGGTATGTTTTGGGACCCAGCACATAGTCTATCTTGAAAAATCTTCCATGTGCACATTTGCAGAAAAGTATGTGTATTCACATTTTGGGGGAATGGAAAGGCCTGTATACATCTATTAGATCTCTCTTTTCCATTTCTTCCTTCAAAGCCATTCTTCAAAGCCATTCTTCTTCCAAAGGCATTCTTCCATGACTTCCTTCTAAGTTTTAATTTTGTTGATCTATCCAGAGGTGATAAGATGGTGTTGAATTCTCTAACTACTATTGTTTTGCTACCAATATCCTCCTCGAAGTTTCTTAGAATTTGTTTTAAGTGTTTTGGTGGTCCCTCATTGGGTGCGTATATGTTTAGGAGTGTGATTTTCTTCCTGCTGTACATATCCCTTGATTATTTAAAAAAATGTCCTTTGTTGTCCCCTATAATCTTTTTCAGCCTAAAATCTTTGTTGTTGGATATTAGTATGGCCACCGTGGCTTCTTTGAGGGATTTGTTTGCTTGAAGGATTCTTTTCTATCTTTTGACTTTGAGTCTGTGTTTGCTCTGGCTGTTCAGATATGTTTCCTGTAGGTAGCAGAATGATTGGTTCAGGTTTTTAATTCATTTTGCCACTCTGTGTCTCTTAATTGACATTGAGAGATTATTGTATGAGGTTTTGTGCCATCTTTCTGTAGAGGTGTGTTGTGCTTGTAGGGATTTGTCTTGTCTTACAGTAGCCCCTTTAGTCCTTTTAAGATTGGTTTGGTTTTGAGTCTACGAAGTTCCTGAGTTGTTGTTTATTCAAGAAATAGTGCATCATTCCTTTGAGTTTGTCATTTTACTCCTTTCCTAAGAAGCTTGAATTTTCATATCAGCTAAATATATTCCCCCCTATAATTTCATCTCCCTACTGAGTTTTCTTCACATTACTTATTAGGTCTAGCTCTAAAATAATTCTCTTTATTTCACTTACCGTTTTATCTCTGAACTAAAAATATTCTCCTGAATTTTTGTTGTCTAGAGGTATTAATGCGATGGCAGATGGGTACTGGAAGCCAGGTGGGAGGGTAACAGGAAAGATGGTGGGTCTGTCATTGGATGGTGGAACGGGAAGATATATTGGCTGATCGGGGATTTCTATGAGAATGATGGGAGAATGGATGAATAGATGGACAAAGGTGAATGGATAATCAAGGGATAGGAGGGTGTGTGAGTGAATGTACACGAGGAGAGAGAGGCCAACGGAAGGGTGACTGCTGATCTGGAAGAATGGGAGAAAACTGACTCTTGGAGAATAATGGATCCTGAAAGGGGATATCTGCTGGTGAGTGGTTCTGCCCTGTGAGTTGAATGTGTTGGTGGGGGAATTTGCCTTTTTGTGTGTGTAATAAGAGGGTTGAATATTTATTTATGGGAGAGAGATAGACAAAGTAAGATAATTTAGGAGGCATAGGGAAATAGGAGGAGGCTTTTCTTGCTGGTGGGTAGGGGACTGAGGCAGTGCTTGAGGCTCAGCTGGGCTGAAAAACCTTGTTCTTTGGGAGTGCTAGAGAGTGGCAGAGTGAGGTGGGGAGTAACTGAAATGCCGAAAACCTCCTCTGTCCTTTGAGAGCCGGAGACTGGTAGTGAGTTGGAGGTTACAAGGACTGCTGGTGGGATTTTTAGGGAAAAGTATGATTGGCACATTCCCACTCTCCAAGATTAGCCCAGCTCTCAGGCACCAGGGAAGGTGTGACAGCTCACTTCAAATTAGGTGCCTAACATAGTGGAAATTCATTATGTTTTTTGGGTCACACCCAGCGATGCACTGGGGATACTCTTGGCTAATGCACTCAGGAATTACTCCTGGCAGTGTTCATGGGACGATATGGTATGTGGGAATCGAACCCGGATTGGCCACATGCAAGGCAAAAGCCCTACCTGCTGTACTATCGCTCCAGCCCCTGAAAATGCATTATGATGTCACTGGAAGTAAAAGTCTGATATCGAGGTGCAGCCTCTGGTTTCTTTTGATGATGTATGCCACATGGTCGCTTTGGCTATTCCAGCTTCCAGATGCTTCCCCCATTGCTGGCCCAGTACCCCTTCTGGCACACTCAGGGAACATATCTGAGTCTTTCTCACTACATCTGTTCTCTCACCTAAGTCCCCTGCCTCCTTCCAGTTGAAGGACCCTTTGATGATACAGGACCCACTGACATGATCCAGAAACATCTCCAATTTCCCGGTCCTCAATTCCATCATGGAGTCCCTTTGCCATGATAAGTATGTGTCCCTTGGTGCAGGGATGGCGATGCTTACATTGTCACATTGTTTGCACCATCTTATTCAGGTTGTGTGCTCCGTCAAGACTGACACCCAAGGAGAGTAGACACAAGGGCCAGGAAGTATTGCTCCACAGTTGGAAACCTGCCTTGTGAGCTGGGGGAGAAGGCAATTGGAATAGAGGTGGGATCAGTAGGTCAATGATGGTTGGAGAGGTCGATCGGGATGCTGAAGGTAGATAAAGGACCGAATGTGATAGCCTCTCAGTATTTATATTTTAAACCATAATGCCCAGAACTAGAGAGAGAGTACGGGGGAAATTGTCTGCCAAAGTGGCAGGGGGAGGCTGGGCTTGGGGAATAATGGGGACATTGGTGGTGGAAAATGTGCACTTCTGGAGGGATGGGTGTTCGATCATTGTATGACTGAAACTCAAACATGAAAGTTTTGTAACGGTATCTCATGGTGATTCCATTTAGAAAAGAGGCACATCCACTTCCTCCTCTCCCTTTCATCTGGAGAGCTTGCTGCCTCTTCTTGAGAACACAGAGCAGTGGGATGGCAGTCACTGATGTTCATGTCCTCATCTCTGCTCCCCTAACCCCTGCATCTTCCTCTCTCCACGCCCCCACAGTGCCCCACTGCTGTGGTCTGATCTGGGTGAACAAAGGCTCTCCACCTCAGTCTTCACAACACTCTTTCCTTGCCAAGAGCAGATGCGCAGGTACAGTGTCTGGTCTGCTGCCTCCCTCTCTCTGTCTACCTTTTTTGGGTCTCCTCCTCCTCACCCGTTGTTTCTTTGATTCCCACACCCAGTTGTGTCTACATTCTGCCCCCATACCCCTGTGGTCGGTTCCTCGACAGCTGTAATCTTGCCACTGATGAAGTTTACATAGGTGTGCATAGATCTATCCCTCATATGTGACATATAAAGAGACATAATAAGGAAATAATAAATGCCAGACACTATAAAAAGTAAGAACTAACCTACAGAGTGGAGTGGCAGGGGAAGAGAATCTGGGTGAGAGGAACTGGCTGGGGAGAGGGGACTGGAGTCAATTCTGGGGTGGGCAGTGGACCCTCTGGTGCTGGTGTGGTGGAGGGACACTGTGTCCATGGACCGCTACCACTGTAGCAGTGGGCAGTGCTGAAAGGAGGTAAAGGGATATGTATGATACCCTTTCAGTAACAGTACTGCAAACCACACTTCCTACAAGGGAAATGAGAGGGGGTGGGGTAGACAGACATACAGACAGACAGACAGGTGCTCTGGTCTGGTGTGTAGGACACTGTGTCCATGTTCCCTTCTCACTGTAGCAGTGGACAGTGAGCAGTGGGCAGTGGGTGCTCTGGTGCTGGTGTGTAGGAGTCTGTGTCTATGGGCCCCTATCACTATAGCAGAGTGCAGTGGATACTCCGGTGCTGGTGTGCTAGAGTGACATTCTGTCCATGGAAACCTATCGCAATAGCATTAGAAATCATGGTACCAAATCTTTTAGAAATATAAAGAATCACTCATGGTGCCCCCAGATCTCCTGAGCATCCCATGGGGGAGTCTCCCCAACCTCAAGAGAGACCGTGGAACCAGCCCAGTGGTCGCACATGCGTACTGAGGGGCGCAAAGGCCATGTGCTGCCAGACACATGCCCAGCCCAGCACCACTGCCAGCGGGTGTCCTGTCCTCTTGCAGACCCAGCAGCCAACATAGCCTTCCTGGGGAACATAGCAGAGGTGCCCCGGGCCTCTGCCCAGGTGCAGCACCCCAGAGGGGCAGTCCTGTATGGGGCAGCAGACAGGCACCTTCTGAGGCAATAAGGCTCCAGGAGGCTCCAGATGTCTCCCAGGGTTTAGCAGCAGTGTAGGGTAAACTCACAGGCTTGGTCCCCGGCACAGTGTACGTTCACTGGAGCAGTCAAGAGTAACTCCTCAGTACAGAGCCATGAGGAGCCCAAGCACTTCTGAGTGTGACTCGACTGCCCCCAAATTGTTTTAATATTTCTGCTATGGGGGTATATGTTATTCACTTGCATCGACACTAATGTGTCCAAACACCTCCGCCACTGATTTTTGTCCTGTCTCGTCTGTCCCTTCCCTCTTTGCAATGTAATTTTATATAAATTTAAATTCACTAAATATTTTAAGAAACACATTTTATGCTTAACTTTTCATAAATAGTAGCACTATAGCACTGTCCTCCCGTTGTTCATTGATTTGCTCGAGTGGGCACCAGTAATGTCTCATAACTAATTGTGAGGTTTGTTGTTACTGTTTTTGGCATATTGAACACATCACAGGTAGCTTTCCAGGCTTTGCCGTGAGGGCGAGATACTCTCAGGAGCTTGTTGGGCTCTCCTAGAGGGGCAGAGGAATCAAACCTGGGTCGCCCGCATGCAAGGCAAACACCGTACCCGCTGTGCTATCGCTCCAGCCCTCATTAATAGTAATAAGTGCAAATAATTAAAATATTTAACACTGAAGAGTTGTTTTCCTACTGTTTCTCAATTATTAGAGTTGTAAGTAGTTTTGAAAAACTATGTAGTAGTCTGGTCTGGAGCGATAGCACAGCGGTAGGGCGTTTGCCTTGCACGCAGCCAACATGGCCGACCCGAGTTCGATTCCTTTGCCCCTCCCCGAGAGCCCGGCAAGCTACCTAGAGCATCTCACGCGCACCCAGAGTCTGGCAAGCTACCCGTGACGTACTGTACTGATATGCCCAACACAGTAACAACAAAGTCTCCAATGGAGACGTTACTGGGCCTGCTTGAGCAAATCGATGAACAACGGGAGGACAGTGATACAGTGATGTAGTAGTCTAATTCCCTGAGAATCTATAAGATCCCGAGTTTCAAATATCTTGTCACTGAAAATAAAGAATGGCTTTCAGACACCCGTTCTACAGGTACCAGGACCATCACGATCAGGATCACGATCAGCCTGTTGCTCGTCGATTGCCTCGAGCAGGCACCAGTAATGTCTCCTTCTTTCTAGCCCTGAGATTTTAAAAGAGCCATATTCAATGCTCTTTTAGTGTTAGGAGAATGAGACCTATCATTGTTACTGGGATTTGGCATATTGAGTATGACACGGGAAGTTTGCCAGACTCTGCCATGCAAGCAGGACACCCTCAGTAGCCTGCCAGGTTCTCAGAAGTAAGAACGAGATAATAAGATTGTGGCCACGCCCTTCCGGGAGCTGGGTTTTTATAGTCTCTGGGTCTTAGCCGTTGATGTTTTTTCATACATGATTATATTAGGATTCTTTATTTCCTCAGAAGGTCTTTGCTGCCTCCTTGCAGGGAGCCCTTCCTCACCAAGCACACACCTTTAAACACTGATGATTCAGCCTGCTGGAGCATGCCTACTCAGAGCTGTTAGGGAACTTCCCCCTGGAAGCAGCCCCATCACCTGCCTGATTTAGAACACAGTTTCTCAAGAGACTCCAGAAGCAGTGGCTCAAGCCAGGCCCCACCAAGAATGAAAGTCTTGCCCTGAGTGCAGATTCAGACTCACATAAATGGCGATTTCTTACTGTTTGTTTTGTTTTGGAGTCACACTCAGTTGTTCTCAGAGTTTACTCCTGGCTCAGAGGTCACTCCTGACAGTGCTCAGGGAGCCACATAGGATACCTGGAGTGGAGCCTGGGTTGACCATGTGCACAGTAAGTGTCCTAAGTGCTGTACTATTTCTTCAGGCCTCCACTTAGGTATTTAAAATTAACAGTTCCTTCTGCTGTTCTATACTCTAGACAGCATCCTAATGCCTGTTGGCCCTCGAAGAGAAATATGTGTGCACACAGGACAGGAGACGCCGCAGGGCTAGAGACTCAGGAAGAGGGCCTCCATCAAAATCCTAGTTTCAAGGTATCTTATCCACACCAATAATTCTGCATTCATTGCAGTCAGGTGATCTATGCTTATTTAACAGTCTGCATCCATAGGAGTTTTGCTGGGGTGGGGGTTTTTAATATTTCTTTTTTTATGCATGTTTTTGTCCTCCATTGTCAGATATGAATTAAGGGGCTGACTTAGATCTGGCTTATTTCATGCTGAAGATCACCATGAAAGAAGTGTGAACAGAATTATTTGATCTGGTGAGGAAAATATCCCTTCAACTGTAAACTACATTCTATCTTCAGAATCCCTGCCATGAAGTTCACCTTCAGTCCAAGACATATTTTGCTTTTGCTTTTTCATTTTGGAGGGGCCACACTGGTTTATGTTCAGGGCTTACTCCTGGTGAGACCAGATGGGGTTCTGGCGACTGAACCCAGATCAGTCTTTCTGCTCTACCAACCCTCCAGACACTCCAAGACATAATTTGGGGTGGCAAGTTTTTGAATCTCTACAGTCATATATTTGAATATTCTTGAGAAGCTCCATAACTCAAAAGTTGTTTTATTCAATTATTTTAGAAAATCCTTTTAATAATCCATACCAAAGGTTTAGTCTAATCTTACTTGATAATCTCAACTGAACAATCACCACATACTTCACTTTAATTTTCAACATTAAACATAGCGATAGCACAGCGGTAGGGCATTTGCCTTGCACGCAGCCAACATGGCTGACCCGAGTTCGATTCCTCCGCCCCTCTCGGAGAGCCCGGCAAGCTACTGAGAGTATCTCACCCGCACGGCAGAGCCTGGCAAGCCACCCGTGATATGTTCGATATGCCAAACACAGTAACAACAAAATCTCCAATGGAGACGTTACTGGGCCCGCTCGAGCAAATCGATGAACAACGGGAGGGACTTTACCTTTACCTTTACCTTTAAACATAGCCCAAACTATACCTTTACTATAACAGAACACTAGTCCTAAGCCAAAATTATCCTTGAGTAACCCTAACCGAAGGCTTGACCTAACCTTATCTATTAGCATTTAGCGAACAATCTCCCTATACTTTACTTGCATCTTGTACTTGTGGGTGGAGTGATAGCACAGTGGGTAGGGCGTTTGCCTTGCACGTGGCTGACCTGGGTTCGATTCCTCCGTCCCTCTCGGAGAGCCCAGCAAGTACCGAGAGTATCCTGCCTGCATGGAAGAGCTGGGCAAGCTACCCGTGGCATATTCGATTTTCCCAAAACAGTAACAAGTCTCACAATGGAGACGTTACTGGTGTCCTCTCGAGCGATGAACAACTGGAGGATAGTGCTACAGTGCTTGTACTTGTACAAGTAGCCCAGTCTATATCCTTACTCTAACAGAACCCAAACCCTAATAACAGTAAACCAAAAACAGCAAAGCCACATTCTTATAATCCCCAACCTAAAGGCTGGGCATAAACTTACCTATTAGCCTCAACCAAACAATCTCCCTAGACTTTCCTTCATTTTCAGTTTTAAAAGCAGTCAAACCCTTATCAAACAAAACTTTAATCCAAACCCAAACCTGAATGCAATCCACATTCTTTTAGTAACCCACACCAAAGGCTCTGCCTAATTAGCCTCAAATGAACCAACACTCTTTCTCTAATAACCCCAACCACGTGCTAATTCACATTGTTTTAATATCCCATACCAAATACTTGGCCTAAACTTACCTGTTGTCCTCAGATGAAAAATTGCCCTATGTATTATTTTCTCTTTTCAACTTTAAACATAGTCAAACCAATACTTACTTTACAGAACCCTACCCCTACGTCAATTCACATTGTTTTATTCTTTATTTTTTAATTGGATCACCATTAGATATAGGTACAAAGCTGTTCATGATCTGGTTTTAGTCAAACAATGTTCCACACCCATCCCTTCATCAGTGCACATTTCCGACAACCAATGCCCCCAATTTCTCTCCTGTAGGAGAACATTGGTTTGCCTTTCCTTCCCAGCCACAGGGAGCTTGGGGTTGTTGATTGCTCCCTTAACCTGTCAATTACCTTTGCCTCCTGATCAGACTCTGCTGACTTGTAAATATTGTTTTTCTCTCTTAATGTCCTTTGCATAGTTAGCTACCTCAGAGCCATTGCTTTTTGTATGGACACAGGAAGACAGTTAAAAAGACATGCTTTTGTAACTTGGGAGTTGATTGACTCCAGATAATATTACCTCGTAGACATCTGCTCTCTCAACTTAAGCCTCAGTTGCCCTTACTGCCTACATCCCCCAAATGAGGGCCCCGATGATGGACTGGATGGACCCAGGGCAAGCGGTGAACTACCCTGGCATCAAAATGGGCCTGGCCAAAGTCCCCTAATACTGAACTATAAGTTAAGAGCAAGGTCATAGAAAATTCCGTCATGACCCAAAAGCAATAACTAGATTTGGGCCCTACCGCGGTTAGGAATGATCGATCTGGCCTGAGCACTGTAGTCTGAGTCTGTGGTGAGATGTCCCTAGGAGAGTTGTCCTACAAGTCTAATTGTGTCTATTCCTGTGTCCATACAGAATGGCAATTATTAGGAAGTTGAATTAAGACGTTAATTAACTTTCTGGTCTAAGGAGAGGAGAAACACACCTTAAGTGCTGTTTTGCCCTGGTGGTCAGAAAGGCTTGAAGAACATGTTTATTGTACCTGGGGTTGGGGGGAGGCACGGTTTGGGAGGCTTGGTTGGAGAAGAGGCAGTAAAAAAGATGGCTGCAGAGATTTGGTGAAAAAAGAAAGAGAGGTAGAGTTGGAGAGAGGCAGAGTTGGAGATGTGGGCAGAGCAAGAGACAGAGTTAGCGAGTGAGGGTTGGAGAGAGAATTGTGGAGTGTGTTAAAGAGAGGTTGGAGAGAGCTGGAGAGAGTTGGGAGCAAGTTGTGGAGTGAGTCATGGCTAGATGGGGAGAAAGGGTGGAGAGAGTTTGGGAGAGACAAGAGATGGAATAAGGCAACTTATTATCAACCAGCTTGACCCTCGTTTCTCCTCTGTTGGCCTCAGGCAATGGTCATCCCAGGTGGGGAAGCGGTTCAAGAGCACTGAACAGTGAGAGAGAGCCACGAGGAGAGCCCATGAATATCCGTTAATCTGTGATCATTCCTAGCGACACCTGGGTAAAAGGAGTTTCAACAGTCAGGGAAAGAAGCTTAGGGAGAAGCCCAGGAGAGGAGAGCACAGAGAGGAGCCCAGGAGAGCCCAGGGAGGAGTCCAGGGCAGGAGAGCATATTGGAGCCCTGAGAGACAGCAGGGCAGGCCGCCCACCAGGCGCGCACTGCCTGCTGGAGGATGGACAGCGGGGTCTGCACCAGTGACCGGGGTCTGCACGGTGACTGGGATCTGCACCGTGACTGGCGTCTACACTGGGTGACCGGGGTCTGCACAGGGAGACCCGCGGCTGGAGCCGGACAGGAGGGAGCCGCGCTCGGACCCCCGAGTTCGCACCAGGCACAGCCTCCTCACTCAGGGGCACCCTCGGCTCCCCTCCTGCGAGCGCCCGCGTGCCTGGGGTCTCGCGCAGATCCCCGCAGGATGTGCGGACACCGGAGGCCGGTCACACTCAGTCGGGAGCGAGTGTAGCCAGAGCGACAGAGCCCGGCTCGCCCTGCAACAGCTGCGGGACTGGAGGAGTGGGTGAGGGTGGGTACCGCACTGCGCCTGCGCACTCGGAAAGTCGCCCTCAGCGCGTCAAGCCCAGCACACGATCCCCCCATGTACCACCAGGTGGCGGTGCTGAGCCAGGAGTAACAGAGACATCCACCAAGGATGACCCCAGAAGTCACTTATTTCAACTCATATTAAAGTTGCCTGTATTGGGTGGCGGCGGTTGGGGGCCAGAATTTCCCTTCCATCACTACATTCTAAAGTCAGAGAATGTATTTTAATTGCTTTTGCCACTATCCTCTAAAGCAACAGGATTCAGTACTGCATAGACAGTTCAATGGGTAGGGCGCTTCCCTTGCACATAGGGATCCGAGATCCATGCCCGGAATCCCATATGGTCGCTTGAGTCCACCAAGAGTAATCCTTGAGCAAAGCCAGGTGTGAACCAAAATCCAAAATATAAAGAGCAGGAGGTAGGATGCTTGCCTTCATTCTGCAGATCCAGTTCAGATCCACAGCAGCACGTGTGTTCCATGAGAGGCAGAAAAATCAGAGCACCGCTGGACGTGGTCAAATTGAACCCCGCCCCCCGAATACTATTGATGCAGGTGCAGGAGAAGTGGGGGCAGAGGGTTTCTATGTTCAATCGCGAATCCCAGGTTCTTCAATATTTTCAAGAATGAAAATATTAAATAATAAAGATTCTCAGAGTTAGAAAGTAGAAAAGTTTATGATAAGTAGAAGAGAAAAATAGGAGATTCCCAAAGTGGGAGGGAACTTAGTGTGGGCCTATGGCTCTTTTTGTGAGACTTTGACAGGAAAACCAGGTCTTTGTGTGACAGAGAATGCAGGGAATCTACAGGGTGGTCTTGCTGGTTTATCTTTCTGGTCGTCTACCTCAGGTATTGTTCATTATCTTAGCCTTGTGACTCCCAATTCTAGGACAACCTCTGAAATGTAATTAATGAAAGAAACATTATGGGAGGGCTGGAGCAATAGTACAATGGGTTGAGCACTTGTCTTCTATGCAACAGAACCAGGTTCAATCTCTGGCACTACATATGGTCCCTTCAACCTGGCCAAGACTGATTTGTGAGCACAGATCTGGGGAACTTCGGGAATGTTTAAGATTTTGGCCTTGAACATGAGGTGTAGTAAATCAATGGGGGAAATGGAACTGCTTGTGAGGGGGAAGAGTGGACATCCCTCTTGTTGGCAAGGGGAAACTGAGGCTTCCTCTTTCACTATCAAATGATGACATATTCATGAAGGTGTTACTTGGTTACATAAAACACTTTATTAAGTTTTTCAATTTTGTTTATATCTAAGTTACAGGACATATCAGTTTGGACTCATGAGTGAGTGAGAAGCAGATTCTCACTATGTATTTGGTGAATGAAAGCTCAATTGAGTCACTTAACGCTTTTCTATTCTACTAGATTTTATCAGTTTTTCCTTTAACATTTTCTCGTTTATTGGTTATTATTTATCTATACAACCTCTGAAATGTAATTAATGAAAGAAACATTATGGTAGGGCTGGAGCAATAGTACAATGGGTTGAGCACTTGTCTTATATGCAACCGAACCAGGTTCGATCCCTGGCACTACATATGGTCCCTTCAACCTGGCCAAGATTGATTTTTGAGCACAGATCTGAGAGTAATTCCTGAGTATTCCCAGGTGTGGCCCCCAAAACAAACCAAACAAAAAGTACTTTTATGGATCAGTAATATAATGGACTGAGTGCATGCAAGAGTCTCAAGTTTAGTCCATGAACAGATTCCAGGCCCCCAAGCACTACCAGGAATAATGTTGAAAAACAAAGCAAAAAAACCCCATAAACTCAAAATTATTTATTATGATTTGGATTCTGTCTTATCTGGAATGAGAGACTATGTGTTAGATGACATCCTAGGGATCTTCACTGGGTGGAGTTATCACTGCACCATAGTAGAGCTCTAGCCAGAGACAGTAGAGACTTGCTTAGACAAAGGATTATTTTGTAGACATGTGAAACGGTGATATTTCTGAACAATTTCTCAGAGTGGAGCTTAATTTATCTGAGTTAGATGACCAGATACGTAAAATTTAACACAGAGCAAGGTGAAACTTACCATCTCCTTTTCAAGTTCACTGCCTTAGCAGTGGTAGGTTGGTGAGTGGGTTTGAAGTAGAGCATTAATCACCTTTTGGGTTACTAATTGTTTTTTTCCATCTTTAGTGTTTTGAAATTCTGACCCCGGCTAATTTGAGTTGTATTTACTAATGTGATTGTGTAGTTTCCCCATCTTAGGGGAACATTTGCTTTTGTTTCAATATTTCAGCTGTGCTCCTGTTCTTTCCTCCAACTAAACATTTTCTAAGAAGTGTAACTTCACCATTGGAATGAAGCGTTAATTAACTCTCTCAGCCTTCTAGAGGCTTTCCAATTTCTCTGACTCCTTGTAATCCATAAGTACCCCTTTGCAGTGGATCCACATAAGATATAGTTCTGAACTCTGGAGTCCTGTTTGTGGCTGGCTTTACAGCCATATAGCTCTGTGTCAGGTGAACTTGATCTGGCACCATTTAATAATTTCTAAGCCATTTTCGGGGTTTGATTGTGGTGGAAGGAAGTACAGTAACTTTATACACGCTAAACATGAACATTAACAATTATAAAAAGCAATACTCAAATAATAATACCCATATTTGTTGTGTGTGTGTGTGTGTGTATGTGTGTATGCTGATACCCAGGCATTGTTTTAGCAGAAGAGTAGTGTTTCATTTCTGGCTGCATTTTCTCCCAGTAGCCAGAGTGAAAGTGAACAAAAAGTGGGAGTACAACTTAGCTTTCAGGATGATATGTTCTTGTTTTTTTTCCTCTTTTAACTGCTCTAAAATGAGTCTCACTCAGTATTGTGAAAAATCAAGTGTCTCTGATGAACTCATTCTAAGGATATTTCTTAGATATATTTCTTAGATATATTTCTTAGATATGGGGGGATGTATGTTGGTACTACCTCCTAAATGGTGCTCTGAAGGTCTGGGACCCTTCTTGGCATTTCCTAGACAGCTGTGCATGAAGTTCATTTCAGGATGCTGCTTGGGCCCTGAGAGTTTGGCCAGGCATCCATATTGGTTGTCAAGTGCCTCCGAGACCAGAATTAACAGGTCCCAGGGCTGCAGCTGGAGATGCTTGGGGGGCTATGTGATGTCAGGGATCAAACCATGGTTGGCTTCATGCAAGGCTTGCACCTTAATCCATGTACTGTACCCTAAACCCTATTCTAAGAATCCTTAGATTTATTAATATGATTTAAATCATAGTTTTAATTATTCAAAGTACCCTTTCCCCACTAACTTCTGAAAGTCTTATATACTCATTGGAAAAACTTGAAAATACTAAAATTATATGAAACACAAAAAGATATATAATTCACCTAGGGAATTGCTGTTAATTGAAATTTTATTTATAACTAGTCTTCCATATTTTTGCACTTTGTATCTTTGTATCTTTAAAGTGTTTAAAGAGAGACGCCTGCAGAAAAGTAGCTCTGAGACTCTGTCTTTCCCTCTTCACCGCTCACACTGCACTGATCACAAATCAAGGAGCCCAAAGAGTACCAGATAAAAGAGACCCTAACAAAAACACTGCAAGACATATCATAGTTAGAATGATTGATGCTGCCAATAGAGATTACTGCAAGCAGCAAGATCAAAGAAGGAAATCACATACAAAGGAGCTCCCCTTAGATTCACAGCAGATCTATCAGAGGAAACCCTCCAAGCCCTAAGGCAGTGGCAAGATATAGTGAAAAAAAACTCACTGAAATGAATGCTTCACCAAGAATACTCTATCCAGCTAATCTCTCACTCAAATTAGAAGGAACGGTACACTATTTTCTAGACAAACAGCAGCTCAAAAACAAACCTAAAATAAGGGCTAAAGGGGCTACTGTAAGACAGGACAAACCTTACAACCACAACACACCCTTACAGAAAGATGACACAAAACTTCATAACAAGAATCTCTCTGAATGTCAACGGTCTAAATTCAGCAATTAAGAGACACAGAGTGGCAAAATGGATTCAGAGACAGAACCCAACATTCTGCTGCCTACAAGAAACTCATCTCAACAGCCAAAGCAAACACAGACTCAAAGTCAAAGGATGGAAAACAATCATGCAAGCTAAGAGCTCCCTCAAAAAAGTTGGGGTGGCCATACTAGTATCCGACAGCATTAATTTCCCGTCGAAAAAGATTAGAAGGGACAGCAAAGGCTATTTTCGCTTCATCAAGGGACACATACAACAGGAAGAAATCACACTCTTAAATGTATACACACCTAATGAGCGAACAGCTAAATATTTAAAACAACTGCTAACAGATTTAAGGAGAACATTGCTAGCAACACAATAGTAGCTGGAGATTTCAACATCACCTTATGATCTCTGGATAGATCAACAAGAACAAAACTCAGCAAGGAAACCTTGACTTTGAAAGAAGAAATAGAAGACAGAGGGCTTATAAACCTATACAGGGCTTTCACAAGATCACAAGCATCCTGTTGTTCGTGGATCTCCTCTAGCAGGCACCAGTAATGTCTCCTTCTTCCTAGCCCTGAGATTTTAAAAGAGCCATTTCAATGCTCTTTCAGGGTTAGGAGAATGAGACCCATCATTGTTACTGGTATTTGGCATATTGAGTACGACACGGGAAGTTTGCCAGACTCTTCCATGCGGGCAGGATACTTTTTTTTTTCCCTTTATTTTATTTTATTTTTTTAAAGTTGTAGATTTACAATTTTTTGTGCTTTGGTTTCAATCATACAATGATCAGATACCCATCCCTCCACCAGTGCCCATCTTCCACCACCATGGATAATATCCCTCCCACCCCCATCCCCCCATCCCCCCTGTCTCTGTGGCAGGGCAATCCCCTTTGTTCTCTCTCTCCTTTTGGGTGTTGTGGTCTGCAAAAGAGGCATTGAGTGGCAAACATGTTCAGTCCATAGTCTACTTTCGACATGCATCTCCCCTCCTGGGAGGATCCTCCAAACATCCTTTATTTGGTGCTCCCTTCTCTATCTGAACAGCCCTTTACTCTAGGATACCCGGCTGGCCTCTAAGTTATGGAGTAATCCTCCTGGTGCTGATCTCAGCTATTCTTGGGTATTAATCTCATACTTTGTTACTTTATATCCCCCAGATGAATGCAATCTTTCTATGTCTATCCCTCTCTTTCTGACTCATTTCGCTTAGCATGATACTTTCCATATTGTACCACTTGTATGTAAATTTCATGACTTCATCTTTTCTAAGAGCTACATAGTACTCCATTGTGTAGATGTACCAAAGTTTCTTTAACCAGTCATCTGTTCTTGGGCATTCAGGTTTCTTCCAGTTTCTGGCTATTGTAAAGAGTGCTGCAATGAACAAACAAGTGCAGATGTCACTTCGACTATACATTTTTGCCTCTCTGGGATATATTCCCAGGAGTGGTATTGCTGGGTCAAATGGGAGCTCAATTTCTAATTTTTTGAGAATCGTCCATACTGTTTTCCAAATGGGCTGAACCAGTCGGCATTCCCACCAACAGTGAAGGAGTGTCCCTTTCTCGCCACATCCGCGCCAGCATCGGTTGCTTTTGTTCTTTTGAATGTGGGCCAGTCTCTGAGGTGTGAGATGGTATCTCATTGTGGTTTTGATCTGCATCTCCCTGATGATTAATGATGTAGAGCATTTTCTCATGTGCTTTTTTGCCATTCGGATTTCTTCTTTGAGAAAGTTTCTGTTCATTTCATTGCCCCATTTTTGGATGGGGTTGGATGTTTTCTTCTTGTGGAGTTTAACCAGTATTTTGTATATCCTGGATATCAACCCCTTGTCAGATGTGTATTTGGTGAATATCCTTTCCCATTCTGTAGACTGTCTTTGTATTTTGGTCACTGTTTCTTTGGAGGTGCAGAAACTTCTTAGTTTAATATAGTCCCATTTATCTATCTCTGTTTTCACTTGCTCGGCCAGTGGCGTGGCATCTTTGAAGATACCATTAGCTTCAATGTCATGGAGGGTTTTGCCAACTTTATCTTCAATGTACCTTATGGTTTCTGGTCTGATGTTGAGGTCTTTAATCCATTTTGATCTTACTTTTGTACATGGTGTTAGGCAGAGTTCTGAGCCTATTTTTTTGCATGTAGCCGTCCAGTGATGCCAACACAATTTATTAAAGAGGCTTTCCTTACTCCACTTCACATTACTTGCACCTTTATCAAAGATTAGATGAGCATATGATTGAGGGGAGATGTCAGTGTATTCAACCCTGTTCCATTGGTCTGCAGTTCGGGCAGGATACTTTTGGTGCCTGCCAGGTTCTCCAAAAGCATTTGCGGCCGCGCGCTTCCAGGAGCTGGGTTTTATAGTCTCTGCATCTTGGCCGTTGATGGGACCAATCTGGTGCTGGCGGCAGCTGATGGGTATGACGCCTACCTACTGGAAGATGGGGGGTCTGGTTGGAGAAGGCCCAGTCCCAATCCAAGTAGGCTTGGAGACCTCAGCCCCAGGACCTGCATGCCTGGGTTCCTCTGCCAGTTCCTTCATGCATGAAGCTTGTCCGGACATGTGGAGAGTGGTCTCAGCATGGCTTTGGCTGGCTCCAGAGGTCCTCAGCTGCTGGGGCTCTGCTCGGGGAAGGGGGGGGAGAGAAACTCAACTATCACCTCTCCAAGGGGCCCGGTGAGGACAGCCAGGCATGGGGGCTGGAGACTCTGTATGAAATACTACTGTTAAAAAATTATCAAACAGTGGCTAAAATGAAATTTAACACTAAATATTTAAAATTTTTTTAATATTCAAATTGCTGTCTCCAATAATTGGTCATTTTACAACATGCCAACTTAACTATACCTAGTATTATTCCTTGTACTGAAATCCACTGTATCTATTTCAGTTTTTTTTAGGAGGGTGGTGTTGGGTCCACTCCCACCTTGCTTAGGTAGTACTCCTGGCTTTGTGCTCGGGAGCACTCTCCAGGGAGCATATGTGGTGCCTGGGAGTAAATTGCAGCTGGTGACAAGCCAGACAAATGTCTAAACAATTGTGTGCCTTCCCTGCCTCTCTTCAGAAATTTGAAACACAGTGTTTGCTTTTTCCGCCCCCAAGTGCAGAGCTGTTCAGTCTTTATGGTGCTGGGGACAACCAGGCCATACAGAGAATGCTCTAGTGCTCTTGGGGTCTCCAGTATCTAACCTTGAGGTGGTCAGGGGACTCTTAAGTCTATTTAGCTCCCAGTGTTGAGGGAGGGGCGATGTAGTGCCCATATCAAAGTCAGGTTCAGCACCTGCGAAATATGCACCACTGACTAATGAGCTATCATTGATTAAGAACCTAAAAATAAGGGTCATGCTAATCCAGTCAAGACCTATTGAAAATTAGGGTACCAAATAAATAAGGCCTCTAATAAAGTGTTTTCTGTCCAGTCCCAATCCGCAGAAGCAGTGGCCACCAGTTCTGTGCTACAGCAGGGCTAATGCAACAGCCAAAGTCAGTGTCAGCTCACTGCACAGAGGTAACAGACTTCGACCTCTGGTCAACGCGGCATTCCTCAGCTTCTGCACTGCTGGCCAGAGAGTTCCCAGGATGTGACTGGGGTAGTGGTAGATCTTTTCGGTCCCTGGAAATCCTCAGGAGTAGCTTTCTCAACCTGAGTGGTGAGTCTGCTGGGTTTCCTTGAAGTAAACCTACTAAAACACACTCACACACTCGGTGAATGCAAGCTCTAAATAAGACAAAAGAGAATGTCTGACACATTGCTTTCTCTTCTCCTCTGCTAGTAATTCACGAAATAATCCACAAAGTAATGGGTTACGTTTACTTCTGATAAGTAGTGCCACTTATTTTGCATCAACACATTAAGAAATACACAAATTCCTTTCATCTAAAATGTAAAGAGTTTCTTTGGACTCAGCGTAAAAGTTTAGAGCAGGGTGATTTTTTCTGGGGACATCCGGTCATATTCCCATACTAGAGACCTTCAGGTCGGTTTTGTTTAAGCTTTTCCTGTCCTATAATGTCTTGTCAGTTGTTTCCTCTGGGTCAGAATCTGTCCCATGATTGTGCTCTTCACAAATTATATTACTTTGGCTTCAAGTGTTCAGAAACAAGAGTTCTCATGACAGACAACAAAGCAATAGTAGACAGAGAATCAATTCAATAATAGAGAGAGAATCAACTAATAGTTATCTGGGAATAAAAATAACTGAGTCACTTGGGAAGAAAAATATCTCCACTTTCATCAACCCCTGCCAGATCAAAAGTCTGCTTCTCCTGAAAAGGAGCATAACTTGAGACCCCCATAACCATGCCACTGGACTCTGCACCAGGCTGTTTCATATGGAGCACTTCAGAGGGGGGCAGGTGAGAGCCCTCCCTGCCCCAAGAGACCCAGCTCTGACAGCCAAAATCTCCACAACCCTACCACCCTACCACCATGACTCTGTGGGGTCATTCCCCATGTGCTCAAGCAGAGTCTCACACGTTAGTGAACATATTCCTGGAAACAGCATAAAACATCCCCCGCCCAATCTCCATAATTACCACACCACATTTGATGTGGTTCAGATAGTAGCAACAAATCATAGAGGGAAATATATATGCATATATATATTTCTTCACAGTTTCCTATATGAATAATTTTTGTAAGCATGTTCAGCAGTACTACATAACAGACAATATGAAATATATTATTTCTGTTGTGTTTGGGACAGGGATTGGGGCTTGGGATGGAAACATCCTGAATTTGGTGGTGGTAAGATGTAATGGTGGTGGGATGGGTGTTTGAATATTCACGATCACAATCATCCTGTTGATCATAGATTGCCTTGAGCAGGCACCAGTAACTTCTCCTTCGTCCTAGCCCTGAGATTCGAAAAAGTGCCACATTCAAGGCTCTTTCAGGTTTAGGGGTTTAGGGGAATGAGACCCATCATTGTTACTGGCATTTGGCATATTGGGTATGCAATGGGGAGTTTGCGAGTTTGAATATTAAATGTAATCAAATATTGTGAACTAACTTATAAAATAAAAAAAAATCTGCACTTTCTTACTGAATACATTTAGCAAGGGCTAAATTATGTACCATTGCATTTCTAACATAAAAGCTCTGCTTTAATTTTTTAATTTTTTTATCTCTGTAAATTGTTTTATCAAGTATAAAACTACAAGTGCCATAAGAATTATCTTTGCAGATATTTGTAAGAATCTATTTTGGCTCTGTAAAAATACTTGATGTTGCTGAGGTTTCTTGTGCTCTACACTACATAGATGTTCTGCACTAGAACTTTGTAGAAAAAAATTTATTTCTTGTGGGTCAGGAGGCCATCTCATGTGGAAGACAGGGTAGCAGAATGCTTGCCACAGGATAATGTTGTGTCCCGTTCTACTCATGCAGTGCAACTCCTTCCACATGAGCGCATGCAATGCTGTTATGAAATAACATGAAAACCTGGTCATGTTATGACCAGGCACTTTAAGGTCTCTCATGCCATTTACCATATATTTGCAACACAGTTCTAATAGTAAAATAGTAAAGGTATTTAGAAACCTGCTTTAAAAACCACCTTTTCTCAAATTCTAACACACGCACAGACAAGACAACATTGTGGTAAAGCAAAAGAGACAAAACCAGGTTTCCAATGTGGCAAATCTTAAATCTGAAACACAGGTACAATAAATTTTGCAAAGGATCAACAATTTTACTTACAATTAAATATCTTATGATACAGAGTAAACTAGGCAGAAAGTCTGCTCTGTATTGCAAATTAACCGGGATACACTCTCCAGCCTTCAGAATTTAATTTCTAGGAAGACAAATGTTAAAGGGTTTAATAAAGCATTCACTTAGATGATTATGAACAAGGAAGACTTTTGGGCCGGAGCTATAGTACAGCAGCAGGACATTTGCCTTGCATGTGGCTGCCCGGGTTGGATCTTTGGCATCCCATATGGTCCCGTGAGCAATGCCAGGAGTAATTCCTGAGTGCAGAGTCAGGAGTAACCCTGAGCAATGCCAGGTGATCCAAAAAGCAAGGAAAAACAAAACCAAAAACACATAAAAAAAAAACCACAAAAGAAAACAAAGTAAAAAACCAAGACTAGTTTTGGACATGGTAACAAAGCTGACACATAATAAAATCATCTTCATATATTGCACTTTCAGGTACTTTGCAAAATAATTAGCAATATCATTTAACACTGATTAAAATAGTTTCCCGCAGTTATTGCTCAATTATTTAAAAAAATTTTATATTTATAAAGTTGTTCACAATACTTTATTACATACATTCACTATTTCAACACCAATCCCACCACCATTACACCTTCCCACCATCATTATTTTGAATTTTCCCACCCCCACCCAAGCCTGCCCCAAAGGCAGAGGCTAAATAATTGATTTTGTATTACTTATTATAAATAATATACTTAAAATTATCCAAAAAGACTTCCTTAGAGGAAAGTGTGTGAAATTTGTTGTATCTCACCAGCAGCCATTAAGCCCCGTGTAGGAAATCACTAACATGTTGTTACAGGTTGAGCCCTGTATATATATATATATATATATATACAGATCAGTTGCCTTCTACCTTACATCTCATCAAATGTAAATCTCTGACTTCTTTATTTATTATGACGATAACTGATGCTACTTGGCTCAGTGTTCGGGTAACTCCCAGCACTGTTTGGGGAACCATGTGTTGCTAAGGAGAGAACCGAGGGCTCACATATGTAAAACATACACAACAGTCCTCTTAGCCATCTCCCTGATGATCCTTCCTTATATTTATGGGAGGTGACTTGCACTAAATTTTGAGAATGGGGTGAGGTTAAGGTAAGCTTCCGAGTTTAGTGGGTTTTTTTGAGTATTAGAAATGATGCTTTCTGAAATGCTCTCATTCTTTTTCTTCTTATAGCTTGTTGTGGGACTTCTCTTTGTCTTTATTCCCCCCATCCTATTCAATTTTGTTTTTATCCTTAGGACTTTTACTTTGCATGTGGGCCCTGGTCTGGGAAGGGATCTTTGGTAGGTCACTTTCGACTGTTCATGAGGCTAGACTAGACCAACTCTTTCGAGTCTTTCTAATCCAGCCTATTTCTTATGTCATCATGACATGGGTACACTTTTTCTAGTGCCAATAACTATTCTCAAATTGGCTGGTTGTATTTTTCATTAAAGTTTCTTTTTTGAAAGGGGTGGCAGACCCTATCAGATGCAGCCTTTTATTCTCCCTGGCTTCTCCTTTATTGAGACCTCTATTTACATGCAGGTTTTGTGGCCATTTGTGTTTTGCTAGTATTCATTTGTAGTTTGTGGTTCCTTTTGTTATGAACTTTGCCCGAGTTTTCTTATTTCTCTAGTTCCTTTAGATAG
Source organism: Sorex fumeus (assembly GCF_029834395.1). NCBI lineage: Eukaryota > Metazoa > Chordata > Mammalia > Eulipotyphla > Soricidae > Sorex > Sorex fumeus. The sequence continues at coordinate 1,142,254 of NW_026606163.1, forward strand.
AATAAATGCTTTTCTCTGAATGCACAAGGATATTAAACTACAAAGGGCAAAATATCGTTGTGAAAGATATAGATAGGGCTGGTGATAACCAATTTCTATATGGGAACAGTCCCTGGCATTGCCCAGGTACCTAGTGGTACTCAAGCCCTGTGCTGGAGGCCCCTTTTGGCCCTGCAGTGTGTGGTGTCAGGAAGTTTTGGGAATGAGCCCAGGCCTCCCATGTGCAAGGCATGTTCTCTACTACTGGATCCATTTCTCCAACGCAAGAACCCATTTTTTTTATTTTACCTGTTAGTCAACATTTTTTTTGACAGGGGTTGGGGTGGTATTTAGGTTTGGGGATCATATCCAGTATTGATTAATGTTTATTACTACGATTTTTAAATTAAATCACCATGAGATACACCGTTAGAAAGCTGTTCATGGTCCAGTTTCAGTCATACAATGTTCTGACCCCCATCCCTCCACCAGTGTAGATTTCCCACCACCAGTGTCCTCCAGTTTCTTACTGCCACCCTCAACTCCCAGCCTACCTCTATTGTAGACAGTTTTCCTCTATCTCTCTCTCACATACACACTATAGTTTGCAATATAAATATTGAAAGGTAATCGTATTTGTTCCTTTACCTACTTTTAGCACTCAGTTATTATCCGAGTAATCATTTACAATTATCCTTGTCATAGTGGATTCTTCACTATCCCAACTCTAAGTACTTTCCTAAAGGGATCACTCCTAGCAGTGCTCACGATGTTGTGCTTCCATATATGGTGCTAGAGATCAAACTGGGGTTGGTTGTGTTCAAGGCCACTTTTTTTTAATATTTCTTGACCCTCAACTTTTTAATTAAGTATTTTTTGAGAGAAGGTGGGATTGCCAAGAATAGAAATCATTTCTTCATACATTGCAAGCATGTATATCATGCATATATACACATGTATATCACTGAGTAACAACTAGGCTGGTAGTACAATATGAGGACCTGAGATAATTCAGACCTGTTTTGTGGACCATGTGGTATCAGGGATTGAACTGGGGTTGGGCACATATAAGGCATGCACCTTAACGTCTACTGTCCATCTGTCCCCCATCTAATCTTTTAAATTGCAATAAAATACAGCTTTAAAAACTTGCAGAATATACCTATTTCTTATATAGTAATTAAAAAATACAAATTAGTCAAATTCATATCACCCATAGTTTCAGGAATCACATATATACCACTGATATTTATGTATATCTCTATCTATCTATCTATCTATCTATCTATCTATTACTCTTCTTACACATTTCATCCCATCTAACTTATTTCCAGACATCTGGGAAAATTTTAATTATCAATAACAAAGTATATTTTGAAAAAGTTGGAAGACTGACCAAAAGTTTAAACGCTTCTATTCATGCCAGTAGTCAAAGGTAAGACTTCCGGGTCTTCTCTTAGTTGAGGGATGTTTTTGGTTTCAGGGAACCAGGGGAAGAAACATAAGTGAATTTTGGGTAAGTGGATATCAGGTTGACTATACGGATTCTCCTGGTAAGAGAAGCAGAGAACTCCTGGAACTGGAGGAAGCATTCAGGGAACTAGGACAAGACCCAGACTCTGCACCTTTTTGTGAACTCAGTCCACAGTAATGTGTTTATTTTCTTCTTAAACTGACTTAATCTTTCTTTCCTAGTGACTCAAATCTTTTCTTCCTGATATTTCTGCTTACCCTTTTAGGTTCCCTATTAGAGAGCCTGGCAAGCTACGGAGAGTATCCTGACCACATGGAAGAGCCTAGGAAAATCCCCGAAGTGTATTTGATAAGCCAAAAACAGTAACAATAAGCCTCACAATGGAGACATTACTGGCGCCCGCTTGAGAAAATTCTCTGCTTGGGAGGACAGTGCTACAATGCTGTAGTAGATCAGTAACATGTTGTTACAGGTTGAGTATTGTGTGCTAATATATATATATATATACATATAATTATTTTTTATCAAGATCGGTTGCCTTCTACCTTACATCCATCAAATGTGGTGTGCTACTCTTGGTATATCAGTGGCACACAGTATGAAATGCCCAGGAATTCTAAAATTTTAAATATGGCGCTAGAGCTGAAGTTAAATTTTTAACTGGATGGTGGTTTGCAGTTCGGAAGCATCTCTGTATCATGTTGGCTCTCTTCCAAAATTTATTTGTGAGTCTCTGGATCATGGTCATTAATGAGCTTAAAAAGGTCACTACTTTTTTTCTATTTTAAGGAGCAAACAATGAATTCCTAAGCTGGAGACTTCCTCCAGTCAGGAAGTGAGAGAAGTACAGAACAGAGCTACTTCTAAATTTACTCAATAACACTAAAATTTAAACCACAAGAAAATCTCAAAAATAAACTATTCCTAAGTGTAGTCTATTTTGGTGTATAACTTTGCCTTTCAACTAAGTGAAACTGACTGAAATTAGTTAACACATAACTTTATTTTACAGCTATATAAGTCTAAACTCTCCTTCCCGCCCCCCCTACCATTTTTTAAATGACAATGCCGCCCATGAAACTCCAAACAGGCTTGAATTTATAAATAGCAAATTTCATGGATTGTGCTAGAAGCTCTTCTCAGACTGTCATCCCCTTTTATTTTCTTCGAATTCAAGTTTTTCTGTAGAGTTTAGTTCTGGGAAGCCCTGTTTTCCAAAAGTTACCACAAAATAATATTTACTTATGTATTTCAACAGAGAATTCCTCAGAGTATATATTTTTCTCCATTAGAACACTAAACATCAAAATTGAGTCTTAATCCAGTAAAGCTGGAATCATTAAAGTTTCGTCGATTCGTCGATTGCCTTGAGCAGGCCCCAGTAACGTCTCCTTCATCCTGGCCCTGAGGTTATATTCAAGGCTCTTTAGGAGAATGAGACCCATCATTGTTGCTGGTATTTGGCATATTGGGTGCGCCACGGGGAGTTTGCCAGACTCTGCCGTGTGGGCAGGCTACATTCGGTAGCCTGCCAGTTTGTCAAAGTAGGAATGAGATGTCATAATAAGATGTCGAGCTGCCGCGAATGAGGCCGCGCGGTTCCGGGAGCTGGTTTTTATAGTCTCAGATGGCCGCTGATGGGATTACACGGCGCCAGGGGGCCAGTTGGTGGGTGTGACCCCCGCCTACTGGAATTTGGAGGATCTGGGTGGAGGATGCTCGACTCCAATCCGAGTAGGTTTGGAGATCTCGGCCCTGGAACCCACGTGGCTTTGTCCCTCTGCCGGTGTGTGGAGAGTGGTCTCAGCATGGTGGTGGCTGGTCCTGGAGGTCTTCGGCTGCCGGGGCCCTGGCCAGGGCGGGGAGAAAAGCTCAACCCGTTCCCCTCGAAGGGGCTCCGGCGAGGAATAGCCAGGCGCGGGGGCAGGAGACTGCGCTCTTCTCCTCCGGGAGCTGGTTTTTATAGTCTCAGAGTCTTGGCCGCTGATGGGATTACACGGCGCCAGGGGGCTAGTTGGTGGATGTTGGTTTAAGTTGCCAAAAAAGTTTAAGTTGCCAAAAACCTGACGTGATTCTAAATATTTTAAACATTTTGTTCTACTTTCCTTTCTTCAATCTAAATTAGAAGCTACTGATATTCATGACTTCACAGTCTGAGCTTTATTAATGATGCAGCTTTCCTTGAGGGCTTCTACTTCTGCTTTCAATCTCGCTCTAACTTTCTAGCCTTTACACACAGAAAATTGGACAAACTGACGGCACACATGTGCAAACTCACATACACACACATGCATACTCACAGTCTGTTGATTGAGTTTGCTGCTTCTCTGATCCCTCCCCACTCCAAATGGCCAGAAGACTTCAGGGTAGACCAAGAAAGACAGGGTGTTCACCAGGGCAAGTGGAGCCCTATTGGCCTACTGAGACCATCCAGTGTCCCTTCAGACTCCCCCCCACCTTCAAATGCCCCCTGCCCTGTCTGTCTCTTAGGGAAACAGGTCATGAAAGAGCTCTCTTGGCATCAAGTTGGCAAAGATAAATCATGAACAAGTAATTACTAAACCAAGACAGTGGTACATAAGCATTCTCAGCTTTTCTAGTTCTGAGCGAGGCATTTTCTCAGCAAACCAGGAGTCTCAAGGTGGCGGTCTTTCTGCAGCTTAAGTTGCAAAGGTGGAGGGGCTGCAGCCTGCTGAAGAGGAAGGAGGGCGGTGGGCACCACCGACAATAGGGAGGCAGGGAGAAGGTGGGAAGGGGGAGTATACCAGGGATATTGGTGCTTGGAAATGTGCACTGGTGGAGGGATGGGTGTTTGATCATTGTGTGATTCTAACCCAAACATGAAAGCTTGTACCTATCTCATGGTGATTCAATAAAATTTAAAAAAGGACACCTCTCTCTTTAGAGAGAGAAAACCAAAAAGTATTTCTCTTATCTCATGTCTCAGATTAGCTCATTTTTACCCTATTTCTTGGGTCTAAATCAGTGTTTCAAAAAAAACAAACTCAAAATCTCAAAAGCCCAAGTGTTGGAATTTTCTGTATTAGCCCTTTAAGTCCATATATTTTGAGAATAAGAAGTGTAAAGTAAGAATTTCTCAATGTTCCTTGGGCAGGGAGGGCTTTCATCCGCCCCCCCTTGGGGTGCCTGGAGTGAAACAGCTTGGCTCAGAGTCTGGTGGCATGGCTATGTCAGGTGTCATGTTACTCCCTTCCAGGAGAAAAAGCTGGGACAAAGCCCTGGTAATTGAAAGCCTCCAACCCAACTGCCACCATACTCAAGGCTGCTCCCCACATGCTCAGGCTGACTAGTGAACATATTCCTGGACCACGCGACACATCATAAGACACTCCATACCCATTCTCCATAAGTACCACACCACATTTGATGGGTGCCTACAAATAGTAGGCAAAAAATCATTTTGGGAAATATATATATGCGTATATACATATTTTCTGATATATAAACGAAAGCTCATATCACTGAACCTTTAATAACATGTTAGTGATATCCTAATGTATGTTTTAATGGCCCCTGCCAAAATAAAACAATCTTCACACTGTTTCCTCTTTGGAGACATTCTTGTAGCATTTTCAGTGGTTTTTCAAAACAGACAATACAAAACATATTATTTCAGTTGTGTTTTGGGCTGGAGCAATAGCAAAGCAGGTAGGGCATTTGCCTTGCATACAACTGGCCCGGCCAAGAAGGGTTCGATTCCTTCGCCCCTCTCGGAGAGGCTGGCAAGTTACCGAGAGTATCTCATCCACAAGGGTGAGATTGAATATAATATATATTCAATATGCCAGACACAGTCACAACAAGTCTCATGATGGAGACGTTACTGGGCCTGCCGCTTGAGCAAATCCATGAACAACTGGAGGACTGTGACCCTGTTTTGGGACAGGAACTGGGGCTTGGGATGGAAACATCCCAAATTGGGTGGTGGGAAGGTGTAATGGTGCTAGAATTGGTGTTTGAATATTATATATAATCATTTATTGTGAACTACCTTATAAAATTTTAAAAAGTGATTGTTTTTTGCTTTTATTTTTTTTTCTTTTTGGGTCACACCTGGCGATGCTCAGGGATTACTCCTGGCTCATGCACTCTGGAATTACTCCTGGCGGTGTTCGGGGGACTATATGGGATGCTGGGAATCGAACCCGGGTAGGCCATGTTGGCTGCATACAAGACAAACACACTACCCGCTGTGCTATCGCTCCAGGCCCAAACATTTAAAAAAAAAAAGAATTTCTCAGCGTTCCGTGTAGGAACCTGTCAGCTAACAAGTTTCAGAGAAATGATCAAAGCAACTTGGATGATGCCAACAGAGAGGAGGAGTTCTGGTTCTCTTGCCACTAAAAAACAAACTGTCAGGGACCCCTTATGCTCTCTTCCACGGAAGCTATTAACCCCTTGCTTCCTGGGGAATGGAAATCTTGGTAAAATAACGGTGAGTTTCTGAGGATAGGAAAGAAAGACGAGTAACTCCAAAATATTTCCTCCCAGCCATCTAAGAGAGAAAAGTTGCTCACTCCTCCACACGCAGAGTAATACGAAAAGAAAGTCCCAGGTCACCAGATGAAGTGGGGTAACAGGAAAGAGAAAAAGATGGTGAGCAGGGAAATGAATACCAGATCCTTGGGAATTCCCCAAAAGAAAAAGACAAACACTACACATGGGTGACTCATTAACCCTTCCCCACACTGAGTAGGTAGGTGATCAGTCTCTCCCAGGCCCCTGAGTGAGAACCATTGTGAAAGCAATGTTCAGAACAGGCAGGACTCTGTGGGCCGCTTGGGGCCAGTCCTGGCATCTGAGAATCAAACTCCATCCAGAAGGGAAACTCACTCCCCACATACTGAAAAGGACTCAGAATCCAAACCCTCCCTGGGAGAGGAGCTAGGGGCTTTCCTGGAAGTCTGTCCAGGTAAGAAGCTGTTAGGGAAGGTACCTGTTGTCAGTGAATCCCATTGATCCCTCGCCCACCTGGCCAACTTCTCCTGGAGTCTGTGGGCTGCTAAGGAAAGCTGGTACCCTCAGGCACCTTCTATAAGGACCCAGGTCTCCTTTCACCGACCAAGCCAGGAATTCCAAGTTGTCTTAGCATCATACCAGGGCCTCCAAATGTAACAGTTCGATTAGTCCATCACACCAAAACAAACTTTAGGACATTAAGCAATGAGAGTGAATTATTTCATGTCAAGTCTGACCGCAACCAGGCAATCTGCTGGAACTGTAGCCAGACAGGGGCACTGAGCACTTGACATAGGAACATTCCTGAAACCACTCACTGGGGGCAAAGAGAAGAGAAGCAAATAAATGGGGCTTCTCAACTGGTTTTGTTGTGACAATACACTAAGTTACACTGAAGCAGGAGGGGTCTTAGTTGTGGTTCCTGTTGCTGGAAATCTTTGTTATGGACACATTCTTTTAGGTACCATATATGAATTGACTAATTGTATCTGTGACCCTTCCCTACTTCTCCATCTGGGTAACAGGTGGGTGTGGGTCCTTCTGCTCCATTCTGAACCAAGACTTATTACTGATGACCTATTCTTCTCTGCTAAGTTCCTAGAATGAGCCACTCAGAGTTCCTGCCTCTGGCTGTCTCCTGGTTGCCTTTGCTTAGATCCCCTTCACATTTCTAACTTTTCTGTCACCATAGCAATACACCATGAGAAGGTATTTCTTAATTCAAGAGGTACAGCAGAAGTAGAGCAAAAGTACAATTTAACCCTTACAATATCAAAGTAGCCTGATACACCAATGGGAACAGTACATCACTGCTCAGACCACCTTGTACCCAGGGTTAAACCCAAAACTCACATGAAGCACTAGTAATAATGAAAAAAATTAAGAAATTTCACCATTCTTTGGACAGAGACAGAAGCCCAGAACACTTCTCAAGTGCTTCATAAATTCTGACACAGACTGACATGACCTAAAGCAACAAAATGCTCTTCATAACCACTGAACTACTAAAGCATCACAAGTGTCAATGAACCTACAAAAAGACTGAGGGGAGAAACAATAAGTAATTGAACAGAAGAGGTAAAGAATACAATAGTAGGACTCAGCATTAGAATGGAAGAAGCCAAAATTGAATCAGTGACACACGTGGCAGGGGGTGGGGGGAGTATGATACACCCAGAAGTTCAACCTGGACCTTCAGGGCGAGTGCATCAGCAGCCTGCTGTTGTCTTCATTGCTGCGGTGCCTTTGGTCGGACCCCAACAACTTTGGACCAAGTTTGCCAGGAAAGTAAACCACCAAAATTTACGTATGTGGGAGCCATACAGACAAACCACCGCTGGCTCAGCTATACAGGCTCATTTATTGGCCTTATTTTCAGAGACCCATAAATTTCGAAAGAGAACAAAAACCATAGTTAAGGGCGGTGGTGCACTGTTGGGTTGCAGGCGTGCCCTGCATGGCATATGCCAATTTCTCTGGAAAAGATGGAACCAAGGGCCATGATCCAGAGACACAAAAGAGTCTCGAACAGAGCAGCTTACTGCAGAGATGCCTCCAGAATTCAAGCCAGACCAACTTCACTGACATGCCCAGATTTGGGGGGGGTGTTTGGCAGGAATTGTCCCTCCACTTTCCCCCTAAACCCCACTTCCCTGGCGGTTGCCAACTTTCAGAACCCAGAGAGAAGTGCAGGTAAGCGGGTTCAGAGACAACAAACTCCTGGCATCAAGGGATAGGGGATGGGCCGGTCCCTCTCTTACCCCATCCCCATGGGACCCTGGATGTCATGCCCACAAATTGCCTCTGGCTGCTACTAAAGCTTCTTAATGGCCATGATCCAGAGACACACAAAAGAATCTCGAATTGAGCAGCTTGCTGCAAAGATTTCTACACACCCTACTTATCTAGAATGTTAGAATTCCAAGAGCACGCTAAGGCCCTTGTGACCACGAGACATCTTATGTGAATCATAACAAGAAATTCAAAAGGGAGCATAGGGGAGATTGTCTGCCATAGAGGCAGGGGGAGGGGTGGGAAGGTGGGGATACTGGGGACATTGGTGGTGGAAGATGTGCATTGGTGGAGGGATGGGTGTTTGATCCTTGTATGACTGAAACACAAATAGGGTAGTTTTTTAATTATCTCACAGTGATTCAATAATTTTTTTTTAAAAGACAGTACACATGTCCTCATCAATAAGCAAGAGATGGAGGCGAGAAAGATAGCAAACCAGGTAGGGCACTTACTTGCACATGACTGATCTGTTTGATCCCTTGTTCCCCATGTGGTCTGCTTAGCCAGCCAGGATTGTTCTCTGCATGCAGAGCCAGGGTAAGCCCAGAGCACCAGTGGATGTGGCCCACAAACAAATAAAAAAGAGGTCTAGAAAAGAAAAATTTTAAATAAATGATGTAAGCTATTTAACTGACAACAGAAGAGAAAAATCACTGAATTATAGAATTTCTGGAAGGACAGTAAAGAAACAAATGCAATAGTGTAGTGGGTAAGGTACTTTCTTGCATGAGGCTGACTTGGATCCAATATTCAATATCACCAAGGATCCTCCAAGTCCCACCAGGAGTGACCTCTGTGTACAGAGCCAGAGCACTTAATAGCCATGAGCACTGCTAGTGTAGACCCCAAACAAAAATTAAAATGAAAAAAATCAATAAAAAACCTCCCCAAGCAAAAGTACAGATCCAAAATGGATTTATTAACACAGAAGCAAGCCAAATTAGATCTTCAGCACCCACATGTTTTCCCAAGGCCCCTGGGTGTCACTCACAATCACTGAACCAGCAGTAAGATCTGAGCTCCTCTGGGACTGATGCAAAAAAACAATAACCTAGAAATCAAACTAATATTCACAACAAATGCAAAAAACTACATGAGTCTTATCAGTAATTTTACAAAGGAAAAGGAAAGGAATCCCGGAAATGGGAAAATACTACATGTTTATGGGCATGAAAAATTAACATTGCCCAAATGATAATGCACAAATTATACATATTTAATGCAGTTGTTCAAGATTCTGATGACATTCATCAACAATTTAGAAAAACTTTCAGTGAAATTAATACAGAATCATAAAACTCCCTGAGAACTAAAAGCAATTCTAAGAAAAAAGGAGGGAAGTATTGCTTTTCCTGACTTAATATTGTACTATAGTAAATTTTCTCGTTATAGGATGTATGGTTGTTAGTGAGACCCCAGAAATACCCAAAGGGGTCATGGGTGAATATTAGTTAACTGGAGGTGGTGGTGGTGGTGGGGATAGGCTAAGACTATAGGGTTAACCAATAAGATAGGAAGATATAGGAAGAATCAAGATTGAAAGGGGGCACATTAAAGATAAGGTCAGAAGCAACGTTGCAAAATATAGTAATCAAAACTGTGATCTATTGAAAAAAAAGCGAACTCTCCGGCCATGGGGTAGAATTGACAGCACACAGATATAACTCGCATAATTATTGAAAAATCTACGACAAAGTTGCTTGGTACATAAAGTCGGGCAGGCAAGTCCTCTTCAACTAACATGTGGGGAAAACTGGAAAATAAAATGTAAAAAAAGAAAAAGAAATACATATCTCGTATCCACCCAAACTTAACTCAAAGTGGATTATAGACTTTGAAATTGGACCATAATCCATACAATACATTTTTGAAAGCATATACAGACCTGTCTAGGAAAGGAACCTCATAGGTGTGTGCAATGGTTTGATTTTACTGGTAAAAGAAATAAAAATACAAAGGGGATTAAAACAAATGTACAAGTGATTACAGAACAAATGAAACTTGAGATAAAATTTTAAAACTGCCCTACTGAGTGGGAGAAAATATTTTCAAACATATAAAAAATAAAGCACCAATATCAAGATGTATAAAGCATGCAAAAGCTCAACAAAACGCAAATCATCACATCAAATAGGAGAGAAGTGAGAACCATCCACAAAGAAGACATACAAATGATCAATAAGTATATGAAAACATGTTCAGTATCAACTATTACCAGGATATTGCAAATCAAAACAATGAGATATTATCACCCACCAGTGAAAATGTCATATGTCACAAAGAGTAGAAACAACCACTGTAGGCAGGAATGTAAAAAAGGTTCCCTCACCTCACTGGGAAACTGAACTCGTTCAACTTCTAGTTAAAACACGCCAGAGATTTCACCAAAACAATAAAAATATAATTTCCATATGTTTCAGAGATTTCACTTTTTGGCATTGACCCACTAAAAACAAAAAATATTAATTTGAAAAAATATATGTATACCTGTGTTCATCGAAGCACTAATTAGAATAGCCAGGATATGGAGACAACCCAAACATCAATGAAGGATGAATAAAGAAGTTCGGACACATGTGCACACATGCAGATGTCCACAATAGAATTTTACTAAGCTATTACAAAATAATGAAATCTCTGACTGGAGCTGGAATAAGTCAGAGGGATTAAGACAAAAGCCTTAATTTCAATAAGTAAGTTAGTTGAAATAAGTAAGAGAGATTAAGACAAAACTCATACAATCTCTCTCATGTGTGATATTGGGAGTCAAAAAACAAGGAAATAGAGAGTGCCAAATATGGCAACCCCTTAACCTTGAATTCCCAGCCTGAGATTACCATGCACTTGGGGGAGGAGTGGGATAAAACAAGAGGTGAAGCTGGAAGTAGCACATGGATAGTGGTGGAATGTCTTGGGCATTTTGGTGAGATGAAATGCAATGACTGTAATAATAAATACCGTTCCCCCCACAAAGCAGTGGTTAGAACAGTTGGTTATTAATTATTTGTTAACAGGGAAGGCACACATGACCTGCAAAGATTAACCTTAGACCTGTCACTCATCATCCTCATTTAGGAGGACTTGAAATGCTACCGACTGAAGTAGTGATGGTTTGCAATGAGAAAAATTCTCTCTAGCTTTCACATGACTCAAACTATGCACACAGGCTTATTATTTTAACCATCTTAGACATCCATCCTAGCCAATCAGGGCGTACAAACTCAATACATCAGGATCCTTCATGAGCTCTATTGCGCATTCACTACCAAGATCTCACCACTCTACAAAGAAGTAATCATCCATAGCAAGAGAGGGGTACGGCCGGGTGATACCATTTCACCAAAACTTCTCAGTACCACCCTCGAGAACATCATGCGACGACTGGAATGGGACAGCATGGGAGTGAAGATAGATGGTCGGCAACTACACCACCTCCGCTTTGCTGATGACATCGTTCTAATAACACCAAACATCAGCCAAGCAGCACAAATGCTGAACGACTTTGACCGTGAATGTGGAGAGATCGGACTACAGCTGAATCTTACGAAGACAATGTTTATGAGAAACAGCCTTGTTCCTGACGCTCCATTCGCTCTCAACGGAACCACCATCTCTGAATGCAACAGTTATATATACCTAGGTCGAGAAATCAACATGATGAATGACCTGGCACCTGAGTTACGCAGGAGGAAGAGAGCGGCTTGGAATGCCTTCAAGAGCATTGAAGAAATAACTAAAAGGACAAAGAACCTCCAGCTACGAGCACATCTCTTTGATTCCACTGTTCTTCTTGAATTAACACATGCCTCAGAGACCTGAACCCTACAAAAACAGGATGAGAACGCTATTCGGGTCTCTCAAAGAGGAATCGAAGGAGCTATGCTTGGAATATCACGATTCACTCAAATGAGAGATAGAATCCGGAATTCTGATCTTCGTCAACGCTCAAGAATCAGGGACGCTGTCTCATTTGCCAAGACATCAAAAATCAGATGGGCTGGACACGTAATGAGGTTTACAGACAACCGCTGAACTAGAGCCATTACTTATTGGATTCCACGGGACATCAAAAGATCACGTGGACGCCCACCTACAAGTTGGTCAGACTTCTTCGTCAAGACCCTGAATGATCGGTTTGAGGCTCTGCATATTCCTAGAACGAACAGATACCATTGGGCTACGCTAGCACGCAACCGGGATGAATGGAGACGTTACTGGCACCCGCTCGAGTAAAGCGATGAATTACGGGGATTAAGTGATTAAGTGATTAAGTGATTAAGACATCCATAAACTCCTTTGATGTTCAACCCACTTGGGAGCTAGATAGCAGTGGGTGCTGGTCTCCTGGTGTATTTAGGGCTCATTCAAGCCCGGAATGGGTGGAAGGGAACACAACAATCTATCTGGGGTCTCCACCTATAGAGTCGGAGTGCAAATAACCCAGAGCACAACCAACACAGCAGAGCCAGAGAATCAGAAATGAAATTCAAAGCAATGAAGGAAAAATATACAGGCATACTTATTTACTATACATATATAAAGCAATCAATGCATCACAATCTTCCTAAGTGCACATGGGATATTTGCTAGGACTGATCATTTGTTAGACCACAAAAAATTTCTTAGCAATTTCAAGAAGATCTAAAACATGCCAAGTAACGAATGTGAACACAATTGCAAGAAAGTAAAAATGAATCATAAAGAAAAATTAGAACTACATATATGCATGAAAATAAAAAAAACTCTGAACAGCCAATGGTACGAGAATGAAAGTTAAGTGGAAATTAGAGGGGGAAAAATGAGACAAATAAAAAAGGAAACACATCTTTCTAAAACACGTGACATGCTGCAGCGTTAAGAGAAATTTCACAGCACTTAAGGCCTACGTCAAGCCCTGGCAGCCAAAAACCTCCAGATTTCAACCACTGCCATGGTCACAGCTGCTCTTCACATGTTCAGGCAGAGCCTCACCCATGTCTGAACCTATTCCTCGACTGTGCGGCTGCATTTCATACCGGACACAACCCATCTTCCAAGAGTGGCACACCACATTTGATGAAGGCAACCAATTCTCGAGGGATATATATCTTTACATATATATATATGTATATCACTGTTACTGTCCTCCCATTGTTCATGGATTTGCTCCAGCAGCCCAGTAACGTCTCCATTTTGTGACTTGTTGTTACTTTCTTTGGCATATCGAAGAAATCGCGGGTAGCTTGCCAGGCTTTGCCTTGTGGGCGAGATACTCTTAGTAGCTTGCAGGGCCTTTGAGAGGGACGAAGGAATTGAACCCGGGTTGGCCACATACAAGCAAACGCCCTACCGCTTTGCTATCGCACCAGCCCAATATCTATTCAGAAAGGACTGAACCTTTAACAACATGCTCATAATCTCTTATAGAAGGGTTTAGTGGTTCCTGCGTGAAATACAACAATCTTCACACATTTTTCTCTAAAGAAACATTTTGGAGCATTTTAGCATTTTATTCATAACAAATTCGTAATGCCCGCCTGTCCTTCACCAACTACAAAACCAAGATGACTGCCCTCCGACATCATGATGGATCTATCACATCTTCCAGAAGGGCAATGGAGAAGATTATTCATGACTTCTACTCAGATCTCTTTAATAGCCACATCCACTTGCCCACATACCACATACCACATGATGGATATGTCGTTCCCAATGTTCTCCCTTCCGAAATCCAACATACCATCTCGTCGATAAAGAAATAAAGAGCACCTGGCCCAGACAAGATCAGACCTGAACACCTGAAGAACTTACCATCAGTACTCATCAATACATTGGCTCGACTCTTCACATGCTACCTGTCTGAATGCAAGGTTCCATCCCAGTGGAAAACCAGCAGGACTGTACAGCTATACAAGAAAGGAGACATCCATGACATTGGCAACTATCGCCCAATCTGCCTATTATCTGTCATCTACAAACTATTCACTCGAGTCATCCTGAATAGGATTAGCAGAACACTAGATGAAGAACAACAATGTGAAAAAGCTGGATTCCGAAAAGGATTCAGTACCATCGACCATATCCACACAATAAACAAGCTCATTGAGGTATCTCAGGAGTTCAAGATGCCGCTCTGTCTAACGTTCATTGATTTAAAAAAGGCCTTTGATTCTGTTGAGACGAAAGCGGTCATGGAAGCCCTAGCCAATCAGGGCGTACAAACTCAATACATCAGGATCCTTCGTGAGCTCTATTGCGGATTCACTACCAAGATCTCACCATTCTACAAAGAAGTAATCATCCACATCAAGAGAGGGGTTCGGCAGGGTGATAACATTTCACCAAAACTCTTCAGTGCCACCCTCGAGAACATCATGCGACGACTGGAATGGGACAGCATGGGAGTGAAGATAGATGGTCGGCAACTACACCACCTCCGCTTTGCTGATGACATCGTTCTAATAACACCAAACATCAGCCAAGCAGCACAAATGCTGAACGACTTTGACCGTGAATGTGGAGAGATCGGACTACAGCTGAATCTTACGAAGACAATGTTTATGAGAAACAGCCTTGTTCCTGACGCTCCATTCGCTCTCAATGGAACCACCATCTCCGAATGCAATAGTTATATATACCTAGGTCGAGAAATCAACATGATGAATGACCTGGCACCTGAGTTGTGCAGGAGGAAGAGAGCGGCTTGGAATGCCTTCAAGAGCATTGAAGAAATAACTAAAAGGACAAAGAACCTCCAGCTACGAGCACATCTCTTTGATTCCACTATTCTTCCTGCATTAACATATGCCTCAGAGACCTGGACCCTACGAAAACAGGATGAGAACGCTATTCGGGTCTCTCAAAGAGGAATCAAAAGAACTATGCTTGGAATATCACGATTCACTCAAATGAGAGATAGAATCCGGAGTTCTGATCTTCGTCAACGCTCAAGAATCAGGGACGCTGTCTCATTTGCCAAGACATCAAAAATCAGATGGGCTGGACACGTAATGAGGTTTACAGACAACCGCTGGACTAGAGCCATTACTGATTGGATTCCATGGGACATCAAAAGATCACGTGAACGCCCACCTATAAGATGGTCAGACTTCTTCGTCAAGATCCTAAATGATCGGTTTGAGGCTCTGCATGTTCCTAGAACGAACAGATACCATTGGGCTACGCTAGAACGCAACCGGGATGAATGGAGATGTTACTGGCACCCGCTCAAATAAAGCGATGAATAACGGGGATTAAGTGATTAAGTGATTCATAACAAATAATGCAAAATAAATTATTTTGGTTCTGCTATGGGGCAGGGGTTGGGGTTTGGGGTGAAAACATCCGAAATATGGTAGTGGGAATGTGTAATGGTGTTGGAATTGGCGATCAAATATAAAATCTAATCAAATATTGTGAACTAATTTTTAAAAATAAAATTAAAAATAAGAAATAAGAAAATTCTCAAATGAAAGGAAAAATTAGCCAATTCACCAGGTGGTTCTGGAAGAATAAACAAAATTGACAAGAAAAAAATATCCAAAGATGAATAGCCTAAGATGCCGTGTGGGCAGGATACTCTCAGTAGATTATCGGACTCTCTGAAATATATAAATATATGTAATATTTATATATTTATTTATGGGCTGGAGCGATAGCACAGCAGTAGGGTATTTGCCTTGCACGCAGCCAACATGGCCGACCCGAGTCCGATTCCTCCAACCCTCTCAGAGAGCCCGGCAAGCTACCGAGAGTATCTCGCCTGAATGGCAGAGCCTGGGAAGCTACCTTGTATTTGATGTGCC
Organism: Sorex fumeus; assembly: GCF_029834395.1. Lineage (NCBI taxonomy): Eukaryota > Metazoa > Chordata > Mammalia > Eulipotyphla > Soricidae > Sorex > Sorex fumeus. The sequence goes on from NW_026606163.1 coordinate 1,158,265, forward strand.
AAACACAGTAACAACAAAGTGTCCAATGGAGACGTTACTGGGCCCGCTCAAGCAAATCGATGAACAATGGGAGGACAGTGATAAAATATTTATATATTTATATACAAATATATATTTCCTCTATCATTTGTTGCCTACTGTCTGAAACCCATCAAATATGGTGTGGTAATAATGGAAAATGAGTAGGGATGTGACCAGGAATATCTTCACTCGTATGTGAGGCTCGGCCCAAGCATGTGGAAAGCGGCCTGGAGTGTGGTGGCAGTTGGGTAGTGGAGCAAGAATATAGGTTCCAAAAGACCTAGTGATTTCACATTTGCATGTTCCTACCAAAACCCCTTAATAGAAAAGTCAAAATGATATATGCACTCCTATATTCACTGCCGTGCTAAGTACAATACTCAGAAAAACCCCAAATGGACACATAAACGGATAAAGTTGTAGTATAAACACAAACAACAGAACCCTACTCAGCTACAAGAAAAGGTAAAATCTTGCAGACTCCTGCAATTTGGATGGATGGAGGGCATCCTGACAAGCAAAAGAATTCAGAGAAAGGACAAATATTGTAGGATCTCAGTGCTATATAAACAAAAGAAAGTAATTAAAAACTCCTGAATGAAAAGATGTCTTTACTTTTGATTACAAAAGAAAACCTCAGTCAAGGAAGAAGCAGACTGAAAGTGATCTGAGGACAATGGTGGGGAAAGGCACCCAGGTCGAGAGTTACTGATGACAACATGTATGACCTTAGTTGTGTGATGCACATATAACATGCAGAAAACCACATCCCATGACCGCTACACAGGTGCCTAAGTTTTCAAACACACCAACACTGGACCTTCACAACTCAGGTTGAAGAACACCCCTCATTCTGTGCCCTGGGAAAGAATCCATAAGAGTTTCCATGACTCGCTACTCCCAGGAGAGATTGGACACACTCAATAAGCTTCTGCCTTGTCTGCCCAGTTCACCATCATCCTTCCCTCTGGAATTTCTCAAGATTCTTTCCAATTGCTCTTTGCTCTCCCCTTTCTACAGCATATATTTCTCATCCTAACAAATTCTTCGTGGGATGAAGGAAACTGAATTAGTGTAGCCATGATACCAGAACCACCACCACCACCACAGGTTCCTCATATTTGATGGATCATCAAGCTCAGCTTGATCTGCTGGGCCCAAAATTTCACTAGCTGCTTCCTGAAGTAAACAATCTGAAATCCCTGTCTCTGTCATCTGGCCATACTACTGCTTTCTTGGAACTGGTAATCACCATACTTAAACTCAAACAGATCTGGGATTGCAGCATTACACCCATGTACTTGTGAGCTGACAATGGCTGGACACCTCTCCCTGGTCTCTATAAATGAAGTGTCTGTGTCCGAAAATACTACAGATGATGAACACACATTTAAGAGGTTTTTAAGGCATTACAATATACAAAAACATAGTTTCACTGTCAGTTTTGTAAGCTCAACTGAACCTTACACACCTCTGTCGATATTTGCTTAATTCTTGCATCTCCTGCCAACCAGGCTACCAATTGCACAACAATTGGATGTCAGATTATGATTGTTTCAATATTTTAAGTCACGAAAACTGTTTCATTTATTGATGAGGGAATAGTGATGGAACCTAATTATTGGTTTCTAAAACGCTTTGGGAAACAAAGGTGAAGCTTTTCTATGTATGTATTTTCTATGTATGTCAGAGCTTCCCATTTTCCCCATTTAGGAGTGACCTGACTTTTTTCATGTTCAAGGGCTAAAGTTTTCAATAAGGAAAAACTTTGTGTTTGCTTTTGCATCCTACACAAAAGTTCCACATGTAGGGCTTTGTTTGCTCTTGCTGTTTTATTACTGTTGTATTTTGGGATTCTTTTGTTTTGGTTTGAAGCCACACTGGCTGTGCTGAGGAATTCCTTTGCACTCAGGAATTACTCTGGCGGTACTCAGGGTACCATCTGGGATGAAGAGGATGGAAGCCAGGTTGGCCATATGCAAGGTAATGGCCCTCCCCCGCTGCACATTCGCTCCGACCCCAAGTAGCAGTCTGAATGGTCCCAGGAGTCCTTTACCACCCTAGCTCTCAGCGTCCAGATCCGGAACCGATCTGGCGCAGGTGTGCGGCGCTGCCACAGCCTGGGGGATACGCGCCCCCGAGACAGCTGGACAGTGCCACATACCCCTCTGTTGAGCCTGACATAGGCGTGGGTGCGACTATCCCAAAGAGGAATCATTACTCCCATAGCTTGTAGGACGTTGGCAGTTGCAGACCCCGCGAGAGATGCAGGTGCGCGTGCGTGTCCGTTATCTCTAACTGCTTAGAACTGAGCCACGACAGCCCCAGTGCGCGCGCACCTACAGGCTGCAGTGGTGCAAATGTCGGCCAGTCATGCACGAGATTGGTGGCTTTTCAGGCATAACAAGGATTCAGTTAGGGACTGCAGAAGTTCATGCTGTGTGGATGGAGTCTCCTGAACAAGAGAGAAGCCGTTTGACCAATATAAAGAAATCACTACACATGCCAGCTGGTAGAACGTACATGTACTTTTAACCAGAGTGGAAATCAGTTATGAGTTCATAAAAAGGAGATCCTTAGGGTTTTCAGTTCATAGTACATGTCTAGAAATATGTTAACAACAGAAAACCAGTTTGGTGTGGGAGAGAACATTGTACTTACAAGGCGAAGTTGAAGGGAACACCCAGCCATGCATTAAAAACACATCATTGAGCCTCTGGTAAAACTTAGCTTTGAACCACTAAAGATATTCCTCGACTCAACATTATATTTAGGAGGCAAATCATCCATAAAATGTATTGCAAATGCAAAGAAGTAAGTTTGAGCTTCGTAGCTGTTTTAACATGAAACTTCATGGCTATTCCAGGAGGGATAAGAGATTCCAGTAGAAAGAAACATTGAAAAAGCTAGTCAAACATGTTAGACAATTCTACATTACTTTCATTCCTAGGGATTGGACCCTAATGAAGGATTAGCAAAACAAACAAACAAAAAAGCAAAACCCACTGTGTTTGCTTGGGAAAACTCCTTTTAGTTTTTGACCTCCATGGGTTCACAAGTCACAAATGACTGAATATTGCAAACACAGAGTAGACCCTGTTGAAGGAGGTCAACAGGAAGAGAGGAAGGAGAGAGATTTGAGGGGCACACAACTAGACTGGTGGATAAAGTATTGAGATACAGCGAAGACCAAGCCAACCTGTGTGCTGAGAATCGGGAAACTTTGTCTTAGTGGCTGGAAGAGGCCATGTGAGCTGCTCTGCCATTGAGCAGTTTGAAGGAAAGTTATGGTTCTGGCCGTCCAATCAGAGCCCTTCATGGAATGTTTCCCCAGCCAGGCCCTCCTGGCCCTCTCCTCCCCCACTGCAGAATGTCTTGGGCCCAAGATTCTGAGGTTTGAATTCAAACTTCACCCTCAACCACTCGGATCCTGAGCGTCTGCGTGAGCAGTTCACTCTCTGATCCTGGTCCTGATTTTTGCCGTTGTGAAGGCTGATAAACTGCAGTGGCCTCTGGCCACGTCTATGGCGATGGCGTCAGGAGGAGGTAAGCCTGTGAGGGTGTCTGTGTATGTGAGAAAGTCTCTGTCACCCTGAAATCCATTGGGTTCATAGTCACCCTGACTGGGAACACCATATTTTGAGTGGGTGAAAGAGGAGAAAGACCTGGGCTCCATAGATATCTCACCTGTACAGCAAAGGGAGCCCAGGAGAACCTGAGGGGTCTGGGAGGGCATCGTTGGAGGTGTGTCAAATTACCTGGGGGTAGGTCATTGGTATGGACAGAGGGAGGCAGCAGGCATATGGCTGCTTTATATTTGAGTGTCCTGCTGGTGGATGGGGGAACAGGGCCATTTGTCATGTGTCTGGAGGGACTGTTTTGTGGTGGCACAGGAATGCTGAGTCCATGTCTCCTCCTGTGCTCTAGAATAAGTTTAGAAGTAATTAGACTTGGGCTGAGTTCAACCTGATTTGGACAGCTCAGCACAGATGGTCCAGCCTGAGCCTTGTTGAGTGAGGCTGTCTGTGTGTACTTCTGCCATGATGCGTCCTCCCCAGAGCTGGGCTGCAAGTGACTAACTGCCACAGTCAGAGCCTGACACTTCTGCAGACTTAAACTCTCTGCTGGCTGAGCCCAGCAGCTGCCTTGGGTCAGCAGGTTGGGAGACAGCGTAGTTATGACTCAGATTCCTGAGTTATTCTGGATTGTTCTCATTTTGGTGAAGTTTGTTCTTCCATGATCTGGCATCTCATGGTGCAGCCCCAGCAAGCATTTCAGCTCTGAGGTGAAGATTGATTGAGAATTGCATACATCCCTCACAGACAAGGGATAAATGGATGTGTGAGTCTATGTGTGAGTTTGTGAGAATGAGTGTGTGTTTCTGTGTGTGTGTGTGTGTGTGTGTGTGTGTGTGTGTGATATGTGGGGTTTTCCTGAGAAAAGTCTGTGAAGGTCTGTTCCTTGAGGAGAGGTGGAGTGTACTGAGGCAGAAAGAGCATCGTCAGAGCAGTTGGAGACATCAGGGACTCTGTCCTGAGCATGATGCGCACAGGCTCTGGGTCGTCTCTAGTGCGAGTCTCTGTGTGAATTCCACCTGAGTAACGATGGTGGCAGACAATTTTCTTTCCTGGCACCTGGTTTATGCCTGATGTTAATTATCCTGTATCTGTCTCTGGGATAAAGTCTTAGATTATTTAGAAGATGTTACCAATTTTCAATCTAACATGATCAGCAGCTCCAGAACTCTGGAAACATCCCCAAGTGTCTGACTGGTGAAATCTCTGGCCATTTCCACACCTGCTGCCAACCCTGATGGAACTCTCCCAGAACACAAGAACCCTAGCCTTAGTATCTCCACGAAATATAACCCAGCTGGAGGGGAGGTATGGCCTGTGCCAGGGACACAGGGCTGAGACAGGGCACACCACCTCATTCCTTTCAAAGGGCCTGATCTAGAGATGGTTGGGCCAGTGAGGCCTTGCTTCCCCCCACACCGTCTCCCTCTCACTCCCCTCCCTCCTCTCCACAGTGTCTCCTGTGCTGCTCCCAGAGATGACCATGAACCTTGGGGTCTCCGGCTCTGCTTTCCGGGTCTTGCCCTTTCTCAATCCAGGGCTCCCCCAGCCACCACCCTGGGAGCCCATCCAGATGCCCCCTCTGGTGACCTCGGCCATTGCTCCTGGCAACCCTCTGGTACTGTCACCTTTCCCCATGATGCCTGTGGTGGCAGGAGCTGCCAGCCATGGTCCCCGCGTTCCTGAACCTTGCAAGGTCATCATCCAGGTCAGCCCTGAGGTGGGGCTTGTGGAATCAGCCCAGAACCAGCCTGTCATCCTGACACAGGCTTCACTCAACTGGGGGGGCCCAGAAGTTCCATCTGCCGTGAATGGGCATCCTGCCCCCGTCTACTTGGTGTCATCTGTGCCGGAGACCGTTATGCCTACCCCAGCTACTACTGTCACCCAGGCTGGGACAGGAGACCATCCTCCTCAGGCTCCACTGCCAGTGGCCCAGGTGGTTCCCATCATCCTCCCATCCAGTGGTGGACCACTGCCCCAGTGGGTTTGTGGTGAGAGTGGTCCCGCCAACACCCGGAACCAGGCATCACCTGAAACCTCCAGCAGGCCCAGTAGCGTCTACGAGAACTTTCGGCGCTGGCAGAACTTCAAGGCCCTGACCCGGAGGTACCTTCCTCAGACTCCGGACACTGAGGCTGTTTCCTGCTTCCTCATGTAAGCCCCTCAGGTGTCCTAGACCTAATGGGAGCTTCACAGGAAGGGACTGGGGTGACCCCCAGGGTAGGGTCCATGACAGCATGACCTCAGGAATGCCACCCCGGGGTTTCGGCTCAAATCCCATAGTGACCAGTCATGCCCTAAAGCTTCAACTCAGTCTGCTCATCAGGGTTGGACCTGACCTGTGGTCTGTAGGACAGACATTCTGTTCCTAATACCAGACACAGCACAGATGCACCAGGGTTCAGACAGGCCATGACTGCTCGGCCTTGGTATCTCATGACGTATCCCCAGAGCTGAGGGATCACACCAGCATGGCCACTGAGTGGGAGGCAGAGTCAACTCTGCGCGGGGAGACCAGGCCACCATCGGGGGTCTAGGCATGGGTGTAGGGCAGCGGGGGCTCCCGGCAGATACAGACCCTGACCGAGCCTCTCCTTGCAGCCCGGTTCTGCGCACCCTGGCCCGCCTGAAGCCCACCATGAACCTGGAGGAAGGCCTGCGCCGGGCCCTGCGTGAATGGGAGGGCACGAGCTATTTTGACCGCATGATCTACTACGACATGGCTGCCAAGTAAGTCAGTCCTGGGCAGAGAGTGGGGGTTGGGGCTGGCTGCGGGACTGGCCTTCAGGGGCTGCTCCCAGATGGCCAAGGCGTCCTTGGCATCCCCGGGAGGCCCTTTCCCTGTGGAACCTTGTCCCTCCTGGGGCCGGGACACTTCTCCCCACCCCACTCTGGGGCTCCTGACCACAGTCTGAGGGTCACAGTCCCTTATTTTCTGTGACCCTCAAAACGCTCCTTTGGGGAATAAATGGGGGCGCTGGGGTCTGTGCCCACCCATTCTCCACCCTCCTGAGCTCTTGGCCGTGAGTGTTCCCTGTCCCTGCCTCATCCAGTGTGGTCCAGACCAGCCCAACTCAATGGGGTCTGTGCTCCCCATACCAGGTTCATGGAGTTTGAGGCTGAGGAAGAGATGGAAGCGCAGAAGCTGCAGTGGATGAATGGAGTACAGGGCCTGCCAACCCCTGCCCCACCCAGGCCTGAGCCTCAGGGGGCTCCAGGCCCACCGCTAGGCCAGCAGCCAGGTACCGACCCTGTTCCCCAGCTAATTTTCATAGGTCCAGGAAGGTGCTAGGGTTCCTGCCCTGCCAGGGAGCCTTCACTCTCCCGGGGACACCCAGGCCTATGCTCAGCGGCCCTCTGTTCCTGGGTTTCTCCCTCTCCCTGAACACAGCACACTGCCTGAGGGCTTCAGACTCACCTTTGAAGTGGGTTTGGAGACCCTGGCGACACGGTTGACCCCTCCTCCCTTTGAGGGTCCCCTCATCCCTCACGCCGTTATGGGATTCTATTACACACAGATGTGGACACACACTTGACCTAACACTTCCCACAGGTATCCGTCCCCATTTCTGTGCTCAGTGCTGTGTGTCTAAGGGCAATGGACGCGGGGTCCCCTCACGTCCCACTCCCCTTCTTCCTCCTCAGCCTGTGTCCCTAAGAAATCCAGACCCCGGGCTCGGGCAGCCTGCCCCAAGATGCACAAATCACAGCGGGCCCCCAAAACCAAGGCCCCCAAGGAGATCCCCCCTGAGACCATGCAGGAGAACATGGATATCATGGACGAGCAGCTAAAGGCCCCCGATACAGTCTGCGGGGCGCCCCTTGGCCGAAGGGCAGCGGGCATGAAGGAGCAGCAGGAGGAGGCCGGGACCTGCCCTGACCCGGGGCTCCTGAGCTATGTGTACGAGCTGTGCTCCCAGGAGGCCTTTGTCACCAAGGTGGGTTTTGGGCGGTGCTGTAGGGTTTGGAGGGCGCAGGGTTGCTTCTGTCCAGGGCTTGGTAGTGACATATTTCTACTTGTGTTTGTGTGTATGTGTGCACATGTGTTTCCCTGTGTACAAACAACATTGGGCCTAGTTTGTGAATTTCTGGGTTTGGTGGATGTGTGAACATCTGTGTGTTTCCATCTGTGTACTGTGTGGGCTCTGCGCAGAAACGTGTGGATACATGTACATGTGCCTAGAGGTTGAAGAGTGTGTGTCTTTGTGTCATGTGTGTACATGACAGAGACTATGTGAAACCGTCCAAGACCCTGCACTGTGCTGAGAACGGGTGTGTTTGTATCTTAATTCCTTCCTAGTCCGTATGAGAACCCTCACGCCCGCTTCCCCCTCCCAGGTCGAGGCAGTCATTCATCCCAGCTTCCTGGCGCACCTGCTCTCCCCAGAATCCCAGCTGGATCTCCTGGACCTGGCTGAGGAGCTCGAGGAGGAGGAAGGACTCACCCCCAAACAGGTGAGGCACATAGGTCTCTGGGATCCATGCAGGACCCAGGGGAATAATGTGAGGGTTTCCTGTAAGGCAATGGGTAGCTGCCCACGGCAAACAGGGGGCATTTTGCATGTGATTGCTGGAAAAGAGTCCCTGCAGGGGACTCAGGGGACAGGTCAAAGGGCACTCAGAGCAGCAGGTGGGTCATGAGTCAGGGAGGGGCGCCTAGCACTGGGGCCTAGTCACTTGGTGCCCTCCCTGCCCAGGCCATGGCCAGAGGCCACCCTTTGAGTCCTCAGGGAAGATGAGGACGTGAATATGGGGTGAGGGAAAGGTTGGTGGGGGTGAGGGCCCTTAGTGGGACAGAGATCTGGGTTTTCTACTCTGGGAGGAGTCGCGGTCACTCTCTGTCCCTCCCTGCACCCCCACATGCCCACACTCTCATTCCTCCCTTCAGATTGTGGAAAAGCGTCTACAGACTGTGCTGGACAAGGAGGTCCAGAAGGCTTGTCCCCAACACCAGCTGACTCCAAAGGACTCAAGTCCATCTGAGAGTGCCGCAGGTCACTGCAACCCAACTCCTACCTGGGGCCATAAGCCAGGGGCCAGCGCTGAATCCTGCCCCCCTGAGACTGACTTTGGACACGCCTCAAGGCCTGTGCAGGCTGAGGCCACTGGGATGGCACCTCGAGCCTCTGTCCTCTCTTTGGGGAGCCTGGAATCCCCATCCCTTCAGGCAGAACAGGCCCCCTGTCCCCGCCTCGCTGCCCCTACTCTGGACAGCAGGGTCTCCCTCATTCTGGGAGAGGCCCCTCCTGGCCAGGGGCCACATGGGGCTGCAGAGGGCTCCAGTGAGGAGGAGGAGGAGCTGCCCTGCGTGGCCTTCCTCCAGGCCTCTCAACACAGCCTCCTGCCCTGGGGCTTCCCCATGAGCCCTGGCTCAGACACTGGACCCCGCTGCCCGAGGGCCTGGGGGGGTTCTCAGACCCAACCCACTCAAAGAAGAGCCTGCAATCCTGCTGCCCCTGCTACTGCCCCTTCCAGGAAGCGTCCTCTGTGTGGGAGCGCAGGACTGGGCACTAGTGAGAAGAACCCCTTCCCTGGGGAGCACCCCAGGCTGTCTGGGGACTCAGCCTTGACTGTAGAGCTGGTGGGCCCTTCCCTGCCCCCAAAGAGAAGGTTCCAGCCTGCTGTAGCCCAGAGGAGTACAGTACAGGATGGGTACAGCATCCAGTAGGTCACCGGGGGGCTCCCTCCGGAGCCTGGCTGCCCCTAGCAGCCTTGTCTTCCACCTGATCTTCATCCAGCTAGGACTTCTCTGTATAATTTGGCGGGCCCAGTGGTGGGGTTGTGCTGGAGCAACCCCTTTGTGTCATTGTGTAAATAGTTAATAAATTTCATTTCATTGAAAACACTCTTGGTATCTCCTGTCGCTCATGCTCCTTGGACAATCCTGAGATGAAAACAGGTAAGGGCGTTACAGGGTTTGGGTCCTGTGAGACATTGTGCTCCCTGGAGCAGGGAGGAGTCCTCCCTACCCATTGGGAGATGTGCTCAGTTTCACCAGACCCACCCAATTCTGTGGACATAGCCGTGGCTCACGTTTGCTGCCTTTTCCTTGGAGTGCATCAAAAAGCACATCAAAGATTGAGGGCAACACGCTGGGAAAAATCACAGCATGGGAGAGAGCAACACAAAGGAGCTCTCACAGATGTGGGAGACAGACTCTTTCTATTTCTTCTCTGAGTTCGTGGGTCACACCCAACAGTGACTGCACTACAGAGCTCCTTGCTCTAGGACTCATTCCTGGTATAGCTCAGGGGACAACGTGGTGCTAGACATCAGTAGAACGAGGGCTGTGCACATGCAACACAAGCACCTTAATGTGTATACAATTTTCCCAATTCTCAACATTCAATTTGATTTGTTTTAGTGTCACACAAAATGGTTCCTGGAGCTTACTCTGGCTCTGCCCAGGAAGTACTCCTTTCTGGGCTCAGGGGACCATATGGAGTGCCAGGAATCAAATCCAGGTTGGCCATGTTCAAAGCAACTGCCCCATCATCTGTACTCCTTCTTCAGCTCCAAAATACCTTTTAAAACAATTTCACCACACTTTAAAATAGAGCTCGTGTCCTCAGAAGGTGTCCATAACCTCCTCCACTCAGCCATCACCCTTTCTCTCCCCATTGATCCTTGAGTCTTGAACCCCATATTCCTTTCTTCCTCTAGATTCCCAGAACCTGGCCATCTAGCGTTCTGTGGCCTCTTTCACTGAGAACAGCTTTTCCTGGACCACCTACATCAGCTCATGTCCACAGTTCAAACGTTAACTACAGAATCATATTCCATGTGCAGAAGGGCTACATCTGGCAATTCCTTCAATGGTTGATGAACAATGAGCTTCTTTCTACTCCCTTGTACTAGCTAACAGCAGATACGCAGATTTTAAGTGAGGTTCTCAAAGAATTTTATTGAGAACGCAAGCCTGGAAAAAACCCTCTCACTGCTGGCAGAGAACCCCAAATTTGGGATTGTGGAGTAGAGATTTGATGCACTGTGTAATGCAACCCAAGCACGAAGGTTCTGATAACTGTATTAGGGATGCAACGATTTGTGTTATCCAGAGAACATGTGTCCTCTCTTGGTGTTTTCTTTACACTAAGACAAACAGCAAGGTCCTTAACCTTTCCTTGTCTGTCCTGTCTCGACTTCTGGAACTGAGCATGGTGTCCTGAACCTGCAGTTTTCTTTATCCCTGATAGTTCAGGATCTATATAGCCTTTGGTGCTCTGTTACTTTCTGCCTATTTGGAGAGAGTTCAAAATCACAGGTAGTTCCTGTCAGGAATGGGGTGGTTTTTTTTGGTACGCAAAATAATTTTTTAAATTTTATTTGGTACGCAAAATAATTTTTTAAATTTTATTTTCATAAAGCGTTGGGAGTTTAAGCAACAATGACCTGTCTGGAGAAAGCTCTGCTCTCCACTGCGGAGCACTGAGGAAGCCCTCCAGTCACAGTCAGGGAGCTGAGGGGTCCCTAGGCTCTTCCTCCTCCATGGAGCAGACCCTAGAGGGGCAGCTGGGCTGTGGAGCTGGGTTGGATGGAGGAGACTCTGAGGTGGGGGTGCTGATAAAGTACCTGAAAAGTTGGATCAAGCATCTGGAAAGCCCTGGGTACCTGGCTTTTACCTGTTAGAGCAGGAATGGCAGCTTGCTGAGACCAGCTCTTCATTCCTCTGAAGTGGGAGGGGAGTGAGGGTGGAAAAGGGTCTATCTGGGGCTTGGGAGGTATTAACACAGTTTGCTCCCAAGAAAATGCATATCTCAAAATCCCTGGAGAGGGGACCATGTTTTATGTGACCAGGATAAAGATTGAGGGGTGCATTTTCATGGGATAGGTGGAAAACAAAGGTCTCATTATCAGGCCTTGAGGATCCTGGAGCCCCGGAAGAGTCTTGCTGTTTGTGTCAAGTTCTTGGGATTGGGTTGTGTCAGACTAAAGCCATCCCAGAGCACATGCAGGTACACCTGTGGCCGTGCCTGGAAAACACTTGCAGGTGTTCCTTGAATTGTTGTTGCTTCGACAGGCTTTGGTGCCCAGTTTTCCCAGGGCCTGTGCTCTCTGTATGTGTTGTATCCAAAAGGGGCCACCTCGGATAGGCTCTGGAAATGGCAGCAGCCTCTGCAGTGGCCAAAGGGCCATGTTCCAAACCCCACAGTTGGAACAGCTCTGGTGAGGGTCCAAACTGCACATCCAGTTGTGGGCTAGGTAAGGGCTCATGCACTGGATCATGGAAGGGAAAACAAAACCCGCACCAGAGCTAGGTGAGAAGAGTTTCTGCAAACCTGTGTAGGCAGGTTCAAGCTGTGCAGGAGCTAGGGGCTTACATGAGTAGATGGTCCACAACTCTGGGCCAGAGGGGTCAGGACAGGGATAGCACAGGGGCAGGTCCAAAGTCAAGGAGGGCTCATGAGAGAGCTGTGTCCAATGGGGAGGATGGGATTAGAGAGGTCATATTTTAGGGGTCAGAGGTCACAGGGATGCAGCCAGGGCTGAAGCCACTCTGGCCATGGGCATGGAGACTCGAAGCCCCTTCAGGAAGTCCCAGCCCGGCAGCCCTCGGCTCAGCAGGTGCTTGGGGCACCCGGGGCTCAGGTGAGCAGATGGGCTGTGGGCGGGGAACAGCTGGTTTGGACTGGCCCATCAGTCTCCTTTTTTTCCTCTCTGTGTTCCCCAGTCTTCGAGCGGGCAGCCGGCCACGGCGTCCACACAGTTGAGGCACCCGGCCCACCCTGTCCAGGTCACATGGCCCACTGCCTCCCGGAGACAGTGGGAAGGTGGAGGCAGGACACTAGTACAGCCCCGCACACAAAGCTAGTGTCTGGGCCGGGGGTGGGGGTGGGGGGTGCTGAGGGCATGGGGTCTCCGGGATGCAGCTGTGACCACCTGTGGCCACCACATCCCTTCCGCGGCTTCCCACGGGGCTTGCTCACTGTGCGCTCTGCTGTCCATATTCCTGTTGCCCAGGCAGCAGACAGGGATATCAGACACCAAGCTGCCCTGTCACTCTGGGACTGGTTGACCCCTGCTTCTGCTTTCCCACTGAGAAGTGGTCAAGGGTCTACCTGAGAAGAAACGGGGACCTCCTGTTTACCACATGGCATTGGGATGGTCATCACAGTGTGCGGGAAGCCCAGGGGGTATGGATGATCTCTGGTGGCCACGAGGCCATGGAAGGCCAGTGGCCATGGCAGGCCAGCCTGCAGTACCAGAGCATTCATCCCTGTGGAGCTGTGCTCATTCATTCCCACTGGGTGTTCTCTACTGCCCACTGCTTAACAAAGTGAGTTGTTTCTCAGGTCCTAGCAGCCAGGCTGGCAGTGGGAGAGGGTTAAAATATTAGAGCCCCTGCATCTTCAAGGCTGTGTACTGGGACAATCTGTGTCCTTCTAGTCCAAGTCTTTCTGCCTGTGACCTGTCCTCTCCTGTATTGTCCTCTCTCGTCACCTGATTTTGCTCATCTTCTATCCTCATCCCTGTGCCTTTCCCCTACACAGGTCTGCCCCCTAGATGGCAGTGTTCATCCTGCCTCCCAGGAGCAATGTCAGATGGCTCTGTGTCACCTCACACCACGGCTTCTCTCAATGTCCCTGCAATCCTGGTTGTCAGAGGGAGGCTGGAACCTGGGATGCAGTGGCAGATGCTGTTGTTCTGAACGTCTCTGGCCTGGGGTCTCTGCTCACCACATGTCTATTGGTCAGCTGCATGGACACTAGATATGGAGTCCTTGACCTTGAAGAAGAACAGAGCTGCTCTCTCTCCTGGGTCTGGTTGGGTGTTCCCAGTGCTTTGGGGGGGCAGTAACCAGGATCTGGATCTTTGGTGGTACGTACAGAGGCCCACAAGCACCTGCTCTGTGCTGTTTACCACTGGAGACCCACTGTGGATAAGGTTGGCTTGACCCACCTCACTGTGTCTCCATTTAGTCAGAGAAGAAGTTCCCCCTGTGGGTGAGCAGGGCTGACACCATTGGAGTGGAGAACTCAGATGGGCAGGCTCCAGTGGGCATGGGTCAGTTTGTGGATGCGAGTGTTTGGTCACCAGCTGCGTGGGAAGGAATTTCCAGGTGAGTGAGTGGGAAGGTGGAATGTTTCGTCCCTCATGGTCAGAACACAGGACATCCTGCACGCATGGTCTCCTTTGACCAATGATTTTGTGCAGTTTCAGAACAGGTTAGTACCAAGAAGGAGTGAGAGAAAGGAGTGGTGCGAGAGCAGTTTGGTCATAAGGCGGGTCAAGAGCCAAGATGGAGCCAGGGCGCTCTGCATGTGCCCAAGGAAGGTCAGGATTGTCCAGCCCCATGGAAACTGCAGCCCTCCGTGATCCTTTCCAATAGTGGGTGTGTGCTGACTTGTGATTAAAACCGCCCTGATTGCTAGAGAGAAGGTCTGACAGAAAGGGAGAGTTCTGTGCGGTGGTGCAAACAAGGCAGTGCTGGGGGTCAGATGATGGTGGAGAGGCACAAGCTGCCATATGCAGAAGATGATGACTGTCACCTTCCCTCCTGCAGGAAGTCTCATGCCCCTGAGGATTACTGGGTGTGTTGGGGAAGTACCCAGCTCTACCAGGACACCCAATAGGCCAGGAGGGTGGCTGTGAGCTGCATTATCATCCATCCAGACTTTTAGAAGCTCCACCATTTTGCAGCGGTGTTACAACTGCACCAACCTGTGAACTTCAGCTCCTATATCATCCCTGTCTGCCTTCCAACCCCTGGCATGGAGCTGCTTCTTGGCACATCTTGTTGGATAAATGCCTGGGGAAAGCTTACTGAGGACAGTGAGTGGTTATGGTGTGGGTGTGAATGGGACTAGGATTCTAGCTCATCAAAATCTCTAGTTAGCGTGGAGGCCTATGGACCTTGTGCCTCTGTGCCTTATTTCCTGAGAACTGGACTCTTCTCATTCCTCTTGTGAAAAATGTATCCTTTTGAAAAGAGGACAAGTTACTTCAAGTTACTCAGGTCGAAGACACTGAAATTCTGGGTCCTTTGCTTTTGGGAGTCAGGAATCTGGAAATCAAAGTTTCTCTGTCTTGGGTGTAAAAACTTAACTAATAAGTAAATTGATGTAGGGTTTCTCAAAAATGCTGTTTAGGTGGCCTGAGAACTCCTCTCAGTGATGTAAGACCCACCTTCTCAGTTTGAGGATCCAGTGTTGTTAGGTTCTGCAGTGACAGGGTTAACCAGGCCACATCAGTGATGCTGGGGAAACCTCTAGGCCACATCTGGTTGTGCTCAAGGGCATGTAGGGCTTTACCTTGATGCTGAAGGAACATGTCATGCAAGAGATATAACTAGCAACGATTTTGGGAGAAGCATGTATTTCACACTTCCGTTCTCTTCTAGCCCCTTGGTTCTAGTAATTCAATTTGATGTAGATCAGACATGACTTTGTCAACTCAATTTGTCTGAGTGTTCCTCTTTCTACTGTGAAATACCTTAATTTTTCCATGGCCATAGAAGGAACATGTAAAAGTAAGAAAAAAGCTCTTGGAGAACCTCGGGGAAGAACGATGAAGACCTAAAATCATTTCAGTTCCATCACCTAAGTTTTGTTCTTCTCCTTACCTGTGTCTCCTATCTGCATCTTGGATTTGTCAGGTGAATGGAGTAATAGGGTGAATACAGGGCAAAACTTTGTGGAGGTTTTCAGCAAAATGAGAAGAAGTATAAAAATTTGCATAAACATGAACTTGTTCAGAGAAGTGTGTTTATACTTTAGTGAAATATTGATGCATAATGATTAGGGAAAAGGAAATATTTATTTATCTTTTCAATTTTTTATATTTATAAAGTTGTTCAAAATAATTTATTACATTAAATATTTCAACACCAATCCCACCACCATGTACCTTCCCGCCACCATTATTTTGAATTATATCTTTAACTTTATATTTTTATATCTTTATATCTTTATGGGCTGGAGCGATAGCACAGTGGGTAGGGCGTTTGCCTTGCACACAGCCAATATGGCCGACCCGAGTTCGATTCCTCTACCCCTCTCAGAGAGCCCGTTAAGCTACCGAAAGTATCTTGCCCATATGGCAAAGCCTGGCAAGCTTCCTGTGATGTATTCGATATGCCAAACACAGTAACAAGTTTCACAATGAAGGCGTTACTGGGCCCGCTCGAGCAAATCGATGAACAACCGGAGGACCGTGGACCGTGATATCTTTATATTTATCTTTCTTTTTTTCTGTCTGTCTGTCTTTTTCTTTCTCGGTCTCACCCAGCAATGCTCAGGGGGTTGCTACTGGCTCAGCACTCAGGAATTATTTCTGGGGATGCTCAGGGGACCATATGGGATGCTGTGAATCAAACGTGGGTCGGATGCATGCAAGACAAACGCTTTACCTGCTGAGCTATTGCTCCAGCTCCCCAACTGCCTTTATTTCTAAAGTCATTATTTGGTACACTGCTTCTCTTCAAAGGTGCTACAGGCATTTCAGACAGACCATATCATCCGGAAATGGCGTACAAAAGCATTCCAGATTCTTGCCTGAATCAGTGGCAGGAACACTTCCTTCCTCATAACCAGCCCCCAACTATACATGCACATGCACGCACACACACACACACACACACACACACACACACACACACAAACACACACACATGCTCGCAGACACACTCATACTCTCACTCAGTCATAGAAGCTTATGCTGCGCTTGTCTTGAGGTCCAGGACCATGCCACAGACTTATCATTAGTCAGCCTATAGAATTTCAGACAATCAGCTTCTGACTTTTATGGGCTTAGCAGTGACCAGGTGGCCTCACCTCCAGTGCTCCCATGCCAGCCCGCCATCATAAACATCCTTCTGCCCATTACTTCCTCTCCCCGTCTCCTTTCTCTCTAGAAACTTCTTTGTTTTCACTGGGTCTGAAAGTTAGAGTTGTCATTTCTTCGTGATTGCTTGCCTTAGGAAATCACTTTTACATTTGAGCAAAATCTGTTAATTGTCTTTGGATAACTAATTAGTAGTGGTACTTTGGAATCATATGGAGTTTCTGTATTAATTTTTTAAGGACTGCATATCGCTATGCCTAGCAACTACACTAATTTCATTCCCAGTACCAGAGCCCTTTTCTCCACATCCCTGCCAACAATCATTTCTTCTTGAACCATTTTCCCAACCATGAGCCATTTCCCTAGTTATAAGTAATTTTGAATTTTTTAATGTGTCTGTTCGCCATCTTTGAGGAAGTGTCTGTTTATGTCTTTTGAATAATTTTTACTGTATTTTTTCTGTTTTTTGGTTATATGAGTTAATATATTCTGGGTATTAATCCTTCCTTAGGCATGATGTTCAAAGAGCTTTTGCCTATTGCTCAGTTGCTTTTATTTGTTTGTTTGTTTATTTGTGTCCATTGTAGTTTCCTTTTCTTTATAAATGCGTTTAGTTTTATGTTGTCCCATTCTATTAGATAACATTGGGTGTCCTTGCTCCTCCTGCAGAGAGATTAGGTTTTTTGAGCTGCTCCCACAACAGTGCCCCTGAGGCATACCCAATTCCATCAAGCACCAATAATCCTATATTACTTTTCTCTTTCCTTCATGCCATTTGCAAGGATTATTTAGCAATGTCCATTTTGTATAGACACAGAAAGACAGTTGATGGCTATGCTTTGTAACATGGAAGTTAATTGGCTCCAAAATAATATTTACTCCTGGTCATCCATATTTACTTGACTTAAGCCTCAGTTTCACTTGGTTCCTAGCTCTCCAAAAGCAGGATCCTGACGAAGGGATTGGATGGGCCCAGGGTAAGCTGAAAACTACCCTGGCATTGGAAAGAGACAGGCTAAGTGTATGAAGTATAATAAGTTAAGAGCATCATCAGGGAAAAGACTCTGTCATGACCCAAGAAGAAGTTACTGAATAAGGACCCTGCTGAGGTTAGGATCAACTAGCCTGGCCTGAGGACTGTGGTTTGGAATATATAGCAAGATGTCCCAGGAAGATCCAACCTTTAAGCTTAATATAGTTCTTACTGTGTTCATACAAAACTGACTAGAAATTTTATAAGAAGTTACTATGGTTGTTTAAATGGATTACTTACTAGCTGAGGAAAGGAGAAAGCAATACACCCTAAATGCAATCCCGCCCTTGTACAGCTCTCCTAGTAATCTGGAGTGCTCCTAGTTATCTGGAGTGCTGAACCCTCAGATGAGATTTTGTCCTTGAGTTAATCTCCTGGAACATCCCCTGAATGAATAGCTTTATCTCTGTTTGATGTTCTGATATTGTTCAACCCCTCCTATGTGTACCCCCATCCTTCATGATTTCCATATTACTATACTGTAAGGTGAAGAAGGGTCTAGGAGGATGACAAGGAATCCAAGGACGATGACTGGATGTAGAGGACTTTGAGATCTATGAGGAGACTAGGATGACAGAACTATGATGACTGGGACTACGAGCAAATGTACAACGATGGTTTTGCAGTAAGGAAAGAGATCAGACTACACTGGGGAGGAGAGAGAAATAAACTGGCTACTGACAAGTCTGGGGCCCAGTTCCCCTGTTCCCGCAATTCTTTGTCCATCTCTTGCTGTCATCTAGCTTGAAAGGTGGCTCTCGGCCACCAAACACTTGAGTCCCACATATGTGCCCACTCCTTTATTTGGAAACTCACACCATTCATGTATTCTTGATTGCTTTTCCCTCCCCACTGGAGATGTGTCTGAATGTATCCCTAATGTTGAAATCCAAGAATATACCCCCTAACTTTTCTTCTGTGTGTTTTATGATTTTATAGACAACATTTCTCTGTATGTGTTTCTCTGTGTGCTTGGGCCATTTCTCAGAAATTTCAGGGAAATTTCTGACTCTGGGGGTGAGAGTGTCATTCCTTTAGCTTTAAGGGGACCTGCAGTGTCGGATAGTGACCTTTACTCCTGCATGCAGAACATATGCTCAGCACTTTGACCCAACAGTCTCTCTGACCCAAGATCCTTATGTCCAGGCAATATCTCCAGACAGTTCTCCCTGCCCCATGCTCTATATGATTTAGTGTCCACACAACTTTATGAGGGTTTGCTGGAAGACTTCAATGCATCATGGTATGAAAAGTTAGTGGATACAATTTCTATCTTCCTGATTCTATTGAGGTGTGTTTTGGGACCCAGCACATAGTCTATCTTGGAAAATGTTCCATGTGCACATTTGCAGAAAAGAATGTGTATTTACATTTTGGGGGATGGAAAGGCCTGTATACATCTATTAGCCCTCTCTCTTCCATTTCTTCCTTCAAAGCCTTTCTTCAAAGCCATTCTTCCTCCAAAGGCATTCTTTCATGCCTTCCTTCTGAGTTTTAATCTTGTTGATCTACCCAGAGGTGATAAGATGGTGTTGAATTCTCTAGCTACTATTGTTTTGCTACCAATATCCTCCTTAAAGTTCCCAAGAAGTTGTTTTAAGTGTTTTGGTGGTCCCTCATTGGATGTGTATATGTTTAGGAGCATGATTTTCTTCCTGCCGTACATATTCCTTGATTATTTAAAAAAATGGCCTTTCTTGTCCCCTAAAATCTTTTTCAGCCTAAAATCTTTGTTGTTGGATATTAGTATGGCCACCCTGGATTCTTTGAGGGAGTTGTTTGCTTGAAGGATTGTTTTCTATCTTTTGACTTTGAGTCTGTGTTTGCGCTGGCTGTTCAGATACGTTTCCTGTAGGTAGCAGAATGTTTGGTTCAGTTTCTTAATTCATTTTGCCACTCTGTGTCTCTTAGTTGACATTGAGAAAGATTATTGTATGGGGTTTTGTGCCATCTTTCTATAGAGGTCTTTTGTGCTTGTAGGGATTTGTCTTGTCTTACAGTAGCCCCTTTAGTCCTTCTTTTAAGATTGGTTTTGAGTCTACGAAGTTCCTGAGTTGTTGTTTATTCATGAAATAGTGCATTATTCCTTTGAGTATCATTTTCCTCCTTTCCAGAGGGGCTTGAATTTTGGTGTCAGCTAAATAAATTCTCCCTATAATTTCATCTCCCTACTGAATTTTCTTCACATTATTTTCTAGGTTTAGCTCTAAAATAATCCTTTTTATTTTACTTACATTTTTATCTCTGAACTAAATATATTCTCCTGTATTTTTGTTGTCTAAAGGTATTAATGCGATGGCAGAGGAGTACTGGAAGCCAGGTGGGAGGGTAACAGGGAAGATGGTGGGTCTGTCATTGGATGGTGGAAAAGGAAGATATATTGGCTGATCGGGAATTTCTATGAGAATGATGGGAGAATGGATGGATAGATGGACAAAGGTGAATTGATAACCAAGGGATAGGAGGGTGTGTGAGTGAATGTACACGAGGAGAGAGAGGCCAAAGGAAGGGTGACTGCTGATCTGGAAGGACGGGAGAAAACTGACTCATGGAGAATGAATGGATCCTGAAAGGGGAGTTGTGCTGGTGATTGGTTCTGCTCTGTGTGTTGCATGCATTGGTGGGGGAATTTGACACTTTTTGTGTTTAATAACAGGGCTGGGTATTTATTTATGGGAGAGAGATGAACAAAGTAAGATAAGTTAGGAGGCATAGGGAAACAGGAGGAGGCTTTTCTTGCTGGTGGGTAGGGGGCTGAGGCAGTGCTGAGGCTCAGCTGGGCTGAGAAATCTTGTTCTTTGGGAGTACTAGAGAGTGGCAGAGTGAGGTGGGGGTAACTGAAATGCCAAAAGCCTCCTCTGTCCTTTGAGAGCCGGAGACTGGTAGTGAGTTGGAGGCTACAAGGACTCCTGGTGGGATTTTTAGGGAAAAGGATGATTGTCACATTCCCACTCTCCAAGATTAGCCCAGCTCTCAGGCACCAGGGAAACTGTGACAGCTCACCTCAAAGTAGGTGACTAACATAGTGGAACTGTGTTATGATTTTTGGGTCACACCCAGCGATGAACAGGGGTTACTCCTGGCTCATGCACTCAGGAATTACTCCTGGCAGTGTTCAGGGGACCATATGGGATGTGGGAATCAAACCCGGATTGGCCACATGCAAGGCAAATGCCCTACCCGCTATACTATCGCTCCGGCCCCTGGAAATGCATTATGATTTTGCTGGAAGTGAAAGTCTGAAATCGAGGTGCAGCCTCTGGTTCCTTTGGATGGTGTATGGCACATGGTCGCCTTGGCTATTCCAGCTTCCAGATGCTGGACCCATTCCTGGCCAAGTACCCCTTCTGGCATACTCAGGGAACAAATCTGAGTCTTCCTCTGTCACCACATCTGTTCTCTCACCTAAATCTCCTGCCTCCTTCAGCTGAAAGACGCTTACAGAGTGGAGTATCCTGAGTGGCAAGGGAAGAGAAACTGGGGGAGAGGAACTGGCTGGGGAGAGGGGACTGGAGTCATGGCTGGGGTGGGCAATGGACCCTCTGTTGCTGGTGTGGTGGAGGGACACTGTGTCCATGGACCGCTACCACTCTAGCAGTGGGCAGTGCTGAAAGGAGGTAAAGGGATACGCATGATACCCTTTCAGTAACAGTATTGCAAACCATACTGCCTAAAAGGGAAATGAGACGGGGTGGGGGGAGACAGACAGACAGACAGACAGGTGCTCTGGTCTGGTGTGTAGGACACTGTGTCCATGGTCCCCTATCACTGTAGCAGTGGACAGTGAGCAGTGGGCAGTGTGTGGTCTGGTGCTGGTGTGTAGGACTCTGTGTCTATGGGCCCCTATCACTATAGCAGAGGGCAGTGGGCACTCTGGTGCTGGTGTGCTAGAGGGACATTTTGTCCATGGAACCCTATCGCAATAGCATTAGAAATCATGGAACCAAATGTTTTAGAAATATAAAGAATTGCTCATGGCGCCCCCAGATCTCCTGAGCATCATATGGGTAGTCTCCCCAATCCCAAGAGAGGAATCAGTCCAGTGGTTTCACATGCATACTGAGGGGCGCAAAGGCCATGTGATGCACATGCACAGTCCAGCACCACTGCCAGGGTGTGTCCTGTCCTCTTGCAGGCCCAGCAGCCAACATAGCCTTCCTTGGGAACATAGCCAAGGTGCCCTGGGCCTCTGCCCAGGCGCAGCACCCACAGAGGGGGCAGTCCTGTATGGGGCAGCAGACAGGCACCTTCTGAGGCAATAAGGCCCCAGGAGGCCCCAGATGTCTCCCAGGGTTTAGCAGCAATGTAGGGTAAACTCACAGGGTTGGTCCCTGGCACAGTGTACGTTCACTGGAGCATTCAAGAGTGACTCCTCAGTACAGAGCCAAGAGGAGCCCAAGCACTTCTGGGTGTGACTCAACTGCCCCCAAATTGTTTTAATATTTCTTTGTTTTAATATTGCTTTGGGGGAATATGTTATTCACTTCCATCTCCACTAATGTGTCCAAACACCAACCGCCACTGATTTTTGTCATGTCTAGTCTGTCCCTTTCCTCTCTACAATGTAATTTTATATAAAAATTTATATAAATTATAAATTAGCTGTTGATATTTTTTCATACATGATTATATTAGGATTCTTTATTTCCTCAGAAGGTCTTTGCTGTCTCCTTGCCGAGAGCCCTTCCTCACCAAGCACACACCTTTAAACACTGATGATTCAGCCTGCTGGAGCATGCCTAAAGGGAACTTCCCCCTGGAAGCAGCCCCATTACCTGCCTGATTTGGAACACAGTTTCTCAAGAGACCCCAGAAGCAGTGGCTCGAGCCAGGCCCCACCAAGAATGAAAGCCTTGCCTTGAGTGCAGATTCAGCTTCTCACATAAATGGAGATTTGTTATTGTTTGTTTTGTTTTGGAGTCACACTCAGTTGTGCTCAGAGCTTAGTCCTGGCTCAGAGATAACTCCTGACAGTGCTCAGGGAGCCACATAGGATACCTGAAGTGGAGCCTGGGTTCAACATGTGCACAGTAAGTGTCCTACATGCTATACTATTTCTTCAGGCCCCCACTTAGGTATTTAAAATAAACAGTTCCTTCTGTTTTTACTCCAGACAGCATCCTAATGCCTGTTGGCTCTCGAAGAGAGATGTGTGTGTACACAGGACAGGAGACGTCGCAGGGCAAGAGACTCAGGAAGAGGGTGTCCATCAAAATCCTAGCTTCAAGGTATCTTATCCACACCAATAATTCGGCATTGATTACAGTCAGGTGATCTATGCTTATTTAACAGTCTGTATCCAAAGGGGTTTTGCTGAGGGGATTTAATGTTCCTTTTTTATACATGTTTTTATCCTCCATTGTCAGATATAAATCAAGGGGCTAACTCAGATCTGGCTATTTCATGCTGAAGAAGATCACAATGAAAGAAGTGTGAACAGAATTAATTGATCTGGTGAGGAAAATATCCCTTCAACTGTAAACTACATTCTATCTTCAGAATCCCTGCCATGAAATTCACCTTCAGTCCAAGACATATTTTGCTTTTGCTCTTTCATTTTTGAGGGGCCACACTGGTTGATGTTCAGGGCTTACTCCTGGTGAGACCAGATGGGGTTATGGTGACTGAACCCAGATCAGTCTTTCTGCTCTAACATCTCTCCAGAAACTCCAAGACACAGTGGCAAGTTTTTATTTCTCTACTGTCATATCTTTCAAAATTCTTCAGAAGCTCCATAACTCAAAGCTGTTTCGTCCAATTATTTTAGAAAATCCTTTTAACAACCCATGCCAAAGGTTTAATCTAATCTTACCTAATAGTCTCAACTGAATAATCGCCACCTACTTAACTTCAATTTTCAACATTAAACATAGCCAAACCTATACCTTCACTATAACAGAACACTAGTCATAAGCCTAACCAAAGGCTTGACCTAACCTTATCTATTAGCCTTAAGTGAACAATCTCCCTATACTTAACTCTCATCAAGTAATTGTGGGTGGAGTGATAGCACAGTAGATAGGGCGTTTACCTTACATGTGGCTGACCCAGGTTCGATTCCTCCGTCCCTCTCAAAGAGCCCAGCAAGCTACTGAGAGTATCCTACCTGCATGGCAGAGCTTGGCAAGCTACCCATGGCATATACTATTTTCCCAAAACAGTAACAAGTCTCACAATGGAAATGTTACATATGCCCTCTCGGGCGATGAACAACTGGAGGATAGTGCTACAGTGCTTGTACTTGTACAAGTAGCCCAGTCTATATCCTTAGTCTAACAGAACCCAAACCCTAATAACAGTAAACCAAAAACAGCAAAGCCACATTCTTATACTCCCCAACCTAAAGGCTGGGCATAAACTTACCTATTAGCCCCAACTGAACAATCTCCCTAGACTTTACTTAATTTTCAGTTTTAAAAGCAGTCAAACCCTTATCAAACAAAACTTTAATCCAAACCCAAACCTGAATGCAATCCACATTCTTTTAGTAACCCACACCAAAGGCTCTGCCTAATTAGCCTCAAATGAACCAACACTCTTTCTCTAATAACCCCAACCACGTCCTAATTCACATTGCTATAATATCCCATACCAAATACTTGGCCTAAATTTACCTGTTGTCCTCAGATGAACAATTGCCCTATGTATTATTTTCTCTTTTCAACTTTAAACATAGTCAAACCAATACTTACTTTACAGCACCCTACCCTACGCTAATTCACATTGTTTTATTCTTTTTTTTTATTGGATCACCATTAGATATAGGTACAAAGCTGTTTATGATTTGGTTTTAGTCATACAATGTTCCACACCCATCCCTTCACCAGTGCACATTTCCGACAACCAATGTCCCCAATTTCTCTCCTGTAGGAGAACATTGGTTTGCCTTTCCTTCCCAGCCACAGGGAGACTGGGGTTGTTGATTGCTCCCTTAACCTGTCGATTACCTTTGCCTCCTGATCAGACTCTGCTGACTTGTAAATATTGTTTTTCTCTCTTAATGTCCTTTGCGTAGTTAGCTACCTCAGAGCAATGGCTTTTTGTATGGACACAGGAAGACAGTTAAAAAGACATGCTTTTGTAACTTGGGAGTTGATTGACTCCAGATAATATTACCTCGTAGACATCTGCTCTCTCAACTTAAGCCTCAGTTGCCCTTACAGACTAGATCCCCCAAATCATGGCCCCAATGAGGGACTGGATGGACCCAGGGCAAGCGGTGAGTTACCCTGGCATCAAAGTGGGCCTGGCCAAAGTTGCCTAACACTAAACTATAAGTTAAGAATATGGTCTTGGACAAATTCTGTCATGATCCAAAAGTAATAACTAGATTTCGGTCCTGCTGGGGTTAGGAATGATTGATCCAGCCTGAGCACTGTAGTATGAGTCTGTGGTGAGATGTCCCCAGGAGAGTTGTCCTACAAGCCTAATTGTGTCTATTACTGTGTCCTTACAGAATGGCAATGATTAGGAAGTTTGATTAAGATGTTAATTAACTTTCTGGTCTAAGGAGAGGAGAAACACACCTTAAATGCTGTTTTGCCCTGGTGGGCTTCATGTGGTCAGAAAGGCGTGAAAAACATGTTGATTGTACCTGGGATGGGGGGACACACGGTTTGGGAGGTTTGGTTGGAGAAGAGGTGGTAATAAATGTGGTTGCAGAGAGTTGATGAAAAAAGAAAGAGAGGTAGAGTCGGAGAGAGGCAGAGTTGGAGATGTGGGCAGAGCAAGAGACAGAGTTAGGAGCAAGGGTTGGAGAGAGAATTGTGGAGTGTGTTAAAGAGAGGTTGGAGAGAGTTGTGGGCAAATTCGGGAGAGATTCATGGACACAGTGGTGGATAGAGTTTGGGAGAGACAAGAGATGGAATAAGGCAACTGATTATCAACCAGCTTGGCCCTCGTTTCTCCTATATCGGCCTCAGTCAAAGGTCATCCCAGGTGGGGAAGCGGTTCAAGAGCACTGAACAGCCAGAGAGAGCCACCAGGAGAGCCCATGAACATCCGCTAATCTGTGATCATTTCTAGAGACACCAGGGTAAAAGGAGTTTCAACAGTCAGGGAAAGGAGCTTAGGGAGGAGCCCTGGAGAGGAGAGCACAGGGAGGAGTCAAGGGCAGAAGAGCACATTGGAGCCCTGAGTGACAGCAGGGCAGGCTGCCTACCAGGTGTGGGGTAGCCTGGGAAGGAACCCACTGCTCACTGCCTGTCTGAGGACAGGCAGCGGGGTCTGCCCCAGTAACCTGTGTCTGCACGGTGACCGGGATCTGCACTGTGACTGGATTCTACACTGGGTGACCGTGGGCTGCACCGGGTGACCCTGGTCTACACAGTGACCAGGGTCTACACTGGGAGACCCGCGACTGGAGCTGGACTAGAGGAAGCCGCGCTGGGACCCCTGAGTTCGACCCGCACCGCCTCCTCACTCAGGGCCGCACCCTCAGCTCCCCTCCTGCAACCGCCCGCGTGCCTGGGGTCTTGCAGAGACCCCCGCAGGATGTGCAGACACCGGAGGCCGGTCTTACTCAGTCGGGAGCGAGTGGAGTCGGAGCGACACAGCCTGGCTCACCCTGCACCAGCAGCAGGACTGGAGGAGGCGGTGAGGGGCGGTACCAGCACTGCGCCTGCGCACTCGGAACAACGCGCCTAGCGTTTCAAGCCCAACACATGATCCCCCAATTACCACCAGAGGGCGTTGCGGAGCCAGGAGTAATCCAGACCTCCACCAGGGATTTCCCAAAATGTCACATATTTCCATTCATATTAAATTGCTTGTATTGGGAAGCTGCGGTTGGGGGGGCCGAATTTCCCTTCTAGCACTACATTCTAATGTCAGAATGTATTTTAATGACTTTTGCCACTATCGTCTAAAGCAACAGGGTTCAGGACTGGACAGATAATTCAATGGGTAGGGATCTTCCCTTGTACATGCAGACCCGAGGTCCATGTGGACCCGAGATCCATGTCTGGAATCCCATATGGTCGCTGAGTCCACCAAGAGTAATCCCTGAGCAAAGCCATGTGTGAACCAAAATCCAAACTATAAAGAGCAGGAGGTAGGATGCTTGCCTTCACGCTGCAGATCCAGTTCAGATCCACAGCACCACCTGTGTTCAATGAGAGCCAGAAAAATAGGAGCACTGTTGGACGTGGTCAAATTGACCCCCCACCCAAATACTATTGATTCAGGTGCAGCAGAAGAGGCGGCAGTGGGTTTCTATGTTCATTCGCAAATCCGGGTTCTTCAATATTTTCAAGAATGAAAATGTTAAATACTAAAGATTCTCAGGCTAGAGTGATAGCACAGTGGTAGGGCGTTTGCCTTGCACGCAGCCAACATGGCCGACCCGAGTTCGATTCCTCCAACCCTCTCGAGAGCCCGGCAAGCTACCGAGAGTATCTCCCGGCATGTCAGATCCTGGCATGCTAACGGTGGCGTATTCTATATGCCAAACACAGTAACAACAA
The DNA here is from genome assembly GCF_029834395.1 of Sorex fumeus. Classification (NCBI taxonomy): domain Eukaryota; kingdom Metazoa; phylum Chordata; class Mammalia; order Eulipotyphla; family Soricidae; genus Sorex; species Sorex fumeus. The sequence continues at coordinate 1,185,144 of NW_026606163.1, forward strand.
GTCTCATGATGGAGACGTTACTGGGCCCGCTAGAGCAAATCAATGAACAACGGGAGGACAATGACCATGAAAGATTGTCAGAGTCAGAAAGTAGAAATTTTATTGATAAGTAGAAGAGAAAGGAATAGGAGAGTCCCAAAGTGGGAGGGAACTTAGTGTGGGCCTATGTCTCTTTTTGTGAGACTTTTACAGAAAAACCAGGTCTTTGTGTGACAGAGAATGCAGGGAATCTACAGGGTGGTCATGCTGGTTTATCTTTCGGGTCATCTGCCTCAGGTATTGTTCATTATCTTAGCCTTGTGACTCCTAATTCTAGGACAGGAGAATATGGTCCTGGGGATCTCCAGGAATGTTTAAGATTTGAACTTGCAGATGAGGTGGAGTAGATCAATGGGGGAAATGGAACTGCTGGTGAGGGGAACAGTGGACACGCCTCTTGTTGGCAAGGGGAAACCGAGGCTTCCTCTTTTACTATCAAATGATGACATATTCAAGAAGGTGTTTCTTGGTTACATGAAACACGTTATGAAGTTTTTCAACTTTGTTTATATCTATCTAAGTTACAGGATATATCAGTTTGGACTCATTAGTGAGTGAGAAGCAGACTGTCACTATGTATTTGGTGAATGAAAGCTCAATTGAGTCACTTAACACTCTTCTATTCTACTAGATTTTATCAGTTTTTCCTTTAATGTTTTCTCATTTATTGGTTATTATTTATCTATACAACCTCTGAAATGTAATTAATGAAAGAAACATTATGGTAGGGCTGGAGCAATAGTACAATGGGTTGAGCACTTTTCTTATATGCAACCGAACCAGGTTCGATCCCTGGCACTCCATATGTTCCCTTCAACCTGGCCAAGACTGATATGTGAGTACAGATCTGAGAGTAATTTCTGAGTTACTTCGAGGTGTGGCCCCTGAAACAAACCAAAAAAAAAGAATTTTTATGGATCAGTAATATAATGGACTGAGTGCATGCAAGAGTCTCAAGTTTAATCCCCGAACAGATCCCAGGCCCCCCAAGCACTACCAGGAATAATGTTGAAAAAAAAACAAAATAATTCCATCAAACTCAAAATTATTTATTATGATGTGGATTCTGTCTTATCTGGAATGAGAGGCTATGTGTTAGATTACATCCAGGGGATCTTCCACTGGGTGCAGTTATCACTGCACCATAGTAGAGCTCTAGCCAGAGGCAGTAGAGATTTGCTTAAACAAAGGATTATTTTGTAGACATGTGAAACGGTGATATTTCTGAACAATTTCTCAGAGTGGAGCTTAATTTATCTGAGTTAGATGACCAGATACGTAAAATTTAACACAGATCAAGGTGAAACTTACCATCTCCTTTCCAAGTTCACTGCCTTAGCAGTGGTAGGTTGGTGTGTGGGTTTGAAGTAGAGCATTAATCACCTTTTGGGTTACTAATTGTTTTTTTCCATCTTTAGTGTTTTGCCTTTCTGACCCTGGCTAATTTGAATTGTATTTACTAATGTGATTGTGTAGTTTCCCCATCTTAGGGGAACATTTGCTTTTGTTTCAATATCTCAGCTGTGCTCCTGTTCTTTCCTCCACCTAAACATTTTCTAAGAAGTATAACTTCACCATAGGAATGAAGCGTTAGTTAACTCTCTCATCCTTCTAAAGGCTGTTCAATTTCTCTGACTCCTTGTAATCCATAAGTAACCCTTTGCAGTGCATCCACATAAGATATAGTTCTGAACTCTGGAGTACTGTTTGTGGCTGACTTTACAGCCATATATTTCTGCGTCAGGTGAACTTGATCTGGCACCATTTAATAATATCTAAGCCATTTTGGGGGTTTGATGGTGGTGGAAGGAAGTACAGTAACGTTCTACATGCTAAACGTGAACATTAACAATTATAAAAAGCAATAATCAAATAATAACACGCATATTCGGGTGTGTGTGTGTGTGTGTGTGTGTGTGTGTGTGTGTGTGTGTATGTATGCTGATGCCCAGGCATTGTTTTAGCAGAAGAGAAGTGTTTCATTTCTGGCTGCATTTTCTCCCAGTAGCCAGAGTGAAAGTGAACAAAAAGCGGGAGTACAACTTAGCTTTCAGGATGATATGTTCATGGTTTTATCCTGTTTTAACTGTTTTAAAATGAGTCTCACTCAGTATTGTGAAAAAATCAAGTTTCTCTGATGAACTCATTCTAAGGATATTTCTTGGGGATACGGGGGCATGTATGTTGCTACTACCTCCCAAATGGGGCTCTGAAGATCTGGGACCCTTCTTGGCATTTCCTGGACAGCTGGGCATGAAGTTCATTTCAGGATGCTGTTTGGGCCCGAGAGTTTGGCGAGGCAACTCTGTTGGTAGTCAAGGGCCTCCGAGACCAGAATTTATAGGTCCCAGGGATGAAGCTGGAGATGGCTGGGGAACTTTGTGATGTCAGGGATCAAACCAAGTTTGCTTACATGCAAGGCTTGCACCTTAATCCATGTACTGTACCCTAAACCCTATTCTAAGAATCCTTAGATTTATTAATACGATTTAAATCGTATTTTTAATTATTAAAAATACCCTTCCCCCCCTAACTTCTGAAAGTCTTATATACTGATTGGAAAAGGTAGAACATATTGAAAATTATATGAAAGTCAAAAAAGATCTATAAATCACCTAGATAATTGCTGTTAATTGAACTTTTATTTCTAACTAGTCTTCCATATTTTTGCACTTTGTAACTTTAAAGTGTTTGAAGAGAGACGCCTGCAGAAAAGTAGCTCTGAGACTCAGTCTTTTCCTCTTCACTGCTCACACTGCACTGATCTCGTCCCAAATCCAGCAACATGAAGAAACAACGCAAATCCCCACCACATGGGGAGAACAAGAAAAATAATGCAGAAGAGTCTGTCAATACTGTTCACCTAAGGGACCTCTCAGACAAAGAATTCAGATATGAAGTCTTGAAAATGTTCAATCAACTCAACCAGATAGTTGGACCGATATCCATTAACATGACAGAAAAAAATGACAAATTACGCTAGGAAATGAGAGCAGAAATGTCATGAATAAAAGATTCCGTAGATGAAGTGAAAAACTCAGTCTCGTCTCTCAACAATAGAATGACCGCAGCTGAAGAGAGAATCAGTGAGCTGGAAGATCAGCTGCACCAAGCCAACAGGCAACAACACAAAGTGGCAAGGCACCTCAAATTAGCTCTACAGAGAATCAGAGTCCTAGGAGATGATTCCAAGAGGAACAACATTAGAATCATTGGACTACCAGAAGCTCAGGGAAACAATCCAAATGAAAAAAAAAAACACGGTGAAACAAATCATTCCTGATGTATTCCCAGAGCTCCACAATGCAGCCATTCAGGTTCAAGGAGCCCAAAGGGTACCAGCTAAAAGAGACCCTAACAAAAACACTACAAGACATATCATAGTTAGAATGATTGATGCTCCTGATAGAGATACAATACTGCAAACAGCAAGGTCAAAGAAGAAAATCACATAAAAAGGAGAACCCCATAGATTCACAGCAGATCCATCAGAGGAGACCCTCCAAGCCCTAAGGCAGTGGCAAGATATAGTGAAAAAAAAAAAACTCACTGAAATGAATGCTTCACCAAGAATACTCTATCCAGCTAAACTCTCACTCAAAATTCAAGGAGTGGTACAGTATTTTCTTGACAAACAACAGCTCAGGAACTTCAGAGACTCAAAACCAAACGTAAAATAAGGGCTAAAGGGGCTACTATAAGACAAGACAAACTCTACATCCACAATATACCCTTACAGAAAGATGACACAAAACTCCATAACAATAATCTCTCTCAATGTCAACGGTCTAAATTCACCACTTAAGAGACACAGAGTGGCAAAATGGGTTCAGAGACAGAACCCAACATTCTGCTGCCTACAAGAAACTCATCTCAACAGCCAGAGCAAACACAGACTCAATGTCAAAGGATGGAAAACAATCCTGCAAGCAAACAGCTCCCTCAGAAAAGCTGGGGTGGCCATACTAGTATCTGATAGCATTAATTTTGCATTGAAAAAGATTAGAAGAGACAATGAAGGCTATTTTCTCTTCATCAAGGGACACAGATAACAGGAAGAAATCACACTCTTAAATGCATATGCACCTAATGAGGGAGCAGCTAAATATTTAAAACAACTGCTAACAGATTTTAAGGAGGACATTTCTAGCAACACAATAGTAGCTGGAGATTTCAACATCATCTTATCACCTCTGATAGATCAACAAGAACAAAACTCAGCAAGGAAACGTTGGCTTTGAAAGAAGAAATAGAAGAGAGAGGGCGTATAGACCTGCACAGGGCTTTCTACCCAAAAAAGAAAGAATACACATTCTTCTCCAGTGCGCATGGAACATTTTCAAAATAGAACATGTCGTAGGCCACAAAACATACCTAAATAGAATCAGGAAGATAGAAATAGTATCAACAATCTTTTCAGACCACGATGCACTGAGAATAGGAGTGAATCACACACAGATACGGAGAACCAAATCAAACACCGGAAACTAAAAAACTCAGTGCTTCAAAACGAGTGGATCAGGAGGGAAGTCAAGGATGAAATCAAAAGATACTTGGAAACAAATGAGAATGAAGACACGAGCTACGAAAACTTATGGGATGCAGCAAAAACCGTTTGAAGGGGAAAATATATAGCTGTGCAAGCATATCTCAGGACAGAAGAAAAGATGCACATAAACAACCAGACTTCACAGCTCAAGATGTTAGAAAAGGATCAACAGGAGGAGCGGAAATTGTGCAGAAGGAAAGAGACTATAAAACTTGGAGCAGAAATCAACGACGTGGAAACAAACAAACAAACAAAAAAACCAAATCGAAAGATCATTGAAACCAAGAGATGGTTATTCGAGAAAATAAATAAGATAGAAAAACCACTAGCAACACTCACAAAGAAACAGAGAGAGAACCCTAATAAATCAAATCAGAAATAAGAATGGGGATATCACAACAGAAACCAAAGAAATTTAAAAGATCATCAGAGACTACTTTAAAAGTCTGTATGGCACGAAACAAGAGAACCTAGAAGAAATGGATAAATTCCTGGATTCCTATTATCCCCCAAGGCTGAATCAAGAAGATACAGTGTACCAGAATAGACCTACTCACATCAAGGAAATTGAAACTATAATCAAAATTCTTCCCAAAATCAAAAGCCCAGGTCCAGATGGATTCACTAGCCAATTTTTCCAAACATTTAAAGAGGACCTATTGTAGGTTCTTCTCAAGATTTTCCAGGAAATTGAAAAAACAGAAACTCTCCCAAACAGTTTCTATGAAGCCCATATCTCTCTAATACCAAAAGGAAACAAAGACACCACAAGAAAAAGAAAACTCAGGCCGATATTCCTGATGAACACGGATACGAAGATACTCAACAAATTAGAAGCAAATAGAATTCAACAACTCATTAAAAAGATCATACATGACCAAGTGGGATTCATCCCAGGGATGCAAGGACGGTTCAACATTCGGAAATCCGTCAACATAATCCATCATATCAATAAAAGAAAATATGAAAATCATATGATCATATCGATAGATGCAGAGAAAGCATTTGACAAGATCCAGCAACCGTTTATGACGAAAACCCTCACCAAAATGGGGATAGCGGGGACTTTCCTCAAGATAGTTAAAGCCATCTACCACAAACCTACAGGAAACATCATCCTCAATGGGGAAAAACTGAGAACCTTCCCGCTAAGATCAGGGACGAGACAAAGATGCCCAATCTATCCACTACTGATCAAGATAGTACTGGAAGTACTTGCAATAGCGATTAGGCAAGATAAAAATATTAAGGGCATCCAGGTAGGGAAGGAAGAAATCAAGCTCTCACTATTTACAGCTGATATGATACTGTACTTAGAGAATCCTAAAACTGCTACCAAGAAACTCCTTGAAACAATAGACTTGTATAGTAAAGTTGGAGGCTATAAAATCAATACACAAAATTTCATGCTTTCCTATACGCATATAGTGAAAGAGAAGAAAGTGACATAAAGAAGACAATCCCATTCACAATTGTACCCCAGAAAATCAAGTACCTAGGAATCAGGTTAACTAGGGAAGTAAAGGACCTGTACAAAGAAAACTACAAAATGCTTCTTCAGGAAATAAAAGAGGGCATGAGGAAATGGAAAAATATCCCCTGCTCCTCTTTACAATAGCCAGAAACTGGAAGAAACCTGAGTGCTCAAGAACAGATGACTGGTTAAAGAAACTTTGGTACATCTACACAGTGGAGTACTATGTAGCTGTTAGAAAAGATGAAGTCATGAAATTTACATACGTGGTACAACATGGAAAGTATCATGCTAAGCGAAATGAGTCAGAAAGAGAGGGATAGACATAGAAAGATTGTATTCATCTGGGGGATATAAAGTAACAAAATATGAGATTAATACCCATGAATAGCTGAGATCAGCACCAGGAAGATTACTCCATAGCTTAGAGGCCAGCCAGGTATTCTAGGGGAAAGGGCAGTTCAGATAGAGAAGGGAGCACCAAATAAAGGGTGTTTGGAGGATCCTCCCAGGAGGGGAGATGCATGTTCAAAGTAGAGTAAGGACTGAACATGTTTGACACTCAATGCCTCTTCTGCAGACCACAACACCCAAAAGGAGAGAGAGAAAAAAAGGGAATGCCCTGCCACAGATTCAGGGTGGGATGGGGGAATGGAGGTGGGAGGGATACTGGGATTCATAGTGGTGGAAAATGGGCACTGGTGGAGGGATGGGTATTTGATCATTGTATAATCTAAACACAAGCACAAAAATTTGTAAATCTACAACTGTACCTCATGGCGTTTCACTAATAAAAATTTTTTTAAAAATCCCTTGCTCATGGATGGGGAGAATTAACATTGTCAAAATGGCAATACTTACCAAAGCACTGTAAAAATTCAATGCGATCCCTATAAGGATAGCCATGACATTCTTCAAAAAAAATGGAGCAAACAATCCTGATATTTATATGGAACAATAAGGCCCCAGGAATAGCTAAAGCAATTCTAGGGAAAAAGAAAATGGGAGGAATCAACATCCCTAACTTCAAACTCTACTACAAAGCAGTAATAATTAAGACAGCATGGTACTGGAACAAAGGCGGAGCTGTAGACCAATGCAACAAAGTTGAATAGATTTACATCTTCCCCTGTGTAAACACACAAAAAATAAAAAGGCCAGGGGTCAGACCGTTTCCCCACTCCTGGGAGGTCGATGGCAATAGTCAGGCGAAGGAAGGAAACCAGGGCCAGGCTGGTTGGTCTTAGCAGCGGTTTATTACATGGAAGAGATATATGTCATAGAGGCCCCAGGATCTCTCAAGCACGTGTGCCTTTGTTCTCTCAGCTTCTGTCCTCAGCCCCATCTTCCTAGGTTCTCTGATGCACGTGTCCCCCAGAGAGCCCTGAAATCTCCCTTATATAGATCATAGTACCTCTAAAGGGCACAATATAGTGATGTCATCAAAAGGAGTTACAGAAAGAACATTGAGGTGGCAAAACATACATTGTTTCTTTACATCTGCAGGTCAGTAAACCTGGCCTCACCTTTTACAAGCTACAAGCACTGGGATTAGCACATCAAAGAAGAGTCTGCTAGAGCTTGGAATCTAAATCTCCAAAATCAGCCAGCCTGGAGCCAGGCATCTACATCCCAAAGATCAGGCCTGGCTTAGCACCTGGGATCTGCATACCTAAGGCCATCTAGGTTCCTGTGAGATAAGAGAAACTGCCTCAATATACTGAAATCATTTACTGAAGGCAGTTTGAAGGGGAGAAAGTTCAGTCTCATCCAAAGCTAGTCAGAACACAAAGGAAAGCTGCTTCTAAGGCAGATTCTCATTTAGCAGATCAACTCCCCTAGAACAGATTTCCCTGGATGTGTTTCTCCTCTCCTTGTCCGACCAACATATAAGCATACATGATATAAATCATTTTGTATGGACAGAGTAAGAAATACTTTGAGCATATAGAATTGCTCTCCTAGGACCATCTCAATCTCAGACGGCAGTGCTCAGGCCAGGTAGCTATCCTATTCTTAGCAGCAGGGTCCTAGTCTCGTCGTTACTTTTGGATCATGATAGCATTTGCCTATGATCAAACTCTTAACTTATAGTTAAGAATCGTGGCACCTTGGCCTGGCCCATCTCAATGCCAGGGTAGCACATAACTTACCGGCTTGCCCTTGGTTCCATCCAGTCCCACGTCGGGACCCTGCCCTTGGAGTGCTAGGAAGTGAGGGCAACTGAGGCTTAAGTTGAGAAGGCAGATGCCCAGGAGTGAATAATATTCAAGGCCAATTAACTCCTAAGTTACAAAGCATAATATTAACGGTCTTCCTGTATCTATACAAAAAGGACATTATATTAAAGTAAACTATTCAAAAGCCATAAGGAGAGAATATTAACTTACAGTACAAGTTCAGTGTCCTAGAAGGATGAGACCTTAAAAAGTGCTTGGGGAAGAGAGCATAGAAGTGATTACGGACAAAGAAATGGGAGTGACTCAGGAGCACTGTGATGGGTGCAACCTGATAAACCTAAGCTCCTTGTACTCCAACATTCCCCCTAGCATATTATGATCTAATTTTTAATAAGGGGACAAGGAATGTGAAGTGGAGCAGGGAAAGCCTCTTTAACAAATTGTGCTGGCAAAACTGGATGGCTATATGCAAAACAGTGGGCTCAGAACTCTACCTAACGCCATACACAAAAATAAGATCAAAATGGATTAATGACCTCAACATCAGCCCGGAATCAATAAAGTTCATTGAAGACAAAGTTGGCAAAACCCTCCATTATATGGAAGCTAATGGTATCTTCAAAGATGTCACACCACTGGCTAAGCAAGTGAAAGCAGAGATAGACAAATGGGACTATCTTAAACTAAGAAGCTTCTGCACCTCAAAAGAAACAGTGACCAAAATACAAAGACAGTCTACAGAATGGGAAAGGATATTTGCCAAATACACATCCTTCAAGGGTTTGATATCAAGGATATACAAGGTACTGATTGAACAACACAAGAAAAAAACACCCAACCCCATCAAAAAATGGGGCGAGGAAATGAACAGAATATTTCTCAAAGAAGAAATCTGAATGGCTAAAAGGCACACGAGAAAATGCTCTACATCATTAATCATCAGGGAGATGCTGATCAAAGCCACAATGAGATATCATTTCACAACACAGAGACTGTCCCACCACTAAAAGAACAAAAGCAACTGATGTTGGCTCAGATGTGGCTAGAAAGGGACCATCCTTCATTGTTGGTGGGAATGCTGAATGGTTCATCCCTTTTGGAAAACTGTATGGACGATTCTCAAGAAATTAGATTGAGCTCCCATTTGACCCAGCAATACCATTCCTGGGCATATATCCCAGAGAGGACAAAAGTACAGTCGAAGTGATGTCTGCACCTGTTTGTTCCTTCCAGCTACTGTTTACAATACTGGAATCTGGAAAAAACCTGAGTGCTGGAGAACATGACTGGTTATAGAAACTTTGGTACATCTACATATGGGATTACTATGTAGCTGTTAGAAAAGATGAAGTCATGAAATTTACAGGAGAATAAAACACAAGAATAGCCGAGATTAGTACCCGGAGGTTCACTCCATGGCTTGGAGGCCAGCCGCACATGCTAGGGGAAAAAGCAGCTCAGATATAGAAGGGAGCACCAAGTAAAGGGTGTTGGGAGGATCCTCCCAGGATGGGAGATGCATGCTCAAAATAGATTATAGACCCAATATGATTTCCACTCAATGCCTCTTTTGCAAACCATAGCACCCAAAGGAGAGATAGAACAAAAGGGAATGCCCTGCCAGAGGCTGGGTGGGATGGGGGGATGCTGGGTGGGAGGAATACTGGGATCAGTGGTGGTGGAAAATGAGCACTGGTGGAGGGATGGGTACTCGAACATTGTATAACTGAAACCCAAGTACAAAATTTTGTAAGTCTACAACTGTACCTCATGGTGTTTCACGAACAAATTTTTAAAAAATTAAATAAAAAAGCTACTCCAGCCTTACCTTCCCAATAAAAATACCAAATGCGCTGAACAAACACGATGACCTCAGTACATGTATTGCAAGCCATAATGCACAAAAGGAGAGGGAGAGAGGGAAGAAAAGTGTCTGCCATAGAGGGAGGCTGGAGGGCTGGAGGGGGTATATAGTGGCAGATAGTGGGAGGAAAACAGGGCACATTGGCCGTGGAAATGTACAATAGTAGAGGGATGGGTGTTATATCATTGTATGACTAAAATCCAATCATGAACAGCTTTGTAATGTCTGTCTCACTAATATTAAACAAAAAACTGAAAAAGAGAAATGAAGAAAATGAGACATTATGGGGGGGAACGTGTTGATATGTGTTAGAATTTTCTATGTATGAAACATTGCTGTTGAAAAATATTGTAATATTATCAGACAGTGGCTAAAATAAAATTTAACACTAAATATTTAAAAAAATTTTAATATTGAATTTGCTGTCTAAAATAATTGGCCATTTTACAACATGCCAACTTAACTATTTCTAATATTATTCCTTCTATTGAATTCCACTGTATCTAGTTCATTTTTTTTAGGGAAGTGGTGTTGGGTCCACTCCCACCTTGCTTAGGTGGTGCTCCTAGCTCTGTGCTTGGGAGCAATCTCCAGGGAGCATATGTGGTGCCTGGGAATCAACTGCAGCTGGTGACATGCCAGGGAAATGTCTAAACCCTTGTGTGACATTCCAGCCTGCCTTCAGGGATTTGAAACACAGTGTTTGCTTTTTCCATCCCCAAATGCAGAGCTGTTTAGTCTTTGTGGGGCTGGGGACCACCAGGCCACCCATAGAGTGTTCTAGTGCTCTTGGGGCCTCCAGCATCTCACCTTGAGGTGGCCAGGGGACTCTTAATTCTATTTTGCCCCCAGTGTTGAGGGAGGGGCAAAGTAGTGCTCACATCAAAGTCAGGTTCAGCACCTGCGAAATTTGCACCACTGACCAATGAGCTGGCATTGATTAAGAACCTAAGAAATAAAGGTCCTGCTAATCCAGTCAACACCTATTGAAAATTAGGGTACCAAATAAATAAGGCCTCTAATAAAAAATTTTCTGTTCAGTCCCAGTCCTCAGGAGCAGTGGCCACCAGCTCTGTTCTAGCAGCAGGGCTAATGCAACAGCCAAAGTCAGTGTCAGCTCACTGCACAGAGGTAACAGACTTCGACCTCTGGTCAACACGGCATTCCTCAGCTTCGGCACTGCTGGCCAGAGAGTTCCCAGGATGTGACTGGGGTAGTGCTAGATCTTCTTGGTCACCTGGAAATCCTCAGGACTAGCTTTCTCAACCTGAGTGGTGAGTCTGCTGGTTTTCTTGAAGTAAACCTACTAAGACACACTCACACACTTGGTGAATGCAAGCTCTAAATATGACAAAAGCAGGAATTACTGAAACATTGTTTTCTCTTCGCCTCTACTAGTAATTCATGAAATAATTCACAAAGTAATGGGTTACCTTTACTTCTGATAAATACTGCCACTTATTTGCATCAATACATTAAGAAATACACAAATTCCTTTCATCTAAAACTTAGTTTCTTTGGACTCAGCGTAAAAGTTTAGAGCAGGGTGATTTTTTCTGGGGACATCCAGTCATATTCCCATACAAGAGACCTTCAGGACCATTTAACTTAAGCTTTTCCTGTCCCTTAAAGTTTTGTCACTTGTTTTCTTTGGGTCAGAAATCTGTTCCATGATTCTGCTCTTGACAAATTATATTGCTTCGGCAGACAAGTGTTCAGAAGACAAGAGTTCTCATGACAGACAACGAAGCAGTAGTAGAGGGAGAATCAACTATTAGTTATCTGGGTATAAAAATAACTGAGTCACTTGGGAAGAAATATATCTCTGTAAGGGACAGGCCCAAAATGGACTACCACCAGAACTAATTTAGCTTAGTTTAATAGGAACCTGCATTGCAAAATAACTTGTTTTTCAAGGAACAGGTCTAGATAAGCTTTTTCAGATCCGCTTTATAGGAGCCTGCACTGCAAAATAACTGGTTTTTCTGCCTCTGACCAAGGAATTCAGATACAGGTACTTGAAGGGTGGGGGTCAGACCAGATAACCGGATGTCTCTCACAAGACCCATGTTGCAAGACCCAGGACTGCCTTAAAAATCTGTCAGTTCCTAAGCACCGACACAAAATGCTGATCTTTAAAATATAGGCTAAGAAGTGATGTACCCTTAATTGGATAGGTTAAGAAAGCATATATTGTTACAAATCTGTTGGCTATGAAATGTGCGGGCTTTACTGTAATGGCCAGTGAAGGCCTATATAAGATCCCCTTTGAAGAGGTTCGGGGTCTTGCCTCACCTAACTGACTTGCGTGTCTGTGTAGGCGACTTGACCCTGGCTAGCCAGTCTTACAATAAACCTTGCTTGCTGTTTGCAATCTCTGGAGTTTCTTTGTCGTTAAAGGAAGATCACGATCCACGCCCTAACAATCTCCACTTTCATCAGCCACTGCTGATGAAAAGGCTGCGTCTCCAGAAAAGGAGCATAACTTGAGACCCCCATAACCATGCCACTGGACTCCGCACCAGGCTGTTTCACACAGAGCACTTCAGAGGGGGGCAGGTGAGAGCCCTCCCCGCCCCAAGAGACCCAGCTCTGACAGCGAAAATCTCCACAACCCTACCACCCTACCGCCACGACGCTGTGGGGTCATTCCCCACATGCTCAAGATGAGTCTCACACATGACTGAACATATTCCTGGAAACAGCATAAAAACACCCCCTGCCCAGTCTCCATAATTACCACACCACATTTGATGGGGTTCAGATAGTAGCAACAAATCATCGAGGGAAATATATATGCATATATATATTTCCTCACAGTTTCCTATATGAATAATGTTTGTAAGCATTTTCAGCAGTACTACGTAACAGACAACATGAAATATATTATTTATGTTGTGTTTGGGACAGGGATTGGGGCATGGGATGGAAATATACAAAGGAGAACCCCTTAGATTCACAGCAGATCCATCAGAGGAAACCCTCCAAGCCCGAAGGCAGTGGCAAGATATAGTGAAAAAAACTCACTGAAATGAATGCTTTACCAAGAATACTCTATCCAGCTAAACTCTCGTTCAAAATTCAAGGAGAGGTACAGTATTTTCTAGACAAACAACAGCTCAGGAACTTCATAGACTCAAAACCAAACCTAAAATAAGGGCTATAGGGGCTACTATAATACAAGACAAACCCTACAACCACAACACATCCTTACAGAAAGATGACACAAAACTCCATAACAATAATCTCTCTCAATGTCAACGGTCTAAATTCACCAATTAAGAGACACAGAGTGGCAAAATGGATTCAGAGACAGAACCCAACATTCTGCTGCCTACAAGAAAGTCATCTCAATAGCCAGAGCAAACACAGACTCAATGTCAAAGGATGGAAAATAATCCTGCAAGCAAACAGCTACCTAAGAAAAGCTGGGGTGGCCATACTAGTATCCAATAATTTTGCATTGAAAAAGATTAGAAGAGACAATGAAGGCTATTTTCTCTTCATCAAGGGACACAGACAATAGGAAGAAATCACACTCTTAAATGTACATGCACCTAATGAGGGAACAGCTAAATATTTAAAACAACTGCTAACAGATTTTAAGGAGGACATTTCTAGCAACACAATAGTAGCTGGAGATTTCAACATCATCTTATCACATCTGGATAGATCAACAAGAACAAAACTAAGCAAGGAAACGTTGGTTTTGAAAGAAGAAATAGAAGAGAGAGGGCGTATAGACCTGCACAGGGCTTTCTACCGAAAAAAGAAATAATACACATTCCTCTTCAGTGCGCACGTAACATTTTCCAAAATCGACCATGTCCTAGGCTACAAAACATACCTAAATAGAATCAGGAAGATAGAAATAGTATCAACAATCTTTTCAGACCACGATGCACTGAGAATAGGAGTGAATCACACACAGATACGGAGAACTAAATCAAACACCTGGAAAGTAAAAAAACTCAATGCTTCAAAACGAGTCGATCAGGAGGGAAGTCAAGGATGAAATCAAAAGATACTTGGAAACAAATGAGAATGAAGACACGAGCTACCAAAACTTATGGGATGCAGCAAAAACCGTTTGAAGGGGAAAATTTATAGCTCTGCAAGCATATCTCAGGACAGAAGAAAGGATGCACATAAACAACCTGACTTCACAGCTCAAGATGTTAGAAAAGGATCAACAGGAGGAGCGGAAATTGTGCAGAAGGAAAGAGACTATAAAACTTGGAGCAGAAATCAACGACGTGGAAACAAAAAAAAAAAAACCAATTTGAAAGATCAATGAAACCAAGAGCTGGTTATTCGAAAAAATAAATAAGATAGATAAACCACTAGCAGCAATCACAAAGAAACAGAGAGGGAACCCTAATAAATCCAATCAGAAATAAGAATGGGGATATCACAACAGAAACCAAAGAATTTCAAGAGATCATCAGAGACTACTTTAAAAGTCTGTATGGCACGAAACAAGAGAACCTAGAAGAAATGGATAAATTCCTGGAATCCTATTATCCCCCAAGGCTGAATCAAGAAGATACAGTGTACCAGAATAGACCTACTCATATCAAGGAAATTGAAATTGTAATCAAAAGTCTTCCCAAAAACAAAAGCCCAGATCCAGATGGATTTACTAGCCAATTTTTCCAAACATTTAAAGAGGACTTATTGCAGGTTCTTCTCAAGATATTCCAGGAAATTGAAAAAACAGAAACTCTCCCAAACAGTTTCTATGAAGCCCACATCTCTCTAATACCAAAAGGAAACTAAGACACCACAAGAAAAAGAAAACTCAGGCCGATATTTCTGATGAGCATGGATTCGAAGATTCTCAACAAAATAGTAGCAAATAGAATTCAACAACTCTTCAGAAAGATCATACACCATGAGCAAGTGGGATTCATCCCGGCGATGCAAGGATGGTTTAACATTCAGAAATCCGTCAACATAATCCATCATATCAATAAAAGAAAAGATGAAAATCATATGATCATATCAATAGATGCAGAGAAAGCATTTGACAAGATCCAGCAATCGTTTATGATAAAAACCCTCACCAAAATGGGGATAGAGGGGACTTTCCTCAATATAGTTAAAGCCATCTACCACCATCCTACAGGAAACATCATCCTCAATGGGGAAAAACTGAGAACCTTCCCCCTAAGATCATGGATGAGACAAAGTTGCACACTCTCTCCACTACTGTTCAAGATAGTACTGGAAGTACTTGCAATAGCGATTAGGCAAGATAAAAATATTAAGGGCATCCAGGTAGGGAAGGAAAAAATCAAGCTCTCACTATTCATTCACAGATGATATGATACTCTACTTAAAGAATCCTAAAACCTCTACCAAGAAAGTTTTTGAAACAATAGACTTGTATAGTAAAGTTGGAGGCTATAAAATCAATACACAAAAATTCATGGCTTTCACGCAAATAGTGAAAGAGAAGAAAGTGACATAAAGAAAACAATCCCATTCACAATTGTATCCCAGAAAAGCAAGTACCCAGGAATCACGTTAACTAGGGAAGAAAAGGACCTGTACAAAGAAAACTACAAAATGCTTCTTCAGGAAATGAGAGGACATGAGGAAATGGAAAAATATCCCCTGCTCCTCTTTACGATAGCCAGAAACTGGAAGAAACCTGAGTGCCCAAGAACAGATGACTGGTTAAAGAAACTTTGGTACATCTACACAATGGAGTACTATGTAGCTGTTAGAAAAGATGAAGTCATGAAATTTACATACGTGGTACAACATGGAAAGTATCATGCTAAGCGAAATGACTCAGAAAGAGAGGGATAGACATAGAAAGATTGTATTCATCTGGGGGATATAAAGTAACAAAATATGAGATTAATACCCATGAATAGCTGAGATCAGCACCAGGAGGATTACTCCATAGCTTAGAGGTCAGCCAGGTATTCTAGGGGAAAGGGCAGCTCAGATAGAGAAGGGAGCACCAAATAAAGGGTGTTTGGAGGATCCTCCCAGGAGGGGAGATGCATGTTCAAAGTAGACTATGGACTAAACATGGTTGCCACTTAATGCCTATTTTGCAGACCACAACACCCAAAAGGAGAGAGAGAACAAAAGGGAATGCCCTGCCACAGAGGCAGGGTGGGATGAGGAGGATGGGGGTGGGAGGGATATTATCCATGGTGGTGGAAAATAGGCACTGGTGGAGGGATGGGTATTTGATCATTGTATAATCTAAACACAAGCACAAAAATTTGTAAATCTACAACTGTACCTCATGGCGTTTCACTAATAAAAATTCAAAAAAAAAAATCCCCTGCTCATGGATGGGGAGAATTAACATTGTCAAAATGGCAATACTTACCAAAGCACTGTAAAAAGTCAATGCGATCCCTATAAGGATATCCATGACATTCTTCCAAAAAATGGAGCAAACAATCCTGATATTTATATGCAACAATAAGACCCAAAGAATAGCTAAAGCAATTCCTGGGAAAAAGAAAATGGGAGGAATCAACATCCCTAACTTCAAACTCTACTACAAAGCAGTAATAATTAAAACAGCATGGTACTGGAAAAAAGGCAGAGCTGTAGAACAATGCAACAAATCTGAATAGACTGTTATCTTCCCCCAAGCATATGATGATCTAATTTTTAATAAGGGGACAAGAAATGTGAAGTGGAGTATGGAAAGACTCTTTAACAAATTGTGTTGGCAAAACTGGATGGCTACATGCAAAACAGTGGACTCAGAACTCTACCTTACGCCATATACAAAAATAAGATCAAAATGGATTAATGAACTCAACATCAGACCGGAATAAAGTTCATTGAAGACAAAGTTGGCAAAACCCTCCATTATATGGAAGCTAATGGTATCTTCAAAGATGTCACACCACTGGCCAAGCAAGTGAAAACAGAGATAGACAAATGGGACTATCTTAAACTAAGAAGCTTCTGCACCTCAAAAGAAACAGTGACCAAAATACAAAGACAGTCTACAGAATGGGAAAGGATATTCGCTGAATACACATCTTACAAGGGGTTGATATCAAGGATATATAAGGTACTGGTTGAACAACACAAGAAAAAAACACCCAACCCCATCAAAAAATGGGGCGAGAAAATGAACAGAAACATTCGCAAAGAAGAAATCCGAATGGCTAAAAGGCACACGAGAAAATGCTCTACGTCATTAGTTATCAGGGAGATGCAAATTTAAACAACAATGAGATACCATTTCACAACACAGAGACTGGCCCACATCTAAAAGAAAAAAAGCAACTGATGTTGGCTCAGATGTGGCTAGAAAGGAACCGTCCTTCATTGTTGTTGGGAATGCTGAATGTTCATCCCTTTTGGAAAACTGTATGGACGATTCTCCAAAAATTAGATTGAGCTCCCATTTGACCCAGCAATACCATTCCTAGGCATATATCCCAAAGAGAAAAAAGTATAGTCGAAGTGATGTCTGCACTTGATTGTTCAGTCCAGCTAGTGTTTACAATACTAGCATCTGGAAAAAAACCTGAGTGCTGGAGAACATGACTGGTTAAAGAAACTTTGGTACATCTACATATGGGAGTACTATGTAGCTGTTAGAAAAGATGAAGTCATGAAATTTACAGGGGACTAAAACACAAGAATAGCCGAGAGATTAGTACCAGGAGGTTCACTCCATGGCTTGGAGGCCAGCCGCACATGCTGGGGGAAAAGGCAACTCAGATATAGAAGGGAGCACCAAGTAAAGGGTGTTGGGAGGATCCTCCAAGGATGGGCTATGCATGATGAAACTAGATTATAGACCCAATATGATTTCCACTCAATGCCTCTTTTGCAAACCACAGCACCCAAAAGGAGAGATAGAACAAAAGGAAATGACCTGCCAGAGGCTGGGTGGGATGGGGGGATGGTGTGTGGGGGGAATACTGTGATAAATGGTGGTGGAAAATGAGCACTGGTGGAGGTTTGGGTACTCGAACATTGTATAACTGAAACCCAAGTACAAAATTTTGTAAGTCTACAAATGTACCTCATGGTGTTTCATTAACAAATTTAACAAAAATTTAAATAAAAAAGCTACTCCAGCCGTACCTTCCCAATAAAAATACCAAATGCGCTGAACAAACACGATGACCTCAGTACATGTATTGCAAACCATAATGCACAAAAGGAGAGGGAGAGAGAGAAGAAAAGTGTCTGCAATAGAGGGATGCTGGAGGGCTCTAGGAGGTATATATTGGCAGACAGTGGGAGGAAAACAGGGCACTTTGGTGGTGGAAATGTATAATGGTAGAGGGATGGGTGTTATATCATTGTATGACTAAAATTCAATCATGAACAGCTTTGTAATGTCTGTCTCACTAATACTAAACAAAAAACTGAAAAAGAGAAATGAATAAAACGAGACATTATGGGGGAGGGATGTGTTGATATGTGTTAGAATTTTCTATGTATGAAACATTGCTCTTGAAAAATATTGTAAAATTATCAAAGAGTGGCTAAAATAAAATTTAACACTGAATTTAAAAATTTTTAATATTGAATTTGCTTTCTAATATAATTGGTCATTTCACAACATGCCAACTTAACTATACCTAGTATTATTCCTTGTATTGAATTCCTCTGTATCTATTTCAGTTTTTTTAGGTGGGTGGTGTTGGGTCCACTCCCATCTTGCTTAGGTGGTACTCCTGGCTGTGTGCTTGGGAGCACTCTCCAGGGAGCATATGTGGTGCCTGGGAATCAACTGCAGTTGGAGACATGCCAGGGAAAAGTCTAAACCCTTGTGTGACACTGCAGCCTGCTTTCGGGGATTTGAAACACAGTGTTTGCTTTTTCCACGTCCAAGTGCAGAGCTGTTCAGTCTTTATGGTGCTGGGGACACCAGGCCACCCAGAGAGTGCTCTAGTGCTCTTGGGGCCTCCAGCATCTCACCTTGAGGTGGCCAGGGGACTCTTAAATCTATTTAGCTCCCAGTGTTGAGGGAGGGGTGATGTAGTGCCCACATCAAAGTCAGGTTCAGCACCTGCGAAATATGCACCACTGACCAATGAGCTAGCATTGATTAAGAACCTAAGAAATAAGGGTCATGCTAATCCAGTCAACACCTATTGAAAATTAGGGTACCAAATAAATAAGGCCTCTAATAAAGCATTTTCTGTCCAGTCCCAATCCTCAGGAGCAGTGGCCACCAGCTCTGTGCTAGCTGCAGGGCTAATGCAACAGTCAAAGTCAGTGTCAGCTCACTGCACAGAGGTAACAGACTTCGACCTCTGGTCAACACGGCATTCCTCGGCTTCGGCACTGCTGGCCAGATAGTTCCCAGGATGTGACTGGGGTAGCGCTAGATCTTTTCGGTCACCTGGAAATCCTCAGGAGTAGCTTTCTCAACCTGAGTGGTGAGTCTGCTGGTTTTCTTGAAGTAAACCTACTAAGACACACTCACACACTTGGTGAATGCAAGCTCTAAATATGACAAAAAGGGAAATTACCGAAACATTGTTTTCTCTTCTCCTCTGCTAGTAATTCATGAAATAATCCACAAAGTTTACTTCTGATAAATAGTGCCACTTATTTGCATCAACACATTAAGAAATACACAAATTCCTTTCATCTAAAACTTAGTTTCTTTGGACTCAGCGTAAAAGTTTAGAGCAGGGTGATTTTTTCTGGGGACATCCCGTCATATTCCCGTACAAGAGACCTTCAGGACAGTTTCGTTTAACCTTTTCCTGTTCCTTAAAGTCTTGTCACTTGTTTCCTTTGGGTCAGAATCTGTTCCATGATTGTGCTCTTGACAAATTATATTACTTCGGCAGACAAGTGCTCAGAAATAAGAGTTCTCATGACAGACAACGAAGCTGTAGTAGACAGAGAATCAATTCAATAGTAGCGAAAGAATCAACTATTAGTTATCTGGGAATAAAAATAACTGAGTCACTTGGGAAGAAAAATATTTCCACTTTCATCAGCCACTGCCAGATCGAAAGGCTGCTTCTCCCGAAAAGGAGCATAACTTGAGACCCCCCATAACCATGCCACTGGACTCCGCACCAGGCTGTTTCACACAGAGCACTTCAGAGAGGGGCAGGTAAGAGCCCTCCCCGCCCCAAGAGACCCAGCTCTGACAGCCAAAATCTCCACAACCCTACCACCCTACCGCCACGACGCTGTGGGGTCATTCCCCATGTGCTCAAGCTGAGTCTCACACATGACTGAACATATTCCTGGAAACAGCATAAAACACCCCCTGCCCAGTCTCCATAATTACCACACCACATTTGATGGGGTTCAGATAGTAGCAACAAATCATCCAGGGAAATATATATGCATATATATATTTCTTCACAGTTTCCTATATGAATAATGTTTGTAAGCATTTTCAGCAGTACTACATAACAGACAATATGAAATATATTATTTCTGTTGTGTTTGGGACAGGGATTGGGGCATAGGATGGAAATATCCTTAATTTGGTGGTGGTAAGATGTAATGGTGGTGGGATGGGTGTTTGAATATTCACGATCACCATCATCCTGTTGTTCATAGATTGCCTCGAGCAGGCACCAGTAACTTCTCATTTGTCCTAGCCCTGAGATTCGAAAAAGTGCCACATTCAAGGCCCTTTCAGGTTTAGGGGAATGAGGCCCATCATTCTTACTGGTATTTGGCATATTCGGTATGCCACCTGGAGTTTGCCAGTTTGAATATTAAATGTAATCAAATATTGTGAACTAACATATAAAATAAAAAAGAATCTCCACTTTCTTACTGAACACATTTAGCAAGGGCTAAATTATGTACCATTGTATTTCTAACATAAAAAGCTCTGCTTTAGTTTTTTAATTTTTTATCTGTTTAAACTGTTTTATCAAGTATAAAACTACAAGTACCATAAGAATGATCTTTGCAGATATTTGTAAGAATCTCTTTTGGCTCTGTAAAAATACTTGCCGTTGCTAAGGTTTCTTGTGCTCTACACTACATAGATGTTCTACACTAGAACTTTGTAGAAAAAAATTTATTTCTTGTGGGTGAGTAGGCCATCTAATGTCGAAGACAGGGTAGCAGAATGCTTGCCACAGGACAATGTTGTGTCCCCTTCTACTCATGCAGTGCAACTCCTTCCACATGAGCGCATGCAATGCTGTTATGAAATAACATGAAAACCTGGTCATGTTATGACCAGGCACTTTAAGGTCTCTCATGCCATTTACCATATATTTGCAACACAGTTCTAATAGTAAAATAGTAAAGGTATTTAGAAACCTGCTTTAAAAACCACCTTTTCTCAAATTCTAACACACGCACAGACAAGACAACATTGTGGTAAAGCAAAAGAGACAAAACCAGGTTTCCAATGTGACAAATCTTAAATCTGAAACAGAGGTACAATAAATTTTGCAAAGGATCAACGATTTTACTTACAATTAAATATCTTATAATACAGAGTAAACTAGGCAGAAAGTCTGCTCTGTATTGCAAATTAACCGGGATACACTCTCCAGCCTTCAAAATTTAATTTCTAGGAAGACAAATGTTAAAGGGTTTAATAAAGCATTCACTTAGATGATTATGAACAAGCAAGACTTTTGGGCCGGAGCTATAGTACAGCAGCAGGACATTTGCCTTGCATGTGGCTGCCCGGGTTGGATCTTTGGCATCCCATATGGTCCCCTGAGCAATGCCGGGAGTAATTCCTGAGTGCAGAGTCAGGAGTAACCCTGAGCAATGCCAGGTGATCCAAAAAGCTAGGAAAAGCAAAACCAAAAACACATAAAAAAAAAAAACCACAAAAGAAAACAAAAAACCAAGACTAGTTTTGGACATGGTAACAAAGCTGACACATAATAAAATCATCTTCATATATTGCACTTTTAGGTACTTTGCAAAATAATTAGTAATATCATTTAACACTGATTACAATAGTTTCCCACAGTTCTTGCTCAATTATTTAAAAAAATTATATTTATAAAGTTGTTCACAATACTTTATTACATACATTCACTATTTCAACACCAATCCCATCACCATTACACCTTCCCACTATCATTATTTCGAATTTTCCCAACCCCACCCAAGCCTGCCCCAAAGGCAATGGCTAAATAATTGATTTTATATTGCTTATTATAAATAATAGACTTAAAATTATCCAAAAAGACTTCCTTAGAGGAAAGTGTGTGAGATTTGTTGTATCTCACCAGCAGCCATTAAGCCCCGTGTAGGAAATCACTAACATGTTGTTACAGGTTGTGCCCTGTATATATATATATATATATATATATATATATATATATATATATACACACACACACAGATCAGTTGCCTTCTACCTTACATCCCATCAAATGTAAATTTCTGACTTCTTTATTTATTGGGACGATAACTGATGCTACTTGGCTCAGTGTTTGGGTAACTCCCAGCAGTGGTTGTGGAATCGTGTGTTGCTAAGGACAGAACTGAGGGCTCACATATGTAAAACATGCACAACAGTCCTCTGAGCCATCTCCCTGATTCTCCTTCCTTATATTTATTGGAGGTGACTTGCACTAAATTTTGAGAATGGGGTGAGGTTTAGGTAATCTTCCCAGTTTAGTGGGTTTTTTTAGTATTGGAAATGATGCTTTCTGAAATGCTCTCATTCTTTTTCTTCATATAGTTTGTTGTGGGCCTTCTCTTTGTCTTTATTCCCCCCATCCTATTCAATTTTGTTTTTATCCTCAGGACTTTTACTTTCCATGTGGGCCCTGGCCCTGGATCTTTGGTAGGTCACTTTCGACTGTTCATGAGGCTAGACAAGACCAACTCTTTCGAGTCTTTCTAATCCTGCCTATTTCTTATGTCATCATGAGATGGGTACACTTGTTCCAGTGCCAATAACTATTCTCTAATTTGCTGGTTGTATTTTTCATTAAAGTTCCTTTTTTGAAGGGGTGGCAGACCCTATCAGATGCAGCCTTTTATTCTCTCTGGCTTCTCCTTTATTGAGCCCTCTATTTACATGCAGATTTTGTGGCCATTCGTGATTTGCTAGTATTCATTTGTAGTTTGTGGTTCCTTTTGTTATGAACTTTGGCCCGTTTCCTTATTTTTCTAGTTCCTTTAGATAGAATAAATGCTTTTCTTTAAATGCACAAAGAAATGAAACTACAAAAGGCAAAATAACTTTGTGAAAGATATAGGTAGGGCTGGTGATAGCCAGTTTCTTTATGGGGACCGTCCCCTGCATTGCCCAAGTACCTATTGGTAATCAAGCCCTGTGCTGGAGGTACCTGTTGGCCCTGCAGTGTGTGGTGTCAGGAGGTGTTGGGAATGAGCCCAGGCCTCCCACGTGCAAGGCATGTTCTCTACTACTGGATCCATTTCTCCAACGCAAGAACTCATTTTTGTATTTTACCTGTTAGTCAACATTTTTTTTTGACAGTGGTTGGGGTGGTATTTGGGTTTTGGGATCATATCGAGTGTGCTTAAGATTTACTACTATGATTTTTAAATTCAATCACCATGAGATACAAAGTTACAAAGCAGTTCATGATCCAGTTTCAATCATACAATGTTCTGACCCCCATCCCTCCACCAGTGTAAATTTCCCACCACCAGTGTCCCCCAGTTTTTTACCACACCATTAACTCCCAGCCTATTGTAGACAGTCTCTCCCTCTCTCCCTCTCTCTCTCTCTCTCTCTCTCTCTCACACACACACACACACACATTATGGTTTGCAATATAAATATTGAGAGGTTATCGTATTTGTTCCTTTTCCTACTTTTAGCACTCAGTTCTTATCCGAGTACTCATTTACAACTATCGTTGTCATAGTGGATCCTCCTCTATCCCAACTCTAGGTACTTTCCTCAAGGGATCACTCCTGGCAGTGCTCACGATGTTGTGCTTCCATATATGGTGTTAGGGATCAAACTGGGGTTGGTTGTGTTCAACGCAAATACCCTATCTACTTTTTTTAATATGCCTGAACGGCCCCTCAAGTTCTTAATTAATTATTTTTTGAGAGAAGCTGGGATTGCCAAGGATAGAACTCAGTACCTCATACATTGCAAGCATGTATATCATTCATATATACTCATGTATATCACTGAGTAACAAGTAGGCTGGTAGTACAATATGAGGACCTGAGATAATTCAGCCCTGTTTTGGGGACCATGTGGTATTGGGGATTGAACTGGGGTTGGGCACATATAAGGCATGCACCTTAACGTCTACTGTCCATCTGTCCCCCATCTAATCTTTTAAATTGCAATAAAATACAGCTTTAAAAACTTGCAGAATATACCTATTTCTTATATAGTAATTAAAAAATACAAATTAGTCAAATTCATATCACCCATAGTTTCAGGAATCACATATATACCACTGATATCTATTTATATCTCTATCTATCTATCTATCTATCTATTTCTCTTCTTGCACATTTCTTCCCAGCTAACTGATTTCCAGACATCTTGGAAAATTTTAATTATCAATAACAAAGTAAATTTTGAAAAAGTTGGAAGACTGACCAAAAGTTTAAACGCTTCTATTCATGTCAGTAGTCAAAGGTAAGACTTCCGGGTCTTCTCTTAGTTGAGGGATGTTTTTGGTTTCAGGGAACCAGGGGAAGAAACATAAATGAATTTTGGGTAAGTGGATATCAGGTTGACTATACGGATTCTCCTGGTAAGAAAAGCAGAGAAGTCCTGGAACTGGAGGAAGCATTCAGGGAACTAGGACTAGACCCAGACTCTGCACCTTTTTGTGAACTCAGTCCACAGTAATGTGTTTATTTTCTTCTTAACTGAGTTAATCTTTCTTTCCTAGTGACTCAAATCTTTTCTTCCTGATATTTCTGCTTACCTTTTTAGGTTCCCTATTAGAGAGCCTGGCAAGCTATCGAGATTATCCTGACCACATGGAAGAGCCTAGGAAACTCCGCGAGGTGTATTTGATAAGCCAAAAACAGTAACAATAAGTCTCACAATGGAGACATTACTGGCGCCCGCTTGAGAAAATTCTCTGCTTGGGAGGACAGTGCTACAATGCTGTAGTAGATCAGTAACATGTTGTTACAGGTTGAGCATTGTGTGCTAATATATATATATATATATAATTATTTTTTTATGAAGATCGATTATCTTCTACCTGAAATTCATCAAATGTGGTGTGTTACTCTTGGTATATCAATGGCATACAGTATGAAATGTCCAGGAAATCTAAAATTTTAAATATGGCACTAGAGCTGAAGTTAAATTTTTAACTGGATGGTGGTTTGCAGTTCGGAAGCATCTCTGTATCATGTTGGCTCTCTTCCAAAATTTATTTGTGAGTCTCTGGATCCTGGTCATTAATGAGCTAAAAAGGTCACTACTTTTTTTCTGTTTTAATTAGCCAACAATGAATTCCTGAGCTGGAGACTTCCTCCAGTCAGGAGGGGAGAGAAGTACAGAACACAACTACTTCTAAATTTACTCAATAACACTAAAATTTAAACAACAAGAAAATCTCAAAAAGAAACTATTCCTAAGTGTGGTCAATTTTGGTGTATACATTTGCCTTTCAAATAAGTAAAACTGCCTGAAATTAGTTAACACATAACTATATTTTATAGCTATATAATTCTAAACTCTCCCCCAAAAGGCAATGCCTCCCATGAAACTCCAAACAGGTCTGAATTTATAAATAGCAAATGTCATGTATTGTGCTAGAAAATCTTCTCAGACTCTCACCCCCTTTTATTTTCTTCCAATTCAAATTTTTCTTCAGAGTTTAGTTCTGGAAGCCCTGTTTTCCAAAAGTTACCACAAAATAATAGCTACTTATTTATTTCAACACAGAAGTCCTCAGAGTATATATTTTTCTCCATTAGAACACTAAACATCAAAGTTGAGTCTTAATCCAGTAAAACTGGAATCATTAAAGTTTAAGTTGCCAAAAACCTGACGTGATTCTAAATATTTTAAACATTTTGGTCTACTTTCCTTTCTTCAATCTAAATTAGAAGCTACTGATACTCATGTCTTCACAGGCTGAGCTTTATTAATGATGCAGCTTTCCTTGAGGGCTTCTACTTCTGCTTTCAATCTCGCTCTTTCAAGCCTTTTACAAACAGACCGTTGGACAAACTGACTGCAAACATGTGCAAACTAACATGCACACACATGTATACTCACAGTCCATTGATTGAGTTTGCTATTTCTCTGATCCCTCCTCCCACCACCCCCCCCCCCCGCCCCAAATGGCCAGAGGACTTCAGGGTAGACCAAGAAAGACAGGGTGTTCCCCAGGGCAAATGGAGCCCTATTGGCCTACTGAGATCATCCAGTGTCCCTTCAGACACCCTCCACCTACAAATGCCCCTCTGCCCTGTCTGTCTCTTAGAGAAACAGTTCAGAAAAGAGCTCTCTTGGCATCAAATTGGCAAAGAGAAATTATGAATAAGTGACTACCACTACAGTGGTACATAAGCATTCTCAGCTTTTCTAGTTCTGAGAGAGGCATTTTCTCAG
This sequence comes from Sorex fumeus, assembly GCF_029834395.1. Taxonomy (NCBI): domain Eukaryota; kingdom Metazoa; phylum Chordata; class Mammalia; order Eulipotyphla; family Soricidae; genus Sorex; species Sorex fumeus. The sequence goes on from NW_026606163.1 coordinate 1,211,742, forward strand.
CAAACAAGGAGACTCCAGGTGGTTGTCTTTCTGCAGCTTAAGTGCAAAGGCGGAGGTTCTGCAGACTGCTGAAAAGGAAGGAGGGCAGTGCACCACTGACACCATGGAGGCAGTGAGAGGGTAGGAAGGGGTGTATACCAGGGATATTGGTGCTGGGAAATGTGCACTGGTAGAGGGATGGGTGTTTGATCATTGTGTGATTGTAATCCAAACATGAAAGCTTGTACCTATCTCATGGTGATTCAATAAAATTTAAAGAAAAAAGGCACCTCTCTCTTCAGAGAGAGAAAGCCAAAAAGTAATTCTCTTATCTCATGTCTCAGATTAGCTCATTTTTACCCTATTTCTTGGGTCTGTATCAGTCTTTTAAACAAAACAAACTCAAAAGCTCACAAGCTCAAGTGTTGGAATCTTCTGTTTTAGCCCTTTATGTCCATATATTTTGAGAATAAGAAGTGTAAAATAAGACTTTCTCAATGTTCTTTGGGCAGGGAGGGCTTTCACCCGCCCCCCTTGGGGCGTCCGGAGTGAAGCAGTCTGGCGCAGAGTCTGGTGGCTTGGCTATGTCAGGCGTCATGGTCATGTTACTCCCTTCCGGGAGAAAAAGCTGGACCCAAGCCCCGACAACTGAAAGCCTCCAACCCAACTGCCACCACACTCAAGGCTGATCCCCACATGCTCAGGCCGACTAGTGAATGTATTCCTGGACGAGCGACACATCATAAGACATTCCCTACCCGTTCTCCATAAGTACCACACCACATTTGATGGGGTACAAATAGGAAACAAAATCATAGAGGGAAATATATACGCATATATACATATTTTCAGATATATAAACGAAAGCTCATATCACTGAACCTCTAATAACATGTTAGTGATATCCTAAAGTATGTTTTAATGGCCCCTGACAAAATAGAACAATCTTCACACTGTTTCCTCTTTGGAGACTTTTTTTGTAGCATTTTCAGTGGTTTTTCAAAACAGACAATACAAAATATATTATTTCAGTTGTGTTTTGGGCTGGAGAGATAGCACAGCAGGTAGGGCGTTTGCCTTGCACACAGCCGGCCCAGCCAAGCAGGGTTCGATTTCTCTGCCCCTCTCGGAGAGGCTGGCAAGCTACCGAGAGTATCTTGCCCACAGGGGTGAGATTGAATATAATATATATTCAATATTCCAGACACAGTAACAATAACTCTCACGATGGAGACGTTACTGGGCCCTCCGTTTGAGCAAATCAATGAACAATGGGAGGACCGTGACCCTGTTTTGGGACAAGGACTGGGGCTTGGGATGGAAACATCCCAAATTGGGTGGCGGGAAGGTGTAACGGTGGTAGAATTTGTGTTTGAATATTAAATATAATCATTTATTGTGAACTACCTTACAAAATTAAAAAAAATGTTTGCTTTTTGTTTTTTTTTTCTTTTTGGGTCACACCTGGCAATGCTCAGGGATTACTCCTGGCTCATGTACTCAGGAATTACTCCTGACGGTGCTCAGGGGACCATATGGGATGCTGGGAATCGAACCCGGGTAGGCCATGTTGGCTGCATACAAAGCAAATGCCCTACCTGCTGTGCTATCGCTCCAGGCCCAAACGTTTTTAAAAAGGAAAAGAATTTCTCAGTGTTCCGTGTAGGAACCTGTCAGCTAACAAGTTTCAGAGAAATGACTAAAGCAACTTGGATGATGCCAACAGAGAGGAGGAGTTCTGGTTCTCTTGCCACTAAAAAACAAACTGTCAGGGACCCCTTATGCTCTCTTCCACGGAAGCTATTAACGCCTTGCTTCCTGGGGAATGGACATTTTGGTAAAATAACGGTGAGTTTCTGAGGATAGATAAGAAAGACGAGTAACTCCAAAATATTTCCTCCCAGCCGTCTAAGACAGAAAAGTTGCTCACTCCTCCACACGCAGAGTAATATGAAAAGAAAGTCTCAGCTCACCAGATGAAGTGGGGTAACAGGAAAGAGAAAAAGATGGTAAGCAGGGAAATGAATACTAGATCCTTGGGAATTCCCCAAAAGAAAAAGACAAACACTACACATGGGTGACTGATTAACCCTTCCCCACACTGAGTAGGTAGGTGATCAGTCTCTCCCAGGCCCCTGAGTGAGAACCATTGTGAAAGCACTGTTCAGAACAGGCAGCACTCTGTGGGCCGCTTGGGTCCAGTCCCGGCACCTGAGAATCAAACTCCGTCCAGAAGGGAAACTCACTCCCCACATTCTGAAAAGGACTCAGAATCCAAACTCTCCCTGGGACAGGAGCTAAGGGCTTTCCTGGAAGTCTGTCCAGGTAAGAAGGTGTTAGGGAAGGTACCTGTTGTCAGTGAATCTCATTGATCCCTCGCCCGCCTGGCCAACTTCTCCTGGACTCTGTGGGCTGCTAAGGAAGGCTGGTACCCTTAGACACCTTCTATTAGGATCCAGGTTTCATTTCAGCCACAAAGCCAGGAATTCCAAGTTGTCTTAGCATCATACCAGGGCCTTCAAATGTAACAGTTCGATTAATCCATCACAGCAAAACAAACTTTAGGACATTAAGCAATGAGAGTGAATTATTTCATGTCAAAACTGACCACAACCAGGCAATCTTCTAGAACTGTAGCCAGACAGGGGCACTGAGCACTTAAAATAGGAACATTCCTGAAACCACTCACTGGGGGCAAAGAGAAAAGGAGCAAATAAATGGGGCTTCTCAATTGGTTGTGTTGTGACAATACACCAAATTACACTGAAGCAGGAGGGGTCTTAGTTGTGGTTCCTGTTGCTGGAAATCTTTGTTATGGACACATTGTTTTAGGTCCCATAGAGACATCTATTGATTGACTAATTGTTTCTGTGACCCTTCCCTACTTCTCCACCCGAGTAACAGGTGGGTTTGGGTCCTTTTGCTCCATTCTGAACCAAGACTTATTACTGATGACCTATTCTTCTCTGCTAGGTTCCTAGAATGAGCCACTCAGAGTTCCTGCCTCTGGCTGTCTCCTGGTTGCCTTTGCTTAGCTCCCGCTCACATTTCTAACTTTTCTGTCATCATAGCAATACACCATGAGAAGGTATTTCTTAATTCAGGTGGTACAGCAGAAGTAGAGCAAAAGTACAATTTAACCCTTACATATCAAAGTAGCCTGATACACCAATGGAAACAGTACATCACTGCTCAGACCACCTTGAACCCAGGGTTAAACCCAAAACTCACATGAAGCACTAGTAATAATGAAAAAGTTAAGAAATTTCACCATTCTTTGGACAGGGACATAAGCCCAGAACACTTCTCAAGTGCTTCATAAATTCTGACACTGAGTGACATGACCTAAAGCAACAAAATGCTCTATATAACCACTGAACTACTAAAGTATCACAAGAGTCAATGAACCTACAATAAGACCGAGGGGAGAAACAATAAGTAATTGAACAGAAGAGGTAAAGAATAAAATAGTAGGACTCAGCATTAGAATGGAACGAGCCAAAATTGAATCAGTGACACACTTGGCGGTGGGTGGGGGAGTATGATTCTGAGAGCAGGTCAACCTGTTCCTTCAGGGCGAGCGCATCAGCAGCCTGCTGGTGTCTTCAATGCTGCTGTGCCTTTGGTCGGACCCCAACAACTTGGGTCCAAGTTTACCAGGAAAGTAAACTGACAAAAGTTACATATGTGGGAGCCACACAGACAAACCCCCGCTGGCTCAGCTATACAGGCTCATTTATTGGCCTTATTTTCAGAGACTCATAAATTTCGAAAGAGAACAAAAGCCATAGTTAAGGTCGGTGGTACACTGTGGGAGAGCAGGTGTGCCCTGCATGGCATATGCCAATTTCTCTAGAAAAGATGGAACCAAGGGCCATGATCTAGAGACACAAAAGAGTCTCAAACAGAGCAGCTCACTGCAGAGATGCCTCCAGAATTCAAGCCAGACCAACTTCACCGACATGCCCAGATTTTGGGGGCGGGGAAGACATTGTCCCTCCACCTGCCCTCTAAACCCCACCTCCCTGGTTGTTGCCAACTTTCAGAACCCAGAGAGAAGTGCAGGTAAGCGGGTTCAGAGACAACAAACTCCTGGCATCAATGGATAGGGGATGGGATGTTGCCTCTCTTCCCCTATCCCCAAGGGACCCTGGATGTCACGCCCAGAAACTGCCTCTGGCTGCTACTTAAGCTCCATAATGGCCATGATCCAGAGACACACAAAAGAATTTCTGAATCGAGCAACTTGCTGCAGAGATTTCTACACATCCTACTTATGTAGAATTTTAGAATTCCAGGAGCATGCTGCCGCTCCTTGACCACGCGACATCTTATTCGAATCATAACAAGCAATACAAAAGAGAGTATAGGGGAGATTGTCTGTCATAGAGGCAGGGGGAGGGGTGGGACGGTAGGGATACCCGGGACATTGGTGGTGGAAGACGTGCATTGGTGGAGGGATGGGTGTTTGATCATTGTATAACTGAAACACAAATAGGGTAGTTTTGTAATTATCTCACAGTGATTCAATAAAAATTTTTTTTAAAGACAGTACACATGTCCTTATCAATAAGCAAGAGATGGAGGACAGAAAGCTAGCAAATCAGGTAGGGTACTTACTTGCACATGACTGATCTGTATGATCTCTTGTTCCCCATGTGGTCTGCTTAGCCAGCCAGGATTCTTCTCTGCATGCAGATCCAGGGTAAGCCCAGAGCACCAGTGGATGTGGCCCGCACACAAATAAAAAAGAGGTCTAGAAAAGAAAATTTTTAAATAAATTATGTAAGCTATTTAACTGACATCAGAAGAGAAAAATCACTGAATTATAGAATTGAGAGAAGGGCAGTAAAGAAACAAATGCAATAGTGTAGTGGGTAAGGTACTTTCTTGCATGAGGCTGACTTGGATCCATTATTCAATATCACCCAGAATCCTCCAACTCCCACCAGGGGTGACCTCTGTGTACAGAGCCAGGAGTAAGCCCTGAGCACTGCTAGTGTAGACCCCCCCAAGGTAAAGGTAAAGGCCCTCCCGTTGATCGTCGATTTGCTCAAGCGGGCCCAGTAATGTCTCCATTGGTGACTTTGTTGTTACTGTGTCTGGCATATCGAATACTCTCGGTATCTTGCCGGGCTCTCCAAGAGGGGCGGAGGAATTGAACTCAGGTCGACCATGTTGGCCGCGTGTAAGGCGAACGCCCTACCCGCTGTGCTATCGCTCCAGCCTGTAGACCCCCCCAAAAAAATTAAAATGAAAAAAAATCAGTAAAAAACCTCCCCAAGCAAAAGTACAGATCCAAAATGGATTCACTAACACTCAGCCAATCCAAATTAGATCCTCAGCACTCCTATGTTTTCCCAAGACCTGTGGGTGTCACTCACGATCACTGAGGCAGCAGTAAGACCTGAGCTCCTATGGGAGTGATGCAAAAAAAACAATAACCGAAAAATCAAACTAATATTCACAACAAATGTAAAAAATTACGTGAGTATTATTAGTCATTTTACAAAGGAAAATAAAAGGACTCTGGAAATGGGAAAACACTACATGTTTGTGGATATAAAAAATTAACATTTCCCAAATGATAATACCCAAATTATACATATTTCATGCAGTTGTTCAAGATTCTGATGACATTCATCAACAATTTAGAAAAATTTTTAGTGAAATTAACACAGAATCATAAAACTCCCTGAGAACTAAAAGCAATTGCAAGAAAAAGGAGGGAAGGAATGCATTTCCTGACTTAATATTGTGCTATAGTAAATTTTCCCATTATAAGGATGTATAGTTGTCAGTGAGACCCCAGAAATACTCAAAGGGGGCATGGGTGAAAATTAGTTAACTGGAGGTGGTGGTGGTGGTGGGCATAGCATGAGAGTATAGGGTTAACCAAGAAGATAGGGAGATATAGGAAGAATCAAGATTGGAAGGGGGGCACATTAAAGGAATGGTCAAAAACAATGTTGCAAAACATAGTATTCAAAATTATGATCTATTCAAAGAAAAACGAACTCTCAGGACCATGGGGTAGAATTGACAGCACACAGATATAACACAGATATATACACAGATATTTATTGAAAGTCTATGACAGAGTTTCTGGGTACATAAAGTGGGGCAGGCAAGTCCTCTTCAACTAACATGTTGGGAAAACTGGAAAATAAAATGTAAAAAAAGAGAAATATGTATCTCATATCCCCCCAAATGTAATTCAAAGTGGATTATAGACATTGAACTTGGTCCATAATCCATACAATACAATTATGAAAGCATATGCAGACCTGTCTAGGAAAGGAACCTCATGGGTGTGTGCAATGGTTTGACTTCTCTGGTAAAAGAAATAAAAATACAAAGAGGATTAAAGCAAATGTACAAGTGTTTACAGAACAAAAGAAACTTGGGATAAAATTTTCAAACTGCCCTACTTAGTGGGAGAAAATATTTTCAAACATATAACAAATGAAGGACCAATATCAAGATGTATAAAGCATGCAAAAGCTCAAAAAAACACAAATCATCACATCAAAACAGGAGAGAAGTGAGACCCATCCACAAAGAGGACATACAAATTATCAATAAGTGTATGAAAACATGTTTAGTATCAACTATTACCAGGAAGTTGCAAATCAAAACAATGAGATATTATCACACACCATTGAGAATGGCATATGTCACAAAGAGTAGAAACAACCACTATTGGCAGGAATGTTAATAAGGTTCCCTCACGGGGGAAACGATCTGGTTCAACTTCTAGGGAAAACACTCCAGAGATTTCACCAAAACAATAAAAATATAATTTCCATATGATTCAGAGATTTCACTTGTTGGCATTGTTCCCCTAAAAACAAAAAAAAATCTGAATTTGGAAAAATATATGTATACCTGTGTTCATGGAAGCACTGATTAGAATAGCCAAGATATGGAGACAATGCAAACATCAATGATGGGTGAATAAAGAAGTTAGGACACACGTGCACACATGCAGATGTACACAATTGAATTTTACTAAGGTATTACTAAATAATGAAATCTCTGACTGGAGCTGGAATAAGTAACATGGATTAAGACAAAAACCTTAATTTCAATAAGTAAGTTAGTTGAAATAAGTAAGATGTATTAAGACAAAGCTCACAGGATCTCACTCATCTGTGATAATTGGGAGTCAGAAAACAAGGAAAGAGAGAGTGTCAAATATGGCAACCCCTTGGCTTGAATTGCAAACCTGAGATTACCATGCACTTGAGGGTGGAGTGGGACATAACAAGAGGTAGCACATGGATAGAGGTGGAAAATCTTGGGCACTTGAGTGGGGTGAACTGCAATGACTGTAATAATAAACACTGTTCCCCAAGAAAGCAATGGTTAGAACTGTTGGTTATTAATTCTATGCTAACAGGGAAGGCACACATGACCTGCAAAGATTAACCTTAGACCTGTCACTCATCATCCTCATTTAGGAGGACTTGAAATGTTCTTGACTGAAGTAGTGATGGTTTCCAATGAGAAAAATTCTCTCTTGCTTTCACATGACTCAAACTTTGCACACAGCCTTATTATTTTAACCATCTTAGACATCCATAAACTCCTTTGGTGTTCAACCCACTTGGGAGCTAGATGGCAGTGGGTGCTGGTCTCCTGGTGTATTTAGGGCTCATTCAAGCCCGGAATGGGTGGAAGGGAATACAACAATCTATCTGGGGTCTCCACCTATAGAGTTGGAGTGCAAATAACCCGGAGCACTATCAACACAGTAGAGCCAGAGAATGAGAAATCAAATTCAAAGCAATGAAGGAAAAATATACATGCATACATATTTACTACATATATATATGTATATATATAGCATTCAATGCATCACAATCTTTTCAAGTGCACATGGTTACATTTGCTAGGACTGATCATTTGTTAGACTACAAAAATTTTCTTAGCAATATCAAGAAGATCTAAAACATGCCAAGTAGCCAATGTGAACACAATGGCAAGAAAGAAATTAATCATAAAGAAAACTTAGAACTACTTATATGCATGGAAATAAAACAACTCTGAACAGCCAATGGTACAAGAAAGAAAGTTAACTGGAAATTAGAGGAGAAAAAATGAGACAAATGAAAATGGAAACACAACTTTCTAAAACAAGTGACATGCTGCAGAGTTAAGAGAAATTTCACAGCATTAAAGGCCTGCGTCATCCCCTGATGTAGGATAACACTCTTTTGTCCTTCCTCAGGTAGCTTAGGTTTGTCAGGTCACACCCATCTAAGGACACTGAACTTGTAAGCAATGTCCTTTCTGTGTGGACACAGGAAGACAGTTAATATTATGCTTTGTAACTTGGGAGTTGATTGACTCCAAATAATATTTACTCCTGGGCATCTGATTTCTTGACTCAGTTGCCCTTAGTTCCTAGCACCCCAAGAGCAGGGTCCCGATGAGGGATTGAATGGACCTAGGGCAAGCGGTGAGCTACCCTGGCACCGAAATGGGCCAGGCCAAAGCGCCACGATACTCAACTATAAGTTGAGGGCATGATCATGGACAAATGCTGTCATGATCCAAAAGTAAGTAATGACGAGACTAGGACCCTGCTGGAGCTAGGAAGATTAACCTGGCGTGAGGACTGCAGAATGTATAGTGAGATGTTCTCAGGAAGAACCAAACTAAGTTTATATCTCTTACTGTGCTCATACAGAATGACATTGCTAGAAATAGTAGAAATAGATTTATTACAACTATTTAAGTAGATTACTAACTGAGGGAAGAACACACCCTTGTTGGGATCCCACCCTTGAGCAGATCTCCTAGTAATCTGGAGTAATCTCTTTAGATGAGATTTTATCCTTAATCTCCTGGAGCAGTGGTCTTACCTCTCTTTGTTGATTTGTCAGTATTCAACCCACCTTTATGTCACCGCCTTACGTGACTGCTATATAAACTAAGACTGTAAACTCAGAGAGGAGAGTCAGAGCAAGAGGGGCTCAAGCTTGAGAGAAAGAACAGCCATCCTGATCCAGGCACACACAGGACTCAAGAGCACTGAACGAAGGCAGTGAGAAAGGGCCATCCAGTGAGCCCGTGAACACACAACCTTCAGCGTGATAAGATTTTACACCCTGGCAGCCAAAATCCTCCAGAACTCAACTGCTGCCATGTTCACAGCCGTTCTTCACATGTTCAGGCCAAGGCTCACCTATGAGTGAACGTATTCCTGGACCATGCGGCTGCGTCTCATACCTGACCCCACCCATTTTCGAAGAGTGGCACACCACATTTGATGGGGTTTAAAGGAGAAGGCAACCAATCCTATGCTTCCTGTTCATTGATATCGACTTGCTCCAGCAGGCCCAATAACGACTCCATTTTGAGACTTGTTGTTACTGTGTTTGGCATATTAAAATGTCACGGGTAATTTGCCAGGGTTTTCAGTGCCGGCGAGATACTCTGGGTAGCTTGCTGGGCTCCCTGAGAGGGAAGGAGGAATTGAACCCAGGTTGGCCTTGTCGGCCACATGCAAGGCAAACGCCCTACCGCTGTGCTATCACTCCAGCCCAATATATATGCACACAATGTTCAACATTTTACAATATGCTCATAATCTCTTATAGAAGGGCTTAGTGGGTCCTGCGTGAAATGCAACAATCTTCACACAGTTTTCTCTAAGGAAACATTTTCGAGCATTTTCATCATTTTATTCAGAACAAACAATACAAAAGAAATCATGTTGGTTCTGCTTTGGGGCATGGGTTGGGGTTTGGGGTGAAAACATCTGAAATATGGTAGTGGGAAGGTGTAATGATATTGGGATTGGTGATCAAATATTAAATGTAATCAAAGATCGCCTTACAAGCGGCCAACATGGCCGACCCGAGTTCGATTCCTCCGCCCCTCTCGGAGAGCCCGGCAAGCTACCGAGAGTATTTGATATGCCAGACACAGTAACAACAAAGTCTCCAATGGAGACGTTACTGGGCCTGCTCAAGCATTGTGAACTACTTTATAAAAATAAAATTTAAAAAAAGAAATAAGAAAATTCTCAAATGAAAGGGAAAATTAGCCAAGCCACCAATTGATGCTGGTATAGTAAATAAAATTGACAAAAAAATAAGTAGCCTACAATGCTACAACTTGCAAAGGAAACATTTAAACCAACATTAAAATACAAAGAAGAACACAGCTACTGTGAACAATGGTACACCAACAAATCTAAACAAGATTGACTCAGGATAAAAATACATAAAATAAAACCAGAAATAAACAAATGGGCCTACATCTGAAAGCTTATGCATGGCAAAAAAAAATCAGACTTCTTAAAAATCCAAATCAGACTTTCTTAAAATTGAAACACTTCCTACGAAATGGGAGAAAACATTTGCAAACCATGCTTTTCGTAAAGGCTTAAATATTACATACACATAAAGCGTTATAAAGCTCAACCAGAAAAACTCAACAATTACATAAAATTGGAGATGAGCATCCATTTTCCGAAAATGGCTAAGAAAAGCCAGCAGACATCTGAAAAGATATTACTAGTCACTTGTTATCTAAGAAATGCAAAGCAAAAATTAAAAAGCAATGAATTTCAAGTCACAAGAATCAGAAAGATATATATATCTTAGCTAAATATATATCTAAAAATAACTGATATATATACATATATGTGTGTGAGTGTATATATATACATATATGTGTGTATGTATATATATATATATATATATATATATATATATATCTGGAAACAACCAGTACTGAGAAGGGGTGGTGTAAAAGGGGTGCTATTTCATTCACAGTCTGTGGGAACAACATTTGGCTGAACCTCTGTGGAAAAGTTTGGAAACTTCTCTAAAAGCAAGAATCACTCTATCACTGTCATCCTGTTGTTCAACAATTTACTTGATGAGCTCAATGAAGTCAGGTGCCAGCAATGTCTCCATTCATCCAAGCCCTGAGATTTTAGCAGCCTTTCCTTACTTGTCTTTCCCAATGATTGGAGGTTCTTTCAGGGTCAGGGAAATAAGACTCATTATTTTAATAATTTTGGCATATCGAATACACCATGAGTAGTTTGCCCGGCTGTCCAGTATGGGGAGAATACTCTCGGGAGATTGCTGGACTGTCTGAGATATATATATATATATATATATATATATATATATAAATTCCCTCTATGATTTGTTACCTATTGTCTGAAACTATATATAAATATATTTATATATATAAATATATATATATATATTTCCTCTATGATTTGTTACCTACTGTCTGAAACCCATCATATTGGTGCTGTAATTATAGAAAATGGGTAGGGATGTGGCCAGGAATATGTTCACTCAGATGTGAGGCCCGGCCCAAGTGTGTGGAAAGCGGCCTGGAGTTGGGTAGTGGAGCAAGAATATAGGTTCCAAAAGACCTAGTGATTTCACATTTGCATGTTCCCACCAAAACCCCTTAATAGAAAACTCAAAATGATATATGCACTCCTGTATTCACTGCAGTGCTAAGTACAATACTCAGAAAAACCCCAAATGGACACATAAACGGATAAAGTTGTAGTATAAACACAAACAACAGAACCCTACTCAGCTACAAGAAAAGGTAAAATCTTGCAGACTCCTGCAATTTGGATGGATGGAGGGCATCCTGACGAGCAAAATAATTCAGAGCAAGGACAAATACTGTATGATCTCAGCGTGCTATTTAAACAAAAGAAGGTAATTTAAAAATCCTAAATGAAGAGAAAGTCTTGACTTTTGATTACACTAAGAAATCCTCAGTCAAGGAAGAAGCAGACTGAAGGTGATCTGAGGACAATGGTGGGGAAAGGCACCCACGTCGAGAGTTACTGATGACAACATATATGACCTTAGTTGTGTGATGCACGTATAACATGCTGAAAACCACATGCCATGACCACTACATATGTGCCTATCTTTGCAAACACACCAACACTAGACCTTCACTCCTCAGGTACACAAAGCAACTTAAACTCCCGAAGTTGCTCATGGGGAAAATGAAGGACACCCTTCATTCTGTGTCCTTGGGAAAGAATTCATAAGAGCTTCCATGACTGGCTACTCCCAGGACAGAGTGGAAACGCTCAGTGAGCTGCTGCCTTGTCTGCCCAGTACACCGTCTTCCTTTCCTCTGGGATTTCTCAAGATTCTTTCCAATTGCATTTGCCCTTTCTCCAGCAGATATTTATCATCCTAACAAATTCTTTGTGGGATGAAGGAAACTGAATTAGTGTTGCCATAATACCAGAACCACCACTACCACAGGTCCCTCATATTTAATGGGTCACCATGTTCAGCTTGCTCTGCTGGGCCCAAAATTTCACTGGCTGCTTACTGAAGTAAACAACCTGAAATGCGTGTTTCTGCCACTTGGCCATCCTACTGGTTTCTTGGAACTGGTTATCACGATGCTTCAACTCAAACAGATCTGGGATGGCAGCATTACACCCATGTACTTGTGAGCTGACAATGGCTGGAACACTTCTACCTGTTCTCTGTAAATGAAGTGTCTGTGTCCAAAAGTACTACAGATAATGAACACACATTTTAAATATTTTAAGGCATTAAAATGTACAAAAATAAAGTTTCACTGTCAATTTTGTAAGCTAAACTGAGCCTTTACCTATCTTTGTTGATATTTGCTTTGTTCTTGCATCTCCTGCTAACCTGGCTATCAATTGCACAACAATTGGACGTCATATTATGATTGATCCATTATTTTAAGTCATGAAAACTGTTTCATTTATTAACGAGGGTATAGTGACGGAAACTAATTGCTGGTTCCTAAAACGTTTTGGGAAACAAAGGAAAAGCTTTTCTATGTATTCACTTTCTATTTGTGTTAGAGATTTTCCCCATTTACGACGGACCTGACTTTCTTCAAGTTCAAGGGCTAATGTTTTCAATAAGAAAAAACTTCGTTTGCTTTTGTATCATACCAAAAAGGTCCACAAAGTAGTAGGGTTAGTTTGCTTCTGCTGTTTTATTGCTGTTGTGTTTTGGGATTCTTTTGTTTTGGTTTTAAGCTACACTGACTGTGCTCAGTAATTGCTCTGCACTCAGGAATTACTCTGGCAGTACTCAGGGTACCATCTGGGATTACGGGGATGGAAGCCATGTTGGTCATATGCAAGGCAATGGCCCTGCCCACTGCACTATCGCTCGGACCCCAAGTAGCAGTTTGAATGGTCCCAGGATTCCTTTACCTCCCTCGCGCTCAGCATCCGGATCCGGAAAGGACATGGCGCAGGTGTGCAGTGGTGCCCACAGCCTGGGGGAGATGCGCCCCTGCAGACAGCTGGACAGGGCCACACACCTCTCTGTTGAATCTGATAGAGGCATGGGTGCAAATATCCCAAAGGGGAATCATTACACCCATAGCCTGTAGGACGTTGGTGGTTGCAGACCCCGCGCGAAATGCAGGTGCGCGTGCGTGTCCGTTACCTCTAACTGCTTAGAACTGACCCAGGACAGCCCCAGTGCGCGCGCACCTACGGGCCGTGGTGGGTGCAAACTTCCGCCAGTCACGCACGCACAAGAGCTTCCAGAATTATAGGTGGCTTTTCAGGACACAGCAAGGAAGCAAACATAAAGTCTTGCCTGAAGCCTGAGGACAAAGTTCAAGCTCAAAATCCATCTCATGAGAAATCCCTGGCTGAAAATCAAGTATAGTTTCTTCATGACAGAATTGGAAGTTTCAAGAAATTTCTCGAGTCCTCGTTCCCTGTGTCCAACATTGTTTGGGGAAGGATGTTCTTGATTTTGATAGAATTCTTATGACCTGGATACCGCTGTTGAACCAATGTACAGTGACAGAGCAGCTGCTGGGAAGCGTCCGGAGATTGGTGTCTGCAAAGGCAGCTTGCCACACTGCTTAGGATGGAATGATCTGACGGCTACTGGCTGAGCAGGTCATTCCCTCCATAGAGGCCAAACAGTGCAATGAATGTTGTATTATAAATGCATATTCCCAAATCCTTTCAGACTGAGATTTTGGGGAGATCTTATAAATCGTTCCAAAACTAGACTGAAAAATTATTTTCTTATAAACACTGAAGAAAAGAGTGTAGAGGAAATTTGAATCAGGTTTTCCCAGCCACGGATGAAAATATGCAGAAGGTAACTTTGTTGCTGATCTGAACATTGAAGTCAGTTGCACTTCCATTCTGCTCCACTTCCTAATTCAGACCTCCCTATTCCATTCGCCACTGAATTGCCAGACACTGTAAGGATTTAGTTAGGGTCTGCAGAATTTCATGCTGTGGGGATGGAGTCTCCTGAAAAAGAGAGAAGCCGTTTGACGAATATAAAAAAAATCACTACACATGCCAGCTGGTAGAACATACATGTGCTTTTAACCAGAGTGGAAACCAATAGTGAGTTCATAAAAAATGAGATTCTTTGGGGTTTCAGTACATAGTACATATCTAGAATTATGTTAACAACAGAAAACTACTTTGGTGTGGGAGAGAATTGTACTGACCAGAGAAAGTAGAAGGGAACACCCAGCACTGCATTAAACACACATCATTGACTTTTGTCAAAGCTTAGCTTTGAACCATTAAAAATATTCCTCGATTCAACGTTTTATTTAGGAGGCAAATCATCCATAAAATATATTGCAAATACAAAGAAAGTAAGTTTGAGTTTGGAAGCTGTTCCAACTTGAGGTTTTGTGGCTATTCTACGAAGGATAAGAGCTTCCAGTAGAACAAAACTTTGAAAAAGCTAGTCAAACATGTTAGACAAATCTACATTACTTTCAGTCCTAGGGACTGGACCCTAAGAAGGATCAGCAAAACAAACAAACAAAAAAGCAAAACCCACAGCATTTGCTGAGGAAAACTCCGTTCAAATTGTGACCTACAGGGGTTCACAGGTCACTAATGACTGAATTTTCCAAAGAAAGAGTAGACTCTGTTGAAGGAGGTCATCAGGGAGAGAGGAAGGAGAAAGATTTGAGGGGCACACAACTAGACTGGTGGATAAAGTATTGAGATACAGCGAAGACCATGCCAACCTGTGTGCTGAGAATTGGGAAACTGTCTAAATTGCTGGAAGAGGCCATGTGAGCTGTGCTGCCACTGACAAGTTTGAAGGAAAGTTCTTGTTCTGATCCTCCAATGAGATCCCTTCATGGAATGTTGCCCCAGCCAAGTCCTCCTGGCCCTCCCCCTGTACCATCTCCCTCTCACTCCTCCTCCCTCCTGTCCGCAGTGTCTCCTGTGCTGCTCCCAGAGATGACCATGAATCTTGGGGTCTTCGGCTCTGCTTTCAGGGTCTCGCCCTTTCTCAATCCAGGGCTCCCCCAGCCACCACCCTGGGAACCGATCCAGATGCCCCCTCTGGTGACCTCGGCCATTGCTCCTGGCAACCCTCTGGTGCTGTCACCTTTCCCCATGATGCCTGTGGTGGCAGGAGCTGCTGGCCATGGACCCCATGTCCCTGGACCTTGCAAGGTCATCATCTAGGTCAGCCCTGAGGCAGCGCTTGTGGAGTCAGCCCAGAACCAGCCTGTCATCCTGACACAGGCTCCACTCAACTGTGGGGCCGCAGAGGCTCCATCTTCCATGGCCGGTCATCCTGCACCCCTCTACTTGGTATCGTCTGTGCTGGAGACCGTTATTCCAACTCCAGCTACTATTGTCACCCAGGCTGGAACGAGAGACCATCCTCCTCAGGTTCCACTGCCAGTGGCCCAGGTGGCTCCCATCATGCTCCCATGCAGCGGTGGACCACTCTCCCAGTGGGTTTGTGGGTAGAGTGGTCTGGCCACCACCCGAAACCAGGCATTGCCAAAAACCTCCAGCAGTCCCAATAGCGTCTATGAGAACTTCCGGCGCTGGCAGAGCTTCAAGGCCCTGACCCGGCAGTACATTCCTCAGACTCTGGACACTGAGGCCCTTTCCTGCTTCCTTATGTGAGTCCCTCAGGTGATCTAGAACTAATGGTAGCTTCCCAGAAGGTACTGGTGTGACCCCCAGCGTAGGGTCCATGGGAGAGAATGTCCTCAGGAATGCCATCCCAGAGTTCTGGCTCAAAAGCCTGTAGTGACCAGCCATGCCTTAAAGCCTCAGCTCAGTCCCCTATCAGGGTTGGTCCTGACCTATGGAATGAAGGACAGACATTCTGTTCCTAAGACCAGACACAGCACAGATGCACCAAGGTTCAGACAGGCATGACTGCTCGGCCTTGGCGTCTCATGACTTATCCCCAGAGCTGAGGCTTGACACTAGAATAGCCACCGGTCTGGGGTGTAGGAGGCGAGTCAACTCTGGGAGGGGAGGGGAGACCAGGCCGTCATCGGGGGTCAAGGAATGGGTGTGGGGCAGCGGGGGCTCCCACCAGACGCAGACCCTGACCAAGCCTGTCCTTGCAGCCCAGTGCTGCGCACCTTGGCCTGCCTGAAGCCCACCATGGGCCTGGAGGAAGGCCTGCGCCGTGCCTTGCGGGAATGGCATGGCACGAGCAACTTTGACCGCATAATCTACTACGACGTGGCTGCCAAGTGAGTCAGTTCTGGGCAGTGAGTGGGAGTTGGGGCTGGCTGCGGGCCGGGGCTTCAGGGGCTACTCCCAGATGGCCAGGGGGGCCCTGGTATCCCCAGAAGGCCCGTCCCCTGCAGAAACTTGTCCTACCCGGGGCTGGGACAATTCTGCCCACCATGCTCTGGGGCTCCTGACCACAGTCTAAGGGTCACAGTCCCTTATTTTCTATGACCCTCAAAGGGCTGATATGGGGAATCACTGGAGGTGCTGGGGTTTGTGCCCATCCATTCTCCATCCTCCTGAGGGCTTTTCCATGAGCATCCCCTGTCCTGCCTCATCCCACGTGCTCCAAGCCAACCCGACTCAGTGGGGCCTGTACTCCCCACACCAGGTTCATGGAGTTTGAGGCTGAGGAAGAAACGGAGGCACAGAAGCTGCAGTCGAAGAATGGAGTGCAGGGCAAGCCACCCCCTGCCCCACCCAGGCCTGAGCCTCAGGGTGCTACAGGTCAACCACTAGGCCAGCAGCCAGATACAGACCCTGTTCCCCAGCTAATGGTCACAGGCCTGGGAAGGCCCTAGGGTTCCTGCCCTTCCAGGGAGCCTTCGCTCTCCCATGTACCCCTAGGCCTATGCTCAGCGGCTCCCTGTCCCTGGCTTTCTCCCTCTTCCTGCACACCCCATGCTGCCTGAGGGTGTCGGACTCACTTTTGAAGTGGGGTTGGAGACCCTGGGGACACTGTGGGCCTCTCCTCCCATTGAGGTTATCCTCATCCCTCACGCAGTCACGGGATTATAGTACAACAGATGTAGGCACTCACCTGACCCAGCCCACAGGTACCCATCCGCAACTCTGTGCTCAGTGCTATGTGCCTGAGGGCATGGACCTGGGTTCCCTCACATCCCTCTCTTCTTCCTTCCTCCTCAGCCTGTGTCCCTAAGAAGGCCGTAACCCGAGCTCCGGCAGCCCAACCCAAGACACACAAACCACAGCGGGCCCCCAAGACCAAGGCCCCCAAGGAGATCCCCCCTGAGGCCGTGCAGGAGTACATGGACATCATGGACGAGCTGCTGAAGGCCCCCGACACAGTCAGGAGGGCACCCCTCGGGCGACGGGCAGTGGGCACGAAGGAGCAGCAGGAGGAGGCCAGAACCTGCCCTAAGCCGTGACTCCTGAGCTACGTGGACGAGCTGTGCTCCCAGGAGGCCTTTGTCACCAAGGTGGGGGACTGGGCTCTGCTGTGGGGTGGGGAGGGCGCAGGACTGCTTCTGTCCAGGGCTTGGTAGTGACGTGTGCTCTTTGCTTTGAGACCACCTGTGCTTGCATTTTTCTACTTGTGTTTGTGTGCATATGTTCACGTGTGTCTCTCTGTACAAACATTGGCCCTTGTTTGTGAATTTCTGGGTTTGGCCGATGTGTGAACATCTCTGTGTGTCTCCATTTGTGTGTACTGTGTGAGCTCTGTGCAGAAACGTAAGAGGATACATGTACATGTTCCTAGAGGTTGAAGAGTGTGTGTCTTTGTGTCATGTGTGTATATGCATCCATGTGTATTTACATGTGCTTCTCTGTGAGAGTAGGTGAATAGTCCATGTGCCTTTGTGAGTGCGGATTGTATGGGCCTGTGTGTGTGAGAGTGTGAGCGCTCCCGGCTTGTGTCTGTGTGAGAATTTGTGCAGCCGTCCAAGCCCCTGCACTGTGCTGGGAACGGGTGTGTTTGCTTCCTCATTCCCATTGGTCCTTATGAGGACCCTCACTTCCGCTTCCCCCTTCCAGGTCGAGGCGGTCATTCATCCCAGCTTCCTGGAGCACCTGCTCTCCCCAGAATTCCAGCTGGATCTCCTGGCCCTGGTTGAGGAGTTGGAGGAGGAGGAAGGTCTCACCCACACACAGGTGAGGCAGATGCGTCTCTGGGGTCCATGCAGGGCCCAGGGGAAAAAATGTGAGGGTTTCCTGCAAGGCAGTGGGCAGCTACCCAGGGCAAGGTCCTTAATCTTTCCTTGTCTGTCCCGTCTCGACTTCTGGAACTGAGCATGGTGTCCTGAACCTGCAGTTTTCTTTATCCCTGATAGTTCAGGATCTATATTGCCTTTGGTGCTCTGTTACTTTCTGCCTATTTGGAGACAGTTCAAAATCACATTTAGTTCCTGTCAGGAATGGTTTTTTTTTTTTGGTACGCAAAATAATTTTTTAAATTTTATTTTCATAAAGTTATTCACAATAATGGATTACATTCAATATTTCAATCCCACCACCATTACACCATCCCAACACCATTATTTCTAAGCTTACCACCACCACCTCTCAAGCGTGCCTAAGAGACTGATACTTTATTTTGTATAGCTTATTATGAATAGCATGAGAAGTCACATGGCCACAAAAGTGACTGCACGCCCTGGAATTCTAAAATATTAAATAATTAGTGTCCGAAGAAATCTCTGCAGCTGCTTCTGGATTCTGAGATTCATTTTTGAGTCTCTGGATCATGACCATTACTGAGCTTAAATGGCACAAGGAGAAAGGCAGTTCATGGGCGTGATATAGAGGCTAGGAGATGGGAAGGAGCAGCTGTCCCTGATCCCTTGAGGACTAGAGTCAGCAGTCACTGGTCTCACATACCTGGGTTTTCCATTGGGCTCTGGATTCGTAAGGGGCAGGTGGAAGTACAACACCTGCCCCTGTCTGAGGAAACCCGGTGAAATCGGCCTGGTGCAAGATCAGGAGAAATCGCTTCAGCAAGCTTCCTGGTTCCGAGATTCATTTCTTGTTGGGAATGTTTTAGGGGAAACTTGAGGCTCCTCCACAGCACCGGAAGCGTCTGGTGTGAAGTAGCTCAACATGCCTGATCATGCATTTGGTCCCTAGAAGCAAGAACAGTTCCTGGGCACCACACCAGTTTTGTTCTACTCTCTCTAAAACTGTGATCAGTGTGGTAGAAATGAAGTATGTCCAGACTCTGTGGCACAGCTGAAACAAGGTGGTCAGACCTTTCTACTGTTCCTGCATGCTCCCTTATGGGCACACAAAGTCCAGCATCCAGACTTCAGAGCAGATCAGCTGCCCTGTAGGGGACCCAGATACAGCAGCGGGGCCTGTGCTCATTCCCATAGACTAGACCATAAACTCCAGGTTGTTCCTATTGGCGAGCTCCTTGACACCTGGCCCCACCCCAGCAAGCGCTGGGAGTTTAAACAAGACTGACCTGTCTGGAGAAAGCTCTGCTCTCCACTGGGGAGCACTGAGGAAGCCCAGCAGTCACAGTCAGGGAGCTGAGGGGTCCCTGGGCTCTTCCTCCTCCATGGAGCAGACCCTAGAGGGGCAGCCGAGCTGTGGAGCTGGGTTGGATGGAGGAGACTCTGGGGTGGTGGTGCTGATAAAGGACCTGAAAAGTTGGATCAAGCATCTGGAAAGCCCTGGGGACCTGGCTTTTACCTGTTAGAGCAGGGATGGCAGCTTGCTGAGACCAGCTCTTCATTCCTCTGAAGTGGGACGGGAGTGAGGGTGGAAAAGGGTCTATCTGGGGTTTGGGAGGTATTAACACAGTCTGCTCCCAAGAAAATGCACATCACAAAATCCCTGGAGAGGGGACCATGTTTTATGTGACCAGGATAAAGATTGAGGGGTGCATTTTCATGGGATAGGTGGAAAACAAAGGTCTCATTATCAGGCCTTGAGGATCCTGGAGCCCCAGAAGAGTCTCGCTGTTTGTGTCAAGTTCTTGGGATTGGGTTGTGTCAGACTAAAGCCATCCCAGAGCACATACAGGCACACCTGTGGCCGTGCCTGGAAAACACTTGCAGGTGTTCCTTGCATTGTTGGTGCTTCGACAGGCTTTGGTGCCCTCTTTGCCCAGGTCCTGTTCTCTCTGTATGTGTTGTCTCCAAAAGGGGCCACCTGGGATAGGCTCCGGAAACGGCAGCAGTCTCTGCACTGGCCAAAGGGCCATGTTCCAAACCCCACAGTTGGAACAGCTCTGGTGAGGGTCCAAACTGCACATCCAGTTGTGGGCTAGGTAAGGGCTCAGGCACTGGATCATGGAAGGGAAAACAAAACCCGCACCAGAGCTAGGTGAGAAGAGTTTCTGCAAACCTGTGTAGGCAGGTTCAAGCTGTGCAGGGGCTAGGGACTTACATGAGGAGATAGTCCACAACTCTGGGCCAGAGGGCTCAGGACAGGGATAGCACAGGGGCAGGTCCAAAGTCAAGGAGGGCTCAGGAGAGAGCTGAGTCCAGTGGGAAGGATGGGATTAGAGAGGTCATATTTTAGGGGTCAGAGGTCAGAGGGGTGCAGCCAGGGCTGAAGCCACTCTGGCCATGGGCATGGAGACTGGAAACCCCTGGCAGGAAGAACCAGCCCCGCAGCCCTTGGCTCAGCAGGTGCTTGGGGCACCCGGGGCTCAGGTGAGCAGATGGGCTGTGGGCGGGGAACAGCCGGGCTGGACTGGCCCATCAGTCTCCTCTTTTCTCCTCTCTGTGTTCCCCAGTCTTCGAGCGGGCAGCCGGCCACGGCGTCCTTACAGTTGGTGCACCCGGAACACCCTGTCCAGGTCACATGGCCCACTGCCCCTCCCGGAGACAGTGGGGAGGTGGAGGCAGGACACTAATACAGCCCCGCACACAAAGCTAGTGTCTGGGCCGGGGGTGGGGGTGAGGGTTGCTGAGGGCATGGGTTTTTCCGGGATGCAGCTGTGACCAGCTGTGGCCACCATATCCCTTCCGCGGCTTCCCACGGAGCTTGCTCACTGTGTGCTTTGCTGTCCACGTTCCTGTTGCCCAGGCAGCAGACAGGGATATCAGACACCAAGCTGCCCTCTCACTCTGGGACTGGTTGACCCCTGCTTCTGCTTTCCCACTGAGAAGTGGTCAAGGGTCTACTGGAGAGGAAATGGGGACCTCCTGTTTACCACATGGCATCGGGATGGTCATCACAGTGTGCGGGAAGCCCGAGGGGTATGGATGATCTCTGGTGGCCACGAGGCTGTGGAAGGCCAGTGGCCATGGCAGGCCAGCCTGCAGTACCAGAGCATTCATCCCTGTGGAGCTGTGCTCATTCATTCCCACTGGGTGTTCTCTACCGCCCACTGCTTTACAAAGTGAGTTGTTTCTCAGGTCCTAGAGGCAGGCTGGCAGTGGGAGAGGGTTAAAATATTAGAGCCCCTGCATCTTCAAGGCTGTGTGCTGGGACAATCTGTGTCCTTCTAGTCCAAGTCTTTCTGCCTGTGACCTGTCCTCTACTGTATTGTCCTCTCTCCTCACCTGATTTTGCTCATCTTCTTATCCTCATCCCTGTGCCTTACCCTGAAACAGGTCTGCCCCTGAGACGGCAGTGTTCATCCTGCCTCCCAGGTGCAATGCCAGCTGGCTCTGTGTCACCTCACACGACGGTTTCTCTCAATGTCCCTGCAATCCTGGTTGTCAGAGGGAGGCTGGAACCTGGGATGTAGTGGCAGATGCTGGTATTCTGTACGTCTCTGGCCTGGGGTCTCTGCTCACCACATGTCTATTGGTCAGCTGCATGGACACTAGATATGGAGTCCCTGACCTTGAAGAAGAACAGAGCTGCTCTCTGTTCTGGGTCTGGTTGGGTGTTCCCAGTGGTTTGGGGGGGGCAGTAACCAGGAGCTGGATCTTTGGTACGTACAGAGGCCCACAAGCACCTGCTCTGTGCTGTGTACCACTGGAGACCCACTGTGGATAAGGTTGGCTTGACCCACCTCACTGTGTCTCCATTTAGTCAGAGAAGAAGTTCCCCCTGTGGGTGAGCAGGGCTGACACCATTGGAGTGGAGAACTCAGATGGGCAGGCTCCAGTGGGCATGGTTCAGTTTGTGGATGCGAGAGTTTGGTCACCGGCTTTGTGGGAAGGAATTTCCAGGTGAGTGAGTGGGAAGGTGGAATGTTTCGTCCCTCATGGTCAGAACACAGGACATCCTGCACGCATGGTCTCCTTTGACCAATGATTTTGTGCAGTTTCAGAACAGGTGAGTACCAAGAGGGAGTGAAAGAAAGGAGTGGTGCGAGAGCAGTTTGGTCATAAGGCGGGTCAAGAGCCAAGATGGAGCCAGGGCGCTCTGCATGTACCCAAGGAAGGTCAGGATTGTCCAGCTCCATGGGACCTGCATCCCTCCGTGATCCTTTCCAATAGTGGGTGTGTGCTGACTTGTGATTAAAACCGCCCTGATTGCTAGAGAGAAGGTCTGACAGAAAGGGAGGGTTCTGTGCGGTGGTGTAGACAAGGCAGTGCTGGGGGTCAGATGATGGTGGAGAGGCACAAGCTGCCATATGCAGAAGATGATGACTGTCACCTTCCCTCCTGCAGGAAGTCTCATGCCCCTGAGGATTACTGGGTGTGTTGGGGAAGTACCCAGCTCTACCAGGACACCCAATAGGCCAGGAGGGTGGCTGTGAGCTGCATTATCATCCATCCAGACTTTTAGAAGCTCCACCATTTTGCAGCGGTGTTACAACTGCACCAACCTGTGAACTTCAGCTCCTATATCATCCCTGTCTGCATTCCAACCGCTGTCATGGAGCTGCTTCTTGGCACATCTTGTTGGATAAGTGCCTGGGGAAAGCTTACTGAGGACAGTGAGTGGTTATGGTGTGGGTGTGAATGGGAATAGGATTCTAGCTCATCAAAATCTCTAGTTAGCGTGGAGGCCTACGGACCTTGTGCTTCTGTGCCTTATTTCCTGAGAACTGGACTCTTCTCATTCCTCTTGTGAAAAATGTATCCTTCTGAAAGGAGGACAAGTTACTTCAAGTTACTCAGGTCGAAGACACTGAAGTTCTGGGTCCTTTGCTTTGGGGAGTTAGGAATCTGGAAATTAAAGTTTCTCTGTCTTGGGTGTAAAAACTTAACTAATAAGTGAATTGATTTAGGGTTTCTCAAAAATGCTGTTTAGGTGGCCTGAGAACTCCTCTCAGTGATGTATGGCCCACCTTCTCAGTTTGAGGATCCAGTGTTGTTAGGTTCTGCAGTGACAGGGTTAACCAGGCCACCTCAGTGAAAACTGGGGGAAACCTCTAGGCCACATCTGGTTGTGCTCAAGGGCCTGTAGGGCTTTATCTTGATGCTCAAGGAACATGTCATGCCAGAGATATAACTAGCAACGATTTTGGGAGAAGTATGTATTTCACACTTCTGTTCTCTTCTAGCCCCTTGGTTCTAGTATTTCAATTTGATGTAGATCAGACATGACTTTATCAACTCAATTTGTCTGAGTATTCCTCTTTCTACTGTGAAATACCTTAATTTTTCCATGGCCATAGAAGGAACATGTAAAAGTAAGAAAAAAGCTCTTGGAGAACCTCGGGGAAGAACGATGAAGACCTAAAATCATCTCAGTTCCATCACCTAAGTTTTGTTCTTCTCCTCACCTGTGTCTCCTATCTGCATCTTGGATTTGTCAGGTGAATGGTGTAATAGGGTGAATACAGGGTAAAACTTTGTGGAGGTTTTCAGTGAAATGAGAAGTATAAAAATTTGCATAAACATGAACTTGTTCAGAGAAGTGTGTTTATACCTTAGTGAAATATTGATGCATAATAATTAGGGAAAAGGAAATATTTATTTGCCTTTTAAATTTTTTATATTTATAAAGTTGTTCACAATAATTTATTACATTAAATATTTCAACACCAATCCCACCACCATGTACCTTCCCGCCACCATTATTTTGAATTATATCTTTAACTTTATATTTTTATATCTTTATATCTTTATGGGCTGGAGCGATATCACAGCGGGTAGGGTGTTTGCCTTGCACACAGCCAATATGGCCGACCCGAGTTTGATTCCTCTGCCCCTCTCAGAGAGCCCGGTAAGCTACCTAAAGTCTCTTGCCCGCATGGCAAAGCCTGGAAAGCTTCCTGTGACGTATTCGATATGCCAAACACAGTAACATGTTTCACAATGAAGGCATTACTTGGCCCGCTCGAGCAAATCGAAGAACAACTGGAGGGCCGTGGACCATGATATCTTTATATTTCTCTTTCTTTTTTTCTGTCTGTCTGTCTTTTTCTCTTTTGGTCTCACCCAGCAATGCTCAGGGGGTTGCTACTGGCTCTGCATTCAGGAATTATTTCTTGGGATGCTCAGGGGACCATATGGGATGCTGGGAATTGAACTTGGGTCAGTCGCATGCAAGACAAACGCTTTACCTGCTGTGCTATTGCTCCAGCTCCCCAACTGCCTTTATTTCTAAAGTCATTATTTGGTACACTGCTTCTCTTCAAAGGTGCTACAGGCATTTCAGACAGACCATATCTTACGGAAATGGGGTACAAAAGCATTCCAGACTCTTGCCTGAATCAGTGGCAGGAACACTTCCTTCCTCGTAACCAGCCCCCAACTATACATGCACATGCACGCACACACACACACACACACACAAACACACACACATGCTCACAGACACACTCATACTCTCACTCAGTCATACAAGCTTATACTGCGTTTGTCTTGAGGTCCAGGAGCATGCCACAGACTTATCATTAGTCAGCCTATAGAATTTCAGACAATCAGCTTCAGACTTTTATGGGCTTAGCTGTGAGCAGGTGGCCTCACCTCCAGTGCTCCCATGCCAGGCCGCCATCACAAACATCCTTCTGCCCATTGCTTCCTCTCCCCTTCTCCTTTCTCTCTAGAAGCTTCTTTGTTTGCACTGGTTCTGCAAGTTAGAGTTGTCATTTCTTCGTGATTGCTTGCCTTAGGAAATCACTTTTACATTTGAGCAAAATCTGTTAATTGTCTTTGGATAACTAATTAGTAGTGGTACTTTAGAATCATATGGAGTTTCTGTATTAATTTTTTAAGGACTGCATATCGTTATCCCTAGCAACTACACTAATTTCATTCCCAGTACCAGAGCCCTTTTCTCCACATCCTTGCCAACAATCATTTCTTCTTCAACCATTTTCCCAACTATGAGCCATTTCCCTAGTTATAAGTAATTTTGAATTTCTTAACGTGTCTGTGCGCCATCTATGAGGAAGTGTCTGTTTATGTCTTTTGAATAATTTTTATTGTGATTTTTTCTGTTTTTTGGTTATATGAGTTAATATATTCTGGTTATTAATCCTTCATTAGGCATGATGATCAAACAGCTTTTGCCTATTGCTCAGTTGCTTTTATTTGTTTGTTTGTTTATTTGTGTCCATTGTAGTTTCCTTTTCTTTGTAAATGCGTTTTAGTTTTATGTTGTCCCATTCTATTGGATAACATTGGGTGTCCTTGCTCCTCCTGCAGAGAGATTAGGTTTTTTGAGCTGCTCCCACAACAGTGCCCCTGAGGCATACCCAATTCCATCAAGCACCAATAATCCTATATTACTTTTCTCTTTCCTTCATGCCATTTGCAAGGATTATTTAGCAATGTCCATTTTGTATAGACACAGAAAGACAGTTGATGGCTATGCTTTGTAACATGGAAGTTAATTGGCTCCAAAATAATATTTACTCCTGGTCATCCATATTTACTTGACTTAAGCCTCAGTTTCACTTGGTTCCTAGCTCTCCAAAAGCAGGATCCTGACGAAGGGACTGGATGGGCCCAGGGTAAGCTGAAAACTACCCTGGCATTGGAAAGAGACAGGCTAAGTGTATGAAGTATAATAAGTTAAGAGCATCATCAGGGAAAAGACTCTGTCATGACCCAAGAAGAAGTTACTGAATAAGGACCCTGCTGAGGTTAGGATCAACTAGCCTGGCCTGAGGACTGTGGTTTGGAATATATAGCAAGATGTCCCAGGAAGATTCAACCTTTAAGCTTAATATAGTTCTTATTGTGTTCATACAAAACTGACTAGAAATTTTATAAGAAGTTACTATGGTTGTTTAAATGGATTACTTACTAGCTGAGGAAAGGAGAAAGCAATACACCCTAAATGCAATCCCGCCCTTGTACAGATCTCCTAGTAATCTGGAGTGCTCCTAGTTATCTGGAGTGCTGAACCCTCAGATGAGATTTTGTCCTTGAGTTAATTTCCTAGAACATCCCCTGAATGACTAGCTTTATCTCTGTTTGATGTTCTGATATTGTTCAACCCCACCTATGTGTATCCCCATCCTTCATGATTTCTATATTACTATACTGTAAGTGGAAAGAAGGGTCTAGGAGGATGACAAGGAATCCAAGGACGATGACTGGATGTAGAGGACTTTGAGATCTATGAGGAGACTAGTATGATGGAACTATGATAACTGGGACTACGAGCAAAAGTACAACGATGGTTTTGCAGTAAGGAGAGAGATCAGACTACATTGGGGAGGAGAGAGAAACTGGCTACTGACAATTCTGGGGTCCAGTTCCCCTGTTCCTTCAATCCTTTCTCCATCTCTTGCTGTCATCTAGCCTGAAAGGTGGCTCTCGGCCACCAAACACTTGAGTCCCACATGTGTGCCCACTCCTTTATTTGGAAACTCACACCATTCATGTATTCTTGATTGCTTTTCCCTCCCCATTGGAGATGTGTCTGAATGTATCCCTAATGTTGAAATCCCAGAATATAGACCCCTAACTTTTCTTCTGTGTGTTTTATGACTTTATAGACAACATTTCTCTGTATGTGTTTCTCTGTGTGTTTGGGCCATTTCTCAGAAATTTCATGGAAATTTCTGACTCTGGGGGTGAGGGTTTCACTCCTTTAGCTTTAAGGGGACCTGCAGTGTTGGATAGTGACCTTTACTCCTGCATGCAGAACATATGCTCAGCACTTTGACCCAACCATCTCTCTGACCCAAGATCCTTATGTCCAGGCAATATCTTCAGACAGTTCTCCCTGCCCCATGCTCTATATGATTTAGTGTCCACACAACTTTATGAGGGTTTGCTGTAAGACTTCAATGCATCATGGTATGAAAAGTTAGTGGATACAATTTCTATCTTCCTGATTTTATTGAGGTGTGTTTTGGGACCCAGCACATAGTCTATCTTGGAAAATGTTCCATGTGCACATTTGCAGAAAAGAATGTGTATTTACATTTTGGGGGATGGAAAGGCCTGTATACATCTATTAGCCCTCTCTCTTCCATTTCTTCCTTCAAAGCCTTTCTTCAAAGCCATTCTTCCTCCAAAGGCATTCTTCCATGTCTTCCTTCTGAGTTTTAATCTTGTTGATCTACCCAGAGGTGATAAGATGGTGTTGAATTCTCTAGCTACTATTGTTTTGCTACCAATATCCTCCTTTAAGTTTCCAAGAAGTTCTTTTAAGTGTTTTGGTGGTCCCTCATTGGATGCGTATATGTTTAGGAGCATGATTTTATTCCTGCTGTACATATTCCTTGATTATTAAAAAAATGGCCTTTGTTGTCCCCTAAAATCTTTTTCAGCCTAAAATCTTTGTTGTTGGATATTAGTATGGCCAACCTGGATTCTTTGAGGGAGTTGTTTGCTTGAAGGATTGTTTTCTATCTTTTGACTTTGAGTCTGTGTTTGCACTGGCTGTTCAGATACGTTTCCTGTAGGTAGCAGAATGTTTGGTTCAGTTTCTTAATTCATTTTGCCACTCTGTGTCTCTTAGTTGACATTGAGAAAGATTATTGTATGGGGTTTTGTGCCATCTTTCTGTAGAGGTCTGTTGTGCTTGTAGGGATTTGTCTTGTCTTACAGTAGCCCCTTTAGTCCTTCTTTTAAGATTGGTTTTGAGTCTACGAAGTTCCTGAGTTGTTGTTTATTCATGAAATAGTGCATTATTCCTTTGGGTATCATTTTCCTCCTTTCCTGAGGGGCTTGAATTTTGGTATCAGATAAATAAATTCTCCCTATAATTTCATCTCCCTACTGAATTTTCTTCACATTATTTTCTAGGTTTAGCTCTAAAATAATCCTTTTTATTTTACTTACCTTTTTATCTCTGAACTAAATATATTCTCCTGTATTTTTGTTGTCTAAAGGTATTAATGCGATGGCAGAGGAGTACTGGAAGCCAGGTGGGAGGGTAACAGGGAAGATGGTGGGTCTGTCATTGGATGGTGGAAAGGGAAGATATATTGGCTGATCGGGGATTTCTATGAGAATGATGGGAGAATGGATGGATAGATGGACAAAGGTGAATGAATAACCAGGGGATAGGAGGGTGTGTGAGTGAATGTACACGAGGAGAGAGAGGCCAACGGAAGGGTGACTGCTGATCTGGAAGGACGGGAAAAAACTGACTCATGGAGAAAGAATGGATCTTGAAAGGGGAGTTGTGCAAGGGTTGGAGAGAGAATTGTGGAGTGTGTTACAGAGAGGCTAGAGAGATTTGGGGGCAAATTGGGGAGAGAGTCATGGCCAAAGGGGGGAGAGAGTGGTGGATAGAGTTTGGGCGAGACAAGAGATGGAATAAGGCAACTGATTATCAACCAGCTTGGCCCTCGTTTCTCCTCTGTCGGCCTCAGTCAAAGGTCATCCCAGGTGGGGAAGCGGTTCAAGAGCACTGAACAGCCAGAGAGAGCCACCAGGAGAGCCCATGAACATCCCCTAATCTGTGATCATTCCTAGAGACACAAGGGTAAAAGGAGTTTCAACAATCAGGGAAAGGAGCTTAGGGAGGAGCCCAGGAGAGGAGAGCACAGGGAGGAGTCCAGGGCAGGAGAGCACATTGGAGCCCTGAGTGATAGCAGGGCAGGCCGCCCACCAGGTGCGGGGTAGCCTGGGAAGCAACCCACTGCTCACTGCCTGCCTGAGGACGGGCAGCGGGTCTGCACCAATAACCGGCGTCTGCACGGTGACTGGGATCTGCACCTTGACTGGAGTTTACACTGGGCGACAGGGGTCTGCACTGGGAGACCCGTGGCTGGAGCCGGACAGGAGGGAGCCGCGCTGGGACCCCTGAGTTCGACCCGGCACCGCCTCCTCACTCAGGGCCGCACCCTCGGCTCCCCTCCTGCGACCCCCCGAGTGCCTGGGGTCTTGCAGAGACCCCCTCAGGATGTGCAGACACCTGAGGCCGGTCACACTCAGACGGGAGCGACCGGAGCCGGAGCGACAAAGCCCGGCTCGCCCTGCACCAGCAAGGGGACTGGACTTGGCGCTGAGGGTGCTGTACGTGCACTGCGCCTTCGCACTCGGAACACCGCGCTCACCGCGTCAAGCCCAACACATGATCCCCCAAGCACCACCAGGGGGCGATGCGGAGCCAGGATAATCCAGACCTCCACTAGGGATTTCCCAAAATGTCACATATTTCCACTCATATTAAATTGCCTGTACTGGGGGACGGCGGTTGCGGGGCCGAATTTCCCTTCTAGCACTACATTCTAAAGTCAGAATGTATTTTAATTACTTTTGCCACTATGGTCTAAAGCAACAGGGTTCAGGACTGGACAAATAGTTCAATGGGTAGGGATCTTCCCTTGCACATGCGGACCCGAGGTCCATGTGGACCCAACATCCATGCCTGGAATCCCATATGGTCGCTGAGTCCACCAAGAGTAATCCCTGAGCAAAGCCAGGTGTGAACCAAAATCCAAATAATAAAGAGCAGGAGGTAGGATGCTTGCCTTCATGCTGCAGATCCAGTTCAGATCCACAGCAACACATGTGTTCCAAGAGAGGCAGAAAAATAGGAAGACTGTTGGACGTGGTCAAATTGACCCCCCCACCCAAATACTATTGATGCAGGTGCAGCAGAATTGGCGGCAGTAGGTTTCTATGTTCATTCGCGAATCCAGGTTCTTCAATATTTTCAAGAATGAAAATATTAAGTACTAAAGATTCTCAGGCTGGAGTGATAGCACAGTGGGTAGGGCGTTTGTTTTACCCACAGCTAGCATGGCTCACCAGAGTTCGATTCCTCTGCAACTCTCCAGAGCCCGGAAAGCTACTAAGAGTATCTCGCCTGCCCGACAGAGCCTGGCAAGCTAACCGTGGCATATTTAATATGCCAAACACAGTAACAACAAGTCTCATGATGGAGACGTTATTGGGCCCGCTAGAGCAAATCAATGAACAACGGGAAGACCATGACCGTGAAAGATTGTCAGAGTTAGAAAGTAGAAAAGTTTATTGATAAATAGAAGAGAGAGGAATAGGTGATTCCCAGAGTGGGAGAGAACTTAGTGTGGGCCTATGGCTCTTTTTGTGAGACTTTTACAGAAAAAAACAGGTCTTTGTGTAACACAGAATGCAGGGAATCTACAGGGTGGTCATGCTGGTTTATCTTTCGGGTCATCTGCCTCAGGTATTGTTCCTTATCTTAGCATTGTGATTCCTAATTCTAGGACAGGAGTATATGGTCCTGGGGAGCTCCAGGAATGTTTAAGATTTGGCCTTGCAGATGAGGTGGAGTAGATCAATGGGGGAAATGGAACTGCTGGTGAGGGGAAACAGTGGAGACGCCACTTGTTGGCAAGGGGAAACTGAGGCTTCCTCTTTCACAATCAAATGATGTTATATTCATGAAGGCGTTACTTGGTTACATGAAACACGTTATTAAGTTTTTCAACTTTCTTTATATCTAAGTTACAGGATATATCAGTTTGGACTCATTAGTGAGTGAGAAGCAGACTGTCACTATGTATTTGGTGAATGAAAGCTCAATTGAGTCACTTAACACTCTTCTATTCTACTAGATTTTATCAGTTTTTCCTTTAACGTTTTCTCGTTTATTGGTTATTATTTATCTATACAACCTCTGAAATGTAATTAATGAAAGAAACATTATGGTAGGGCTGGAGCAATAGTACAATGGGTTGAGCACTTGTCTTATATGCAACCGAATCAGGTTCGATCCCTAGCAGAACATATGGTCCCATCAACCTGTCCAAGACTGATATGTGAGCACATATCTGAGAGTAATTCCTGAGTACTCCCAGGTGTGGCCCCCAAAACAAACCAAACAAAAAGAATTTTTATGGATCAGTAATATAATGGACTGAGTGCATGCAAGAGTCTCAAGTTTAATCCCTGAAGAGATCCCAGGCCCCGAAAGCACTACCAGGAATAATGTTGAAAAACAAAACAAAAAAATTCCATCAAACTTGAAATTATTTATTATGATGTGGATTCTGTCTTATCTGGAATGAGAGGCTGTGTGTTAGATTACATCCTAGGGATCTTCACTGGGTGGAGTTATCACTGCACCATAGTAGATCTCTAGCCAGAGACATTAGAGACTTGCTTAAACAAAGGATTATTTTGTAGACATGTGAAACGGTGATATATCTGAACAATTTCTCAGAGTGGAGCTTAATTTATCTGAGTTAGATGACCAGATACGTAAAATTTAACACAGAGCAAGGTGAAACTTACCATCTCCTTTTCAAGTTCACTGCGTTAGCAGTGGTAGGTTGCTGAGTGGGTTTGAAGTAGAACATTAATCACCTTTTGGGTTACTAATTGTTTTTTTCCGTCTTTAGTGTTTTGCCTTTCTGACCCTGGCTAATTTGAACTGTATTTACTGATGTGATTGTGTAGTTTCCCCATCTTAGGGGAACATTTGCTTTTGTTTCAATATCTCAGTCGTGCTCCTGTTCTTTCCTTCACCTAAACATTTTCTAAGAAGTGTAACTTCACCATTGGAATGAAGTGTTAGTTAACTCTCTCATCCTTCTGGAGGCTTTTCAATTTTTCTGACTCCTTCTAATCCATAAGTACCCCTTTGCAGTGCATCCACATAATATATAGTTCTGAACTCTGGAGTACTGTTTGTGGCTGACTTTACAGCCATATAGCTCTGTGTCACGTGAACTTGATCTGGTACCATTTAATAATTTCTAAGCCATTTTGGGGGTTTGATGGTGGTGGAAGGAAGTACAGTACCTTTATACACGCTAAACATGAACATTAACAATTATAAAAAGCAATAATCAAGTAACAATACCCATATTTGGGGTGTGTGTGTGTGTGTGTGTGTGTGTGTGTGTGTGTGTGTGTGTGTGTATGTGCTGATGACCAGGCATTGTTTTAGCAGAAGAGAAGTGTTTCATTTCTGGCTGCATTTTCTCCCAGTAGCCAGAGTGAAAGTGAACAAATGTGGGAGTACAACTTAAGTTTCAGGATGATATGTTCATGGTTTTATCCTGTTTTAACTGTATTAAAATGAGTCTCACTCAGTACTGTGAAACAATCAAGTTTCTCTGATGAACTCATTCTAAGGATATTTCGTGGGGATATGGGGGCATGTATGTTGCTACTACCTCCCAAATGGGGCTCTGAAGATCTGGGACCCTTCTTGGCATTTCCTGGACAGCTGGGCATGAAGTTCATTTCAGGATGCTGCTTGGGCCCTGAGAGTTTGGCCAGGCAACCCTGTTGGTTGTCAAGGGCCTCCGAGACCAGAATTTACAGGTCCCAGGGATGAAGCTGGAGATGGTTGGGGGACTTTGTGATGTCAGGAATCAAACCAAGTTTGCTTTCATGCAAGGCTTGCACCTTAATCCATGTACTGTACCCTAAACCCTATTCTAAGAATCCTTAGATTTATTTATATGATTTAAATCATAGTTTTAATTATTCAAAATAACCCCCCCCCACCCCCGGAGCGATAGCACAGCGGGTAGGGCATTTGCCTTGCAGGCAGCCAACATGGCCGACCCGAGTTCGATTCCTCCGCCCCTCTCAGAGAGCCTGGCAATTTACTGAGAGTATCTCCCCCGCACAGCAGATCCTGGCAAGCTCCCTGTGACATATTCGATATGGCAAACACAGTAACAACAAAGTATCCAATGGAGAAGTTACTGGGCCCGCTCGAGCAAATAGATCATCAACGGGAGGGCCTTTACCTTTACCTTTACCAACCTCCCCACACCCCAAAGTCTTATATACTGATTGGAAAAGCTAGAATATACTGAAAATTATATAAAAGATAAAAAAGATCTATAAATCACCTAGATAATTGCTGTTAATTGAACTTTTATTTCTAACTAGTCTTCCATATTTTTGCGCTTTGTATCTTTAAAGTGTTTAAAGAGAGACGCCTGCAGAAAATTGGCTCTGCCACCCTGCCTTTCCCTCTTCACCACTCACACTGCACTGATCTCGTCCCAAACCCAGAAACATGAAGAAACAACGCAAATCCCCACCACATGGGGAGCACAACAAAAAGAATGCAGAAGAATCTGTCGATACTGTTCACCTAAGGGACCTCTCAGACAAAGAATTCAGATACGAAGTCATGAAAATGTTCGATCAACTCAATCAGACAGTTAGACAGATATCCTGTAACATGATAGAAAAAATTGACAAATTACGCTAGGAAATGAGAGCAGAAATGTCACGAATAAAAGATTCCGTAGATGAAATGAAAAACTCAGTCTCTTCTCTCAACAATAGAATGACCGCAGGAGAAGAGAAAATCAGTGAGCTGGAAGATCAGCTGCACCAAGCCAACAGGCAACAACACACAGTGGCAAGGCACCTCAAATTAGCTCTACAGAGAATCAGAGTCCTAGGAGATGATTCCAAGAGGAACAACATTAGAATCATTGGACTAACAGAAGCTCAGGGAAACAATCCCAATGAAAAAAACACGGTGAAACAAATCATTGCTGATCTATTCCCAGAGCTCCACAATGCAGTCATTCAGGTTCAAGGAGCCCAGAGGGTACCAGCTAAAAGAGACCCTAACAAAAACACTCCAAGACATATCATAGTTAGAATGATTGATGCTCCTGATAGAGATACAATACTGCAAACAGCAAGGTCAAAGAAGAAAATCACATACAAAGGAGCACCCCTTAGATTCACAGCAGATGCATCAGAGGAAACCCTTGAAGCCCGAAGGCAGTGGCAAGATATAGTGAAAAAAACTCACTGAAATGAATGCTTCACCAAGAATACTCTATCCAGCTAAACTCTCACTCAAAATTCCAGGAGTGGTACAGTATTTTCTAGACAAACAGCAGCTCAGGAACTTCATAGACTCAAAAGCAAACCTAAAGTAAGGGCTAAAGGGGCTACTGTAAGACAAGACAAACCCTACAACCACAACACACCCTTACAGAAAGATGACACAAAACTCCATAACAATAATCCCTCTGATTGTCAACGGTCTAAATTCACCAATTAAGAGACACAGAGTGGCAAAATGGATTCAGAGACAGAACCCAACATTCTGCTTCCTACAAGAAACTCATCTCAACAGCCAGAGCAAACACAGACTCAATGTCAAAGGATGGAAAACAATCCTGCAAGCAAACAGTTCCCTCAGAGAAGCTGGGGTGGCCATACTAGTATCTGATAGCATTAATTTTGCATTGAAAAAGATTAGAAGAGACAACGAAGGCTATTTTCTCTTCATCAAGGGACACGGACAACAGGAAGAAATCACACTCTTAAATGCATATGCACCTAATGAGGGAGCAGCTAAATATTTAAAACAACTGCTAACAGATTTTAAGGAGGACATTTCTAGCAACACAATAGTAGCTGGAGATTTCAACATCATCTTATCACCTCTGATAGATCAACAAGAACAAAACTCAGCAAGGAAACGTTGGCTTTGAAAGAAGAAATAGAAGAGAGAGGGCGTATAGACCTGCACAGGGCTTTGCACCCCAAAAAGAAAGAATACACATTCTTCTCCAGTGCGCATGGAACATTTTCCAAAATAGACCATGTCCGAGGCCACAAAACATACCTAAATAGAATCAGGAAGATAGAAATAGTATCAACAATCTTTTCAGATCACGATGCACTGAGAATAGGAGTGAATCACACACAGATAGGGAGAACCAAATCAAACACTTGGAAATTAAAAAACTCAATGCTTCAAAACGAGTGGATCAGGAGGGAAGTCAAGGATGAAATCAAAGGATACATGGAAACAATTGAGAATGAAGACACGAGCTACCAAAACTTATGGGAAGCTGCAAAAACCGTTTGAAGGGGAAAATTTATAGCTCTGCAAGCATATCTCAGGACAGAAGAAAGGATGCACATAAACAACCTGACTTCACAGCTCAAGATCTTAGAAGAGGATCAACAGAAGGAGCACAAATTGTGCAGAAGGAAAGACACTATAAAACTTGGAGCAGAAATCAAAGACGTGGAAACCCAAAAAAAAAAAGCAATTCAAAAGATCAATGAAACCAAGAGCTGGTTATTCAAGAAAATAAATAAGATAGATAAACCACTAGCAACACTCACAAAGAAACAGAGAGAGAACCCTAATAAATCGAATCAGAAATAAGAATGGGGATATCCCAACAGAAACCAAAGAAATTCAAAAGATCATCAGAGACTACTTTGAATGTCTTTATGCCACGAAAAAAGAGAACCTAGAAGAAATGGATAAATTCCTGGATTCCTATTATCCCCCAAGGCTGAATCAAGAAGATATGGTGTACCAGAATAGACCTATTCACATCAAGGAAATTGAAACTGTAATCAAAAGTCTTCCCAAAAACAATAGCCCAGGTCCAGATGGATTCACTAGCTAATTTTTCCAAACATTTAAAGAGGACCAATTGTAGGTTATTCTCAAGACTTTCCAGGAAATTGAAAAAACAGAAACTCTCCCAAACAGTTTCTATGAAGCCCATATCTCTCTAATACCAAAAGGAAACAAAGACACGACAAGAAAAATAAAACTCAGGTCGATATTCCTGATGAACACGGATACGAAGATTCTCAACAAAATAGTACCAAATAGAATTCAACAACTCATCAGAAAGATCATACACCATGACCAAGTGCGATTCATCCCAGGGATGCAAGGATGGTTCAAAGTTCGGAAATCTGTCAACATAATCCATCATATCAATAAAAGAAAAGATGAAAATCATATGATCATATCAATAGATGCAGAGAAAGCATTTGACAAGATCCAGCAACCGTTTATGATGAAAACCCTCACCAAAATTGGGATAGAGGGGACTTTTCTCAATATAGTTAAAGCCATCTACCACAAAACTACAGGAAACATCATCCTCAATGGGGAAAAACTGAGAACCTTCCCCCTAAGATCAGGGACGAGACAAAGATGCCCACTCTCTCCACTACTGTTCAATATAGTACTGGAACTACTTGCAATATCAATTAATCAAGAAAAAGATATTAAGCGCATCCAGGTAGGGAAGGAAGAAATCAAGCTCTCACTATTCGCAGATGGTATGATACTATACTTAGAGAATCCTAAAACCTCTACCAAGAAACTCCTTGAAACAACAGACTTGTATAGTAAAGTTGGAGGCTATAAAATCAATACACAAAAATTCATGGCTTTCCTATATGCAAATAGTGAAAAGAGAAGAAAGTGACATAAAGAAAACAATCCCATTCACAATTGTACCCCAGGAAATCAAGTACCTAGGAATCAGGTTAACTAGGGAATTAAAGGACCTGTACAAAGAAAACTACAAAATGCTTCTTCAGGAAATAAAAGAGGGCATGAGGAAATGGAAAAATATCCCCTGCTCCTCTTTACAATTGCCAGAAACTGGAAGAAACCTGAGTGCTCAAGAACAGATGACTGGTTAAAGAAACTTTGGTACATCTACACAATGGAGTTCTATGTAGCTATTAGAAAAGATGAAGTCATGAAATTTACAAACGTGGTACAACATGGAAAGTATCATGCTAAGCGAAATGAGTCAGAAAGAGA
Organism: Sorex fumeus; assembly: GCF_029834395.1. NCBI lineage: Eukaryota > Metazoa > Chordata > Mammalia > Eulipotyphla > Soricidae > Sorex > Sorex fumeus. The sequence continues at coordinate 1,248,748 of NW_026606163.1, forward strand.
GGGATAGATATAGAAAGATTGCATTCATCTGGGGGATATAAAGTAACAAAATATGAGATTAATACCCATGAATAGCTGAGATCAGCACCAGGAGGATTATTCCATAGCTTAGAGGACAGCCAGGTATTCTAGGCGAAAGGGCAGTTCAGATAGAAAAGGGAGCACCAAATAAAGGGTGTTTGGAGGATCCTCCCAGGAGGGGAGATGCATGTTAAAAGTAGACTATGGACTGAACATGTTTGCCACTCAATGCCTCTTTTGCAGACCAGAACACCCAAAAGGAGAGAGAGAACAAAAGGGAATGCCCTGCCACAGAGGAAGGGTGGAAGGGGGGGGGGGGATATTATCCATGGTGGTGGAAAATTGGCACTGGTGTAGGGATGGGTATTTGATCATTGTATGACCAAAACCCAAGCACAAAGATTTGTAAACCTACAACTGTACCTCATGGTATTTCAGTAATAAAATATATATATATAAATTTTTAAAAAAGGAAAAAATATTGTTTCTTTGTAAACTGCTAAGTTTGTTTAGTGAATGGATATGTTGAATGCTATGTTGAATGCTCTTTCTGCATAGAAACTGTGAACATAAAACTGACTTGTCAAAATGAACTGTGTAGACAGAAACTTCACTTTGCTAGAAGATTCACTTTGTCTTGATTTATATAGAGATGGTTTGAAATGTAAATTCAAAGGAATGAGATGTAATTTTTCTTTTCCTCTACTGTCTTTGTAATTTTTAAACTTAGAAACTCTATATTATTATATTGGTGTCGTAAATGAGTTAAAATGTGAATGGAAAAGATAAGAACAAAAGACGAGAATAAAAAAATAATAAATGACAGTATCCTGAACTTTATGGTCTACATTTACTATTTTACTTAAAATTAATTATCTAAGAAAATTATTCGCATAAAACCGTAATCCACATATTGAGGTCCTACAGTATTTATAAAGTTGTTCACAATAATTGATTACATTTAATATTTGAACATCAATTTCACCACCATTACACCTTCCCATAGCTATATTTCAAGTGTTTCCATCCCAAACCCCAAACCCTGCCCCCAAAGCAGAACCTAAGTAATTTATTTTGTATTTCTTGTTATGAATAATCCACTAAAATGATCCAAAAAAGTTTTCTTAGAGAAACTGTAGCAACGTCCACCAGTTGTCCATCGATTTGCTCAAGCGGGCCCAGTAATGTCTCTATTGTGACACTTGTTGTTACTGTGTTTGGCATATCAAATAGGCCACGGGTAGCTTGCCAAACTTTGCCATGTGGGCGAGATGCTCTCGGTAGCTTGCCAGGCTCTCCGAGAACAAAGATAAATAGTATTATTTAGTATTATTTAGGAGTGAACATTTCATTTGAGCAAATCTTTGAGAACCTAGGAATTATTGAAAGTAAATAAAACAATAGTTTACACTTGATCCCCTTAGTACTGTGAATCACTTAAAATATAGCTCAGTTTAAAAAATTAAATTTTTTCCTATTATTTTGTACTATATCTGATGATGACAAACTTGATTCTGATTTTTCTGCCCCTAAAATAAACCTGAAAATTGAGTTACATGGCATAGTAATTTAATTTAAAGTTTAAATATTTATTTTTTTACTTGTTTTTTAATTTTTATTAGTGAAACACCATGAGGTACAGTTGTAGAAGTACAAATTTTTGTGCTTGGAATTCAGTTATACAATGATTGAGTACCCATCTCTCCATCAGTGCCCATTCTCCACCTCCAGTACTCCCAGTATCCCTCCCACCACCCCATCCCCCCATCCCATACCACCCCTGTGGCATTCCCTTTTGTTTTCTCTCTCCTTTGGGGTATTGTGGTTTGCAAAAGAGGCATTGAGTGGCAATCATGTTTGGTCTAGAGTCTACTTTCAGCATGCTTCTCCCATCCTGGGAGGATCCTCCCAACACCCATTATTTGGTGCTCCCTTCTCTATCTGAGCTGCCTTTTCCATTTTCCCCCAGCACGTGCGGCTGGCCTCCAAGTCATGGAGTGAACCTCCTGGTACTTATCTCGGCTATTCTTGGTTGTTAGTCTCTTATTTTGTTACTTTATATTCCCAGATAAACGCAATCTTTCTATGTCTGTCCCTCTCTTTTTGACTCATTTCGCTTAGCCTTGGAGTGTTTTTATTCGGGTCTCTTTTAGCTGGCACTCTTCTGGCTCCTTGGATCTGGATGTCTGCATTCTTTAACTTTGGGAACTGTTCAGCAAGATTTCTAAGAGTTTCATTGTATTGGTGGTGCTGTTTCTGTGCTGGTGATAGAGCCCAGGCCCATGTACATGAGGAGCAGATTCTTCATCGTTCAGCTGCTTCACCCCTCCCCCCACAACTCAGTTTAAATGTATTTTAAGAAATTCATCTATATAGTAATATTTAGAATTGAGCAAGTAAAAATGTGAACAATTAAAGAGCTTTTTTAAAAATTTTATAGTACTTCAGTGCTATGGATCTTCTTGAATGAGTTCATATGATGAAATAAAATCTGAAAGATAGCAAATTCAAACCTGATGGATGTTTTTACAACAACACAAGAAAATAGTAAGCTTCCTTAATTTTTTTTTAATTTTTAAGAATACAAATAAATTTCTTGGCACTTAATGATTTTTTGAATTAAAGACCTGCTGTAAGTTATAATTTGATATATAGCTGGAAATAGAGTGACTTACTTTTCTTTAAAAAAATTTTAAATTGACAGGGCCAGAGAGACAGTACAGCAGAAAGGGAGCTTGCTTTGCAGGCTTCTGACATGGGTCCATCTATGGTCCCTTAAACCCTCAGAAGTGATCCCTGAGCACAGAGCCAGGAAGAAGCCCTGAGCACAGCTAGCTGTGGGACCAAAACAAAACAAGACAAAACCAAAAAAATTGACTTGTGGTAAGTTAATTCTAATTTACAATTAGTATTACTGAAGTATCATTTACTTATAAGGTAAGGTAAAGGCCCTCCCGTTGACCATCGATTTGCTTGAGCGGGCCCAGTAACGTCCCCATTGGAGACTTTGTTGTTACTGTGTCTGGCATATCGAATACTCTCGGTAGCTTGCTGGGCTCTCCGAGAGGGGCGGAGGAATTGAACTCGGGTCGGCCATGTTGGCCGCGTGTAAGGCAGATGCCCTACCCGCTGTGCTATCGCTCCAGCCCTTTGAATTGCTCAATTCTATATCACATTTTGTTATATAGCATTATCAACATAAGATAATATCAGACACATTAAAACTGCATTATCAAACTTGTTTTTGAAAACCTAAAAATGTCAAGGAAGTCTATATGTTGCAATCCCTTTAGAAAATCCAAGCCTATAGTTACTCCTCTAATTTTTTTCCTTATTTCTAGAGCTAACAGTTGACTTATTAAAACTACTATTTAGGATTTAAATTACTAATTGGATTTAAATTACTATTTGGTCATTTAAATTGTCATTGTCATTGTCCTCCAGTTGTTCATCAATTTGCTCAACCAGGCCCAGTAACGTCTCCATTGTGAGACTTTGTTGTTACTGTGTTTGACATATCGAATATGTCACGGGTAGCTTGCCAGGCTTTGCTGTGCGGCCGAAATACTCTCGGTAGCTTGCAAGGCTCTCTGAGAGTGGCAGAGGAATCGAACTCGGGTCAGCCATGTTGGCTGCGTGCAAGGCAAATGCCCCACCCGCTGTGCTATCACTCCAGCCCTGGGTAATTTAAATATTACCCAAAACGTTACCAAAAATATTTCAATGATTTCATAGAGCTATGTTATGTTTATTCTAATAAAACTCATTCCTTTGCTTATTTTCCAAAGAGAATGATAAAATTATTGTATTAATTCAAAAAGGGTTGAATATAAGTAAATGTGTAGGTAATGTTCAGTTGGCATTGAATATTTAGAGAAAAAATAATATAAAAATATTTAATGCTATTGGTTTGAGCATATTAAATATATGGGGTTTTTTTATTTGAATATGGGAATTCTGCTGGTAGAACAATTCTTGAAGGAAATTTTGCTCTCCAAGTTACAGATGTAATCATGGAAGCATATTGGAAGATATAGGCTAAAAATGAAGCAATAAAAAGAACTATGTTAAAAACAAATAATAAACTAACAATAAAGAAGCCATCTTCTCTGCCAAATTGTAGTCCCTGAAAACTAAAAAGGCCAGGAAGGCATCTGGGACTCTGGTTTGAATTCAGGGGCGCCATTTTGCTCCCCAGGTCAGGATTGAACCCCACCTATGAAGAGCGACGTCGTGGAATGAAGAGGAACAGCCATGTATTTCTTCACCTCTCCATAATCATAGACATACACAGACATTCTAACTACGACAATGCACAAGAAACAACTTCAAATTACAACAGTCACAATGGTAAAGCAATGCAGAAACCCACTAAACTTAGATCAGATTCTAGCCCAGATGAACCAACCAGTAGCAATGAGCTATATAACCTCTCTGATAAAGAATTTAGAATGAGATTGATGAAGATCCATAGGAAACTCAAAGAAACAATGGAGTGCACCGCCAATGAAACACAAGAGGATATGAGAGCAGAAACAAGGAAAATACAAATGAAAACACAAGCATAAATGCCAGATCTAAAACCTGGAAGATGAAATGAAAAACTTACTGGGAAACCTCCTCATTAACAGAGTAACAGCTTATGAACACAGAATCAGTGAACTCCAAGATGAGGTGCAGGAAATCTCCAGAAGACACCAGAAGATAGAAAATAGCCTCAAAATAAACCAATAGATGACAGGAGAACTTTGGGGTGAATTCAACAACAATGTAAGAATCCTTGAGTTCCCAGAGGGACAGGGGAAAAAACCCTATGTAGAAGGAACTGTCAAGGCCATCATTTATGAGTTCCCATAGCTGAACAGCACATGCACCCAGATCCAGGGGGCCCAACGGGTGCCAGCTAAAAGAAATAAAAATGAAAATACCATGAGATGCATCTAAATCAGAATGCTGAAAATGATAGAGATAGAATACTGAAAGAAAACATCACAAAAGGACATCACTTACAAAGGAGCATCCTTAATATGTACAACCAACTTATTGGATTAAATCTTCCATGCTTGAAGATAGTGGTGAAATACAGTGAATAAAATTCAATGAAACAAATGCCTCACCAAGAATACTTTACCCGCCAGATTCTCATTCAGATTTTGAAGGAACAAAACACAACTTCACAGCTAAACTTCATAGACTTAAAGCCATTTAGATGGGTCACTTTAAGATAAGACAACCCCCACAGACATAGCAAATTCTTACAAAAAGATGGCACAACACCCCCCCCCCAACAAAAATCTCTCTCAAAGTCAGTGGGCTAAATATACCAATTAAGAGAAACAGAATGGTAGGATGGATTAAAAAATTGAAACCAACACTCTGTTGTCTGCAAGAAACATATTTAAACAGCAAACATAGACTCAAAGTCAAAGGCTAGAAAACAATTGTTAAGGATATCACTTGATCACTTGACTTCCTGTTACTCATCGATTTGCTTGAGTGGACACCAGTAACATCTCCATTTGTCCCTGTCATGTGCTGGTGTAGCCCAATGGCATCTGTTCATTCTAGGAACATGAAGAGCCTCAAACAGATCATTCAGGGTCTTGATGAAGAAGTCTGACCATCTTGTAGGTGGGCGGCCACGCAATCTTTTGACGTCCCGTGGAATCCAGTCGGTAATGGCTCTAGTCCAGTGGCAGTCTCCAAATCTCATTACATGTCCACCCATCTGATTTTCGACGCCTTGGCAAACAAAACAGCATCCCTGATTCTTGACCCTCGAAGGAGGTCGGAACTCCAAATTCTTTCTCTCATTTGAGTGAAAAGTGACACTCCAAGCATAGCTCTTTTGATTCCTCTTTGGAAGACCCGAATAGCATTCTCATCCTGTTTTCGTAGGGCCCAGGTCTCTGAGGCATATGTTAATGCAGGAAGAACAGTGGAATTGAAGAGATGTGCCCAGAGCTGGAAATTCTTTGTCCTCTTAGTTATTTCTTTGATGTTCTTGAAGGCGTTCTAAGCCGCTCTCTTCCTCCTGAGCAACTCAGGTGCCAGGTCATTCGTCATGTTGACTTCTCGACATAGGTACACATAACTGTTGCATTTGGAGATGGTCGTTCCGTTGAGAGCGATTGGAACATCAGGAACAAGACTGTTTTTCACAACACTGTCTTCGTGAGATTCAGCTGTAGACTGACCTTTCCACACTCATGGTCAAAGTTGACCAGCATTTGTGCCACTTGGCTAATGTTTGGTATTATTTAGAACGATGTCATCAGCAAAGCAGAGGTGATGTATTTGCCGACCATCTATCTTCACTCCCAATCTTTCCCATTCCAGTCATAGCATGGCATTTCTGGGGGTGGCACTGAAGAGTTTCGGTGAAATGGTATCACCCTGCTGAACCCCTCTCTTGACATAGATGATCACTTCTTTGTAGAACTGTGAGATCCTGGTAGTGAATCCGTACTACAGCTCACAGAGGACCCTGATTGATGTATTGAGTTTGAATGCCCTGATTGGCTAGGGCTTCAATGACTGCTTCGGTCTCAATAGAATCAAAGGCCTTCTTTAAATCAATAAACGTTAGGTAGAGCGGCATCTTGAACTCCCGAGAAACCTCAATGAGCTTGGTTATCGTGTGGATGTGGTCAATTGTGCTGAATCCTTTGCGGAACTTGGCTTGCTCGCATGGTTGTCCTTCATCTAGTGTTCTGTCAATCCTATTCAGGATGACTCAAGTGAACAGCTTGTAGATGACAGACAATAGGGCAGAACATGCGACAAAAGAGGCATCGGAAGTGTCGGTGTCCTTGTCAACACGAACTTGGCCACAGCATTAATTCTTTCGAATGCCTTACAACCTGAATAGGACAATTACACTTGAACAGATGCGGCTCACTGCCGGCAGTTTCTATCTTCGTTGTAAACGCATCAACATCCAATTATGATGAAGGAGTAATTGAGAAGTCCTACATGCAGTTGGAGAAGTTCTATAAAGAAGACCACACCTTCTACAAGATCATTGTTGGTGATTTTAATGCCAAGATAGGACCGAGAAGTTCAGCTGAAGAACTCCACATTGGGACCCATGGCCTAGAATTGAACGAACAGGGTGAGAGACTGTCTGACTTTATTGTGTCAACCAAGACAAAGACTATCCAGGGTAACTCACAGTTCCAGAAGGCTGATTCTAAACGTTGGACATGAGAGTAAAGACCAAGTTACCAGAAATTGTGGGATGTAGCTAAAACAGTTATAAGAGGAATATTTAGTAAGAATTCTCTAAGAATTCATCAGGAATGAAGACCCACATATTCAGCTTAACTTCTCACTTTAAGATCTTGATAAATGACCATCAAAAGGAGCTTAAACCAGGTGGCAGGAAGGAAATAAAAAAAAAAACAGTAAAAATGAACGAGCTGGAATCACAAAAGATAATCCAAAAAAATCAATGAAACCAAGAACTTGTTCTTGAAAAAAAGACAATAAACTGCTATCAAGACTTACAAAGAAAGAGAGAGAACCCCAATAAACTGAGAAATGAAGGGGGGACATCACAACAGAAACCACAGAAATTCAAAGAATCATCAGAGATTGTTTTGAGAATCTTCATGCAACAAAACAAGAGAAACTTGAACAACCAGATAAATTCTTGTATTCCTATAAACTCCCAAGCCTATACCAAATTTGGAATGCCTGAACAAACCTATTACTATTGAAGAAATTGAAATGGTAATCAAATTCTTTCCAGAAACAAAAGCCCAGGCCAAGATGCATTCACTGCTGAATACTTTCAAAATTTTAAAGAGGACCTACTGTCAATCTTTATAAAGTTCCTCCAGAAATTTGAAGAAATAGAAACACTCCCAAACAATTTCTATGAGAAAAATATCACCCTCATAACAAAAGCACAGATATTAAAAAAAGTCAGAAAGAGAGAGAGAGAGAGAGAAAGAGAAAATTATAGTCTGATATCCCTGATGAACATAACTGCAAAGATCCTTAACAAAATACTAACAAATCAAATCTAGCAGGTCATCAAAAAGATCATACACCATGACCAAGTAGGACTCCTCCCAAGGATGCAAAACTGATATAACATTTGCGATTCAATCAACATAATACACCATATCAATAAAAGAAAAGATAACAATCATATAATGACATCAACGACGCAGAGAAAGCATTTGACAAGATCCAGTACCCATTCATGATAAAAACCCTCAACAAAATGGAAGTTGAAAGAAATTTTCTCAATATAATCAGTCATCTCACATAAGCCCACAGCAAGTATTATAGATGGCAAAAAACTAAAAACCTCTAAGATTAGTTACAAGACAAGATTGCCCAATCTCACCACTCCTATTCAATATACTACTGGAAGTACTGCTCATAGCAGTTAGGCAAAAAACAAAAAAAAATTCAAGGGCATCCAGATATGAAAGAAAGAAGTCAAGATTGAACTATTTGCAGAAAATAGGATACCACATTTAGAAAATTCTAAAGATTCTACGAAAAAAAACTCCTAGAAGAAGCCATCTGCTGAAATTCTCAACTCTTTGGGAGGTAAGCAGTTAAAAAGAGCTTTGAATATTTTTAATTAAATCATTAAATTGTTAGTGATTAATACCCTCTGAATTACTCATTATAATTTTGACATTTTTATTTTTTTTTGCATTCCTAAATAAAATATGTAAACAGTAACACTACCAATGTGTCTGAGTCCTTTTGCCCATCTTACCTCCTATCTGCCTCTTCTTCCTTTCCTTCCCTGTCCTTCTCAAGTTCTTTTCCTTCCCTTCCTTCTCAGGTCTATAATCCAGAGTAATCTAGGTGTTCCTCCTTTGATACCTTGCATTATCTCTCTTCTGGAGCTTCCATTCAGAGACTGGGGAAGTTCTGAGCTCTCTTCTACAAGCTACTTTTCTACTTCCTCTTCATCCTCTTATCTAATATTTTCTTGGCATCTATTGATATGATTTTTAATTTTTTTGTGTTGATGTAGAGCATTGCATTGATTAACTTGAGAATGTTAAATAATTTTTGGAGTTATGTTTTGTGATTTTACGTGTGGTCTATCATGGAGCATGCCCTATGTGCATTGGAGAAGAATGTGTATACACACATACATATATATGTGTGTGTATATATTTGTATAATATATGCATATATACTAAGTTACTCTCTTCTGTTTCTCTCTTCAATTCCAGTCAATTCCAGTATTTCCTCTTTTAGTTTTAGCCTAGCTGATTTATCAAGTGGAGACAGAGTGGTGTTGAAATCTCTAACTATTATTGTGCTGTCATCAATGTCCTTCAAGTCTATTGGTCATTTTATGAATTTTAAATGTGTTTAGGAGTATGTGAGTTCTTTCTGATGTTCATATCCCTTCATCACTGAGAAATGGCCTTCTCGGTCTCTTAAAACCTTTTAATACTATAGTCAATGTTGTCTGATATCAGTATGGCCACCCAGCCTTTTTTGGGGCTTGTGTGCTTGAAATATTGTCTTCCAATCTTTGACTTTGAATCTGTTTGCCCTTACTGCTTAAATTTAATTCTTGCAAGCAGCAGAAGGTTGGACTCAATTTTTTAATCCATCCTGACACTTGGTGTTTCTTAATTGGTACATTTAGGCCTCTGACATTGAGTGTGATTATTGCCTTGGAGTTTGTACCGTCTTTTTGTAGAAATTTGGTCTAGTTGTGAGATTTCTCTCATCTCTGGTACCCCTTTTCATTCTCTTTTTACAGCAGTTTTGAGTCATAAAGTTCCTGAACTGTTTCTTATCCTGAAGTTGTGTATAGTTCCTTCAAATCTGAATGAGAGTCTGGCTGGGTAAAGTTGTTCATTGAGTTTAATTATCTCCCACCATTGTCTTGGGGCCTCATGTAAGAAATCTTCTGTCATTTGTACCAACACTCCTTTGCATGTTATTTTTTTCTTTAATCTTTAGGTGCTCTATACCTATCTAAGACATTCATCATTCTGAGTAGTTTGTATTTTGAGTATTTTTAGTTGGATTTCTTTTATCTGGTACCCTTCAAGTTTCTTGGATCTGGGTGCTTGCCCCCTCCAGCTCTGGGAACTTCTCAGCAGTGATGTTTCTGACTGTTACATCTTCACAAGAGTTGCCTTCCTGTCCCTGTGGGACAATGATTATTTTTATGTTGTTCCTCTTGAATTAATTCCAGAGTTATCTTATCAACTGATCCTTCCACCAGTGCCCATTCTCCACCACCAATGTTCCCAGCATCCCCTCCATAATCCCCACCCCACCCCCCACTCCTGCCTCTGTGGCAGGTGGAGACTACCTTTTACTCTCTCTCCTTTAGGGTGTTGTGGTCTGCAATTAAGTAGCCATAATGTTTGGTCTATAGTCTAGGAAGATGTGTGCTTAAAGTGGGTAAAGGATCAAATATGATGGCCTCTCAGTATCTATACTGCAAAACATAATGCTCAAAAGGGGAAGGAGAGAGAGATGGGGGAGGTAAAAGAGAGAGAGGGAAAGAGAGAAGGGATAGAGGGGAGAGAGAGAGAGAGAGAGAGGGAGGGAGGGAGGGAGGGAGGACTGGGGACACTGGTGCACTGGTGGGAAATGTACACTGGTGGAGGGACAGGTGTTTGAACATTTTATGACTGAAACCAGATCATGAAAACTTTGTAACCGTGTATCTCAAGGTGATTAATTTTAAAAAAAAGAGCTGGAATCCCCAAAACAATCCAAATGATCAATGAAATCAAGTGCTGGTTCTTTGAAAAAATGAACTAGATCAATAAACCATTGACAAGACTCTCAAAGAGAGAGAGGGAGAACCCTAATAAACTGAATCAGAAATGAAAGAGGTAACATCACAACAGAAACTATGGAAATTCAAATCAGAGATTACTTTGAGAATCTTTATGCCGCGAAATAAGAGAACTTTAAAGAAATGGATAAATTCCTGGACTCCGATACTCTCCCAAGGCTGAACCAAGATTTGGAAGAGGGAGGGAGTGAGAGAAATGGAGACAGACAGACAGACAGGATGGATTTGCATATGGAGAGCTGTAACTCTTTCCCACTTTCATCCTTTCTCTTCATTTAACCAACCTTGTTTGACTTCTCAGGATTTTTTTTTGAGAATTATGAGGGCCTTTTTCAGTTAGAAAAACAAGATCTTCTAAGGCACAGATTCCCCTCACTCTGGAACTTTTTGCAAGCTACTTGCTGTTTTGTACCTCTATAAAATGGAGGATAATGTAGAATTCATTGAGTTGCTTTGGGATAGAGATTTTAAAAAATGATTAAGCTCCATTTTAAACTACTATTTGGCTAATATAACAATTTAAACTTTGAATTTATTAAAAACAAACCTTGATTCACAAGTACACTGAGCCTTAAGTCCACTAACCATGAATACGAAATGCATTCAAAGTACCATATCAGAGACAGCTCAACGAGACTGAGCACATGCTCTGTTATGTAGAAGACTCTGGATTGGGTTGGATACTTGGCACCTTAAGATCCCTCAAGCACCCCCAGGAGCAACTCCAAGCACAGAGCCTGGAGCAGCCAGCCCCTGCACACTACCACACAAGCAAAAAGCACCATATCAAGTACTGGGGAAATCATAATGGATGGCAACATCCCTGTCTTCCAAGGGTTTACAACCTAATGGAAGATATATGCGCAATTAAATTACTCAAGGGCAGAAATGAGGGCTGTAAAAGGACTATGACAAAGTGGTGGAGAGGATATTCTGATCAAACCCTCCGAAGGCTAAATGCTGAGGACTTACTCTGAAAGGATTTCAATTTAAGGCCTGCCAAAGAGAACAAAAGGCAGATTCCAAGAGCAGAGGATACATGTTATCAAGATGCTTGAGTAAGTGGATGAGGGAAATACTGAGCAATGGTGAATCAGAGATGTGGGTGCGAGTCCAAAGGAAACTAAGCCTGAAGAGTAATCCTAGAGAGTCTGGACTTATCTGGAAGGGCAGTAGGAGGGACTTGGCCCTGTGAGCTCCAGGTACACTTGCAGTGCTTGTGAAAGGAGGGAGTGATTGCAATATCCTCTCAAGAGGCAGACACTGGGGCAAGAAAGACAACCTCTTAGAATACCGTGAATGCTATGAGGGGATGGCGAGATTTCAATGTAAAAACACAGGTTTCAGGGAGAGAGGAAGACATGCATCTCTGTCTGCTAGATCAATGCAAGTCAAACAAGCACCTCCGTCCCACACTTAAGAATAGGTACTTAAGTGTGGATGCTGGTGGTGGGAAATGTGCATTGGTGGAGGATGGGTTGTTCAATCATTGTATGACTGAAGCTCAATCATGAAAGTTTTGTAACAGTATCTCATACTGATTCAATAAAAAAAAAAGTTAAATTAAAAAAATTGGAAATGAGAGCATGGCAGGTAGGACCCGTGTCCTGACCTGGGTTCGATCCCTGAGCACTACCAGGAGTGATTCCTAAGTGCAGCACCAGAAGTAACCCCAAAACAAAACAGGACTGGAAATGTGGACCATCAGGGACACGCACGTCCATTCCTACCTGGTGCATAAGCACTCAGAGCAAAGTCAGAATGCACAGCACAGAGAAAGCTTCCTGGGCCTCCCCTTGCAGTGCTGTGAAGGGAACATCTTCACATCTAAGGTCTTCTAGAAGTAGCTAAAGGGTTCACTCTCCAGAACTGTCAAAATTAACAATGATAAATATTTTTTGCATACCTCAAGGAACTTAGTAAGTAAAGTAAAGTAAAGGCCCTCCCGTTGATCATCGATTTGCTCGAGCGGGCCCAGTAACGTCTCCATTGGAGACTTTGTTGTTACTGTGTCTGGCATATCGAATACGTCACGGGGAGCTTGCCAGACTCTGCCGTGCGGGCGAGATACTCTCGGTAGCTTGCTGAACTCTCTGAGAGGGGTGGAGGAATCGGACTCGGGTCCGCCATGTTGACTGCGTGCAAGGCAAAAAGTAAGGAAAATAGAAATGAAAAAAGATCATGTAAAAGATCAGTGAAATCACTACTCACAATGAGAAAGACAAATACAGGATGATCTCACTTATATATGGTATTCAAAGAAATACACCACAAGGAGAGAAATGTCAAAGACAAACCCATAGACTCTAACTCCCAAACTGAGCACACCAAGAGGCAGGGCAGGGTTGAAAGGTCCAGGGGACTATGGCTGAGGGATACTGTCACTTTGGTGGACACAGGGTGGTGACATTATACCCCTAAAACATTTTAAAATGGAGGGCTTGACGCGTAGCACAGTGGCTAAGATGCTTGCCTTGTAGGTATATGGTCAAATGAGTTCAAATTCCATGTTGCCACATGTGCCAAGAATGTTCTTGGCACCCAAACCACTGTCACATGTTGTGACTAATAACCATGAACCCAAACACCACAGTCAGAATGTGTGAGCCCTGGGAACTTCAAACAGAGCATCACAGTGACTCCTCACCCTGTGAGCCCTGCAGCTAGAGCCCACATGCCTCAGCCAGAGGCGCATGCCAGCAAGCAGAGATGCATGCACCACAGCCACAGGAGCACAAACCCAAGAGCCTGCAGCCTAACACTCGACCTGCTAGGAGCACCCCAGCAGAGTGAGTGATTTATCCTGACATATGATGCCCCATCAGCACCCCAGCAGATTCTGTGAGCCCTGCACCCTGCCCGCAACCCCTGCCAGCATTACAGTGAGAACTGCGAGTGCCACAATAAAGCTGCATGTGGACCCCACATGGCAGATCAACAGCAACAAGGGGGAAGGTCAGGAGAGGGAATAAGAGTGTGTTTATAGAACCTCGGTGCCTGAGAACAGATGACTGGATAAAGAAACTCTGGCACATCTACCCCATGGAATACTATGCAGCTGTTAGGAAAAATGAAGCACGGAATTTTCATGTAAATGGATGGACACGGAGAGTATCATGCTGAGTGAGAAGAGTCAGAAGGAGAGGGACTGACATAGAATGACTGCACTCATTTGTGGAATTTAAAAAAAAAAACAGTATGAGACTAACACCTGAGGACAGTAGAAACAAGGGCCAGGAGGACAGGTTATGGTTGCAAGTTGGCTTCAAGTGCTGGGGAGAAGGCAGTTTGGATAAAAAAGGAACCACTATGACAAAGACAGTTGGAAGTGATCACTCTGAATAAGAACTAAATAAGAACTGCTGAAAGTAAGTAAAGGAACAAGCATGATGACCTCTCAGTATCTGTACTGCAAACCATAGTGCCCAAAGGAGAGAAAAAAGGAAAGTGCTTGCCATAGAGAGAGGTTGGGCGTGGTTTGAGGGAAACTGGGGATATGAGTAGTGGGAAATATGCACTGGTGAAGGAATGGGTGTTGGAACATTGCATGACTGAAACCCAGTCATGAACAATTTTGTAACTATCTCATGATGATTCAATTAATATAAAAATTATTTAACACACATACACACACACACATTTGAGGCCACATCCAATTGTGCTCCAGGTTTACTCCTGGTTCCATGCCCAGGGATCACTCCTGGTTTGCGCAGGGGACCATATGGAGTGTCAGGGATCAAACCCAGGTAGGCCACAGGCAAGACAGGCACCATCCCTGCTGAACTATGTCTCCTGCCTTCTCTAAAACAAAGACAAGTGTGCCAGGGGTTCGAGTGAGCTCGATGGATTGAGTGCATGCTGTGCATGCAGGCCAAAGCTTCACGGTTCCCTGAGCAATACCACCAGCAACTCCAGTGTACAGAGCCTGTGGTAACTGAGTATCTCTAGGTGTGGGACAAAAATCAGGGGGAGAAAGAGAGAGAAAAAGTGAGAAAGAGAGAGGAGAGAGAGAGAGAGAAGAGGGGGGAGAGAGAAAAGAGATAAAGGGACAAGAGAGGATGGGGAGAGAGGAGGAGGAGAGAGAACACAGGGGAGAGAGAGAAGACAGGGGAGAGTGAGAGGGGGGAGAGAGAAGAGAAGGGAGAGGGGGTGAGAGAAAGAGATGGAGAGGGAGAAAGAGGACAGACAAGAGAGAAAGAGAAAGAGAAGAGGGGAGGGGGAGAGAGAGACAGAGAGAGAGAGAATGTGAGAAGAGAGAGCAGAGAGACAGCGCAGTGTACCCAAACTGCTCTAGAATCAGAACTATTAATGGTTTAGTGACAGGCCGTCCGAGGCAGATCAATGGACCATAGGGGCACAGGCCGGTCTTTGGAAGTGCAGACACCAGTACTGACCTCTGTCCAGTCAGTTCCATTCACAGCTCTGGACACTCAGCATGTGCACCTGAATCAGGTCCACACTAAGCTGCTCTGTGGGCCTGGCTCCCGACTGAGGAACCATACTGCAAAGACTCCTGCTGGTGCCTTGGCTTGAGGGAGCATCCAGGACATGCCTCGGCAGCAGGCAGGAATGAGGCCTTGGTCACTCGTCCCTCTCACCCACACACAGCACAGGGAGTCACCAGTACTTCCCGACACTGTGAGGTCCTATGGGTGTACAATGGCTACATACACGGCCAGGATCCTGCTCTTCAGAGGTAAAATCTTGCAGGACTGGAGAGAGAGTACTGGGACAGAGGCACTTGCCTGTGCACAGCTGACCCCAATCCAACCCCCAGGAAGGCCTGTGGCTTCCAAGATTTCCAGGAGTGATCCTTGAGTACAGAGCCAGAGGTGAACCCCGAGTACCATCAGGTGTGCCCAAACCTTCCACCCTCCAATTTTTTTTAAGTAGCAGTATGTAAGTACTATTCAAATTATCATCCTATTTAATGTCATGTTACACTCGGCACAAGGGAAATAAGTGATGGTGCCCTAAGAATCTATAACAGGAGCTATCTCCTAAATCAGTCAAGGAGGGCTTCCTGAGGAAGTGGCAGGGGCGCTAACATGTGAAGGATGAACAGGGTTAACTCTGTGGGAAAGGGAAGGAGACATCTGGCCACTGATAAGAACAATAAACCTGACTGAGGGTGAGGGTAGGTGGAGAGAGAGCACAGAGGGTCTGGCTCTTGAAACTTCCCACTAGTTTCGGGTCAAGACCAAAGAACCCCATGGCCACTCCTGTCCCTGGCCACTCTGTGCTCTGCGTATCCACCACATCCACTGTCCCTCTCACTCTCCTTACAGCCACACTTGCACTCCATAGGGCCAGTTTTGTTTGGTTTTGGGCCACACCTGGTGATGCTCAGAGGTTGCTCCTGGTTTGCAATCAGGAATCACTCCTGGCGGTGCTCAGGAGACCAGAAGGGATGCTGGAGATTGAATCCAGACCAGCTGCATATAAGGCAGGTGCCTAATCGCTCCAGGTGGGGCTATTTTTTTGAGGGGGGCTGCACAGTTGGCTGTGCTCTGAGCTTTCTCCTGGCTCTTGCACACAAGAATCATTCCTGGTGGGACTTGCAGAACTATATGGGGTTCCATACTTGAATTTCAAAGATCTTTCTTGTTTTGTTGTGCTTGTTTCTTCTTTTGGGCTACATCTAGCTGTCTCTGGCTCAGTCATCAGGGCTCACACGCTCAAGGGACCATATAGGGAGCTGGCGATCAAACCTGGGCTGGCTGTATGCAAGGCAAGTGCCTTCTCCACTGTGCTGCCTCTCCAGCCCCTCAAATCTCTTCCTGGCTTTGCGGTGGGTGCCACAGTGTGGTGGTGGCTGGAGGAAGGGACCAAGAAGAGGAGGAAAACTCGCTCACACACAAGGCACAGGAGCTTCTGCCTCTGCCCACAGGGTGTCATGGTTTTGGAGAAAAGGCGAGGGCCACTGCCAATGAATGTAGAGGAGCTCTTGGGAACTGAGCTGGCTTTGGGAGCACCTTCCTCCGAATCACCTTGGGGACCCAGGAACTCTGTCCAAGGGATGCTGCAGGGGTGTCTGTGAGGGCAAGGCATGGGCTGGAAAGAGACAGCAGCCATTACCTGGTCATCCAGGGGGATCCCGTTGCTCATCTTCACTCGATTTCCCTCCGGGTGATAGTCATCTGCATCATAGAATTTCCACCCGAGCTTGGAAACAAAACGAAAGGAGTATGTAGCGCGCAGGGTGTCTCAGGCGACTGCCGCCACGAGGGCCCACACAGCAGCTCCGTGCTTCCCCCCAGTTGCAGGGGAGCATCCCCGGCCTCCCCCCCGCCCCCCTCCCTCAGGAAAGAAAAGGGGTTTGAAGCTCAGCAGTGTGCTGTGGGGCTCACCCATCATTATCTGTAATCACCCGATGGGAAACCAAACCGCAGCAGTGAGTGGCACTCTGTACTTGTTCGTGCTTACAGATCAGCCTGCCTTCGGGTCAGGGAAGGGAGAGAACAGTAGGAGACCAGTAGGGTGTGCGACTGAGGGACAGAAAGGCGGGTTACCTCCGATGCCAGCAGGGCACCCACGCTCCATCTGTGGAGAGGATACAGATGTTCAAATGACCACGCCCTCCCAACCAGCCCATCTGAGGGTGCCCCCCAGAACTCAGATCAAAGTATACTGATGACAATCTGCAAGTGGTTGTGATGCCTTGTTGGTTTTGGGTTTTGGTGATCCCCGGAGGTGCTCTAAGGTTACTCCTGGCTCTGTGCTCAGGGGCCGCTCCCAGTAGATGCTTGGGAAACAATGGGGTTCAGGAGCCTGACCCTGGGTTTCCGGCATGCAAGGCATGTACTTCAGCCCACTGCATTATTGCTCCTACCCCAAAAGTGATGCTCTTGACCATGGAATCTAGAGTATGGTTTTCGTTTTCTCCAGGAGTTTAAAGAAAGACATCATTACCCACGTGCCGCTAACCTCTCCCCCGAAACATACCATCAAATCTCATTAAACTCCTTAAGTGTTTTGGCCCCTGCTTAATAGATGCCTCCCAAGTGGTGCTCAGAAGACCTGAGAGCCCTTCTGGTGGTTCTTGGCCCACATGGCCAGGGGTCTTGTGCAAAAGCCAGAGACTGTGGTACTGCTCAGCCCTGCCATGCTTGGCCTCACCCAGGCCACAGAGGTGCTCAGAAACCTCCAGGGCTGCACCAGATGGTGCACAGGAGACCACGAGGCACTGCAGTACAGAGTGCTGGGCATGCACCCTGACTACTGTCCCAGCTCCAGACCCTAGGTGTTTATTTTCTAAGGGAAAAAAAAACTGAATTCCTAAAGTGCTCAAAACTCTCCTGAGGATGCTAGGAGGGATGTGAAGGGGATTAACCTCCTCTAACTCCTACAAGGTGGAAAGCACAGCACTGCCTCAGGGCTCAGGGGGACATGCTTGAGCAGAGAGACAGGACAACAGTAAGGCCCTGCAGGTTCAACCCCCAGCAACCCATCTGGTTCCTGCCAGGAGTGATCCCTGAGCACAGAGCCAGGAGTAAGCTCTAGGCACAGTTGGGGGGGCCTCCCAAAACAAAAATGAAGAAATAAATAGATGAGACGCACTCTTAATGGACACAAGAGACAGGCCAGCCCTTCAGACTGGATGTCCAGGGATCTCTGCTCCGAGTATCTGATAAGGATCTGTTCCCCCTAAAAGGCAGCACAGGTGGTGGGAAGGCCTCGGGGCTCTGAATCTGACATCTGGCAGGTTCTCTATTCTGTCATTACAGTACTAGGCTCCAGTGTAAGGTGAAACTCTTTTCTCACCAGCAAAATGAGAGAACTGAGCCACAGTACCCATTCCCCATCCGCTCATTTCATTTAGCCAGCACTGACTGAGCTACCAACTGGCCGCCAGAGGCTTGGTCTGTGCCATGGAAGATGGACAGAGAAGGCAGCCAATGAGAAATGAAATCCTTTCTGGCTTTCAATTTCTAAGGTGTTGCACAAATACCATTTACCACCATCACAATTTACATATCCGCTTAATATTTATCAGACCTGGTCTCCCAAATTTTATATACCAGTCACAGTCACAGTCACAGTCACAGTCCTCCCGTTGTTCATCGATTTGCTCAAGCGGGCCCAGTAATATTGCGAGACTTGTTACTGTGTTTGGCATATAGAATATGTCACGGGGAGCTTGCCAGGCTTTGCCGTGCGGGCGAGATACTCCCAGTAGCTTTCCGGGCTCTCCAAGAGGAGTGGAGGAATTGAACTCGGGTCGGCCATGTTGGCCCTTGTAAGGCAAACACCCTACCGCTATGCTATTGCTCCAGCCCTTTATATACCAACTCCACAATTTTTACAAACTGTGTTTAAGATAACATGGTTACAATTATACTTTTGGTGTATAAAGTTATTGTACGCCAGTACCAAAATCTCTCCACCACTGCCCTTATGTCGCTTCTAGTCTCTCTTTTCCCTCATTCCTCAACCCCTCCCCCTTCCATCTGGTGACCTCAACTTTGTAATCAAAGTCCAATTTGTTGGTAAACATTTACCAATTCCAAAGTGTTTACTTGTTTCTCGGGGTCCACACCTGACAGTGATCAGGACTTACTCCTGGCTCTACATTCAGGTATTACTTCCGGTGGGGCTCAGGCGACTATATGAGGTGCCAGGAATGGAACCCGTGTCAGACACGTGCAAGACAAACACCCTTACCCACTGTGCTACTGCTCTAGCCCCTACTTGATATTTTTATATGACTGCTTCACTTTCTGAAATCAAATATATTTTTTAAAAAAGTTTGGGGGGTCACAGAGGTAGTACATCTGCAAACTTCTGACTTGGAAAATCAATCCCCCATTTGACAAATTTATTTGAAATAGACTCAGTCCCACACTGAGCTCCAGATATTTTCCTTCCACATGTGTCTCCTGCTTCTCCATGTCAGCCTATAACAGAGGTTCCCGAATTTCTTTGTCCTGAGATTCCCTATTCAGAAAAATTATTACTCCAGGCTGGAGAGGTAGTCCACAAGTTTTGAGGCTTGCCTTGTTCGTGGCTCATCCCAGCTGAATTCCTGCCACATGATCCACTGTGCACTACCAAAAGAGGCCCTCAAGGAGTGCTTGGTATGACCCCAATCCAACCATAACATTACTCAACAACCCCTAATTTCATCAGAGGCTAATACTGCCTTTCTGGATTCTTCCAGAAATCCTGGAGCAGCATCTTCCTCTTTGGGAAACACTGGTGTACTTCTCCCTTCTCCAAGCTGCCCAGGTGCAAGTCTTAAAACCCCTCTTTACTTCTCATTCATAGTCCATCCACAACGCTCTTATTTATATTCCATAACCGAATCTCTAACTTCAGGCCACCCATCTTGCCCTGCTGGGGTTCCCTGATAATCCATAAGGCGGTCAGGCCTCTGGGCCTTGACACGTTCTAGTCCCTCTGCCATAACGCTTTCCCACTGTTCTCCAGGCTTGTCCCCTCCTCTCTCCTAACTCCCACATTTCTTCAGAGGGTCATTCCTTGACCCTCCTGCCTGGTGCTCTACCCCACTTCCTCCCCAGTCTATCACCTGGAGATGGCCACCACCAGCACTTTTGGATGATGTGTATATATTCACTGCTATCCCCCATAGTGGCATATAAACTCCCTGAAGGTAGGGATTTTTGTCCCATTATCAGTGACAACCATGAATGACTGAGTCCAATATTTTTCTGAATGCATGAAACTAACCATCTTAATTGTATAGGACATCTTCCCCCTAGCCTGATGGAAATGTGACTAACTGCCCAAGCTAGCTCAGCAGGCCATGGTGGAACCAAGTCCTGCGGTTACTAAGTCCCTTACACCAAGCACAGGAGCAGTTTTACACCTTTTTTTTTTCCTTTTTGGGTCACACCCGGCAATGCACAGGGGTTACTCCTGGCTCATGCACTCAGGAATTACTCCTGGCGGTGCTCAGTGGACCATATGGGATGCTGGGAATCGAACCTGGGTCCGCCGCGTGCAAGGCAAACACCTTACCCGCTGAGCTATCACTCCAGCCTCAGGACACCACTTTTAAAGCAGGTAGCTAGGAAACTACAGGTGCTGACTTTTAATGTCATCCCAGATTCCCTGTCTTTGAGGGTAAACATGCTACCCCCCCAATTCTTCTAAAGATATGTCTATTTACCCGAAGCAAGCTTTTTAAATGGATACAACCCACATGGGTGGTTCCTGACTAAGGAGAGTCTAGAGCATCTGAAGGTCAAGCTACTTTAGCACAGTGGACGGGGATACTTTAGCAAGATACTTTAGCAAGTATCTTTAGCACAGTGGACGGGGCTCTCGCTCCTGTCCCCGCGAAGGGGAAGGGGACTCCCCAGGGCTCCCGCGTCCCCACGGACCTGTCCTCCTCCCGTGTGCCTACCGCCCGCCTCCCGGACGTACTTCCTGGAGCCGCTCACGCCCATCACCAGCAGAGCGCTCGGGGGTCGTCAAGTCGCCCCGCTAGCTCCAGCCGCCGGCTTCAGTCCCGCTCGCCCCACCTCCCGCTCGCTGGCCCCGCCCCGCCTTCCGCTTGCCCCGCCCCGCCTCCCGCTCGCCCCGCCTCCCACTCCCCTATCTTGCCTCTCCCATCTTCAGGCTTCCTGTCCCCTTATAGCTGAATATGAATATTTATTTTTTTCTTTTTGTTTTTTCTTTTTGGGTCACACCCAGCATTGCACTGGGTTTATTCCTGGCTCATGCACTCAGGAATCACTCCTGGCGGTGCTTGGGGGACCATATGGGATGCTGGGAATCGAACCCAGTCGGCCACTTGCAAGGCAAACACCCTACCCGCTGTGCTATCGCTCCAGCCCCTGGATATGAATATTTATGAAGTGTGCTCATGATATAGTGTTTTTTTAATGTAACCAAGCGTTTTGCCTAGAGGTGGGCATCCCAGTTGATATCCAGCATGTACTGTGAGAAATAACCCACCTGTCTAAAATGCATAGATTTAGAGCCTCAAAGAGAGGGGGGAAAGGAGGCTTTAATAGCAACTATTGATTTTTTTCAATTTGTTTTTAGTTTTATTTTATTTTTAAAAAGTTGTAGTTGACTACAGTTAATATTCAAACACCAATCCCAACATCGTGCAACTTCCCACCACCATAAGAGGAAATTTTGTGAAGATTGCTATATTTCATCCTGAAGTCATTTAAGTAAGTCCTTGAGTAAGAGATTGCAAGTAGTTATACCCAAACAAATGTGTGCTACTTTTTGGTACATCAGTGGACTAGAGCATAAGAGATCCTGCAGCCGTGAATTCAGCCTCATGCTCCAGGTTGTTCTATGTCAAACTCTTCCATGAGCTTTATTTTATAGTCTCTGGGTTTTGACCTTGGATGAGATTATATGGCACCAGAGGCAGTTTGTTGTGTGACTACCAAGACACTGGAAAACTGGGGAGTTGAGGGGAGGAGGCCCAGACCCGTTCCGAGCAGGCTTGGAGATATCAGTCACGGGTCCCGAATACCTGGATTTTTCTGCAGGTTCCCTCATAGGTGAGGCTCATCCGAACCTGTGCAGAGAGGCCTTGAGCATGGATATGGTTGGATTCAGGAGGTTTCTGACTGCCTGGACTCTGCAGGGGTGGGGAGGGAAACTCAGCCTGTCCCCCTCCGAGTGGCCAGGGTGAAGACAGCCTGGAGCAGGTTCAGGACGTTCTATGTTGCTCTCTTCTGAGAGCTTTTTTAAGAGTCTGTGGATCTTGGCCATTGATGAGATTATATGGTGCCTAGAGTAGTTTGTCAACCATTGATTATGGTCTTTCAAGATTGGGTGGTTGCCAAGTAGGCAAACTCGGCACACATGGGCAGGGGTTCTGAGCGAATGCTAGTTCCTGGTCCTTTCTTTCATTTATTAGATACTATCAGGCCCATGTTCTAGGCCCAACCATGTTTCACTACATATGTAGCTACCAAATTTATAAAATTTGTAATTTACAAGTTATAGTTCCTCCTTCTTAGGCTTCAGGGCTAAAGACTGCATTTTAAAACCAAACTAAATTTCCTCTAACAATAATCTTTAACGGCAGGATTTTCAATCAGTATCTAGTGTCAGCACGAGAGGTCTAGTTTCTATTGCCCTAAATATGCTTCCCTATTCCTCTTACATGTACTGTGACTGTTTGATATCCCTGAATGGGAAGGGACATACTTTTAATATACCCATTTGCTAGAAAACAGAACCGTAAGTCACGGTCACGGTCATGGTCCACCCGTTGTTCATCGATTTTCTCGAGAGGGCCCAGTAACGTCTCCATAGTGAGATTTGTACTGTGTTTGGCATATCGAATACATCACGGGGAGCATGCCAGGCTTTGCCGTGTGGGCGAGATACTCTCAGTAGCTGGCCGGGCTGTGAATTAATATAGTTGAAGCCCCCCTTCTCATCCCTGAGGGGAGATAGCCTGGCATGCTCCAAGCTTTGCCTTTGATTTCCTAGGTCTTCTGATTTTCTCCTCAACAGAGTCCATTAAGAATTGCTAGGCTGAGGACGGGAAATAGCCCTACAACTAAGTAGAGTGAAGAAATAACACTTTCAATCTCCAGTGTTACCCAAATTTATTTTCCTATCTATCCTGGAAAACAAGAAGGCTAACCCAAGGTCTTTAATGAACATTTAGGTTACCACTGCAGTGACTTTGTTTTTTCCCAATATGGTGGCAAGACTTTAGCTTTCCTTTGTCAGGTACTGACTAAGAAGTCACGGCTGGCAGCTAAGGTCACTTGGCTAAAGTTACAGGTCCGTTATGGCTAGACCAGGGCAGAGGTAACTTCTACAGAGGTCTTTGTAGTCAGTGTGTGTAGAAGCCCTGCACCATATCTCATATCTCCACGCCAGCCTCCTGCTGAGACGAGATGTAAGAAAGACCAGGTCAAACAGTCATTAGACCAAAATATCTTTTTAAAAAACAATTTTTATTTCATTAAAGAACCGTGATTTACAAAGTTATTGAAACGTCTAATGTTCTAGCATCAATTTCCCATCACCAGTGACCCCAAGTTCCCTCCCACCCCCACAAGCTGCCACTTTACAGGCACATCAGAATGTTTGGTTGTTGTCATTTGTATCTCATGTTTTTAGTGTTGTTGACTCTGTTTTGTGTCTGTAGCTACCCACCCCTCCACATTACTGATGTATCTCAGGCCCTTGACCCCTGCTTGCCCATTACTTTCTGTCTTCATCTTCTTTATCTCTTTCCCCAGACCCCCACCGCTATTTCTTTCCTTCTCTGTTCTACACACATAGAATACTACCCTTCTGTAAAAAATGATAAATCATACAATTAGCTGCTACCTGGCAGGATCTGGAGAGTATCATGCTGAGTGAAATTAGGAGAGATGTTGGATTGGTTTGTCCTTCCTCCCTTGCCTCAGGGAGGTTAGGTTAGGTTATTGAGTTACCCTCATCACAAAGCCCCAAAGGCACTCCCATTCCTCTTTATTTATCTTTAACTTATTCTTTGTGTTCTGCTTCCCTCTCTGTTAATCACTATATCCCAAAATCAGACCCTGTGATTTGTAAAGTCAGATTCTTCTCAGGAGTCTGGATTTTGTATATGCAACTGAAATATTTGCTTTTTTCTTTCCCTTATGTCCTTTTCATAGTTTACTCTAGAGCAGTGTCCTTTTTGTATAGACACAGGAAGATAGTTAATGCTGTGCTTCTGGGAGTTAATTGACTCAGAACAATATTTATTCCTGGTCATCTGTCATATTTACTCGACTTAAGCCTCAGCTGTCCTTAGTTCTTAGCACCCCAAAAGTAGGGTTCCAGTGAGGGTCTTGGATGGACTCAGGGCAAGCCGTAAGCTACCCAAGCATTGAAAACGGACAAGCCATAAGCTATCCTGGGATCTAAAAGGGACAGGCCAACCACCATAAAATATAGTAAGTTAAGAGTATGGTCATGGACAAATTTTGTCATGACCCAAAAAGAAGGATCTGAATAAGGACCCTGCTAAGGTTAGGAAGACTAACTTGGCCTGAGGACTGTAGTCTGGGATATAAGAGAGATGTCTCCAGGAGAGCCACCCCATCCTTTAAACTTAATAATCTTACAGTGTTCAGTTTTTCTTTATTTCAACTCAGAAATATTTAATTACTCGAATTATAGGACATAAGTTGATCAAAAATAAACTTCTGTATAAAACAAAATGGGAATAGGAAGAACCATCACTTTGTTCAACATAGCAATTTTCCAATACTACAAACCTTAATAGTGATAGCACAGTGGGTAAGGCGTTTGCCTTGCATGCGGCTGACATGGCTGACCCGGGTTCTATTCCTCCGCCCCTCTCGGGGAGCCGGGAAAACTACTGAGAGTATCTCGCCTGCATGGCAAAGCCTGGCAAGCTACCCATAACATATTCAATATGCCAAAAATAGTAACAACATGTCTCACAATTTGTTGTGAGACATTACTGGTGCCCACTTGAGCAAACAGATGAACAACAGGAGTACAGTGCTACAGTGCTACGGTGTTCATACAAAATGACTAGAAATATTAAGAAGTAAATTTAAGATGACCATTTAAATGGAAATAGGCCAAGGAAAGGAGAAATATGCCCCTAGATGGTTTTCTGCCCTTGGGTGTATCTTCTTGCAAGATGAGATTTTGTCCTAGAAGAAGGTTCACCTGAGGGAAGGGCCTTACATATATAGAGTGTGGAATCACTACAAGTTGTATTGCTACCCCCAACTCTGGGGGCCTGGGTGAATAACGAAGGCTGTGAGATGGGGCACGAGGGAATGGGAATGAGGGCAGAGTGAGACTGGAATGAGGGACAGGGTGAAACTGGCATGTGGCATGCGGAGAGACTGGACTAGACACATAGGGAGAATGGAATGCATGGAGGAACATAGACTGTAATAAATGGCGATTAATCACCAACCATTTTGGCGGCCTTCTTTCTTCCCTCATGTGTTGGTATGCAGAGGCTGATTGGGATGGGGTAGTGACTTTTGACCCCCAAATGCACGTGGTGAGTGCCCTCACTCACAGAGAGAGAGACACACACAGAATGAACTCTCTCCTGTTGGAATATAAAGACATGTAGCAGGGGATTAACAAATACCCAAAGGTCACAGAAATTGAGAACTGGTCTTAGTCGTAAACTACCTTGGTGAGTGAAGAGGAGAGACACTGGAACAATGATCAGGGAAGTAGACATTCAGGTGAGGGGTTTGGTGCTAAACCGTGTCGTGCACGAAATGCTACTATTTATTAACAGCATAGTAAACCACTGTGCCTAAAATAAAATCAAAACAAAATTCCCTTGACTATCTACCATTCTCAAAAGTCTAAAATTGATACCAGAAAGATAGCACGGCACTTCAGGTATTTTCCTTGCACATAGCCCATCTGGATTTGATCTTGGCACCACATATAGGCCCCAGACACTGCCCAGGAGTAATCCCTGAGCACAGGTGGGTGTGTGGCCCCAAACAAAGCAAAACAAAAACCCCTCCAAAAATTAAAATTGATGACCCTTAACAACCGAATAAAAAGCCGAATTGGGAGACAATCAGAGTGTTTATTTGGGCATTAAAAGGGCACCATATAAACTCATTAACGGCTATGATCCAGAGACTCACAAAAAAATCTCGAAAATTGCAACAAGTGGCAGAGATGCATTTAACTCAAGCTGTATCATTCTATTTAAAATTTTGGAATTTCTGGAGTTACATCTCATACTCTATGCCACTGGTGTACCAACAGTAGCACAACATACGTGATGGGCTGTAGAGTAGAAGGCAACTGATCTTGATCTATCTATCTATCTATATACATATATATATACACACACATATATATGTACACATATATATGTATATACAAGGCTCAACATGTAACAACATGTCAGCAATTTCTTATACAAGGCTTAACAGCACCAAGATGAGATACAACAATCTTCATACATTTTCCTCTAAAAAACCCTCTTTGGATCATTTTTAGTGAATTACTCTTAACAAACAATAAAAATAAATTATTGAGGATCTGCCTTTGGGGCAGGCTTGGGTAGTAGTGGTAAAATTGAAAATAATGGTGATGATAAGGTGTAATGGTGGTGGAATTGGTTTGGTGTTAGAATATTGAATACAATAAATTATTGCAAACAACCTTATAAAAATTAAAAATAAGAAAAAAAGAGTTGTAGAGAGGCAGGAGTGATAATATAGCGGGTAGGGAATTTGCCTTGCATGTAACTGACCCAGTTTCGATCCCCACATCCTATATGGTCCCTATATGGCCCCCCAAGCACCGCCAGGAGTGATTCCTGAGTGCAAAGCCAAGAGTAAACCTGGAGCACCCCTGGGTGTGACCTCAAAACAAAAATAAATAAATGAAAGGGTTGTAGAGTTCATATTCAGATAGAGTCTGAAGAAGGCACAAAAGTGAATTTTTATAAGGGAAATAAATGCTCATATTCAGATAGAGTCTGAAGAAGGCATAAAAGTGAGTTTTTATAAGGGAAATAAATTTTATGAGGTAATAAATGATATGCTGATCAGGTGAAAGCATCAACATGGTCAGGAGGTAAAAGTAGATTAAAGTTCACTTTTTATCAGTCCTTTCAAACAGGATATTCTTTTTTTTATTTTTATTTTTTCTTTTTTTCTTTTTTTATTATTTTTAGTGAAACACCATGAGGTACAGTTGTAGATTTACAATTTTTTGTCCTTGGGTTTGATTATACAATGATCAAATACCCATCCCTCCACCAGTGCCCATTTTCCACCACCATGGATAATATCCCTCCCACCCCCATCCCCCCATCCCACCCTGCCTCTGTGGCAGGTCAATTCCTTGTGTCTCTCCCTCCTTTTGGGTGTTGTGGTCTGCAAAAGAGGCTTTGAGTGGCAAACATGTTCAGTCCATAGTCTACTTTCAACATGCATTTCCCCTCCTGGGAGGATCCTCCAAACACCCTTTATTTGGTGCTCCCTTCTCTACCTGAGCTGACCTTTCCCCTAGAATGCCTGGCTGGCCTCTAAGCTATGGAGTAATCCTCCTGGTGTTGATCTCAGCTATTCTTCGGTATTAATCTCATATTTTGTTTCTTTATATTCCCCAGATGAATGCAATCTTTCTATGAATGCAATCTTTCTTTCTCTTTCTGACTCATTTCGCTTAGCATGATACTTTCCATGTTGTACCACTTGTATATAAATTTCATGACTTCATCTTTTCTAACAGCTACATAGTACTCCATTGTGTAGATGTACCAAAGTTTCTTTAACCAGTCATCTGTTCTTGAGCATTCAGGTTTCTTCCAGTTTCTGGCTATTGTAAGAGTGCTGCAATGAACAAACAAGTGTAGATATCACTTTGACTATACATTTTTGCCTCTCTCAAACAGGATATTCTTGTTATTGTTTCTTCTTGGAATGTTGGTGGCCAGAGGCCTTACCCAGTTTAGGGAAGACAGACTGTAGAGTTGGTATATCTGCAGTGGCTTCTTGCAGCTCTGTCTTATTTCATTTCATTTCATTTATTTTGAGTTTGGGGTCACATAGTAGGGCTCAGGAACTACTCCCAGGGATCCATATGGTGCCATGATCAATCAGATTCTCACGGATGCAAAACAGAAGTATGAGCACCAGCCCTGTGAGTCATCTCCATTCTCCGGTAGCCCTCTTTTATGGGGGATCGGGTGTTCTATCAAATGGTACTCAAGAGGCCTTCGTGGTCCTCTTGGAAATTCTCCAGCAACCATGCAGGACATCCAGTGTAAGAGACCGTGGATGTGGTGCTTGCTGCTGGCTGTGGTGTGGGATGACCTAGGCCCCTGCACTTGTACTTGGGCCCTCCAGAGCTCCACCTTTAGAGTCTCGGGGCCACTTGGTGCCTGGGATCAAGCTGGGATCAACCATCTAAACCCTATACTAGATCTTTGGTTTCTACAGCCCTGTTTTAAAATGATTCCAGTTATATTACTCACCACACCTTCCAGGTACTTTAGAAAGGTAGGGGGATCCCTTCACTAGCACTGAACAAAGCCAAACACAAGTTGTCATTTCTTTTGTGTTTCTTTGGTTTTGGAGCTCTTCCTGGGTTACTCCTGGAAGTAAGCTAAGGGGTTGCTCCTGGTGGTTCTGAGGATCAAACTGGGATCAGCCCTTGCGAGGAAAGAGTCTTATTATCTTCTCTGGCTAGCTGACATTTCTTTCAATGTTCATATTATAGACGCACATATGTATACATATGGTCACCTCCTGGTCCCCAGGGAAAGGATCATTTTTATTTCTAGATTTCACAGTCGTTCCTCCTGTCTTCAATATACACTTACCCACAGTTAACTGACTGAAACAACCGAGGACGATGAGATGAACTTTAGAGTCAGGAGTAAACCCTGAGCACTTCCAGGTGTGGTGAGAAAGAGAAAGTAGAGAGAGCAAAAGGAGAGATGATGCTAACTCAAGAATAGAGAAAAGAGAAGGGTGTGAGTGAGAGAGGAATAGGGAGGGAGAGAGAGGAGGGAGGAAGAGGGAAAGAAAAGAAAGAGGATGGGGGAGAGACTGTGAGAGCGAGAGAGAAGTATAAAAGGTTAACTCCAGATGAAAGTGCTTCCACCTCTGCTCGACTCACCTTGGTCACCAGTGCTCATGGAAATGCCTGGTCTAGGTCAGGTCAGTTCCATTATCAGCATGGAAGCTCTGGGTCCATCACTTTTCTCTCACAGAAAAGAATTTCAGGAGGAGGTTAAATGTGAAGCATGATAGTTTTTATTGAAACTTATCTAGAAAGATGTGAGGGTAAAGATAGAGAGAAGTACACGTTCTAAAGAAAATGGGCTTCTCCAGATTGGAAATAAACAAAGAGACAACTTAGTCAGGCATGTGCTCTAGGGCTTGAAGTATAAACTCCCGTTGACTTTTAAACTTGTAAGTTTGTCCCCTTAAATGCCACCATTAGTGCTCTCCCATCTCCTAAGCACTCCCATATTGTTTGCACATTATTTACAGTAGACAAGATAAGAAAACAACTGTGTCTATAACAGAGGAATGACTTTTGAACAATATAGATGAAGATCTAGGGTCTCATGTGAGGTAAAATAAGCCAGATAGAAAGAGACAAATACTGTTTGATGCCACTTACAAATGGAATCAGAAACAGCCAACCTCATAGAAATGGAACCTACAATGGTGGTTTCTAAGGGGTTGAAGATTGGGGAGACTTTTTTAGGGGAACAAACTTGCAACTCATAACTAAGTTTATTCTAGAGATCTAGTGCATAGTTTAGTGATTAAAGACAATATTGTTTTATAAATCTCAAAGTTGTGAAGAGTTAATAGTTCTCAACATAAAAATGATACTTTTGTAGAGGAATAGAGCTATGCTGGCAGTCACATTAATAATATTTCAATGTATTAAGCCAGGGTGCTGTAAACCTAAATGTACACAGTCTTACATGTCAAGCACATTAAATTTTGTTTGTTTGGTTTTGAACCACACCAGACTTGTGATGAGGGATCACTCTTGGTGAGATCAGGGGACCATATGTCGTGCTGGCGATCAAACTCGGGTTGGCTGCCTGCAAGATAAGCACCCTGCCCACTCTACAGTCTCTCTAGCTCCACAATTTTTGTAAAGTCAATTTTAATAAAAACACTGTGATTTGCAAGGTTATCCATTATACCAAGTACTGTTCCTTTGTCACTCTGCTTGCTGATGGCAGGGAATTTCTTGGACCTTGAGCACTTGATAAAGAAACAAAGAGAACTGAGGAGGAAAACCACTGCCCGTGGTGTTCCTCTTCTAGTAGCTGGTGGGGGTCATCCCCAGGGCATGCGTGGCATTTCTGCTGTGCCTGGCATAGAAGGCGAGCTGGAGGAGGTGGGTACAGAGGACAGGCAATGCACTGTGCCTCAGAAGAGCCTTCACTCAACTGTTTTCAGGTGCAGCATAAGGATGTGATGTGGGGTAAAAGTGAAGTGGAGTATGAAAGGGCCCGTGTCACCTGACATGACACACACTGCAACTTGAGCTTCACCCAGTGTTGATAAAGACATGCTGATCGAAAAAAGCCAAAACCTAACTCTAGTGCATTTGAAAAAAAAAAAAGCCAAATGAGAGCCATGAATTAAACTGATCTTTCCTTCTCTCTTCACCAACCTCAGGTTAGAAGTAGCCATAGAAAGAATCATGGAAGCAGAAACTATTTTCCTTTTTGTTGTAGGCAGACTGGTAAGAGAATTTGGGAATGTGCTTTGGGCGAATAATACATTTTAAAATGAAGAGATCATCTAGCCCTGAAGGAACCCATGGACAGGAAGACCTCTTTGAAATACAAACCCTGAGCTCTTTGAAGAAGAGAAACTGAGACACTATCCAGATGGAGAAATCCAAGGCTCCATCCAGAGAAGGGTGGAGCCCTCAGAAAAGGGGCAGCTACAGAGGAATCTGTGAGATTAAAAAGAGACTGTTGGCAGTTCAAAGGCCGCGATTTCCAGATGATTAACAGTGCAAGGTTTTCCTGTGACAACACTGGGGTTGGCCGCCTGCAAGATAAGCACCCTACTCATTGTACTATTGCTCTAGCTCCAACATTTTTTAAAAATAAATTTTTATTAAATGCACCGTGATCTACAAAGTTGTTCATTATACAGTTGTTTCAAATATTTAGTGTTTCATCACCACCAGTGTGACCTTTCTCCACAAATATCCCTAGTTTCTCCCCCAATCTTTCCCCTTAGGCATATAACAAATTTACATTATATTGCTTATTCCAAATAAAAAAACTTAAGAGATGGCAAATAGAATGATCAGAAAATAAAACAGTAAGAGCTAATTTGTGATTACTGTATGAATTTGACCTATGTAAATACAAGAATCAAAACCATTTAATACAATGTAATAAAATGCCTATTCTCATTTCCATGTGTCTGTTTCCAACTATGGAATCTACAGTATCACTGTATCACTATATTACTGTCCTCCCGTTGTTTATTGATTTGCTCAAGCAGGTGCCAGTAATGTCTCCATTCGTCTCTGATACATGCTAGTGTAGCCCGATGGCATATTGGGGGCTCTTTCAGGGTCAGGGGAATGAGGACCATCATTGCTACTGTTTTCATCATATGGAGTATGCCACGGGTAGCTTGCCAGTCTCTTCTATGGGGGTAGGATACTCTCAGTAGCTTGCCGGGCTCTCTGAGAGGGCTGGAGGCTTTTGGGGTAGCCTCTAATCACCTTTACAGGTGTTCCCAGTCAGGCATGTTTGCAGGAAGGATACTTTCAGTAGCTCACTGGGTTCTCTGAGAGCAAAAACTAAATAATTAAAGGTCTAGCATCCGTGGCTGCACGCTTCTGGGAGCTTGGTTTTATAGTCTCTGAATCTTGGCCATTGGTGGGATTACACAGCAGTTGGTGGGTGCCACTGTCTAGTTACTGGAAGATGGGGCATCTGGGTGGAGGAGGCCCAGTTCTGATCTGAGTAGGCTTGGAGATCTCAGCCCCGGGTCCTATACACCTGGGTTCCCCTACCAGTTCCTTCATGCATGAGGCTCAGCTGAGCGTGTGGAGAGTGGTCTCAGCATGGCTGTGACTGGGTCCTGGAGGTCTTCAGTTGCCAGGGCTCTGCTCGGAGCGGGAGGGAAACTCAACCCGCCCCCCTCCAAGGGGCCCTGGTGATGACAGCCAGGTGCGGGGGCAGGAGACTCTGCATTGTTCTCTTCCGGGAGGTTGGTTTTATAGTCTCTGGATCTTAACCGTTGGTGGGATTACAGGGAAGTTGGTGAGCACAATTGTCTAGCTACTGGAATCTAAAGTATAAAGGCCCTCCCGTTGATCGTCGATTTGCTCGAGTGGGCCCAGTCGATTTGCTCGAGCGGACCCAGTAACGTCTCCACTGGAGACTCTGTTGTTACTGTGTCTGGCATATCGAATACTCTCGGTAGCTTGCCGTTAGCTTGCCATGTATAAAGTAAAATGTAATGTATATTACATTACATTTTACTTTATACATGGATCTCACTATGGTAATCATCTCTCACCTGTCATTAATAAAATCTTTCATGTAATTCTGTGTTAATCTATTTTGGAGTTCGCATGGAATATGTAAAGCCTACATATGTAAATTTTCCCCTACACTTTATGTAAACACTGTAGTTTACAAAGTTGTTCATGTTGGTTCGTTACAGGCATTGAACATTCCAACACAATATCATCACCATTATACTTTTCCTCCACCACTGTCTCCAATTTTCCCAACCACCCCTTAAGCCTGTCCCCATAGCAGGCCCTCAACGATTTATTTTATATTGCTTTTTATCAATAATTTGCTAACAATGATAACAAATATTTCTTTAGCAGAAAATTAGTATAAATTGTTGTATCTCACCATGGAGACATTAAATCCTTGTATGAGAGATTATTAAGATGTTGTTTCAGCTTAAGTCTTTTATATTTATGTTTTATTAATTGAGATTGATTGCCTTCTATGTTACATCCCATCCAATCTGGTGGGCTCCTACTGGTTTATCTGTGTTGTGGAGTTTGAGATGTCATTCGCATTCACGGCTATTCACTCCAGGAAGTCCGGAATTTTTAATAGGCTGGTGCAGCTGGAGTTATATTTTTAACTGGGTGGTGACTTTAGGGTGTGTAAGTGACTTCTGGGACTTATGGAAGTACAGGAAGTGGGGCAGAAGTAGCCCATCCTGACTCTGAGAAAGCCTGGAAGATCTCAGTCACAAAACCCGCATGCCTGAGTTTTTCAGCAGACTAATTTCTCTATGAGGTTGAGTCCCAAGACAATGGAGTCCCGTAGGGAGCATGGTGGCTATTTTGAAATGTGGGAGCAAGTGCGGGCCAGGATTCTGTTTGAGTGGGTCAGCCCAGGACCCACCCCTCTTCCAGGGTACCATGGACATCTCAATCATGTGTGAGTGTCTGGAAAAAATATCTTTTGTGTCTTGTTGTTCTCTTGAGATTTATTTATGAATCTCTGGAGCATGGTCTTACACGAGCTTACCTCTTGTTTTAGCTAATTGTTTTACCTACTTGTTTTAGTTTTACCATTTACATTTAAATTTGTCACGTAGGTAAGCTATGATTATTGTTTGAATTTATTGCTTTCAAAATATGCACCCAGAATAATATGCGTGGAATCTGTTATAAATTTTAATGTTACTGAGAATTAATTGGACACACTTGTCTGACTTCCTTTAAATAAAGCTGAGTTAAAAAAAAGTCTATGAAATTACACAGCTTATTAGGGGTTGAAATGTACTTGAGAGCAGAAATGTTATCTCTCAGTTTCTTAAGTTTCTGACCAGTTTTTTTTTATTTTAATTGAATCACTGTGAGCTACAGTTACAAAGCTTTCACGTTTGTGTTTCGGTCATACAATGATCGAATATCCATCTCTCCACCAGTGCACATTTTCCACCACCACTGTCCCCAGTATTCCCCCTGCCCATCCCAACCCCCTCGCCCCCTGCGCCTCTATGGCAATTTCTCCCACACTCTCTACTTTTCAGCATTATGGTTTGCTTGAATTTTTCCACTACCATTCAAGCCTGCCTTGCCAGGGGCAGATGCAGATACTTTATTATCTATTGCAGATACTTTACTATCTATTGCTTACTATGAATAACACGAGAGGTCACATGACCACAAAAGCAACCACACACCTCTGGAATTCTAAAATTGTAAATGGTTGGGTCCAGAGACATCTCTGTAGGGAGCTAATACATTTTGAGATTCATTTGGGAGTCTCTGAATCAAGACTGTTGATGCACTGAGATGGCGCCTGGAGGCAGATTGTGGGCATGACAGCCAGGATCCCAAGCGGGCAGGGAGACTTGGAGGGACAGCCCGTCTCAGCTACTGCCATGTGGCCTGGAGTCTTAGTCCTGGAATCCGCATACCTGGGTTTTGCTTCTGGAAACTCGTGGCCACAGGGGTTTCATCTGGAGCGGGCAGAGAGGGCAAGTCTGTTCTGTCTGAAGTGCCCCAGTAGAATTGGCTCAGTAAGAGGTCCGGAAAGATCTCCGGTGATCTGTTGCCTGACCAGTTCTTTCTGTAGTCTAAGAGACCATGTCATGTAGGGTTTGGTCAGTCCAGGCTAGGGACCTATAAAAGGAAATAGAT
The DNA here is from genome assembly GCF_029834395.1 of Sorex fumeus. NCBI lineage: Eukaryota > Metazoa > Chordata > Mammalia > Eulipotyphla > Soricidae > Sorex > Sorex fumeus. The sequence continues at coordinate 1,283,669 of NW_026606163.1, forward strand.
ATCTCTTAAAAGAAAAATACAGGGAAATTAGAAATATAGAGGAAACAAAACAAAAATTAAGCTGACAAAGGTATAAAAAGAATTAAGAATAATAAGAGAAATATAGGAGATCTAAATATCACAGTCAAATACTATTTTCCTTTGGAAGCATCAAGATTACACAAAAATACTGTAGGCTATATATCTCAGCACACAAGTCTCAACCTTTAACAACATGCTACTAATCTCTAATAGAAGGGCTTAATGGCTCCTGGGTGAAATACAACAATCTTCACACATTTTTCTCTAAGAAAACTTTTTTGGATCATTTTTAGTGGATTATTCATAACAAGAAATACAAAACAAATTACTTCGGTTCTGCTTTGGGGGCAGGGTTTGGAGTTTGGGATGGAAACACTTGAAATATGTCTATGGGAAGGTGTAATGGTGGTGAAATTCATGTTCAAATATTATATTCACGGTATATATATCACGGTACTCCTGTTGTTCATCAATTTTGCTCGAGCGGGCCCAGTAACATCTCCATCATGAGACTTGTTGTTACTGTGTTTGGCATATCGAGTACGTCACGGGTAGCTTGCCAGGCTCTGCCGTGCGGGGTTCAAATATTATATGTAATCAATTATTGTGAACAACTTTATAAAAATAAAATTTAAAATACTGTAGGACCTCAATATATGGATTACGTTTTTATGCTAATAATTTTCTTAGGTAATTAATTTTAAGTAAAATAGTAAATATAGAGAATAAGGTTCAGGATACTGTCATTTATTATTTTTTTTGTTTTTGTCTTTTGTTCTTATCTTTTCCATTCACATTTTAACTCATTTACGACACCAATATAATAATATAAAGTTCCTAAGTTTAAAAATTACAAAGACAATAGTGGAAAAGAAAAATTACATCTCGTTCCTTTGAATTTACATTTCAAACCATCTCTATATAAATCAAGACAAAGTGAATCTTCTAGCAAAGTGAAGTTTCTGTCTGCACAGTTCATTTTGACAAATCAGTTTTATGTTCACAGTTTCTATGCAGAAAGACCATTCAACATAGTAATATCCATTCACTAAACTTAGCAGTTTACAAAGAAACAATCTTTAATCTGATAAGCAACTATAAAAAGCAGTGAGATAGTATCATGAAAATAATATTCAATGATATAATTTGAGGAAAAGGGTACCAATGTAAAATCAAAATGTCCACCATTCAGGAAAAAAATCTGTACTCAGAAGCTAATATAATATACAAAATAATCTAGTACAAGTAAGTAATTCAACTAGATACGGGGCCCAAGAACTCAATATAGTAATTACTTTTTAATTTATTCTAATATTGTTGCTATATTTAAACTTGTAATCATATGCTTTCTATGTATTCTAGCCTCTGACTTAACAGTTTGCGTAGACAAATATATTCACCCATGTCTGTTTGTGAATATAGAACAGATTTCTTTTAGCTTGCCTCAGACAGAAATGTTTATCTCAGAGGACAGAACTCACCTTGCTGGTGAAATCGGCCAGGTCCACATTCAGACTCCTTCACCAGACAACTGAACGGCAGCTGTCGTTTGAGAAAATTATGGTTTTCTCAAATATTCAAATTTAGTGGGGTGACACAAAAGCAGACTTCTGAGTAGCTGGTTACTATTTTTTACTGTTTTTGGACCATTCCTGGTGGTAGTTTATGATAACAGTAATGAATTCATCAGGAATGTCTTCTTACCGTTCAATCTTTTCTAATTTTCTTTCTTTTCTATTTGGAGATATTCAATCCTGTATTATCTATTATAAGGTAAAGGTAAGGTAAAGGCCCTCCCGTTGATCGTCGATTTGCTCGAGCGGGCCCAGTAACGTCTCCATTGGAGACTTTGTTGTTACTGTGTCTGGCACATCGAATACTCGCGGTAGCTTGCCGGGCTCTCCGAGAGGGGCGGAGGAATCGAACTCGGGTCGGCCATGTTGGCCGCGTGTAAGGCAAAAGCCCTACCCGCTGTGCTATCGCTCCTTCGATCTATTATATGTGCCATAAATACATATTTATGCGTTTTACTTTTGTCTTTAATAATTTTATTCATCCCTGGATTCACATATTTTTCTACACAGAATAAGCCAATTAGTCCTCCACTCCGCCAATTTATTTTGTCTCCAGAAGAGATCCGTGCAGAATTTAATTCCTTTTCACTAGATCACTGATAAGCCTATTAGTCCTCCACTCCGCCAATTTATTTTGTCTCCAGAAGAGATCCCTACAGAATTTAATTCCTTTTCACTAGATCACTGATCTACTTCCCAAGCTTTAAAAAGGTTTGTATTGTGACATATATAAAAGATAAAATTGACATCTTCAGGGGCTGGAGTGATAGCACAGTGGGTACAGCATTTGCCTTGCATGCGACCGACCCAGGTTGAATTCCCAGCATCCCATATGGTCCCCTGGAGCACCACCAGGAGTAATTCCTGAGTGTAAAGCCAGGAATACCCCTTGAGTATCACAGATGTGATCCAAAAAGCCAAAAAAAAAAATTGACATCTTTGTTCTTATGTGTTCAGCGATGTTAACTACAGTGATGATGTCGTGCAACCAACTGCCTTTCATCGTCCTCTCCCCTTCCTTCTGCAGGGCAGAGACTGCTCTGTAAATAATGCACATGCTTTTCCCTCTTCTCTCCAGGAACCTGCAACCACAACTCTGTTCTGTTTCTAAGATTCCAGCTACTTATTAGAGTTCCTGTCTAAGCTCATTCAATGTGTGTTTCTCTGTTTCTCACTGATTTGTTCACTTAGCAGCATGTCTTTAGTGTTCACCATGTGTCAGAATTTTCTGAGAAGCTCAGTAGTGATCTGTTTTATGTCTATACAGCATTCTGCTACTTCCTCTTCTACCACTAGACACTTGTGTTGCTTCTTCTATGCTTGTGCTATTGTGAATAATGCTGTGTGTTTGGTTGTAATATCTCTTTTTGACTCTTTTCAGTCTTTTGGGCATCTACCCTGAAGTCAAACAGCTGTACTATATGGGAATCTTATTCTAATTTTTGTCTTTAGAATTTTATTTTAAATTACTATTACTATTATTATTATTATCATCATTATTTTCTATTTGGGGAGATATGGGTCCTGGAAGTAAGCCAGACCAAAAGGGTCCGTATTTAGAGAAGATGCTGAAACACTGACAGATATGGTTTCAGAGTATGTAGCGGGTCTGGTATGTTTTCTACGGAATAAACCTTCCTTACGTGGGAGTCAACAGGGTCAGTGCTTAATGGTGTGTCTGGACATCAAGTCCTGGACATGTGTCAGGAAGGAGGTGCCTGCAATTCTCTGTCACGCCGTGACCTGGAAGTACTGTGTCACCTGCTCCCAGGCTGCTGTCTTTCCCATCGGCTTTGTGAGGGTCCAGCTCTGACTCCAGGCTTTCTGTTTGTTCCCATTTGACTTACTTGTGCTTTATTGACTTCTCCACCTAGGAGCCCTTGGGTCTAATATTTTTCCCTCTCTCTTTGTTTATGAGCACTGAGGCTAGTATGTGTATGGATTTGGGTTTTATACATAATTAGGTGGTGATGACAGGAGTGGAAAGGGGGGTTGGACTACACCCGGTGGTGCTTAGGGCTTACTGCTGGCTCTGTGCTCAAGGATCACTCCAGGAAGTATTCTGGGGGACCATATGTGAAGCTGGAGAACAAACTGGGGTCAGCTACACAGTCTTATCCAGGTTCTGTTTCTCTGATCGTTCAAAATTGGGTTTAAGATAACTGCTATTTAGTCATTGTATGACCATTAACAAATGAACTTTTCTTGGGTCCATTTATTTAAAACTGTAAATTATTTCTTAAGAGGTAAGTAAAAGGGATGCTGCTGGAACATAGTGTGTGTGTGTGTGTATGTGTGTGTGTGTGTGTGTGTGTGTGTGTTTTATGATTAAAATCAGTTCTTTTATTGAGGGAGAGAAGTTACTCCAGTGTTCCCTGGTGGAGAGAAAGGGGGAAAGTGGGAAGTCAAGTTTGCTGGTGAGAACTTAAGACTCTGCCAACACTGTCAGAATCCAGGCTTTTCCGGATCTTTCCATGTCTTGTGTCTACGGATCGGCAAAGGGTTCTAGAGACCAAATGAGAGGCTTCTTTCAGCTGTCAACCAAGAGGCTTTAGGTCTTCTCTCAGTCAAGGCATCCAGTGAAAATACAATTTATTTTTCAGAATCCTCTGGGGAATTAAACAGTCTCTTTCGCATCGCATTATCATGCTCCCTGCTCTTGATCCTCTTTTCCGTGCACTCTTTCTTCAAGCATTTTTCTCATCTCTCAATCAAGATCATTGCAATGATCAAAACATTTCCGAGAGCCGTGATTTTTGTGACATTCCTCAAGCAAGTGTATCAAGATGTTGCACTCTTCAGTTGTGCAAGTGTGGAGATAAGTCGGGATGCATCCTTAGGAGGAGGTGACGGACCCCAGCAGAACAACCCGAACGGCGGCCAGCCCAGGAGCCTGCAGCAGAGTGGGGGGGGGGGGGGGGGTGGCAGCCGAGCCCGGCGGAGACAAGGCTCAGGGCGCATGCGCGGGCGTGCCTGAGTACAGCGGCCGCGAGGGCCCGCGGCGGCTCCGCTGGAACATAGTTTTGAGAAAATTAAATGTGGGGAACGTTAGCCAATTAAAATTATTATGATAATTCAGGTTATATGCTTATAATAGTGTAAATAGCATTTATGTTTTTAATGGATAGTTAGAACAGTTCCCTGAAAGCCACTGCCCAGTCCCCACCTCTTATGATACTTCTAGCCTGTCGCTTCATTCCCCCCTACATCCCTTGCTTGGTGAGTGCAGTGTAATACATGTAAACGAGTATATATATATATATATAGATATATATATAGATATATGTATATATATGTATATGTATATGTATATTCCACAATTGTTAAGTAGATTGAGTAGATGATAGAACTTTGTAGACCAGCATTACTCAACAAGGGATCAAATAACTCCTAGGGGCCCACCAGGATGTTACAAGGGGAACACAGGTTAAAATCAAATAAATGGGTGATTTTTGCCTCTAGTCTTGTGACAAGGTTAGAATACCAACTGATAGAACGGGGTGCCACAAGAAGAAACAAGGCCCAAAGGGAGTTGTAGTCATTGAAAGGGTGAGAAACAATGGTTTGGGCCACTAGTTTTGTTCACTGGTTCTGGAGATTATAAGGTGATTCAAGTGTCAGCTCTGGATATCAAAGCATTTTTCTCTTCCATAAAATTTTACTCATGATTTGCTCGCTTCGGCAGCACATATACTAAAATTGGAACGATACAGAGAAGATTAGCATGGCCCCTGCGCAAGGATGACACGCAAATTCGTGAAGCGTTCCATAAAAAAAAAAATTTTACTCATGTTGAGATAATATATTTGTGATTATATATATACATATGTATATATATGTTGCATTTTGGTGATCAGTGCTTTGTGATAATTAATGGTTTTCTCTCACCTTGGTGATTCTTCTTATTCTGAAGTTCATCCTAGTAGCATTCTAAAGTTCATCCTAGTAGCATTCTAGCTAATTTAGATTTCATTTTTTGGGGGTCACACATGGAGATGCACAGGGGTTATTCCTGTCTCTGCACTCAGGAATTTCTCCTCGCAGTGCTTGGGGTACCATATGGGATTCTGTAACTCGAACCCAGGTTGGCAGGGTAGGGACTGTAGATGAAATAAGACAGAGCTGCAAGAAGCCACTGCAGATATACCAAATCTACAGTCTGTCTTCCCTAAACTGGGTAAGGCCTCTGGCCACCAACATTCCAAGAAGAAACAAGAGCAAGAATATCCTCTTTGAAAGGACTGATAAAAAGTGAACTTTAATCTACTTTTACCTCTTGACCATGCTGAGGCTTTCACCTGATCAGCATATCATTTATGACCTCATCTTTCTCTTTCCCTTATAAAAACTCACTTTTGTGCCTTCTGCAGACTCTCTCTGAATATGAGCTTTACAACTCTTTCATTTATTTATTTTTGTTTTGAGGTCACACCCAGGGGTGCTCCAGGTTTACTCTTGGCTTTGCACTCAGGAATCACTCCTGGCGGTGCTTGGGGGACCATATAGGGACCATATAGGATGTGGGGATCAAAGCTGGGTCAGTTACATGCAAGGCAAATTCCCTACCCGCTATATTATCACTCCTGCCTCTCTACAACTCTTTTTTTCTTCTTTTTAATTTTTAAAAGGTTGTTTGCAATAATTTATTGTATTCAATATTCTAACACCAAACCAATTCCACCACCATTACACCTTATCATCACCATTATTTTCAATTTTACCACTACTACCCAAGCCTGCCCCAAAGGCAGATCCTCAATAATTTATTTTTATTGTTTGTTAAGAGTAATTCACTAAAAATGATCCAAAGAGGGCTTTTTAGAGGAAAATGTGTGAAGATTGGTGTATCTCATCTTGGAGCTGTTAAGCCTTGTATAATAAATTACTGACGGGGCTGGAGCGATAGCACAGCGAGTGAGGCATTTGCCTTGCATGCAGCCAACATGGCCAACACAGGTTCGATTCCCAGCATCCCATATGGTCCCCCAAGCACCGTCAGGAGCAATTCCTGAGTGCATGAGCCAGGAGTGACCCCTGAGCATCTCCGGGTGTGACCCAAAAAGCAAAAAAAAAAAAAAAAAGAAAAAAAAGAAATTACTGACATGTTGTTACATGTTGAGCCTTGTGAACACATATATATGTGTACATATGTATGTATGTATATATATATGTATATAGATAGATAGATCAAGATCAGTTGCCTTCTACTTTGTGTGCTACTGTTGGTACACCAGTGGCATAGAGTATGAGATGTAACTCCAGAAATTCCAAAATTTTAAATAGAATGATACAGCTTGAGTTAAATGCATCTCTGCCACTTGTTGCTCTTTTTCGAGATTTTTTGTGAGTCTCTGGATCAGGGTCGTTAATGAGTTTATATGGTGCCCTTTTAATGCCCAAATAAACACTCTGATTGTCTCCCAATTCGGCTTTTTATTCGGTTGTTAAGGGTCATCAATTTTAATTTTTGGAGGGGTTTTTGTTTTGCTTTGTTTGGGGCCACACACCCACCTGTGCTCAGGGATTACTCCTGGGCAGTGTCTGGGGCCTATATGTGGTGCCAAGATCAAATCCAGATGGGCTATGTGCAAGGAAAGTACCTGAAGTGCTGTGCTATCTTTCTGGTCTCAATTTTAGACTTTTGAGAATGGTAGATAGTCAAGAGAATTTTGTTTCGATTTTACTTTAGGCACAGTGGTTTACTATGCTGTTAATAGTAGCATTTCGTGCACGACACGGTTTAGCACCAAACCCCTCACCTGAATGTCTACTTCTCTGATCATTGTCCCAGTGTCTCTCCTCTTCACTCCCCAAGGTAGCTTACTACTAAGACCAGTTCTCAATTTCTGTGACCTTTGGGTATTTGCATGTCTTTATATTCCATCATGTCTACTACATGTCTTTATATTCCATCAGGAGAGAGATCATTCTGTGTGTGTGTTTCTCTCTCTGTGAGTGAGGGCACTCACCACTTGCGTTTGGTGGTCAAGAGTCGCCTCCCCATCCCAATCAGCCTCTGCATACCAACACATGAGGGAGGAAAAAAGGCCACCAAAATGGTTGGTGATTAATTGCCATATATTACAGTCTATGTTCCTCCATGCATTCCATTCTTCCTATGTGTCTATTTCAGTCTCTCCGCATGCCCCATTCCAGTTTCACCCTGTCCCTCATTCCAGTCTCACTCTGCCCTCATTCCCATTCCCTCATGCCCCATCTCACAGCCTTCGTTATTCACCCAGGCCCCCAGAGTTGGGGGTAGCAATACAACTTGTAGTGATTGCACACTCAATATATGTAAGTCCCTTCCCTCAGGTGAACCTTCTTCTAGGACAAAATCTCATCTTGCAAGAAGATACACCCAAGGGCAGAAAACCATCTAGGGGCATATTTCTCCTTTCCTTGGCCTATTTCCATTTAAATGGTCATCTTAAATTTACTTCTTAATATTTCTAGTCATTTTGTATGAACACCGTAGCACTGTAGCACTGTACTCCTGTTGTTCATCTGTTTGCTCAAGTGGGCACCAGTAATGTCTCACAACAAATTGTGAGACATGTTGTTACTATTTTTGGCATATTGAATACGTTATGGGTAGCTTGCCAGGCTTTGCCATGCAGGCGAGATACTCTCAGTAGTTTTCCCGGCTCTCCGAGAGGGGCGGAGGAATAGAACCCGGGTCAGCCATGTCGGCCGCATGCAAGGCAAACGCCTTACCCACTGTGCTATCACTATTAAGGTTTGTATTATTGGAAAATTGCTATGTTGATCAAAGGGATGGTTCTTCCTATTCCCATTTTGTTTTATACAGAAGTTTGTTAATGATAAACTTATATCCTATAATTTGATTAATTAAATATTTCTGAATTGAAAGAGAAACTTAACACCGTAAGATATATTAAGTTTAAAGGATAGGGTGGCTCTCCTGGAGACATCTCTCTTATATCCCAGACTACAGTCCTCAGGCCAAGTTAGTCTTCCTAACCTTAGCAGGGTCCTTATTCAGATCCTTCTTTTTGGGTGATGACAAAGTTTGTCCATGACCATACTCATAACTTACTATATTTTATGGTGGTTGGCCTGTCCCTTTTAGATCCCAGGATAGCTTATGGCTTGTCCCTTTTCAATGCTTGGGTAGCTTACGGCTTGCCCTGAGTCCATCCAAGACCCTCACTGGAACCCTCCTTTTGGGGTGCTAGGAACTAAGGACAACTGAGGCTTAAGTCGAGTAAATATGACAGATGCCCAGGAATAAATATTGTTCTGAGTCAATTAACTCCCAGAAGCACAGCATTCACTATCTTCCTGTGTCGATACAAAAAGGACACTGCTCTAGAGTAAACTGTGAAAAGGACATAAGGGAAAGAAAAAAGCAAATATTTCAGTTGCATATACAAAATCCAGAGTCCTGAGAAGAATCTGACTTTACAAATCACAGAGTCTGATTTTGGGATATAGTGATTAACAGAGAGGGGAAGCAGAACAAAGAATAAGTTAAAGATTAATAAAGAGGAATGGGAGTGCCACTGGGGCTGTGTGATGAGGGTAACTCAATAATCTAAACTCCCTGAGGCAAGGGAGGAAGGACAAACCAATCCAACATCTCTCCTAATTTCACTCAGCATGAAACTCTCCAGATCCTGCCAGGTAGCAGCTAATCGTATGATTTATCATTTTTTACAGTAGAGTAGTATTCTATGTGTGTATGTACCACAGCTTCTTTATCCTGCCATCTATTCAGTCAAGACATGTTTTAAATAACATAAAATACCACTGATTCATGAATAAAAAAAAAAGTATTTTACAGAGTTAAAGTTTAGGGCTGTGGAAGAGAAAGATGCTAACAGAATTCTGCTTCACTGATGGGGACCCCATCCCTGAGAGCAAATTGGGGTTTATATACTCTGCAGTGGACCATTCTCAAGGAAGGAAAAACTTACATTGAAATAATAGTTAAAAGGAGACAAAGTATGAGTTTTTAACTGCCCTATGGTAATTTCCAACATCCTCACTGAGTAAGAGATAATAAATGCATTTTGAATTTTGAAAAGATACCTTACCTTACACAGGAGCCATTTAACATATAAAAGTTAATGCCAATCAAGAGATTACAATCTCTTATTATAAATTTCTTATTTTGGTTAGGTGAAAAAGGAACTCTCATCCACTGGTGGTAGGAATGTTCAACCAATGTGGAAAGTATGAAGAGTTCTCAGTAAATTGAGCTGCCATATGACCCAGCTATTTCACTTTTGGGAATCTAGCATCAGGACACACAAACATTCATCTAAGATGACATCATCACACCATTATTCATTGCAGCACTTAAAACAAATAGCTATAATATGGAATCAACTTAGGCATCCAATAAAAATGAATGTATTATGAAGATGTGGTACATATACACAATGGAACACTATACACAATGGAATATTATGCAGCTGTAAAGAATGAAGAAATCATTCAATTTGCTGCAACCTCAATGGAACTGGATTATATCATGTGAGTGAAGTCAGGCAGAAAAAGAAAGAAAATCATAGGATGATCTCACTTATCTGTGATATATAAATTAACTGGGAGAATAAGGAATGAAATATGGCAAAGAGTGGATGTCTAGATTGCCCCTGATTATAGAGTACAGGGAAGAGAACAGAGAAGGTAAGAAATAGAGGTGGGGTGGGGGGAAGAGGAAAGAAGATGAAGACAGGAAGTAATGGGTAAGCAGTGGTCAATGGCCTGAGATACATCAGTAATGTGGAGGGGTGGGTAGCTACAGACACAAAACAGAATCAACAACACTAAAAACATGAGACACAAATGACAACAACCAAACATTCTGATGTGCCTGTAAGCTGGCAGCTTGTGGGGGTGGGAGGGAACTTGGGGTCACTGGTGATGGGAAATTGATGCTAGAACATTAGATGTTTCAATAACTTTGTAAATCACGGTTCTTTAATGAAATAAAAATTGTTTTTTAAAAAGATATTTTGGTCTGATGACTGTTTGACCTGGTCTTTCTTACATCTCGTCTCAGCAGGAGGCTGGCGTGGAGATATGAGATATGGTGCAGGGCTTCTACACACACTGACTACAAAGGCCTCTGTAGAAGTTACCTCTGCCCTGGTCTAGCCATAACTGACCTGTAACTTTAGCCAAGTGACCTTAGCTGCCAGCCGTGACTTCTTTGTCAGTACCTGACAGAGGAAAGCTAAAGTCTTGCCACCATATTGGGAAAAAACAAATTCACTGCAGTGGTAACCTAAATGTTCATTAAAGAGCCTGGGTTAGCCTTCTTGTTTTCCAGGATAGATAGGAAAATAAATTTGGGTAACACTGGAGGTTGAAAGTGTTATTTCTTCACTCGACTTAGTTTTAGGGCTATTTCCCGTCCTCAGCCTAGCAATTCTCAATGGACTGTGTTGAGGAGAAAATCAGAAGACCTAGGAAATGAAAGGCAAAGCTTGGAGCATGCCAGCCTATCTCCCCCAGGAATGGGAAGGGGGGCTTCAACTATAATAATTCACATGTAGTTATGGTGCTGTTTTCTAGCACATGGGTATATTAAAGGTATGTCCCTTCCCCTTCAGTGATACCAAACAGCCACAGTACATGTAAGAGGAATAGGGAAGCATATTTAGGGCAATAGAAACTTGACCTCAAGTGCTGACACTAGATACTGATTGAAAATCCTGCCGTTAAAAATTATTGTTAGAGAAAATTTAGCTTGGTTTTAAAATGCAGTCTTTAGTCCTGGAACCCAAGAAGGAGGAACTATAAATTGTAAGTTACAAATTTTATGAATTTGGTAGCTACATCTGTAATGAAACATGGTTATCCCTAGAACATGGGTCTGATAGTATCTAATAAATGGGAGAAAGGACCAGGAACTAACATTGCGTTAGAACCGCTGCCCATGTTTGCTGAGTTTGCCTACTTGGCAACCACCCAATCTTGAAAGACCATAATCAATAGTTGACAAACTACTCTAGGCACCATATAATCTCATCAATGGCCAAGATCCACAGACTCTTAAATAAAGCTCTCAGGAGAGTGCAACATAGAACATCCTGACCCTGCTCCAGGCTGTCTTCACCCTGGCCACTCGGAGGGGGACAGGCTGAGTTTCCCTCCCCACCCCTGCAGAGTCCAGGCAGTCAGAAACCTCCTGAGTCCAACCATATCCATGCTCAAGGCCTCTCTGCACAGGTTCGGAAGAGCCTCAACTATGAGGGAACTTGCAGAAAAATCCAGTATTCTAGACCCGTGACTGATATCTCCAAGCCTGCTTGGAACGGGTCTGGGCCTCCTCCCCCCAGCTCTCTAGTTTTCCAGTGTCTTGGTAGTCACACAACAAACTGCCTCTGGTGCCATATAATCTCACCAACGGTCAAAACCCAGAGATTATGAAATAAAGCTAATGGAAGAGTGTGACATAGAACAACCTGGAGCATGAGGCCGAATTCACGGCTGCAGGACCTCTTATGCTCTAGCCCACTGATGTACCAAAAAGTAGCACACATTTGTTTGGGTATAACTGTACATGCTTGCAATCTTTTATACAAGGACTTACTTAAATGACTTCAGGATGAAATATAACAATCTTCACAAACTTTCCTCTTATGGTGGTGAGAAGGTGCACAATGTTGGGATTGGTTTTGAATATTAATTGTAGTCTGTTGGGGTCCGAGCTCAGGACAGCCTCACCTGTCAAGGAAAACTCTGAGAGACCAAGTCCATGCAAAAGCAAGAGGTTTATTCAAGCATGCTCGGGCTCACAGCATGACCACAAACCGTCAGTGACTGAGAGCCCCGAGCCTCTTCAAAGGGGGCTTTTTATAGGGCATCTTCCCGAGCATTTCAGAAAAGCCCGCGCACAAGTCACCCAATACATTTGAATTATCACATTAGATGCTGCACGCAGGCAGCCAGTCATTTTGCAACAAGCCATCAGCACCAGCCACTCTCTTCTGTACCTGTCACCAGGCCCTCCCAATGGGCAGTCAATTAGGCCTTTTCATTAGGCCTTCTCCAACCTTGTGGCCTTATCTGGTGAATTCCAGGTGCAAGGAGGAGATGGGAGTACTTGGTGTTGGGCCTTGTTAGGCGGATTCCAGGACAAAGAGATGCCTCATTAGGCCTTCTCAGGCCTTGTGGCCTTATCTGGCAAATTCCAGGTGCAAGGAGGAGTTGGGGGTACTTGGTGTTGCTAGCCTGCTGCAGCTGCAGGACGGGATATGGGCTGGGACTTGCTTTGCTAGGGCCCAATTGTCATGGGGCTATACAGTACATGCTGGATATCAACTGGAATGCCCACCTGGAGGCAAAACGCTTGGTTACATAAAAAAACACAATGGCATGAGCACGCTTCATAAATATTCATACCCAGGGGCTGCAGCGGTAGCACATCCGTGTAGGGCATTTGCCTTGTACGTGACCATCCTGGGTTGGATTCCCTGCATCCTATATGGTCCCCCAAGCACCGCCAGGAGTAATTTCTGAGTGCATAAGCCAGGAATAACCCCTGTGCAATGCTGGGTGTGACCCAAAAAGAAAGAAAAAGAAAAAATAAATATTCATATCCAGCTATAAGGAGACAGGAAGCCTGGCGATGGGAGAGGTGGGTTGGGGCGAGTGGGAGGCGGGGCGAGCGGGAGGCGGGGCGAGTGGGGGGCGGGGCGAGCGGGAGGCGGGGCGGGGCCAGCGAACAGGAGGCGGGGCGAAGGGGCGGGGCGAGCTGGAGGCGGGGCGAGCGGGAGGCGGGGCGGCGGGCCGGAAGCCGGCGGCTGGAGCGAGCCGGGCGACTTGAGGACCCCGAGCTCGCTGCTGGTGATGGCCGTGAGCGGCTCCGGGAAGTACGTCCGGGAGGCGGGCGGCGGGCACACGGGAGGAGGACAGGCCGCGGGGACGCGGGACCCCTGGGCAGTCCCCTTCCCCTTCGCGGGGACGGGAGCGGGGCGACGCGAGCCCGGAGCGGCCGGAGCGCGTTCCCGGCGCGGGCGGGCGGCGCGGGCCAGTCCGGGCGGGCCACAGCAGCGGCAGCTCGGGGGTCCCGGCATCCCCGCTTCGGGGCCCCTGCGCGCCGCCCGCACCTCCTCCTGCACCTGCGCCAGTCAGTCCCGGCGAGCGCTTGCACCTCCCGGTCTCGAGAAGTGAACTTGGCCTTCCGTTGTTTTTTTTTTCCCGTCCTTAAATGACGAGTTATCGGTGTAAAGGACAGTGGTCGTGTTCACTTGAACCGTATTTTCTTTTTTTTAGTTGGGAGGCTATGTGACAGGCAGCATAAAGCATCTCACAATCTTGATTGCCCACACCGAGACCTTTGTTCCCTGATAACGAACCAACTATTAACTCTACCCAGTTACTGGTAGTTTCTGGTAAAACAGTTACTGAAGCAAAAAAGAAAAAAAAATCCAGAACTAAACTATCCGGGGGGTGGGGCTTCCTCCTGGCCCGAGCGCAGGCATCACTCTTGGTGGTGCTCCAGGAAGTTTGTGGGGCACTGGAGGTCGAGCACCGGCTGGCCGCGTGCAAGGCCAGCATCTTGCCCACTGTGCTAAAGTATCTTGACCTTCAGATGCTCTAGACTCTCCTTAGTCAGGAACCACCCATGTGGGTTGTACCCATTTAAAAAGCTTGCTTCGGGTAAATAGATATATCTTTAGAAGAATTGGGGGGGGGGGGGGCGGGCATGTTTACCCTCAAAGACAGGGAATCTGGGATGACATTAAAAGTCAGCACCTGTAGTTTCCTAGCTACCTGCTTTAAAAGTGATGTCCTGAGGCTGAAGTGATAGCTCAGCGGGTAGGGTGTTTGCCTTGCACGCGGCGGACCCAGGTTCGATTCCCAGCATCCCATATGGTCCACTGAGCACCGCCAGGAGTAATTCCTGAGTGCATGAGCCAGGAGTAACCCCTGTGCATTGCCGGGTGTGACCCAAAAAGGAAAAAAAAAAAGTGTAAAACTGCTCCTGTGCTTGGTGTAAGGGACTTAGTAACCGCAGGACTTGGTTCCACCATGGCCTGCTGAGCTAGCTTGGGCAGTTAGTCACATTTCCATCAGGCGAGAGGGAAGATGTCCTATACAATTCAGATGGTTAGTTTCATGCATTCAGAAAAATATTGGACTCAGTCATTCATGGTTGTCACTGATAATGGGACAAAAATCCCTACCTTCAGGGAGTTTATATGCCACTATGGGGGATGGCAGTGAATATATACACATCAACCAAAAGTGCTGGTGGTGGCCATCTCCAGGGGAGAGACTGGGGAGCAAGTGGGGTAGAGCACCAGGCAGGAGGGTCAAGGAATGACCCTCTGAAGAAATGTGGGAGTTAGGAGAGAGGAGGGGACAAGCCTGGAGAACAGTGGGAAAGCGTTATGGCAGAGGGATTAGAACATGTCAAGGCCCAAAGGCCTGACCGCCTTATGGATTATCAGGGAACCCCAGCAGGGCAAGATTGGTGGCCTGAAGTTAGAGATTCGGTTATGGAATATAAATAAGAGCGTTGTGGATGGACTATGAATGAGAAGTAAAGAGGGGTTTTAAGATTTGCACCTGGGCAGCTTGGAGAAGGGAGAAGTACACCAGTGTTCCCCAAAGAGGAAGATGCTGCTCCAGGATTTCTGGAAGAATCCAGAAAGGCAGTATTAGCCTCTGATGAAATTAGGGGTTGTTGAGTAATGTTATGTTTGATTTTGGGTCATGCCAAGCACTCCTTGAGGGCTTCTTTTGGTAGTGCACAGGGGACCATGTGGCAGGAATTCAGCTGGGATCAGCCACGAACAAGGCAAGCCTCAAAACTCGTGGACTACCTCTCCTGCCTGGAGTAATAATTTTTCTGAATAGGGAATCTCAGGACAAAGAAATTCGGGAACCTCTGTTATAGGCTGACATGGAGAAGCAGGAGACACATGTGGAAGGAAAATATCTGGAGCTCAGTGTGGGACTGAGTCTATTTCAAATAAATTTGTCAAATGGGGGATTGATTTTCCAAGTCAGAAGTTTGCAGATGTACTACCTCTGTGACCCCCCCAAAATTTTTTAAAAATATTTTTGATTTCAGAAAGTGAAGCAGTCATATAAAAATATCAAGTAGGGGCTAGAGCAGTAGCACAGTGGGTAAGGGTGTTTGTCTTGCACGTGGCTGACACGGGTTCCATTCCTGGCACCTCATGTGGTCCCCTGAGCCCCAGCAGAAATAATACCTGAATGTAGAGCCAGGAGTAAGTCCTGATCACTGTCAGGTGTGGACCCCGAGAAACAAGTAAACACTTTGGAATTGGTAAATGTTTACCAACAAATTGGACTTTGATTACAAAGTTGAGGTCACCAGATGGAAGGGGGAGGGGTTGAGGAATGAGGGAAAAGAGAGACTAGAAGCGACATAAGGGCAGTGGTGGAGAGATTTTGGTACTGGCGGTACAATAACTTTATACACCAAAAGTATAATTGTAACCATGTTATCTTAAACACAGTTTGTAAAAATTGTGGAGTTGGTATATAAAGGGCTGGAGCAATAGCATAGCGGTAGGGTGTTTGCCTTACAAGGGCCAACATTGCCCACCCGAGTTCGATTCCTCCACTCCTCTTGGAGAGCCCGGAAAGCTACCGGGAGTATCTCACCCGCACGGCAAAGCCTGGCAAACTCCCTGTGACATATTCTATATGCCAAACACAATAACAAGTCTCACAATGTTACTGCGCCCGCTCGAGCAAATCGATGAACAACGGGAGGACTGTGACTGTGACTGTGACCGGTATATAAAATTTGGGAGACCAGGTCTGATAAATAGTAAGCGGATATGTAAATTGTGATGGTGGTAAATGGTATTTGTGCAACACCTTAGAAATTGAAAGCCAGAAAGGATTTCATTTCTCATTGGCTGCCTTCTCTGTCCATCTTCCGTGGCACAGACCAAGCCTCTGGCGGCCAGCTGGTAGCTCAGTCAGTGCTGGCTAAATGAAATGAGCGGATGGGGAATTGGTACTGTGGCTCAGTTCTCTCATTTTGCTGGTGAGAAAATAGTTTCACCTTACACTGGAGACTAGTACTGTAATGACAGAATAGAGAACCTGCCAGATGTCAGATTCAGAGCCCCGAGGCCTTCCCACCACCTGTGCTGCCTTTTAGGGGGAACAGATCCTTATCAGATACTCGGAGCAGAGATCCCTGGACATCCAGTCTGAAGGGCTGGCCTGTCTCTTGTGTCCATTAAGAGTGCGTCTCATCTATTTATTTCTTCATTGTTCTTTTGGGAGCCCCCTCCCCCCAACTGTGCCTAGAGCTTACTCCTGGCTCTGTGCTCAGGGATCACTCCTGGCAGGAACCAAATGGGTTGCTGGGGGTTGAACCTGCAGGGCCTTACTGTTGTCCTGTCTCTCTGCTCAAGCATGTAGCCCTGAGCCCTGAGGCAGTGCTGTGCTTTGCACCTTGTAGGAGTTAGAGGAGGTTAATCCCCTTCACATCCCTCCTAGCATCCTCAGGAGAGTTTTG
This sequence comes from Sorex fumeus, assembly GCF_029834395.1. Taxonomy (NCBI): domain Eukaryota; kingdom Metazoa; phylum Chordata; class Mammalia; order Eulipotyphla; family Soricidae; genus Sorex; species Sorex fumeus. Next base: position 1,300,757 of record NW_026606163.1, read on the forward strand.
AGCACTTCAGGAATTCAGTTTTTTTTTTTCCCTTAGAAAATAAACACCTAGGGGCTGGAGCTGGGACAGTAGTCAGGGTGCATGCCCAGCACTCTGTACTGCAGTGCCTCGTGGTCTCCTGTGCACCATCTGGTGCAGCCCTGGAGGTTTCTGAGCACCTCTGTGGCCTGGGTGAGGCCAAGCATGGCAGGGCTGAGCAGTACCACAGTCTCTGGCTTTTGCACAAGACCCCTGGCCATGTGGGCCAAGAACCACCAGAAGGGCTCTCAGGTCTTCTGAGCACCACTTGGGAGGCATCTATTAAGCAGGGGCCAAAACACTTAAGGAGTTTAATGAGATTTGATGGTATGTTTCGGGGGAGAGGTTAGCGGCACATGGGTAATGATGTCTTTCTTTAAACTCCTGGAGAAAACGAAAACCATACTCTAGATTCCATGGTCAAGAGCATCACTTTTGGGGTAGGAGCAATAATGCAGTGGGCTGAAGTACATGCCTTGCATGCCGGAAACCCAGGGTCAGGCTCCTGAACACCATGGTTTCCCAAGCATCTACTGGGAGCGGCCCCTGAACACAGAGCCAGGATTGACCTTAGAGCACCTCCGGGAATCACCCAAAACCCAAAACCAACAAGGCATCACAACCACTTACAGATTGTCATCAGTATACTTTGATCTGAGTTCTGGGGGGCACCCTCAGATGGGCTGGTTGGGAGGGCGTGGTCATTTGAACATCTGCATCCTCTCCACAGATCAAGCGTGGGTGCCCTGCTGGCATCCGAGGTAACCCGCCTTTCTGTCCCTCAGTCGCACACCCTACTGGTCTCCTACTGTTCTCTCCCTTCCCCGACCCGAAGGCAGGCTGATCTGTAAGCACGAACAAGTACAGAGTGCCACTCACTGCTGCAGTTTGGTTTCCCATCAGGTGATTACAGATAATGATGGGTGAGCCCCACAGCACACTGCTGAGCTTCAAACCCCTTTTCTTTCCTGTGGGCGGAGGGGGGTGGGAGGCAGGGGATACTCCCCTGCAACTGGGGGGAAGCACGGAGCTGCTGTGTGGGCCCTCGTGGCGGCAGTCGCCTGAGAAGCCCTGCCCGCTACATAATCCTTTCGTTTTGTTTCCAAGCTCGGGTGGAAATTCTATGATGCAGATGACTATCACCCGGAGGGAAATCGAGTGAAGATGAGCAGCGGGATCCCCCTGGATGACCAGGTAATGGCTGCTGTCTGTTTCCAGCCCACGCCTTGCCCTCACAGACACCCCTGCAGCATCCCTTGGACAGAGTTCCTGGGTCCCCGAGGTGATTCAGAGGAAGGTGCTCCCGAAGCCAGCTCAGTTCCCAAGAGCTCCTCTACATTCACTGGCAGTGGCCCTCGCCTTTTCTCCAAAACCATGACCCCCACGTGGGCAGAGGCAGAAGCTCCTGTGCCTTGCGTGTGAGCGAGTTTGCCTCCTCTTCTTGGTCCCTTCCTCCTTCCACCACCACACTCTGGCACCCACCGCAAAGCCAGGAAGAGATTTGAGGGGCTGGAGAGGCAGCACAGTGAAAAGGCACTTGCCTTGCATACAGCCAGCCCAGGTTTGATCGCCAGCTCCCTATATGGTCCCTTGAGCCCACCAGGTGTGAGCCCTGATGACTGAGCCAGAGACAGCTAGGTGTAGCCCAAAGCAGAAACGAGCACCACAAAACAAAACAAGAAAGATCTTTGAAATTCAAGTATGGTACCCCATATAGTTCTGCAAGTCCCACCAGGAATGATTCTTGTGTGCAAGAGCCAGGAGAAAGCTCAGAACACAGCCAACTGTGCACCCCCCAAAAAAAAAATAGCCCCACCTGGAGCGATAAGGCACCTGCCTTATATGCAGCTGGTCTGGATTCAATCCCGAGCATCCCTTCTGGTCTCCTGAGCACCGCCAGGAGTGATTCCGGATTGCAAACCAGGAGCAACCTCTGAGCATCACCAGGTATGGCCCAAAACCAAACAAAACTGGCCCTATGGAATGCAAGTGTGGCTGTAAGGGGAGTGAGAGAGACAGTGGATGTGGTGGATACGCAGAGCACAGAGTGGCCAGGGACAGCAGTGGCCATGGGGTCGTTTGGTCTTGACCCGAAACCAGTGGGAAGTTTCCAGAGCCAGACCCTCTGTGTTCTCTCTCCACCTACCCTCACCCTCAGTCAGGTTTATTGTTCTTATCAGTGGCCAGATGTCTCCTTCCCTTTCCCACAGAGTTAACCCTGTTCATCCTTCACATTTTAGCGCCCCTGCCACTTCCTCAGGAAGCCCTCCTTGACTGATTTAGGAGAAAGCTCCTGTTATAGATTCTTAGAGCACCATCACTTATTTCCTTGTGCCGAGTGTAACATGACATTAAATAGGATGATAATTTGAATAGTACTTAGATAATGCTACTTTAAAAAAATTGGAGGGTGGAGAGTTTGGGCACACCTGGGGGTACTCGGGGTTCACCTCTGGCTCTGTACTCAAGGGTCACTCCTGAAAATCTTGGAAGCCATAGGCCTTCCTGGGGGTTGGATTGGGGTCAGCTGTGCACAGGGCAAGTGCCTCTGTCCCAGTACTCTCTCTCCAGCCCTGCAAGATTTCACTTCTGAAGAGCAGGATCCTGGCCGTGTATGTAGCCACTGTACACCCATAGGACCTGACAGTGTCGGGAAGTACTGGTGACTCCTTGTGCTGTGTGTGGGTGAGAGGGACGAGTGACCAAGGCCTCATTCCTGCCTGCTGCCAAGGCACGTCCTGGATGCTCACTCAAGCCAAGACACCGGCAGGAGTCTTTGCAGTATGGTTCCTCAGTCGGGAGCCAGGCCCACAGAGCAGCTTAGTGTGGACCTGATTCAGGTGCACATGCTGAGTGTCCAGAGCTGTGAATGGAACTGACCGGACAGAGGTCAGCACTGGTGTCTGCACTTTGAGGGGCCGGCCTGTGACCCTATGGCCCATTGACCTGCCTCGGACGGCTTGTCACTAAACCATTAATAGTTCTGATTCTAGAGCAGTTTGGGTATACTGTGCTGTCTCTCTGCTCTCTCTTCTCACATCTCTCTGTCTCTCTCTCCCCTTTTCTCTTTCTCTCTTGTCTGTCCTCTTTCTCCCTCTCCATCTCTTTCTCTCAACCCCTCTCCCTTCTCTTCTCTCTCCCCACTCTCACTCTCTCCTGTCATCTCTCTCCTCTTTCTCTCTCTCCCCTCCTTCTCTTTCTCTCCTCCCTTCTCTTTCTTTCTCTCTCCCTGTCTTCTCTCTCCTCTTTCTCCCTCCTCTTCTCTCTCCTCCTCCTCTCTCCCCCTCCTCTCTTCTCCCTTTCTCTCTCCTCTCTCTCCACCCTCTTCTCTCCCTCTCCTCTCTCTTTCTCACTTTTTCTCTCTCTTTCTCCCCCTGATTTTTGTCCCACACCTAGAGATACTCAGTTACCACAGGCTCTGTACTCTGGAGTTGCTGGTGGTATTGCTCAGGGAACCGTGAAGCTTTGGCCTGCATGCACAGCATGCACTCAATCCATCGAGCTCACTCCAACCCCTGGCACACTTGGCTTTGTTTTAGAGAAGACAGGAGACATAGTGCAGCAGGTATGGTGCCTGTCTTGCCTGGGGCCTACCTGGGTTTGATCCCTGACACTCCATATGGTCCCCTGCGCAAACCAGGAGTGATCCCTGGGCATGCAACCAGGAGTAAGCCTGGAGCACCATTGGATGTGGCCTCAAACATGTGTGTGTTTATGTGTGTTAAATAATTTTTATTTTAATTGAATCCTCATGAGATAGTTACAAAATTGTTCATGACTGGGTTTCAGTCATGCAATGTTCCAACACCCATTCCTTCACCAGTGCATATTTCCCACTACTCATATCCCCAGTTTCCCTCAAACCACGCCCAACCTCTCTCTATGGCAAGCACTTTCCTTTTTTCTCTCCTTTGGGCACTATGGTTTGCAGTACAGATACTGAGAGGTCATCATGCTTGTTCCTTTACTTACTTTCAGCAGTTCTTATTCAGAGTTATCACTTCCAACTGTCTTTGTCATAGTGGTTCCTTTTTTATCCAAAATGCCTTCTCTCCAGCACTTAAAGCCAACTTGCAACCATGACCTGTCCTCCTGGCCCTTGTTTCTACTGTCCTCAGGTGTTAGTCTCATACTGTTTTTTTTTAATTCCACAAATGATTGCAGTCATTCTATGTCAGTCCCTCACCTTCTGACTCTTTTCACTCAGCCTGATACTCTCCATGTCCATCCATTTACAAGAAAATTCCGTGCTTCATTTTTCCTGATAGTTGCATAGTATTCCATGGTGTAGATTTGCCAGGGTTTCTTTATCCAGTCATCTGTTCTCAGGCACTGAGGTTCTATAAACACTCTTATTCCCTCCCGACCTTCCCCCTTGTTGCTGTTGATCTGCCATGTGGGGTCCACATGCAGCCTTATTGTGGCACTCGCAGTTCTCACTGTGATGCTGGCAGGGGTTGCAGACAGGGTGCAGGGCTCACATAGTCTGCTGGGGTCCTGATGGGGCATCATATGTCAGGATAAATCACTCACTCTGCTGGGGTGCTCCTAGCAGGTCGAGTGTTAGGCTGCAGGCTCTTGGGTTTCTGCTCCTGTGGCTGTGGTGCATGCATCTCTGCTTGCCGACATGTGCCTCTGGCTGAGGCATGCAGGCTCTAGCTGCAGTGCTCACAGGGTGAGGGGTCACTGTGGTGCTCTGTTTGGAGTTCCCAGGGCTCACACTTTCCGACTGTGGTGCTTGGGTTCTTGGTTATTAGTCACAACAAGTGACAGTGGTTTGGGTGCCAAGAACATTCCTGGCACATGTGGCAACATGGAATTTGAACTCATTTGACCATATACCTACAAGGTAAGCATCTTAGCCACTGTGCTATGCGTCAAGCCCTCCATTTTAACATATTTTAGGGGTATAATGTCACCACCCTGTGTCCACCAAAGTGACAGTATCCCTCAGCCATAGTCCCCTGGACCTTTCAACCCTGCCCTGTCTCTTGGTGTGCTCAATTTGGGAGTTAGAGTCTATGGGTTTGTCTTTGACATTTCTCTCCTTGTGGTGTATTTCTTTGAATACCATATATAAGTGAGATGGGCTGGAGCGATAGCACAGCGGGTAGGGCGTTTGCCTTGCTCGCAGCCAACATGGCCGAACCCGAGTTCAATTCCTCCGCCCCTCTCGGAGAGCCCGGCAAGCTACAGAGAGTATTCGATATGCCAGACACAGTAACAACAAAGTCTCCAATGGAGACGTTACTTGGCCCGCTCGAGCAAATCGATGATCAGCGGGAGGGCCTTTACTTTACTTTACTTACTAAGTTCCTTGAGGTATGCAAAAAATATTTATCATTGTTAATTTTGACAGTTCTGGAGAGTGAACCCTTTAGCTACTTCTAGAAGACCTTAGATGTGAAGATGTTCCCTTCACAGCACTGCAAGGGGAGGCCCAGGAAGCTTTCTCTGTGCTGTGCATTCTGACTTTGCTCTGAGTGCTTATGCACCAGGTCGGAATGGACGTGGGTGTCCCTAATGGTCCACATCTCCAGTCCTGTTTTGTTTGGGGGTTACTTCTGGTGCTGCACTTAGGAATCACTCCTGGTAGTGCTCAGGGATCGAACCCAGGTCAGGACACGGGTCCTACCTGCCATGCTCTCATTTCCTATTTTTTTAAATTTAACTTTATTATTTTTTTTATTGAATCACTATGAGATACTCTTACAAAACTTTCATGATTGAGCTTCAGTCATACAATGATCGAACAACCCATCCTCCACCAATGCACATTTCCCACCACCAGCAATCACACTTAAGTACCTATTCTTTTTTTTTAATCATTTTTTTTATTAGTGAAACACCATGAAGTACATTTATAGACTTATAAATTTTTGTGCTTGGGTTTTAGTTATACAATGATCAAGTACCCATCCCTCCACCAGTGCCCATCCTCCCCCACCACGGGTCCTAGCATCCCTCCCAGCCCACCCCACCCCCCACCCCCCGTCCCACCCTGCTGCTATGGCAGGGCATTCCCCCTTGTTCTCTCTCACTTCTTTTGGGTACTGTGTTTTGCCAGAGAGGCATTGAGTGACAATCATGTTTGGTCTATAGACTACTTTTACCATGTCTCTCCCACCCTGGGAGGGTCTTCACAACACAGGCCAGCCACATGTGCTAGGTGAAAAGGAAGCTCAGATAGAGAAGAGCACCTATTCTTAAGTGTGGGACGGAGGTGCTTGTTTGACTTGCATTGATCCAGCAGACAGAGATGCATGTCTTCCTCTCTCCCTGAAACCTGTGTTTTTTCATTGAAATCTCGCCATCCCCTCATAGCATTCACGGTATTCTAAGAGGTTGTCTTTCTTGCCCCAGTGTCTGCCTCTCGAGAGAATATCGCAATCACTCCCTCCTTTCACAAGCACTGCAAGTGTACCTGGAGCTCACAGACCCAAGTCCCTCCTACTCCCCTTCCAGATAAGTCCAGACTCTCTAGAATTACTCTTCAGGCTTAGTTTCCTTTGGACTCGCACCCACATCTCTGATTCACCATTGCTCAGTATTTCCCTCATCCACTTACTCAAGCATCTTGATAACATATATATCCTCTGCTCTTGGAATCTGCCTTTTGTTCTCTTTGGCAGGCCTTAAATTGAAATCCTTTCAGAGTAAGTCCTCAGCATTTAGCCTTCAGAGGGTTTGATCAGAATGTCCTCTCCACCACTTTGTCATAGTTCTTTTACAGCCCTCATTTCTGCCCTTGAGTAATTTAATTGCAGATATATCTTCCATTAGGTTGTAAACCCTTGGAAGACAGGGATGTCGCCATCCATTATGATTTCCCCAGTACTTGATATGGTGCTTTTTGCTTGTGTGGTAGTGTGCAGGGGCTGGCTGCTCCAGGCTCTGTGCTTGGAGTTGCTCCTGGGGGTGCTTGAGGGATCTTAAGGTGCCAAGGATCCAACCCAATCCAGAGTCTTCTACATAACAGAGCATGTGCTCAGTCTCGTTGAGCTGTCTCTGATATGGTACTTTGAATGCATTTAGTATTCATGGTTAGTGGACTTAAGGCTCAGTGTACTTGTGAATCAAGGTTTGTTTTTAATAAATTCAAAGTTTAAATTGTTATATTAGCCAAATAGTATTGTTTAAAATGGAACTTAATCATTTTTTAAAATCTCTATCCCAAAGCAGCTCAATGAATTCTACATTATCCTCCATTTTATAGAGGTACAAAACAGCAAGTATCTTGCAAAAAGTTCCAGAGTGAGGGGAATCTGTGGCTTAGAAGATCTTGTTTTTCTAACTGAAAAAGGCGCTCATAATTCTCAAAAAAAAAAAATCCTGAGAAGTCAACCAAGGTTGGTTAAATGAAGAGAAAGGTTGAAAGTGGGAAAGAGTTACAGCTCTCCATATGCAAATCCATTCTGTCTGTCTGTCTGTCTCCATTTCTCTCACTCCCTCCCTCTTCCAAATCTTAGTTCAGCCTTGGGAGAGTATAGGAGTCCAGGAATTTATCCATTTCTTTAAAGTTCTCTTATTTCACAGCATAAAGATTCTCAAAGTAATCTCTGATTTGAATTTCCATAGTTTCTGTTGTGATGTTACCTCTTTCATTTCTGATTCAGTTTATTAGGGTTCTCCTTCTCTCTCTTTCTTTGAGAGTCTTGTCAATGGTTTAATGATCTAGTTTATTTTTTCAAAGAACCAGCACTTGGTTTCATTGATCATTTGGATTGTTTTGGGAATTCAGCTCTTTTTTTTTAATTGAATCACCTTGAGATACACTTAAATCACTTAATCACTTAACTTCCCGTTAGTCGTCGATTTGCTCGAGCGGGCGCCAGTAACATCTCCATTTGTCCCTGTTGCGTGCTAGTGTAGCCTAATGGCATCTGTTCGCTCTGGGAACATGAAGAGCCTCAAACAGATCGTCCATGATCTTGACGAAGAAGTCTGACCATTTGGTAGGTGGGCGGCCACATGGTCTTTTGACATCCCGTGGAATCCAGTCGGTAACAGCTCTAGTCCAGTGGTCGTCTTTAAATCTCATTACGTGACCAGCCCATCTGATTTTTGACACCTTGGCAAATGAGACAGTTACAAAGTTTTCATGATCTGGTTTCAGTCATAAAATATTCAAACAGCTGTCCCTCCACCAGTGTACATTTCCCACCAGTGTACTAGTGTCCCCAGTCCTCCCTCCATCCCTCCCTTCCTCTCTCTCTCTCTATCTCTCCCCTCTATCTCCCTCTCTCTTTCCCTTTCTCTCTCTTTTACCTCCCCCATCTCTCTCTCCTTCCCTTTTGAGCATTATGTTTTGCAGTATAGATACTGAGAGGCCATCATATTTGATCCTTTACCCACTTTAAGCACACATCTTCCTAGACTATAGACCAAACATTATGGCTACTTAATTGCAGACCACAACACCCTAAAGGAGAGAGAGTAAAAGGTAGTCTCCACCTGCCACAGAGGCAGGAGTGGGGGGTGGGGTGGGGATTATGGAGGGGATGCTGGGAACATTGGTGGTGGAGAATGGGCACTGGTGGAAGGATCAGTTGATAAGATAACTCTGGAATTAATTCAAGAGGAACAACATAAAAGTAATCATTGTCCCAGAGGGACAGGAAGGCAACTCTTGTGAAGATGCAACAGTCAGAAGCATCACTGCTGAGAAGTTCCCAGAGCTGGAGGGGGCAAGCACCCAGATCCAAGAGACTTGAAGGGTACCAGATAAAAGAAATCCAACTAAAAATACTCAAGATACAAACTACTCAGAATGATGAATGTCTTAGATAGGTATAGAGCACTTAAAGATTAAATAAAAAAATGACATGCAAAGGAGTGTTGGTACAAATGACAGAAGATTTCTTACATGAGGCCCCAAGACAATGGTGGGAGATAATTAAACTCAATGAACAACTTTACCCAGCCAGACTCTCATTCAGATTTGAAGGAACTATACACAACTTCACAGATAAGAAACAGTTCAGGAACTTTATGACTCAAAACTGCTGTAAGAAAGAGAATGAAAAGGGCTACCGTAGATGAGAGAAATCTCACAACTAGACCAAATTTCTAGAAAAAGACGGTACAAACTCCAAGGCAATAATCACACTCAATGTCAGAGGCCTAACTGTACCAATTAAGAAACATCAAATGTCAGTATGGATTAAAAAATTGAGTCCAACCTTCTACTGCTTTCAAGAATTAAATTTAAGCAGTAAGGGCAAACAGATTCAAAGTCAAAGATTGGAAGACAATATTTCAAGCACACAAACCCAAAAAAAGGCTGGGTGGCCATACTGATATCAGACAACATTGACTATATTACTAAAAGGTTTTAAGAGACCGACAAGACCATTTCTCAGTGATGAAGGGATATGAACATCAGAAAGAACTCACATACTCCTAAACACATTTAAAATTCATAAAATGACCAATAGACTTGAAGGACATTGATGACAGCACAATAATAGAGATTTCAACACCACTCTGTCACCACTTGATAAATCAGCTAGGCTAAAACTAAAAGCGCAAATACTGGAATTGACTGGAATTGAAGAGAGGAACAGAAGAGAGGAACTTAGTATATATACATATATTATATAAATATATACACACACATATAATTTTTTTAAGATAACTATCTCGAAAGAGAGCATAAAATGGCTCCCCATACCCATGCCGCCAGATCCCACACCAGGCTGTTTCATTCAGGGCAATCCAGAGGGGGTGGGTGAGATCCTTCCCCACCCCAAGGGACTCAGACCCAGCAGCCAAAAACCTCTAGAACTCAACTACCACCATGCCCTCAGGCCAAGCCTCACGCATGAGTGAGCTTATTCCTGGACCAGGAATTTATTCCTGGACTGCACAGCCATATCTCATACCTCACACCACTCATATTCCAAGAGTAGTGCACCACATTTGATGGAGTTTAAAGTAAAAGGCAGCCATTCTTAGAGGAAAATAAGTTTTTACATATACATGCATATTCATATGCATATACGTATATTCTATAAGGACACAAGCCTCAATCTTTAACGACATGTTAGTGATCTCTTATAGAAGAGCTAAATGGTGAAATACAACAATCTTCACTCACTTTCCTCTAAGGAAAATTTTTGGAGAATTTTCAGCAATTTATTCATAACAAACAATGCAAAATAAATGATTTCGGTTCTGCTTTGGTGCAAGGGTTGGGGTTTGGAACAGAAACATTCGAAATATGGTGGCGTGAAGGTTTAATGGTGGTGAGATTGGTGTTCAAATATTAAATGTAATCAAATATTGTGAACTACTTTATAAAAATTAAATTTTAAAAAACACTTTTAAACTCTAAAAAATAAAACTTATTTTACCTTACAGCCAGAGTACAATTTCAATGCGTAGAAATGTACAAGGTCCAAATTTATCAAAATTGAAATCTTTTAATTGTTTAATTTAAACAAGGTGAAATTCTCTAGCTCATTTTACTATTTTTTTTTTGTTTTGCTTTTTGGGTCACATCTGGCGATGCACAGGGGTTACTCCTAGGTCTGCACTCAGTAATTACTCCTGGCAGTGCTCAGGGGACCATATGGGATGATGGGAATCGAACCTGGGTCGGCCGCATGCAAGGCAAATACCATACCCGCTGTGCTATCGCTGCAGCCCCCTCTAGCTCACTTTAACTATGTATATAATAATTACCATTTGGGATCAGAAGGGGCAGAAAATAACATCACTATCACTATCACTATCACCCGGTTGTTCATCGATTTGCTCAAGCGGGCGCCAGTAACATCTTCTTTAGTCCCTGTCACGTGCTAGTGTAGGCCAATGACATATTGGGGGATCTATCAGGGGAGTGAGGATCATCATTGTTACTATTTTTGGTATATCGAATATGCCACAGGTAGCTTGCCAGGTTCTGCTGTGGGGGCAGGATAATCTGAAGAAAATAACATGTCATTTGAAAAAACATAATTAAAAATTTGTTTTTCTAGACAAAATTAAAATAAACATTTGCAGCATAGTATTATTAAAGTCCTTGGCATCAGGTGGGCAATACAAACTGTAACTTAAAGTAAGCATAATATATTGTTTCCCAGAATATAAGACAATAAGCACATGTCCCGAGAAGAGCCACTTATCTGTTCAAAGGAAAACTTAGTCTTTCTTTTTATCATTTGATTTTTTAATAGTTTTTAAATTTTTTAAATTTTATTGAATCACCGTGAGATAGTTACAAGCGTTCGTGTTTGGATTACAATCAATCACACAATGATCAAACACCCATCCCTCACCAGTGCACATTCCCCACCACCAATATCCCTGGTATACCCCCCCTTTCCTACCTTCCCCCTGCCTCCATGGCAGACAATATTCCCCATACTCTTTCTAATTTGGGGGCATTATGGTTTGCAATGCAGATACTGAGAGGTTATCCTGTTTGGTCCTTTATCTGCTTTCAGCACACATCTCCCATCCAGACCGATTCCTCAAGCCATCATTTTCTTAGTGATCCCATCTCTATACTAGCTGCCTTCTCCCCTTTGCTCATGAGGCAAGACTTAGTCTTTAAGGAATAAGTAGAAACCAATTATGTCAATTGAGTGGGACAAAACAAGGAAGACAGAGGCTGAGACCGCAGAGAAATCCATAGGTTCCTACTATCACGGTATCATGGTCTTCCCATTGTTCATCGATTTGCTCAAGCGGGTCTAGTAATGTCTCCATTTTGAGACTTGTTGTTACTGTGTTTGGCATATTGCATACATCACGGGTAGCTTGCCAGGCTTTGCGGTGCGGGCGAGATACTCTCGGTAGCTTGCTGGGCTCTCCAAGAGGGGCGGAGGAATCAAACCCGGCTCGGCCATGCTGGCTGTGTGCAAGGCAAATGCCCTACCTCTGTGCTATCTCTCCAGCCCCCTACAATAACAAAAGAGAATATTCTACAGAAATAATAACTACCACTTTCCAGAAACTTGATAGTTATTAAGCTAAAAACAAGAAAATTACCAATGGGACTGAAGCAACAACAACCAAAAAAACACCACAAAACAAAGATATATCGTGGGGGAAAAAATACAGTATTCTTTACTATGATGAAGTATTGTTTCATTTGAACACTTCTCATCAAGAGATAAACCAACACTAATGCTATTCCCTATACTACTAGTAAATATATTTAGCAAAAGCCTACAACTACTTCAGTAAGTGTACAGAAGTCTACTTACACATCTTACACATATTCTGAATATAATCAAAATTCTTAAGTAAAAGTGAAACTGAGCCTAAAAGACAAAGTTCAAGTCAAACACCTCCTGCATGTGAGGTTCCTACTATCTATATTAAAAATGAGTCAGAAAGAGAGAAACAGACAAAGAAGGACTGCACTCATTTGTGGAATATAAAATAACATGAGACTGACAACTGAGGACAGTAGATACGAGGGCCAGGAATATTGTTTCATAATTGGAAGTCTGCCTCATGAGCTGGGGGCAAAGGCAGCTGGGATAGAGAAGGGACCACTAAGCCAAAGATGGTTGGAGGGATCATTCGGGTTGGGAGATAAAAGCTGAAAGTAGATAAAGGACCAAACGTGATAGCCTCTCAGTATTGCAAATCATAATGCCCCGAAGTAGAGAGAGAGTAGGGGGAAAATTGTCTGCCAGAGAGGCAGGGGGAGGGTTAGAAAGGGGGGAGGGGCATACCGGGGACATTGGTGGTGGAAAATGTGCACTGGTTGAGGGATGGGTGTTCATTCACTGTATGACTGAAAGCTTTGTAACTGTATCTCCTGCTGATTCAATAAAAAAAAAATGGGTGAAATGACTTATATATCTATTTTAGGACTTAAAGCAAAGTACAAAAATGAGCTTCTCTGGATCTCAAGACAGCACATTGCCAAACTGTTCCGTTCAACTCATGTGACAGCCGAAATACTATCTCTTCTATCACTGATCCATTTGTTATTGACTTTAGAAGCAATGTCTAGCTTAGAGTGACACTACAGACACTCTCCAGAATATTCAGTGAGAGCTCCTAGAGCAGGACATTCCAGCCTGAAACTTGTCCAGCGGTCTGCTTACAATCTCGGTGCCACTATCCCCAGTGCAACAAACTCCCATAGCAATAACAATCAAACGAATCCGGAAGAAGTTAGTTTGGTTGTTCTTGTTGTTTGTTCTTAGTAATTTACGATACTGATGCGTTTACACTTAAAATACAAATCAAATACATTTGCAACGTTATTTACAATACTGTTAACAATAATTAATTCCTTTGAGATAACACAGTCCACAGATATTTCTGCCTCTGGCAAAGGTTGCCCCCTCCAACTCACAGATCTAGGAAGGGTGTTTTTTTAAAACTCAGCTACAAGTTTCTGACAGTTGAGAAGTGGAAATCCCAGAGATTAAAAAAAAACAATAAATAAATGCAAACGTCAGAATCTAACAGGACTGAGCCTTGATACCACCTCTCCAACACTTTCTCAGATTGTACAGGGCACCTGCCTATATAAACAGTTATTGAAGTGTATACAAGGGGGGGAAGGAGAGAGAGAGAGAGAGAGAGAGAGAGAGAGAGAGAGAGAGAGAGAGTGTGTTCACTTGATCTCCTGCAAGTCCCGAAGCACTTAGGACCAAAGCCCTCTCGCCTGTTCCAGTCTGGGCGCGAGTAAACGTCCTCTGCTCCTATTTCAATCTTCCAGGCGTTTCTCCCCAAAGCCCCGACACACGCAGCATCCCTTGAGCATCCCTTGGCCTAGCGCTCTTCCTTTTTCTTCACCGCTCAGGCTCAGCAGACTCCGAGGGAGCCCAGCTGGCACAGCGCGCTCCCCGCCTAGGAGGGTGCAGCGCAGCCGGGGATTCCCGAGGTTGTGGCTTTCCCTCGCGGGAAACTTCAGCGGCCCCCGCCGCGGAGAGGCAAAGGCCATCAACACAGGGGGTGGCAGGGGCCGTGGCGGGTTCCCAGGCCGTGGCCACGGGGAGAAAGGATGCACGGGACCCATGCGTGCCTCACCCACGTGGAGGACGGGGGCAAGGAAGAGCGGGAGGTGCCCTCGGCTCTCGGGCATCCCCTTTCCTGGTGGGGTAACTGGAGGCAGCTGCCCGCCCGACGCCCCTAGCTGGAGTGCGGCGAGACAAGAGTCCAGGGTCGCACGCCTGGAGAGGGGGCCGCGGGGCCAAGAAGCCGAGCCTGGCGCCTGCCGGGACCGTGCCCCGTGCCCGAGAAGGGCTCTCAGCCTCCGACCACGAAGGAAGCGGAGTAGGGCTTTCCAGCAGGCCCCTGGGTGGGTTCCTGGTCCTGGCCACCCACGCCCACCCGCAGAGGGTCCCCCCCGCTGCACACACACACACACACACACACACACACACACACACACACACACACACACACACACCAGCGTCCCCGGCTCCGCGCCGCCAGCAAATGGATGTAGCAGGAGATCTGGATCATCTTCATGGATCATCTTCATGGTCCGCCCGCCTCTCGACACACAGCGGCAGGAGGCGAACATGCACCGCGGCCCGGGGACGAGCGGGCGGCTCGGGCGGCGCCACACGCACGTCGGCCGGCGCGCACCGTCCCGAGCCCGCGCAGCTCAGACCCCGCGCGGCGGCGGCCACCGGAGCCAGCGGCCACACATGCCGGGGGCAGGGCGCGGCGGGCCGGGGCGGCGGGCGCGGCTCCTCCCGGAGCTCCTCCCCCGGTGCGCCTCCCCGCGCCCCTCCCCTGCGCGCCTCCCGGGCGGCTCCTCTGCTCGCTCTCCTCCCCGCCTGGCCGCCGCCTCCCCGGCCAGCCGCACCTCCTCGGCACTGGGCGCGGCCGGGAGACCCCCCACCCCACCCCCGGGGGCGCGCAGAGCAGGGGACCGAGACCGCGGGCGGGGATGCCTGGCGCTCCGCACGGGTCTGCGCGTGCCGCCGGGCCGGCCGCTCCTGCACCCGCTGCTGCTGGGCCCTCGGGGTCGCGCGGGAGCACCCGGTGGCCTCGGGGCCGTGCGAGCAGCGCGGGTCGGCCCTGCGCGGAGATGCTGGACCTCTGGCGAACCCTCGGGAGGCCCCGAGCGCCGGCGAGCCCACCCCGGGCACAGCACTCCAGGAACTGCCTCGGAGGGTGACGGGCGTGCCCCCGACTCCCCCCTGAAGCTTTCTTTCATTTCATGGGCAGAGAGGAGGGGTCTCCGCCGCCCGGGAAGGCCGGGCCTTTCTCCGGAGCCTCCCGGCTCGGTTTCTGCCCGCAGTGCTTTGGGTGCGCGCTAGAGGGACAGGAGAAGGCGCCCGCCGGCCCCCAGCCCACGCCCCCGCCGGCCCCAGCCCGGACTGTCCAGGATGCGACAGGCATGGGTCAGCCTGGGGGCGGGGGCTGCGGAACCTGCTGTCTGCTGACCGGCGCCAGGTGTCAGGGACACGGATTGTCCAGCCCTGAAGACGCCCTGGGGTGCAGCACCCAGCGGCCACGGCCGAACGTGGAGGGCTCTGGGAAGAGGGTGCTGGGCCCAGGAGTGGAGAGCTGAGGGGGGGTCCCCGCGCCGAACAGGTGGTTAGTGAGAAGCATCGCTACGACTCCTTGCCCGCTGCCGGCCCTGCGGCAGCTGCTCAGAGCCCACCTGCGAGGCTCGCCCTGCCCTGAAGTCCAGCGGATAGGCCCGACCCTCATGCTTAGATGTTCTGGGTCCCAGGACGCAGGTGGCAGGACCTTTTCTCTGCTCCCGATTCCTCCCCCGCTCAGCATCTGCTTCTGTAATCCTGCGTTGCGGCGATTTTTCCAGGCAGAATAGAGTTTATGTAAGAGAGCCTGAGAGTTATTTTTCAGTATTTTGATTATAGGATTGGGCTCTCTATGGTCCACTCGTCCTGGACAGAGGTCTGGGGAGGAGTTGCAGATCTGATCAACGGCACAGCTATTGATCATCTGTACAGCTATTGACACATCTATGGTCATGGAATCTCACTCTCTTCCCGGCTTCCTTGGCGAGCCCCTCTCTGTTCTGTAGCTGAGACGCTGGAATGAGAGGGGACCAGAGGAGAGTCAGACCCAGGAGGCACTGCTGGCCTGACCCCTACAGTGTGGAAACTGCCCCAGGAATAGTGTCATCTCTCCCAACCCACGAGCAAACCTTAAATAATCCAGAGTAGCGACTGTATGCCTCCTCAGGGCGCCTCCCATGGGTCACAAGTGAAAACTGCATGAATGGGGGACATCGCACAAGAACAGATGAGAAGCCAATATGACAGGTGGCCCAGTCAGAGGAAACAAGGTTGGGGGAACACGCTTTCAGAACGGGGTTGAGAAGCATTGATCTGGAGATAAAAATAAATCACCACCCAGCAATAAAACCTTCCTTTTCTGAATTTTTTAAATGTTTATTGAGATTCTGTGGTTTACAATACTGATAATAATAGATTCTCGTGCACAAAATTCCAGCGCCGCACCCATCACCAGTGTACCTTCTCCCTCTCCAAAAGACCCCAAGACCCTCCCCTACAAGCCCCCTGACTCCCAATCAATCGTGTGGATCAGTTCTCCCATTATGTTGCTGTAGGCCTTTGTTGCTACCATATATATATATGTATATTTATACATATATGTATATATGTGTGTCTGTGTGTATAATTAAATTACCTGTGATATATGCAATTCCCACCACCAATGACCAGTGTACCCAATTTCCCTCCTTCCACCCAACCCCACCCCCAGTCAGCCCCTATGGCAAACACTTTTCTTCTCTCTCTCTCTCTCTCTCTCTCTCTCTCTCTCTCTCTCTCTCTCTCTCTCTCTCTCTCTCTTTGGTCATTATGATTTGCAGTACAAGTACTGCAAGGTTATCATATATACCTCTTTGCTTACTTTAGCACTCGACTCTTGTCCAGAGCAACCATTTCCAACTACCATTGTCATGCTGGTCTCTTCTGTATCCTAATTGTCTTCTTCCCCTTTCTCCCCATATGTGACAAGCTTCCAGCCATGGGCCAGTCCTCCTGGCATTCATTTCAGTTGTCTATGGGTAATAGTCTCATATGTGTTTTTATGTCTCCAAAATGAGTGCAGTTTTTCTGTGTCTGTCCCTCTCCTTCTGACTCATTTCACTTGGCTTGATACTTTCTATGTTCATCCGTTTAAAAGCAAATTTCATGACTTCATTTTTTACTAACAGCTGCATAGTATGCCATTGTGTAGATATACCATAGTTTCTTTATCCGGTCATCTGTTCTCAGGCATTTGGGTTGTTTCCAGATTCCTCCACTGTGTAAACTCACACAAGTAGGGGGCACGGCACCCACACGGCGGCGGCTCTATCTCTCCCGCCACCCGCGTTCGGTAGTCTCACCCTTCTACCACCCCGGAGAGTTCAATGGCGATGGTCAGGCGGAGGAAGGAACGAGGGCCAGGCTGGTTGGTATTAGTCGTAGTTTATTCTGATTCTCTCCTCTCCTCCTCAATCTCTCTATCTCTCTGCCCTTGCCCCATCTACTGTCTCCTATATCTCCCCCAGGAGGAATTGGGGAAAACAATTACATAGGTGTGGTCACAATCAATAGGGGTGGAGATCAACAGGGGTAGAAATCTTAGCCTCAGGGAAGACCGCTCCTAGGACAGATCCTTCCTTAGCAGGAGGACCCACCCTAGAGCAGAATCCCATGGGCGTGCCTCTCCTCTCCTTGTCCGACAAGCATATAAAAATATAATATGAATCATTTTGTATGGATACAGTAAGAAATATCTTAAACTTATAGAATTGCTCTCCTAGGGCCATCTCGATCTCAGACTACGGTGCTCAGGCCAGATAGTCTTTCCCACCCCTAGCAGGATCCTAGTCTTGTCGTTACCTTGGATCATGACAGCATTTGTCCATGATCAAACTCTTATAGTTAAGAATCGTGGCACTTTGGCCTGACCCATTTCGCTGCCAGGGTAGCTCACTGCTTGCCCTGGGTCCATTCAGTCCCTCGTCGGGACCCTGCTTTTGGGGTGTTAGGAACTAAGGGCAACTGAGGCTTAAGTCGAGAAAGATGCCCGGGAGTGAATAATATTCAAGGCCAATCAAATCCTAAGTTACAAAGCATAATGTTAACATTCTTTCTGTATCTATACAAAAAGGATATTACTTTAAGGTAAACTATTCATAAGGCATAAGGAGAGGAAAAGGGCAATATTTCACTCATACATATAAAATCATAGATTTCTGGGAAACTGATCTTACAAATTAACAAAGTCTGATTAAGGGGAAAGCTGATTAACTGGGTGGGAAGGAGAACATAGGAAAGACTGTTTACATGTAAACACAATGGAAGTGGAAGTGCCTCTGGAGCACTGTGGTGGGTGTAACCAGATAAAACCTAAGCTTCTTGAAGGACAAAGCAATGTTACCCAACACTCCACTCTATCTTTAAGTCCGACATATAAAAGGGATCATACTCCATCTGTCCCATTAAGTCTGACTGATTTCACTCAGCATGATATCCTCTAGTTCCATCCATGTCCAAAATAATACTGAGTTTGTGGCCAGGGGAAATGGGTTAGGAGGACCAGTCAATGGTTGGAACTAAGTACAAGTGTGTGGGGGAAGGGGACTGTGGGTACATAGGATAGAGAAGAGACCAATCTGACAATAATAGCTGGAAATGATCACACTGGACAAGACCTGAAGGTTAAAAGTGGGTAAAAGTATATTCTTGATAACCTTTCAGTCATTATTGCAAACCACAATGCCAAAAAGGAGAGAGACAGAGAGAGAAAAGAAAAACTTCTGCTATAGAGGTAGGCAGGTGGTGGTGGTGGGTGTCAGGAGGGCACCTGGGGACACTGGTGATGGGAAATATACACTGGTGGAGGAATGGGTGTTGGAATACTGTATGACTGAAATACAATCATGAATAGCTTTGTAAGGGTTTATCTCATGGTGATTGAATAAAAAAGTTTTTAAAATTCATGATTCTGTTATTTCTTAGAGTTGCATAATATTACATTGTGTGTACATGTATATAAGGGCTGGAGCGATAGCACAGCGGTTGGGCGGTTGCCTTGCACACAGCCAACATGGCCGACCCGATTTCGATTCCTCCGCCCCTCTCGGAGAGCCTGGCAAGCTACCTGTGATGTATTCAATATGCCAAACACAGTAACAACAAAGTCTCCAATGGAGACGTTACTGGGCCTGCTCGAGCAAATCGATGAACAACGGGAGGACAGTGACAGTGACAGTACATGTATATATATATGTATACTTTTGCTACATATATATATATACATATACATATACTACAAGATGGTCAGACTTCTTCGTCAAGACCCTAAATGATCGGTTTGAGGCTCTGCATGTTGCTAGAACGAACAGATACCATTGGGCTACGCTAGCACTCAACCGGGATGAATGGAGACGTTACTGGCACCCGCTCGAGTAAATCGATGAATAACAGGGATTAAGTGATTAAGTGATATATATAATCAAATATATATATAATCAAATTACCTGTGAGATATACATTTCCTGAAATTTGTACCTTTATGCTCATTGCAGCACTGTTCACAATAGCCAGAATCTGGAAACAACCCGAATGCCTGAGAACAGAGGACTGGTTCAAGAAACTTCGTTACATCTACACAATGGATTAGTATGCTAGGAGAGATGAAGTCATGAAATTTGCTTATAAGTGGATAGACACGGAGAGTATCATGCTAAGTGAAATGAGTCAGAAAGAGAGCGACAGAAAAGAAGAACTGCACTCATTTGTGGAGTATAAAATAACATAACATGAGACTGACACCCAAGGACAGTAGACACAAGGGCCATAAGATTGTTCCACAGATGGAAGCCTGCCTCTTGGATGGGGGGGCGGGGAAAGAAGGCAGCTGGAATAGAGAAGGGATCACTAAGAAAATGATGGTTGGAGGGATCGCTCAGGAAGGGAGATGTGTGCTGAAAGTAGGTAAAGGACCAAACATGATAACGTCTCAGTATCTGTATTGCAAACCATAATGCCCAAAAGTAGAGAGTATGGGGGAAATTTCCAGTGAGGCAGAGGGAGGGTGGGGAAGGGGGGTATACTGGGGAGATTGGTGGTGCACTGGTGGATGGATGGATCTTTGAACATTGTGTGATTGTAACTCAGACATGAAAACTCTATCTCATGGTGATTCAATTAAAAGAAAAATAGAAAGAGAAAGACATTTCTCACTACCAATGACCAGTGTACTCAATTTCCCTCCTTCCATCCCACCTCCATTCCCAGTTGGCTCTCTTATACACTTTTCTTCTCTCTCTCTCTCTCTCTCTCTCTCTCTCTCTCTCTCTCTCTCTCTCTCTTTCTTTTGTCATTATGATATATACACGTATATATACATATATATATATAGAGAGAGTTGTTTTCGTTTTGGAACTACACTTAGCTGTGCTCAGGGCTTATTTCCAGCTCTGTTTGCACGAATCATTCCCGGAAGTGCTTGGGGATCATATGGGATAGCAGGGATCAAATCCAGATTATTTCCACGCGAGACAAATGCCCTACCCACTGTACTATCACTCCTACCCTACCAACAATTTCTTGATCCATTCATTTGTAGTTGGGTGTTGGGTTGTTTCCATATCTTAGCTATTGTACAAAGTGTGGTGATGAACATAAGTGTGCAGATATACTTTCAAATTAATGTGTTTAGAGGAGAGTTAAGAAAAATGGTATTAATGGGTCATATAGGACTTCTATTCCTAAATTTTTTATAGATCTCCATATTACTTTCCAGAGAGGCTGAACCAAATTACATTCACACCAACACTCGATAAGGGCTCCTTTCTCACTACAACCTGGTCAACACTCTCTGTTTCTAGACTTGTGGATATGTGTCATTTTCAAAGTTCTGAAATGATATCTCATTATTGTTTTGATTTGCATTTTCCTGGTCATAAGTTACAATGAGAAATTTTTGATATCCCAGATGGCCATACATATGTCTTCTTTGGGAAGGTGTCTGACAACCCATCCTTTTAAAGTTACAGGACTGGGGATGGAGCAATAGCATGGCAGGTAGAGCATTTGTCTTGCACGCAGCTGATTCAGGTTTGATCCCCAGCATCCCATATGGTCACCTGAGCACTGCAAGGAGTAATTCCTGAGTGCAAAGCCAGGAGTAACCCCTGTGCATCGCAGAATGTGACCCAAAAAGCAAAAAGGAATAATAATAAAAATAAAGTTACAGAACTATTATTATTGTACTGACATTTGGCTCCAAAAAAACCAATTTCCCAGTTTCTCATGTTCATATTATAAAGTTGTATATCACATTTCAAGAAAGCAGAATAAGATCAAGAAGTTGGGAAAGAAAAGTACAAGTCAAATGACTCCCAGTCTAGAATTGCAAGCAATAGAATTTTGAGGATATAAGAAAAATCGGGGAATGGCTGTCTGGCTTGGTTTGGAATGAAAGCTGAAATTCAGCCAATATATAAGGACTCTGTAACCCTGATAAAGCAGCAAAGAGCCACGTGTGGTAATATAGATCAATGATCTTCAACTACCAGACCATGACTAGTGCTGGTCCCCAGGTTTAGAAAAAGTGAAAACCAATACTCTATGGTCTTGGCTTACGCAGGTCCCTGGATTGATGCAATTTTGCAGGTGTTGAAGAATAGATTGAATAAACTCTGACCTAAACTAATGTACCCACTGAAAACAAGGCTTTGGAAAATCAAGTGTCCATTTCCCAGAAAAACTAACATGAAAAGCAGAGGATTTCAAAGAACAGATGCAAGAAATGAGTTTGAAACTTGTCCTAAATAAAACAATGAATGAAACAGTGTCCTTAATTTTCAGGTCAAGCCTTTAAACATTTATATTCTTCCCATGATGATACAAATAGAATTTAGTAATATAAAAGGTTAAAACTACTGAAACAAAAAACTACAGGCAAACTAAAAACTTAAGTGAAGTATAACCTTTACCAGACTTCACATATGTAAGGGTCATCATGAAGGAATGGGTAGAAAGAATAGGGATGGGATTGAATGAGAGGTGTTGTATGATTCCTAGTTCTTGCCAAATATTAGCAAGAACATGCAGAAACAGGGACTCGTGAGCTTATTGGCCATTAATATATCTTCATTTTTGGTTTTTGCTTTTTAGATGTTTTGTTTGGTTGGAGGACCACACCAAGCAATACTCAAAACTTGCTCCTGGCTTTGTGTTCAGGGATCACTCGTGGAGCACTCCGGGGAGCATCTGAGCTGCAAGGGAGTGAGCCTGGGTCAGACACATACAATGCAAGCACCCTACCCACTGTATTATGGCTCTAGCCTCTCTTTTGCCTTGCTTTATTTTGTTTTGGAATCACACCTTGTGGTGTTCAAGACTTACTCCTGGCTCTGAGCTCAGGGACCACTCCTGGCAGTGCTTTAGGAACCATATATGCTGTCAGAGATCAAGTTGAGATCACCTGTGTGCAAGGCAAGTGTCCTACCCACTGTATTAACTCTCTGAACCCTAGTATCTCTTCTTCAGAAAAAGTGTGTATTCAAGTCACATTTCAAACTTTCAATAATTTTTTTGGTTCTTGCCATTGATATTAAGAGTTCTTGGCAAATTCTGTTCCACAGAAATTTTGAAATGATTGCATTTAGTTTGCTCTTCTTTTATAAAATACTTAATTCTATAGTATTTCTAATCCACATAATTTAGAATGCATTCCTTTTTTACTCTATTGACAGTGGCATTAAATGCACAAACTTTTAAATTTTCATTAAAGTTGCCTATTTCCTTTCTAAGCCATTCATTGTTAGTAGTGAGCTGTTTAATTTCCAGGTGTTTGATTTGATTTTCTGTTTGTGTGTGTGATTCACTTCTATTTTCAGGGCATCATGATCTGAGAAGATCGTTGAAACAGTTTCTAGCTTCTTAATTTTATGTAAAAGTTATGTTTTGTGGCCCAGCATGTGGTCTATCTTGGAGAATGCTCCATGAACACTTGAGAAGAATGTGTATTCAGCTTTTTGAGGATGAAGTGTCCCGTATATATATGTACTAAGCCCCTCTCTTCCATTTCTTCCCTCAGATAAAGTCCTTGTTGAGCTTGAGTCTGGTTGATCTATTGGAAGGTGATAAAGTGGTGTTAAAATCTCCAACTAGTATTGTGTTGCTATCGATGCCTTTCTTCAAGTCAATGAGTAGTTGTTTTAGGTATTTCGTCAGTCCCTCTTTAGGTGCATATGCATTTAGGAGTGTGAGTTCCTCCTGATGTTCAGATCCCTTGATCAATAAGAAATGACCTTCACTGTCTCTTGTGACTGTCTTCAGCCTAAAATCAATGTGATCTGATACCACTATGGCTACCCAAGCTTTTTTGAGGGAGTAGTTTGCCTGTAGAATTGTTTTCCAGCCTTTAACTTTCAGTTTGTGTTTGCTCTGACTGTTGAGATGTGTTTCTTGTAGGCAGCACAATGTTGGGTTCAATTTTCTGATTCATCTGCCACTCTGTATCTTTAAATTGGTGTATTTAGCCCCTGATGTTGAGCGAGATCATTGTTATGGGGTTTTGAGCCATCTTTCTGCTGAAGTTTGATGTATTTGAGGGGCTTATCTTACCTTAAAACAGCTTGTTTCGTTGTTCTTGTAACCATGGTTTTGAGTCTATGAAGTTCCAGAGTTGTTGTTTGTCTGTAAAAATGTGTGTTGTTTCTTCTGATATGATATGAATGTGAGTCTGAGCCAAACTGGGTAAAGTATATTTTGTGATGCGTTTATTTTATTGAGTTTTTTCACTATATCTCACCATTGTCTTTGGACCCTGAGTTTTCATCATATAAGTCATCTGTGAATCTTTTTTTTTAATGTAGGAGTACTGCTACTTATTCAGCCACGGATTAGCTGATTTAATTGTGCATGAACTCCACCTTACTTTTTTTTTTCATTTTTTTTATAATTTTATTTATTGAATCACCGTGAGAGCAGTTACAAAGCTTTTGGGTCTAAGTCTTGGTCATACAATGAAACACCCATACCTTCACCAGTGCCCATTCTCCACACCCAATAACCCCAGTATACCCCTTGTCCCACACCCTCCCCCTACCTGTGGGGCATATAATTTCCACATTACTCTCTCTCTCTACTTTGATCACATTCAATATTTTGACACCAGACCCGCCAGTATTATTTGAGATTTGACCCAACACTCAGATCTGCCGAAAAGGCAACAGTAGACAATTTGTTTTCTATTGCTGGTTACATATGATGTCGCGTGGCTGCAGTAGTGGCTGCGCGATTTTAAAATTCCGAAGTTTTAACACTTAAATCTGGAGGGATTTCTGCCAAAACCTGCTGGGTTCTGAGATTTGCTCCTGAGTCTCTGGGATCATGGCCATTAAGCAGCTTGATCAGGAGCCAGAAAGGCCATTCGTGGGTGATGACTTGGGGTCTCTTTGGGGTGGGAAGAACAGGATCGGCTCCACTCCCGTCCCGTGAGGCCCAACATGTCTCGTCACTGCAGGCCCAAACCTGACTATCCAATGGCCTCTGGACGATGATGGTCACCGAGCCGCCAAGGGCAAGCAGGCGGAGGGACAACACCCTTCCCCGCCCCCCCGGGGTGGCCGGGCAACAGTAACCTACTGTGTGATCCAGACGCACTTCTGCCAAAAATTGCTGGGTTTAGAGATTTGTTTTTGAGTCTTTGGGATCATGGCCATTAAGCAGCTTGATCAGGAGCCAGAAAGGCCGTTCATGGGCAGTTGGGGTCTTGTTGGGGTGGGGAGGAAAGGACCGGCTCCACCCCCATCCCATGAAGCCCAAAATGTTTCGTCACTGTGGGCCCAAACCTGACTGTCCAATGGCCTCTGGAGCATGATGGCCACTGAGCCACCAAGGGGGAGCAGGCGGAGTGACAACACCCTTTCCCCCCTGGGGTGGCCCAGTGACAGTAACCTACTATGGGTTCCGGGCACATTTCTGCCAAAGCCACTGGGTTTCGACCTTTGTTTCTGATTCTCTGGGATCATAGCCATTAAGCAGCTTGATCAGGAATCAGAAAGGCCATTTGTGGGCCATGACTTGGGGTCTCGTTGGGGTGGGGAGGACAGGACTGGCTCCACCCCCATCCCTTGAGGCCCTGCATGTCTTGTCACTGCGGGCCCAAACCTGACTGTCCAGTGGCCTCTGGAGAATGGCTGCCACCGGGCCGCCAGGGGGAGCAGGCCAAGGCACAAAACCTATTCCCACCTGGGTTGGCCCAGCACCGGTAACCTACTGCAGAGACCGGACGCATTTCTGCCAAAAGCCGCTGGGTTTCGAGATTTGTTTCTGAGTCTCTGGGATCATGGCCATTAAGCAGTTCAATCAGGAACCAGAGAGGCCATGCCTCCAATTATATAGCTGAGCTTGAAGTGGTTTGCCACTTACCTAACTTTTGGCCGTTTACTTTCTTGGTAAACTTTGCCCCGAGTTTTTAGGGTCTGGCCAAAGGCACAGCAGCAATTTTGGGGTATCTGGAAGTCTGAAGGTGCCATCAGTCTGCTGATGCACTCGCCTCACAGGTATAGGTTGACCTGCTGGCGGCACCATACTCCCCTCATCTGTGAATCTTAAGGATGCTCCTTTATAAGCAGTTTCTTTCTTTGATCTTGCAGCTTTCAGAATTTTACCTCTATCTTTGGTTTTCATCATCCTGATAGGGATGTGTCTTGGAGTATTTTTATCTGGATTTTTTTTACTAGTACCCAGCCTTCTGAATCTGCTCACGTGTGCTCTTCAGCTCTGGGAATGTATCAGCAATGATGCCTTTGACAATTTCTTCATTAGGGTTTTCTTTCTGTCCCTCTGGGACTCCAATGTTTCTTATGTTATTCCTCTTGGCTACATCCCAAATTTCTCTTAACATCTGCTGGTTTATTTTGAGGCTCTTTTCCATTTTCTGCTGTTGTCTGGAGATTCTCTGAAACTCACCTTAGAGCTCACTGATTCTGTCCTTAGCAGCTGTTACTTTACTGCTGAGACCTTCCACTGAGTTTTTAAATTCACTACCAGGCTTTTTAGATTTTTCATTTCTGTTTGTAATTTTGTTTGTGTTTTCCTCATTTATGCTCTCAAATCCTCTTGTATTTTACTTGTGGTTCATTCCGTTGTTTCACTTAGCTCCCTAAGCATTCTCATTAGTTCCCTTCTAAATTCCAGGATATACAAGACATTTATAGAATTGTACAAGAAAAAATCCTCCAATCCCATCAAAAATTGGGGAGAAGAAATAAACAGAAGCTTCCTCAAAAAAGAAATACAAATGGCCTTTGGTACTTAGAAAAATGCTCTACATCACTAATCAGCATAAAGTCTCAAATCAATACAACAATGAGATATCATGTCACATCACAGAGACTGGCACACATCAAACAGAACAAGAACAACCAATGGTACTCTCTTTCATTGTTGGTGGGAATGCCGACAGGTATAGCCTTTTTGGAAAACAGTATGAGCATTTTTTAAAATATGACCCAGCAATGCCACTTCTGGGAATATATTCCTAGAGTGCAAAAAAGCACAGTAGAAATGACATCTATATCTGTACGTTCATTGCAGCACTGTTTACAATAGCCAGAATCTGGAAACAACCTGAGTGACTGAGAACAAATGACTGGTTAAAGAAACATTGGTACATCTACACAATGAAATACTATGCAGCTGTTAGGAAAGATGAAGTCATGAAATTGGCTTAGAAGTAGATGATCATAGAGAATGTGAAGTGAAATGAGTCAGAAAGAGGGACAGACATAGAATGACTGAACTCATTTATTGAATCACTTGTATCACTTGTCATCCCATTATTAATTGATTTGCTCAAGCAGGCAACAGTAACGTCTCCATTCATCCCTGTCGCGTGCTATTGTAGCCCAATGACATCTGCTCGCTCCAGGAACACAAAGAGCCTCAAACCGTTTGTTCAGGGTTTTGACAAAGAAGTCTGACCATCTCGTAGGTGGTGGCGATGCATCCTGTTGACATCCTGAGGAATCCAGTCGGTAATATCTCTAGTCCAGTGGTCATCTCTAAATCGCATTACATGTCCAGCCCATCTGATTTTCGACACCTTGGCAACAAGACAGCGTCCCTGATTCTCTATCGTCAACGGAGGTTGGAACTCTGGATTCCTTCTCTCACATGAGTGAACCGTGGTACTCCAAGCATAGCTATTTCGATTCCTCTTTGGGTGATCCAAATAGAATTCTCATTCTGTTTTCATAGGGCCCAGATCTCTGAGGCATATGTTAGTGCAGGAAGAATGGTGGAGTTGGAGTTGAGAAGATGTGCCCAGAGCTGGAGGTTCTTTGTCCTCTCTACAACTTCTTCAACGCTCTTGAAGGAGCTCCATGCCACTCTCATCCCCTGTGCAGTTCTGGTGCCAAGTTGTTCCTCATGTTGAGTTCTCCACCGAGGCACACATAGCTGCTGCATTCAAAGATGTTTGTTCTGTTGAGAACAAATGGAATGTCAGGGACTAGTTTGTTTTTTATGGACATTGTCTTGGTGATATTCAGTCCGACCTTTCCACACTCATGGTTGAAGTCGGCCAGTATTTGTACCGCCTGGCTAATGTTTGGTGTTATGAGAATGATGTCATCAGCAAAACGGAGGTGGTGCAGTTGCCGACCGTCTATCTTCACTCCCATTTCTTCCCATTCCAGTCGTCGCATGACGTTCTCGAGGGTGGCATTAAAGAGTTTCGGTGAAATGGTATCACCCTGCCAAACCCCCTCTCATTATGTCTATGATCACTTCCTTGTAGAATGGTGAGATCCTGGTGGTGAATCCGTAATATAGCTCTTGGAGGATTCTGATGTACTAAGTTTGAATGCCCTATTTGTCTAGGGCTTTGATGACCGCTTCAGTCTCAACAGAATCAAAGGCCTTCTTTAAGTTAATGAATGTTAGACAGAGTGGCACTCTCATAAAACCTCAATGAGCTTGGTCACTGTGTGGATATGGTCAATCATGCTGAGTTCTTTTCGGAACCCGGCTTGCTTGCATGGTTGTCCTCCATCTAGTGTTCTGCCTATTCTATTCAGGATGACTCAACTGAACAGCTTGTAGATGATGGACAACAGGCAGATTGGGCGATAGTTGCCAATGTCGTGGATGTTTCCCTTCTTGTACAGTAGAATGATCCTGCTGATTTTCCATTGGGACAGAACCTTGCATTCAGATAGGTAGCATGTGAAGAGCCAAGCCAGTGTATTGACGATAACTGGTAGCATATTCTTCAGGTGTTCAGATCTGTACAGGTCTGGAATGGGTGCTGTACACTTCTTTACCAACCAAATGGCATGTCAGATTTCAGTGGGAGAGCGTTGGGGACAACATATACAAACTGCGGAATTTGATATGTGGGCTTGTGGAGGTGGCTGTCTAAGACATCTGTGTAGAACTCGTGGATAATCTTCTCCATTGCCCTTCTGGAAGATGTGATCCATCAGGATGTTGGAGGGCAGTCATCTTGATCTTATTATAGTTGGCAAAGGACAGGCGAGCATTACGAATATTTTTCCCGGCTTCTGCCATATTGGCCAACACTGCTGCTCTTCTCTCTTTGAGGTCTTCCTTTATCGCTTCTCTGCACATTTTTGTGAGCTCAGACATTAGCTTGTGGTTCCCTGAGGCTCATGCCAAACCACTTTGGCGAATGAGCTAAAGAGTTTCCGAATCCAGGCATCTTTTTGTGGCTTTCACACTCTCGGCATTCCTCATGCAGTCACGGAGGTGCTGAACCAGTTGATGGTATGCCTCGTCAATGTTGTCAATGATGGCATCTTCCCACGTTACCACAATAGTGCCAAAGAGCTCCCAGTTGGTAGTCATTCTGAAAGTTCTCTTCTTAAACTTTGTAGTCCTTTCTCCCCACTCTGTGAAGTAGAATTTTGCACAAAGGAGACGCTGGTCTGATCCCGTTTGGAATTTTATAACAATAGTGACATCGGTCAGGCAAAACCGATGATTGAATATGATGTGGTCAATTTTGCTGTGGAATTTTCCACCAGGAGACTCCTATGTCCAACATTTAGATTCGACCTTCTGGAACTGTGAGTTACCATGGATGATCTTGGTCGACATGATGAACTCAGACAGTCTTTCACCCTGTTCATTCCATTCTAGGCCATGGGTCCTGATCTGGAGTTCTTCGGCTGATCTTGGTCCTATCTTGGCATTAAAATCACCAACAATGATCTTGTAGAAGGTGCGGTCTTCGTCATAGAACTTCTCCAGCTCAATGTAGAACTTCTTAATTTATTCTTCATCGTAGTTGGATCTTGGTGTGTAGACAACGAAGCTAGAAACTGCTGGCAGTGAGCCACATATATTCAAGTGTAATCATCCGATTCGGGTTGTTAGGCATTTGAATGAATCAGTGCTCATGGTCAAGTTTGTGTTGATAAGGACACCAACAGCACTGATGCCTCTATTGTCGCATATTCTGAGGAACAGTTCTTCTCCAGTGTCAAAAATGGCATGATGTGATTGATGCCTTCTCGTCTCGGTCAGACCAATGATGTCATACTTGATCTTCTGTGCTTGCACCATCAGGTCCTCAATGGACTCTTCCAATGACAGTG
This sequence comes from Sorex fumeus, assembly GCF_029834395.1. Lineage (NCBI taxonomy): Eukaryota > Metazoa > Chordata > Mammalia > Eulipotyphla > Soricidae > Sorex > Sorex fumeus. Next base: position 1,330,338 of record NW_026606163.1, read on the forward strand.
TATGTGCCTTGAAAGTACAGACAGTCATTTTAGTCCTTATTCATTTTGGCAGCCTAGTTCGTCCCTGAGAGTTCAACAGCTTCTCCTTGCTCATCCTTCTTAATGCTGCCATATTGGGGGCTCTTTCAGGATCAAGGGGGATGAGACCCATTGCTTTTACTGTTTTTGGCATATCGAATATGCCACGGGTAGCTTGCCAGGCTCTACTGTGTGGGCAGGATACTCTCGGTAGCTTGCCATACTCTCCGAGAAAGATGGAGGCTTTTAGGGCGGCCTCTAATCGCCCTTACAGGTGTTCCCATGGTTCACACCGTGTTTGAGCTTCATCAAATATGGTGCAGAGAATGGGTATTAAGTATCTTATTACGTGTCTGGAAAGCGGCCTGGAGTGTGGTGATGGCTGGGTAGTGGAGGTAGTGGAGGTTGGCCAATGAGGTATTTATCTGGCACCAGCAGGGTGGGTCTTCTGGTTGTGGTCCCTGAGTCACTGGAGATTGTTGGAAGCAGGCAGAGGATCTCTGTTTCCGGGTCCCATTGAGCCTGGAGTCCAAGGTCACAAAGGTCCACTTTTCCTGATTCTGTGGGGCTTCACTCATGTGTGAAGCTCGCCCTAAGCACCGGGAAAGTGGTCTGGAGCATGATGGCGACTGGGTAGTGGAATTTATTTATGGAATATGAATATAAAATATCATAATATCCTAACACCCAAGGACAGTAGAGACAAGGGCCAGAAAGATTTCCTATAGTTGGAAACCTTCCTTATGAGCTTGGGGAGAAGGCAGCTGGGATAAAGAAGGGATCTCTAAGTCAGCGATAGTTGGAGGTACCGCTTAGGATGGGAGATGTGTGCTGAATATAGATAAAGGACCAAACATGATGGCCTTTCATTATCTGTATTGCAAACCATAATACCCATTGTAGGATAGCATTGGTTTGTCCTTTCTGCCTTACCACAGGGAGCTTAACTTTATTGGGTTGCACCCATTCACAATGCTCCTGAGGCACTCCCATTCCCTGTGTTTATCTGTAAACTCTTTGTTTGTGTTATGCTTCTCCAATAGGTCAATCACCTTTATCTCCTAATCAGACTCTGTTAACTTGTAAATATTGCTTTTCTCTCTCCTTATATCCTTTGCATAATTAATTCAAATCAATGTCCTTTTTGTATAGACACAGAAGACATTTAATGCTATGCTTTTGTAACTTGGGAGTTAATTGACTCCAAATAATATTCACTCCTGGGCATCTGTTTTCTCAACTTAAGCCTCAGTTGCCCTTAGTTCCTAGCATCCCAAAAGCAGGGTCCTGACAAGGGACTGGATGGACCCAGGGCAAGCTGTGAGCTACCCTGGCATCGAAATGGGCCAGGTAAAAAAGCCATAATACTTAACTGTAAGTTAAGAGTATGATCATGGACAAATTCTGTGATGGTCCAAACAGTAACAACTGGAGTAGGACCAGGGCTGGAACAATAGCACAGCGGTAGGGAGTTTGCCTTGCACACAGCCAACATTGCCGACCCAAGTTCGATTCCTACGCCCCTCTCGGAGAGTCCAGCAAGCTACCGAGAGTATCTCGCCCGCACAGCAGAGCCTGGCAAGCTACCCGTGACGTATTCGATATGCCAAGCACAGTAACAACAAAGTCTCCAATGGAGACGCTACTGGGCCCGCTCGAGCAAATCGATGAACAACGGGAGAACCGTGACTGTGACTGTGGATTAGGACCCTGCTAGGGTTAGGAAAGATTAATCTGGCCTGAGCACTGTAATCTGGGATCTATAGTGAGATGTCACCAGGAGAGCCACCCTACAAGCTTAATGTATCTTTTACTGTATCCATACAAAATAACTAATATTGAACTACACTGTCCTCCCATTGTTCATCGATTTGCTCAAGCTTGTCCAGTAACGTCTCCATCGTGAGACTTCTTGTTACTGTGTTTGGCATACTGAATACTCTCGGTAGCTTGCCATGCTTTCCGAGAGGGGCGGAGCAATCGAACCTGGGTCGGCCGGGCTGGCTGCGCACAAGGCAAATGCCCTACCACTGTGCTATCACTCCAGCCACAACTAATTAATATTAAGAAGTAGAATTAACGGGACTGGAGAGATAGCACAGCGGGTAGGTCGTTTGCCTTGCACGCGGCCAACCCGGGTTCGATTCCCAGCATCCCATATGGTCCCCTGAGCACCGCCAGGAGTAACTCCTGAGTGCAGAGTCAGGAGTAACCCCTGTGCATTGCCAGGTGTGAACCCCCCCACCCCCCCACCCCCGCCAAAAATGAAGAAGTAGAATTAAGATGAATGTTTAAATGGTTACTGAAAGGAGAAAAAACCCTAGATGGTATTTTGCCCTTGAGCCATATTTCCTGGCTACAGGAGATCAAGAAGGGCTTTCATATGTTGATTGTGCACCAGACCTAGGTGTGGTTGCTACCCTCAATGCTGGGAGGTTGGGAGACTAGAGAGAGACCAAGGTGGGGCGTCAAAACGCAGAGAGCTAGCAATGCAGACAGGAGGAGACATGAATGAGGGACAGTGTGAGACCGGAATAGCGAGCTTAGTGAGATTGGAACAGGCATGTGGGGAGAATAGAATAAATGGCTACTGATCACCAACCAGCCTGGCCCTCGTTCCCTCCTTTGTCCACCCATGGTATCGGCCGTCCCTGGTGGGCAAGCTGCATTAGACCACTGAACGCAGGCAGCGAGAGACAGACAGCTGTGGGATCCTAGTGGCTTAGTGATTTCACAACACATAAGTAGAGAGAAAGTAGGAAATTGTCTACTATAGAAGAGGGGGGAGGGCAGCTCGGGGCGGGGAGGGATACTGGGGACATTGGTGGTGGAAAATGTGCACTGGTGGAGGGATGGGTGTTTGATCATTGTGTGATTGTAACCCAAACATGAAAGCTTGTAACTGTCTCATGGTGATTCAATAAAATTTTAAAAATGCTAATGTTTTGAGATCATAATGTAACCTTTATATAAGTTCCAGACTTTTCCTTTGTAAAAACTGAAAGGTTATTTCTAATAGACCTAATTAAAAACATTCTCCATTGAAAAAAAAGTATCCAAGATCCTCAACTAGTATCTTTATGTATGTGCACTATGCATCATCCATAGGAAACTATCCTTCCTCTTAGCATTCTAATTTCTACAATCAAGGACCAATTCTCTTGTCTTGTTACTCTACCAAAGATTACTGAATACATCTGGTATTTATGCTCTCCCTCTGATTTACGTCACTTAACATAGTACTCTTCAATTCCATCCATGTTGCAGCAAACTGTATGATTCATCCTTTCTTGTGGATTCATAATGTCACGCACAACCTCTATATCTATCTCTCTGTTGCACTGTAGCACTGTCCTCCTGCTGTTCATCGATTTGCTCGAGCAGGCCCAGTAACATCTCCATTTTTTTTTTTTTTTTGCTTTTTGGGTCACAGTCGGCAATGCACAGAGGTTATTCCTGGCTCAGAAATTACTCCTGGTGGTGCTCGGGGGACCATATGGGATGCTGGGAATCGAACCCCAGTCGGCTGCGTGCAAGGCAAACACCCTACCAGCTGTGCTATCGCTCTAACCCCAACATCTCCATTTTGAGACTTGTTGTTACTGTGTTTGGCATATTGAATACGTCACGGGTAGCTTGCCAGGCTTTGCCATGCGGGCAAGATACTCTCAGTAGCTTGCCGGGCTCTCTGAGAGGGGCAGAGGAATTGAACCCGGCTCACCCGGGCCAGCCGCATACAAGACAAATGCTCTACTGCTGTGCTATCGCTCCAGCCCATCTCTCTGCTCCTGAACATTAAAGTTATTTCCATATCCTTGTTATTTTACTAAGCACTGCAATAAATATAGGTGTTCACGTATCTTTTTAAATATATATATTTTTTTATATTTTGGTAGTTGATGCCAAGAAGTGAAACTGCTGCATCATATGGGAGCCTTATTCTTTTTGGAGAAATCTGCATTGTTTTCCACAGCAACTGGACCATACAAAATGCCACCAGGTAAAGAGACTTGTTTTCTTTTCTTTTCTTTTTTTATCACTTCACCACCTGTGAGTTTAAAATGTGGGTGTATGACACTTGCATTTGGTAGCCAAGAACTGCCCCTCCCCGACACACACACCAGCCTCCTCAGCAGAGGAACAAAGAGTCCAGGGACCACAGACTGATGGTCAAAATGCCCTTTTAATGCGAGCTGTTAGCACACTTAGAGCAGATCTGATAGGGTTCTATGTATAGGACTGCATGTAGGTGTGATTGATCGTTTACAGAAACAATTCTCTTGGGGGCATTAACCTAGGAGACACTCTCTCTCCCAGGCACTATATGCAGCAATTCATCCAGGGGTGGCAAGCATTATATTGCTTTTCTCTTTCCCTAGCTACAAGTAAATATTAAACAATTAAGTTTAATTCTTATTAATACTTGTGGTTATTTGGATAAACACAGTAAGAGATATAGATTCCAAAACTTGAGGACTTGCTCGGGATGCAAGATGCATGCTGAAAGTAGATTATAGACCGAACACGATGGCCACTCAATACCTCTGTTGCAAACTACAATACCCTGAAGGAAAGAGTGAGCAAAAGGGAATGCCCTGCCACAGAGGCAGGGTGGGGGGGGATGGGGTGTGGAGGTGGGAGGGCTACTAGGATTATTGATGGTGGAGAATGGGCACTGGTGGAGGGATGGGTACTGAATCATTGTAAAACTGAAACCCAAGCACGAAAGTTTGTAAGTCTACAACTGTACCTCATGGCGTTTCACTAATAAAATTTAAAAAAACCTTAGTCCCAGACTAGGTCCTCAGGCCAGTTTAGTTCTTCCTTACACATGGGGGTCCTATCTTTAAAGTCATAAAGGCTTACATCAAGACATGCTTTTATGCTTCTAGATTGTCTCATTTCAATGCTTTGCCGCCCCCCCCAGGTCCATCCCAGTCCGGTGGCAGGACCTCCCTTTTGGGGTGTTAATAAGAGTACAGCCTAATATATTAAGGAACCACGTACTCCCTATGGCAACCACAGCTTGAGACGTGTAATTATGATGGATGCCCAAGAGTAGAAATATTTCAAAATCAATTGACTCCCAAATAGTAGAAGCATGGCATTAATGGCCTTTCTATGCCGAGCAAAGAACATTACTCTATAGTAAAATATGAAAAGGCTATAGGAGAAATAGTAAGGCAAATAATTCACTACAAAGTCCAGAGTTACCAGAAAGTTTTGACTTATAAATAACCAAGGCTGAACTTAGGATATGTAACAATGAGAGGTAAAGCACAAAGGAAAAGTTAAGGATCAACTCAATGGATTAGAGGTGCTCATAAGGGCGCTGTATGTTCCTCTGGTGGGGTGAGAGGAAGGGGCAATTCACTGACAAAGCCTAAAGCCTTCCAACAAGCACCAACACTGTTTTTTGCCCCATGTTCTTGGTATTCTCAATGGCATGAGATGACAGCTAGTTATCATTTTAATTTGGATTTCCCTGATAATAATTAACAGACACTTTTTATACACCCATAAACCATCTGTATGTCTTCTTTGGAAAGGGTCTATTCATCTCCTTGGCACATTTATTGATGAAGTTGGTGGATTTGTTTTGTTTTGAGCTTCTAGGTGCTTTATTAGCAGTTGGATACCTTGGATATTTAAGTCATTATCTAATGTATTGTTCTCAAGTGTTTTCTCACATCCAGTAGGGCGCCTTAATATATTAGCCTGTACTCCTATTGTCATGCAAAACTTTAAACTTTGATTTGGTCCTTTTTGCTTATTTTTGCTTTTTTTCTTCTTGTATTTTTCTCTGGAATCAAATTGTTGAGGACACTTTTGATAACCAGATCCTGAAATGTTTTCTCTTTTTCTTCTATGTATTTTATGGATTATGATCTAATCTCTAGGTCTTTAATACACTTTGAATTAACCTATGTGTATGATGTGAGATATGAATCCATTTTTTTCTGCATGTGGTTGTCCAGTTTTCCCACTACCATTTGTTGAAGAGGGTTTTCTTGCTCTACTTCATTCACCAAGCTTCTTATTGTAGATTGATATCCATAGGCTTTAAGATGTATTTCTGTGCTTTCAATTATAGTCCAGAATCAAGAAAGGTCAGGCCTTATTTTAGTACCATGTTTTCTTTAATTGCCATAAATTTACAGTGTAATTTTGTCAGAAAATGCAATAGCTTCCATCTTCTTTCTCATAATGACTTCTGTCATTCAGAGAAATTTATATTCCATGCAAATTTTGTATTGTTTGTTCTGAGGTCTTAAAGAATGTCTTTGGAATTTTGATGAGAATTGCATTAAATATGTATAATTGTGTCAAATTATACAAATTGTATTGTATTAAGTATGTCTGGGTAGAATTGTCATTTTGAGAATGTTAATTCTTCCAATCCATGAACATGGAATATATTTCCATTTCCTTATGTTCTCATCTATTCCTTTCATAAATGGCATAGTTTTCAAGGTACAGGTGTCTCACATATTTTATGTTGATCCTTAGGTATTTGATGTTTTCAGACACTATTTTAAATGCATTGGTCACTTTTATCTCTTTTCTTGTAGATAATTATTTGCATAAATAATATGGGGGATTTAGGTGTATTGATTTTTTAACCCACTTTTTTGCTATACTAGTCTATTTTTTTTTAAAAAAATAGTGGAATCTTTAGGGGTTTCTTATATACATTTTCATGTATGTGAAAATAATGATAGTTTGGCTTGTATCCCTTTGAAATTATTTATTTGTTGAAACAGGTATTTGTAAAATCTTCAGAGTTTTCTACCTATAAGAGCATACCACTTGATATCTGAAAATAGAGGTGATTTCACTTCTTCAAAATTTAGATTTTTGAAGAAATATACATTTTTCTTACCCACTTGCTCTGCCTCTAACTTCTAGTACCCTTTTAAAGAGAAGTGGCAGGAGTGGACGTTGCTTGCCCTGCTCCTGACCTTAGCTCAGTGTTTCATAATCATGTATAATCTCACTGTGTGTTAATCATATAAAATTTTTATTCTGTTGAGTAGTTTTCTCTTGTGTGTAGTTTTATTTAGTATATTTATGTTGAAAAAGTGTTAAACTTCATCAAATGCTTTTTTATATATTTAACATGATCATGCTTTTTTCTTCCATTTTTATTAATGAAAGAAAAAGGTATCACTGTTTTTTATATGTTAAGCCATGCTTGCTTTCCAGTAAAAAATTCCACGTGTTCTTATTTATAATCTTTTTTATGCTAAGTTTATTTTGCTAATATCTTATTGAATATTGATCACTTGACTTCCCGTTAATCGTTGATTTGCTCGAGCGGGTGCCAGTAACGTCTCCATTTGTCCCTATCACGTGCTAGTGTAGCTCAATGGCGTCTATTTGTTCTAGGAACACGAAGAGCCTCAAAGTGATCATTCAGGATCTTGATGAAGTCTGACCATCTGGTAGGTGGGCGGCCACGCAGTCTTTTGACATCCTGTGGAATCCAGTCAGTAACGGTTCTCATCCAGCGGTCATCTCCAAATCTCATTACGTGTCCAGCCCATCTGATTTTTGAAGACTATTAAGTATTTATAAAGAAGGTTTTTCCGTTTTACTTTCTTGTAATATCTTTGTCTGACTTTGTTATAATGATCTTCGGATGTAAATTATGAAGTATTTCCTCCTCTTAAATTTTTTGGAAATTTTTAGAATTGGAGTTAGTTCTCAAAATTAGTTCACTCGTAAAGCCTTCTGGTCAAGAGCTTTTCTTTGCCACAAGATATTTTAAATACAAATTCACTCTTCTTACTAATTATAATCGACCCAAACTTTCTAATTTTTCTTGGTTTTGTTTTACAAAGTTTTGCATTTCAAAGAATCTTTCAACCCTTCATAGTCATCTTTTATGATCCTCTTTATTTACGTAGAATAAGCAAGAATGTTACAATTTTTTATTTTATTGAGAATTCTCATATTTATTCTTCATGCATCTAACTAAACTCTGTCATGTTGAACTTTGCAAATAATCAGTTTTTAGTTTCACTGAATTTTCCCTATGTTCTCCTATTTGCTATTTCATGTGCATCTACTCTAAACTTTACTTCCTTCCTTTCCCTAGATTTCATTTTAGCTTAAGATCTTTATTTTGTCTCTCTGGGATATATTCCCAGGAGTGGTATTGCTGGGTCAAATGGGAGCTCAGTGACATCTGCACTTGTTTGTTCATTGCAACACTCTTTACAATAGCCAGAAACTGGAAGAAACCTGAATGCCCAAGAACAGATGACTGGTTAAAGAAACTTTGGTACATCTACACAATGGAGTACTATGTAGCTGTTAGAAGAGATGAAGTTATGAAATTTACATACAAGTGGTACAATATGGAAAGTATCATGCTAAGCGAAATGAGTCAGAAAGAGAGGGATAGACATAGAAAGATTGCATTCATCTGGGGGATATAAAGTAACAAAATATGAGATTAATACCCAAGAATAGCTGAGATCAGCACCAGGAGCATTACTCCATAACTTAGAGGCCAGCCGGGTATCCTAGAGGAAAGGGCAGTTCAGATAGAGAAGGGAGCACCAAATAAAGGGTGTTTGGAGGATCCTCCCAGGAGGGGAGATGCATGTCGAAAGTAGACTATGGACTGAACATGTTTGCCACTCAATGTCTCTTTTGCAGACCACAACACCCACAAGGAGAGAGAGAACACAGGAGATTGCCCTGCCACAGAGGCGGGGGGGGGGGGATGGGGGGATGGGGGTGGGAGGGATATTATCCATGGTGGTGGAAAATGGGGACTGGTGGAGGGATGGGTATCTGATCATTGCATAATCGAAACCCAAGCACAAAAAATTGTAAATCTACAACTGTACCTCATGGTGTTTCACTAATAAAAAAAAAGATCTTTATTTTGTAAAATATGTTTGTAAATTGAAGATCTTTCTTTTGGAAGATTGGGAAGCTATGGCCAATATTCAAAAAAACCCTGCAGTACCAGAGATTGAATCTGGGACTCCATCAAAATCTGGACTTCAGAACTTTGAGCTATCTCCCATGCCTCCCAAGAACTTTATTTTCATTTTGAGCCTATATTGCCATGAATATCTGCTAAAACTGCTTTTTACTGTGTTCCAGATTGTAGGCATGCTCGCATTTCCATTCCTCTGTGTTTTCTAATTTCTCTAGTAATTTCTTCCTTGATTCACTAGTTGTTTAAAAATGTGTGATTCATTCCCACAATTTTGTGAATTTCTTGAATTCCTTTCTAATTTCCTTTTTTTTGTATATTCTATAGTCATTTTCTTTCTTTTTATCAATGAGGGAGCTGGATTGATAGCACAGCAGTAGGGAGTTTGCCTTGCGCGGAGCCAGCCCAGCTGAGCCGGGTTTGATTCCTCCACCCCTCTCAGAGACCTGGCAACCTACCGAGAGTATTCAATATGCCAAACACAGTAACTAGAAGTCTCACTATGGAGACGTTACTGGGCCCGTTCAAGCAAATCGATGAACAACGGGAGGACAGTGTTTTGTTTTTATCAATGAGAACTGTGGAAAACGTCATGAAGTAAAACTTAACTCTGATAATATACAAAAAGTCTGTTTCTTTTTAGCTCTAGCCCTATCTCTTTCAAATATTTGGTTCACAAAGTAAATTTCAATGAGTTAGGTGTAGCTCAATACAAAACAGTAACTATTTTTAATTTTATTTTTTATATTTTTAACTCATTTTTGTACCAATATAAAATATAGTAGTAATAAGTTTAAAATCACAAAGATAATACTAAAAGGTAAAGGTAAAGGTAAAGGCCCTCCCGTTGATCGTCGATTTGCTCGAGCGGGCCCAGTAACGTCTCCATTGGAGACTTTGTTGTTACTGTGTCTGGCATATCGAATACTCTCGGTAGCTTGCCGGGCTCTCCGAGAGGGGCGGAGGAATCGAACTCGGGTCGGCCATGTTAGCTGCGTACAAGGCAGACGCCCTACCCGGAGAGAAACTTCCTCTGGAAGTTGAAAAAAACCTCTACAGAATTTAGAGTTCCAAAATAGCTACACCAAACAGAATCTGTCAATGCAATTACTATCTATGCAGAGAGATTTCTGGTACTTTCACCTCTGCCATGTCCCTGGATTCTTCCCCACAATTTGTTTTAAAACATTCTAAAGAGGAAATGTAACCTATAATAATATTGATCAAAAGATATAATTAAATCATACTTGTATCTAATTCCATTTTTGTATGTAAAAATTTTAGACATGTTTATTTCTAGAACATACTTTTGCCTTGAGTTAAATTTTAAAAAGCTCCTTGGAGGCCAGCCACACATTCTAGGGGAAAAGGCAGCTCAGATAGAGAAGGGAGCACCAAATAAAGGCTGCTGGGAGGATCCTGCCAGGATGGGAGAAGCATGCTGAAAGTAGACTATAGCCAAACATGATTGCCACTCAATGCCTCTTTTGCAAACCACAGCACCCAAAAGGAGAGCGAGAACAAGAGGGAATGTCCTGCCACAGAGGCAGGGTGGGATGGGGGGATGGGGGGCGGGAGGGATACTGACCTGTGGTGGTGGAAAATGGGTACTGGTGGAGGGATGGGTATTTGATCATTGTATAATTGAAATCCAAGCAAAAAATTTGTAAGTCTACAACTGCACCTCATGGTGTTTCACTAATAATTTTTTTAAAAAATTCATAAAATACAGCAGTAAAAAATCAGGGTCACTAATTAGAAATTCATTATGAATTCCTCAAACTGGTTTTGTTTGCTTTGCTTTTTCTTCTTCTGTTTAACTTAAATCTCATGTTTAGAATCAGCAACTGAACCAATATCTCCATTCAAATAACAATATCATTATTACTATAAACCCAAATGTGGCTGCTATTAGCTTGAAAGTCAAAACTTGAAAGACAAAAGTTTGTGACAAAAATATCCTTGATTTGCTTATGTATTAGCAATATTAGAACATGGAGGAATTCTTCTTCACCCAAACCAGTTTACTCCCAGTTTGTAATTAGAGGTTTATAGGGATGGTAGGAAAAAATAAGTTGAAAATAAAAATCTGGTATGGATGAGGTGAAAGTGCGTTCAGTTTCCAGAGGCTTTGGTTTCATTATCTTTTATTCTGTGGTTTAACACATCCCTAAGAAATGGCAGTCCATTCCTGTAAAACTTCAAGATAATATCATCAAACATCCACCTCTAGGGGACTGTATGACAAAGTTCAGGAGTCTCTCAGGAGGGTTTGGTGTTTGCTCTTTTCCTTCCATCCATAGCTAGACAAGGTTAAACATTAAACACACAAGTGAAATGAAAGCACCCTTGAGGTCTTAGACGCAGAGCAAAGACCAGTGAGAATGAGAGTATCTAAGAAATAAGCATATTGAGAATTAGACAGAGTCTCTATTGCTCGCTGGCTTGCTTGTTTGCAATACCACTCAGCCCAACATCTACTAGTAAAATAGAATATGTCACATGTTTCAATTCTTTCTAAGATTATTGCAAAAAGAATTTAAAAAGGGCTCCTGCATAAGATTGGTAACAAGAGCAGAATATTGGTTACAAAGTTAGAAAAATTTAAATGCCTCACATCACATAAATTCAGAACTGTTCTTTTATCTTCTTGCATAGAAACAGTCTAAGTGGACCACTGAAAGGAAAAATGGTATGTTATTATATGCTACTCTTTAGAATATCATCGTAATTCTATAATGATAAATACAGATGCCATTCCATATCATGAAAAAATACTGATTCAATTTATCAATTGACTGATATTACTGCAGCTATCAGTAACTGTTCCACTTAGCTGTATTAGAAGGCTTGAATAAAATACTTGAGGAAATCTATTTGTTCTGCAAAGCACCATATCAGACTGCTAGCATCAAAGTGGCTTTTTCTGGGGCTGGAGAGATAGCACAGCGGGTAGGGCATTTGCCTTGCACGTGGCTGACCCTGGTTCGATTCCCAGCATCCCATATGATCCCCTGAGCACCGGCAGGAGTTACTCCTGAGTGTAGAGCCAGGAGTAACCCCTGTGCATCACCAGGTGTGACTCAAAAAGCAAAAAAAAGGTGGCTTTTCCTATGCTGTTGGGCTCTTGGGAACTGTATGAATGATTTGTACACAAACTCAGAAAGTTAAAATTGTACATTAAAGCATACAGTCCAGGTCCTTCCCCAGATGTTCATACATCTCCTTTATCCTTCCTTTCCCATGAATGATCTCACCTGTCCTATTTCTAACACTCTCCCACCCTATGAATGCATGAATGATCTCACCTATCTTGTCCCTGACACTCTCCCATACCTGTCTGGTCCCATGCAGTCTACTCACCTCCCATGAATGAAGGCCGGGTCTCATCCCTGCATCACTCTCTAACCCAGGTATGCTTCCCCAAGTCTCCAGCCATGGCCATGTATACGTTGGTGAGATTCTTATGCTCTGTACGTGTCCTCAGACCGGGCTTCCCAACAGTACCCCAGCTGTCTTTTGTCATCCTGTCCCAACTTTCCTAGTCTCCAGCCACAGTCAGGTTCACTTGGATAAGACTTCTGTGCTCAGCACCTTGTCACTACTTGGGTGTCTGAGCCCTGCCTGAATCTGAGCATTTTGGGGCATCTGTCTGGGCACTCAGTCTACCTGATATTGCACACTGAAGAGAGGGAGGGTCTGAGAGGAAGCAAGGAGACAGAGATGGAACTGAGGTCTTCCTTTTATTGCTGCCATGTCCAGTCATCCCATCATCTATTCTGATTGGTTACCTGCTCCAAGGGTGAGATTTAAAGTAAGGGCTAAATTCATCTGGCGTTCCACCCTTCTGCTCCTGCTATATCAAGATGACTGGTGATGAATCATTGAGTAATAAATTAAGATTTTGTGATGAAACATGACAAAAACATTGCAAGTATTCGTGCACTCATGAGGCTCTACACAGCACAAATTTTATCTGAAATCTTGGTTTCATGCAGAGAGAAATTCTCATCTCATTTGTAAATGTTTACAGCTCTGAATTGAATTGTGAATAAAGAATACATAAAGAATCTAGCAATTTACAAACCCCTCAGTACATAATAATACAATCACACTACTAAACCACTGAATGGTTCCAGCCTTCCAGGAAGCATAAGAACAAGTACCACACTATTTTTATATCAAAGTGTGTTGGCATTCAAAGTAAAAGAATGGTTGAATTAAAATGACTTTTATTCTGCAAATGATTCTCAGCCTGCAGATTTGTTAAAGGATGTTCCTAGCGTAATTAAAATAGCTTCCTTAAATCAACATCGTCAAAATGGCAATACTCTCAAAAGCATTATACAGATTCAATGCGATCCCTATAAGGATACCCATGAAATTCTTCAAAGAAATAGATCATGCACTCCTGAATTTCATATGGAACAACAAACGCCGACGAGTAGCTAAAGCAATTCTTGGGAAAAATACCTGGGGAGGCATTACCCTTCCCAACCTCAAACTCTACTACAAAGCGTTAATAATTAAAACAGCATGGTACCGAAACAAAGCCAGGGCCGCAGACCAATGAAACAGGGTGGAATACCCGTACACAAAATCCCAAAAGTATGAACATCTAATCTTTGATAAGGGAGCAAGAAATGTGAAGTGGAACAAGGAAAGCCTCTTCAACAAATGGTGCTGGAATAACTGGACAACCACATGCAAAAAAATGGGCTCAGTCCTCGACCTAACACCATGCACAAAAGTCAGATCAAAATGGATTAAAGATCTCAACATCAGGCCAAAATCCATAAGGTACATTGAAGACAAGGTCAGCAAAACTCTCCATGATATTAAGGGTGAATGGTATCTTTAAAGATGACACTCCACTGACCAGCCAAGTGGAAACAGAGATAAACAAATGGGATTATCTTAAATTAAGAAGCTTCTGCACCTCAAAAGCTACAATAACCAGAATACAAAGACAATCTACAGAATGGGAAAGGATATTTACTCAATACCCATCTGATAAAGGGTTGATATCAAGTATATACAAAGCACTGGTTGAATTCCACAAGAAGAAAACATCTAACCCCATCAAAAAAATGGGCTGATGCCCATTGCCTCTTTTGCAAACCACAGCACCCATAAGAAAGAGAGAACAAAAGGGAATGCCCTGCCACAGAGTCAGTGTGGGATGGGGGGGATGGGAGGATTGGAGGGATACTGGGATCCGTGGTGGTGGGAAATGGGCACTGGTGGAGGGATGGGTATTTGATCATTGTATAATTGAAACCCAAGCACAAAAATGTGTAAGTCCGTAACTGTACCTCATGATGTCTCACTATTAAAAATTTTTTTAAAAAATGGTGCTGGAGCGATAGCACAGTGGTAGGGCGTTTGCCTTGCACGCAGCCAACATGGCTGACCCGAGTTCGATTCCTCCGCCCCTCTCGGAGAGCCCGGCAAGCTACCGAGAGTATCTCGCCTGCACGACAGAGCCTGGCAAGCTCCCCGTGATGTATTCCATATGCCAGACACAGTAACAACAAAGTCTCCAATGGAGATGTTACTGGGCCCGCTCGAGCAAATTGATGATCAACGGGAGGGCCTTTACTTTTACTAAAAAAAAAATGGGGTGATGAAATGAACAGAAACTTTCCCAAAGAAAAAATCTGAATGGCTAAAAGGCACATGAGAAAATGCTCTACATCACTAATCATCAGGGAGATGCAGATCAAAACAACAATGAGATATCATTTCACACCATAGAGAGAGGCCCTCATGCAAAAGAACAAAAGCAACAGGTGTTGGCGCGGATGTGGTGAGAAAGGGACTCTCTTTCACTGCTGGTAGGAATGTCGACTGGTTCAGCCCTTTTGGAAAACAATGTGGACGATTCTCCAAAAATTAGAAATTGAGCTCCCATTTGATCCAGCAATACCACTCCTGGGAATATATCCCAGAGAGGTAAAAAAGTATAGTTGAAGTGACATCTGCACTTGTTTGTTCATTGCAACACTATTTACAATAGCTAGAATCTGGAAAAAAACTGAGTTCCCGAGAATAGATGACTGGTTAAAGAAACTTTGGTACATCTACACAATGGAGTACTATGCAGCTGTTAGAAAAGATGAAGTCATGAAATTTACATACAAGTGGTATTACATGGAAAGTATCTTGTTAAGCGAAATGAGTTAGTAAGAGACGGATAGACATAGAAAGATTGCATTCATCTGGGGGATATAAAGTAACAAAATATGAGATTAATACCCAAGAATAGCTGAGATTAGCACCAGGAGGATTACTCCATAGCTTAGAGGCCAGCCGGGCATTCTAGGGGAAAGGCAGCACAGATAGAGAAGGGAGCACCAAATAAAGGGTGTTGGGAGGGTCCTCCCAGGGGGGGAGATGCATGTTGAAAGTAGACTATGGACTGAACATGTTTGCCACTCAATGCTTCTTTTTCAGACCACAACACCCAAAAGGAGAGAGAGAACAAAAGGGAATGCCCTGCCACAGAGGCAGGGTGGGATGGGATGATGGGGGTGGGAGGGATATTATCCATGGTGGTGGAAAATGGGCAATGGGGGAGGGATGGGTATTTGATCACTGTATAATCGAAGCCCAAGCACAATAATTTGTAAATCTACAACTGTCCCTCATGGTGTTTCACTAATAAAAATTTTTTTTTTAAAAAGTGGAGCTTTAGGTAAAAAGTCAACGGTAATGAAGAAGTTTAATATAATTGCGTAAAATTGTAATGGGGGAAAGTAATGCCGCCTTGTATTATAATTAAAAGAGTCAGTAGCATTGCACTGTCCTCCCATTGTTCATCGATTTGCTCGAGCGGGCACTAGTAAGGTCTCCATTGTGAGACTTGTTACTGTTTTTGGTATATATTTGTTTTTGGAATACTCCTGGGGAGCTTGCTATGCCAGGCTATGCCATACAAAGAGTCAGTAAAACAGACAAAAATAAAATGGGGGTTGTGGGGGTAATAGGTAGTTGCAGGAGAGAAGTCACTAAGTTCGTAAAATGGTAGAATCGCTGTGAGCAAAGAGCAAGCCTCAAGGAAGAGCGAGCTCAATTAGTTCAGTCATAGGAGAAAAAGAAGAATGTATAGAGACAAATAAAGGAAAATAAGAAGTAATGGGGGCGCTTGGAATTCTCTTTTGGTTGTTTGCTTTCTCAAGGAAAGAAAGTGCAAGGTCCTCTGCTGAGATGGACCTGATGGAGTTCATGTTAGAGATTTGAGATAAAAGAATGGGATAACAACCCCTTAGAAGAATGGGAGCATGGCCAGATTTAGGAAATATAAAGTGAATGTTGCAGCCTCTAGAGCGCTCTTGGGGATTCGAAGTGAGGCAGGTCAGGACGGTTGTGGGCTTTTACTCCAGCTGCATTCAGAGTGTGAGGGCAGGTGCGATCTAGGAGAAGGACTGGATCTGAGCAGGACGTGGTGTCATGGGGAAAGACAATGCAGCAAGGGTGGAGCATGTTTGCCTGTTGATTGTGATGAACGTAGATTTCATTTGCGTGGAGGATAAAGAAATAGTCAGTATAAGTATCTCATAATTTTATCATTCCACGTACTGAAATAGTACTAATAATGATTTTAAAATCGGTGCATATTATGTATGTGTATTTATGATTTATTATTAGAAAAACTGGACAAGAAGGTGTCATGTCTTCAGATTACACTAAAATAAAAGTTTTTGAAAATGTGTGGACAAGTCTGTATCCCAAGAGAAGTGAAAATGGTTTGTTTACTCGGAGAGTCTGGCAAGCTACCAAGAGTATCTCGCCCACATGGCAAAGCCTGGCAAGCTACCCGTAATGTATTTTATATGCCAAACACAGTAACATCAAAGTCTCACAATGGAGACGTTACTGGGCCCGCTCGAGCAAATCAATGAACAACAGGAGGACAGTGACAGTGACAGTGACTTTAATGGTAGAATTTCTTTTCTTTGTATTGATGCTCAATTCATGTCATTAAGTATTAATTGAGTGATGATATGGGGTGTATTAATCTCCTACTACCATTATGTTACTGTCAATATCTTCCTTCAAGTTCCATTAGCAATTGTTTTAAATATTTTGATAGTTTATCTTTAGGTGCATATGTAATTAGGAGTGTCAGGGTTTTTTTTAAATAACTGTCACTGTCACTGTCCTTCCGTTGTTCATCGATTTGCTTGAGTGGGCCCAGTAACATTGTGAGACTTGTTATTGTGTTGGCATATCAAATACGTCATGGGTAGCTTGCCAAACTTTGCCGTGTGGGCAAGATACTCCCAGTAACTTGCTGGGCTCTCCGAGAGGGGCAGAGGGATCAAACTTTGGTCAACCTTGTGGGCCACGTGCAAGGGAAACGCCCTACCCTCTGTGCTATCATTCCAGCCTGTTTATTAAAAAGCCATGATTTACAAAGTTACTGATAGTTGCGTTTTAGGCATACAATAACTAAACACCAATGTCTCTATCAGTGTCAATTTCCCTCCGCCAGTGCTCCTAGAATCCCTTCACCTACCCCCCATAATACCCCCACCTGTCAACCTGACAGGCCATTACAAATTTGCTGCTTAGATCTCATACTTTCAGTTCTGTTGACTCTGTGTTTTGGGTATATGGATATACCTCTCACTCATATCACTGGTATAAATGAAGCCCAGTGCCTGTTAACTCCTTACTTCTTGTCCTCTTCTTCCTCCTTGATTTCTTTCCTTCTCTGTGTGTCTCCTCTCTAAATTCTGGGCTCAAGTGTGATATAAGCATCTTCCCTTTAATAAAGTACATTTCCTCATCCAATATTCTATAATTGCATACAGAAGTAAGATCATCCTGTGTTTTTCTTTCTTCTTTTGGCTTACTTCACTCAGTCTGATAGCTTCCAGTTCCAACTAAGTTGCAAGAAATTGCATGAATTCATAATTCCTTGAAACTGCATGGTCTTCCATTGTGTATTAGTCACATCTTAATAATCCATTTATCTGTCTTTGAACACCTAGGCTGATTCCATATTTTAGCTATAGTACTAAGTGCAAGAATGAATATGTCCTTTTTTCTTATGCATGTACATATGTCCTTTTGAGAGACTATTCTTAAGCCCTGGAAATAGAATGTATCAACACATAACTACTATTTTTTTCAACTATATAGAGTAAAATTTATTTAAAATGTTACATTGTACTTTTACTATTAATTTTCTAGGTAACTATTACAAAGAGCAAAAAGACAAACATTGTCTTTCTATAAGACGCATTTTTGTAAAGAATTGCTTAATTTTATGCTCTGTATTTATTAGACACAGGCACTGTGGCACTGTATTGTAACACTACAAGAGAGAACTAATTTATTATTAATAGAGTTTTATGCAGACATGTATTCATGACATCAGTTTGTCCTCTTTAACTGTACCTCTGGGCACCATGTGAATCATTTATGATCTGACTAGCTACCTCTGAAATGAAAAGATTGCCAATTCACAAAGCAGACTACAGCATATGGAGACACACAAAAACACTATATAAACACATTTATTTTCACGAGAATCAATTTATCATTTAGTAGAATAATAAATAGTGAAAACACCAGCTCTATTAGTTAGGAGAGGTCTTCTAAGATCAACAGATTTTAACCTTAAATCCTGGAGATAGTTGTCTTGGATCATTATGCTTGGTTATAGAGTGTATCTTGATAAAATACTAGAGAGATAATAAGTAAAACTCTTGGTGACAGTTATAAAATCGAAGTTAAAAGACCCAACTATGATAGGTCATTACTAGAATGGAAATAATCTAAATATATGTAAGCAGGTAAGCAAACCATTCTCACAAAGTGAGAATGTAATGTTGACCAAATTAACACAAAATACCTCATTGAGTGCTATTTTCACAACTCACAAAATATAGGAGACATTTAAATACACCCTGTGAAGTGAGAGTTACAGTTTAATTGCCATAAATTTAATTAAGTATAACTACTGTTTTTGATACATGCCATTCTCTCTGGTGTCAAATGGTATATCATTGTGGTCTTTATTTGGATTTTTCCAATGATAAATGATGCTGAGCATTTTTTTTCATGTGCCTAGTAGCCATCCTACTGTCTTCCTCTGAGAATGGCTTATTCATTTCTTCTCCCCATTTGCTGATAGAATTTTCGCATTTTTTGTTGCTGTTGGTCTTTGTGAATATTTAATATATTACTAATATGGAGGATCTCCCAGAAGAGAACAACACCTGTACAAGCGATTAGAGGCCGCCCCAAAATCTTCCATCCCTCTCAGAGAGTCTGGCAATCTACTGAGAGTATCTTGCCCACACGGCAGAGTCTGGCAAGCTACCCATGGTGTATTAGATATGCCAAAAACAGTAGCAATAATGGGTCTCATTCCCCTGACCCTGAAAGAGCCCCCAATATGCCATTGGGCTTTGCTAGCACGCAACAGGGATGAATGGAGTCATTACTGGTACCCACTCGAGCAAATCGATGGATCAACGGGCTGACAAGTGACAAGTGATTACAGATATGAAATCTTTATCTGTTTGAGGCGAATGCAAATATTTTCCCATTGAGTTAGCTGTCTTTAAGTTTTAGTCCATGATTTTCTTTGTTTTGTTTTGCCATGAAACACAAAACAAAACTTCATGTAGTTCCATTTATTTTGAAATTCATTTAGTTCCATTTATTTTTTAATTTTTTTTGCATTTGCTCAGTTATCAGAATATTGAAGGCACCTTTGAGGCCCAAATATTGAAATATTCTGCCTATATTTTCCTCAATGTACTTAATAGTTTCTAGGTGGATCTCAAGGTCTTTGATCCACTTTGAATTGACTTTTATGTGAGATGTAGATATGGATCCAGCTTTATTTTCTTACATGTAGTTGTCCAATTTTGCCAGCACCATTTGATGAGGAGGCTGTCTTTAGGTTTGTGAGTTTTTGATGTATTGATGAACACAATGAACCCTGTTCCTTATAGCCTTTTTTATTTGAAATTTTTGTTGTCTGGCATAGATATGGCCACCCCAGTCTTTGTTTATTTGTTAGTTTGTTTGTTTGAGGGTCACCCTTAGCAATGCTCAGTGGTTACTCTCATGACTCTGTGTTCAGGGATCACTCCTAGCGATTTTCAGGAGAACATATGGTGTAATGGTGATTGGACCACGTTGGGTACATACAAAGCAAATACCCTACCCACTGTTATTATTATTATACTCTTCAACCAGATTTTCAAAGTCAATATTTGCCTGTAGGACTATTTTTCAGCCTTTTACTTTGAATCTGTGTTTACCTTGACTATTTAGAGGTATCTATTGTAGGCAGCAGAAAGTTAGGTTGAGTTTTCTGATCCATCCTGCCACTCTGTGACTTTTTGTTGGTGAGTTCAGGGCATTTGCATTGAGTGAAATAATTGAGATGAGCAAATGTATTTGCCACCATTTGTTAAAAAGTTATGAGTGTTTTTTGAAGTTTGTCTCATCTTTTAAAGAAACTCTAATGCTCTTGCAAACCTGCCTTCAATGTTATGAATACCCTAAGCTATTGCTTGTCCATAAATATTTTAATTATTTCTTAAAATATGAATGATCTAACTGGATAGGGTGTTCTCGGTGGAATTTTCATTTCATTGAGTTTTATCCCATCATTCTTTTTTATTTTAATTTTTATTAGTGAAACATCATGAGGTACAGTTGTAGACTTATAAATTTTTGTGCTTGGGTTTCAATTATACAACGATCAAATACCCATCCCTCCACCAGTGCCCATTTCCCACCACCACGGATCCCAGTATCTCTCCCACCCCCCATCCCCCCAACCCACCCTGCCTCTGTGGCAGGGCATTTCTCTCTGTTCTCTCTCTCCGTTTGGGTGTTGTGGTTTTCAAAAGAGGCATTGAATGGCAATCATGTTTGGTCTATAGTCTACTTTCAGCATGCTTCTCCCATCCTGGGAGGATCCTCCCAACACCCTTTATTTGGTGCTCCCTTCTCTATCTGAGCTGCCTTTCCGCCTAGCATGTGCGGCTGCCTGCAAGCCATGGAGTGAACCTCCTGGTACTTATCTCGGCTATTCTTGGGTGTTAGTCTCCTATTTTGTTACTTTATGTTCCCCAGATGAATGCAATCTTTCTATGTCTGTGCCTCTCTTTCTGACTCATTTTGCTTAGCATGATACTTTCCTTGTAGTACCACTTATATGTAAATTTCATGACTTCATCTTTTCTAACAGCTACATAGTACTCCATTGTGTAGATGTACCAAAGTTTCTTTAACCAGTCATCTGTTCTTGGGCACTCGGGTTTTTTACATATTTTTGGCTATTGTGAATAGTGCAGCAATAAACACAGAAGTGCAGATGTCATTTCAACTGTACTTTTTTGCTTCTCCAGAATATATTCTGAGGAGTTATCCCATCATTCTTTTCTGGCCCTTTGAGTCTCATTTGATAGATTTGCTATAAATCCTATGGGAGTTCCTTTGTATATATTTCCTTGTTTGATCTTGATGCTGGGACTGGAGCGATAGCACAGTGATAGGGTGTTTGCCTTGCACGCAGCCAGCCTGGCCAAGCCGGGTTCGATTCCTCCACCCCTCTGAGAGCCCAGCAAGCGACTGAGAGTATCGCGCCCACACGGAAAAGCCTGGCAAGCTACCCGTGACTTATTCAATATGCCAAGCACAGTAACAAGTCTCAAAATGGAGACGTTACTGGACCTGCTCAAGCAAATCGCTGAACAATGGGAGGACAGTGGGACAGTGTATGACAGTGTGATCTTGCTGCTATCAGGGTTCTGTTTCTGTCTGGTTTTGGTCATTCTGATTACAATATATCTTAGAATTTTTCTATTTGGACTTATTTTCTCTGGTGCCCTTTGAGTCCCTTGAATAGAAGTGCTTGCACTCCTTAACTATTCGAGGATATTCTCATCTGAGATTAATTTAACGATTCAGGGACTCCAATGAATCTTATATTGGTCATCTGAACTAATTCCATAGTTCACTTCTTTTCGAACATTCTTCCATATTTTTTGTTTTGTAGTGGTTTCCTGAATCTAATGTTGTAGCTCACTGAGCTTTTCCTTAGCTACTATTTGTTGCTGATGCCCTTAAGTCTTAAATTTTACCTACTATACTCCATTTCTCTCATCTAATTGCAGTTATCTCAATTTTTGCTCTCATACTTTCCTGTGGGCTGGAGCTTGCACACAGCTGACCCAGGCTGACCTTGGTTCGATTTTTCCACCCCTCTTGGAGAGCCCGGCAAGCTACCAAGTTCGCGCCCCCTCGGCAAAGCCTGGCAAGCTAACCGTGACATATTCAATATGCCAAGAACAGTAACAAGTCTCACAATGGAGATGTTACTGGTGCCCACTCGAGCAAATCGATGAACAACAGGAGGACAGTGCTACTTCCCTGTACCATAATTTCTTTGAGCTCATTGAACATCCTGATTGGGGCCAGAGAGATAGTCCAGGAATTGAGACACTTGCTTGCATGTGTCTTACTCTGATTTGATTTTCAGCACCATCTATGATCCTGTAAACTCTTCCAGGATGGATCCCTGAGCAGATTCAGAAGTAAGCCCTGAGCACAGCCAGATCTGTCCCCAAAACAAACCAAAAACCAAAATACAGTCCATAAACATCCTCATCGTGTTGGCTCTGAAAGGCTATAGAGCTGGTTGGTACTGGCAGAGATTCCTATGCTATTCCCTTCACTTAGTGGGCCTGGTGGGTTTCTACACAGCTTTTTCACTGTGTCTGCCGTGCTATGAGAGTGAATCTCTGTAGTCCACCCTCATGGTAATCTGTGAGGGTTAGGCTGGGTGTCGTCTTTTCCTTTCCTGCTCATCCTCTCCTGGCAATAGGAGGATAAGTGTGCACAATGTAAGGTGTGATGAGTGAATCTGCTATGCACAGTCATGAGGCTCAGAAGCAGGGAGTTGAGTTACGTGTATGGAACGTGGATGTGGGGTTGCAGAGGGCAGGCACAGGGGCTACTAGGATGTGAGGTGGAAGGGAAGGGAAACCACTTCCAGCTCTGAAAAAGACCAGGAGGTCAGCCTCACCGGGAAAATTAAGGAGCAAGCAGTTTCTGGGGTGCAGATATGGGCCTGCAGAGATTGCAGGGACATTTTACTTTATATTTTAATCTCAGAATCATTGAGAGAGCTCTTTCTAAATTTTTGACTCACAGAAAAGTGATAAATGTAACAAACTCTGCCTTATATATAATAGTAGAGAAAAATCAATATAACTGCCCCCAAATTTGTGGTTGTTCATAGAACCAAAATATTTGTCCTCTAGTTTTATTAGACACAATAAGGTCTCTAAAATCTCCAGGTTACTTCACAGAGCATTAATAAATTACTTTGGTGTGGGTAGGATTTATTTACTTTGGGGGTGTTTAGGGCACACCTGGCAGTGCTCAGGGCACACTCCTGGCTCTGCTCAGGGGTCACTGCTGGCAGGGGTAGGGCACCATATGGGGTGCTGAGGATTGAACCCAAGTCAGCCATGTGCAAGGCAAAATTCCTATGCACTTTACCATTCCTCCAGCCCCAATATTCTATTTTTTTTATCCCATGGCACAACTCTTCTAAATGCCTTTAAAGTCCTCTGTCTGCTAGTTGGTTCTATGAGAATATTCTCATGCTGGTTCACTGAAACGTTGAAGAATGTACCCATTTATTGTGAGTCCATTTTAGTATTTAATATTGAGCCATACATGAAGAATTGGAATGAGAGATAACAAAAGCCCTTTAAAGGAAAGGTGTTCTTCCTCTAAAAATTAAAGAGCCAGGAGAAATCCCTGTGCATTGCCAGAGGTGACCTAAAAGGAAAATTAATTAATTAATTTTAAAAAATTAAAGAAAGCCAGGGAGATGGCCCAAAAGGCTGGAGTTTTGTGTGCGGTAGCCCCAGCACACATGGTTCCCTATCCCATCCTTGCAACCACCAGCACAATGAGTTGGGATGCCTGAGCACAAACACCAGTAAACAAGGAAATAAAAAAACCATTGTATTATTGTACTTGCATCTCAGGGTCTATCCTGGTATTGTAAGCTCTGAAAGATGGAACTTCCAAGACAGAAGACCTAGAGGATACTGAGGGGGGACCTAGGTCTTTAAAGTTCTCTACTAATCAACAATTTCTTCACCTTCCTAGCCAGAACTTTAGTCTTACTCTGAGATGGGGTACGTAATGCAATTAGAAAGCATTCCTATAGCATCCATCCAGACACACGCTTTTCTTGAGTTCACCAGCTTCTAATAGCATGTTCCTGACTGATGACAGCCTTGTTCTGTCATTCTCCTCTCTCTTTAGCAAGGTGCCTGGGGCTTCAGTCCCCCCCCACGTGGTAGTGGCAATAGGCTGAGAACAAAGACTTCAGAGTCAATGAATCAGTTCTCAGTTCGTTTTTTGTGCCCTATAATTAAGATTAGGTATGATTAGTGAAACTGCTGAGGAAATGTGTCAGATCTAGGAACCATTCTCACATTTAAGAGATTAGTACCAGGAATTTTGCTCCATGACTTGGAGGCCAGCCACAAGTGCAAGGGGAAAAGGAAGCTCAGATAGAGAAGGGAGCACCAAACAAAGGTTGTTGGGAGGATCCTACCAGGATGAGAGATGCATGCTGAAAGTAGACTATAGACCAAACATGATTGCCACTCAATGCCTCTCTTGCAAACCACAGAACCCAAAAGGAAAGAGAGAGAACAAAAGGGAATGCCCTGCCACAGAGGCAGAGTGGAATGGTGGGGAATAGAGGGTGGGAGGGATGCTGGGACCCGTGGTGGTGGAGGATGGGTGTTGGTGGAGTGATGGGTACTTGATCATTGTATAACTGAAACCCAAGCACAAAAATTTGTAAGTCTATAACTGTACCTCATGGTGTTTCACAAAAAATAAAATTAAAAATAAAAAAATAAAAGATTACAGTACAGGAAGATAAGATGTGATTTCTTTGCTACCAAAAGTTTTTAACATGAAGCATCTTTCTAGTAATAAAGGAATCTGCTGTAAAAACTGAAGTTAAACTACTAAACACTAAATTCTTTTCAGTGGACCAATTTAGAGTCAAGGGTAATTACTTTCCATCTCCCCAAATCCTATGAATTTCAAATATTCTTTATTGCTCATCGTATGGTACATACTTGACATGTATGAGGCCCTGGGATTTATCCCCAAGTACCAAAACATCTCCTCTATCTCTGTGTGAGATTTCATTTTAAAGAAAGAAGTCCTTACTATTTTTACTTCCCTTTCTGTAAATAAACCTGTCCTTGTAATGTTTTAGTTTTCTCAGATTCTTCTCTACAAAAGAACATCCTGGTTAAACTCTATTTTGGAGAACTGTGTTAATAATAACCTTATCCCTGCTCTCACCTGTTTCCTTCCGCTAAACACAGTAGTTATGTCCTATTTCTGCCACCAGAAGGAAGCATACTTTCACGCATTATTGTATCAGCGATTTTATTTTATTTGCATAGGATCCGACACCAGTGTAGTTCAGGGGACCCAAGTCCATTTCTGGCGATACTTGCCCGGTGATTGAGCCTGACTTGCCCGGTGATTGAGCCTGACGGTCTGATGTCTTATCCCTAGGGCCAGTGCTGGGGTTCATATATATGTTTATATGCCGGTCTGATGTCTTATCCCTAGGGTTAGGAAAACTACATTAGGGCTGCTCAGTGGACCAAGTGTTGCCAGTAATAGAACACAGGACTTTTCACTCTAACACTTACACTCTCTCCCCTACACTATTATCAATTTTCAAGTGCCAGCAGTGCTTCTTCTTTATTCCAATTTTTCTAAAGTACTTCTTATATTTCTATTACAATTTATGCAAATGAATGTGTATTTTTATCTTTTTTTATTTTTGCTTTTTAGGTCACACCCAGCAATGCTCAGGGTTACTCCTGGTTCTGCGTTCAGGAATTATCCCTGACGGTGCTTGGGAGACCATATGGGATGCCGGAGATTGAACCCAGGTCATCTGTGTGCAAGGCAAACGCCCTACCTGCTGTGCTATCACTCCAGCCCTTTATCATTATTTTTTGAAGAAAAATTTCGTTTCCAAATCCACTAAGACATGCTGTTAGCTCCCAGTCACCCTTTCAGATTCCCTTCGACTTGAGTTCACCAAAAACTCCCGCTTACTCTTGTGATCCCTAGACAACAGGGCCCATGGGCCAGAGTCCAGGTAGAAGCTATTTGCCAATGCTCAGCTATTTCAACCTTTCAGTGACTGGTAGAGTTACTGCCTCTGCACTCAGGGATAGCCCCTGGCAAGCTAGAAGGACCATATAGGGTACCTGGCATCAAACTCAGATTGGGAACATGCAAAGCCAATACCTTAGCTACTGTATTATCTCACCAGACCATGTATTTATTACTTTCCTGTTGGAGTTCCCACTGGCAAAGCTCCAAAACATACTGGACTGCTTGCACTGTGAAAATGCTCCCAGGACCAGGACAGGGGGTGATGGAGTGGTTCCGGGGAGGGATGAAATTTCCAGGAGATTACCAAGGAAGTTAGTATTCTAGAAGGAGATAAAGATGACCACTATTGGCTGAACTCATCCAGAATCCTTTCTCGCTGTGAGAAAGGATTTCATTTCATTTCATTCACTGATAATGAACTGGAAGTTCCCACCTCCAGACTACTACAGCAACATGAAGAAATGGCGCAAATCCACACCACGAGAAATGGATGAAGAAAGGAGCCCAGAACCATTAATAGGGAATAACAACAAATACAATCTCTCCGAAAAAGAATTCAGAGATGAATTAAATGTTGAGTATTTTTAATTAACTCAAAGAAACAGTGGAACAGGCACTCAGTAAATTAAAGGAGAACATGAAAGAAACAGTGGGACGGACAGCCAATAAAATACAGGAAGAAATGAGAGCAGAAATAAGAAAGCTACAAACAGAAGTGTCACTAATAAAGGACTCAGTAGGTGAAATTAAAAACTCAGTGGGTGCCCTCAACAGTAGAACAATAAGAGCCAAATACAGAATCAGTGAGCTTGAAGATGAGCTGCAGAAAGCATACAGGTAACAACATACAATGGGAAAGACCTCAAAACAGCACTAGAGCGAATCACAGATCTAGGGGATGAACTCAAGAGGAACAACATAAGAATCATCGGAGTACCAGAAGGACAGGGAGGCAAGCCCAGTGAAGTAGAAACAGTTAAAGATATCATTGCTGAGAAGTACTCAAAGCTGGAGAATGCATGCCTCAAGATACAAGGAACCCAAAGGGGACCAGCTAAAAGAGACCCTAATAAAAAGACTCCAAGACATATTATAATAAGAATAATGAATACCACAGATAGAGATACAATACTGCAAGCAGCAAGGTCAAAGAAGGAAATCACATACAAAGGAGCACCCCTTAGATTTATAGCAGAATTATCAGAGGAAACCATCTGAGCCAGAAGACAATGGTCGTATATAGTGAAAAAACTCAATAAAATGAATGCCTCAACAAGAATACTCTATCCAGCTAACCTCAAACTCAAAGGAATGATACATCATGTCACAGATAAACAGCAGCAAAGGAACTTCATAGACTAAAAAACCAACCTTAAAAGAAGGACTAAAGGGGCTACTGAAAGACAAGACAAACCCCACAAGCACAACAAACCTCTACAGGAAGATAGCATAAAACCCCATGACAATAATTTCTCTCAATGTCAATAGTCTAAAATGCACCAATTAAGAGACACGGAGTGTGCAAAATAGATTAAAAACTGAACCCAACATTCTGCTGCCTACAAAAAACAGTCAGAGCAAACAGAGACTCAAAGTTAGAGGATGGAAAACAATCCTTCAAGCAAACAACTCTCTCAAAAAGGCTGGGGTGGCTATATTAATATCCAACAACATAGATTTCAGGCTGAAAAAGATTAGAAGCAAAGGCCATTTTTTAATAATCAAGAGATATGTACAGCAGGAAGAAGTTACACTCCTAAACATATATATGAACCAAATGAGGGACCAGCAAAATATCTTTAAAAAGCTGCTAGTAGACTTCAATGACGACATTGGCTGCAACACAATAGTAGTTGGAGACTTCAACACCACCCTATCACCTCTTGACAGATCAACAAAACTAAAACTCAGCAAGGAAGTACTGGCTTTGAAGGAAGAAATGGAAGAGAGAGGTATAATAGTTGATTGGGTATCAGGCACAAGATGCTTCATACCCTAGTGTATATTTCTCTAGTGTATATTTCCCACCACCAATGTCCCCAGTTTTTCTCTACCACCACCCATTCCCACCTCCTCTCTCCTCTGTCTCTATGGCAGGCACCTCTCTCTCTCTCTCTCTCTCTCTCTCTCTCTCTCCCTCTCCCTCTTCCTCTCTTCCTCTCCTTCTGGGCATTGTTGTTTGCAATACACCTATTGAAAGGTTATCATATATATATATATATAATTACCGCACCATAATTGATAGGATTCAAATATGGTTTGAACCTTGGGAACACCTACAAGGGTGATTAGAGGCCGCTGTAAAAGCTTCTATCCCTCTCGGAGAGCCTGCAAGCTACCAAGAGTATCCCGCCCACACAGCAGAGCCTGGAAAGCTGTCTGTGGTGTATTCGATATGCCAAAAACAGTAAATACAATGGGTCTCATTCCCCTGACCCTGAAGGACTCAGCATTATGGTAGCGATAAGAAGTATGTGGAAGGAGAGGCTGATAAAATCTTAAGGCCGAACTAGGCTGCCCAAATGAAGAAAGACAAAATGGATTGTCTGTACTTTCAATGCACATACGCTGGCATCAGATGCACCCATTGAGGACCTGATGGTAAAAGCGTGAAAGATCAAGTACAACATCATTGGTCTGACCAAGACGAGAAGGCATTAATCACATCATGCCATTTTTGAAACTGGAGAAGAACTGTTCCTCAGAACATGCGACAAAAGAGGCGTCAGAGGTGTTGGTGCCCTTGTCAACACGAACTTGGCCATGAGCATTGATTCATTCGAATGCCTAACAACCCAAATAGGATGATTACACTTGAATAGATGTGGCTTACTGCCGGCAGTTTCTATCTTCATCGGCTATGCACCAACATCCAACTACGATGAAGAAGAAATTGAGAAGTTCTACACTGAGCTGGAATATCGTAGGGGGAATGCTTTTAGTTTATTCCCATGGGCCGTGGGCCTGTGAAAGATGGCTTTGACTATATTGAGGAACTTTCCTTCAGTGCCCATTTTGCTGAGAGTTTTCATCATAAATGAGTGCTGGATTTTGTCAAATGCTTTCTCTGCATCTATTGAATGATCATATGGTTTTATTTTTTATTGATATTATGGATTATGTTGATTTACTTGCAAATGTTAAACCCTCCTTGCATCCACAGAATGAATCCCACTTGGTTATGGTCTTTTTGATCTTTTTGATCAGTTGTTGGATTATATTTGGTAATGTTTTGTTGAGGATATTCACACCCATGTTCATCAAGGATATTGGCCTGTAATTTTCTTTTTTTGTGGTGTCTCTGTTTGCTTTTGGTATTAGGGTGATATGTGCTTCATAGAAACTGGGAGTGTTTCTGTTTCTTCAATTTACTGTAAAAGTTTGAAATTATCTGGCAATAGGTTCTCTTTAAATGTTTGGATGAATTTGCTACTGAATCCATCTAGACCTGGGCTTTTGTTTGAGGGAAAACTTATGATTACAGTTTCAATTTCCTTGATAGTAATAGGTCTATTAAGTTATTCCAAATCTTCTTGACTCAGCCTTGGGAGGATATAGGAATTCAGGAATTTATACATTTCTTCTAGTTTCTCTTGTTTCGTGGCATACAGACTAACAAAGTAATCTCTGAGGATCTTCTGAATTTCTTTGATTTCTGTTGTGATGCCCTTCTTTTCATTTCTGATTCATTTTATTAGGGTTCTCTCTCTCTCTTTCGTTGTGAGTCTTGCTAGTACTTTATCAATCTTATTTATTTTCTTAAAGAACAAGCTCTTTGTTTCATTGATCTTTCAGATTGCTTTTTGGACTTCAAAGTCTTAATTTCCACTCTACGGTTTATTATTTCTTTCCTCCTACCTGTTTGGGTTCCTTTTGTTGGTCTTTTTGTAAGATCTGGAGCTGTGAAGTCAACTTTTTTATGTGGGCCCTTTCTTCCTTCCTGAGAAATTCTTGCAGAGCTATAAATTTTCCCCTTAACTCTGCTTTAGCTGTGTCCTGCAAGTTCTGGTAGTTCATGTCTTCATTTTCATTTGTTTCCAGAAATCTTTTGATTTATTCCTTGAGTTCCTCTCAAACCCACCCAATCAACATTGAGCTGTTTGATTTCAAGATGTTTGATTTGATTCTCCCTGTCTGTGTGTAATTAACTTCTATCTCCTGTGCATTGTGGTCTGAAAAGATAGTTAATAGAATTTCTATCTTCCCAATTCTACTGAGGTATGTTTTGTGACTCAGTATATGGTCTATTTTGGAAAATGTTGCACTGGAAAATAATGTGCATTCAGTTTCTTTGGGGGGAGGATAAAAAGTCCTGTATACATCTATTAGACCTCTCTCTTCCATTTCTTCCTTCAAAGTCAGTACTTCCTTGCTGAGTTTTAGTTTCGTTGATCTGTCAAGAGGTGATAGGGTGGTGTTGAAGTCACCAACTACTATTGTGTTGCAGCCAATGTCATCATTGAAGTCTACTAGCAGTTTTTAAAGATATTTTGCTGGTCCCTCATTTGATTCATATATATGTTAAGGATTGTGACTTCTTCCTGCTGTACATATCTCTTGATTATTAAAAAATGACCTTTGCTTCTAATCTTTTTCAGCCTGAAATCTATGTTGTCGGATATTAGTATAGCCACCCCAGCCTTTTTGAGGGTGTTGTTTGCTTGAAAGATTGTTTTCCATCCTCTAACTTTGAGTCTCTGTTTGCTCTGACTGTTTTTTGTAGGCAGCAGGATGTTGGGTTTAGTTTTTAATCTATTTTGCCACTCTGTGTCTTTTAATTGGTGCATTTTAGACTACTGACACTGAGAGAGATTATTGTCATGGGGTTTTGTGCTATCTTCCTGTAGAGGTTTGTTGTGTTGTGGGGTTTGTCTTGTCTTACAGTAGTCCCTTCTTTTAAGGTTGGTTTTTTAGTCAATGATATGAATGCCTCACCCGAAAACTCTATCCAGCTAACCTCAAACTCAAAGGAATGATACATCATTTCACAGATAAACAGCAGCGAAGTAACTTCATAGACTTCCACGGTGATTCAGTGAAAAAATAATATAAAAAACAGAAAAGTTCCTGCCATAGAGGCAGGCAGGTGTGGTGATGGGAAGGGAAACTGGGGACACTGGTGATGGAAAATGCACAACTCGTAAAGTGACAGTGTTGGAACATTGTGTGACTAAAATCCAGTCATAAATAACTTTATAACTGTGTATCTTATGGTGATTAAATTTAAAAATATAACTAAAAATAAATAAAGCATATGCTAAGCTCCAACATGAGTCTCTAATTGGTCAGGTCTGGTATAGGAGACAAGTTTACAAGGTACACCTTCAAAGTTGTCAAAGCACAGCTGTTTTAGTTATAAATGATCATTGTAATGCCAAATCCAGTAATTTGTTGTGCTTATTTCTCTTAATTTTCTTTTGAGGGGATTTTTTTTTTAGATTTTTATTAGTGAAACACCATAAGGTACAGTTGTAGATTTACAAGTTTTTGTGCTTGGGTTTCAGATATACAATGATCGAATACTCATCCCTCCACCAGTGCCCATTCTCCACCACCACTGATCCCAGTATCCCTCCCACCCACCCCCGCCCCCCATCCCACCCTGCCTTTGTAGCAGTCCTTTTTTTGGGGGGGATTTTTAAATTGAGATGATATGGTGTGCAAAGCTAATAATAGTGGTTTATAATATACATAATTCCAAGGCCAAGGCCATAACTGCTCCCTCTCCTAAGGATACTCAAAGCTTTCTCTCTTATCCCCTGCCACTCAATTATGTGGATGAGTTCTCAAGTTATGTTTCCTTTCCACCTTATTGCTACCTCACATGTATCTTTAAGTTCCACACATAAGAGTGATCATTCTGTATCTCTCCCTTTCATTTGACTTCTTTCAGCATGATATCCACTAGTTCCCATCCATGTTGCAGCAAATTACATGATTTTGATTTTTCTAAGAGTTGCATAGAATTCCATTGTGTATATATCCCTACAAATTCTTGATCCCTTTGTGTATAATTGGGGAGTTTGGTTGATTTCATATCTTGACTATTGTATTAAGTAAACTGATGAACATTGGTGTAGTGCATATTGTTTTGAATTGATGTTTTTATGTTTTGGAGAACCCTTATTTTCCAAACAAACAGCATTTGACAGTTTATCGCACTCAACATTAATAACTTTTTGTTTGGATTTATGTTGCTTGTAGTCAAAACAAGTTTTGAAATAAAATTATATACAAAGGTCCACATAAAATAAGAGCACGTAATGAAATGCAACAAAGCAGTTAAACTGATTATAGGAAATATATATGGCAAAAGGAGAGAGAGAGTGGGGGACTTGCTTTAGAGAGGCTGGGGTCTGGAGGGGCAAGGGGCTGGTGGGAGGGAAACTGGGGACATTGGTGGTGGGAAATGTACACTAGTATAAGGATATTGCATGACTGAAACATTGTATGGATGAATATATTTTGAAACCAAATCATGAACAACTTTATAATTGTGTGATTCAATAAACAAAACAAACTTTTTTTTAATCAGGAAAGATTTTGAACAAAAAAAAATCAGATTCCGCTTAAAGTACGCCTCTCTAAACTTTCTCAAAGAAGAAATCCGAATGGCAAAAAAGCACATGAGAAAATGCTCTACATCATTAATCATCAGGGAGATGCAGATCAAAACCACAATGAGATACCATCTCACACCTCAGAGACTGGCCCACATTCAAAAGAACCAAAGCAACCGATGCTGGCGTGGATGTGGCGAGAAAGGGACACTCCTTCACTGTTGGTGGGAATGTCCACTGCTTCAGCCCTTCTGGAAAACAGTATGGACGATTCTCAAAAAATTAGAAATTGAGCTCCCATTTGACCCAGCAATACCACTCCTGGGAATATATCCCAGAGAGGCAAAAATGTATAGTCGAAGTGACATCTGCACTTGTTTGTTCATTGCAGCACTCTTTACAATAGCCAGAAACTGGAAGAAACCTGAATGCCAAGAACAGATGACTGGTTAAAGAAACTTTGGTACATCTACACAATGGAGTACTATGTAGCTCTTAGAAAAGATGAAGTCATGAAATTTACATACAAGTGGTACAATATGGAAAGTATCATGCTAAGCGAAATGAGTCAGAAAGAGAGGGATAGACATAGAAAGATTGCATTCATCTGGGGGATATAAAGTAACAAAATATGAGATTAATACCCAAGAATAGCTGAGATCAGCACCAGGAGGATTACTCCATAGCTTAGTGGCCAGTCGGGCATTCTAGAGGAATGGGCAGCTCAGATAGAGAAGGGAACACCAAATAAAGGGTGTTTGGAGGATCCTCCCAGGAGGGGAGATGCATGTCGAAAGTGGAGTATGGACTGAACATGTTTGCCACTCAATACCTCTTTTGCAGACCACAACACCCAAAAGGAGAGAGAGAACACAGGGGATTGCCCTGCCACAGAGACAGGGGGGATGGGGGGATGGGGGTGGGAGGGATATTATCCATGGTGGTGGAAAATGGGCACTGGTGGAGGGATGGGTATCTGATCATTGTATAATCAAAAAAAATTAGATAGATAAAAAGAGATATAAATAAATAGGCCCTCCCGTTGATCGTCGATTTGCTCGAGCGGGCCCAGTAACGTCTCCATTGGAGACTTTGTTGTTACTGTGTCTGGCATATCGAATACTCTCGGTAGCTTGATAAATAAATAAGAATAAAAATAAACAAAAAAAAGTGCGCCTCTCTAGAGAGACTTTGCTAGTACTTTGTTGAACATACCCTAACACACCCACATCAGCATTCAAGTTAAAATTCACTTAAAGAGCTGATTAATATCTGGAAAAAATGTACAACTCACCAAGAATACTTCATATTCTAGATTATCAGTCATATTTGAAGGAATAATGCAAAGCTTCAGGGACAGTAAACAACTTGAAGAATTCATAGCCTTGAAATCAGTTTTATAAGAAGCATGAAAGAAGCTTCTTTTAAGGACAGGACAAACTTCCCAGCACATGACATTGGATATGATCTCATGGTGCTTAGATTTACCCTCTATTAGATTCAGAAACGTCTGTTTACTCTAAGCTTGCTAAGGGATTTTATGCAGCTTCCAGAATAAACTCATTTATATTGAATGTTCTTTGTCTTACTGGGTTTTGTTTTCACATCCAGAGATTTTTATTACAATTGCTAATGTAGACAATCAGTATTTGTAATGTAATTTTTAAATGGAAAATCAATATTTTATTTCTTAAATTTAAATATTAAATATTTAAAGATCTGTTCATATTTTCACCTTTATATTTCTTAGTTCTCTTCACTCATTAAATTTTACATATGTTAGACTTTAACAAGTACATGTAAAACCTAAAATACATTAGCAAGGAATTTCTTTTAAGTTTTACTAAAGCCTGGGAAGACATAATTATCACCACAATGACCCAAGTACAAAATAACATTTAAAGCAATGCATTTGGGGGACAGAATTGAAAACATGTCTATGTAAATGAGAATAGGCACCATATTAAATGACTTTAATTTCCTTACATAAGTTAATTTAGTAGTCACCACAAACTGACTTTTCTTGCTTTATATTTTGATAATTCCATTTGCCATTCCTTCGTTTTGATGGAGAAAGCAACAGGAGGTAAATGTGTTATGTGCTCAAGAGCAGACTAGGGAATGCGAGGAAAACGTTTATAGAAATCTGACCAAAAATATAGTCTACATTTAAAAGATGAGAGAGAAGCATGTTTCCATTTACATGTGTGGACTCAACATGGCTTATATGGTAGAGCCAGGTCTAAAGCCTCATGCATACAGGGCTTAATTCACAGCTTCAAAGCACATGGAGGAATTAGGTACATTCAAAGCACAAGGAGGTATTATGTACATTCTAAACACATGGAGGGATTAGGTACATCCTGGTACAAGGATATCCTCAATTTCCTCTTTCAGGTGGGATGTGTGTTCATCCCAGCAGACCCCAGCACAGCTGTGCAACCCTCAGATTCCCTTCGTGCTCTGGTGCTCCACAGAGCTGCAATTATTTTTTGTGGAAAGTTGCTTGGCACATGTTCGGGCCCCTACAAGAGCTGGAGATGGTGTATCCTGTTCCTAGCATGCCCCCTGTTGTCCAGTCATTGTCATGCCCTTGTTTGTGACAAGCTGCTTGTCCATACACACAGGCAAAATCCACTAGAAAAACTCGAGAGGACAATCAAAGAATAAAAGCGTCCCAACGGGTGAGGATGATCATGATTACATATACTCGTCTTCATCACCAGTCACACTTTCCATGATTTCTCATCACTGTCCCCGTGGTAACTACAAAGGCTTGGACACACTCTGACACTGCAATCTATACCAAGTACAGTTACTGAGATACCGAAGGACGTGTAAAGTGACACCACTGAATACATGGAAGAACGTGTCCCCTTCAGCATCCAGTACGTGTTCCAGTACTGCACTTGCCTAAGTACCCAGAGGTTCATGAGTTGTATCCTGTGCCCATGTCTGCCCACAGGAACTGAGTGGGGAGGGAGGTGCAGACACATTGCACAGTGATGCAGGCCCAGGGGGCAGGAGCACCTGCTGCAGAGCTGGGGGTGGGGTGGGGTGGGGAAGAGGCTGCTTGGTTGCTGCCTGAGGCATGACTTAGAAAAGAAAGTAGAGTTGGCAGGAGTTTGCAAGTGTTTCAGCCCTGAGAGAGGGTATGGGTGTGCTGAGGCAAAACCAGTGATGCCAAGAAACCTTTTCTTTGTGCAGTAAGTGGAGGGTGTTAATTATGCCTCTAGCACTGACCATCATCGTAGCCTTATTGTTGGCCGTATCCCTCTGTGTGTGGCAGCTAGAGACGCTGGAACTCCACTTGCACAGCAAGGCATGGCTCATCTAGGGAAAGCTTGTACTGCTCACCATGGTCTGTGACCAGACCTGTCAGATTTCCTGTGACACAATGGTCAGGCACGTCACTGCCATCACCTTTGCTTCTGTGAACCTTGCTCCATGTTTACCACGAAGGGACATTTGGCTTGTCCAATTAGTGGACACACTTGTCAAAGTTTTTTTGTGAATTATTTAAGGGTGAGCTAAGTCTCGTCCTTCAAGTAATAAATATAATTTATTTACAAATATTTCTTTCTATGAAAGAAATATATTAATCACAGAAAGAAAAATATAACCATAGAAAGAAATATATAAATATATGCCTCTTGGAGAGCCCAGCAATTTACCAAGAGTATCCTGCCCACATGGGCAGAGCCTGGCAAGCTCCCTGTGGCATATTCAATGTGCCAAATACAGTAACGACAACAGGTTTCATTCCTCTGACTCTCAAAGAGCCTCCAATCGTTGGGAAAAGATGTGTAAGAAGAGGCTGCTAAAATCTCAGTCCTGGGAGGAATAGAGACATTACTGGTGCCTCCTCGAGTAATTCGACGATCAATGGGATGACATTGATGACAGTTATGATTTACAAATAATGAATCAAATTCTCCGAGTTGCTTCTTAACTGCTTCTCAGAATTTTGACTAAGAATAAGTGAGATAAAAATAAAACAAGAGGCAACATACACCAGACCCTGCCTTTTATTATTTCTTTAGTTGTTGTTGTTGTTGTTGTTGTTGTTGTTGATAGAACCCAATGACCCAAAATTTTTTACTGCAGTTTGGGTCTGGATTTCCATGGGAAAGTAGGTAGAGGGGACCTCAACTCTTGCTTGCAAGAATAGCTAAGGATATTTGCAACATCTGACCTTCTCATTTTCAAGGGGCCCAGCTTCACAGTTCCTAAACTCTGCACACTGACACACCCTTCAGGTATAATCTCCCAGCTGACATCAAGGCCAGTTTTGTGTAGCAGCTACTGAAGCTGGAAATACACACCAAAGAGGGATGTACTATTCACTATCCTGGGTTCCTCTGGATGCATTGCGTGGTGACTGAGCTCCAGAAGCCCATCAACAGGGACCTCTGGGAAGTGCTGTTTACAAATTAGATAACTGGAATATCCTACTATAACCGTACAGTTGACAACTTCCTAGACTGTTATGAAGCCTTAGTCACCTACAACTTTATGAACTGGCCAACATCCTGAAAAGCCAATACCCTGACCAGGAAGCCATCCTGGAAGGACAGAGAAGCACAGGCCCCCACTGCCCTGCGGCTCACCATAACCCAACGCGGTGTGTGAGCACATCCCAGAAGATGAGAGTGGGCAGTGCCTCTATCTCTGACCGCTCCAGAGATCCCGCTGCTCTGGTGCAAGCTGGCCATGCTGCAGGACAGAGAGGTAGGACCCACGACTGCCACCATCAGCGCATCTGTGAGCTGTGCTCCATGTCTATCATGAAGGAACTTTTCAGCTTGTCCAATTCTTGGACACACTTGGTAATCATCAACAATGTTCAAAGCTCTTTATGAATAAGTTTACCCATTACTGAAAGAGCAGCTGAGTCCCATACATCAATAAATAAATGCAATTTATTTATAAAAATCAGTCATCTTTTATAAATGAAAGAAAGGCACCAAAATCTTCATTAGCTATTTCTTAATTGCTTCTCAGCATGGTTAGATAATATCAATTTAGTTTCTGGTACATCATCAGTTTTGTATATGTCCTCTCTCTGAAGTGCATCGTTAAGAAGAAAATATTCAGCAGATAACTTGAAATGACTCAAAATTCTCATATTAATAACCTGTCAGAAAAAAAGAACCATTTTAGATATAAAGTCAGTCACATCAATGTCTCTTTCTTGTACAAATATCTGACATTCAAGCAATAATTATCATACCCAAGAAAATAGGAACAAAAAACAATCAACAAAATGAGATTTGACTATAACACACGTGCCAGAAAAGCAAATGCTTCAATTTGAAAACATAGGGGCACAGAGATAGCACAGAGGTTAAGAAGTTGGACTCCATGAGCACCACCCTAGTTCCATCCCCAGCACCACATATGCCCCCTAGAAATGCAAGAAACAGCACCCCTATACAAAGCCTGGAGTAGTCCCTATGTACCATGAGGGACTGGAGGACTGTCTTCACCCAAAGACAAGTTTTCTAATAAATTACCCAAATTTTTAACTTCTAATACTAGGAAAAGAGCTAGGAGCAAGTTCCATGCGGTGGGGGGCACTCCCCATATGGGCAGGGTCCCAGTTCAAGCCCTAAAACCCAGCACAAGCCCAATAGCCCTAAGCTCTGCCAGGAATTGTCCTTGAGCATTGCTGGGGAGAAACTCACCAAAAGTAAGAAAGTAAGTCAGTAAGAACTACTAAATCTAAAGTGAGATGAAAGAAGAAAATAAATATGAGAACACATGAAAATAAAATTCAACTGACAGAAATTTATTTTCTGAAAGATTTTAATTAACTGGAGAAATCTCAAGCAAAGCTTCCCAAGAAAAAGTAAGTGAAACATTTACATATCCTATGCAGAGCATCAGACTCGACTACAAAGTGAAATCTTATCCAAATACTAGGTCAAATTAGCTGTAACAGTCCAGTTCTATGGAAGCCAGTGAATGTTGCAAGCATACACTGAGTAACAAAATATCCAGGAACAAAGGATTCTTCTGTTACTAGTCACTTAATTAAAAACTTATAATAGTTATACAAGTATTCCACATGAACACATGCCTTAAAATATCTCATCTATGCAATCTGATTTCAGATCTTGCCAGCCAAACTGAAAAAATGCAGTGCAAGGTTCACAGTATCTCAAAATATCAAGTCAAAAACATATATAATTACCAAACAAGGTAATTATTATATATAATCATAATATAATAAAATATATTTATATAAGCAATTGTATAACAATTATAGTTCATATGTGAGACTTGTTACTGTGTTTGGCATATCAAATACATCACGAGGAGCTTGCCAGGCTTTGCTGTGTGGGTGAGATACTCTCGATAGCTTGCCGGGCTCTCCCAGAGGGGCGGAGGAATCGAACTCGGGTCGGCCTGGTCAGCCGCTTGCAAGGCAAACGCCCTATCTGATGTGCTATCGCTCCAGCCCAAGTCTCACAATGGAGACATTACTGGACCCCCTTGAGCAAATCGATGAACAATGGGAGGACAGTGCTACAGTGCTATAGTACACACAAATATTATATATAATTTACCAAGCAATTATCAAGCAAAGTGAAGAGGGATGTAAGGATGGACTAAAGTATCCCAAGGACCCTGGAGGAGAGTACTGGGCACCTGGTATCAGTGGATCTGTTCAAACTGTACAGCAAAACTATAAATAGTAGTAACACTAATGTAAGCATGACACCTAAACTACCCTTCATCCTAATTTTTTTGCATTATCTTTTTTGTGTGTGTGTTAATTTTATTTATTTATTTATTTTATAGTGAGACATCATGAGGTACAGTTGCAGACTTACATATTTTTGTGCTTGTGTTTCAATTATACAGTGATCAAATACCCATCCCTCCACCAGTGCCCATTTCCCACCACCATGGATCCCAGTATCCCTCCCACCCCCATCCCCTCATCCCACCCTGCCTCTGTGGCAGGGCATTCCCTTTTGTTCTCTCTCTCTTATTGGGTGTTGTAATTTGCAAAAGAGGCAATGGGTGACAATCATGTTTAGTCTATAGTCTACTTTCAGCATGCTTCTCCCATCCTGGGAGGATCCTCCCAATACCTTTATTTGGCATTCCCTTCTCTATCTGAGCTCCCTTTTCCCCTAGCATGTGTGGTTGGCCTCCAAGCCATGGAGTAAACTTCCTGGTACTAATCTCGGCCATTCTTGGGTGTTAGTCTCCTATTTTGTTACTTTATGTTCCCCAGATATTTCATCCTAATTTTTAAAACAAAACCCAAGACAAGTTCATTTGCTAATGGTAACCAACAGAGCAGTTTACCTTAAACCCAGTTATCTATGGTCAGAGAGCTAAGATAAGGGTAAGGTTGTAAAGCTGAACCCAGTTTGATCCACAATTCCACATCCCCTCCCGATCCTTATCCCCTGCAGTAGTAATTCCTGAGCACAGAGCCAGGAGTAAGCCAAAAGCATCAGCAGGTGTGGCCCAAGACCCATGCCCACTCCCAGCACCATGAGATAATTAGGTTTAACTCAAATCTAAGGACAATCTAAGCTAAATACTTATTCCCAACAACTGTCCATTATCAAATTCATTCAAATTTATATGTGTGTGTATGTGTGTGTGAGCATGTGTGTGTGTGTGTGTGTGTGTGTGTGTGTGATGTGTTACAGGAGGAGAGAACCAGAGACACACCACACTCCCAAGGCCTGCAGCTCTCTGTGTCTACAGACCAGGTACCCAGGGCCACTGCACCTGACTGGCAGGGTGACCTGGAATGAGTTTCCAGGAAACTTGAAGCAAGGGTTATGGCCAGGATCACCGGTCAACAGAGAAGCTATTCCTCAAATGTGCCATTCATGAAAAAAGGTTCATACCTTTATGTACATGGCTCTTCTATCAGAATCCAAAACAAGAATATTTACAGCTTTGCAGTAATTTCCATTACTAACAGCCTCATGACTACTCAGAGTGCAGTCCTAGGAGAATGAAAGGGTGATTGAATGCCTTGTCTCTCCCTGAACAGTGCTCAGCTTGCTTGTCTGAGACTTTATTACCTTCAATCTTAATTTCAGAAATGTTGTTTCTTATCCTCAGTAAGGGCTGGAGCGATAGCACAGCGGGTAGGGTGTTCGCCTTACAAGCGGCCAACATGGCCGACCCGAGTTCGATTCCTCCGCCCCTCTCGGAGAGCCCGGCAAGCTACCGAGAGTATTCGATATGCCAGACACAGTAACAACAAAGTCTCCAATGGAGATGTTACTGGGCCCGCTCGAGCAAATCGACGATCAACGGGAGGGCCTTTACCTTACCTATCCTCAGTAATGATCTGTAAACTTGATAATTCTGCTAAAATATGCAAGATTACGACTTATTTTTGTAATCTAAAATATTATTAAATTCATGGCTTTTAACACAAAGCAAGTACTTGTATGTTACAGTCTTCAACTGGAAGAACTGATATGCCAGGCGGAGATGACTCAAAGGTCTAGAACACAAGTCTTGCATGCAATTAGCCCAGGTTCAATCCATTCCCAGTTCCACAACCCCCAAGTGCCTGGGAACGTGCCTGAGTCATGAGCCAGATGCAGGCCTTAGGGAATGCCAGGGATGTGTCCCAAAGTCAAATTAAATTTATACTTAAAGAAATAAATTATATGATAAAAGTTTTATTTTCTTTATGAGTATTGACCATCTTTTACTATTAGTTTCAAGTTTAACCTGGTAATATGATGCATTTCTAAATATTAATCTAGGTTACAAAATTCTGAATTCAATTGTATACAAGACCAGAGACAAAATGTATTAATTTACTGGTAAATATCCTGATGCTGTGATTTAAGGAAACATACAAAATTTTTAATGATGTCTTTGTCTTAGTATCCACAAAATACAGTGAAGCTGTTCTTTCCTCCAACTGTATAAAAAAATTATTAAAGCTAATTCTTGTGCTCGTGAATGCTTTGGCATGCAAATGAATTCCAAGGAATAAAAATTCACCTAATTTTAGTAATGGGTCAACAAGTATGTGTTTTTCTGCTCCCTATAAATTACTGTACATTGTGGTATAAATCTATAATTTATATTATTTTATTTTGAAGGATATTACATTTATAATTAGAATTTATATTTACACTTCATTTTAAAGATATTTATTCATACCTTAATCAGTTGAATGACATTTTTAGAGGTACTTTTCAGCTAGGGTATAATTTGTACAGTCTATCTGAAAAGGAAAAAATCAATTAGACTATTTATGAAGAAATGTGTATACAGAGCTTTATTCTACTTGCTATACATGTATAGTTTCTCAAGCTATTCATATAGACACAATGACCTACACAAATATTTCACAAAAAGAAAGTATAGAACTATTTTTCCATTGAAGTTTTCAATAAATGATACATACTGTTGCTCTTATAAAAATTTAGCTGTTATTGAGTGTGGATAATATTCAATCAACATCTAGAGATTCAGAAAGATACGCTGAATACTTGCTGCCTATGAAAACAAAATGTTCACACATTTATTACATGCATCAAATACCCAAATGCATTCTGTATTATCTTTAGGTCTAGAAAAAATTATAACCTTAAATTTATTTTATGCATAGACAATATAAAACTAAAATATCAGAACAAGCAGTTGGCTCGGTGCTCAAGCCCATGTCTTACATGGCTGGGGTCCATATAATGATTCAACACCACAAATAAGTAATAAATAAATTTAAAAATTTAAAAATATTTAAAATTACTATATCAATAACAGTAAAAATAGTCTTTGATAAAATGCTTTCTTAAGTGGGAGGAAGGAGGGAGGGTGGAAGGGAAGGGACAAAGGAAGGATAGAAGGAGGGAAGGAATGGAAGGAGGAAGGGGGAGGGAGAGAGGGAGGAAGGAAGGAAGGAAGGAGGGAAGGATGGAGGAAGGGAGGGAGGGGGAGGGAGAGAGGGAGGAAGGAAGGAGGGAAGGAACAAAGGAAGGATAAGAGGGAGGGGAGGGAGGGAGCAAGGGGGGAGGGAGAGAGGAAGGAAGGAAGGAAAAAAGGAAGGAATGAAGGAAGGAAGGAAGGAAGGAAGGAAGGAGGGAAGGAGGGAGGGAGGGAGGGGGAGGGAGAGAGGGAGGAAGGAAGGAGGGAAGGAACAAAGGAAGGATAAGAGGGAGGGGAGGGAGGGAAGGAGGGAGGGAAGGAGGCAAG
This sequence comes from Sorex fumeus, assembly GCF_029834395.1. NCBI lineage: Eukaryota > Metazoa > Chordata > Mammalia > Eulipotyphla > Soricidae > Sorex > Sorex fumeus. The sequence continues at coordinate 1,373,298 of NW_026606163.1, forward strand.
GAGGTGAGGGAGGGAGGGAGGGATGGAGGGAGGGAGGGAGGGAGGGAGGGAGGGAGGGAGAAGGAAGGAAGGAGGAAAAGAAAGAAAGAAAACACCCCCCCTCAGTTCCTGTGGGCAGACACTGGGACACTCCCTGTCTGCCTGTAGGAGTGTGGGAGCCTCACTGGAGGCAGGTCAAGGTGAGCCTAATGAGTCTGTGCAGAACTGGAACTTGTACCTGGACCGAACGTCCTTATGTCTGATGTCTTCTCCATAGATTGGCTGTCCAAGCGATGGTCCTCTGCATTGCTCTAGGATGGGACGGAGGAAAAAGAATAAAAGAAAAAGGAGAAAGGGAGAGGGGAGTATGGTAGGAGGAAATGAAGAAGGGAAGAAAGAGGAACACAGAGAAATAAAAAGGATTAAGTACAGCACTGGATTATGGATTATGGATTATGGATTCTGAAGTCTCAGCTTCTTCCATGTGTTCTTCTGTGTCATTTTACATGACTTACGTATATGTAACTGTACTAGGCACATTCTATTCTACCAGGACTTCTTCAAGCTCTTGGTGACTACCAATGTGTGGCAGTGATGTGGAAGAAGTGACTGAAGTGACTGAAGTGTCTGGTGATGAAGACAACAGGTTGAATTGCTCATCTTCGTCCATTGGAACACTTTTACTTTTTGGATTCCCCCTTAACGTTTTGCTAATGTTCTTCGCCTGCTTAGAAATGTCACTTTTGATGTCAGAGACATCCCATATTTCTAGGAACAAAGAGCAACATGTTCCTCGTTCTTCTTCTCCCATATAAGGGGTATAAGAGAAGGTGTAGTGGTGCACTATGGCGGCAATGAACATTTCTATGCAGATGATGAAGTCCTGCAGCCCCGTGGCCACTGTCTCTTCTGTCTGCCACTCCCAGGTGGAGTTCTTGGAAATTACACCAAATTGCACCAGCAAAGCAATCAACACTGCTTGCCAGAATGTGACAAAAACGACAAGCTTCACACAAAGGAACTTTCCCATTGCCTGGATGGGCCTCAGCTCCTCTTTCAGGGCTTTACAAAATAGCAGGAGGCTATACACGGCAAAGGACTGGGACACGTTGTTGATGATGACCAAGTACACCCAGGCTCTGTGCAAGTTGAAGATTCCTTCACTGTACACCTCGAATATCTCACAGATCACGGCGGCGTAGGTGGTGATCAGTCTGATCACGATGTACTGCAGCACTCCCAGCTTGCACCGGTACAGCAACACCTCTCCCACGGGGCAGGGCGGGCAGCAGCAGAAGGGTATGGGGGGCTGCGTCTTCTCCTTGCCTTCCATCATAGCTTCCAGGTTGGGGTACTGGCTCTTCAAGTAGTTGAATAGGAAGTTCATAAAGTTGTAGAGGACATACGCTTCGTAACACTCCCGCATGGTGTCCACGTAGATGGCGATGGACGGGTACTTCAGAGCCACCCAGCTGTCTATGCTGTACACGGGCACCATGCAGAGGATCTTAATGATGGGCTTCTGGAGTTCGGGCCTCGTGTAGTGCACCAAGTGCTGCAGAATCTCCCAGAAGGTCACGGGGATGGTGAACAGCACAAAGATCCCGGGGATAAACCACACCTTGGTGTGGATACTGACTTCCAGCTTCTGCAGGTGCCACACACCCAGGGGGATGGTCACGACCACGGCCAGCAGATAGAGGATCAGCACTAAGGGCCGGATCCAACGCCTCCAGTTCTTAAGTTTAGGCACGCAAGCGTCGAACATTTCTCAAAGGTTGAAGGCAAAGAGCGCAGAAAGTCTCTGAGGCCCCTGCGCTGAGGTCCAAGGTTATATAGGTGGATGCACTTTCCATGTAACAAAGCAGCAGTGTGATGTCAGGGGTACCGCTGGGCGCCGCCCCCGCTGTACCACTGATGGCCGCCGGGGGCGCTGCGGGCAGCATCCTCGCTGCTTGCCTGCATCTGGCCCCTTACAAAGTCCTGGGACCCCTGGCGCGACCCCTTGTCCCTGAACCCCTGCACTCTGTCTGGCCTCTAAAGGAGAGCAGTGGCCTACATTGAGATGGTCCCGGCCCCTTCTCTCGGGGCCAAGCTTCCACCCTGGCTCTCCTGGTCCAATCTTGCTGATGATGTACAGGGGTGAGGCCCAAGAGGGTCCCTCACTCCCTGGGAACTCCCCGGACTGTTTGTAGGCTCTGGAGCTGCTTCTGCAGGGCTCTAAGGAAATCTGCCTGGAGCCGCAACCCCGAGTCCAGTTCATCAGAGCAGAGCGCCCTGGTTGCCTCATTCCCGGGCAGATCTGCTTTCCCGGCCTCAGGTTTTTGTGGAATCATCTACTACATACAGTGTTCCTGTCTCATTAAGCACATTAAGCAATTAAATAAGTGGAGGGAGTTAATCCTTCCCCTAAAGCTGATCATCCTGGCATTCTTAATGATTGTGGTATGTCCTGAATGTGTGATCGCTGCAGAAGCCTAGTTTGGAACATAAAACCCAGCAACAATCCAATATAAATACTGACTTCAAGGGCTGGATTGATAGAACAGCAAAAGTATTCTTGCCTTGTAGATAGCTGACCTGGCTTAGATCCCCGATACACAGTATGGCTGCTCTGACCTCCACCAGGAATGATGCCTGATCATATGGATTGCAGTACACCCAGAGCACTTTCAGATGGGAAAAAAAAAAAACACTGATTTTGTTCTCCAAAGCTCATAATGAATGCTGATAAAATGTAACAAGAGTGAAAAGATTTCAAAAATTTATCCTCTGAAAAACCTGGCTTAAAGTAGAAATTAGGAAAAGACAGATGTTGGAAAAGCATCAATATACTTGTAAGTTAAACAGTAAACTTCCAAAGAAGCATAGGCATGTGGAATACAAAATTCAAATCAGCATTTTTAGTTGCATAAACATGTGAAACAAATTAGTGTGATTAATGCAGTCTCTCCAGGAAAAAAAAAACTTATTAATGCACTTCTAGTGAGGTGTAGAGATATACCACAGGGGTTAAGAGACTGGCCTTGCACATGTCCAACCCTAGTTTGACCCCCAGCACCACATATGCCCCCCAGAAATGCCAGCAGCAACACACACAGACTAAGGCAGGAGTAGTCAATAAGTACCACCAGGGACTTGTGGACTCTCTGAGCCCAAAGGGCAAGTCTTCAAATACATCCCCAAAGTTTCTACCCTTAAAAGCTAGAGAAAGGGCTGGGCGTGAGCTACACAAGATGGAAGGCATGACTTGTATGGGCACGGCCTGGGCTTAATCCTTAACAACCACATGGTGCCCAGCACCATCCAGAGGCCCTGAGTACTACAGGAGTGACTCTGGAGAATTTCTGAGGAGAACCCAGCAAAAGTAAGAAAGTAGGCCATGAAGAACTACCATATCAAAAGTAGATGAAGGAAATAAGAAATAAAGACATGATTCAACTGACACAGAAGGCAGTTCTTTGAAATATTAACACAATTGAGAAATCTCAAGACAAACTCATCGAGAACAACAGAAACTTATCTCCTACCCTGTCAGATGAGAACTAGAAACTCATCTCATACACTGTCAGACTACAGTTACAACTGAAAATCTTACCTAAGGGCTCTGGTTTAACTGTAACTCTCCAATTCCATAACAGTTAAAGAATGTTACAAACCTAAACCCAGTAACAAAATCTCCTTCAGTCCCTACCTACTCTATGTAATAGACATAAAAGCTATACAAGTAAGCATCATATGAATAAATTACTTTCAAAAAATAGCTTCCATATTCAACCTGATTTCAAACTCTTTGTGAAAACAAGAAACAGGCATAAGTTTACAGCATTTCAAGATACAAAAAGTTATTAAAATATGTATGCTTCTATGCATAATACTGCAATTACCTAGCAAGGGTTGTGGTGGCATAGTGAAGGGATGGACTAAAAGTATAACATGGTTCTGGAGGTGGGGACATGGCAATTGTTGGCCAGGGAACTGTTCTAACTGTATGTCAAAACCATAGCTGGTATTAAAACTATTATAAGCATATCACCTAAAATGTCATATTTTTTTTAAATTTCACTAGTGTTCCCCACTTTTAATTTTCTCAAAACTATGCTCCAGCAATAACCAATTTACTTACCTCTTAATAAATACTTAGTTTTCATTTTTACGGAAACAGACACAGGGAAAGTTCATTTGCTATTACAATTACAAAGGAGCAGTTTATCTTAAACCCAATTTTGTAAGTTCAGAGAGATATAACAAGAGTAAAGCTGTGTAGCTGAACACAGTTTGATCTCCAGCTCCATATATGGTCCCCCTGAGCACTGCCTGGAGTGATCCCTGAGCACAGAGCCAGCAATTCGCCCTAAGCACCACCAGGTGTGACCCAACCCCCGCTCCCCACTCCTACCACCAACACCTCATTATGTAAAAAGCCAAATCCATACACATGACTAGTCTCAGTGCTCATAAACAAAGAGAGAGGGGAAAATATTAGTCCCAAGGGCTCCTGGGTGGAGAAGTCAATAAAGCACAAGCAAGTCAAATGGGAACAAAAAGCCTGGAGACAGAGCTGGACCTTGAGAAAGCAGGAAGGACAGCAGCCCGGAGCAGGTGACACAGTAACCCCAGGTCATGGCATGGCCAGAGACTTGCAGACACCTCCCTCCTCTGGGCACATCATTAAGCACTGACCCCTTTAACTCTTCCACAAGAAGAAAACATCCAACCCCATCAAAAATGGGGCGACGAAATGAACAGAAACTTTCTCAAAGAAGAAATTCGAACGGCTAAAAGGCACATGAGAAAATGCTCTACACCATTAATCATCAGGGAGATGCAGAGCAAAATAACAATGAGATATCATTTCACACCAAAGAGACTGGCCCACATCCAAAAGAACAAAAGCAATCGGTGTTGGCGCAGATGTGGAGAGAAAGGGACCCTCCTTCACTTCTGGTGGGAATGCCAATTGGTTCAACTCTTTTCGAAAACAGTACGGACAATTCTCCAAAAATTAGAAATTGAGATCCCATTTGACCAAGCAATACCACTCCTGGGAATATATCCCAGAGAGGCAAAAACGTATAGTCAAAGTGACATCTGCACTTGTTTGTTCATTGCAGCGCTGATTACAATAGCTAGAACATGGAAAAAACCTGAGTGCCCGAAAACAGATGACTGGTTAAAGAAACTTTGGTACATCTACACAATGGAGTACTGTGTAGCTATTAGAAAAGATGAAGTCAAGAAATTTACATACAATTGGTACTACATGGAAAGTATCATGTTAAGCGAAATGAGTCAGAAAGAGAGGGACAGACATAGAAAGACTGCATTCATCTGGGGAACATAGAGTAACAAAATAAGAGACTAACACCCAGGAATAGCTGAGATAAGTATCAGGAGGTTTACTCCATGGCTTGGAGGCCAGTCACACGTGTTGGGGGAAAAGGCAGCTCAGATAGAGAAGGGAGCACCAAATCAAGGGTGTTGGGAGGATCCTCCCAGGATGGAAGATGCATGCTGAGAGTAGACTATAGACTGAACATGATTGCCACTCAATGCCTCTTTTGCAAACCACAGCACCCAAAAGGAGAGAGAGAACAAAAGGGAATGCCCTGCCACAGAGGCAGGGTGGGATGGAGGGTAAGGGGAGTGGGAGGGATACTGGAATCAGTTGTGGTGGAGAATGGGCACTGGTGGAAGGATGGGTATTCGATCATTGTATAACTGAAACCCAAGCACAAAAATGTGTACGTCTACAACTGTACCTCATGGTGTTTCACTAATAAAAATTAAAGAGACCAAAAAAAACCCTGTGTTTTTCAGGAACTTCTGACACATGGTCAATCCTAAACATATGCTACCAAGTGAATAAACCAGCAAGAAACAGAAATGCTATGTTGATTCAGCCTAGACAGGTACTCTAATGAGTTGGAATCTTGAAGACAGAATGAAGAGTTGCAGGTTCCTGGTGAGAAGAGGGAGGAGCGTGTGCTTATTTACAGAGCAGTCTCCACCTGCAGAGGGAAGGGGAGAGGAAGATGGAAGGCAGAAGGTTGCACAGTATCATCACTGTAGTTAACATCGCTGCACACTAAGAACAAAGATGCCAACTTTCTCTTTCATATATGTCACAATACAAACCTTTTTAAAACTTGGGAAGTAGATCAGTCATCAAGTGGAAAGGAATGAAATTCTGCAGGGATCTCTTCTGGAGACAAAATAAGAGGCAGAGTGGAGGACTAATTGGCTTATTCTGTGTAGGAAAACATGTAAACCAGAGAAGCCAGGAATAAATAAAAATTATTAAAGACAAAATTAAAATGCCTACACACATATTTATGGCACATGTAATAGATACAATGATAACAAGTATCTCCAAATGGTTAGAAGAACAAGAAAGAAATTAGAAAAGACTTGAAAGGTAAGAAGACTTTCCTGATGAAGTCTGTTATTACAAACTACCACCAGGAATGGTCCAGAAACAGCGTAAAAAAAAAAGTAACTGTCTACTCAGAAGTCTGTATTCCAGGGGCTGCTTCTGTACCACTATCCCACCCCCACCCGCTGCATTCAAAAAAAGCCACATTTGACAAAACGGCTGCATTTTCTCAAATGAAAGCTGCTGTTTGTTTGTCTGATGATGGAGTCTGGGTGTGCACATGACCGATTTCGCCAGCAGGGTGAGCTCAGTCCTTGGTGATAAACACTTCTGTCTGATATAAGCTAAAAGAAGTCTTTTCTGTATTCGCAAACAGACATGGGTGAATACATTTTTCTAAGTAAACTGTTAAATTGGAGGCTAAAATACCTATGAAGCTCTGAATACAAATTTAAATGTAGCAACACTAATAGGATAATTTAAAAAGTAATTTCTATTTTGATTTTTTTGGTCCCATATCTTGTTGAATCCCTTACTTTACTAGATTATTTTGTACATTATTCTAGCTTCTGAGTACAGAATTATTCTTACAGTATAGCATTTTTACGATACTATCTCACTGCTTTTTCATAGTTGCTTTTTATCAGATTAAAGATTATTTCTTCTTAAACTCTTAAATTTGTATACTGAATGAGGATTATTATGTCGAATAATCTTTCTGCATACAATCATGTGAACATAAAACTCTTTTATCATAATGAATTATGTGGACAGAAACTCCACATTGCTAGAAGATTCATTCTGTCTTGATTGATAGAGAGATGGTTTGAAATGTAGATTCAAAGGAACAAGATGTAACTAGTTACATAACTACTTAAGGGAAAATTTTATTAACATTAAAAAACATAATCCATGTATTAAGCTCCTACAGTGTTTGTTTTGTAATCTCAATGCTTCCAGAGAAAAAAATATTTGACTGTCATATTTAGATTTTTTTAAAATTTTATTGAATCATTGTGAGATAGTTACAAGCTTTTATGTTTGGGTTACAATCACACAATGATTAAACACCCATCCCTCCACCAGTGCACATTCCCCACCACCAATATCCCCAGTATACCCCTTCTTTCCTACCCTCCCTCTGCCTCCGTGGCAGACAATATTAACCATACTCTCTCTCTACTTTGAGGCACTATGGCCTGCAATGCAGCTGTTAGGAACGATGAAATCATGAAATTTGTAATAAGTGGATATACAAGGAGAGTATCATGCTAACTAAGTGAAATGAGTCAGAAAGAGAGGGACAGACATAGAAGAACTGCACTCATTTGTGGAGTATAAAACCACATAACATGAAGTTGACACCTAAGAATAGTAGATACACGGGACGGGAAGATTGCTCCATAGCTGGAAGCCAGCCTCATGAGCAAAGGGGAGAAGACAGCTGGAATAGAGAAGGGATCACTAAGAAAATGATGGCTTGACTTTTGGAAAACAGTATGGATGATTCTCCAAAAATTAGAAATTGAGCTCCCATTTGACCCAGCAATACCAATCCTAGGAATATATCCCAGAAAGGCAAGAAAGTATAGTCAAAGTGACATCTGCACTTGTTTGCTCATTGCAGCACTCTTTACAATAGCCAGAATCTGGAAAAAACCTGAGTGCCCGAGAACAGATGACTGGTTAAAGAAGCTTTGGTACATCTACACAATGGAGTACTATGTAGCTGTTAGGAAAGATGAAGTCATAAAGTTTACATACAAGTGGTACTACATGGAAAGTACCATGTTACGTGAAATGAATCAGAAAGAGAGGGATAGACATAGAAAGATTGCATTCATCTGGGGAACAGAAAGTAACAAAATAGGAGACTGACACCCAAGAGTGGCCAAGATTAGTACCAGGAGTTTTGCTCCATGGCTTGGAGGCCAGCCACACATGCTAGGGGCAAAGGGAGCTCAGAGAGTGAAAGGAGCACCAAATAAAGGGTGTTGGGAGTACCCTCCCAGGATGGGAGAAGCATGCTGAAAGTAGACTGTAGACCAAACATGATTGCCACTCAATGCCTCTTTTCCAAACCACAGCACCGAAAAGGAGAGAGAGAACAAAGGGGAATGCCCTGCCACAGAGGCAGGGTGGGATGGGAGGGATGGGTGGTGGGAGGGATACTGGGATCTGTGGTGGTGGAAAATGGGCACTGGTGGAGGGATGGGTACTTGATCATTGTATAATTGAAACCCAAGCACAAAAATTTGTAAGTCTACAACTATACCTCATGGTGTTTCACTAATAAAATTTTTTAATTAATAAATAAAAGAAAAAAGAAAAAAATAATGGCTTGAGGAACTGGTAGGAATAGGAGATGTGTGCTGAAAGTAGATAATGGACCAAACATGATATTTGGGTATCTTGCACTTCTCTTATTGTTTCCATAACTTTTTCAGCTTAATTTTTAATTTCATTATCAATACATTTTATTTCTCTATATTTTGCATGTTATTTTTATTCTTCTATAGAATGATATTTTAGGACCATTGTAAGCATTCTATCACTATCACTATCACCGCATTGTTCATCGATTTGCTCGAGCGGGCACCAGAAACATCTCCATTCATCTCTGTCACGTGCTAGTGTAGCCCGATGACATATTGGGGGCTCTTTCAAGGTCAGGGGAATGAGGACCATCATTGTTACTGTTTTTGGCATATCTAGTATGCCACAGGTAGCTTTCCAGGTTCCGCCCTTGGGGCGGGATACTCTCGGTAGCTTGCCAGGCTCTCCAAGAGCGATGGAGGCTTTTAGGGCAGACTCTAACCTCCTTTACAGGTGTTCCCAGTCAGGCATACATGCAGGAAAGAGACTCTCAGTAGCCTGTTGGGTTCTCTGAGAGTGAGAACTAGACAATAAGAGGTTGCACAGTTGCAAATGCAGCCGTGCACTTCTGGGAGCTTGGTTTTATAGTCTCTGGATCTTGGCTGTTGATGGGTTTGCACGACAGTTGGTGGGTATAACTGTCTAGCTACTAGAAGATGGGGGATCTAGATGGAGGAGGCCGAGTCCAGAACCAGCAGGCTTAGAGATCTCAGCCCCGGGTCCCGCACACCTGGGTTCCTCTGCCGGTTCCTTCATGCTTGAGGCCAGTCCTAGTGTGTAGATAGTGGTCTCAGCATGGCTGTGGCTGGGTCCCGGAGGTCTTCAGCTGCCGGGGCTCTGCGCAGGGCAGAGAGGGAAACTCAAGCTTCCTCCCCCTTCCAAGGGGCCCCGGTGAGGACTGCCAGGCACGGAGGCAGGAGGTTCTGTGTTGTTCTCTTCTGGGAGCTTGGTTTTATAGTCTCTGGATCTTGGCTGTTGATGGGGTTACACGGCAGTTGGTGGGTGTAACTGTCTAGCTACTTGAAGATGGGAGATCTGGGTGGAGGAGGCCCAGTCCCAAACCGAGCAGCCTTGCAAATCTCAGCCCCAGGTTCTGCACACCTGGGTTTCTCTGCCGATTCCTTCATGAGTGAGACCTGTCCTAGTGTGTGGAAAGTGGTCTCAGCATGGCTGTGGCTGGGTCCCGGAGGTCTTCAGCTGCCAGGGCTCGGCTCAGAGCATAGAGGGAAACTCAACCCTCCCCCCTCCAAGGGGCCCCAGTGAGGACAACCAGGCATGGGGGCAGGAGACTCTGCCTTGTAAGCATTAAAGGAATGAAAATTACATCCACTGTAAATATTCTCAGGTCAAAAAAATGGTTGATAATAATAAAACATTCAAAGTCTACAAAAAGTTTAAGTGAACATCATCTTCACCAAATACCATAAGGTAAAAAAAGGTAAAGGCCCTCCCGTTGTTCGTCGATTTGCTCGAGCGGGCCCAGTAACATCTCCATTGGAGACTTTGTTGTTACTGTGTTTGGCATATCAAATACGTCATGGGGAGCTTGCCAGGCTCTGCCGTGCGGGTGAGATACTCTCGGTAGCTTGCCGGGCTCTCCGAGAGGGGCGGAGGAATCGAACTCGGGTTGGCCATGTTGGCTGCGTGCAAGGCAAACGCCCTACCGCTGTGCTATCGCTCCATACCATATTAAAATACAAAAGTATCTCAGAAAATTTATCCAGAATCTGAAGATACAATCAAAAATAAAAATGCTATCAGAAACACAAGAGAAAATATTTATTGATGAAATTTCAAACCATGATGACCTAGTTTTTCAAAAAAGAATATTTAATCGGCAAACTTCAACTTAATCTTAGAAACCAAATACACAATAGTTGTGAATATAAAAGTTTTAGTATTTTCAATATGATAATAAAATAAATAAACCTGCAATTTAACCACAAAGTTTCAAACTCATTACATTTACAATATGCTAAAATTCTTCACAGAAAAGTTAAAAAATTAAATAATAACATATTTTCAAAATCTCTAAGAACTAGAAAGAGCCCAATGTTTTCTGAAAGCTTCAGGAATGCAGGTTTCATGTTGGTCCCTAGCCTCCACCTAGACTGTCCAAATCTACTCCTTTATGTGACATAAATATAAGGTAAAAGTTATCTTAAACCCTTAAAGCAGTCTTGTTGAAAAGAAGTAGCCAACTATTTTGCTGTACATTTCAATATAACATTTAATATCGCCATCAAATATTAAATTGCACTGTAGCACTGTCCTCCCATTGTTCATCGATTTGCTCAAGTGGGCACCAATAACTTCTCCATTGTGAGACTTGTTGTTACTGTTTTTGGCATTTCAGATATGCCATGGGGATATTGCCAGGCTCTGCCATGAGGGTGGGATACTCCGAGTAGCTTGCTGGGCTCTCTGAGATGGACGGAGGAATCGAACCCAGGTCAGCCGCGTGCAAGGCAAACACCCTATCAACTGTGCTATCACTGTATCACTGTCATCCCATTGATCATCGAATTACTCAAGCGAGTGCCAGTAATATCTCTGTTCCTCCCAGCCCTGAGATTTTAGCAGCCTCTTCTTACTTGTCTTTTCTCAGTGATTAGAGGGTCAGGGAAATGAGACCTGTTGTCATTACTGTTTTTGACATATCAAATACGTCAAAGGGAGCTTGCAGGGCTCTGCCTCTGTGGGCTGGATACTCTTGGTAGCTTGCCGGGCTCTCTGAGAGGCATATATTTATGTTTTTCTCTATGATTTGTTGCCTACCCATCAGACATGGTGTAGTAATAGTGGAAAATGGGTAGGAAGTGTCTTATAATGTGTCGCACAGCTGCACAGTCCAGTTCCACATTATCTGGGCTTATTAACTTGAGGAATGCAGAATGGACCAGAAGTTGCAGTTTGGTACCTCATCAACTCTGCAGTGACTTTGGCTGCTGCAATTAGCCCTGCTGCTACCACATAGAAATGGTGGCCAGTGCCCTTGAAGATTGGAACTGAATAAAAAAGATCTCATTAGTGGCATCACTTCTTTGGTATGCTAAATTCAATTGGTGATGACTGGATTAGCAGGACACTTATTTCCTTTGCTTGGGTTTTTGATTCAACCTATATTTTTCATTGCTTATTAAGTTTGTTAACCAACTAATTTCATCGGTAACATTGGTGTGTATATGAATTCATTATAATTCTATCATGTTAATGGAAAATGGTAACAATGATTTGATATGCACAAGAAATAAAAGAGGAAATATGGTATGTAAGGATTAAATTGCAGCTTCGCTTTGATCTTCGTGTACTCATTGAATTAAGAAATTCCTTATCTTGATGTATTGTAGTCATAGTGGGAAAGGTAAAAGTCTAGGCAGGGAGCTGGAGGTAGGAACTCAGAGTAACCCATTCTAGAAACTGGACAATGATGTCAAAGAAGGACCTGATTAGCTAGATAAAGTTGGGAGTGACGCAGAAACAATCTATGACAAAATGAAACATAAAGAGAATGCATCCAACACAAAGATGCCCAGCACTGGGGCTCATTGGTAGCCCTATGCGTGCCCTCCCACCCTGATTTTATAGTAACAATGCAACCAACCAAGAAACTCCATAATTCTGATCCTCTTTGTCCAACAATTGTAATATGGGCCAAGAAAATGCCTACATAAGGTTCTCTGTATCCTAATTCTGGGTCACAGCTTCAAGTCAGTTGGCTTAAATGTGGTCCATTTAGATGCTAATAACATCTTGATTTTTTGCCTAACCATGGTTTCAGTGTGATTAACTAAGCAAATTTCATTACAACGCCTTCCCATTCCTTGCCTTTGCAGGGAGTTTCTCTGGCCTAACCATTTTGACTTAGGCTTCTCCACACCTGCTCTTAGGGCTGAAACACTTCAGTAATTATACTTTCTTCTTAAGGACAGTGAGATCAGCTTCCAGCAGCCTTTCATCCCTCCCTCACCCAGCCCCCAAGAAGCAGGTGCACCTACCCTTCAGCCTGCATCGGCCTGTGCAGTGTGCCTGCAACTTTTTTCCCCATTCAGCTCCTGTGGGCAGACACTGGGACACTCCCTCTCTGAGCAAGACTGTGAGAGTCTCACTGGAGACAGGTCAGGGTGAGCCTAATGAGTCTGGGAAGAACTGGTACATAAAAAAGGATTGCACTGTTCCTCTGACTGAAGTGTTCATAGATGATTGCTTGTAAAAACACATGGTTCTCAGCAACAGGATAGAGCTAATGAAGGCACTGAGTAATTATACACAGCATTGAAAATGGATTCATTCAGAAGGTTCAGGTTCTTCTGTATCTTCAGCTGAGTCATTTCCCATGGCATCAGGTATCTCAATAACTGTACTAGGCTCGGTCTGTGGTAGCAATGTGTCTCCAAGGGTTTGGTAACTACCAGTGTGTGATGATGATACAGAAGAAGTGATAGTGTGCCTTGTGAACAAGACAATAGGTTTCTTTTTTCACGACTGTCCTCATGTTTCAGTAAGAGCTTATTTTTGGAGATTCTCTTATAGTATTTCCAATGTTGCTGGACTGATTAGAAATGTCTTCTATGCTATCAGAGATGTCACATATTTTTAGTAACAAGAAGCATCATTCCCATCATCCTTGATCTCCCACATAAGATCTGAAGAAGAAGGTGTAGTGGTGAGTTATGGTGGCAATGGACATTTCTATGCAGACGATGAAGTCCTGCAGCCCCATGGCCAATGTCTCTGCCATCTTCCATTCCCAGATGGAATCTTCCATTCCCAGATGGAATCTTCCATTCCCAGATGGAGCTCTGGGATATCACACCAAATTTCACCAACAAAGCAATCACCACTGCATGCCAGAACTTAACGACAACCACAAGCTTCACACAAACGAGCTTCCCTGTGGGCTGGGTGGGACTCAGCTCTTCTTCAGTGCTTTGTGAAATAATAGGAGGAAATACATGAAAAAGATCTGGGACACGTTGCTGAAGATAATTAAATCCAAGCTCTGGACAAGATGAAAACTCCTTCACTGTAAACGTGCAATAGCTCACAGATGACTGCCACGGTGATGGTGATCAGAGTGATCATGACGTAATGCAGCATGCTCACCTTGCACGAGGACAGCAATGTCTCTCCTAGGGTGCAAGGTGGGAAACAGAGGAAGAGAGGTGAAGATCCTGCACTGCTATTTGCCTTTCAGATTGGCCTTGAGGGTGGGAACTAGCTCTTCAGGTAGTTGAGTAGGAAGGTCATGAAGTTGTGGAGTACATAAGCTCTAAAGCACTCCAGGAAAGTGTGTGCGTGTGTGTGTGTGTGTGTGTGTGTGTGTGTGTGTGTGTGTGTATGGTGATGGTGGATTATTTCAGAGCCATGCAGAAACCTTGAGTCCAATTGGTTCATCAGGGGAGTTGCCATGGTTTCCTCATTTTCTGCTGCAGATTTGTTTTCTCAGGCTTCACATTTCAATGGAACCACTTCACAAACTAGGTTCTGCCTCTCCAGCATGATGCTCTGATCCCCTGAACACACGGCTAGTCACTCCCCAAATACTCAGGTTTTTCTCAGGATGTGCAGAGGAGAGCATTGGGCATGTCTATGTCACCACCACCACTCAAGCATCTGGGGGCATTGAGGCGTTCACAAGCACTTCAGAAAGGGTGTAGAGACCTGGCCAACCTCTCTGTACCTGATGTGCCAGTATGGGGCCTCCACAGTAGGCTTGGGGAACTGGAAGTCCCTTACCAGAGCATTGAAACAGCTGGGTTAGACCAGACCAGTGACTGACGGCCTGCTGAGCAGATACTCCAACTCTCTCCTGCACACCCATCCATGCTATGGGGTCTCTATCCCCTTCACTGAGTGATGCTGCTGGTCTCTTCTCAGAGCAATCAAAGCCCTGCACGCTAAGTCACTCTTGTCCTTTCCCATTCCCGCCATTTCTTCAATCAGATTAACCATGGTTTTTCTTCCTCATGACCCCAGAGAATGTAGATGTGGGTTTGGGGCATCATCCAGGCATGAGTAGGTTTGCTTCTATGACTATTCCTTCTTTTCTGAGGAAATAACCTTTTGACTTTGTGAGTAAATAATAGAGTCACTCTCCTCATGTCCACATCTATCATCGGTCCTCCTCACTATACATTAGAAATTATAACCAGAGCATTGGAGCAGCCGGGCTAGACAAAACCAGTGCTTGTCCTCCTAAATACATACTAGAAAATGCATTTCTCTTTGGCAACCACATTTGGACATGTTTTGCTTACATATCTAGCCTGTAAGAGTCAAGAGGGTTTGGGAGTTTCTTGTTCGCTGCACAGAGGTGGGAGCACAGTGAGAACTTGTAGTCCCAACAAAGTGGGACTTGGTGCAATGCAAGGACTTCAGACACTCACTGGTGATAGATGTGACTAACCTGGGCATCTTCTGTGCACTGGTTTCAGCTAAGGAATTTAAGCTAAGTACAAATACCCCAAAGTGAATGCTGGGTTTGGGGCATAGACACCCACACGCCCCCCAAAAATGGCAATTTCAATACCATACCGTGGCTTACCACTTTGATTTTGCTTCTGTCTATGGAGCCAGTTACTAAGGAGCTGAACCCAATTCAGTAGGATGATACAATGTTGCCTCACAAAGAAAGATGAGGGGAGGAAGAGACTATATGCCATTTGGGCGTAAGGATTACTTAAACTCTAAATTTAAAGAACCAAAAGAAGACTTTGGGTAATCTTTGAACACCAAAAAAGTTCCTATTTCATAAATGAAATTTAGAGTTCTCAGGGAAATCCTGAATTGTATGTGAAAGAAAATAACATTGCTGATGGGAGAAAATTCTGGAAACTGAGACTTAAACCTTTCATAAGACATGTGCATTGATAAAGGATCATTTACAACTACCCTATCTCTCTGGATGATGGTAAGTCCCAAGAAACTTGTCACTAGAATGGACACCCAAGTTAGATATGCATAAACAACCTTATTCTGTGTACTATTATTTTCTTGATAGCCTCCTACAAGTGGTATCTCATCTCATCCCTCATTCATACCTTTTTGCTTTGGCTTAGGATGATATATAAGGTGACTGAGTGGGCCATGCTGTAAATATCTCCCATCTATAGGAGAAACACCTGACATGACACTTGTTTATTGCTCCTGTTTATCTCTTTTGTTATGAGGACATCTTAGCCAAGAACCTAAAAGGTCCACGTGAAAATGTTTTTTCTCTTTCTCCTTCTTTTGTTGCTGCTGTGATATATCGGCATCACACATCACCTCCGCCCACACACCCCACACAAACACACACATGCCAGCAAATGCCAGCAAGGGGCTGCTATCTGTGTGCTCTCCAGAGCTCACTCTTGTGTGAGCTGTGGGCCTCAGAACACAGTGGCTGGAGTTCCTGCATTCACAACTCCCATGTCTTTTGATAAAGAATAATGAATACACAGCAAGTTTGTTTGTTCATAATCATTTTCACCCTGTGATATGATTCTGACATTTAGTGGTCCCCTTACATTTTTCCAGTATTCTTTACCTGCCTAGAAAAGACATCTCTGACATCAGAGACAACCAACATTGCTATGCACAGAGAAGCCCACATTCCTCATTCTTAATCTCCTACAAAGAATGTAAAGGGCAAAGTATAATGATGGGTTATAATGGCAAAGACTATTTCAAGGCAGATTATGAAGTTCTGCAGTCCCATAGCCACTGCCTACACTGCCTGCCATTCCCAGGTTCGCTTTTGGGAAACAATACCAAGTTTCCTTCAACAACACAATCGCCATTGCTTTGCAGAGGAAATGAAAACCTTGGGTTTTGCAACAAGGAAATTTTCCATCAACTGGCTGGGACTCAGCTCCTCCATTAGTACTTCGTAAACCAGTAGGAGGAAACACATGGGAAAGAACTGGGACACGGTGTTAATGACGACCAAATAGCTCCAAGCTTTGGAGAGGCTGATGTTTCCTTTGCTGTAGATGTGGACCTGCTCTCAGATGTCACTGATGATGGTGACAAGCAGTCTTATCATGATGTATGGCAAGCATACTCTTCTTGCAATAGAACAGCATTTTCTCTCCTCTGGGGTACAGCAGACAGGAGGAAGGAGTGCTTGTACCGCTCCTTAATGAAGTTGTCAATGACAAACACTTCGTGTGTGAAACTAAAACAAACTTCAATTAAGTATAAGTACAAGTCGAGTAAATGTTATTTAGCTTATGATATTAAATAATTAATATATATTCTGCCCCTCTCAGAGAGCCCGGCAAGCTACCGAGAGTATCTCGCCCTCACGGCAAAGCCTGGCAAGCTCCCCATGATGTTTTCGATATGCCATACACTAACAAGTCTCACAATGTTACTGGGCCTGCTCGAGCAAATCGATGAACAACGGGAGGACAGTGACAGTGAAGTGACAGTGATATATAGTATATATATATATATATATATATATATACTTAGTATTCAAATATATAAAATATATTCTCTAAATAACTAGTAAACTTACATGTGAAAATGATGTTCCATAGTACCATACAATGCTAAACACTTCAGTCATGATAAATTGCAGAAAATACTAAAAAATTATTAAAAACAAAATCGTCATTATTATCTTCCAAATATATTTAATATTTAGAAATTTTAAAACCGGTATGAAAGAACAAAAAATTACTTACCAATAGAGAATATAGAAATTTTTTAACAGCAAAAACTTCAATTTTGAAATTAGTTGAAGGTCAACCACATTCTTTTTTTGTGTGTGTATGAAGCACCAACTATTGCATTCACATTAAAAAGAATTTTGAAGTTGAAAATAATTTTAGTGATATAAATGACTTATAAGAGAAATTTCAATTCTCAAAATCCATTTATAAAATTATGTCAAGGGCAAAATAAAGCAATCCCTTCCCCCAACTACTCAGATGCAAAGGATCTTTCTACAACTTAATCCTACAAAATAAGGAAACAATTTGAACACCTTTACTAGAATCTCCAAGGTAATTTTATAAAGGGCGGTGGCATATCCCTCTTTAGTCATAAACTTAACTAAATAGGTCTTGTAATTTATCAGATTCTTTAAAGGAGTGTCCTATTTGTGTACTCGTTTGTCAAACACCATGTGTGATGCAAGTTTAAAGTGGTAGAAGCCAAAAAGGTAGAACATCAAGCACTTACCTAGGACACTACCAACCTAGGTTCTATCTCTCTGGGATCCCAAAGAAGCAGACTTTTGAGTTCAAAGTCAGGAATAAGTCTAAGTACCTCTTGGTTTATATATGAATATATACTAAAGAAAGCTTCTTCTTAAAAGGTGTAAACAGCTCTTCATTTTCATCCCCCAAGCTAAATTGGTCTTCTCCCCCACCCAGCTGAGCTGGTCTTCTCCCCCACCCAAGTCAGTTTATCTGCTGCTTCTCTAACCTGGGACTTGGATTTCTCCCTGCAAGCCCCCCAGGCGTCCTCTCAGACCTTGGGAGACAAAGCAACCCTGAGCCTCTGACTCTTCCTTTTCGTCCCCTAAACTAAGCTGGTCTCCCCCACCCAGGTCAGTTTATCTGTCGCTTGATCATTGTATAATTGAAACCCAAGCACAAAAATTTGTGCTACAACTGTACCTCATGGTGTCTCACTAATAAAAATTAATTTTAAAAAAAGGTATAAACAAAATCAAAAGTAAAAGGTTAAAAATACTTCAGATAAGCAGAGCAGAATATGCACAAACTTAATTCACATGTTTTTACTTTTGACTTTTATAGATGCGAGATGAAAAACAGAGGCCTGAAGAATCACTGTCCTCCCATTGTTCATCAATATGCTAGAGCAGGCCCAGTAAAGTCTCCATTGTGAAACTTATTGTTACTGTGTTTAGCATATTGAATATGTCATGGGTAGCTTGCCAGGCTTTGCCATGCAGGCGAGATACCCTCGGTAGCTTGCCGGGCTCTCCGAGAGGGGCAGAGGAATCGAACCGGACTCGGCCATGCTGGCCACATGCAAGACAGATGCCCTACCACTGCATTGGTGGTATAGTGGCGAGCCCGAAGAATCATTAATTAATAAAGCTAGTAACTTCTTCTACAAATCAGCAAACCTTAGGGAACATGGACATTGAAGTTTGAAGTATAATAAAAGATTCAAATTGAGACTATAGGAGTTCTACTTACCTCTACTGTGAAAAAAATGCTGGAGACAGAGAGTCATTCGAAACCTTAACAAAACAAAAAATATCTATATGATCTACAAAGTTTTAAAGTTTATTCAAGCAATGAGAAATCTGGGGTAACCAGCAGCTCCCCATCTCTCCCAAAAGCTACTTTCAGAAGGAAAGAGCATAAAACTACGCGCCTGTGTAATGAGGGATCAGAGAGATATAAGGTAGGTAGAATAGGACACTAAAATTGCAAGGATTATATTAGTAATGCAAGATAGAAATAGTGTTAGAGATACAAATGCAAGTTCAGTTCACCCTCAACTACAAACACTTCGTGGTGTCCTTTGCTGGGAACTCTTAAGAAATCTGGGCAGCCCCAATGAAATCTTTCTTTTTCGAAATTCTGGTAAGGGCAGCCACCTTCACTACAGAGTCCTACCAGGAATATTCTCTCTTCATGACATCGAACTGGAGAAAGGCCCTAACCAGCGCCACAGGGATGTAGACTAAGACACAATACCAAAGGGTAAAAACAAGAGAACACTGCTAAACTGACTTGAGGGAAGAAACTCTAGGACTCACCGCTTACCCACTTACCGGGGCAGGGAAAGGTAGAATCTAAGGGCATGCAGAGGAAAGAAGGATCACAAGGACAACAAGTCCTGATACTCTGAGAAAACAGGTGTGGGGAGCTTGGATCCTACTTGGACATCTCACCTGTGCACAGACCGCTGCATACTCACAGCTAACAAGCAGCAGCAGAAACAAGCACACACCGGGAGCCCAGAGTGTAGGAAGAAAAATTTTTCAGGTACAGCAGTGAGTAGGAAAACAGTGAGAAGTAGAGCTCCGAGCAGAATTTCAGCAACAAAGCTCCATCTTAATATTCAGGTTGCACTGAAGGAATGTGCAGCAGCACTGTGCTAATGAAAACAGTATCTCAGAACCCGTTCAACGCTCCTAATCTGACTCAAATTTCCACACGAGTTTCTTGTCAAAAATAGTTTTAAAAAACATGTCATGGCCCAAATGAGCAACTATGTGAGAGCAGACACCTGCGGTTTTACAAGTGTTCTAGAAGTGAGACTTGAATTGTAAACCAGGATCTGCACCAACACAGGGACCCTTCCCTCCAGGTATACCTGTGGCAGGGGGCATGACCTCTTGGGTTGCTGCAGATCATGCATCTGACAATTAATTTCCCTTTCATGCTGCACTGGACCCATATCTCAGCTTCCTTTACAGAACTCTTATGACTAAAGCCTGGCTACCCCAGCTGCATTAAGCCAGTAGTCTGCCATTCTATTCCAATCAAAATTTAACAAAATAACTGTGAACACAAGAATCTGTACAAACCTAATTTAAAAGAAAATATTGCCTGGATCAGTGTTAGAGGTCCCACATAATTCGCACAGGAGCACCAAAGTACTATACTTGAAAGAGGAAGATACTATACTTGAAGGGGGAAGAAGAGAACACTATTGACCAAGCTGAAGCCTCAACAGGGAATACCCACATTAAGAATCTCTCTGATAAAGAATTCTGAGGTGAAGCTAAGAGGATGTTATTGAGCTCAAAGAAACAGTGGAATGGACATCCAATAAAATAGAGAGGATATGAAAGAAATGGTGGAAGGGGCAGTCAATATAATACAGAAAGAAATGAGAGCATAAATTTAAAAAAAGCTACAAACAGAATAGTCACTAATAAAAATTTTGGTAGATGAAATAAAAAACTCAGGGGATGCCCTCAACAGTAGAATGACAACTGCTGAAGACAGAATCAGTGAGCTTGAAGATGTGCTCCAGAAAACATAAAGGCAATAACAGAATATGGTAAAAAGACTTCAAAATAGCTCAATGGTGAGTAAGAGATATATGGAATGAGTTCAAGAGGCATAACATAAAAATCATCTGAGTACCAGAACAGGGAGGCAAGCCCAATTACTACCAATATTGGTAGTAACTGTTAATGACATCACTACTGAGAAGTTCCCAGAGCTGGAGAATGCAGGCTTCCAGATCCAAGAAGCCCGAAGGGTACCAGCTAAAAAAGACCCTAATAAAATGAATCAAAGAAACATAATGAGAACGACAAATAGCAAAGATAGAGACACAATACTGAAAGCAGCAAGATCAAAGAAGAAATCACATACAAAGGAGAACTTTTTAGATTTTCATCAGACTTATCAGACGAAACCCTCCGGGTCCAAAGATATTGGGATATAGTTAAAAAAAAGAACTCAATGAAATGATTTCCTCAGAATACTGTATCCAGCTAGACTCTCATTCAGATTTGAATGGTATACTACTTCATGAATTAATAACAGCTCAGGAATTTTGTAGATTTAAACCTTAAATGAAAAACTGAAGGGGCTAGTGTAACACAAAATAAAACCCCAAAATACAACAATCTTCTACAGAATGTTGACACAAAACCCAATGAAAATATTCTCTCTCATCGTCAATGGTTTAAGTGCACCAATAAAGAGTCACAGAGCTGAAAAATGGATTAAAAATCTAAATCTATCATTCTGCTGTCTATAAGCAAAACACAAACAGTCATAGTAAAAATAGACTCAAGGTCAAGGAAGGAAAATGAAATTTAAAGCAACCAATTTGTTCAAAAAAGCCAGGGTAGCCATACTAGCATCTGACAACATAAATTTTAGGATGAAAAAGATAAGAAGTGACAATAAAGGCCATTTCACAATCACTATCACCCCATTGTTCATCAATTTGCTCGAGCGGTCCCAGTATCGTCTCCATTCATTCCTGTCATATGCTAGTGTAGCCCGATGACATATTGGGGGCTCTTTCAGGATCAGAGGAATGAGGACCATCATTGTTATTGTTTTTGGCATATTGAGTATGCCACAGGTGGCTTGCCAGGCTCTGCCATACGGGATACTCTCAATAGCTTGCCAGGCTCTCAGAGAGCAATGGATGCCTTGGGGGCAGCCTCTAATCACCTTTACAGGTGTTCCCAGTCAGTAATATATGTGAGAATGATACTCTCAGTAGCCTGCTGGGTTCTCTGAGAGCAAGAACTTGAGAATAAGAGGTCGTAAGGCCACAAATGCGGCCGCACGCTTCCGGGAGCTGGGTTTTATTTTATTTTATTTATTTATTTAATTTCACAATAATCAAGAAATATGTACATCAGGAAGAAATTACACTCATAAATTTATACATGCCCAAGAGGGGTCAGCAAAATGCTTAAAACAACTGCTAATAGACTTCAAGGAGGACACTGTTAGCAACAAAATAGTAGTCAGAAACTTCAGCACTGCCTTATCACCTCTTGATAGAACAATGAGACTAAAACTAAAAAAGTAAAATTTGATGGAAGAGAAAAATACTTTAATATTCAGAGCTGACAAACTACCTTAGTAATCTCCAGAACCAGTGAACAAAACCAGTGGCCCAAATCATTGTTTCTCACCCTTTCACTGACTACAACTCCCTTCGGACCTTGTTTCTTCTTGTGGCACCCCGTTCTATCAGTTGGTATTCTAACCTTGTCACAAGACTAGAGGCAAAAATCACCCATTTATATGATTTTAACCTGTGTTCCCCTTGTAACATCCTGGAGGGCCCTAGGAGTTATTTGATGCCTTGTTGAGTAATGCTGGTCTACAAAGTTCTGTCATTTACTCAATCTACTTAACAATCGTGGAATATACATATACATATACATATACATATATGCACATACATATATGCACATACATATATGCACATACATATACATGTTTATAAGTATTATACTGCAATCACCAGGCAAGGAATGTAGGGGGGGAAAGAAGCAACAGACTAGAAGTATCATATGAGGTGGGGACTGGGCAGTGGCTTCCAGGGAACTGTTCAAACTATCCATTAAAACCATAAATGGTATTTACACTATTATAAGCATATCATCTGAATTATCATAATAATTTTAATTGGCTAACGTTCCCCACATTTAATTTTCTCAAAACTATGTTCCAGCGGAGCCGCCGCGGGCCCTCGCGGCCGCCGTACTTGGGCACGCCCGCGCATGCGCCCTGAGCCTCGTCTCGGCCGGGCTGGGCGAGTCGCCCCGACTCTGCTGCAGGCTCCTGGCCGGGCCGCCGTCTGGGTTGTTCTGCTGGGGTCCGTCACCTCCTCCTAAGGATGCATCCCGACTTATCTCCACACTTGCACAACTGAAGAGTGCAACATCTTGATACACTTGCTTGAGGAATGTCACAAAAATCACGGCTCTCTGAAATGTTTGGTCATTGCAATGATCTTGATTGAGAGATGAGAAAAATGCTTGAAGAAAGAGTGCACGGAAAAGAGGATCAAGAGCAGGGAGCATGGTAATGCGATGCGAAAGAGACTATTTAATTCCCCAGAGGATTCTGAAAAATAAATTCTATTTTCACTGGTTGCCTTGGCTGAGAGAAGACCTAAAGCCTCTTGGTTGACAGCTGAAAGAAGCCTCTCATTTGGCCTCTAGAACCCTTTGCCGATCCGTAGACATAAGGCATGGAAAGATCCAGAAAAGCCTGGATTCTGACAATGTTTGCAGAGCCTTCAGTTCTCACCAGCAAACTTGACTTCCCACTTTCCCCCTTTCTCTCCACCAGGGAACACTGGAGTAACTTCTCTCCCTCAATAAAAGAACTGATTTTAATCATAAAACACACACACACACACACACACACACACACACACACACACACAACACTATGTTCCAGCAGCATCCCTTTTACTTACCTCTTATGAAATAATTTGCATTTTTAAATAAATGGACCCAAGAAAAGTTCATTTGTTAACGGTCATACGATGACTAAAGAGCAGTTTATCTTAAACCCAAATTTGTACGATCAGAAAGATAGAACCAGGATAAAGCTGTGTAGCTGACCCCAGTTTGTTCTCCAGCATCGCATATGGTCCCCCAGAGTATTTCCTGGAGTGATCCTTGAGCACAGAGCCAGCAATAAGCCCTAAGCACCACCAGGTATAGTCCAACCCCCGTTTCCACTCCTGCCACCACCACCTAATTATGTATAAAACCAAATCCATACACATTACTAGCCTCAGTGCTCATAAACAAAGAGAGAGGGGAAAATATTAGCCCCAAGGGCTCATAGGTGGAGAGGTCAATAAAGCACAAGTAAGTCAAAAGGGAACAAACAGAAAGCCTGGAGTCAGAGCTGGACCCTCACAAAGCCGATGGGAAAGACAGCAGCCTGGGAGCAGGTGACACAGTACTTCCAGGTCACGGCATGACCAAGAATTGCAGGCACCTCCATCCTGACACATGCCCACGACTTGATGTCCAGACACACCATTAAGCACTGATCCTGTTGACTCCCACGTAAGGAAGGTTTATTCAGTAGAAAACATACCAGACCGGCTACATACTCTGACACCATATCTGTCAGTGTTTCTGCATCTCCTTTAAATACGGACCCTTCTGGTCTGGCTTCCTTCCAGGACCCATATCTCCCAAATACAAAATAATGATAATAATAATAATAGTGGTAATTTAAAATGAAATTCTACAAAAAAAATTAGAATAAGATTATCATATAGTACAGCTGTTTGACTTCAGGTTAGATGCCCAAAAGACTGAAAAGAGTCAAAAAGAGATATTACAACCAAGCACACAGCATTAATCACAATAGCACAAGCATAGAAGAAGCAACACAAGTGTCTAGTAGTAGAAAAGGAAGTAGCAGAATGCTGTATAGACATAAAACAGAGCACTGCTGAGCTTCTCAGAAAATTCTGACACATGGTGAACACTAAAGACATGCTGCTAAGTGAACAAATCAGTGAGAAACAGAGAAACACATATTGAATCAGCTTAGACAGGAACTCTAATAAGTAGCTGGAATCTTAGAAACAGAACAGAGTTGTGGTTGCAGGTTCCTGGAGAGAAGGGGGAAAAGCATGTGCATTATTTACAGAGCAGTCTCTACCCTGCAGAAGGAAGGGGAGAGGAAGATGGAAGGCAGTTGGTTGCACGACATCATCACTGTAGTTAACATCGCTGAACACATAAGAACAAAGATGCCAATTTTTTTTTGGCTTTTTGGATCACATCTGGTGATATTTAGGGGTTATTCCTGGCTTTACACTCAGGAATTACTCCTGGTGGTGCTCCAGGGGACCATGTGGGATGCTGGGAATCCAACCCGGGTCAGTCACGTGCAAGGCAAATGCTGTACCCACTGTGCTACCTCTCCAGCCCCTGAAGATGTCAATTTTATCTTTTATATATGTCACAATACAAACCTTTTTAAAGCTTGGGAAGTAGATCAGTGATCTAGTGAAAAGGAATTAAATTCTGCAGGGATCTCTTCCGGAGACAAAATAAAGAGGTGGAGTGGAGGACTAATTTGCTTATTCTGTGGAGAAAAACATGTGAAACCAGGGATGAGTAAAATTATTACAGACAAAAGTAAAATTCATAAATACGTATTTATGGCACATATAATAGATAATACAGGATTGAATATCTCCAAAGAGAAAAGAAAGAAAATTAGAAAAGATTGAAAGGTAAGAAGACATTCCTGAAGAATTCATTACTGTTATCATAAACTACCACCAGGAATGGTCCAAAAACAGTAAAAAATAGTAACCAGCTACTCAGAAGTCTGCTTTTGTGTCACCCCACTAAATTTGAATATTTGAGAAAACCTTCATTTTCTCAAATGACAGCTGCCGTTCGGTTGTCTGGTGAAGGAGTCTGAATGTAGACATGGCCGATTTCACCAGCAAGGTGAGTTCAGTCCTCTGAGATAAACATTTCTGTCTGATGCTAGCTAAAAGAAATCTTTTCTATATTCACAAACAGACATGGTGAATACATTTGTCTAAGCAAACTGTTAAGTCAGAGGCTAGAATACATATAAAGTATATGATTACAAGTTTAAATATAGCAACAATATTAGAATAATTTAAAAAGTAATTACTGTATTGAGTTCTTGGGCCCCATATCTAGTTGAATCACTTACTTGTACAAGATTATTTTGTACATTATATTAGCTTCTGAGTACAGATTTTTTCCTGAATGGTGGACATTTTAATTTTACATTGGTACCCTTTTCCTCAAATGATTTCATTGAATATTATTTTTATGATACTATCTCACTGCTTTTTATAGTTGCTTATCAGATTAAAGATTGTTTCTTTGTAAACTGCTAAGTTTGTTTAGTGAATGGATATTACTATGTTGAATGGGGCTGGAGCGATAGCACAGCGGTAGGGCTTTCGCCTTACAAGCGGCCAACATGGCCGACCCGAGTTCGATTCCTCAGCCCCTCTTTGAGAGCCCGGCAAGCTACCAAGAGTATTCGATATGCCAAACACAGTAACAACAAAGTCTCCAATGGAGACGTTCCTGGGCCCGCTCGAGCAAATCGACAATCAACGGGAGGGCCTTTACCTTTACCTTTATTTAAAATTAATTACCTAAGAAAATTATTAGCATAAAAACGTAATCCCCATATTGAGGTCCTACAGTATTTTTAATTTTATTTTTATAAAGTTGTTCACAATAATTGATTACATTTAATATTTGAACCGTGCACAACAGAGCCTGGCAAGCTACCCGTGACGTACTCGATATGCCAAACACAGTAACAACAAGTCTCATGATGGAGGCGTTACTGGGCCCACTCGAGCAAAATCGGTGAACAACAGGGGGACTGTGATATATATACCGTGATATATAATATTTGAACATCAATTTCACCACAATTACACCTTGCCATAGCCATATTTCAAGTGTTTACATCCCAAACACCAAACCCTGCCCCCAAAGCAGAACCTAAGTAATTTATTTTGTATTTCTTGTTATGAATAATCCACTAAAAATGATCCAAAAAAAGTTTTCTTAGAGAAAAATGTGTGAAGATTGTTGTATTTCACCCAGGAGCCATTAAGCCCTTCTATTAGAGATTAGTAGCATGTTGTTAAAGGTTGAGACTTGTGTGCTGATATATATATATATATATATATATATATGTATATATATATATAGCCTACAGTATTTTTGTGTAATCTTGATGCTTCCAAAGGAAAAGAGTATTTGACTGTGATATTTAGATCTCCTATATTTCTCTTATTATTCTTAATTCTTTTTATACCTTTGTCAGCTTAATTTTTGTTTTGTTTCTATACTTCTAATTTCTCTGTATTTTTCTGTTAAGAGATATCTATTTCCATTTATAGGTCCCTAGCCTGGACTGACCAAACCCTACTTCTTTACATGACATGGTCTCCTAGACTACAGAAAGAACTGGTCAGGCAACAGGTCACCGGAGATCTTTCCGGGCCTCTTACTGAGCCAATTCTACTGGGGCACTTCAGACAGAAGAGACGTGCCCTCTCTGCCCACTCCAGATGAAACCCCTACGGCCACGAGTTTCCAGAATCAAAACCCAGGTATGCGGATTCCAGGACTAAGACTCCAGGCCACATGGCAGTAGCTGAGATGGGCTGTCCCTCCCAGTCTCCCTGCCTGCTTGGGATCCTGGCTGTCATGCCCACATCTGCCTCCAGGTGCCATCTCAGTGCATCGACAGTCTTGATTCAGAGACTCCCAAATGAATCTCAAAATGTATTAGCTCCCTACAGAGATGTCTCTGGACCCAACCATTTACAATTTTAGAATTCCAGAAGTGTGTGGTTGCTTTTGTGGTCATGTGACCGCTCGTGTTATTCATAATAAGCAATAGAAAATAAAGTATCTAGCATCTGCCGCTGGCAGGCAGGCTTGAATGGTGGTGGAAAAATTCAAGAAAACCATAATGCTGAAAAGTAGAGAGTGTGGGAGAAATTGCCATAGAGGCACGTGGGGGATACTGGGGACATTGGTGGTGGAAAATGTGCACTGGTGGAGAGATGGGTATTTGATCATTGTATGACCGGAACTCAAACGTGAAAGCTTTGTAACTGTAGCTCACAGTGATTCAATTAAAAAAAAACTGGTCAGAAACTTAAGAAACTGAGAGATAACATTTCTGCTCTCAAGTACCTTTCAACCTCTAATAAGCTGTATAATTTCACAGACTTTTTAACAGAGAATATTTGGACCACACAGCATTTCTAAGTTATACAACTCAGCTTTATTTAAAGGAAATCACACAAGTGTGTCCAATTAATTCTCAGTAACATTAAAATTTGTAACAGATTCCACGCATATTATTCTGGGTGCATATTTTGAAAGCAATAAATTCAAACAATAATCATAGCTTACCTATGTGACAAATTTAAATGTAAATGGTAAAACTAAAATAAGTAGGTAAAACAATTAGCTAAAACAAGAGGTAAGCTCGTGTAAGACCATGCTCCAGAGATTCATAAGTAAATCTCAAGAGAACAACAAGACACAAAAGATATTTTTTCCAGACACTCACACATGATTGAGATGTCCATGGTACCCTGGAAGGAGGGGTGGGTCCTGGGTTGACCCACCCAAACAGAACCCTCGCCCGCGCTTGCTCCCACACTTCAAAATAGCCACCATGCTCCCTACGGGACTCCATTGTCTTGGGACTCAACCTCATAGAGAAATTAGTCTGCTGAAAAACTCAGGCATGCGGGTTTTGTGACTGAGATCTTCCAGGCTTTCTCAGAGTCAGGATGGGCTACTTCTGCCCCGCTTCCAGTACTTCCATAAGCCCCAGAAGTCACTTACACACCCTAAAACCACCACCCAGTTAAAAATTTAACTCCAGTCGCACCACCCTATTAAAAATTCCGAACTTCCTGGAGTGAACAGCCTTGAATGCAAATGACATCTCAAACTCCACAACACAGATGAACCAGTAGTAGCCCACCAGATTGGATGGGATGTAACATAAAAGGCAATCAATCTCAATTAATAAAACATAAACATAAAAGACTTAAGCTGAAATAACATCTTAATAATCTCTCATACAAGGATTTAATGTCTCCATGGTGACATACAACAATTTATACTAATTTTCTGCTAAAGAAATATTTGTTATCATTGTTAGCAAATTATTGATAAAAAGCAATATAAATTAAATCGTTGAGGGCCTGCTATGGGGACAGGCTTAAGGGGTGGTTGGGAAAATTGGAGACAGTGGTGGAGGAAAAGTATAATGGTGATGGTATTGTGTTGGAATGTTCAATGCCTGTAACGAACCAACATGAACAACTTTGTAAACTACAGTGTTTACATAAAGTGTAGGGGAAAATTTACATATGTAGGCTTTACATATTCCATGTGAACTCCAAAATATATTAACACAGAATTACATGAAAGGTTTTATTAATGACAGGTGAGAGATGATTATTACCATAGTGAGATCCATGTAAAAAGTAAAATTTAATGTAATATACTTTAGATTCCAGTAGCTAGACAGTTGCGCTCACCAACTGCCCTGTAATCCCACCAATGGTTAAGATCCAGAGACTATAAAACCAAGCTTCTGGAAGAGAACAATGCAGACTCTCCTGCCCCCGCACCTGGCTATCATCACCAGGGCCCTTTGGAGTGGGGCGGGTTGAGTTTCCCTCCCACTCCGAGCAGAGCCCTGGTAACTGAAGACCTCCAGAGCCCTGCCACAGCCATGCTGAGACCACTCTCCACATGCTCGGTTGAGCCTCATGCATGAAGGAACTGGCAGAAGAACCCAGGTGTATAGGACCCGGGGTTGCAATCTCCAAGCCTGCTCAGATCAGAACTGGGCCTCGTCCACCCAGATCCCCCATCTTCCAGTAGCTAGACAGTTGTGCCCACCAACTGCTGTGTAATCCCACCAACGGCCAAGATCCAGAGACTATAAAACCAAGCTCCCAGAAGCGTGCAGCCACGGATGCTAGACCTGTTATTGTTTAGTTTTCGCTCTCAGAGAACCCAGTGAGCTACTGAAAGTATCCTTCCCGCATACATGCCTGACTGGGAACACATGTAAAGGTGATTAGAGGCTACCCCAAAAGTCTCCATACCTCTCAGAGAGCCCGGCAAGCTACTGAGAGTATCCTACCCGCATGGCAGAGACTGGCAAGCTACCCGTGGCATACTCCATATGACAAAAACAGTAGCAATGTTGGTCCTCATACCCCTGACCCTGAAAGAGCCCCAGTATGCCATCGGGCTACACTAGCACATGTCAGAGACGAATGGAGACATTACTGGCACCTGCTTGAGCAAATCAATAAACAACGGGAGGACAGTAATATAGTGATACAATGATACTGTAGATTTCATAATTGGAAACAGACACATGGAAATGAGAATAGGCATTTTATTACATTGTATTAAATGGTTTTAATTCTTGTATTTACATAGGTCAAATTCATACAGTAATCACAAATTAGCTCTTACTGTTTTATTTTCTGATCATTCTATTTGCCATCTCTTAAGTTTTTTTATTTGGAATAAGCAACATAATGTAAATTTGTTATGTGCCTAAGGGGAAAGATTGGGAGAGAAACTAGGGATATTTGTGGAGGAAGAACACACTGGTGGTGATGAAACACTAAATATTTGAAACAACTGTATAATGAACAACTTTGTAGATCACGGTGCATTTAATAAAAATGTATTTTTAAAAATTTTTGGAGCTAGAGCAATAATACACTGAGTAGGGTGCTTATCTTGCAGGCGGCCAACCTCAGTGCTGTCACAGAAAAGCCTTGCACTGTTAATCATCTGGAAATTGCGGCCTTTGAACTGCTGACAGTGTCTTTTTAATCTCACAGATTCCTCTGCAGCTGCCCCTTTTCTGAGGGCTCCACCCTTCTCTGGATGGAACCTTGGATTTCTCCATCTGGATAGTGTCTCAGTTTCTCCTCTTCAAAAAGCTCAGGGTTTGTATTTCAAAGAGGTCTTCCTGTCCTTGGGTTCCTTCAGGGCTAGATAATCTCTTCATTTTAAAATGTATTATTTGCCCAAAGCACATTCCCCAATTCTCTTATCAGTCTGCCTACAACAAAAAGGAAAATAGTTTCTGCTGCCATGATTGTTTCTATGGCTACTTCTAACCTGAGGTTGGTGAAGAGAGAAGGAAAGATCAGTTTAATTCATGGCTCTCACTTGGCTTTTTTTTGCAAATGCACTAGAGTTAGGTTTTGGCTTTTTTTGATCAGCATGTCTTTATCAACACTGGGTGAAGCTCAAGTTGCAGTGTGTGTCACATCAGGTGACACGGGCACTTTCATACTCCACTTCACTTTTACCCCACATCACATCCTTATACTGCACCTGAAAACAGTTGAGTGAAGGCTCTTCTGAGGCACAGTGCATTGCCTGTCCTCTATATCCACCTCCTCCAGCTCGCCTTCTACGCCAGGCACAGCAGAAATGCCACGCCTGCCCTGGGGAAGCCCCCCACCAGCTACTAGAAGAGGAACACCATGGGAAGTGGTTTTCCTCCTCAGTTCTCTTTGTTTCTTTATCAAGTGCTCAAGGTCCAAGAAATTCCCTGCCATCAGCAAGCAGAGTGACAAAGGAACAGGACTTGGTATAATGGATAACCTTGCAAATCACAGTGTTTTTATTAAAATTGACTTTACAAAAATTGTGGAGCTAGAGAGACTGTAGAGTGGGCAGGGTGCTTATCTTGCAGGCAGCCAACCCGAGTTTGATCGCCAGCACGACATATGGTCCCCTGATCTCACCAAGAGTGATCCCTCATCACAAGTTTGGTGCGGTTCAAAAACAAACAAACAAAATTTAATGTGCTTGACATGTAAGACTGTGTACATTTAGGTTTACAGCACCCTGGCTTAATACATTGAAATATTATTAATGTGACTGCCAACATAGCTCTATCCCTCTACAAAAGTATCATTTTTGTGTTGAGAACTATTAACTCTTCATAACTTTGAGATTTATAAAACAATATTGTCTTTAATCACTAAACTATGCACTAGATCTCTAGAATAAACTTAGCTATGAGTTGCAAGTGAGTGTGTACCCCTAAAAAAGTCTCCCCAATTTTCAACCCCTTAGAAACCACCATTGTAGGTTCCATTTCTATGAGATTGGCTGTTTCTGATTCCATTTGTAAGTGGCATCAAACAGTATTTGTCTCTTTCTATCTGGCTTATTTTACCTCACATGAGACCCTAGATCTTCATCTATATTGTTCAAAAGTCATTCCTCTGTTATAGACACAGTTGTTTTCTTATCTTGTCTACTGTAAATAATGTGCAAACAATAAGGGAGTGCTTAGGAGATGGGAGAGCACTAATGGTGGCTTTTAAGGGAACAAACTTACAAGTTTAAAAGTCAACAGGAGCTTATACTTCA
This sequence comes from Sorex fumeus, assembly GCF_029834395.1. Lineage (NCBI taxonomy): Eukaryota > Metazoa > Chordata > Mammalia > Eulipotyphla > Soricidae > Sorex > Sorex fumeus. The sequence goes on from NW_026606163.1 coordinate 1,405,445, forward strand.
AGCCCTAGAACACATACCTAAGTTGTCTCTTTGTTTATTTCCACTCTGGAGAAGCCCATTTTCTTTAGAGCGTGTACTTCTCTCTATCTTTCTAGATAAGTTTCAATAAAAACTATCATGCTTCACATTTAACCTCCTCATGAAATTCTTTTCTGTGAGAGAAAAGTGATGGACCCAGAACTTCCATGCTGATAATAGAACTGACCTGACCTAGACCAGGCATTTCCATGAGCACTGGTGACCAAGGTGAGTCAAGCAGAGGTGGAAGCACTTTCACATGGAATTAACCTTTTATACTTCTCTCTCGCTCTCACAGTCTCTCCCCCATCCTCTTTCTTTTCTTTCCCTCTTCCTCTCTGCTCTCTCTCCCTCCCTATTCCTCTTCACTCACACCCTTCTCTTCTCTCCTCTCTATTCTTGAGTTAGCATCATCTCTCCTTTTGCTCTCTCTACTTTCTCTTTCTCACCACACTTGGAAGTGCTCAGGGTTTACTCCTGACTCAAAGTTCATCTCATCCTCCTCGGTTGTTTCAGTCAGTTAACTGTGGGTAAGTGTATATTGAAGACAGGAGGAACGACCGTGAAATCTAGAAATAAAAATGATCCTTTCCTTGGGGACCAGGCAGCTTCAGGAAGTGACCATATGTATACATATGTGTGTCTATAATATGAACATTGAAAGAAATGTCAGCTAGCCAGAGAAGATAATAAGACTCTTTCCTCGCAAGGGCTGATCCCAGTTTGATCCTCAGAACCACCAGGAGCAACCCCTTAGCTTACTTCCAGGAGTAACCCAGGAAGAGCTCCAAAACCAAAGAAACACAAAAGAAATGGCAACTTGTGTTTGGCTTTGTTCAGCGCTAGTGAAGGGATTTCCTTAGCTTGTACAGATATCCCCCTACCTTTCCGTAGTATCTGGGAGGTGTGACGAGTAATATAACTGGAATAATTTTAAAACAGGGCAGTAGAAGTCAAAGATCTAGTATAGGGTTTAGATAGTTGATCCCAGCTTGATCCCAGGCACCAAGTGGCCCCGAGACTCTACAGGTGGAGCTCTGGAGGGCCCAAGTGCAAGTGCAGGGGCCTAGGTCATCCCACACCCTAGCCAGCAGCAAGCACCACATCCACGGTCCCTTACATTGGATGTCCTGCATGGTTGGTGGAGAACTGCCAAGAGGACCACGAGGGCCTCTTGAGTACCACTTGATAGAACACCCGCTCCCCCATAAAAGAGGGCTACAGGAGAATGGAGTTGGCTCACAGGGCTGGTGCTCATACTTCCGTTTTGCATCCGTGAGGATCTGATTGATCATGGCACCATATGGATCCCTGGGAGTAGTTCCTGAGCCCTACCATGTGACCCCAAAATCAAAATAAATGAAATGAAATGAAATAAGACAGAGCTGTAAGAAGCCACTGCAGATATACCAACTCTACAATCTGTCTTCCCTAAACTGGGTAAGGTCTCTGGGTTTAAGCATCCCCGGTACTATCCTGCCTTCCTGGGTCCCTCCTCTCGGCTGGCTCCTTGGGTCTCCCGTTCTGCTCCAACATTCTCATCTAAGGACAGATCCACTCCCCGAGCTCCAGCTGCGCCTTCGGCCCTTACTTTACTCTGATGTAGACCTCTCCAGCCCAAATCTCTTCCAAAAGCCAAGTGGAGTTCCTAGGTCCCTCCCTTGAGTGAGTAGAAGCACTCAGCTGCTCTGTGGACCCTGGTCCAACTCTCCAAGGCCTGACCAGGTCAGAGTGTGGCCAACGTGGTGTATGAGAGCTGGGGTCAGAGGGGGTCAGGGCGGGGTCAGGGCAGGGTCAGGGCAGGCACAGCATAGGGGCAGGCCCTAGGTCAAGGAGGGCTCAGGAGAGAGCTGTGTCCAATGGGGAGGATGGGATTAGAGAGGTCATGTATTAGGGTCAGGGGGCAGTGACAGGGTGGGGTCAGAGGTCAGAGGGGCGGGGTCAGGGCTGATAACACTCTGGCCCTGGCCAATGAGCCTGAGAGCCCCTGGCAGGAAATCCCGCCCCCGGAGCCCTCTTGTCCAGCAGGTGCCTCAGGCATCCTAGGCAGAGGAGCAGATGGGGTGTGGGCAGGGAACAGCCTGGGGTGGACTGGCCCAGCCATCTTCTCTTTTTTCCTCTCTGTGTTCCCCTGTATTCATGCTGGCAGCCGGTCACAGGGTCACAGCGTCCACACAGTTGGGGCACCTGGCCCACCCTGTCCAGGCCACATGGCCCACCGCACCTCCTGGAGACAGAGGGAAGGTGGAGACAGGATAATAGTACAGCCCTGCACACAAAGCTGGTTTCTGGGCCAGGGGTGGTGGTGGGGCGCGCTGCGGTCATGGGGTTGCTGGGATGCAGCTGTGACCAACTGTGACAATCATATCACTTCCACGTCACCACACGGGTCTTGCTCACATGCTCTCTGCTGTCCAGGTTCTTGCTCCCTCGGCAGCAGACAGGGACATCAGACACCAAGCTGCCCTGTCGCTCTGGGATTGGTTGACCCCTGCTTCTGCTTTTCCACTGAGAAGTGCTCAATGGTCTACCGGAGAGGAAACAGGGATCTCCTGTGTTTACCACATGGCATCGGGCTGGTCATCACAGTGTGTGGGAAGCCCAGGGGCGTAGGGATGATCTCTGGGGGCCAGGAGGCCGTGGAAGGCCAGTGGCCATGGCAGGTCAGCCTGCAGTACCAGAGCATTCATCCCTGTGGAACTGTGCTCATTCATTCCCACTGGGTGTTCTCTACCGCCCACTGTTTTACAAAGTGAGTTGTTTCTCAGGTCCTAGCAGCTGGGCTGGCAGGGGGAGAGGGTTAAAAGATTAGAGTTCCTGCATCCTCACGCTGTGTGCTGGGACAATCTGTGTCCTTCTAGTCCAAGTCTTTCTGTCTGTGACCTGTCCTCTCCTGTATTGTCCTCTCTCCTCACCTGATTTTGCTCATCTTCCATCCTCATCCCTATGCATTTCCCAGACACAGGTATGCACCCGAGATGGCAGTGTTCATCCTGCCTCCCAGGTGCAATGTCAGCTGGTTCTGTGTCACCTCACACCAGGGATTCTCTCAATGTCCCTGAAATCCTGGTTGTCAGAGAGAGGCTGGAACCTGGGATGCAGTGGCAGATGCTGGTGTTCTGCGCATCTCTGGCCTGGGGTCTCTGCTCACCACATGTCTATTGGTCAGCTGCATGGCCACTAGATATGGGGTCCCTGACCTTGAAGAAGAACAGAGCTGCACTCTTTCCTGGGTCTGTTGGGTGTTCCGAGAGGTTTGAGGGGGCAGTAACCAGGATCTGGATCTTTGGTACACACAGAGGACCACAAGCACCTGCTCTGTGCTGTGTCCCACTGGAGACCCACTGTGGATTAGGTTGGCTTGACCAACCTCACTGTGTCTCCATTAAGTCAGAGCAGAAGTTTCCCCTGTGGGTGAGCAGGGCTGACACCACTGGATTGGGGAAGTCAGAAGGGCAGGCTCCCATGGGCATGGGTCAGCCTGTGAAAGCAAGATTTTGGTCACCAGCTGTGTGGGGAGGAATTTCCAGGTGAGTGAGTGGGAAAGTGGGATGTTTCATCCCTCATGGTCAGAACACAGGACATTTTGCACGCATGGTCTCTATTGACCAATGATTTTGTGCAGTTTTAGAACAGGTGAGTACCAAGAAGGAGTGAGAGAAAGGAGTGGTGCGAGAGCAGTTTGGTCATAAGGCTTGTCAAGAGCCAAGATGGAGCCAGAGATCTCTGCATGTGCCGAAGTAAGGTTAGGATTGTCCAGCCCCAAGGGGCCTCCAGCCCTCCGTGATCCTTTCCTTTAATAGTGGGTGTGTGCTGAGCTGTGACTAAAACTGCCCCTGGTCTCCAGAGAGAAGGGATGACAGAAAGGGAGAGTTCTGTGCGGTGGTGCAGACAAGGCAGTGCTGGGGGTCAGATGATGGTGGAGAGGCGCAAGCTGGCATATGCAGAAGATGGATGATGACTGTCACCTTCCCTCCTGCAGGAAGTCTCATGCCCCTGAGGATTACTGGGTGTTTGGGGGAAGTACCCAGCTCTACCAGGACACCCAATAGGCCAGGAGGGTGGCTGTGAGCTGCATTATCATCCATCCAGACTTTAAGAAGCTCCACCGTTTTGCAGCGGTGTTACAACTGCACCAACCTGTGAACTTCAGCTCCTATATCATCCCTGTCTACTTTCCAGCCCCTGGCATGGAGCTTCCCCTTGGCACATCTTGTTGGATAACTGGCTGGCGAAAGCTCACTGAGGACAGTGAGTGGCTATGGTGTGGGTGTGGGTGGGAGACGGGGAATGGGATTCTAGCTCATCAAAATCTCTAGTTAGCGTGGAGGCCTATGGACCTTGTGCCTCTGTGCCTTATTTCCAGAGAACTGGACTCTTCTAGTTCCTCTTGTGAAAAATGTGTTCTTCTGAAAGCTTCAAAGTAACTCAAGTCAAAGACACTGAAATTCTGGGGTCGTTTGCTTTTTGGAGTCAGGTATCTGGATCTCAAAGTTTCTCTGTCTTGGGTGTAAAAATTTAACTAATAAGTGAATTGATGTAGGGTTTCTCAAAAATGCTGTTTAGGTGGCCTGAGAACTCCTCTCAGTGAAGTATGGCTCACCTGCTCAGTTTGAGGATACAGTGTTAGGTCCTGCAGTGACAGGGTTAACCATGCCACCCCAGTGCTTCTGGGGAAACCTCTAGGCCACATCTGGTTGTGCTCAAGGGCCTGTAGGTCTTTATCTTGATGCTCAGGGAACATGTCATGCCAGAGATATAACTGGCAACGATTTTGTGAGAAGCATGTATTTCACACTTCTGTTCTCTTCTAACCCCTTGGTTCTAATATTTCAATTTGATGTAGATCAGACATGACTTTGTCAACTCAATTTGTCTGAGTGTTTCTCTTTCTACTTTGAAATACCTTGATTTTTCCATGGCCATAGAAGGAACATGTAAAAGAAAGAAAAACGCTCTTGGAGAAACCTGGGGAAGAACGATCATGGCCTGAAATTATCTCAGCTCCATCACCTAAGTTTTGTTTTTCTCCTAACCTGTGTCTCCTATCTACCTCTTGGATTTGTTAAGTGAATGGAGTAATAGGGTGAATACAGGGCAAAACTTTGTGGAGGTTTTCAGTAAAATGAGGAGAAGTATAAACATTGAGTATAAACATGAACTTGTTCAGAGAAGTGTGTTTATACTTTAGTGAAATGTTGATGGCATAATGATTAGGGAAAAGAAAATATTTATTTTCCTTTAATTTTTTTATTTTTATAAAGTTGTTCACAATAATTTATTACATTTAGTATTCCAACACTTGAGTCTCCTGCTCCCGTGTCTGACCGTCCTCACCGGGGCCCCTTGGAGGGTGGCGGATTGAGTTTTTCTCTCCACCCTGAGCAGAGTCCCGACAGCTGAAGACCTCCGGGACCCAGCCAAAGCCATGCTGAGACCACTCTCCACACGCTTGGATGAGGAACTGGCAGGGAAACCCAGGTATGCGGGACCCAGGGCTGAGATCTCCAAGCCTGCTCAGTTCGGGACTGGGCTTCCTACACCCAGCTCCCCCACCTTCCAGTAGCTAGACAGTTGACAGCCACCAACTGCCATGTAACCCCATCAATGGCCAGGATCCAGAGACTCTCAAACCAAGCTCCCAGCTGCACGACCTCTTATTCTCTAGTTCTCACTCTCAGAGAACCCGGCAGGCTACTGAGAATATCATACCTGCCTATATGCCGGCTAGGAACACCTGTAAAAGTGATTAGAGGCTGCCCCCAAAGCTTCCACCCTCTTGGAGAGCCCGGCAAGCTACTGAGAGTATCCTGCCGCATGGCAGAGCCTGACAAGCTAACCGTGGTGTACTCAATATGTCAAAAATAGTAACATTGTGTAGATGTACCAAAGTTTCTTTAACCAGTCATCTGTTCTTGGGCATTCAGGTTTCTTCCAGGTTCTGGCTTTGTAAAGAGTGCTGCAATGAACAAACAAGTGCAGATGTCACTTCGACTATACATTTTTGCCTCTCTGGGATATATGGGAGCTGGGTCAAATGGGAGCTCAATTTCTAATTTTTTGAGAATCGTCCATATTGTTTTCCAGAAGGGCTGAACCAGTCGACATTCACACCAATAGTGAAGGAGTGTCCCTTTCTCGCCACATCTGCGCCAGCATCGGTTGCTTTTGTTCTTTTGAATGTGGGCCAGTCTCTGAGGTGTGAGATAGTATCTCATTGTGGTTTTGATCTGCATCTCCCTGATGATTAATGATGTAGAGCATTTTCTCATGTGCTTTTTTGCCATTCGGATTTCTTCTTTGAGAAAGTTTCTGTTCATTTCATTGCCCCATTTTTGGATGGGGTTGGATGTTTTCTTCTTGTGGAGTTTAACCAGTATTTTGTATATCCTGGATATCAACCCCTTGTCAGATGTGTATTTGGCGAATATCCTTTCCCATTCTGTAGACTGTCTTTGTATTTTGGTCACTGTTTCTTTGGAGGTGCAGAAGCTTCTTAGTTTAAGATAGTCCCATTTATCTATCTCTGTTTTCACTTGCTCAGTCAGTGGCGTGCCATCTTTGAAGATACCATTAGCTTCAATGTCATGGAGGGTTTTGCCAACTTTGTCTTCAATGTACCTTATGGTTTCTGGTTTGATGTTGAGGTCACTATGTAGCAGTTAGGAAAGATGAAGTCATGAAATTTACATACAAGTGGTACAACATGGAAAGTATCATGTTAAGCAAAATGAGTCAGAAAGAGAGGGATAGACATAGAAATATTGCATTCATCTGGGGGATATAAAGTAACAAAATATGAGATTAATACCCAAGAATAGCTAAAATCAGCACCAGGAGGATTACTCCATAGCTTAGTGGCCAGTCGGGCATTCTAGAGGAAAGGGCAGCTCAGATAGAGAAAGGAACACCAAATAAAAGGTGTTTGGAGGATCCTCCCAGGAGGGGAGATGCATGTTGAAAGTAGACCATGGACTAAACATGATTGCCACTCAATGCCTCTTTTGCAGACCACAACACCCAAAAGGAGAGAGAGAACACAGGGGTTTGTCCTGACACAGAGGCAGGGGGGGATGGGGGGATGGGGTGGGGAGGTATTATCCATGGTGGTGGAAAATGGGCACTGGTGGAGGGATGGGTATCTGATCATTGTATAATCAAACGCAAGCACAAAAGTTTGTAAATCTACAACTGTACCTCATGGTGTTTCACTAATAAAAAAAGAAAAAAAGTAGTAACAATGAATTGTCCTCATTCCCCTGATCTGGAAAGAGTCCCCAATATGTCATCGGGCTACACTAGCACGTGACAGGGACAAACAGAGATGTTACTGGGCCCACTCGAGCGAATCGATGAACAACGGGGTGATAGTGATAGTGATTCCAACACCAATCCCACCACCATACACCTTCCCACTACCATTATTTTGAATTTTCCCAACTTCCTTCCTTCCTTCCTTCCTTCCTTCCTTCCTTCCTTCCTTCCTGTCTTTCTGTCTTTTTCTCTTACTTTCTTACTTTTTTTGGTTTTTGCTTTTTGGGTCGCACCCAGCAATTCTCAGGAGACTGCTCCTGGCTCTGCACTCAGGAATTATTCCTGGCGATGCCCGGGGGACCATATGGGATGCTGGGAATCCTACGTGGATTGGCCACATGGAAGATAAACGCCTTACCTGCTGTGCTATTGCTCCAGCCCCCAACTGCCTTTATTTCTAAGGTCATTATTTGGTACACTGTTTCTCTTCAAAGGTACTACAGGCATTTCAGAGAGACCATATCTTCTGGAAATGGGGTACAGCAGCATTCCATATTCTTGTCTGACTCAGTGGCAGGAACACTTCATTCCTCATAACCAGCCCCCAACTATACATGCACATGCACACATACACACACATACAAACACACACACAGACACACTCATACTCTCACTCATACAAGCTTATACTGTGTTTGTCTTGAGGTCCAGGAGCAGACTTATCATTAGTCACCTCATAGAATTTCAGACAATCATCTTCTGACTTTTATGGGCTTAGATGTGACCAGTGCTCCCATGCCAGCTCGCCTCCACAAACATCCTTCTGCCCGTTACTTCCTCTCCCCTTCTCCTTTCTCTCTAGAAGCTTCCTTGTTTTCACTGGGTCTACAAGTTAGTGTTGTCATTTCTTGGTGATTGCTTGCCTTAATAAATCATCTCGTACATCTGAGCAAAATTTGTTAATTGTCTTTGGATAACGAATTAGTAGTGGTACTTTTGAATCATATGGAATTTCTGTATTAATTTTTTAAGGACTGCATATCATTATACCTAGCAACTACACTAATTTCATTCCCAGTAACAGAGCCCTTTTCTCCACATCCTTGCCAACACTCATTTCTTCTTGAACCATTTTCCCAACTATGATCCATTTCCCTAATTATAAGTAATTTTGACTTTTTTAATGTGTCTGTGACATCTTTGAGGAAGTGTCTGTTTATGTCTTTTGAATAATTTTTATTGTGTTGTTTTTTTCCTTTTTTGTTTTATGAGTTAATATATTCTGGATATTAATCCTTCGTTTTGAATGATGATCAAATAGCTTTTGCCTGTTACTCAGTTGCGTTTGTTTGCTTCCATAGTTGTTTCCTTTTCTTTGTAAATGCATTTTAGTTTTATATTGTTCCATTCCGTTGGATAACAATGGGTTGTCCTTGCTCCTCCCGCAGGGAGCTTAGGTTTATTGAGTTGCTCCCACAACAGTGCCCCTGAAGCACACCCAATTCCATCAAGCACTAATAATCCTATATTATTTTCCTCTTTCCTTTATGTCATTTGCATAGCTTATTTAGCATTGTCCTTTTTGTATAGACAAAGAAAGACAGTTGATGCTATGCTTTGTAACATGGAAGTTAATTCGCTCCAAAATAATATTTACTCCTGGGCATCCATATTTACTTGACTTAAGCCTCAGTTTCCCTTAGTTCCTAGCTCTCCAAAAGCAGGGTCCTGACGAAGGGACTGAATAGGCCCAGGGTAAGCTGAAAACTATCCTGGCATCGGCAAGGGACAAGCTAAGTGTATGAAGTATAATAAGTTAAGAGCATCATCATGGAACAGACTCTGTCATGACCCAAGAAGAAGTTACTGAATAAGGACCCTGCTGAGGTTAGGATCAACTAGCCTGGCCTGAGGACTGTGGTTTGGAATATATAGCAAGATGTCCCAGGAAGAGCCAACCTTTAAGCTTAATATAGTTCTTACTGTGTTCATACAAAAATGACTAGAAATTGTATAAGAAGTTACTATGATTGTTCAAATGGATTAATTACTAGCTAAGGAAAGGAGAAAGCAATACACCCTAGATGCAATCCCGCCCTTGTACGGATCTCCTAGTAATCTGGAGTGCTCCTAGTTATCTGGAGTGCTGAACCCTCAGATGAGATTTTTGTCCTTGAGTTAATCTCCTAGAACTTCCCCTGAATGACTAGCTTTATCTCTGTTTGTTGTTCTGATATTGTTCAACCCCACCTATGTGTACCCCCGCCCTTCATGATTTCTATATTACTATACTGTAAGGGGAAAGAGGGGACTAGGAGGATGACAAGGAATATAAGAACAATGTCTGGAAGTAGAGGACTTTGAGATCTATGAAGAGACTAGGATGACGGAACTATGATGACTGGAACTACGAGCAAAAGTACAACGATGGTTGTGCGGTAAGGAGAGAGATCAGACTACATTGGGGAGGAGAGAGAAACTGGCTACTGACAAGTTTGGGGTCCAGTTCCCCTGTTCCCTCAATCCTTTGTCCAACTCTTGCTGTCATCTAGCCTGAAAGGTGGCTCTCAGCCACCAAACACTTGAGCCCCACATGTGTGCCCACTCCTTTATTTGGAAACTCACACCATTCATGTATTCTTGATTGCTTTTCCCTCCCCATTGGACATGTGTCTGAACGTATCTCTAATGTGGAAATTCCAGAATATACCCCCTAACTTTTCTTCTGTGTGTTTTATGATTTTATAGACAACATCTCTCTGTATGTGTTTCTCTGTGTGTTTGGGCCACACCAAGAGGTGTTCAGGGAAATTTCTGACTCTGGGGGTGAGGGTGTCATTCCTTCAGCATTAAGGGGACCTGCAGTGTTGGATAGTGACCTTCTACTCCTGCATGCAGAACATATGCTCAGCTCTTTGACCCAACAATCTCTCTGACCCAAGATCCTTATGTCCAGGCAATATCTTCAGACAGTTCTCCCTGCCCCATGCTCTATATGATTTAGTGTCCACACAACTTTATGAAGGTTTTCTGTAAGACTTCAATGCATCATGGTCTGAAAAGTTATTGGATACAATTTCTATCTTCCTGATTCTATTGACGTATGTTTTGGGACCCAGCACATAGTCTATCTTGAAAAATCTTCCATGTGCACATTTGCAGAAAAGTATGTGTATTCACATTTTGGGGGATGGAAAGGCCTGTATACATCTATTAGCTCTCTCTTCCATTTCTTCCTTCAAAGCCATTCTTCAAAGCCATTCTTCCTCCAAAGGCATTCTTCCATGACTTCCTTCTAAGTTTTAATCTTGTTGATCTATCCAGAGGTGATAAGATGGTGTTGAATTCTCTAACTACTATTGTTTTGCTACCAATATCCTCCTAGAAGTTTCTTAGAATTTGTTTTAAGTGTTTTGGTGGTCCCTCATTGGGTGCGTATATGTTTAGGAGTGTGATTTTCTTCCTGCTGTACATATCCCTTGATTATTTAAAAAAAATATCCTTTGTTGGCCCCTATAATCTTTTTCAGCCTAAAATCTTTGTTGTTGGATATTAGTATGGCCACCCTGGCTTCTTTGAGGGATTTGTTTGCTTGAAGGATTCTTTTCTATCTTTTGACTTTGAGTCTGTGTTTGCTCTGGCTGTTCAGATATGTTTCCTGTAGGTAGCAGAATGATTGGTTCAGGTTTTTAATTCATTTTGCCACTCTGTGTCTCTTAATTGACATTGAGAGAGATTATCGTATGGGGTTTTGTGCCATCTTTCTGTAGAGGTTTGTTGTGCTTGTAGGGATTTGTCTTGTCTTACAGTAGCCCCTTTAGTCCTTTTAAGATTGGTTTTGAGTCTATGAAGTTCCTGAGTTGTTGTTTATTCAAGAAATAGTGCATCTTTCCTTTGAGTTTGTCATTTTCCTCCTTTCCTAAGAAGCTTGAATTTTCATATCAGCTAAATATATTCCCCCCTATAATTGCATCTCCCTACTGAGTTTTCTTCACATTACTTACTAGGTCTAGCTCTAAAATAATTCTCTTTATTTCACTTACCGTTTTATCTCTGAACTAAAAATATTCTCCTGAATTTTTGTTGTCTAAAGGTATTAATGTGATGGTAGATGAGTACTGGAAGCCAGGTGGGAGGGTAAGAGGAAAGATGGTGGGTCTGTCATTGGATGGTGGAATGGGAAGATAGATTGGCTGATTGGGGATTTCTATGAGAATGATGGGAGAATGGATGGATAGATGGACAAAGGTGAATGGATAATCAAGGGATAGGAGGGTGTGTGAGTGAATGTACACGAGGAGAGAGAGGCCAATGGAAGGGTGACTGCTGATCTGGAAGAATGGGAGAAAACTGACTCTTGGAGAATGAATGGATCCTGAAAGGGGATATCTGCTGGTGAGTGGTTCTGCCCTGTGAGTTGAATGCGTTGGTGGGGGGATTTGCCTTTTTTGTGTGTGTAATAAGAGGGTTGAATATTTATTTATGGGAGAGACATGAGCAAAGTAAGATAAGTTAGGAGGCATATGGAAATAGGAGGAGGCTTTTCTTGCTGGTGGGTCGGGGACTGAGGCAGTGCTTGAGGCTCAGCTGGGCTGAAAAACCTTGTTCTTTGGGAGTGCTAGAGAGTGACAGAGTGAGGTGGGGGTAACTGAAATGCCGAAAACCTCCTCTGTCCTTTGAGAGCCGGAGACTGGTAGTGAGTTGGAGGTTACAAGGACTCCTGGTGGGATTTTTAGGGAAAAGGATGATTGGCACATTCCCACTCTCCAAGATTAGCCCAGCTCTCAGGCACCAGGGAAGCTGTGACAGCTCACCTCAAATTAGGTGACTAACATAGTGGAAATTCATTATGTTTTTTGGGTCACACCCAGCGATGCACTGGGTATACTCTTGGCTCATGCACTCAGGAATTACTCCTGGCAGTGTTCAGGGGACCATATGGGATGTGGGAATCGAACCCGGATTGGCCACATGCAAGGCAAAAGCCCTACCTGCTGTACTATCGCTCCAGCCCCTGGAAATGCATTATGATGTCGCTGGAAGTGAAAGTCTGAAATCGAGGTGCAGCCTCTGCTTCCTGTGGATGGTGTATTGCACATGGTCGCTTTGGTTATTCCAGCTTCCATAAGTTGCCCCCATTCCTGGCCCAGTACCCCTTCTGGAATACTCAGGGAACAAATCTGAATCTTCCTCTGTCACCGCATCTGTTCTCTCACCTAAGTCTCCTACCTCCTTCAGCTGAAGGACCCTGTGATAATATAGGACCCACTGACATGATCCAGGAAAATCTCCAATTTCCCGGTCCTCAATTCCATCATGGAGTCCCTTTGCCATGATAAGTATGTGTCCCTTGTTGCAGGGATGGGGATGCTTACATTGTCACATCGTTTGCACCATGTTATTCAGGTTCTGTGCTCCGTCAAGACTGACACCCAAGGATAGTAGACACAAGGGCCAGGAAGGATTGCTCCACAGTTGGAAACCTGCCTTGTGAGCTGGGGGAGAAGGCAGTTGGAATAGAGGAGGGATCGGTAGGTCAATGATGGTTGGAGAGGTCGACCGGGATGCTGAAAGTAGATAAAGGACTGAATGTGATAGTCTCTCAGTATTTATATTTTAAACCATAATGCCCAAAACTAGAGAGAGAGTATGCGGGAAATTGTCTGCCAAAGAGGCAGGGGGAGGCTAGGCTCGGAGAATAATGGGGACATTGGTGGTGGAAAATATGCACTGCTGGAGGGATGGGTGTTCGATCATTGCATGACTGAAACTCAAACATGAAAGTTTTGTAACTGTATCTCATGGTGATTCCATTTAGAAAAGAAGCACATCCACTTTCTCCTCTCCTTTTCTTCTGGAGATCTCGCTGCCTCTTCTTGAGAACACAGAGCAGTGGGATGGCAGCCACTGATGTTCATGTCCTCATCTCCACTCCCCTCACCCCTGCATCTTCATCTCTCCACGACCCTACAGTGCCCCATTGTTGTGTTCTGATCTGGGTGCACAAAGTCTCTCCACCTCAGTCTTCACAACACTCTTTCCTTGCCAAGAGCAGATGCGCAGGTACAGTGTCTGGTCTGCTGCCGCCTTCCCTCTGTCTACCTTTTTTAGGTCTCCTCCTCCTCACCCGTTGTTTCTTCGATCCCCACACCCAGTTGTGTCTTCATTCTGCCCCCATCACCCTGTGGTCGGTACCTCGACAGCTGTAATCTTGCCACTGATGAACTTTACATAGGTGTGCATAGATCTATCCCTCATATGTGACATATAAAGAGACATAATAAGGAAATAATAAATGCCAGACACTATAAAAAGTAAGAATTGACCTACAGAGTGGAGTTTCCTGGGTTGTAGGGGAAGAGAATATGGGGAAGAGGAACTGGCTGGGGAGAGGGGACTGGAGTCAAGGCTGCAGTGGGCAGTGGGCCCTCTGGTGCTGGTGTGGTGGAGGGACACTGTGTCCATGGACCGCTACCACTGTAGCAGTGGGCAGTGCTGAAAGGAGGTAAAGGGATACGTATGATACCCTTTCAGTAACAGTATTGCAAACAGCACTACCTACAAGGGAAATGAGAGGGGGTGGGGTAGACAGACAGACAGACAGACAGACAGGCAGACAGGTGCTCTGGTCTGGTGTGTAGGACACTGTGTCCGTGGTCCCCTATCACTGTAGCAGTGGACAGTGAGCTGTGGGCAGTGGCTGCTCTAGTACTGGTGTGTAGGACTCTGTGTCTATGGGCCCCAATCACTATAGCAGAGGGCAGTGGATACTCTGGTGCTGGTGTGCTAGAGGGACATTTTGTCCAAGGAAACCTATCGTAATAGCATTAGAAATCATGGTACCAAATGTTTTAGAAATATAAAGAATCACTCATGGCGCCCCCAGATCTCCTGAGCATCCCATGGGGGAGTCTCCCCAACCTCAAGAGAGACCCTGGAACCAGCCCAGTGGTCGCACATGCGTACTGAGGGGCGCAAAGGCCATGTGCTGCCAGACACACGCCCAGCCCAGCACCACTGCCAGGGGGTGTCCTGTCCTCTTGCAGGCCCAGCAGCCAATATAGCCTTCCTGGTGAACATAGCCGAGGTGCCCCGGGCCTCTGCCCAGGTGCAGCACCCCAGAGGGGCAGTCCTGTATGGGGCAGCAGACAGGCACCTTCTGAGGCAATAAGGCCCCAGGAGGCTCCAGATGTCTCCCAGGGTTTAGCAGCAGTGTAGGGTAAACTCACAGGCTTGGTCCCAGGCACAGTGTATGTTCACTGGAGCAGTCAAGAGTAACTCCTCAGTACAGAGCCATGAGGAGCCCAAGCACTTCTGGGTGTGACTCAACTGCCCCCAAATTGTTTTAATATTTCTTTGTTTTAATATTGCTTTGGGGGTATATGTTATTCACTGCCATCTCCACTAATGTGTCCAAACACCAACTGCCACTGATTTTTGTCCTGTCTCGTCTGTCCCTTCCCTCTTTGCAATGTAATTTTATATAAATTTAAATTCACTAAATATTTTAAGAAACACATTTTATGCTTAACTTTTCATAAATAGTAGCACTATAGCACTGTCCTCCCGTTGTTCATTGATTTGCTCGAGTGGGCACCAGTAATGTCTCATAACAAATTGTGAGGCTTGTTGTTACTGTTTTTGGCATATTGAACACATCACGGGTAGCTTTCCAGGCTTTGCCGTGAGGGCGAGATACTCTCGGTAGCTTGTTGGGCTCTCCTAGAGGGGCAGAGGAATCAAACCTGGGTCGCCCGCATTCAAGGCAAACACTCTACCTGCTGTGCTATTGCTCCAGTCCTCATTAGTAGTAATAAGTGCAAATAATTAAAATGTTTAACACTGAAGAGTTGTTTTCCTACTGTTTCTCAATTATTAGAGTTGTAAGTAGTTTTGAAAAACTATGTAGTAGTCTGGTCTGGAGCGATAGCACAGCGGTAGGGCTTTTGCCTTGCACACAGCCAACATGGCCGACCCGAGTTCGATTTCTCTGCCCCTCTCCGAGAGCCCGGCAAGCTACTGAGAGCACCTCGTCCGCGCCCAGAGCCTGGCAAGCTACCTGTGACGTACTGTACTGATATGCCAAACACAGTAACAACAAAGTCTCCAATGGAGACGTTACTGGGCCCGCTTGAGCAAATCGATGAACAACGGGAGGACAGTGATACAGTGATGTAGTAGTCTAATTCCCTGAGAATCTATAAGATCCTGAATTTCAAATATCTTGTCACTGAAAATAAAGAATGGCTTTCAGACACCCGTTCTACAGGTACCAGGACCGTCACGATCAGGATCACGATCAGCCTGTTGCTCGTCAATTGCCACGAGCAGGCACCAGTAATGTCTCCTTCATTCTAACCCTGAGATTTTAAAAGAGCCATATTCAATGCTCTTTCAGGGTTAGGAGAATGAGACCTATCATTGTTACTGGGATTTGGCATATTGAGTATGACACGGGATTTGCCAGACTCTGCCATGTGAGCAGGACACCCTCAGTAGCCTGCCGGGTTCTCCAAAGTAAGAACGAGATAATAAGATTGTGGCCACGTGCTTCCGGGATCTGGGTTTTTATAGTCTCTGGGTCTTAGCCGTTGATGTTTTTCATACATGATTATATTAGGATTCTTTATTTCCTCAGAAGGTCTTTGCTGTCTCCTTGCAGAGAGCCCTTCCTCACCAAGCACACACCTTTAAACACTGATGATTCAGCCTGCTGGAGCATGCCTACTCAGGGCTGTTAGGGAACTTCCCCCTGGAAGCAGCCCCATCACCTGCCTGATTTAGAACACAGTTTCTCAAGAGACCCCAGAAGCAGTGGCTCAAGCCAGGCCCCACCAAGAATGAAAGCCTTGCCCTGAGTGCAGATTCAGCCTCTCACATAAATGGCGATTTCTTACTGTTTGTTTTGTTTTGCAGTCACACTCAGTTGTTCTCAGAGTTTACTCCTGGCTCAGAGGTCACTCCTGACAGTGCTCAGGGAGCCACATATGATACCTGGAGTGGAGCCTGGCTTGACCATGTGCACGGTAAGTGTCCTAAGTGCTGTACTATTTCTTCAGACCCCCACTTAGGTATTTAAAATAAACAGTTCATTCTGCTGTTTTATACTCCAGACAGCATCCTAATGCCTGTTGGCTCTCGAAGAGAAATGTGTGTGCACACAGGACAGGAGACGCCGCAGGGCTAGAGACTCAGGAAGAGGGCCTCCATCAAAATCCTAGTTTCAGGGTATCTTATCCACACCAATAATTCTGCATTCATTGCAGTCAGGTGATCTATGCTTATTTAACAGTCTGCATCCATAGGAGTTTTGCTGGGGTGGGGGTTTTTAATATTTCTTTTTTTATGCATGTTTTTGTCCTCCATTGTCAGATATGAATTAAGGGGCTGACTTAGATCTGGCTTATTTCATGCTGAAGATCACCATGAAAGAAGTGTGAACAGAATTATTTGATCTGTTGAGGAAAATATTCCTTCAACTGTAAACTACATTCTATCTTCAGAATCCCTGCCATGAAATTCACCTTCAGTCCAAGACATATTTTGCTTTTGCTTTTTCATTTTGGAGGGGCCACACTGGTTTATGTTCAGGGCTTACTCCTGGTGAGACCAGATGGGGTTCTGGCGACTGAACCCAGATCAGTCTTTCTGCTCTACCAACTCTCCAGACACTCCAAGACATAATTTGGCGTGGCAAGTTTTTGAATCTCTACAGTCATATCTTTGAATATTCTTGAGAAGCTCCATAACTCAAAAGTTGTTTTGTTCAATTATTTTAGAAAATCCTTTTAATAATCCATACCAAAGGTTTAGTCTAATCTTACTTGATAGTCTCAACTGAACAATCACCACATACTTCACTTTAATTTTCAACATTAAACATAGCGATAGCACAGTGGTAGGGCATTTGCCTTGCATGCAGCCAACATGGCTGACCCGAGTTCGATTCCTCTGCCCCTCTCGGAGAGCCCGGCAAGCTACCGAGAGTATCTCACCCGCACGGCAGGGCCTGGCAAGCCACCCGTGATGTGTTTGATATGCCAAACACAGTAACAACAAAATCTCCAATGGAGACGTTACTGGGCCCGCTCGAGCAAATCGATGAACAACGGGAGGGACTTTACCTTTACCTTTACCTTTAAACATAGCCCAAACTATACCTTTACTATAACAGAACACTAGTCCTAAGCCAAAATTATCCTTGAGTAACCCTAACCGAAGGCTTGACCTAACCTTATCTATTAGCCTTTAGCAAACAATCTCCCTATACTTTACTTGCATCTTGTACTTGTGGGTGGAGTGATAGCACAGTGGGTAGGGCGTTTGCCTTGCACGTGGCTGACCTGGGTTCGATTCCTCCGTCCCTCTCGGAGAGCCCAGCAAGTACCGAGAGTATCCTGCCCGCATGGAAGAGCTTGGCAAGCTACCCGTGGCATATTCGATTTTCCCAAAACAGTAACAAGTCTCACAATGGAGATGTTACTGGTGTCCTCTCGAGCGATGAACAACTGGAGGATAGTGCTACAGTGCTTGTACTTGTACAAGTAGCCCAGTCTATATCCTTACTATACCAGAACCCAAACCCTAATAACAGTAAACCAAAAACAGCAAAGCCACATTCTTATAATCCCCAACCTAAAGTCTGGGCATAAACTTACCTATTAGCCTCAACCAAACAATCTCCCTAGACTTTCCTTCATTTTCAGTTTTAAAAGCAGTCAAACCCTTATCAAACAAAACTTTAATCCAAACCCAAACCTGAATGCAATCCACGTTCTTTTAGTAACCCACACCAAAGACTCTGCCTAATTAGCCTCAAATGAACCAACACTCTTTCTCTAATAACCCCAACTGTAAAAAACTATGCACGCAGAAGGTTGTGTGCTCGCGGGCTCTCTGGACGGCTCTATCTCACCGCCCGCGTTCGGTGCCCTAGAGCCGCTGTGTATGGCCTGCATCGGGACGGCTGTTGGCCAAGGGCAGATGAAGGAAGAGATGAGGGCCAGGCCGGTTGATCTTAGTGGCAGTTTATTACAGGGAAGTTTATCCCATAGAAGAACTTATGTTGTGGAGGGCCTAGGTTCTCTCAAGCACAGGTTCCCCTTGCTAGTCTCTCGGTAGTCCATCTTTCAGCCCTGCTCTCTCCTTCTCCAGCTCCCTTCTAGTCTGGCTGACACTCCACCCAGTCAGGTAGCCAAATCAACATAAGAAAGCCCTTCCTGAACGCTCAAGGGCAAGATACCTCTTAAGGTGTTTTTCTCTTTTCCTCAGTCCAATAAACTATCAACTATTTCTGAGGTTATGCAGGAAGGACAGAACAGTGTTATCCTACATCTCCCCCTTTTTCTTTTTACAAAAAACACAAAATTTGAAACAGGAAAAATTACTAGCTATTTTTGTGTGGACACAGTAAGAGATAACATTGAGACTTGTAGGGCAGCTCTCCTGGGAACATCTTGCCATAGACTCAGAGTACAGTGCTCAGGCCAGATTAATCATTCCTAGCCCTAGCAGGGTCCAAATCTAGTTATTACTTTTTGGATCATGACAGCATTTGTCCATGACCAAGCTCTTAACATATAGTTGAGTATTATGGCACTTTGGCCAGGCCCATCTCGATGCCAGGGTAGCACATAGTTTACAGCTTGCCCTGGGTCCATCCAGTCCCTCGTCGGGACCCTGCCTTTAGGGGTGCTAGGAAGTGAGGGCAACTGAGGCTTAAGTTGAGAAAGCAGATGTCCAGGAATGAAATATCACTGAGAGTCACATTACAAAACCATGTCTTCTTGTGTCCATACAAAAAGAACACTGCTTTGAATAAACTATGCAAAGGACTTAGGGAGAAGAGAAAAACAATAATTTACAAGTCAACAGAACACAAAGAAAATTACAAATAAACACAGAGAAATGGGAGCACTGTGATGGGAGCAACCCAATAAATCTAAAATACCTGAGTTTGCATGAAGATTCCCCCCCCTTTTTTTTTACAAAAAACACAAAATTTAAAACAGAGAAACAATTCCAAATACAGGACAGTCTCATTAGTTGTAGTAAGATTTCAGTCCAACCCTGGACCCAGAGTAGTGCTTGTAGTAAGCGTCCAATTGTCCTGCACTGTACAGGGGTGATGAAAGTCACCAATGATGAGAGTCATTTAGTCCCATTCTGAAGAAACAAAGAACAGTGTTATCCTACACCCAACCACGTCCTAATTCACATTGTTATAATATCCCATACCAAATACTTGGCCTAACCTTACCTGTTGTCCTCAGATGAACAACAGCCCTATGTATTATTTTCTCTTTTCAACTTTAAACATAGTCAAACCAATATTTACTTTACAGAACCCTACCTTACGCCAATTCACATTGGTTTATTCTTTTTTTTATTGGATCACCATTAGATCTAGGTACAAAAGTGTTCATGATCTGGTTTTAGTCATACAATGTTCCACACCCATCCCTTCATCAGTGCACATTTCCGACAATCAAAGTCCCCAATTTCTCTCCTGTAGAAGAACATTGGTTTGCCTTTCCTTCCCAGCCACAGGGAGCTTGGGGTTGTTGATTGCTCCCTTAACCTTTCAATTACCTTTGCCTCCTGATCAGACTCTGCTGACTTGTAAATATTGTTTTTCTCTCTTAATGTCCTTTGCATAGTTAGCTACCTCAGAGCAATGGCTTTTTGTATGGACACAGGAAGACAGTTAAAAAGACATGTTTTTGTAACTTGGGAGTTGATTGACTCCAGATAATATTACCTCGTAGACATCTGCTCTCTCAACTTATGCCTCAGTTGCCCTTACTGCCTACATCCCCCAAATCAGGGCCCCGATGATGGACTGGATGGACCCAGGGCAAGCGGTGAACTACCCTGGCATCAAAATGGGCCTGGCCAAAGTCCCCTAATACTGAACTATAAGTTAAGAGCAAGGTCATGGATAAATTCCGTCATGACCCAAAAGTAATAACTAGATTTGGGCCCTACTACGGTTAGGAATGATCGATCCGGCCTGAGCACTGTAGTCTGAGTCTGTGGTGAGATGTCCCCAGGACAGTTGTCCTACAAGTCTAATTGTGTCTATTCCTGTGTCCATACAGAATGGCAATTATTAGGAAGTTGAATTAAGACGTTAATTAACTTTCTGGTCTAAGGAGGGGAGAAACACACCTGAAGTGCTGTTTTGCCCTGGTGGGCTGCAGGTGGTCAGAAAGGCGTGAAGAACATGTTTATTGTACCTGGGGTGGGGGGAAGCACGGTTTGGGAGGCTTGGTTGGAGAAGAGGCAGTAAAAAAGATGGCTGCAGAGAGTTGGTGAAAAAAGAAAGAGAGGTAGAGTCGGAGAGAGGCAGAGTTGGAGATGTGGGCAGAGCAAGAGACAGAGTGAGCGAGTGAGGGTTGGAGAGAGAATTGTGGAGTGTGTTAAAGAGAGGTTGGAGAGAGCTGGAGAGAGTTGGGAGCAAGTTGGGGAGTGAGTCATGGCTAGATGGGGAGAAAGTGGTGGAGAGTTTGGGAGAGACAAGAGATGGAATAAGGCAACTGATTATCAACAGCTTGGCCCTCGTTTTTCCTCTGTCGGCCTCAGTCAAAGGTCATCCCAGGTGGGGAAGCGGTTCAAGAGCACTGAACAGTGAGAGAGAGCCACGAGGAGAGCCCATGAACATCCGTTAATCTGTGATCATTCCTAGAGACACCGGGGTAAAAGGAGTTTCAACAGTCAGGGAAAGAAGCTTAGGGAGGAGCCCAGGAGAGGAGTGCACAGAGAGGAGCCCAGGAGAGCCCAGGGAGGAGTCCAGGGCAGGAGAGCATATTGGAGCCCTGAGTGACAGCAGGGCAGGCCGCCCACCAGGCGCGCACTGCCTGCCGGAGGATGGACAGAGGGGTCTGCACCAGTGACCGGGGTCTGCATGGTGACTGGGATCTGCACCGTGTCTGGAGTCTACACTGGGTGACCGGGGTCTGCACAGGGAGACCTACGGCTGGAGCCGGACAGGAGGGAGCCGCGCTCGGACCCCCGAGTTCGCTCCAGGCACCGCCTCCTCACTCAGGGGCGCACCCTCGGCTCCCCTCCTGCGACCGCCCACGTGCCTGGGGTCTCGCGGAGATCCCCGCAGGATGTGGGGACACCGGAGGCCGGTCACAATCAGTCGGGAGCGAAGTGTAGCCAGAGCTACAGAGCCCGGCTCGCCCTGCACCAGCTGCAGGACAGGAGGATGAGTTGAGGGGGCGGTACTTGCACTGCACCTGTGCACTCGGAAAATCGCCCTCAGCGCGTCAAGCACAACACACGATCCCCCCAAATACCACCAGGTGGCGGTGCTGAGCCAGGAGTAACCGAGACATCCACCAGGGATGACACCGAAAGTCACTTATTTCAACTCATATTAAAATTGCCTGTATTGGGTGGCGGCGGTTGGGGGCCAGAATTTCCCTTCCAGCACTACATTCTAAAGTCAGATAATGTATTTTAATTACTTTTGCCACTATCCTCTAAAGCAACAGGATTTAGTACTGGACAGATAAGATAGTTCAATGGGTAGGGCGCTTCCCTTGCACATAGGGATCCGAGATCCATGCCTGGAATCCCATATGGTCGCTTGAGTCCACCAAGAGTAATCCTTGAGCAAAGCCAGGTGTGAACCAAAATCCAAAATATAAAGAGCAGGAGGTAGGATGCTTGCCTTCATTCTGCAGATCCAGTTCAGATCCACAGCAGCACATGTGTTCCATGAGAGGCAGAAAAATCAGAGCACCACTGGACGTGGTCAAATTGAACCCCGCCCCCCGAATACTATTGATGCAGGTGCAGGAGAAGTGGGGGCAGAGGGTTTCTATGTTCAATCGCGAATCCCAGGTTCTTCAATATTTTCAAGAATGAAAATATTAAATAATAAAGACTCTCAGAGTTAGAAAGTAGAAAAGTTTATGATAAGTAGAAGAGAAAAATAGGAGATTCCCAAAATGGGAAGGAACTTAGTGCGGGCCTATGGCTCTTTTTGCAAGACTTTGACAGGAAAACCAGGTCTTTGTGTGACAGAGAATGCAGGGAATCTACAGGGTGGTCATGCTGGTTTAACTTTCTGGTCGTCTACCTCAGGTATTGTTCATTATCTTAGCCTTGTGACTCCCAATTCTAGGACAACCTCTGAAATGTAATTAATGAAAGAAACATCATGGGAGGGCTGGAGCAATAGTACAATGGGTTGAGCACTTGTCTTATATGCAACCGAACCAGGTTCGATCCCTGGCACTACATATGGTCCCTTCAACCTGGCCAAGATTGATTTGTGAGCACAGATCTGAGAGTAATTCCTGAGTATTCCCAGGTGTGGCCCCTAAAACAAACCAAACAAAAAGTACTTTTATGGATCAGTAATATAATGGACTGAGTGCTTGCAAGAGTCTCAAGTTTAATCCCTGAACAGATCCCAGGCCCCCAAGCACTACCAGGAATAATGTTGAAAAACAAAACAAAAAAATTCCATCAAACTCAAAAGTATTTATTATGATGTGGATTCTGTCTTATCTGGAATGAGAGGCTATGTGTTAGATGACATTCAGGGGATCTTCCACTGGGTGGAGTTATCACTGCACCATAGTAGAGCTCTAGCCAGAGGCAGTAGAGATTTGCTTAAACAAAGGATTATTTTGTAGACATGTGAAACTTTGATATTTCTGAACAATTTCTCAGAGTGGAGCTTAATTTATCTGAGTTAGATGACCAGATACGTAAAATTTAACACAGAGCAAGGTGAAACTTACCATCACCTTTTCAAGTTCACTGCCTTAGCAGTGGTAGGTTGGTGTGTGGGTTTGAAGTAGAGCATTAATCACCTTTTGGGTTACTAATTTTTTTTTTCCATCTTTAGTGATTTGCCATTCTGGCCCCGGCTAATTTGAGTTGCATTTACTAATGTGATTGTGTAGTTTCCCCATCTTAGGGGAACATTTGCTTTTGTTTCAATATCTCAGCTGTGCTCCTGTTCTTTCCTCCACCTAAACATTTTCTAAGAAGTGTAACTTCACCATTGGAATGAAGCGTTAATTAACTCTCTCAGCCTTCTAGAGGCTTTCCAATTTCTCTGACTCCTTGTAAATCATAAGTACCCCTTTGCAGTGCATCCACATAAGATATAGTTCTGAACTCTGGAGTCCTGTTTGTGGCTGGCTTTACAGCCATATAGCTCTGTGTCAGGTGAACTTGATCTGGCACCATTTAATAATTTCTAAGCCATTTTCGGGGTTTGATTGTGGTGGAAGGAAGTACAGTAACTTTATACACGCTAAACATGAACATTAACAATTATAAAAAGCACTACTCAAATAATAATACCCATATTTGTTGTGTGTGTGTGTGTGTATGTGTGTATGCTGATACCCAGGCATTGTTTTAGCAGAAGAGTAGTGTTTCATTTCTGGCTGCATTTTCTCCCAGTAGCCAGAGTGAAAGTGAACAAAAAGTGGGAGTACAACTTAGCTTTCAGGATGATATGTTCTTGTTTTTTTCCTCTTTTAACTGCTCTAAAATGAGTCTCACTCAGTATTGTGAAAAATCAAGTGTCTCTGATGAACTCATTCTAAGGATATTTCTTAGATATATTTCTTAGATATCACTTAATCACTTAACTTCCCGTTAGTCGTCGATTTGCTCGAGCGGGCGCCAGTAACGTCTCTATTTGTCCCTGTCGCGTGCTAGTGTAGCCCAATGGCATCTCTTCGCTCCGGGAACATGGAGGGCCTCAAACCGATCGTTCATGATCTTGACAAAGAAGTCTGACCATCTGGTAGGTGGGCGGCCACGCGGTCTCTTGACATCCCGTGGAATCCAATCAGTAACAGCTCTAGTCCAACGGTCGTCTTTAAATCTCATTACGTGACCAGCCCATCTGATTTTCGACACCTTGGCAAATGAGACAGCGTCCCTGATCCTTGATCGTCGACGGATGTCAGAACTCCGGATTCTTTCTCTCATTTGAGTGAAACGTGATATTCCAAGCATAGCTCTTTCTATTCTTCTTTGGGAGACCTGAATGGCGTTCTCATCTTGTTTGCGTAGGGCCCAGGTCTCTGAGGCATATGTTAATGCAGGAAGAACAGTGGAATCAAAGAGATGTGCCCGGAGCCGGAGGTTCTTCGTCCTCTTAGCTATTTCTTCGACGTTCTTGAAGGCATTCCAAGCCGCTCTCTTCCTCCTGCGCAGCTCGGGTACCAGGTCATTTGTCATGTTGACCTCTCGACCTAGGTACACATAGCTGTTGCATTCGGAGATGGTCGTTCCATTGAGAGCGAATGGGGCGTCAGGAACAAGGCTGTTTCTCATAAACATTGTCTTCGTAAGATTCAGCTGTAGTCCTACCTTTCCACACTCACGGTCAAAGTCGGCCAGCATTTGTGCCGCTTGGCTGATGTTTGGTGTTATTAAAACAATGTCATCAGCAAAGCGGAGGTGGTGTAGTTGATATGGGGGGATGTATGTTGGTACTACCTCCTAAATGGTGCTCTGAAGGTCTGGGACCCTTCTTGGCATTTCCTAGACAGCTGTGCATGAAGTTCATTTCAGGATGCTGCTTGGGCCCTGAGAGTTTGGCCAGGCATCCATATTGGTTGTCAAGTGCCTCCGAGACCAGAATTAACAGGTCCCAGGGCTGCAGCTGGAGATGCTTGGGGGGCTATGTGATGTCAGGGATCAAACCATGGTTGGCTTCATGCAAGGCTTGCACCTTAATCCATGTACTGTACCCTAAACCCTATTCTAAGAATCCTTAGATTTATTAATATGATTTAAATCATAGTTTTAATTATTCAAAGTACCCTTTCCCCCCTAACTTCTGAAAGTCTTATATACTCATTGGAAAAGCTTGAAAATACTAAAATTATATGAAACACAAAAAAGATATATAATTCACCTAGGGAATTGCTGTTAATTGAACTTTTATTTATAACTAGTCATCCATATTTTTGCACTTTGTATCTTTGTATCTTTAAAGTGTTTAAAGAGAGACGCCTGCAGAAAAGTAGCTCTGAGACTCTGTCTTTCCCTCTTCACCGCTCACACTGCACTGATCACAAATCAAGGAGCCCAAAGAGTACCAGATAAAAGAGACCCTAACAAAAGCACTGCAAGACATATCATAGTTAGAATGATTGATGCTGCCAATAGAGATTACTGCAAGCAGCAAGGTCAAAGAAGGAAATCACATACAAAGGAGCTCACCTTAGATTCACAGCAGATCTATCAGAGGAAACCCTCCAAGCCCTAAGGCAGTGGCAAGATATAGTGAAAAAAAACTCACTGAAATGAATGCTTCACCAAGAATACTCTATCCGGCTAAACTCTCACTCAAATTAGAAGGAACGGTACACTATTTTCTAGACAAACAGCAGCTCAAAAACAAACCTAAAATAAGGGCTAAAGGGGCTACTGTAAGACAGGACAAACCTTACAACCACAACACACCCTTACAGAAAGATGACACAAAACTTCATAACAAGAATCTCTCTGAATGTCAACGGTCTAAATTCAGCAATTAAGAGACACAGAGTGGCAAAATGGATTCAGAGACAGAACCCAACATTCTGCTGCCTACAAGAAACTCATCTCAACAGCCAAAGCAAACACAGACTCAAAGTCAAAGGATGGAAAACAATCATGCAAGCTAAGAGCTCCCTCAAAAAAGTTGGGGTGGCCATACTAGTATCTGACAGCATTAATTTCCCATCGAAAAAGATTAGAATGGACAGCAAAGGCTATTTTCTCTTCAGCAAGGGACACATACAACAGGAAGAAATCACACTCTTAAATGTATACACACCTAATGAGCGAACAGCTAAATATTTAAAACAACTGCTAACAGATTTTAAGGAGAACATTGCTAGCAACACAATAGTAGCTGGAGATTTCAACATCACCTTATGATCTCTGGATAGATCAACAAGAACAAAACTCAGCAAGGAAAACTTGACTTTGAAAGAAGAAATAGAAGACAGAGGGCTTATAAACCTATACAGGGCTTTCACAAGATCACAAGCATCCTGTTGTTCGTCGATCTCCTCTAGCAGGCACCAGTAATGTCTCCTTCTTCCTAGCCCTGAGATTTTAAAAGAGCCATTTCAATGCTCTTTCAGGGTTAGGAGAATGAGTCCCATCATTGTTACTGGTATTTGGCATATTGAGTACGACACGGAAAGTTTGCCAGACTCTGCCGTGCAGGCAGGATACTTTTGGTGCCTGCCAGGTTCTCCAAAAGCATTTGCGGCCGCGCGCTTCCAGGAGCTGGGTTTTATAGTCTCTGCATCTTGGCCGTTGATGGGACCAACCTGGTTCTGGCAGCAGCTGATGGGTATGACGCCTACCTACTGGAAGATGGGCGGTCTGGTTGGAGAAGGCCCAGTCCCAATCCAAGTAGGCTTGGAGACCTCAGTCCCAGGACCTGCATGCCTGGGTTCCTCAGCCAGTTCCTTCATGCATGAGGCTTGTCCGGACATGTGGAGAGTGGTCTCAGCATGGCTTTGGCTGGCTCCAGAGGTCCTCAGCTGCTGGGGCTCTGCTCGGGGAAGGGGGGCAGAGAGAAACTCAACCATCACCCCTCCAAGGGGCCCGGTGAGGACAGCCAGTCATGGGGGCTGGAGACTCTGTATGAAATACTACTGTTAAAAAATATTGTAAAATTATCAAATAGTGGCTAAAATGAAATTTAACACTAAATATTTAAAATTTTTTAATATTCAAATTGCTGTCTCCAATAATTGGTTATTTTACAACATGCCAACTTAACTATACCTAGTATTATTCCTTGTACTGAAATCCACTGTATCTATTTCAGTTTTTTTAGGTGGGTGGTGTTGGGTCCACTCCCACCTTGCTTAGGTGGTACTCCTGGCTTTGTGCTCGGGAGCACTCTCCAGGGAGCATATGTGGTACCTGGGAATAAATTGCAGCTGGTGACAAGCTAGGCAAATGTCTAAACAATTGTGTGCCTTCCCTGCCTCTCTTCAGGAATTTGAAACACAGTGTTTGCTTTTTCCACCCCCAAGTGCAGAGCTGTTCAGTCTTTATGGTGCTGGGGACAACCAGGCCACACAGAGAGTGCTCTAGTGCTCTTGGGGTCTTCAGTATCTAACCTTGAGGTGGTCAGGGGACTCTTAAGTCTATTTAGCTCCCAGTGTTTAGGGAGGGGCGATGTAGTGCCCATATCAAAGTCAGGTTCAGCACCTGCGAAATATGCACCACTGACTAATGAACTATCATTGATTAAGAACCTAAAAATAAGGGTCATGCTAATCCAGTCAAGACCTATTGAAAATTAGGGTACCAAATAAATAAGGCCTCTAAGAAAGTGTTTTCTGTCCAGTCCCAATCCGCAGAAGCAGTGGCCACCAGTTCTGTGCTACAGCAGGGCTAATGCGACAGCTAAAGTCAGTGTCAGCTCACTGCACAGAGGTAACAGACTTCGACCTCTGGTCAACGCGGCATTCCTCAGCTTCTGCACTGCTGGCCAGATAGTTCCCAGGATGTGACTGGGGTAGTGCTAGATCTTTTCGGTCCCTGGAAATCCTCAGGAGTAGCTTTCTCAACCTGAGTGGTGAGTCTGCTGGGTTTCCTTGAAGTAAACCTACTAAAACACACTCACACACTTGGTGAATGCAAGCTCTAAATAAGACAAAAGAGAATGTCTGACACATTGCTTTCTCTTCTCCTCTGCTAGTAATTCACGAAATAATCCACAAAGTAATGGGTTACGTTTACTTCTGATAAGTAGTGCCACTTATTTTGCATCAACACATTAAGAAATACACAAATTCCTTTCATCTAAAATGTAAAGAGTTTCTTTGGACTCAGCGTAAAAGTTTAGAGCAGGGTGATTTTTTCTGGGGACATCCGGTCATATTCCCATACAACAGACCCTCAGGTCGGTTTTGTTTAAGCTTTTCCTGTCCTACAATGTCTTGTCAGTTGTTTCCTGTGGGTCAGAATCTGTCCCATGATTGTGCTCTTCACAAATTATATTACTTCAGCATTCAAGTGTTCAGAAACAAGAGTTCTCATGACAGACAACAAAGCAGTAGTAGACAGAGAATCAATTCTATAATAGAGAGAGAATCAACTAATAGTTATCTGGGAATAAAAGTAACTGAGTCACTTGGGAAGAAAAATATCTCCACTTTCATCAGCCACTGCCAGATCGAAAGTCTGCTTCTCCCGAAAAGGAGCATAACTTGAGACCCCCGTAACCATGCCACTGGACTCCGCACCAGGCTGTTTCACACGGAGCACTTCAGAGGGGGGCAGGTGAGAGCCCTCCCTGCCCCAAGAGACCCAGCTCTGACAGCCAAAATCTCCACAACCCTACCACCCTACTGCCACGACGCTCTGGGGTCATTCCCCACGTGCTCAAGCGGAGTCTCACACATGAGTGAACATATTCCTGGAAACAGCATAAAACACCCCCTGCCCAATCTCCATAATTACCACACCACATTTGATGTGGTTAAGATAGTAGCAACAAATCATAGAGGGAAATATATATGCATATATATATTTCTTCACAGTTTCCTATGAATAATTTTTGTAAGCATGTTCAGCAGTACTACATAACAGACAATATGAAATATATTATTTCGGTTGTGTTTGGGACAGGGATCGAGGCATGGAATGGAAATATTCTGAATTTGGTGGTGGTAAGATGTAATGGTGGTGGGATGGGTGTTTGACTATTCACGATCACAATCATCCTGTTGATCAAAGATTGCCTTGAGCAGGCACCAGTAACTTCTCCTTCGTCCTAGCCCTGAGATTCGAAAAAGTGCCACATTCAAGGCTCTTTCAGGTTTAGGGGAATGAGACCCATCATTGTTACTGGCATTTGGCATATTGGGTATGCAACGGGGAGTTTGTGAGTTTGAATATTAAATGTAATCAAATATTGTGAACTAACTTATAAAATAAAAAAAATCTGCACTTTCTTACTGAATACATTTAGCAAGGGCTAAATTATGTACCATTGCATTTCTAACATAAAAGCTCTGCTTTAATTTTTTAATTTTTATCTCTGTAAACTGTTTTATCAAGTATAAAACTACAAGTACCATAAGAATTATCTTTGCAGATATTTGTAAGAATCTATTTTGGCTCTGTAAAAATACTTGATGTTGCTGAGGTTTCTTGTGCTCTACACTTCATAGATGTTCTACACTAGAACTTTGTAGAAAAAAATTTATTTCTTGTGGGTGAGTAGGCCATCTAATGTCGAAGACAGGTAGCAGAATGCTTGCCACAGGACAATGTTGTGTCCCCTTCTACTCATGCAGTGCAGCTCCTTCCACATAAGCGCATGCAATGGTGTTATGAAATAACATGAAAACGTGGTCACAAGTTCTCTCATATATTTACTAGATATTTGCAACATAGTTCTAATAGTAAAATAGTAAAGGTATTTAAAAACCTGTTTTAAAAACCACCTTTTCTCAAATTCTAACACATGAACAAACAAGACAACATTGTGGTAAAGCAAAAGAGACAAAACCAAGTTTCCAGTTTGACAAAGTTTAAATCTGAAACACAGGTACAATAAATTTTGCAAAGGATCAACGATTTTACTTACAATTAAATATCTTATGATACAGAGTAAACTAGGCAGAAAGTCTGCTCTGTATTGCAAATTAACCGGGATAAACTCTCCAGCCTTCAGAATTTAATTTCTAGGAAGACAAATGTTAAAGGGTTTAATAAAGCATTCACTTAGATGATTATGAACAAGCAAGACTTTTGGGCCGGAGCTATAGTACAGCAGCAGGACATTTGCCTTGATTGTGGCTGCCCCGGGTTGGATTTTTGGCATCCCATATGGTCCCCTGAGCAATGCCAGGAGTAATTCCTGAGTGCAGAGTCAGGAGTAACCCTGAGCAATGCCAGGTGATCCAAAAAGCTAGGAAAAGCAAAACCAAAAACACATTAAAAAAAAAAACCACAAAAGAAAACAAAATAAAAAACCAAGACTAGTTTTGGACATGGTAACAAAGCTGACACATAATAAAATCATCTTCATATATTGCACTTTTAGGTACTTTGCAAAATAATTAGCAATATCATTTAACACTGATTACAATAGTTTCCCACAGTTCTTGCTCAATTATTTTTAAAAAATTTTATATTTATAAAGTTGTTCACAATACTTTATTACATACATTCACTATTTCAACACCATTCCCACCACCATTACATCTTCCCACCATCATTATTTCGAATTTTCCCACCCCCACCCAAGCCTGCCCCAAAGGCAGAGGCTAAATAATTGATTTTGTATTACTTATTATAAATAATAGACTTAAAATTATCCAAAATGACTTCCTTAGAGGAAAGTGTGTGAAATTTGTTGTATCTCAACATTAAACCCCTCTATAGGAAATGACTAACATGTTGTTACAGGTTGAGCCATATATATATATATATATATATATATTTAAAGTAAAGGCCCTCCCGTTGATCGTCGATTTGCTCGAGCGGGCCCAGTAACGTCTCCATTGGAGACTTTATTGTTACTGTGTCTGGCATATCAAATACTCTCGGTAGCTTGCCGGGCTCTCCGAGAGGGGTGGAGGAATCGAACTCGGGTCGGCCATGTTGGCCTCTTGTAAGGCGAATGCCCTACCCGCTGTGCTATCGCTCCAGCCCTATACAGATCAGTTGCCTTCTACCTTACATCTCATCAAATGTAAATCTCTGACTTCTTTATTTATTATGACGATAACTGATGCTACTTGGCTCAGTGTTCGGGTAACTCCCAGCATTATTTGGGGAACCATGTGTTGCTAAGGACAGAACTGAGGGCTCACATATGTAAAACATGCACAACAGTCCTCTTAGCCATCTCCCTGATGATCCTTCCTTATATTTATGGGAGGTGACTTGCACTAAATTTTGAGAATGGGGTGAGGTTAAGGTAAGCTTCCGAGTTTAGTGGGTTTTTTTGAGTATTAGAAATGATGCTTTCTGAAATGCTCTCATTCTTTTTCTTCTTATAGTTTGTTGTGGGACTTCTCTTTTTCTTTATTCTCCCCATCCTATTCAATTTTGTTTTTATCCTTAGGACTTTTACTTTGCATGTGGGCCCTGGTCTGGGAAGGGATCTTTGGTAGGTCACTTTCGACTGTTCATGAGGCTAGACTAGACCAACTCTTTCGAGTCTTTCCCATCCTGCCTATTTCTTATGTCATCATGACATGGGTACACTTTTTCTAGTGCCAATAACTATTCTCAAATTGGCTGGTTGTATTTTTCATTAAAGTTTCTTTTTTGAAAGGGGTGGCAGACCCTATCAGATGCAGCCTTTTATTCTCCCTGGCTTCTCCTTTATTGAGACCTCTATTTACATGCAGGTTTTGTGGCCATTTGTGATTTGCTAGTATTCATTTGTAGTTTGTGATTCCTTTTGTTATGAACTTTGCCCAAGTTTTCTTATTTCTCTAGTTCCTTTAGATAGAATAAATGCTTTTCTTTGAATGCACAAGGATATTAAACTACAAAGGGCAAAATATCGTTGTGAAAGATATAGATAGGGCTGGTGATAACCAATTTCTATATGGGGACAGTCCCTGGCATTGCCCAGGTACCTAGTGGTACTCAAGCCCTGTGCTGGAGGCCCCTTTTGGCCCTGCAGTGTGTGGTGTCAGGAAGTGTTGGGAATGAGCCCAGGCCTCCCATGTGCAAGGCATGTTCTCTACTACTGGATCCATTTCTCCAACGCAAGAACCCATTTTTTTATTTTACCTGTTAGTCAACATTTTTTTTGACAGGGGTTGGGGTGGTATTTAGGTTTGGGGATCATATCCAGTATTGATTAAGGTTTATTACTACGATTTTTAAATTAAATCACCATGAGATACACTGTTAGAAAGCTGTTCATGGTCCAGTTTCAGTCATACAATGTTCTGACCCCCATCCCTCCACCAGTGTAGATTTCCCACCACCAGTGTCCTCCAGTTTCTTACTGCCACCCTCAACTCCCAGCCTACCTCTATTGTAGACAGTTTTCCTCTATCTCTCTCTCTCACACACACACACTATAGTTTGCAATATAAATATTGAAAGGTAATCGTATTTGTTCCTTTACCTACATTTAGCACTCAGTTATTATCCGAGTAATCATTTACAACTATCCTTGTCATAGTGGATTCTTCTCTATCCCAACTCTAAGTACTTTCCTAAAGGGATCACTCCTAGCAGTGCTCACGATGTTGTGCTTCCATATATGGTGCTAGAGATCAAACTGGGGTTGGTTGTGTTCAAGGCCACTTTTTTTTAATATTTCTTGACCCTCAAAAATTCTAAAATTTTAAATACGGCGCTAGAGCTGAAGTTAAATTTTTAACTGGATGGTGGTTTGCAGTTCGGAAGCATCTCTGTATCATGTTGGCTCTCTTCCAAAATTTATTTGTGAGTCTCTGGATCATGGTCATTAATGAGCTTAAAAAGGTCACTACTTTTTTTCTATTTTAAGGAGCAAACAATGAATTCCTGAGCTGGAGACTTCCTCCAGTCAGGAAGTGAGAGAAGTACAGAACAGAGCTACTTCTAAATTTACTCAATAACAGGTTGAGCATTTTAATTAATTATTTTTTGAGAGAAGGTGGGATTGCCAAGAATAGAAATCATTACTTCATACATTGCAAGCATGTATATCATGCATATATACACATGTATATCACTGAGTAACAACTAGGCTGGTAGTACAATATGAGGACCTGAGATAATTCAGACCTGTTTTGTGGACCATGTGGTATCAGGGATTGAACTGGGGTTGGGCACATATAAGGCATGCACCTTAACGTCTACTGTCCATCTGTCCCCCATCTAATCTTTTAAATTGCAATAAAATACAGCTTTAAAAAATTCCAGAATATACCTATTTCTTATATAATAATTAAAAAATACAAATTAGTCAAATTCATATCACCCATAGTTTCAGGAATCACATATATACCACTGATATCTATTTATATCTCTATCTATCTATCTATCTATTACTCTTCTTACACATTTCATCCCATCTAACTTATTTCCAGACATCTTGGAAAATTTTAATTATCAATAACAAAGTATATTTTGAAAAAGTTGGAAGACTGACCAAAAGTTTAAATGCTTCTATTCATGCCAGTAGTCAAAGGTAAGACTTCCGGGTCTTCTCTTAGTTGAGGGATGTTTTTGGTTTCAGGGAACCAGGGGAAGAAACGTAAGTGAATTTTGGGTAAGTGGATATCAGGTTGACTAAACGGATTCTCCTGGTAAGAGAAGCAGAGAACTCCTGGAACTGGAGGAAGCATTCAGGGAACTAGGACTAGACCCAGACTCTGCACCTTTTTGTGAACTCAGTCCACAGTAATGTGTTTATTTTCTTCTTAAACTGACTTAATCTTTCTTTCCTAGTGACTCAAATCTTTTCTTCCTGATATTTCTGCTTACCTTTTTAGGTTCCCTATTAGAGAGCCTGGCAAGCTATGGAGAGTATCCTGACCACATGAAAGAGCCTAGGAAAATCCCCGAGGTGTATTTGATAAGCCAACAACAGTAACAATAAGTCTCACAATGGAGACATTACTGGCGCCCGCTTGAGAAAATTCTCTGCTTGGGAGGACAGTGCTACAATGCTGTAGTAGATCAGTAACATGTTGTTACAGGTTGAGCATTGTGTGCTAATATATATATATATATAATTATTTTTTTTATCAAGATCGGTTGCCTTCTACCTTACATCCATCAAATGTGGTGTGCTACTCTTGGTATATCAGTGGCACACAGTATGAAATGCCCAGAAATTCTAAAATTTTAAATACGGCGCTAGAGCTGAAGTTAAATTTTTAACTGGATGGTGGTTTGCAGTTCGGAAGCATCTCTGTATCATGTTGGCTCTCTTCCAAAATTTATTTGTGAGTCTCTGGATCATGGTCATTAATGAGCTTAAAAAGGTCACTACTTTTTTTCTATTTTAAGGAGCAAACAATGAATTCCTGAGCTGGAGACTTCCTCCAGTCAGGAAGTGAGAGAAGTACAGAACAGAGCCACTTCTAAATTTACTCAATAACACTAAAATTTAAACCACAAGAAAATCTCAAAAATAAACTATTCCTAAGTGTAGTCTATTTTGGTGTATAATTTTGCCTTTCAACTAAGTGAAACTGACTGAAATTAGTTAACACATAACTTTATTTTAAAGCTATATAAGTCTAAACTCTCCTTCCCGCCCCCCCCCCCTACCATTTTTTAAATGACAATGCCTCCCATGAAACTCCAAACAGGCTTGAATTTATAAATAGCAAATTTCATGGATTGTCCTAGAAGCTCTTCTCAGACTGTCATCCCCTTTTATTTTCTTCGAATTCAAGTTTTTCTGTAGAGTTTAGTTCTGGGAAGCCCTGTTTTCCAAAAGTTACCACAAAATAATATTTACTTATGTATTTCAACAGAGAATTCCTCAGAGTATATATTTTTCTCCATTAGAACACTAAACATCAAAGTTGAGTCTTAATCCAGTAAAGCTGGAATCATTAAAGTTTCGTCGATTCGTCGATTGCCTCGAGCAGGCCCCAGTAATGTCTCCTTCATCCTGACCCTGAGGTTATATTCAAGGCTCTTTAGGAGAATGAGACCCATCATTGTTACTGGTATTTGGCATATTGGGTGCACCACGGGGAGTTTGCCAGACTCTGCCGTGTGGGCAGGCTACATTCGGTAGCCTGCCAGTTTGTCAAAGTAGGAATGAGATGTCATAATAAGATGTCGAGCGGCCGCAAATGAGGCTGCGCGGTTCCAGGAGCTGGTTTTTATAGTCTCAGAGTCTTGGCCGCTGATGGGATTACACGGCGCCAGGGGGCCAGTTGGTGGGTGTGACCCCCGCCTACTGGAATTTGGAGGATCTGGGTGGAGGATGCTCGACTCCAATCCGAGTAGGCTTGGAGATCTCGGCCCCAGAACCCACGTGGCTTTGTCCCTCTGCCGGTACCTTCAGGTGTGTGGAGAGTGGTCTCAGCATGGTGGTGGCTGGTCCTGGAGGTCTTCGGCTGCCGGGGCCCTGGCCAGGGCGGGGAGGAAAGCTCAACCCGCTCCCCTCCAAGGGGCTCCGGCGAGGAATAGCCAGGCGCGGGGGCAGGAGACTGCGCTCTTCTCCACCGGGAGCTGGTTTTTATAGTCTCAGAGTCTTGGCCGCTGATGGGATTACATGGCGCCAGGGGGCCAGTTGGTGGGTGTTGGTTTAAGTTGCCAAAAAAGTTTAAGTTGCCAAAAACCTGACGTGATTCTAAATATTTTAAACATTTTGGTCTACTTTCCTTTCTTCAATCTAAATTAGAAGCTACTGATATTCATGACTTCACAGTCTGAGCTTTATTAATGATGCAGCTTTCCTTGAGGGCTTCTACTTCTGCTTTCAATCTCGCTCTAACTTTCTAGCCTTTACACACAGAAAATTGGACAAACTGACTGCACACATGTGCAAACTCACATACACACACATGCATACTCACAGTCTGTTGACTGAGTTTGCTGCTTCTCTGATCCCTCCCCACTCCAAATGGCCAGAAGACTTGAAGGTAGACCAAGAAAGATAGGGTGTTCCCCAGGGCAAGTGGAGCCCTATTGGCCTACTGAGACCATCCAGTGTCCCTTCAGACTCCCCCCCACAACTTCAAATGCCCCTCTGCCCTGTCTGTCTCTTAGGGAAACAGGTCATGAAAGAGCTCTCTTGGTATCAAGTTGGCAAAGATAAATCATGAACAAGTAATTACTAAACCAAGACAGTGGTACATAAGCATTCTCATCTTTTCTAGTTCTGAGCGAGGCATTTTCTCAGCAAACCAGGAGTCTCAAGGTGGCGGTCTTTCTGCAGCTTAAGTTGCAAAGGTGGAGGGGCTGCAGCCTGCTGAAGAGGAAGGAGGGCGGTGGGCACCACCGACAATAGGGAGGCAGGGATAAGGTGGGAAGGGGGAGTATACCAGGGATATTGGTGCTTGGAAATGTGCACTGGTGGAGGGATTGGTGTTTGATCATTGTGTGATTCTAACCCAAACATGAAAGCTTGTACCTATCTCATGGTGATTCAATAAAATTTAAAAAAAGACACCTCTCTCTTTAGAGAGAGAAAGCCAAAAAGTATTTCTCTTATCTCATGTCTCAGATTAGCTCATTTTTACCCTATTTCTTGGGTCTAAATCAGTGTTTCAGACATCTTATTACCTCATTCCTACTTTGGACAAACTTGCAGGCTATCCGAATGTAGCCTGCCCACAGGGCAGAGTCTGGCAAACTCCCCGTGGCCTACCAAATATGCCAAATACCAGTAACAATGATGGGTCTCATTCTCCTAAAGAGCCGTGAATATAATCTCAGGGCTAGGATGAAAGAGACGTTACTGGGGCCTGCTCGAGGCAATCGACGATTAACAGGATGATGAAATGAAAAAATGAAAATGAAAATCAGTGTTTCAAAAAAAACAAACTCAAAATCTCAAAAGCCCAAGTGTTGGAATTTTCTGTATTAGCCCTTTAAGTCCATATATTTTGAGAATAAGAAGTGTAAAGTAAGAATTTCTCAATGTTCCTTGGGCAGGGAGGGCTTTCACTCGCCCCCCTTGGGGTGCCCCTAATGAAACAGCCTGGCTCAGAGTCTGGTGGCATGGCTATGTCAGGTGTCATGTTACTCCCTTCCAGGAGAAAAAGCTGGGACCAAGCCCTGGTAATTGAAAGCCTCCAACCCAACTGCCACCACACTCAAGGCTGCTCCCCACATGCTCAGGCTGACTAGTGAACATATTCCTGGACCACGCGACACATCATAAGACACTCCCTACCCATTCTCCATAAGTACCACATCACATTTGATGGGTGCCTACAAATAGTAGGCAAAAAATCATTTTGGAAAATATATATATGCATATATATATATTTTCTGATATATAAACAAAAGCTCATATAACTGACCCTTTAATAACATGTTAGTGATATCCTAAAGTATGTTTTAATGGCTCCTGCCAAAATAGAACAATCTTCACACTGTTTCCTCTTTGGAGACATTCTTGTAGCATTTTCAGTGGTTTTTCAAAACAGACAATACAAAATATATTATTTCAGTTGTGTTTTGGGCTGGAGCAATAGCAAAGCAGGTAGGGCATTTGCCTTGCATACAACTGGCCCGGCCAAGCAGGGTTCGATTCCTTCGCCCCTCTCGGAGAGGCTGGCAAGTTACCGAGAGTATCTCGCCCTCACAGGTGAGATCGAGTATGATATATATTCAATATGCCAGACACAGTAACAACAAGTCTCATGATGGAGACGTTACTGGGCCTGCCGCTTGAGCAAATCCATGAACAACTGGAGGACCGTGACCCTGTTTTGGGACAGGGACTGGGGCTTGGGATGGAAACATCCCAAATTGGGTGGTGGGATGGTGTAATGGTGCTAGAATTGGTGTTTGAATATGAAATATAATCATTTATTGTGAACTACCTTATAAAATTTTAAAAAATTGATTGTTTTTTGCTTTTTTTTTTGGGGGTCACACCCGGCGATGCTCAGGGATTACTCCTGGCTCATGCACTCCGGAATTACTCCTGGCGGTGTTCGAGGGACTATATGGGATGCTGGGAATCGAACCCGGGTAGGCTATGTTGGCTGCGTACAAGGCAAACACACTACCCACTGTGCTATGGCTCCAGGCCCAAACATTTAAAAAAAAAAAAGAATTTCTCAGCGTTCCGTGTAGGAACCTGTCAGCTAACAAGTTTCAGAGAAATGACTAAAGCAACTTGGATGATGCCAACAGAGAGGAGGATTTCTGGTTCACCCACATCCTGAAAAGGACTCAGAATCCAAACCCTCCCTGGGAGAGGAGCTAGGGGATTTCCTGGAAGTCTGTCAAGGTAAGAAGCTGTTAGGGAAGGTACCTGTTGTCAGTGAATCCCACTGTTCCCTTGCCCGCCTGGCCAACTTCTCGTGGAGTCTGTGGGCTGCTAAGGAAGGCTGGTACCCTTAGACAGTGGTTGGGGTGCTATTTGGGTTTGGGGATCATATCCAGTATTGATTAAGGTTTTCTACTATGATTTTTAAATTAAATCACCATGAGATACACAGTTATAAAGCAGTTCATGATCCAATTTCAGTCATACAATGTTCTGAACCCCATCCCTCCACCAGTGCACATTTCCACCACCAGTGTCCCCAGTTTCTTCCCGCCACCCGCAACTACCAGCCTACCTCTATTGCAGACAGTTTTACTCTCTCTCTCTCTCTCTCTCACAAACACACACACACACACACACACACACATTGTGGTTTGCAATATAAATATTGAGAGGTTATCGAATTTGTTCCTTTTCCTACTTTTAGCACTCAGTTCTTATCCGAGTAATCATTTAAAACTATTGCTGTCATAGTGGATCCTTCTCTATCCCAACTCTAGGTACTTTCCTCAAGGGATCACTCCTAGCAGTGTGCACAATGTTGTGCTTCCATATATGGTGCTAGGGATCAAACTGGGGTTGGTTGTGTTCAAGGCAAGTGCCCTAACACTTTTTTTTAAATATGTCTGGCCCCTCAACTTTTTAATTAATTATTTTTTGAGAGAAGATGGGATTGCCAATGATAGAACTCCGTACCTCTACACTGCAAGCATGTATATCATGCATATATACTCATGTATATCACTGAGTATCAAGTAGGCTGGTAGTACAATATGAGGACCTGAGATAATTCAGCCTTGCTTTGGGGACCATGTGGTATCAGGGATCGAACGGGGGTTGGGCACATATAAGGCATGCACCTTAATGTCTACTGTCCCTCTGACCCCCATCTAATCTTTTAAATAGCAATAAAATACAGCTTTACAAAATTCTAGCATATACCTATTTCTTATATAACAATTAAAAACTACAAATTATTCAAAGGCATATCATGTTTTGTTTTGTTTTTCTTTTTGGGTAACACCCGGTGATGCTCAGGGATTACTCCTGGCTCATGAACTCAGGAATTAATCCTCGCGGTGCTCAGAGGATCATATGGGTTGCTGGGAATCGAACCCGGGTAGGCCATGTTCGCTGCATACAACGCAAATGCCCTACCCACTGTGCTATCGCTCCAGGCCCAAAAATTTTTAAAAAGGAAAAGAATTTCTCATTCTTGCGTGTAGAATCCTGTCAGTTAACAAGTTTCAGAGAAATGACCAAAGCAACTTGGATGATGCCAACAGAGAGGAGGAGTTCTGTTTCTCTTGCCACTAAAAAACAAACTGTCAAGGACCCCTTATGCTTTCTTCCAGGGAAGCTATTAACCCCTTGCTTCCTGGGGAATGGAAATCTTGGTAAAATAACGGTGAGTTTCTGAGGATAGGTAAGAAAGACGAGTAACTCCAAAATATTTCCTCCCAGCCGTCTAAGAGAGAAAATTTGCTCACTCCTCCACACGCAGAGTAATACGAAAAGAAAGTCTCAGCTCACCAGATGAAGTGGGGTAACAGGAAAGAGAAAAAGATGGTAAGCAGGGAAATGAATACCAGATCCTTGGGAATTCCCCAAAAGAAAAAGACAAACACTACACATGGGTGACTGATTAACCCTTCCCCACACTGAGTAGGTAGGTGATCAGTCTCTCCCAGGCCCCTGAGTGAGAACCATTGTGAAAGCACTGCTCAGAACAGGCAGCACTCTGTGGGCCGCTTGGGGCCAGGCCTGGCACCTGAGAATCAACTCCATCCAGAAGGGAAACTCACTCCCCACATTCTGAAAAGGACTCAGAATCCAAACTCTCTCTGGGAGAGGAGCTAAGGGCTTTCTTGGAAGTCTGTCCAGGTAAGAAGGTGTTAAGGAAGGTACCTGTTGTCAGTAAATCTCATTGATCCCTTGCCCACCTGGCCAACTTCTCCTGGAGTCTGTGGGCTGCTTAGGAAGGCTGGTACCCTTAGAGACCTTCTATTAGGATCCAGGTTTCATTTCAGCCACAAAGCCAGGAATTCCAAGTTGTCTTAGTATCATACCAGGGCCTTCAAATGTAACAGTTCGATTAATCCATCACAGCAAAACAAACTTTAGGACATTAAGCAATGAGAGTGAATATTTCATGTCAAGACTGACCGCAACCAGGCAATCTTCTGGAACTGTAGCCAGACAGGGGCACTGAGCACTTGACATAGGAACATTCCTGAAACCACTTACTGGGGGCAAAGAGAAAAGGAGCAAATAAATGGGGCTTCTCAATTGGTTGTGTTGTGACAATACACTAAGTTACACTGAAGCAGGAGGGGTCTTATTTGTGGTTCCTGTTGCTCGAAACCTTTGTTATGGACACATTGTTTTAGGTCCCATAGAGACATCTATTGATTGACTAATTGTTTCTGTGACCCTTGCCTACTTCTCCACCCGGGTAACAGGTGGGTTTGGGTCCTGCTGCTCCATTCTGAACCAAGACTTATTACTGATGACCTATTCTTCTCTGCTAGGTTCCTAGAATGAGCCACTCAGAGTTCCTGCCTCTGGCTGTCTCCTGGTTGCCTTTGCTTAGCTCCCGCTCACATTTCTAACTTTGCTGTCACTATAGCAATACATCATGAGAAGGTATTTCTTAATTCAAGTGGTACAGCAGAAACAGAGCAAAAGTACAATTTAACCCTTACATATCAAAGCAGTCTGAGACACCAATGGGAACAGTACATCACTGCTCAGACCACCTTGAACCCAGAGTTAAACCAAAAACTCACATGAAGCACTATTAATAATGAAAAAAATTAAAAAATTTCACCATTCTTTGGACAGAGAAGTGTTCTGGACAGAAGCCCAGAACACTTCTCAAGTGCTTCATAAATTCTGACACTGACTGACATGACCTAAAGCAACAAAATGCTCTTTATAACCACTGAACTACTAAAGCATCACAAGTGTCATTGACCCTACAAAAGACTGAGGGGAGAAACAATAAGTAATTGAACAGAAGAGGTAAAGAATACAATAGTAGGACTCAGCATTAGAATGGAACAAGCCAAAATTGAATCAGTGACACACATGGCAGTGGGTGGGGGGAGTTTGATTCTGCCAGAAGTTCAACCTGTACCTTCAGGGAGAGCGCATCAGCAGCCTGCTGGTGTCTTTAATGCTGCGGTGCCTTTGGTTGGACCCCAACAACTTGGGCCAAGTTTACCCGGAAAGTAAACCGACAAAAGTTACATATGTGGGAGCCACACAGACAAACGACCGCTGGCTCAGCTATAAAGACTCATTTATTGGCCTTATTTTCAAAGAACCATAAATTTCGAAAGAGAACAAAACCTATAGTTAAGGCCAGTGATGCACTGTGGGAGAGCAGTTGTGCCCTGTATGGCATATGCCAATTTCTCTGGAAAAGATGGAAGAAGGGCCATGATCCAGAGACACAAAAGAGTCTCGAACAGAGCAGCTCACTGCAGAGATGCCTCCAGAATTCAAGCAGACCAACTTCACTGACATGCCCAGATTTGGTGGGGGCGGAAGGTAATGTCCCTCCACTTTCCCCCTAACCCCCATCTCCCTGGAGGTTGCCAACTTTCAGAACCCAGAGAGAAGTGCAGGTAAGCGGGTTCAGAGACAACAAACTCCTTGCGTCAAGGGATAGGGGATGGTAGGGTCCCTCTATTCCCCCATCCCCATAGGACCCTGGATGTCATGCCCACAAACTGCCTCTGGCTGCTACTTAAGCTTCTTAATGGCCATGATCCAGACACACAAATGAATCTTGAATCGAGCAGCTTGCTGCAGAGATTTTACACACCCTAGTTATCTAGAATGTTAGAATTCCAAGAGCACGCTAAGGCTCTTGTGACCAGGAGACATCTTATGTGAATCACAACAAGCAATTCAAAAGGGAGCAGAGGGGAGATTGTCTGCCATAGAGGCAGAGGGAGGGGTGGGAAGGTGGGGATACTGGGGACATTGGTGGTGGAAGATGTGCATTGGTGGAGGGATGGGTGTTTGATCCTTGTATGACTGAAACTCAAACAGGGAAGCTTTGTAACTGTCTCACAGTGATTCAATAATTTTTTTTCAAAAGACAGTACACATGTCCTCATCAATAAGCAAGAGATGGAGACCAGAAATATAGCAAACCAGGTAGGGCACTTCCTTGCACATGACTGATCTGTTAGATCCCTTGTTCCCCATGTGGTCTGCTTAGCCAGCCAGGATTGTTCTCTGCATGCAGAGCCAGGATAAACCCAGAGCACCAGTGGATGTGGCCCACAAACAAATAAAA
This sequence comes from Sorex fumeus, assembly GCF_029834395.1. NCBI lineage: Eukaryota > Metazoa > Chordata > Mammalia > Eulipotyphla > Soricidae > Sorex > Sorex fumeus. Next base: position 1,447,972 of record NW_026606163.1, read on the forward strand.
AAGAGGTCTAGAAAAGAAAATTTTTAAATAAATAATGTAAGCTATTTAACTAACAACAGAAGAGAAAAATCACTGAATTATAGAATTTCTAGAAGGGCAGTAAAGAAACAAATGCAATAGTGCAGTGGTTAACGTACTTTCTTGCATGACGCTGACTTGGATCCAATATTCAATATTACCCAGAATCCTCCAAGTCCCACCAGGAGTGATCTCTGTGTACAGAGCCAGGAGTAAGCCCTGAGCACTGCTGGTGTAGACCACAAACGAAAATGAAAATGAAAAAAAAAAAAATCAGTAAAAAACCTACCCAAGCAAAAGTACAGGTCCAAAATGGATTCACTAACACACAGCCAAGACAAATTAGATCCTCAGCACCCACATGTTTTCCCAAGCCCCCTGGGTGTCACTCACAATCACTGAGCCAGCAGTAAGACCTGAGCTCCTCTGGGAGTGATGCAGAAAAACAATAACCTAGAAATCAAGCTAATATTCACAACAAATGTAAAAAACTACGTGAGTTTTATCGGTCATTTTGCAAAGGAAAAGCAAAGGAACCCCAGAAATTGGAAAATACTACATGTTTATGGGCATGAAAAATTAACATTGCCCAAATGATAATACCTAAATTATACATATTTAATGCAGTTGTTCAAGATTCTGATGACATTCATCAACAATTTAGAAAAACTGTTAGTGAAATTAATACAGAATCATAAAACTCCCTGAGAAGTAAAAGCAATTTTAAGAAAAAAGGAGGGAAGTATTGCATTTCCTGGCTTAATATTGTACTATAGTAAATTTTCTCATTATAGGATGTATGGTTGTCAGTGAGACCCCAGAAATACCCAAAAGGGCCATGGGTGAAAACTAGTTAACTGGAGGTGGTGGTGGTGGGGATAGGCTAAGACTATATGGTTAACCAATAAGATAGGAAGATATTGGAAGAATCAAGATTGGAAGGGGGCACATTAAAGATAAGGTCAGAAGCAACGTTGCACAATATAGAAATCAAAATTATGATCTGTTGAAAAAAAAAGCAAACTCTCAGGGCCATGGGGTAGAATTGACAGCACACAGATATAACTCACATATTTATTGAAAAATCTATGACAAAGTTGCTAGATACATAAAGTGGGGCAGGCAAGTCCTCTTCAACTAACATGTGGGGAAAACTGGAAAATAAAATGTAAAAAAAGAGAAGGAAATACGTATCTCATATCCACCCAAAGTTAATTCAAAGTGGATTATAGACTTTGATATTGGACCATAATCCATACAATACATTTTTGAAAGCATATACAGACCTGTCTAGGAAAGGAACCTCATAGGTGTGTGCAATGGTTTGATTTCACTGGTAAAAGAAATAAAAATACAAAGGGGATTAAAACAAATGTACAAATGAGTACAGTACAAATGAAACTTGAGATAAAATTTTAAAATTGCCCTACTGCGTGGGAGAAAATATTTTCAAACATATAATAAATAAAGGACCAATATCAAGATGTATAAAGCATGCAAATGCTCAACACAACCCAAATCATCACATCAAATAGGAGAGAAGTGAGACCCATCCACAAAAAACACATACAAATGATCAATAAGTGTATGAAAACATGTTCAGTATCAACTATTATGAGGATATTGCAAATCAAAACAATGAGATATTATCACCCACCAGTGAAAATGGCATATGTCACAAAGAGTAGAAACAACTACTGTTGGCAGGAATGTAAAAAAGGAAACCTCACTGGGAAACTGAACTTGTTCAACTTCTAGGGAAAACACTCCAGAGATTTCACCAAAACAATAAAAATATAATTTCCATATGTTTCAGAGATTTCACTTGTTGGCATTGTCCCACTAAAAACAGAAAATATTAATTTGAAAAATATATGAATACCTGTGTTCATCGAAGCACTAATTAGATTAGCCAGGATATGGAGACAACCCAAACATCAACGATGGATGAATAAAGAAGTTAGGACACACGTGCACACATGCAGATGTACACAATGGAATTTTACTAAGCTATTACAAAATAATGAAATCTCTGACTGGAGCTGGAATAAGTCAGAGGGATTAAGACAAAAGCCTTAATTTCAATAAGTAAGTTAGTTGAAATAAGTAAGAGAGATTAAGACAAAACTCACACAATCTCTCTCGTGTGTGATATTGGGAGTCAGAAAACAAGGAAAGAGAGAGTGTCAAATATGGCAACCCCTTGGTCTTGAATTCCAAACCTGAGATTACCATGTACTTGGGGGAGGAGTGGGATAAAACAAGACGTGAAGCTGGAAGTAGCACATGGATAGTGGTGGAAAGTCTTGTGCATTTTGGTGGGATGAACTGCAATAACAGTAATAATAAATACTGTTCCCCCAACAAAGCAGTGGTTAGAACTGTTGCTTATTAATTCTAAGTTAACAGGGAAGGCACACATGACTTGCAAAGATTAACGTTAGACCTGTCACTCATCATCCTCATTTAGGAGGACTTGAAATGCTACCGACTGAAGTAGTGATGGTTTGCAATGAGAAAAATTCTCTCTTGCTTTCACATGACTCAAACTATGCACACAGGTTTATTAATTTAACCATCTTAGACATCCATAAAGCCCTTTGGTGTTCAACCCACTTGGGAACTAGATGGCAGCGGGTGCTGGTCTCCTGGTGTATTTAGGGCTCATTCAAGCCCGGAATGGGTGGAAGGGAACACAACAATCTATCTGGGGTCTCCACCTATAGAGTCGGAGTGCAAACAACCCAGAGCACAACCAACACAGCAGAGTCAGAGAATCAGAAGTCAAATTCAAAGCAATGAAGGAAAAATATACATGCATACTTATTTACTATACATATATAAAGCAATCAAAGCATCACAATCTTCCTAAGTGCACATGGGATATTTGCTAGGACTGATCATTTGTTAGACCACAAAAATTTTCTTAGAAATTTCAAGAAGATCTAAAACATGCCAAGTAACAAATGTGACCACAATTGCAAAAAAGTAAAAATTAATCATAAAGAAAAATTAGAACTACATATATGCAGGAAAATAAAAAAAACTCTGAACAGCCAATGGTAGGAGAATGAAAGTTAAGTGGAAATTAGAGGGGGAAAAATGAGACAAATAAAAAAGGAAACACATCTTTCTAAAACACGTGACATGCTGCAGAGTTAAGAGAAATTTCACAGCACTGAAGGCCTACGTCAAGGCCTGGCAGCCAAAACCCTCCAGAATTCAACCACTGCCATGGTCACGGCTGCTCTTCACATGTTCAAGCAGAGCCTCACCCATGACCGAACCTATTCCTCAACCTTGCGCCTGCATTTCATACCTGACACAACCCATCTTCCAAGGGTGTCACACCACATTTGATGAAGGCAACCAATTCTCTAGGGAAATATATCTTTACATATATATATATATATATATATATATATATGTATATCACTGTTACTGTCCTCCCATTGTTCATGGATTTGCTCCAGCAGCCCAGTAACGTCTCCATTTTGTGACTTGTTGTTACTTTCTTTGGCATATCGAATAAATCACGGGTAGCTTGCCAGGCTTTGCCTTGAGGGCGAGATACTCTCAGTAGCTTGCAGAGTCTTTGAGAGGGACGAAGGAAGTGAACTCGGGTTGGTCGCATGCAAGGCAAACGCCCTAGGGCTGTGCTATTGCTCCAGCCCAATATCTATGCACAAAGGACTGAACCTTTAACAACATGCTCATAATCTCTTATAGAAGGGTTTAGTGGTTAATGCGTGAAATACAACAATCTTCACACACTTTTCTCTAAAGAAACATTTTGGAGCATTTTTAGCATTTTATTCATAACAAATAATGCAAAATAAATTATTTTCATTCTGCTACAGGGCAGGGGTTGGGGTTTGGGATGAAAACATCCGAAATATGGTAGTGGGAATGTGTAATGGTGTTGGGATTGGCGATCAAATATAAAATGTAATCAAATATTTTGAACTACTATATAAAAATAAAATTAAAACTAAGAAATAAGAAAAATCTCAAATGAAAGGAAAAATTAGCCAATTCACCACTTAGTTCTGGAAGAATAAACAAAATTGACAACAAAAAAATATCCAAAGATGAATAGCCTAAGTTGGAGTGTGGGCTGGATACTCTCAGGAGATTACCGGACTCTCTGAATTATATAAATATAATACATATTTGTATAATATATAAATGTAATATATGTAATATTTATATATTTACTTGTGGGCTGGAGCGATAGCACAGCGGTAGGGTATTTGCCTTGCAGGCAGCCAACATGGCCGACACGAGTTCGATTCTTCCACTCCTCTCGGAGAGCCCGGCAAGCTACCGAGAGTATCTCGTCTGCACGGCAGAGCCTGGCAAGTTACCCAGGATGTATTCGATATGCCAAACACAGTAAAAACAAAGTGTCCATTGGAGACGTTAGTGGGCCCGCTCGAGCAAATCGATGATCAACGGGAGGGCCTTTACTTACTTTACTTATCATTTGTTGCCTACTGTCTGAAACCCATCAAATATGGTGTGGGAATGATGGAAAATGGGTAGGGATGTGGCCAGGAATATGTTCACTCATATGTGAGGCTCGGCCCAAGTGTGTGGAAAGCAGCATGGAGTGTGGCGGCAGTTGGGGAGTGGAGCAAGAATATAGGTTCCAAAAGACCTAGTGATTTCACATTTGCATGTTCCCACCAAAACCCCTTAATAGAAAAATCAAAATGATATATGCACTCCTACATTCACTGCCATGCTAAGTACAATACTCAGGAAAACCCCAAATGGACACATAAACAGATAAAGTTGTAGTATAAACATGCACAACAGAACACTACTCAGCTACAAGAAAAGGTAAAATCTTGCAGACTCCTGCAAATTGGATGGATGGAGGGCATCCTGACAAGCAAAAGAATTCAGAGAAAGGACAAATATTGTAGGATCTCAGCGTGCTATATAAACAAAGGAAAGTAATTAAAAACTCCTGAATGAAAAGATGTCTTGACTTTTGATTACAAAACAAAACCTCAGTCAAGGAAGAAGCAGACTGAAGGTGATGTGAGGACAATGGTGGGGAAAGGCACCCAGGTGGAGAGTTCCTGATGACAACATATATGACCTTACTTGTGCGATGCACATATAACATGCAGAAAACCACATCCCATGACCACTACACATGTGCCTAACTTTGCAAACACATCAACACTGGACCTTCACAACTCAGGGTGAAGAACACCCCTCATTCTGTGCCCTGGGAAAGAATCCATAAGAGCTTCCATGACTTTCTACTCCCAGGAGAGATTGGACACACTCAATAAGCTGCTGCCTTGTCTGCCCAGTACACCATCCTCCTTCGCTCTGGAATTTCTTAAGATTCTTTCCAATTGCTCTTTGCTCTCCCCTTTCTAAAGCAGATATTTCTCATCCTAACAAATTCTTCGTGGGATGAAGGAAACTGAATTAGTGTAACCATGATACCAGAATCACCACCACCACCACCACCACAGGTTCCTCATATTTAATGGGTCATCAAGCTCAGCTTGCTCTACTGGGCCCAAAATTTCACTAGCTGCTTCCTGAAGTAAACAATCTGAAATCCCTGTCTCTGTCATCTGGCCATCCTACTGCTTTCTTGGAACTGGTAATCACCATGGTTAGACTCAAACAGATCTGGGATTGCAGCATTACACCCATGTACTTGTGAGCTGACAATGGCTGGACACCTCTACCTGGTCTCTATAAATGAAGTGTCCTGTCCTAAAATACTACAGATGATGAACACACATTTAAGAGGTTTTTAAGGCATTACAATATACAAAAACATAGTTTCACTGTCAATTTTGTAAGCTCAACTGAACCTTACATATGTCTGTCGATATTTGCTTAATTCTTGCATCTCCTGCCAACCAGGCTACCAATTGCACAACAATTGGATGTCAGATTATGATTGTTTCAATATTTTAAGTCAAGAAAACTGTTTCATTTATTGACGAGGGAATAGTGATGGAACCTAATTGTTGGTTTCTAAAACGCTTCGGGAAACAAAGGTGAAGCTTTTCTATGTATGTATTTTCTATGTATGTCAGAGCTTCCCATGTTCCCCATTTAGGAATGACCTGACTTTTTTCATGTTCAAGGGCTAAAGTTATCAATAAGGAAAAACTTTGTGTTTGCTTTTGCATCCTACACAAAAGGTCCACATGGTAGTAGGGCTTTGTTTGCTCTTGCTGTTTTATTGCTGTTGTATTTTGGGATTCTTTTGTTTTGGTTTGAAGCCACACTGGCTGTGCTGAGGAATTCCTTTGCACTCAGGAATTACTCTGGCGGTACTCAGGGTACCATCTGGGATGAAGAGAATGGAAGCCAGGTTGGCCATATGCAAGGCAATGGCCCTCCCCCGCTGCACATTCGCTCCGACCCCAAGTAGCAGTCTGAATGGTCCCAGGAGTCCTTTACCACCCTAGCTCTCAGCGTCCAGATCCGGAACCGATCTGGCGCAGGTGTGCGGCGCTGCCAGAGCCTGGAGGAGACGCGCCCCCAGACAGCTGGAAAGTGCCACATACCCCTCTGTTGAGCCTGACATAGGCATGGGTGCAACTATCCCAAAGAGGAGTCATTACACCCATAGCTTGTAGGACGTTGGCAGTTGCAGACCCCGCGAGAGATGCAGGTGCGCGTGCGTGTCCGTTACCTCTAACAGCTTAGAACTGAGCCAGGACAGCCCCAATGCGCGCGCAACTACAGGCTGCAGTGGTGCAAATGTCGACCAGTCATGCACGAGATTGGTGGCTTTTCAGGCATAATAAGATTCAATTAGGGACTGCAGAAGTTCATGCTGTGTGGATGGAGTCTCCTGAACAAGAGAGAAGCCGTTTGACCAATATAAAGAAATCAATACACATGCCAGCTGGTAGAACGTACATGTACTTTTAACCAGAGTGGAAATCAGTTATGAGTTCATAAAAATGAGATCCTTAGGGGTTTCAGTTCATAGTACATGTCCAGAAATATGTTAACAACAGAAAACCAGTTTGGTGTGGGAGAGAGCATTGTATTACAAGGCGAAGTTGAAGGGAACACCCAGCCATGCATTAAAAACACATCATTGAGCCTCTGGCAAAACTTAGCTTTGAACCACTAAAGATATTCCTCGACTCAACATTATATTTAGGAGGCAAATCATCCATAAAATGTATTGCAAATGCAAAGAAGTAAGTTGGAGATTCGTAGCTGTTTTAACATGAAACTTCATGGCTATTCCAGGAAGGATAAGAGCTTCCAGTAGAAAGAAACTTTGAAAAAGCTAGTCAAACATGTTAGACAATTCTACATTACTTTCAGTCCTAGGGATTGGACCCTAATGAAGGATTAGCAAAACAAACAAACAAAAAAGCAAAACCCACTGCGTTCGCCTGGGAATATTCCTTTTAATTTTTGACCTCCATGGGTTCACAAGTCACAAATGACTGAATATTGCAAAGAAAGCGTAGACTCTGTTGAAGGAGGTCAACAGGAAGAGAGGAAGGAGAGAGATTTGAGGGGCACACAACTAGACTGGTGGATAAAGTATTGAGATACAGCGAAGACCAAGCCAACCTGTGTGCTGAGAATCGGGAAACTTTGTCTAAGTGGCTGGAAGAGGCCATGTGAGCTACTCTGCCATTGAGCAGTTTGAAGGAAAGTTATGGTTCTGGCCGTCCAATCAGAGCCCTTCGTGGAATGTTTCCCCAGCCAGGCCCTCCTGGCCCTCCCCTCCCCCCACTGCAGAATGTCTTGAGCCCAAGATTCTGAGGTTTGAATTCAAACTTCACCCTCACCCACTCAGATCCTGAGCGTTTGCGTGAGCAGTTCACTCTCTGATCCTGGTCCTGAGTTTTGCCGTTGTGAAGGCTGATAAACTGCAGTGGCCTCTGGCCTCGTCTATGGCGATGGCGTCAGGAGGAGGTAAGCCTGTGAGGGTGTCTGTGTATGTGAGAAAGTCTCTGTCACCCTGAAATCCTTTGGGTGCATAGTCACTCTGACTGGGAACACCATGTTTTGTGTGGGTGAAAGAGGAGAAAGACCTGGGCTCCATAGATATCTCACCTGTACAGCAAAGGGAGCCCAGGAGAACCTGAGGGGTCTGGGAGGGCATCCTTGGAGGTGTGTCAAATTACCTGGGGGAAGGTCATTGGTATGGACAGAGGGAGGCAGCAGGCAAATGGCTGCTTAATATGTGAGTGTCCTGCTGGTGGATGGGGGAACAGGGCCATTTGTCATGTGTCTGGAGGGACTGTTTTGTGGTGGCACAGGAAAGACCCAGGCATGCTGAGTCCATGTCTCCTCCTGTGCTCTAGAATAAGTGTAGAAGTAATTAGACTTGGGCTGAGCTCAACCTGATGTGGACAGCTCAGCACAGATGGTCCAGCCTGAACCTTGTTGAGTGAGGCTGTCTGTGTGTAATTCTGCCATGATGAGTCCTCCCCAGAGCTGGGCTGCAAGTGACTAACTGCCACAGTCAGAGCCTGACACTTCTGCAGACTTAAACTCTCTGCTGGCTGAGCCCAGCAGCTGTCTTGGGTCAGCAGGTTGGGAGACAGGTGACTTCAGCGTAGTTATGACTCAGATTCCTGAGTTATTCTGGATTGTTCTCATTTTGGTGAAGTTTGTTCTTCCATGGTCTGGCATCTCATGGTGCAGCCCCAGCAAGCATTTCAGCTCTGAGGTCAAGATTGATTGAGAATTGGATACTTCCCTCACAGACAAGGAATAAATGGATGTGTGAGTCTATGTGTGAGTTTGTGAGAATGAGTGTGTGTTTCTGTGTGTGTGTGTGTGTGTGTGTGTGTGTGTGATATGTGGGGTTTTCCTGAGAAAAGTCTGTGAAGGTCTGTTCCTTGAGGAGAGGTGGACTGTACTGAGGCAGAAAGAGCATCGTCAGAGCAGTTGGAGACATCAGGGACTCTGTCCTGAGCATGATGCGCACAGGCTCTGGGTCATCTCTAGTGCGAGTCTCTGTGTGAATTCCACCTGAGTAACAATGGTGGCAGACAATTTTCTTTCCTGGCACCTGGTTTATACCTGATGTTAATTATCCTGTATCTGTCTCTGGGATAAAGTCTTAGATTATTTAGAAGATGTTACCAATTTTCAATCTAACATGATCAGCAGCTCCAGAACTCTGGAAACATCCCCAAGTGTCTGACTGGTGAAATCTCTGGCCATTTCCACACCTGCAGCCATCCCTGATGGAACTCTCCCAGAACACAAGAACCCTAGCCTTAGGATCTCCACAAAGTATAACCTAGCTGGAGGGGAGGGATGGCCTGTGCCAGGGACTCAGGGCTGAGACAGGGCACAACACTTCATTCCTTTCAAAGGGCCTGATCTAGAGATGGTTGGGCCAGTGAGGTCTTGCTCACCCCCACACCGTCTCCCTCTCACTCCCCTCCCTCCTCTCACAGTGTCTCCTGTGCTGCTCCCAGAGATGACCATGAACCTTGGGGTCTCCGGCTCTGCTTTCCAGGTCTTGCCCTTTCTCAATCCAGGGCTCCCCCATCCACCACCCTGAGAGCCCATCCAGATGCCCCCTCTGGTGACCTCGGCCATTGCTCCTGGCAACCCTCTGGTACTGTCACCTTTCCCCATGGTGCCTGTGATGACAGGAGCTGCAAGCCAGGGTCCCCATGTTCCTGAACCTTGCAATGTCATCATGCAGGTCAGCCCTGAGGTGGGGCTTGTGGAATCAGCCCAGAACCAGCCTGTCATCCTGACACAGGCTTCACTCAACTGGGGGGCCCAGAAGTTCCATCTGCCGTGAATGGGCATCCTGCACCCATCTACTTGGTGTCATCTGTGCCGGAGACCGTTATGCCGACCCCAGCTACTATTGTCACCCAGACTGGGACAGGAGACCATCCTCCTCAGGCTCCACTGCCAGTGGCCCAGGTGGTTCCCATCATCCTCCCATCCAGTGGTGGACCACTGCCCCAGTGGGTTTGTGGTGAGAGTGGTCCCGCCAACACCCGGAACCAGGCATCACCTGAAACCTCCAGCAGGCCCAGTAGCGTCTACGAGAACTTTTGGCGCTGGCAGAACTTCAAGGCCCTGACCCGGAGGTACCTTCCTCAGACTCCAGACACTGAGGCCGTTTCCTGCTTCCTCATGTAAGACCCTCCGGTGTCCTAGACCTAATGGGAGGTTCACAAGAAGGGACTGGGGTGACCCCCAGGGTAGGGTCCATGACAGCATGACCTCAGGAATGCCACCCCGGGGTTTTGGCTCAAATCCCATAGTGACCAATCATGCCCTAAAGCTTTAACTCAGTCTGCTCATCAGGGTTGGTCCTGACCTGTGGTCTGTAGGATAGACATTCTGTTCCTAAGACCAGACACAGCACAGATGCACCAGGGTTCAGACAGGCCATGACTGCTCGGCCTTGGCATCTCATGACGTATCCCCAGAGCTGAGGGATCACACCAGCATGGCCACTGAGCTGGGGTGTGGGAGGCAGAGTCAACTTTGTTCGGGGAGACCAGGCCAACATCGGGGGTCTAGGCATGGGTGTAGGGCAGCGGGGGCTCCCGGCAGACACAGACCCTGACCGAGCCTGTCCTTGCAGCCCGGTTCTGCGCACCCTGGCCCGCCTGAAGCCCACCATGAGCCTGGAGGAAGGCCTGCGCCGGGCCCTGCGGGAATGGGAGGGCACGAGCAATTTTGACCGCATGATCTACTACGACATGGCTGCCAAGTAAGTCAGTCCTGGGCAGAGTGTGGGGGTTGGGGCTGGCTGCGGGACCGCGCTTCAGGGGCTGCTCCCAGATGGCCAAGGCATCCTTGGCATCCCCGGGAGGCCCTTCCCCTGTGGAAGCTTGTCCCTCCTGGGGCCGGGACACTTCTCCCCACCCCACTCTGGGGTTCCTGACCACAGTGTGAGGGTCACAGTCCCTTATTTTCTGTGACCCTCAAAAGGCTGATATGGGGAATCACTGGGGGCGCCGGGGTCTGTGCCCACCCATTCTCCACCCTCCTGAGGTCTTGGCTGTGAGTGTTCCCTGTCCCTGCCTCATCCCGTGTGGTCCAGGCCAGCCCATGTCAATGGGGTCTGTGCTCCCCATACCAGGTTCATGGAGTTTGAGGCTGAGGAAGAGATGGAAGCGCAGAAGCTGCAGTGGATGAATGGAGTACACGGCCTGCCAACCACTGCCCCACCCAGGCCTGAGCCTCAGGGTGCTCCAGGCCCACTGCTAGGCCAGCAGCCAGGTATCGACCCTGTTACCCAGCTAATTTTCATAGGCCGAGGAAGGTGCTAGGCTTCCTGCCCTGCCAGGGAGCCTTCACTCTCCCGGGGACACCCAGGCCTATGCTCAGCGGCCCCCTGTTCCTGGGTTTCTCCCTCTCCCTGAACACAGCACGCTGCCTGAGGGCGTCAGACTCACCTTTGAAGTGGGTTTGGAGACCCTGGCGACACGGTTGACCCCTCCTCCCTTTGAGGGTCCCCTCATCCCTCACGCAGTTATGGGATTCTATTACACACAGATGTAGACACACACCTGACCTAACCCATCCCACAGGTATCCGTCCCCATTTCTGTGCTCAGTGCTGTGTGTCTAAGGGCAATGGACGGGGGTCCCCTCATGTCCCTCTCCCCTTCTTCCTCCTCAGCCTGTGTCCCTAAGAAATCCAGACCCCGGGCTCGGGCAGCCTGCCCCAAGACGCACAAACCACAGCGGGCCCCCAAAACCAAGGCCCCCAAGGAGATCCCCCCTGAGACCGTGCAGGAGAACATGGATATCATGGACGAGCAGCTAAGGGCCCCCGATACAGTCTGCGGGGCACCCCTTGGCCGAAGGGCAGCGGGCAGGAAGGAGCAGCAAGAGGAGGCCGGGACCTGCCCTGAGCCGGGGCTCCTGAGCTATGTGTACGAGCTGTGCTCCCAGGAGGCCTTTGTCACCAAGGTGGGTTTTTGGGACTGCTGTAGGGTGGGGAGGGCGCAGGGTTGCTTCTGTCCAGGGCTTGGTAGTGACATATTTCTACTTGTGTTTCTGTGTATGTGTGCACATGTGTCCCCTGTGTATAAACATTGGCCCTAGTTTGTGAATTTCTTGGTTTGGTCGATGTGTGAACATCTCTGTGTGTCTCCATCTGTGTGTACTGTGTGGGCTCTGAGCAGAAACGTGTGGATACATGTACATGTGCCTAGAGGTGGAAGAGTGTGTGTCTTTGTGTCATGTGTGTACATGACAGAGATAATGTGCAACCGACCAGGACCCTGCACTGTGCTGAGAACGGGTGTGTTTGCATCTTAATTCCTTCCTAGTCCGTATGAGAACCCTCACACCTGCTTTCCCCTCCAAGGTCGAGGCAGTCATTCACCCCAGCTTCCTGGCGCACCTGCTCTCCCCAGAATCCCAGCTGGATCTCCTGGACCTGGCTGAGGAGCTCGAGGAGGAGGAAGGACTCACCCCCACACAGGTGAGGCACATAGGTCTCTGGGGTCCAGGCAGGACCCAGGGGAATAATGTGAGGGTTTCCTGGAAGGCAATGGGTAGCGCCCCATGGCAAACAGGAGGCATTTTGCATGTGATTGCTGGAAAAGAGTCCCTGCAGGGGACACAGGGGACAGGTCCCAGGGCACTCAGAGCAGCAGGTGGGTCATGAGTCAGGGAGGGGCGCCCAGCACTGGGGCCTAGTCACTTGGTGCCCTCCCTGCCCAGGCCATGGCCAGAGGCCTCCCTTTGAGTCCTCAGGGAAAATGAGGACGTGAATATGGGGTGAGGGAAGGGTTGGCTGGGTGAGAGCCCTTAGTGGGACAGAGATCTGGGTTTTCTACTCTGGGAGGAGTCGCGGTCACTCTCTGTCCCACCCTGCACCCCCACATGCCCACACTCTCCTTCCTCCCTTCAGATTGTGGAAAAGCGTCTACGGACTGCGCTGGACAAGGAGGTCCAGAAGGCTTGTCCCCAACACCAGCTGACTCCAAAGAACTCAAGTCCATCTGAGAGTGCCGCAGGTCACTGCAACCCAACCCCTATCTGGGGCCATATTCCAAGGACCAGTGCTGAATCCTGCCCCCCTGAGACTGAGTTTGGACATGCCTCAAGGCCTGTGCAGGCTGAGGCCACTGGGATGGCACCTCGAGCCTCTGTCCTCTCTTTGGGGAGCCTGGAATCCCCATCCCTTCAGGCAGAACAGGCCCCCTGTCCCGGCCTCGCTGCCCCTACTCTGGACAGCAGGGTCTCCCTCATGCTGGGAGAGGCCCCTCCTGACCAGGGGCCACATGGGGCAGCAGAGGGCTCCAGTGAGGAGGAGGAGGAGGAGCTGCCCTGCCTGGCCTTCCTCCAGGCCTCTCAACACAGTCTTCTGCCCTGGGGCTTCCCCATGAGACCTGGCTCAGACACTGGCCCCCGCTGCCCGAGCGCCTGGGGGCTTCTCAGACCCAACCCACTCAAAGAAGGACCTGCAATCCTTCTGTCCCTGCTACTGCCCCTTCCAGGAAGCGTCCTCTGTGTGGGAGAGCAGGACTGGGCACTACTGAGAAGACCCCCTTCCCTGGGGACTACCCCAGGGTGTCTGGGGACTCAGCCTTGACTGTGGAGCTGGTGGGCCCTTCCCTGCCCCCAAAGAGAAGGTTCCAGCCTGCTGTAGCCCAGAGGAGTACAGTACAGGATGGGTACAGCATCCAGTAGGATACCGGGGGGCTCCCTCCCGAGCCTGGCTGCCCCTAGCAGTCTTGTCTTCCACCTGATCTTCATCCAGCTAGGACTTCTCTGTATAATTTGGCGAGCCTAGTGGTGGGGTTGTGCTGGAGCAGCCCCTTTGTGTCATTGTGTAAATAGTTAATAAATTTCAATTCATTGAAAACACTCTTGGTATCTCCTGTCACTCATGCTCCTTGGACAATCCTGAGATGAAAACAGGTAAGGGCGTTACAGGGTTTGGGTCCTGTGAGACATTGTGCTCCCTGGAGCAGGGAGGAGTCCTCCCCACCCATTGGGAGATGTGCTCAGTTTCACCAGACCCACCCAATTCTATGGACGTAGGAGTGGCTCACGTTTGCTGCCTTTTCCTTGGAATGCATCAAAAAGCACATCAAAGATTGAGGGCAACACGCTGGGAAAAATCACAGCATGGGAGGAGCAACACAAAGGAGCTCTCAGAGATGTGGGAGACAGACACTTTCTATTTCTTCCCTGAGTTCGTGGGTCACACCCAACAGTGACTGCTCTACAGAGCTCCTTGTTCTAGGACTCACTCCTGGTATAGCTCAGGGGACAACGTGGTGCTAGACATCAGTAGAACGAGGGCTGTGCACATGCAACACAAGCACCTTAATGTGTATACAATTTTCCCAATTCTCAACATTCAATTTGATTTGTTTTAGTGTCACACAAAATGGTTACTGGAGCTTACTCTGTCTCTGCCCAGGAAGTACTCCTTTCTGGGCTCAGGGGACCATATGGAGTGCCAGAAATCAAATCCTGGTTGGCCATGTTCAAAGCAACTGCCCCATCAGCTGTACTACTTCTTCAATTCCAAAATACCTTTTAAAATAATTTCACCACACTTTAAAATAGAGCTCATATCCTCAGGAGGTGTCCATAACCTCCTCCACTCAGCCATCACCCTTTCCCTTCCCATTGATCCTTGAATCTTGAACCCCATATTCCTTTCTTTCTCTAGATTCCCACACTCTGGCCATCTACCTTTCTGTGGCCTCTTTCACTGAGAACAGCTTTTGCTGGTCCACCTACATCAGCACATGTCCACAGTTCAAACGTTAACTACAGAATCATATTCCATGTGCAAAAGGGCTACATCTGGCAATTCCTTCAATGGTTGATGAACACTGAGCTTCTTCCTATTCCCTTGTACTAGCTAACAGCAGATACGCAGATTTTAAGTGAGGTTCTCAACGAATTTTATTGAGAATGCAAGCCTGGGAAAAACCCTCTCACTGCTGGCAAAGAACCCCAAATTTGGGATTGTGGAGTAGAGATTTTATGCACTGTGTAATGCAACCCAAGCACGAAGGTTCTGATAACTGTATTAGGGATGCAACGATTTGTGTTATCCAGAGAACATGTGTCCTCTCTTGGTGTTTTCTTTGCACTAAGACAAACAGCAAGGTCCTTAATCTTTCCTTGTCTGTCCCATCTCGACTTCTGGAACTGAGCATGGTGTCCTGAACCTGCAGTGTTCTTTATCCCTGATAGTTCAGGATCTATATTGCCTTTGGTGCTCTATTACTTTCTGCCTATTTGGAGACAGTTCAAAATCACAGGTAGTTCCTGTCATGAATGGGTTTTTTTTGTTATGCAAAGGTAAAGGCCCTCCCGTTGATCGTCGATTTGCTCGAGCGGGCCCAGTAACGTCTCCATTGGAGACTTTGGTGTTACTGTGTCTGGCATATCGAGTACTCTCGGTAGCTTGCCGGGCTCTCCAAGAGGGGCGGAGGAATCGAACTCGGGTCGGCCATGTTGGCCGCTTGTAAGGAGAACGCCCTACCCGCTGTGCTATTATTCACAATTATGGATTACATTCAATATTTCAATCCCACCACCATTAAAACATCCCAACACCATTATTTCTAAGCTTACCACCACCACCACTCAAGCCTGCCTAACAGATTGATACTTTATTTTGTATAGCTTATTATGAATAGCATGAGAAGTCACATGGCCACAAAAGTGGCTGCACGCCCTGGAATTCTACAATTTTAAATAATTAGTGTCCGAAGAAATCTCTGCAGCTAGCTGCTGGATTCTGAGATTCATTTTGGAGTCTCTGGATCATGGCCATTACTGAGCTTAAATGGCACAAGGAGGAAGGCAGTTCATGGGCGTGACATAGAGGCGAGGAGATGGGAAGGAGCAGCTGTCCCTGATCCCTCGAGGACTAGAGTTAGCAGTCACTGGTCTAACATACCTGGGTTTTCCATTGGGCTCTGGATTCGTAAGGGGCATGTAGAGGGACAGCACCTGCCCCTGTCTGAGGCACCCCGGTGAAATCGGCCTGCTGCAAGATCAGGAGACATCTCTTCAGCAAGCTTCCTGGTTCTGAGATTCATTTCTTGCTGTGAATGATTTCGGGTAACCTTGAGGCTCCTCCACAGCACCAGTAGCTTCTGGTGTTAAGTGGCTCAACATGCCTGATCATGCATTTGGTCCCTAGAAGCAAGAACAGTTCCTGGGGACCACACCAGTTTTGTTCTACTCTCTCTAAAACTGTGATCAGTGTGGTAGAAATGAAGTATGTCCAGACTCTATGACACAGATGAAACAAGGTGGTCAGACCTTTCTACTGTTCGTGCATGCTCCTTTATGGGCACACAAAGTCCAGCATCCAGATTTCAGAGCAGATCAGCTGCCCTGCAGGGGACCCAGATACAGCAGCGGGGCCTGTGCTCATTCCCATAGACTAGCCCATAACCTCCAGGTTGTTCCTGTTGGCGAGCTCCTTGCCACCTGGCCCCACTTCAGCAAGCACTGGGAGTTTAAACAACACTGACCTGTCTGGAGAAAGCTCTGCTCTCCACTGGGGACCACTGAGGAAGCCCTGCAGTCACAGTCATGGAGCTGAGGGGTCGGTGGGCTCTTCCTCCTCCATGGAGCAGACCCTAGAGGGGCAGCCGGGCTGTGGAGCTGGGTTGGATGGAGGAGACTCTGAGGTGGTGGTGCTGATAAAGTACCTGAAAAGTTGGATCAAGCATCTGGAAAGCCCTGGGGACCTGGCTTTTACCTGTTAGAGCAGGGATGGCAGCTTGCTGAGACCAGCTCTTCATTCCTCTGAAGTGGGAGGGGAGTGAGGGTGGAAAAGGGTCCATGTGGGGCTTGGGAGGTATTAACACAGTCTGCTCCCAAGAAAATGCCCATCTCAAAATCCCTGGAGAGGGAGCAATGTTTTATGTGACCAGGATAAAGATTGAGGGGTGCATTTTCATGGGATAGGTGGAAAACAAAGGTCTCATTATCACGCCTTGAGGATCCTGGAGCCCCAGAAGAGTCTCGCTGTTTGTGTCAAGTTCATGGGATTGGGTTGTGTCAGACTAAAGCCATCCAGAGCACATGCAGGTACACCTGTGGCCGTGCCTGGAAAACACTTGCAGGTGTTCCTTGCATTGTTGTTGCTTCGACAGGCTTTGGTGCCCAGTTTTCCCAGGTCCTGTGCTCTCTGTATGTGTTGTCTCCAAAACAGGCCACCTGGGATAGGCTCCGGAAATGGCAGCAGCCTCTGCAGTGGCATAAGGGCCATGTTCCACACCCCACAGTTGGAACAGCTCTTGTGGGAGTCCAAACTGCACATCCAGGTGTGGTCTAGGTAAGGGCTCAGGCACTGGATCATGGAAGGGAAAACAAAACCCGCACCAGAGCTAGGTGAGAAGAGTTTCTGCAAACCTGTGTAGGCAGGTTCAAGCTGTGCAGGGGCTATGGATTTACATGAGTAGATGGTCCTCAACTCTGTGCCAGAGGAGAAGTCCTTGCGAACCCTTACTTGATGGGGCTGGATCAAACCCAGGTTCTAGTAGAAACTTGGTATGTGGATGACTCTAGTTATGGCCAGCCAGATTAGTTATGGCCAGCCAGATGGAGGCCAGTGTTAATCCAGCCTTCTACAGAGGGGATTTTGTGTGGTCCCAAGAGGAGGTAATGCGTGCCTTCTGGCAGGACATGCACCCTTGGCCTCCCTGCGAGTTGCCAGGCTGGGCTCTGCTGAGGGACCTGTGACTCAATGCTGCCCAGGAGACACAAGGCTTGGATACATGCCATCCAGTGGCTGCCTGCCAGGCTGCTGCATGCTGGCTCCAGAGCTCTATGGGTGGTAAATCGGGCTTGGTTTGACCCCTCCACCCTGGAGAAGGAAGCAGTGCTATGGGCCTCAAAGGTGTTTCCAACGATCAGACCCATTGACAGGGACAGCTCAAACAAAACTACACAAATGGGACTTCATAAAATTAAAAAGCTTCTGCCTAGCTAACAACATGTTCTACAACGAAAGGACAGCAGACTGAATTGGAGATAATATTCATGTGCAACACATCAGGTAAATATGAATATCCAAGATCTATAAAGTACTCAAGAGGACTCACCCTCCTTCCCCAATTCACAAACCCTATTTAAAAATAGTGAGAGGAAAGAAATAGATGCATCTTTAAAGTAGACTGATGGCCATGAAATAACACATGAAAAAGGGTTCATTATCACGTTTTGCTGGTCTTCACTGGGCTGGAGCAATAGCACAAGAGGTAGGGTGTTTGCCTTGTACGTGGCTCACCTGGGTTTGATTCCTCTGTCCCTCTCAGAGAGCCCAGAAAGCTATTGAGAGTATCCTGCCATCTTGGCAGAGCCTGGCACTCTACCGTGGCATATTTGATATGCCAAAAACAGTACTAACAAGTCTCACAATGTACACGTTACTGTTGCCCACTCAAGCAAATTGATGAACAACGGGAGGACAGTTTTACAGTGCTATCACTTACTCTCAGTGAAATCCAAATCAAGATGATAATAAAGTATCATATCACACAAAGGAGAATGACAACTGTCATGGAAAAAAAGTGGGCACAATCTGTGGTGTTGTTGGGATGTGGTGGAAAAGGAATCCTTACTTACTGTTGTTGGGAATGTTGTCTGGCTTAGCTCCTGTGGAAAACAGTTTGGAGGTTTCTCAGAAAAGTAAGAACAGAGCTGCCATATGATCCAGCAATGCTGCATTTTGATATTACCCCCAAGACACAAAAACATTCATTCAAACGAACAAATGCACACCAGTATTCATTGCAATACTCAACACAATAGCTCTACATGGAACCAACTTAGGTATCCAACATCGGATAAACAATTCATGAGAGTATGATATGCAAACACAGTGCAGCTATAACGGAAGGTGACGTCATACAGTTTGCCACAACCTGAATGGAACTGAGTGAGTCAGAAGGAGGACAAATGCCACAGACAAATGTCACTTGTCTGTGGTATATAGAAGAACAGGGTACGGAATGCAAGGTAACAAATGGGATACCTATATGACCCTTGACCCCTGATTACAGAAGTAAGGAATAAAGGGAAGGAAAGAAACTGAAGGGAGTGAGAAGAAAACGATGGAGGGTAACTGGGGTAGGGGGCATGCGCAGTAGTATAGAAGGAAGAGTTTTATCTGTATATTATGTCTGAATAATACAGCTAACAACAGTCTAAGAATAAGACTCAAACTACATCAGCCAAATAAAAAAAAAATGTGCTAGTCCAGGGGGTATGGTGCTGCCATGAGTCAACCTGCATCTGCCGGCAGAGTGCATCAACAGCCAGACTTTCTCAGTGTCTGGATGGGCTACCTGCCTCCACCTCCCTGTACTTCTGGAAGCCTCAGCAGTTACATCCACACCGCAAAGCTGCCACACAGTTAAAAAGCTACTCCAGCCTTACCGAGTCAATAAAAATACTGAATTCTCTGAACAAACTCCATGACCTCTTAGCACCTGTATTGTAAACCATTATGCACAAAAGGAAAAGGAGAGAGAGAATAAGAAGAAAAGTGCCTCCCATAGAGGGAGGCTAGGGATGAGGGATGGGGCGTTGGGGGATGGTGGGAAGGAAACAGGGGACACTGGTGGTGGCAAATGTACACTGGTAGAGAATAGTCATGTGCTGGATCATGATATGACTAAAACCCAACTATGAAGAGCTTTATATTGGTACATCTCATGGACATTCAATTAAAAAATTTTAAAAAGTAATGTGGAGTTCATGCCAATTCAATCAGCTTAATCAATGGCTGAATAAATAGCAGTACTCCTACATTAAATATAATGGTAATAACAAAATATACCTGTCAAGGAGACAGGCTAGGATTGGGAGGAAGCTTTGGGAAACTGGTGGAGAGAGGTTACCACAAGGGGTGAGATTGTATTGGAACACTGTATACCTCAAAGTCAGCTATGAATAACTATGTAAGTAACAACTCCTTAATGCTTAACAAACTTTTTCTGCATTTAAAAAGGAAAGAATAACTGTAACACTGAGAGGATCAAAGAACAAATATAATTTCATCATCATGGGAAATGAGCAGCTACCGCCAAACATCACCCTAAAAGTAGTGCCAGAAGGGTCCATGATTCTCTCACCATACTCAGTGGATCATCATCTGAGGATGCCTGAGGACCACATACCTGTTTTTCTGAAGGGGAGGAGGGAGAGGCACATGGAGTTGATGGAGCCCCGTGAGTGGAGCCATAGATGTCAGCTGATCTGACTGGAGAGGTAGAGCTTCACCCCCCACACCTAGTAAACTCCACAGAGAAAGGATAGGTTTGTGCCAACTAGCAAGACTGGACATTGTACACAGCCCCTTGGGTCTGGACACTTGGCGGTGACAGGTGTGTTCTTTCCCCCACTGCCCTCCCCTCTTCCCTGGGGATTCAGAGTCTTAGATCAGAGGGAAACCCAGATGCTGTCCACCAACACCATAGACATGGGCTGAGATTGGGAGAACTGTGAACTCTGTGCTCAGGTTTGCCCTCCCTACCCAGGGCTGTGGGTGGCTAAGGGAAGCTGTCTCTGGCCTGCCTTTCCCCTCCTCCAAAAAGGACCCCAAAGAAACTCAGAAGTAACGTCACAGCATCACCTGCTGGTATTGGAAGAAGAGGCGATTGAGAAATCACAAGCTCGCAGGCTTCAAGAGAACGAACCTGTGAGGAAGCATTCACATTCTTCTCAGTGCATGTGGAACATTGTCGAGTTCAAATCAATCATAGACCTCTACAATAGTATCAATAATCATATAAATATTTAAATGAAATTAAGCATCTTTTCCCACTACAAAGTGATGAAGGAAAAAAAATCAACCCAAAGCAAACAGTAAGAATCACACTATACAGACGCAGAACAAGATTCTTCTAAAAAAATCTGAAAAATGAGGAAATAAATAAGATATTTGAATATTAACAAGAGACACAGAAAAAAAACTGGGGTATGAGGCAAAGAAAGTGATGGGAATGAGGGAAGATCAAAGAAATACAGGCCTACCTTTCAAAAAAGAAAAGAACAAGTAAGAAAGTCTCAAATAATCAATTTGAGCTCACATGTGAAGACTATGGAGATGGATAGATCAAAAAATTAGCAGAAGGAAATGATAAAAACGGGATCATAAATTAAAAAAATTTAAATGACATAGGAGCCCATATTATTTGAATCTCCTTCCTACAGAGCCTGGTGGATGTGATGGCAGAAAGAAATTATTATCTCATGCATGCTTCTTTTTCTAGAAACTCATAAATGACAAAGTAAGGGCCTTTGATTGTAGATTTCTGAGATATTCTCTCTTTATTTTTTTAATTTTTTTTCTTGTCCCTTTTTGTTTTTGGAACATACCCAAAGGTGCTCAGGGCCTACTCTGGGTTCAGAAGTCATTCCTGGCATTGCTCAGAGGACCATCAATGTTTACTGCACCAAAGAAGGATTTAGTCAGATGCAAGCAAGTGCCTTTACCCCAGTACCTAGCTCTGGCCTATCTTTCCTTTTTTCTTTTTTTTCTTTTGGGGTCATACCCAGCGATGCACAGGGTTTACTCCTGGTTTATACACTGAGGAATTACTCCTGGTGGTGCTCAGGGAACCATATGGGATGCTGGGAATAGAACCCGGGTCAGCCAGGTGTAATGCAAATGCCCTTGCCACTGTGCTATTGCTCTAGCCCCACTTCTTTGCATTTTAACATAGGTTTTGGCACAGAAGATGAAAGACAGGGTCTTCAGCTGCCTCTGATCTCACCTGTAGTTTCATCTGACAGAAGAGACATTTCACAGCAGAGGGAAATGTGAATTTCATTTTCTTGTGTCTTGTTCACTAGTGTGATAATGGGTCTCAGGGATCTGAGAGCTCAGATGGACACAGGGAGGACATGAAGTAAAGAACTGAAACATCACTGACCACTCACGACAAGGAAGAAGCTTTGCGACAGAAAATCAAGAACAAATTGGAAAACTCTCCAAATCAGCATATATATTATTGTAGATGGATTATACTACCTTCCCTGATGATTCACTCACTGAGGATCTTTCAGGTTATTTCCAATGAAAGTCATTACTGAAAAATTCCAAATTTTTTTTTTCATTTCATCATCCTGTTAATCGTCGATTGCCTCGAGCAGGCCCCAGTAACGTCTCTTTCATCCTAGCCCTGAGATTATATTCACGGCTCTTTAGGAGAATGAGACCCATCATTGTTACTGGTATTTGGCATATTTGGTAGGCCACGGGGAGTTTGCCAGACTCTGCCCTGTGGGCAGGCTACATTCGATAGCCTGCAAGTTTGTCCAAAGTAG
The DNA here is from genome assembly GCF_029834395.1 of Sorex fumeus. Taxonomy (NCBI): domain Eukaryota; kingdom Metazoa; phylum Chordata; class Mammalia; order Eulipotyphla; family Soricidae; genus Sorex; species Sorex fumeus. The sequence continues at coordinate 1,470,279 of NW_026606163.1, forward strand.
GAATGAGATAATAAGATGTCATAAAAAGATGTTCTGATAAGATGTCACACGGCCGCCAATGTGGCCGCGCGGTTCCGGGAGCTGGATTTTATAGTCTCTGAGTCTTGGCCGCTGATGGGATTACACAGCGCCAGGGGGCCAGGTGGTGGGTGTGACCCCCGCCTACTGGAATTTGGAGGATCTGGGTGGAAGATGCTCGACTCCAATTCGAGTAGGCGTGGAGGTCTCGGCCCCGGAACCCGCGTGGCTGTGTCCCTCTGCCAGTACCTTCATGGGTGCGGAGAGTGGTCTCAGCATGGTGGTGGCTGGTCCTGGAGGTCTTCGGCTGCCGTAGCCCTGGTCGGGGCGGGGAGGAAAGCTCAACCCGCTCCCCTCCAAGGGACTCCGGGAAGGAACACCCAGGCACGGGGGCAGAGACTGCACTGCTCTCGTCCGGGATCTGGATTTTATAGTCTCTGAGTCTTGGCCGCTGATGGGATTACACGGCGCCAGGGGGCCAGGTGGTGGGTGTGACCCCCGCCTACTGGAATTTGGAGGATCTGGGTGGAAGATGCTCGACTCCAATTCGAGTAGGCGTGGAGGTCTCGGCCCCGGAACCCGCGTGGCTGTGTCCCTCTGCCAGTACCTTCATGGGTGCGGAGAGTGGTCTGAAAATTTTGGAATTGTCCCTTCTAATGGGTGAATTTCATGACATGAATTATATCTCTGTAACAAGCTAAGAAGCGTATCCCTTTTCTAGCGGCGTGGCTTGCCCTTCCTGGGTTTAAGCATGCCCCATACAATCCTGCCTTCCTGAGTCCCTCCTCTCTGCTGGCTCCTTGGGTCTCCCGTTCTGCTCCAACGTCCTCATCTAAGGACCAATTCACTCCCCCAGCTCCAGCTGCACCTTCGGCCCTTACTCAACTCTGATGTAGACCTCTCCAGCCCAAATCTCTTCCCAAAAAAAGCCAAGTGGAGTTCCTAGGTCCCTCTCTTGAGTGAGTCGAAGCACTCAGCTGCTCTGTGGACCCTGCTCCAACTCTCCAAGGCCTGACAAGGTAAGAGTGCAGCCAAGGTAGGGTGTGAGAGCTGGGGTCAGAGGGGGTTAAGGCAGGGTCAGGGAGGGGTCAGGAGAGGGATAGCACAGGGGCAGGTCCAAAGTCAAGGAGGGCTCACGAGAGAACTGTGTCCAATGGGGAGGATGGGATTAGAGAGGTCATACTTTAGGGGTCAGAGGTCAGAGGGGTGCAGACAGAGCTGAAGCCACTCTGGCCATGGGCATGGAGACTGGAAGCCCCTGGCAGGAAGTCCCAGTCCTGCAGCCCTCGGCTCAGCAGGTGCTTGGGGCGCCCTGGGCTCAGGTGAGCAGATGGGCTGTGGGCGGGGAACAGCCAAGGTGGACTGGCCCATCAGTCTCCTCTTTTTTCCTCTCTGTGTTCCCCAGTCTTCGAGCGGGCAGCCGTCCACGGCGTCCACACGGTTGGGGCACCCGGCCCACCCTGTCCAGGTCACATGGCCCACTGTCCCTCCCGGAGACAACAGGGAGGTGGAGGCAGGACACTAGTACAGCCCCGCACACAAAGCTAGTGTCTGGGCCAGGGGTGGGGGTGGGGGATGCTGCGGGCATGGGTTCTCCGGGATGCAGCTGTGACCAGCTGTGGCCACCACATCCCTTCCCCGGCTTCCCACGGGGCTTGCTCACTGTGGGCTCTGCTGTCCACGTTCCTGCTGCCCAGGCAGCACAGGGATATCAGACACCAAGATACCCTGTCACTCTGGGACTGGTTGACCCCTGCTTCTACTTTCCCACTAAGAAGTGGTCAAGGGTCTACCGGAGAGGAAACGGGGACCTCCTGTTTACCACATGGCATCGGGCTGGTCATCACAGTGTGCGGGAAGCCCGAGGGGTATGGATGATCTCTGGTGGCCACGAGGCTGTGGAAGGCCAGTGGCCATGGCAGGCCAGCCTGCAGTACCAGAGCATTCATCCCTGTGGAGCTGTGCTCATTCATTCCCACTGGGTGTTCTCTACTGCCCACTGCTTTACAAAGTGAGTTGTTTCTCAGGTCCTAGCAGCTGGGCTGGCAGGGGGAGAGGTATAAAATATTAGAGCCCCTGCGTCCTCAAGGCTGTGTGCTGGGACAATCTGTGTCCTTCTAGTCCAAGTTTTTTGCCTGTGACCTGTCCTCTCCTGCATTGTCCTCTCTCCTCACCTGATTTTGCTCATCTTCTACCCTCATCCCTGTGCCTTTCCCCAACACAGGTCTGCACCCGAGATGGCAGTATTCATCCTGCCTCCCAGGAGCAATGTCAGCTGGCTCTGTGTCACCTCACACCACGGCTTCTCTCAATGTTCCTGCAATCCTGGTTGTCAGAGGGAGGCTGGAACCTGGGATGCAGTGGCAGATGCTGGTGTTCTGTACATCTCTGCCCTGGGGTCTCTGATCACCACATGTCTATTGGTCACCTGCATGGACACTAGATATGGAGTCCCTGACCTTGAAGAAGAACAGAGCTGCTCTCTGTCCTGGGTCTCGTTGGGTGTTCCCAGTGGTTTGGGGGGGCAGTAACCAGGAGCTGGATCTTTGGTACGTACAGAGGCCCACAAGCACCTGCTCTGTGCTGTGTACCACTGGAGACCCACTGTGGATTAGGTTGGCTTGACCCACCTCACTGTGTCTCCATTTAGTCAGAGAAGAAGTTTCCCCTGTGGGTGAGCAGGGCTGACACCATCGGAGTGGAGAACTCAGATGGGCAGGCTCCAGTGGGCATGGGTCAGTTTGTGGATGCGAGAGTTTGGTCACCGGCTGTGTGGGGAGGAATTTCCAGGTGAGTGAGTGGGAAAGTGGAATGTTTCGTCCCTCATGGTCAGAACACAGGACATCCTGCACGCATGATCTCCTTTGACCAATGATTTTGTGCAGTTTCAGAACAGGTGAGTACCAAGAAGGAGTGAGAGAAAGGAGTGGTGCGAGAGCAGTTTGGTCATAAGGCGGGTCAAGAGCCAAGATGGAGCCAGGGTGCTCTGCATCTGCCGAAGGAAGGTCAGGATTGTTCAGCCCCATGGGACCTGCAGCCCTCCATGATCCTTTCCTTTAATAGTGGGTGTGTGCTGAGCTGTGACTAAAACCACCCCTGGTCTCCAAAGAGAAGGGATGACAGAAAGGGAGAATTCTGTGCGGTGGTGCAGATAAGGCACTGCTGGGGGTCAGATGATGGTGGAGAGGTGCAAGCTGCCATATGCAGAAGATGGATGATGACTCTCACCTTCCCTCCTGCAGGAAGTCTCATGCCCCTGAGGATTACTGGGTGCTTGGGGGTAGTACCCAGCTCTACCAGGACACCCAATAGGCCAGGAGGGTGGCTGTGAGCTGCATTATCATCCATCCAGACTTTTAGAAGCTCCACCATTTTGCAGCGGTGTTACAACTGCACCAACCTGTGAACTTCAGCTCCTATATCATCCCTGTCTGCCTTCGAACCCCTGGCATGGAGCTGCTTCTTGGCACAACTTGTTGGATAAATGGCTGGGGAAAGCTCACTGAGGACAGTGAGTGGTTATGTTGTGGGTGTGAATGGGAGACAGGGACTAGGATTCTAGCTCATGAAAATCTCTAGTTAGCGTGGAGGCCTATGGACCTTGTGCCTCTCTGTGCCTTATTTCCTGAGAACTGGACTCTTCTCATTCCTCTAGTGAAACATGTGTCCTTCTGAAAGGAGGACAAGTTACTTCAAGTTACTCAGGTCGAAGACACTGAAATTCTGGGTCCTTTGCTTTTGGGAGTCAGGAATCTGGAAATCAAAGTTTTTCTGTCTTGGGTGTAAAAACTTAACTAATAAGTGAATTGATGGAGGGTTTCTCAAAAATGCTGCTTAGATGGCCTGAGAACTCCTCTCAGTGATGTATGGCCCACCTTCTCTGTTTGAGGATGCAGTGTTGTTAGGTTCTGCAGCGACAGGTTTAACCAGGCCACCTCAGTGAAAACTGGGGGAAACCTCTAGGCCACATCTGGTTGTGCTCAACGGCCTGTAGGGCTTTATCTTGATGCTCAAGGAACATGTCATGCCAGAGATATAACTAGCAACGATTTTGTGAGAAGCATGTATTTCACACTTCTGTTCTCTTCTAGCCCCTTGGTTCTAGTATTTCAATTTGATGTAGATCAGACATGACTTTATCAACTCAATTTGTCTGAGTGTTCCTCTTTCTACTGTGAAATACCTTAATTTTTCCATGGCCATAGAAGGAACATGTAAAAGTAAGAAAAAAGCTCTTGGAGAACATCGGGGAAGAACGATCACGACCTAAAATCATCTCAGTTCCATCACCTAAGTTTTGTTCTTCTCCTCACCTGTGTCTCCTATCTGCCTCTTGGATTTGTCAGGTGAATGGAGTAATAGGGTGAATACAGGGCAAAACTTTGTGGAGGTTTTAAGTAAAATGAGGAGAAGTATAAAAATTTGCATAAACATGAACTTGTTCAGAGAAGTGTGTTTATACTTTAGTGAAATATTGATGCATAATGATTATGGAAAAGGAAATATTTATTTGCCTTTTAAATTTTTTATATTTATAAATTTTTTCACAATAATTTATTACATTAAATATTTCAACACCAATCCCACCACCATGTACCTTCCCGCCACCATTATTTTGAATTATATCTTTAACTTTATATTTTTATATCTTTATATCTTTATGGGCTGGAGCGATAGCACAGCGGGTAGGGCGTTTGCCTTGCACGCAGCCAATATGGTCGACCCGAGTTCGATTCCTCTGCCCCTCTCGGAGAGCCCGGCAAGCTACCGAGAGTATCTTGCCCGCATGGCAAAGCCTGGCAAGCTTCCTGTGACGTATTCGAAATGCCAAACACAGTAACAAGTTTCACAATGAAGGCGTTACTGGGCTCGCTTTAGCAAATCGATGAACAACCAGAGGACCGTGGACCGTGATATCTTTATATTTATCTTTCTTTTTTTCTGTCTGTCTGTCTTTTTCTATTTCGGTCTCACGCAGCAATGCTCAGGGGGTTGCTACTGCCTCAGCACTCAGGAATTATTTCTGGGGATGCTCGGGGGACCATATGGGATTCTGGGAATCGAACGTGGGTTGGCCGCATGCAAGACAAACGACTTACCTGCTGTGCTATTGCTCCAGCTCCCCAACTGCCTTTATTTGGTACACTGCTTCTCTTCAAAGGTGCTACATGCATTTCAGACAGACCATATCTTATGGAAATGGGGTACAAAAGCATTCCAGATTCTTGCCTGAATCAGTGGCAGGAACACTTCCTTCCTCGTAACCAGCCCCCAACTATACATGCACATGCACAAACACACACCCACACACACACACACAAACACATAGACATGCTTGCAGACACACTCATACTCTCACTCAGTCATACAAGCTCATACTGCGTTTGTCCTGAGGTCCAGGAGCATGCCACAGACTTATCATTCGTCAGCCTATAGAATTTCAGATAATCAGCTTCTGACTTTTATGGGCTTAGCTGTGACCAGGTGGCCTCACCTCCAGTGCTCCCATGCCAGCCCGCCATCACAAACATCCTTCTGCCCATTACTTCCTCTCCCCTTCTCCTTTCTCTCTAGAAACTTCTTTGTTTTCACTGGGTCTGCAAGTTAGAGTTGTCATTTCTTCGTGATTGCTTGCCTTAGTAAATCACTTTTACATTTGAGCAAAATCTTTTAATTGACTTTGGATAACTAATTAGTAGTGGTACTTTAGAATCATATGGAGTTTCTGTATTAATATTTTAAGGACTGCATATCGTTATCCCTAGCAACTACACTAATTTCATTCCCAGTATCAGAACCCTTTTCTCCACATCCTTGCCAACAATCATTTCTTCTTGAACCATTTTCCCAACTATGAGCCATTTCTCTAGTTATAAGTAATTTTGAATTTTTTAATGTGTCTGTGCGCCATGTTTGAGGAAGTGTCTGTTTATGTCTTTTGAATAATTTTTATTGTATTTTTTTCTGTTTTTTGGTTATATGAGTTAATATATTCTGGGTATTAATCCCTCGTTAGCCATGATGATCAAACAGCTTTTGCCTATTGCTCAGTTGCTTTTATTTGTTTGTTTGTTTATTTGTTTCCATTGTAGTTTCCTTTTCTTTGTAAATGCGTTTTAGTTTTATGTTGTCCCATTCTATTGGATAACATTGGGTGTCCTTGCTCCTCCTGCAGAGAGCTTAGGTTGTTTGTGCTGCTCCCACAACAGTGCCCCTGGGGCATACCCAATTCCATCAAGCACCAATAATCCTATATTACTTTTCTCTTTCCTTCATGCCATTTGCAAGGATTATTTAGCAATGTCCATTTTGTATAGACACAGAAAGACAGTTGATGGCTATGCTTTGTAACATGGAAGTTAATTGGCTCCAAAATAATATTTACTCCTGGCCATCCATATTTACTTGACTTCAGCCTCAGTTTCGCTTGGTTCCTAGCTCTCCAAAAGCAGGATCCTGACGAAGGGACTGGATGGGCCCAGGGTAAGCTGAAAACTACCCTGGCATTGGAAAGGGACAAGCTAAGTGTATGAAGTATAATAAGTTAAGAGCATCATCGTGGAACAGACTCTGTCATGACCCAAGAAGAAGTTACTGAATAAGGACCCTGCTGAGGTTAGGATCAACTAGCCTGGCTTGAGGACTGTGGTTTGTAATATATAGCAATATGTCCCAGGATGAGTCAACCTTTAAGCTTAATATAGTTCTTACTGTGTTCATACAAAACTGACTAGAAATTTTATAAGAAGTTACTATGGTTGTTTAAATGGATTACTTACTAGCTGAGGAAAGGAGAAAGCAATACACCCTAAATGCAATCCCGCCCTTGTACAGATCTCCTAGTAATCTGGAGTGCTCCTAGTTTTCTGGAGTGCTGAACCCTCAGATGAGATTTTGTCCTTGAGTTAATCTCCTAGAACCTCCCCTGAATAACTAGCTTTATCTCTGTTTGATGTTCTGATATTGTTCAACCCCACCTATGTGTATCCCCACCCTTCATGATTTCTATATTACTATACTGTAAGGGGCCGTGAGCAATAGCACAGCGGTAGGGCGTTGGCCTTGCACGCAGCCAACATGGCCGACCTGAGTTCGATTCCTCCGCCCCTCTCGGAGAGCCCGCAAGCTACCGAGAGTATCTCACCCGCACGGCAGAGCCTGGCAAGCCACCCATGATGTATTTGATATGCCAAACACAGTAACAACAAAGTCTCCAATGGAGACGTTACTGGGCCCACTTGAGCAAATCGATGATCAACGGGAGGGCCTTTACTTTACTTACTTTATACTGTAAGGGGAAAGAGGGGACTAGGAGGATGACAAAGAATCCAAGGACGATGACTGGAAGTAGAGGACTTTGAGATCTATGAGGAGACTAGGATGATGGAAGTATGATGACTGGGACTACGAGCAAAAGTACAATGATGGTTGTGCAGTAAGGAGAGAGAATAGACTACATTGGGGAGGAGAGAGAAATAAACTGACTACTGACAAGTCTGGGACCCAGTTCCCCTGTTCCCGCAATCCTTTGTCCATCTCTTGCTGTCATCTAGCCTGAAAGGTGGCTCTCGGCCACCAAACACTTGAGTCCCACATGTGTGCCCACTCGTTTTTTTGGAAACTCGCACCGTTGATGTATTCTTGATTGCTTTTTCCTCCCCATTGGAGATGTGTCTGAATGTACCCCTAATGTTGAAATCCCGGAATATACCCCCTAATTTTTCTTCTGTGTGTTTTATGATTTTATAGACAACATTTCTCTGTATGTGTTTCTCTGTGTGCTTTGGCCATTTCTCAGAAATTTCAGGGAAATTTCTGACTCTGGGGGTGAGGGTTTCACTCCTATAGCTTTAAGGGGACCTGCAGGGTTGGATAGTGACCTTTACTCCTGCATGCAGAATATATGCTCAGCACTTTGACCCAACAATCTCTCTGACTCAAGATCCTTATGTCCAGGCAATATCTCCAGACAGTTCTCCCAGTCCCATGCTCCATATGATTTAGTGTCCACACAACTTTATGAGGGTTTGCTGTAAGACTTAAATGCATCATGGTCTGAAAAGTCAGTGGATACAATTTCTATCTTCCTGATTCTATTGAGGTGTGTTTGGGGACCTAGCACGTAGTCTATCTTGGAAAATGTTCCATGTGCACATTTGCAGAAAAGAATGTGTACTCACATTTTGGTGGATGGAAAGGCCTATATACATCTATTAGCCCTCTCTCTTCCAGTTCTTCCTTCAAAGCCATTCTTCAATGCCATTCTTCATCCAAAGGCATTCTTCCATGTCTTCCTTCTGAGTTTTAATCTTGTTGATCAATCCAGAGGTGATAAGATGGTGTTGAATTCTCTAGCTACTATTGTTTTGCTACCAATATCCTCCTTTAAGTTTCTTAGAAGTTGTTTCAAGTGTTTTGGTGGTCCCTCATTGGATGCGTATGTGTTTAGGAGCATGATTTTCTTCCTTCTGTACATATTCCTTGATTATTAAAAAAATGGCCTTTGTTGTCCCCTATAATCTTTTTCAGCCTAAAATCTTTGTTGTTGGATATTAGTATGCCCACCCTGGCTTCTTTGAGGGATTTGTTTGCTTGAAGGATTCTTTTCTATCTTTTGATTTTGAGTCTGTGTTTGCTCTGGATGTTCAGATATGTTTCCTGTAGGTAGCAGAATGTTTGGTTCAGTTTCTTAATTCATTTTGCCACTCTGTGTCTCTTAGTTGACATTGAGAAAGATTATTGTATGGGGTTTTGTGCCATCTTTCTGTAGAGGTCTTTTGTGCTTGTAGGGATTTGTCTTGTCTTACAGTAGCCCCTTTAGTCCTTCTTTTAAGATTGGTTTTGAGTCTACGAAGTTCCTGAGTTGTTGTTTATTCATGAAATAGTGCATTATTCCTTTGAGTATCATTTTCCTCCTTTCCTGAGGGGCTTGAATTTTGGTGTCAGCTAAATAAATTCTCCCTATAATTTCATCTCCCTACTGAATTTTCTTCACATTATTTTCTATGTTTAGCTCTAAAATAATTCTTTTTATTTTACTTACCTTTTTATCTCTGAACTAAATATATTCTCCTGTATTTTTGTTGTCTAAAGGTATTAATGCGATGGCAGATGAGTACTGGAAGCCAGGTGGGAGGGTAACAGGGAAGATGGTGGGTCTGTCATTGGATGGTGGAAAGGGAAGATATATTGGCTGATCGGGGATTTCTATGAGAATGATGGGAGAATGGATGGATAGATGGACAAAAGTGAATGGATAACCAAGGGATAGGAGGGTGTGTGAGTGAATGTACACGAGCAGAGAGAGGCCAAAGGAAGGGTGACTGCTGATCTGGAAGGACGGGGGGAAACTGACTCATGGAGAATGAATGGATCCTGAAAGGGGAGTTGTGCTGGTGATTGGTTCTGCTCTGTGTGTTGCATGCATTGGTGGGGGAATTTGACATTTTTTGTGTTTAATAACAGGGTTGGGTATTTATTTATGGGAGAGACATGAGCAAAGTAAGATAAGTTAGGAGGCATAGGGAAATAAGAGGAGGCTTTTCTTGCTGGTGGGTAGGGGGCTGAGGCAGTGCTGAGGCTCAGCTGGGCTGAAAAATCTTGTTCTTTGGGAGTGCTAGAGAGTGGCAGAGTGAGGTGGGGGTAACTGAAATGCCAAAAGCCTCCTCTGTCCTTTGAGAGCCGGAGACTGGTAGTGAGTTGGAGGCTACAAGGACTCCTGGTGGGATTTTTAGGGAAAAGGATGATTGGCACATTCCCACTCTCCAAGATTAGCCCAGCACTCAGGCACCAGGGAAGCTGTGACAGCTCACCTCAAAGTAGGTGACTAACATAGTGGAACTGTGTTATGATTTTTGGGTCACACCCAGCGATGAACAGGGGTTACTCCTGGCTCATGCTCTCAGGAATTACTCCTGGCAGTGTTCAGGGGACCATATGGGATGTGGGAATCAAACCCGGATTGGCCACATGCCAGGCAAATGCCCTACCCGCTATACTATCGCTCCAGCCCCTGGAAATGCATTATGATGTCGCTGGAAGTGAAAGTCTGAAATCGAGGTGCAGCCTCTGGTTCCTTTGGATGGTGTATGGCACATGGTCGCCTTGGCTATTCCAGCTTCCAGATGCTGGACCCATTCCTGGCCAAGTACCCCTTCTGGCATACTCAGGGAACAAATCTGAGTCTTCCTCTGTCACCACATCTGTTCTCTCACCTAAATCTCCTGCCTCCTTCAGCTGAAAGACGCTTACAGAGTGGAGTATCCTGAGTGGCAAGGGAAGAGAATCTGGGGGAGAGGAACTGGCTGGGGAGAGGGGACTGGAGCCATGGCTGGGGTGGGCAATGGACCCTCTGGTGCTGGTGTGGTGGAGGGACACTGTGTCCATGGACCGCTACCACTGTAGCAGTGGGCAGTGCTGAAAGGAGGTAAAGAGATGCGCATGATACCCTTTCAGTAACAGTATTGCAAACCATACTGCCTAAAAAGGAAATGAGAGGGGATGGGGGGAGACAGGCAGACAGACAGACAGACATGCGCTCTGGTCCGGTGTGTAGGACAGTGTGTCCATGGTCCCCTATCACTGTAGCAGTGGACAGTGAGCAGTGGGCAGTGTGTGTTCTGGTGCTGGTGTGTAGGACTCTGTGTCTATGGGCCCCTATCACTATAGCAGAGGGCAGTGGGCACTCTGGTGCTGGTGTGCTAGAGGGACACTTTGTCGATGGAACCCTATCGCAATAGCATTAGAAATCATGGTACCAAATATTTTAGAAATATAAAGAATTGCTCATGGCACCCCCAGATCTCCTGAGCATCATATGGGTAGTCTCCCCAACCCCAAGAGAGGAACCAGTCCAGTGGTTGCACATGCATACTGAGGGGCGCAAAGGCCATGTGCTGCCAGACACACGCCCAGCCCAGCACCACTGCCAGGGTGTGTCCTGTCCTCTTGCAGGCCCAGCAGCCAACATAGCCTTCCTTGGGAACATAGCCAAGGTGCCCCGGGCCTCTGCCCAGGCGCAGCACCCACAGAGGGGGCAGTCCTGTATGGGGCAGAAGACAGGCACCCTCTGAGGCAATAAGGCCCCAGGAGGCCCCAGATGTCTCCCAGGGTTTAGCAGCAGTGTAGGGTAAACTCACAGGCTTAGTCCCCGGCACAGTGTACGTTCACTGGAGCATTCAAGAGTGACTCCTAAGTACAGAGCCAAGAGGAGCCCAAGAACTTCTGGGTGTGACTCAACTGCCCCCAAATTGTTTTAATATTTCTTTGTTTTAATATTGCTTTGGGGGTATATGTTATTCACTTCCATCTCTACTAATGTGTCCAAACACCAACCGCCACTGATTTTTGTCATGTCTAGTCTGTCCCTTTCCTCTCTACAATGTAATTTTATATAAATTTAAATTCACTAAATATTTTAAGAAACACATTTTATGCTTAACTTTTCTTAAATAGTAGCACCATAGCACTGTCCTCCCATTGTTCATCGATTTGCTTGAGCGGCACTAGTAATGTCTCACAACAAATTGTGAGGCTTGTTGTTACTGTTTTTGGCATATTGAATACATCACGGGTAGCTTGCCAGGCTATGCCGTTCAGGCGAGATACTCTCGGTAGCTTGCCGGGCTCTCCTAGAGGGGCAGAGGAATCGAACCTAGGTCGCCCGCATGCAAGGCAAACACCGTACCCGCTGTGCTATTGCTCCAGTCCTCATTAGTAGTAATAAGTGCAAATAATTAAAATGTTTAACACTGAAGAGTTGTTTTCCTACTGTTTCTCAATTATTAGAGTTGTAAGTAGTTTTGAAAAACTATATAGTAGTCTAATTCCCTGGGAATCTATAAGATCCTGAGTTTCAAATATCTTGTCACTGAAAATAAAGAATGGCTTTCAGACACTGGTTCTACAGGTACCTGGACCATCACGATCACAATCACCGTCAGCCTGTTGTTTGTCGATTGCCTTGAGCAGGCACCAGTAATGTCTCCTTTCTAGCCCTGAGATTTTAAAAGAGCCATATTCAGTGCTCTTTCAGGGGTAGGAGAATGAGACCTATCATTGTTTCTGGTATTTGGCATATTGAGTATGACACGGGAAGTTTGCCAGACTCTATCATGCGAGCAGGACACCCTCAGTAGCCTGCCCGGTTCTCCAAAGTAAGAACGAGATAATAAGATTAGTGGCCATGCGCTTCCGGGAGCTGGGTTTTTATAGTCTCTGGGTCTTAGCCGTTGATGTTTTTTCATATATGATTATATTAGGATTCTTTATTTCCTCAGAAGGTCTTTGCTGCCTCCTTGCAGAGAGCCCTTCCTCACCAAGCACACACCTTTAAACACTGATGATTCAGCCTGCTGGAGCATGCCTACTCAGGGCTGTTAGGTAACTTCCCCCTGGAAGCAGCCCCATCACCTGCCTGATTTAGAAAACAGTTTCTCAAGAGACCCCTGAAACAGTGGCTCAAGCGAGGCCTCACCAAGAATGAAAGCCTTGCCCTGAGTGTAGATTCATCCTCTCACATAAATGGTGATCTCTTACTGTTTGTTTTGTTTTGAAGTCACACTCAGTTGTGCCCAGAGCATCGTCCTGGCTCAGAGATCACTCCTGACAGTGCTCAGGGAGCCACATAGGATACCTGAAGTGGAGCCTGTGTTCACCATGTGCACGGTAAGTGTCCTACGTGCTATACTATTTCTTCAGGTCCCCACTTAGGTATTTAAAATAAACAGTTCCTTCTGCTGTTTTGTACTCCAGACAGCATCCTAATGCCTGTTGGCTCTCGAAGAGAGATGTGTGTGCACACCGGACAGGAGACGCCACAGGGCTAGAGACTCAGGAAGAGAGCGTCCATCAAAATCCTAGTTTCAAGGTATCTTATCCACACCAATAATTCTGCATTGATTACAGTCAGGTGATCTATGCTTATTTAACAGTCTGTATCCAAAGGGGTTTTGCTCACGGGGTTTAATGTTCCTTTTTTATACATGTTTTTATCCTCCATTGTCAGACATAAATTAAGGGGCTGACTCAGATCTGGCTATTTCATGCTTGAAGAAGATCACAATGAAAGAAGTGTGAACAGAATTAATTGATCTGGTGAGGAAAATATCCCTTCAACTGTAAACTACATTCTATCTTCAGAATCCCTGCCATGAAATTCACCTTCAGTCCAAGAAATATTTTGCTTTTACTCTTTCATTTTGGAGGGGCCACACTGGCTTATGTTCAGGGCTTACTCCTGGTGAGACCAGATGGGGTTCTGGCGACTGAGCCCAGATCAGCTCTACCATCTCTCCAGAAACTCCAAGACATAGTGGCAAGTTTTTGTTTCTCTACTGTCATATCTTTGTAAATTCTCGAGAAGCTCCATAACTCAAAGCTGTTTTGTCCAATTATTTTTAGAAAATCCTTTTAACAGCCCATACGAACGGTTTAATCTAATCTTTCCTAATAGTCTCAACTAAACAATCGCCACCTACTTAACTTCAATTTTCAACATTAAACACAGACAAACCTATACCTTCACTATAACAGAACACTAGTCATAAACCTAACCAAAGGCTTGACCTAACCTTATCTATTAGCCTTAAGCGAACAATCTCCCCATACTTTACTCTCATCAAGTAATTGTGGGTGGAGTGATAGCACAGTAGATAGGGCGTTTGCCTTGCATGTGGCTGACCCAGGTTCGATCCCTCCGTCCCTCACAAAAGCCCAGCAAGGTACTGAGAGTAGCCTACCCGCTTGGCAGAGCTTGGCAAGCTACGCATGAAGTATTCTATTTTCCCAAAACAGTAACAAGTCTCACAATGGAGATGTTACTTGTGCCCTCTTGAGCGATGAATAACGGGAGGACAGTGCTACAGTTCTTGTACTTGTACAAGTAGCCCAGTCCTTATCCTTACTCAAACAGAACCCAAACCCTAATAACAGTAAACCAAAAACAGCAAAGCCACGTTCTTATAATACCCAACCTAAAGGCTGGGCATTAATTTTCCTATTATCCTCAACTGAACAATCTTCCTAGACTTTACTTCATTTTCAGTTTTAAAAGCAGTCAAACCCTTATCAAATAAAACTTTAATCCAAACCCATACCTGAATGCAATCCACATTCTTTTAGCAACCCACCCCAAAGGCTCTGCCTAATTAGCCTCAAATGAACCAACACTCTTTCTCTAATAACCCCAATCACGTCCTAATTCACATTGTTATAATATCCCATATCAAATACTTGGCCTAAATTTACCTGTTGTCCTCAGATGAACAATTGCCCTATGTATTATTTTCTCTTTTCAATTTTAAACATAGTCAAAACAATACTTACTTTACAGAACCCTACCCTACCCCAATTCACATTGTTTTATTCTTTATTTTTTTTGGATCACCATTATATGTAGGTACAAAGCTGTTCATGATTTGGTTTCAGTCATACAATGTTCCACACCCATCCCTTCACCAGTGCACATTTCCGACAACCAATGTCCCCAATTTCTCTCCTGTAGAAGAACATTGGTTTGCCTTTCCTTCCCAGCCACAGGGAACTTGGGGTTGTTGATTGCTCCCTTAACCTGTCAATTACCTTTGCCTCCTGATCAGACTCTGCTGACTTGTAAATATTGTTTTTCTCTCTTAATGTCCTTTGCATAGTTAGCTACCTCAGAGCAATGGCTTTTTGTACGGACACAGGAAGACAGTTAAAAAGACATGCTTTTGTAACTTGGGAGTTGATTGACTCCAGATAATATTACCTCGTAGATGTCTGCTCTCTGAATTTAAGCCTCAGTTGCCCTTACTGCCTACATCCCCCAAATCAGGGCCCCGATGAAGTACTGGATGGACCCAGGGCAAGCGGTGAACTACCCTGGCATCAAAATGGGCCTGGCCAAAGTTGCCTAATACTAAACTATAAGTTAAGAATATGGTCATGGGCAAATTCTGTCATGATCCAAAAGTAATAACTAGATTTGGGTCCTGTTGGGTTTAGGAATGATTGATCCAGCCTGAGCACTGTAGTCTGAGTCTGTGGTGAGATGTCCCCAAAGAGAGTTGTCCTACAAGTCTAATTGTGTCTATTCCTGTGTCGATACAGAATGGCAATTATTAGGAAGTTGAAATAAGATGTTAATTAACTTTCTGGTCTAAAGAGGGGAGAAACACACCTTAAGTGCTATTTTGCCCTGGTGGGCTGCAGGCGGTCAGAAAGGTGTGAAGAACATGTTAATTGTACCTGGGTTGGGGGAGGAACAGTTTGGGAGGCTTGGTTTGAGAAGAGGTGGTAAAAAATGTGGTTGCAGAGAGTTGGTGAAAAAAGAAAGAGAGGTAGAGTTGGAGAGAGGCAGAGTTGGAGATGTGGGCAGAGCAAGAGACAGAGTTAGCAAGCAAGGGTTGGAGAGAGAATTGTGGAGTGTGTTACAGAGAGGCTAGAGAGATTTGGGGGCAAATTGGGGAGAGAGTCATGGCCAGAGGGGGGAGAGAGTGGTGGATAGAGTTTGGGCGAGACAAGAGATGGAATAAGGCAACTGATTATCAACCAGCTTGGCCCTCGTTTCTCCTCTGTCGGCCTCAGTCAAAGGTCATCCCAGGTGGGGAAGCAGTTCAAGAGCACTGTACAGCCAGAGAGAGCCAACAGGAGAGCCCATGAACATCCCCTAATCTGTGATCATTCCTAGAGACACCAGGGTAAAAGGAGTTGCAACAATCAGGGAAAGGAGCTTAGGGAGGAGCCCAGGAGAGGAGAGCACAGGGAGAAGTCCAGGGCAGGAGAGCACATTGGAGCCCTGAGTGACAGCAGGGCAGGCCGCCCACCAGGTGCGGGGTAGCCTGGGAAACAACCCACTGCTCACTGCCTGCCTGAGGAGGGGCAGCGGGTCTGCACCAATAACCGGCATCTGCACGGTGACCTGGATCTGCACCTTGACTGGAGTTTACACTGGGCGACAGGGTTCTGCACCGGGAGACCCGCGGCTGGAGTCGGACAGGAGGGAGCCGCGCTGGGACCCCTGAGTTCGACCAGGCACCATCTCCTCACTCAGGGCCGCACCCTCCGCTCCCCTCCTGCGACCGCCCGCGTGCCTGGGGTCTTGCAGAGACCCCCGCAGGATCTGCAGACACCTGAGGCCGGTCACACTCAGATGGGAGCGACCAGAGCCGGAGCGACACAGCCCGGCTCGCCCTGCACCAGCAAGGGGACTGGACTTGGCGCTGAGGGTGCTGTACCTGCACTGCGCCTGCGCACTCAGAACACCGCGCTCACCGCGTCAAGCCCAACACATGATCCCCCAAGCACCACCAGGGGGCGATGCGGAGCCAGGATAATCCAGACCTCCACTAGGGATTTCCCAAAATGTCACATATTTCCACTCATATTAAATTGCCTTTACTGGGGCGCGGCGGTTGGGGGGCCGAATTTCCCTTCTAGCACTACATTCTAAAGTCAGAATGTATTTTAATGACTTTTGCCACTATGGTCTAAAGCAACAGGGTTCAGGACTGGACAAATAGTTCAATGGGTAGGGATCTTCCCTTGCACATGCGGACCCGAGGTCCATGTGGACCCGACATCCATGCCTGGAATCCCATATGGTCGCTGAGTCCACCAAGAGTAATCCCTGAGCAAAGCCAGGTGTGAACCAAAATCCAAATTATAAAGAGCAGGAGGTAGGATGCTTGCCTTCATGCTGCAGATCCAGTTCAGATCCACAGCAACACATGTGTTCCAAGAGAGGCAGAAAAATAGGAGCACTGTTGGACGTGGTCAAATTGACCCCCCACCCAAATACTATTGATGCAGGTGCAGCAGAAGTGGCGGCAGTAGGTTTCTATGTTCATTCGAGAATCCAGGTTCTTCAATATTTTCAAGAATGAAAATATTAAGTACTAAAGATTCTCAGGCTGGAGTGATAGCACAGTGGGTAGGGCGTTTGTTTTACCCACAGCTAGCATGGCTCACCGGAGTTCGATTCCTCTGCCCCTCTCCAGAGCCCGGCAAGCTACTAAGAGTATCTCGCCCGCCCGACAGAGCCTGGGAAGCTAACCGTGGCATATTTAATATGCCAAACACAGTAACAACAAGTCTCATGATGGAGACGTTATTGGGCCCGCTAGAGCAAATCAATGAACAACGTGAAGACCATGACCGTGAAAGATTGTCAGAGTTAGAAAGTAGAAAATTTTATTGATAAGTAGAAGAGAGAGGAATAGGTGATTCCCAGAGTGGGAGAGAACTTAGTGTGGGCCTATGGCTCTTTTTGTGAGACTTTTACAGAAAAAACAGGTCTTTGTGTAACAGAGAATGCAGGGAATCTACAGGGTGGTCATGCTGGTTTATCTTTCGGGTCATCTGCCTCAGGTATTGTTCCTTATCTTAGCATTGTGATTCCTAATTCTAGGACAGGAGAATATGGTCCTGGGGAGCTCCAGGAATGTTTAAGATTTGGCCTTGCAGATGAGGTGGAGTAGATCAATGGGGGAAATGGAACTGCTGGTGAGGGGAAACAGTGGACACGCCTCTTGTTGGCAAGGGGAAACTGAGGCTTCCTCTTTCACTATCAAATGATGTTATATTCATGAAGGCGTTACTTGGTTACATGAAACACGTTATTAAGTTTTTCAACTTTCTTTATATCTAAGTTACAGGATATATCAGTTTGGACTCATTAGTGAGTGAGAAGCAGACTGTCACTATGTATTTGGTGAATGAAAGCTCAATTGAGTCACTTAACACTCTTCTATTCTACTAGATTTTATCAGTTTTTCCTTTAAAGTTTTCTCGTTTATTGGTTATTATTTATCTATACAACCTCTGAAATGTAATTAATGAAAGAAACATTATGGTAGGGCTGGAGCAATAGTACAATGGATTGAGCACTTGTCTTATATGCAACCGAATCAGGTTCGATCCCTGGCAGAACATATGGTCCCATCAACCTGTCCAAGACTGATATGTGAGCACATATCTGAGAGTAATTCCTGAGTACTCCCAGGTGTGGCCCCCAAAACAAACCAAACAAAAAGAATTTTTATGGATCAGTAATATAATGGACTGAGTGCATGCAAGAGTCTCAAGTTTAATCCCTGAACAGATCCCAGGCCCCGAAAGCACTACCAGGAATAATGTTGAAAAACAAAAAAAAAAATTCCATCAAACTATTTATTATTTATTATTATGATGTGGATTCTGTCTTATCTGGAATGAGAGGCTGTGTGTTAGATTACATCCTAGGGATCTTCACTGGGTGGAGTTATCACTGCACCATAGTAGAGCTCTAGCCAGAGACAGTAGAGACTTGCTTAAACAAAGGATTATTTTGTAGACATGTGAAACGGTGATATTTCTGAACAATTTCTCAGAGTGGAGCTTAATTTATCTGAGTTAGATGACCAGATACGTAAAATTTAACACAGAGCAAGGTGAAACTTACCATCTCCTTTTCAAGTTCACTGCGTTAGCAGTGGTAGGTTGCTGAGTGGGTTTGAAGTAGAACATTAATCACCTTTTGGGTTACTAATTGTTTTTTTCCGTCTTTAGTGTTTTGCCTTTCTGACCCTGGCTAATTTGAACTGTATTTACTGATGTGATTGTGTAGTTTCCCCATCTTAGGGGAACATTTGCTTTTGTTTCAATATCTCAGTTGTGCTCCTGTTCTTTCCTTCACCTAAACATTTTCTAAGAAGTGTAACTTCACCATTGGAATGAAGTGTTAGTTAACTCTCTCATCCTTCTGGAGGCTTTTCAATTTTTCTGACTCCTTCTAATCCATAAGTACCCCTTTGCAGTGCATCCACATAATATATAGTTCTGAACTCTGGAGTACTGTTTGTGGCTGACTTTACAGCCATATAGCTCTGTGTCACGTGAACTTGATCTGGTACCATTTAATAATTTCTAAGCCATTTTGGGGGTTTGATGGTGGTGGAAGGAAGTACAGTACCTTTATACACGCTAAACATGAACATTAACAATTATAAAAAGCAATAATCAAGTAACAATACCCATATTTGGGGTGTGTGTGTGTGTGTGTGTGTGTGTGTGTGTGTGTGTGTGCGCGTGCTGATGACCAGGCATTGTTTTAGCAGAAGAGAAGTGTTTCATTTCTGGCTGCATTTTCTCCCAGTAGCCAGAGTGAAAGTGAACAAATGTGGGAGTACAACTTATGTTTCAGGATGATATGTTCATGGTTTTATCCTGTTTTAACTGTTTTAAAATGAGTTGAGACTCAGTACTGTGAAACAATCAAGTTTCTCTGATGAACTCATTCTAAGGATATTTCTTGGGGATATGGGGGCATGTATGTTGCTACTACCTTCCAAATGGGGCTCTGAAGATCTGGGACCCTTCTTGGCATTTCCTGGACAGCTGGGCATGAAGTTCATTTCAGGATGCTGCTTGGGCCCTGAGAGTTTGGCCAGGCAACCCAGTTGGTTGTCAAGGGCCTCCGAGACCAGAATTTAAAGGTCCCAGGGATGAAGCTGGAGATGGTTGGGGGACTTTGTGATGTCAGGAATCAAACCAAGTTTGCTTTCATGCAAGGCTTGCACCTTAATCCATGTACTGTACCCTAAACCCTATTCTAAGAATCCTTAGATTTATTTATATGATTTAAATCATAGTTTTAATTATTCAAAATAACCTCCCCCCCACCCCCGGAGCGATAGCACATGGGGTAGAGCGTTTGCCTTGCAGGCAGCCAACATGGCCGACCCGAGTTCGATTCCTCCGCCCCTCTCAGAGAGCCTGGCAATTTACTGAGAGTATCTCCCCCGCACAGCAGAGCCTGGCAAGCTCCCTGTGACATATTCGATATGGCAAACACAGTAACAACAAACTTGCAGGCTATCGAATATAGCCTGCCCACAGGGCAGAGTCTGGCAAACTCCTCCTGGCGCACCAAATATGCCAAATACCAGTAACAATGATGGGTCTCATTCTCCTAAAAAGCCTTGAATATAACCTCAGGGCTAGGATGAAAGAGAAGTTACTGGGGCCTGCTTGAGGCAATCGACGATTAACAGGATGATGAATGAATGAAAAAAAACCTCCCTCCCACCCCCGGAGATATAGCACAGGGGGTAGAGCATTTGCCTTGCAGGCAGCCAACATGGCCGACCCGAGTTCGATTCCTCCGCCCCTCTCAGAGAGCCTGGCAATTTACTGAGAGTATCTCCCCCGCACAGCAGAGCCTGGCAAGCTCCCTGTGACATATTCGATATGGCAAACACAGTAACAACAAAGTATCCAATGGAGACGTTACAGGGCCCGCTGGAGCAAATAGATGATCAACGGGAGGGCCTTTACCTTTACCTTTACCAACCTCCCCCACCCCCAACTTCTGAAAGTCTTATATACTGATTGGAAAAGCTAGAATATACTGAAAATTATATAAAAGACAAAAAAATCTATAAATCACCTAGATAATTGCTGTTAATTGAACTTTTATTTCTAACTAGTCTTCCATATTTTTGCGCTTTGTATCTTTAAAGTGTTTAAAGAGAGACGCCTGCAGAAAATTGGCTCTGTGATTCTGCCTTTCCCTCTTCACCGCTCACACTGCACTGATCTTGTCCCAAACCCAGCAACATGAAGAAACAACGCAAATCCCCACCACATGGGGAGGACAACAAAAAGAATGCAGAAGAATCTGTCAATACTGTTCACCTAAGGGACCTCTCAGACAAGGAATTCAGATACGAAGACATGAAAATGTTCGATAAACTCAATCAGACAGTTAGACAGATATCCAGTAACATGACAGAAAAAATTGACAAATTACACTAGGAAATGAGAGCAGAAATGTCACGAATAAAAGATTCCGTAGATGAAATGAAAAACTCAGTCTCTTCTCTCAACAATAGAATGACCGCAGGAGAAGAGAGAATCAGTGAGCTGGAAGATCAGCTGCACCAAGCCAACAGGCAACAACACACAGTGGCAAGGCACCTCAAATTAGCTCTACAGAGAATCAGAGTCCTAGGAGATGATTCCAAGAGGAACAACATTAGAATCATTGGACTAACAGAAGCTCAGGGAAACAATCCCAATGAAAAAAACACGGTGAAACAAATCATTGCTGATCTATTCCCAGAGCTCCACAATGCAGCCATTCAGGTTCAAGGAGCCCAGAGGGTACCAGCTAAAAGAGACCCTAACAAAAACACTAGAAGACATATCATAGTTAGAATGATTGATGCTCCTGATAGAGATACAATACTGCAAACAGCAAGGTCAAAGAAGAAAATCACATACAAAGGAGAACCCCTTAGATTCACAGCAGATGCATCAGAGGAAACCCTTCAAGCCCGAAGGCAGTGGCAAGATATAGTGAAAAAACTCACTGAAATGAATGCTTTACCAAGAATACTCTATCCAGCTAAACTCTCACTCAAAATTCCAGGAGTGGTACAGTATTTTCTAGACAAACAGCAGCTCAGGAACTTCATAGACTCAAAACCAAACCTAAAGTAAGGGCTAAAGGGGCTACTATAAGACAAGACAAACCCTACAACCACAACACACCCTTACAGAAAGATGACACAAAACTCCATAACAATAATCCCTCTCAATGTCAACGGTCTAAATTCACCAATTAAGAGACACAGAGTTGCAAAATGGATTCAGAGACAGAACCCAACATTCTGCTTCCTACAAGAAACTCATCTCAACAGCCAGAGCAAACACAGACTCAATGTCAAAGGATGGAAAACAATCCTGCAAGCAAACAGCTCCCTCAGAAAAGCTGGAGTGGTCATACTAGTATCTGATAGCATTAATTTTGCATTGAAAAAGATTAGAAGAGACAACGAGGGCTATTTTCTCTTCATCAAGGGACACGGACAACAGGAAGAAATCACACTCTTAAATGCATATGCACCTAATGAGGGAACAGCTAAATATTTAAAACAACTGCTAACAGATTTTAAGGAGGACATTTCTAGCAACACAATAGTAGCTGGAGATTTCAACATCATCTTATCACCTCTGGATAGATCAACAAGAACAAAACTCAGCAAGGAACCGTTGGCTTTCAAAGAAGAAATAGAAGAGAGAGGGCATATAGACCTGCACAGGGCTTTCTACCCCAAAAAGGAAGAATACACATTCTTCTCCAGTGTGCATGGAACATTTTCCAAAATAGACCATGTCCTAGGCCACAAAACATACCTAAATAGAATCAGGAAAATAGAAATAGTATCAACAATATTTTCAGATCACGATGCACTGAGAATAGGAGTGAATCACACACAGATACGGAGAACCAAATTAAACACTTGGAAATTAAAAAACTCAATGCTTCAAAACGAATGGATCAGGAGGGAAGTCAAGGATGAAATCAAAAGATACTTGGAAACAAATGAGAATGAAGACACGAGCTACCAAAACTTATGGGAAGCGGCAAAAACCGTTTGAAGGGGAAAATTTATAGCTCTGCAAGCATATCTCTGGATAGAAGAAAGGATGCACATAAACAACCTGACTTCACAGCTCAAGATCTTAGAAGAGGATCAACAGAAGGAGCGCAAATTGTGCAGAAGGAAAGAGACTATAAAACTTGGAGCAGAAATCAAAGACGTGGAAACCCCCCCAAAAAAAAAAAGCAGTTCAAAAGATCAATGAAACCAAGAGCTGGTTATTCAAGAAAATAAATAAGATAGATAAACCACTAGCAACACTCACAAAGAAACAGAGAGAGAACCCTAATAAATCGAATCAGAAATAAAAATGGGGATATTACAACAGAAACCAAAGAATTTCAAAAGATCATCAGAGACTACTTTGAATGTCTTTATGCCACGAAAAAAGAGAACCTAGAAGAAATGGATAAATTCCTGGATTCCTATTATCCCCCAAGGCTGAGTCAAGAAGATTTGGTGTACCAGAATAGACCTATTCACATCAAGGAAATTGAAACTGTAATCAAAAGTCTTCCCAAAAACAAAAGCCCAGGTCCAGATGGATTCACTAGCTAATTTTTCCAAACATTTAAAGAGGACCAATTGTAGGTTATTCTCAAGACTTTCCAGGAAATTGAAAAAACAGAAACTCTCCCAGTTTCTATGAAGCCC
This sequence comes from Sorex fumeus, assembly GCF_029834395.1. Classification (NCBI taxonomy): domain Eukaryota; kingdom Metazoa; phylum Chordata; class Mammalia; order Eulipotyphla; family Soricidae; genus Sorex; species Sorex fumeus. The sequence goes on from NW_026606163.1 coordinate 1,493,357, forward strand.
ATATCTCTCTAATACCAAAAGGAAACAAAGACACGACAAGAAAAATAAAACTCAGGCCTATATTCCTGATGAACACGGATACGAAGATTCTCAACAAAATAGTAGCAAATAGAATTCAAGAACTCATCAGAAAGATCATACACCATGGCCAAGTGGGATTCATCCCGGTGATGCAAGGATGGTTCAACATTCGGAAATCTGTCAACATAATCCATCATATCAATAAAAGAAAAGATGAAAATCATATGATCATATCAATAGATGCAGAGAAAGCATTTGACAAGATCCAGCAACCGTTTATGATGAAAACCCTCACCAAAATTGGGATAGAGGGGACTTTTCTCAATATAGTTAAAGCCATCTACCACAAAACTACAGGAAACATCATCCTCAATGGGGAAAAACTGAGAACCTTCCCCCTAAGATCAGGGACGAGACAAAGATGCCCACTCTCTCCACTACTGTTCAATATAGTACTGGAACTACTTGCAATATCAATTAATCAAGAAAAAGATATTAAGGGCATCCAGGTAGGGAAGGAAGAAATCAAGCTCTCACTATTTGCAGATGGTATGATACTATACTTAGAGAATCCTAAAACCTCTACCAAGAAACTCCTTGAAACAACAGACTTGTATAGTAAAGTTGGAGGCTATAAAATCAATACACAAAAATTCATGGCTTTCCTATATGCAAATAGTGAAAAGAGAAGAAAGTGACATAAAGAAAACAATCCCATTCACAATTGTACCCCAGGAAATCAAGTACCTAGGAATCAGGTTAACTAGGGAATTAAAGGACCTGTACAAAGAAAACTACAAAATGCTTCTTCAGGAAATAAAAGAGGGCATGAGGAAATGGAAAAATATCCCCTGCTCCTCTTTACAATAGCCAGAAACTGGAAGAAACCTGAGTGCTCAAGAACAGATGACTGGTTAAAGAAACTTTGGTACATCTACACAATGGAGTTCTATGTAGCTATTAGAAAAGATGAAGTCATGAAATTTACATACGTGGTACAACATGGAAAGTATGCTAAGCAAAATGAGTCAGAAAGAGAGGGATAGATATAGAAAGATTGCATTCATCTGGGGGATATAAAGTAACAAAATATGAGATTAATACACATGAATAGCTGAGATCAGCACCAGGAGCATTACTCCATAGCTTAGAGGACAGCCAGGTATTCTAGGCGAAAGGGCAGTTCAGATAGAAAAGGGAGCACCAAATAAAGGGTGTTTGGAGGATCCTCCCAGGAGGGGAGATACATGTTAAAAGTAGACTATGGACTGAACATGTTTGCCACTCAATGCCTCTTTTGCAGACCACAACACCCAAAAGGAGAGAGAGAACAAAAGGGAATGCCCTGCCACAGAGGAAGGGTGGAGGGGGTGGGGGGATATTATCCATGGTGGTGGAAAATTGGCACTGGTGTAGCGATGGGTATTTGATCATTGTATGACCAAAACCCAAGCACAAAGATTTGTAAACCTACAACTGTACCTCATGGTACTTCACTAATAATATATATGTATATATATATAAATTTTTAAAAAAGGAAAAAAATATTGTTTCTTTGTAAACTGCTAAGTTTGTTTAGTGAATGGATATGTTGAATGCTATGTTGAATGCTCTTTCTGCATAGAAACTGTGAACATAAAACTGACTTGTCAAAATGAACTGTGCAGACAGAAACTTCACTTTGCTAGAAGATTCACTTTGTCTTGATTTATATAGAGATGGTTTGAAATGTAAATTCAAAGGAATGAGATGTAATTTTTCTTTTCCACTACTGTCTTTGTAATTTTTAAACTTAGAAACTCTATATTATTATATTGGTGTCGTAAATGAGTTAAAATGTGAATGGAAAAGATAAGAACAAAAGACGAGAACAAAAAAATAATAAATGACAGTATCCTGAACTTTATGGTCTACATTTACTATTTTACTTAAAATTAATTATCTAAGAAAATTATTCACATAAAACCGTAATCCACATATTGAGGTCCTACAGTATTTATAAAGTTGTTCACAATAATTGTTTACATTTCATATTTGAACATCAATTTCACCACCATTACACCTTCCCATAGCCATATTTCAAGTGTTTCCATTCCAAATCCCAAACCCTGCCCCCAAAGCAGAACCTAAGTAATTTATTTTGTATTTCTTGTTATGAGTAATCCACTAAAATGATCCAAAAAAGTTTTCTTAGAGAAACTGTAGCAACGTCCACCAGTTGTCCATCGATTTGCTCAAGCGGGCCCAGTAATGTCTCCATTGTGACACTTGTTGTTACTGTGTTTGGCATATCAAATAGGCCACGGGTAGCTTGCCAAACTTTGCCATGTGGGCGAGATGCTCTCGGTAGCTTGCCAGGCTCTCCGAGAACAAAGATAAATAGTATTATTTAGTATTATTTAGGAGTGAACATTTCATTTGAGCAAATCTTTGAGAACCTAGGAATTATTGAAAGTAAATAAAACAATAGTTTATACTTGATCCCCTTAGTACTGTGAATCACTTAAAATATAGCTCAGTTTAAAAAATTAAATTTTTTCCTATTATTTTGTACTATATCTGATGATGACAAACTTGATTCTGATTTTTCTGCCCCTAAAATAAACCTGAAAATTGAGTTATATGGCATAGTAATTTAATTTAAAGTTTAAATATTTATTTTTTGACTTGTTTTTTAATTTTTATTAGTGAAACACCATGAGGTACAGTTGTAGAAGTACAAATTTTTGTGCTTGGATTTCAGCTATACAATGATTGAGTACCCATCTCTCCATCAGTGCCCATTCTCCACCTCCAGTACTCCCAGTATCCCTCCCACCACCCCATCCCCCCATCCCATACCACCCCTGTGGCATTCCCTTTTGTTTTCTCTCTCCTTTGTGGTATTGTGGTTTGCAAAAGAGGCATTGAGTGGCAATCATGTTTGGTCTAGAGTCTACTTTCAGCATGCTTCTCCCATCCTGGGAGGATCCTCCCAACACCCATTATTTGGTGCTCCCTTCTCTATCTGAGCTGCCTTTTCCATTTTCCCCCAGCACGTGCGGCTGGCCTCCAAGTCATGGAGTGAACCTCCTGGTACTTATCTCGGCTATTCTTGGTTGTTAGTCTCTTATTTTGTTACTTTATATTCCCAGATAAACGTAATCTTTCTATGTCTGTCCCTCTCTTTTTGACTCATTTCGCTTAGCCTTGGAGTGTTTTTATTCGGGTCTCTTTTAGCTGGCACTCTTCTGAGCTCCTTGGATCTGGATGTCTGCATTCTTTAACTTTGGGAACTGTTCAGCAAGATTTCTAAGAGTTTCATTGTATTGGTGGTGCTGTTTCTGTGCTGGTGATAGAGCCCAGGACCATGTACATGAGGAGCAGATTCTTCATCGTTCAGCTGCTTCACCCCTCCCCCCACAACTCAGTTTAAATGTATTTTAAGAAATTCATCTATATAGTAATATTTAGAATTGAACAAGTAAAAATGTGAACAATTAAAGAGCTTTTTTAAAAAATTTTATAGTACTTCAGTGCTATGGATCTTCTTGAATGAGTTCATATGATGAAATAAAATCTGAAAGATAGCAAATTCAAACCTGATAGATGTTTTTAGAACAACACAAGAAAATAGTAAGCTTCCTTAATTTTTTTTTAATTTTTAAGAATACAAATAAATTTCTTGGCACTTAATGATTTTTTGAATTAAAGACCTGCTGTAAGTTATAATTTGATATATAGCTGGAAATAGAGTGACTTACTTTTCTTTAAAAAAATTTTAAATTGACAGGGCCAGAGAGACAGTACAGCAGAAAGGGAGCTTGCTTTGCAGGCTTCTGACATGGGTCCATCTATGGTCCCTTGAACCCTCAGAAGTGATCCCTGAGCACAGAGCCAGGAAGAAGCCCTGAGCACAGCTAGCTGTGGCACCAAAACAAAACAAGACAAAACCAAAAAAATTGACTTGTGGTAAGTTAATTCTAATTTACAATTAGTATTACTGAAGTATCATTTACGTATAAGGTAAGGTAAAGGCCCTCCCGTTGATCACCGATTTGCTTGAGCGGGCCCAGTAACGTCCCCATTGGAGACTTTGTTGTTACTGTGTCTGGCATATCAAATACTCCCGGTAGCTTGCCGGGCTCTCCGAGAGGGGCGGAGGAATCGAACTCGGGTCGGCCATGTTGGCCACGTGTAAGGCAGACACCCTACCCGCTGTGCTATCGCTCCAGCCCTTTGAATTGCTCAATTCTATATCACATTTTGTTATATAGCATTATCAACATAAGATAATATCAGACACATTAAAACTGCATTATCAAACTTGTTTTTGAAAACCTAAAAATGTCAAGGAAGTCTATATGTTGCAATCCCTTTAGAAAATCCAAGCCTATAGTTACTCCTCTAAATTTTTTCCTTATTTCTAGAGCTGACACTTGACTTATTAAAACTACTATTTAGGATTTAAATTACTAATTGGATTTAAATTACTATTTGGTCATTTAAATTGTCATTGTCATTGTCCTCCAGTTGTTCATCAATTTGCTCAACCAGGCCCAGTAACGTCTCCATTGTGAGACTTTGTTGTTACTGTGTTTGACATATCGAATATGTCACGGGTAGCTTGCCAGGCTTTGCTGTGCGGCCGAAATACTCTCGGTAGCTTGCAAGGCTCTCTGAGAGGGGCAGAGGAATCGAACTCGGGTCAGCCATGTTGGCTGCGTGCAAGGCAAACGCCCCACCCGCTGTGCTATCACTCCAGCCCTGGGTAATTTAAATATTACCCAAAACGTTACCAAAAATATTTCAATGATTTGATAGAGCTATGTTATGTTTATTCTAATAAAACTCATTCCTTTGCTTATTTTCCAAAGAGAATGATAAAATTATTGTATTAATTCAAAAAGGGTTGAATATAAGTAAATGTATAGGTAATGTTCAGTTGGCATTGTATATTTAGAGAAAAAATAATATAAAAATATTTAATGCTATTGGTTTGAGCATATTAAATATATGGGTTTTTTTATTTGAATATGGGAATTCTGCTGGTAGAACAATTCTTGAAGGAAATTTTGCTCTCCAAGTTACAGATGTAATCATGGAAGCATATTGGAAGATATAGGCTAAAAATGAAGCAATAAAAAGAACTATGTTAAAAACAAATAATAAACTAACAGTAAAGAAGCCATCTTCTCTGCCAAATTGTAGTCCCTAAAAACTAAAAAGAAGGCCAGGAAGGCATCAGGGACTCTGGTTTGAATTCAGGGGCGCCATTTTGCTCCCCAGGTCAGGATTGAACCCCACCTATGAAGAGCGACGTCGTGGAATGAAGAGGAACAGCCATGTATTTCTTCACCTCTCCATAATCATAGACATACACAGACATTCTAACTACGACAATGCACAAGAAACAACTTCAAATTACAACAGTCACAATGGTAAAGCAATGCAGAAACCCACTAAACTTAGAGCAGATTCTAGCCCAGATGAACCAACCAGTAGCAATGAGCTATATAACCTCTCTGATAAAGAATTTAGAATGAGATTGATGAAGATCCATAGGAAACTCAAAGAAACAATGGAGTGCACCGCCAATGAAACACAAGAGGATATGAGAGCAGAAACAAGGAAAATACAAATGAAAACACAAGCATAAATGCCAGATCTAAAACCTGGAAGATGAAATGAAAAACTTACTGGGAAACCTCCTCATTAACAGAGTAACAGCTTATGAACACAGAATCAGTGAACTCCAAGATGAGGTGCAGGAAATCTCCAGAAGAAACCAGAAGATAGAAAATAGCCTCAAAATAAACCAATAGATGACAGGAGAACTTTGGGATGAATTCAACAACAATGTAAGAATCCTTGAGTTCCCGGGAAAGGGGGCGTTCCGGTCCGTCCTTCACGCCCTAATGAGGTCACCAGTTGCCCCCCGCGAGCGGCTCTCCAGCACGGCCACGGCCCCAGAAGCACAAGGACTTAATGCAGAACCCAGCAGCTTGGAGCAGAAAAGTGAACGGACTATGCGTTAATACAGGCCATCATGTCTGCCCGGAGGGGAAAGGGTGTTGGTCCCTTCCACCCTCCTCCCTCTGGAAAGAAAGATGGCGGCCACATGGGAGCCTTGTGGACAGCAGGTATGAGCCGGGGGTGTGGGGGCGACTAAAACCTCATGGGAAGGGGGGCGTTCTGGTCCGTCCTTCACGCCCTACCAAGGCCACCAGTTGCCCCCCACGTCCAGCACGGCCACGACTCCAGAGCACAGAAACCAATTTCTTAACTATCTGACTGTCAGTAGAAATACTTCCAGGGTCAATAAGTAAAATAGCAGAAATCCAAAACCAACATATAATTCTTGAACCCAGCTATAGAAAACAAATCACTTCACAATGCTTTGTCAGCATGTCTGATTTGGGGGTGGGGGGGTAAACTCTAAATAATAGTGGTGAATCTTTTATTGAAACAATGAATCTAATCAAAGCAGATAGAGTGTTAACTAGAATTCATCTGCCCCATAGGGACTGGGAGGGGTGGGGGGTGGGGTTTTATTGGGGTTCTTCATGGTAAAAAATAAGTTTTGGTAAAGGGAAATGTGCTTGATATTTGCATGACTGAGACCTAAACCTGAAAGCTTTGTAACCTTTCCCATGGTGATTCAATAAATAAATAAATAAATTTAAAAAAAAAAAAAGAATCCTTGAGTTCCCAGAGGGACAGGGGAAAAAACCCTATGTAGAAGCAACTGTCAAGGCCATCATTTATGAGTTCCCATAGCTGAACAGCACATGCACCCAGATCCAGGGGGCCCAACGGGTGCCAGCTAAAAGAAATAAAAATGAAAATACCATGAGATGCATCTAAATCAGAATGCTGAATATGATAGAGATAGAATACTGAAAGAAAACATCACAAAAGGACATCACTTACAAAGGAGCATCCTTAAATGTACAACCAACTTAAAGGTAAAGGTAAAGGCCCTCCCGTTGATCGTCGATTTGCTCGAGCGGGCCCAGTAACATCTCCATTGGAGACTTTGTTGTTACTGTGTCTGGCATATTGAATACTCTCGGTAGCTTGCCGGGCTCTCCGAGAGGGGCGGAGGAATCGAACTCGGGTCGGCCATGTTGGCCGCTTGTAAGGCGAACGCCCTACCCGCTGTGCTATCGCTCCAGAGGTGGAGAGAGCCGACAACCAACTTATTGGATTAAATCTTCCATGCTTGAAGATAGTGGTGAAATACAGTGAATAAAATTCAATGAAACAAATGCCTCACCAAGGATACCTTACCCGCCAGATTCTCATTCAGATTTTGAAGGAACAAAACACAACTTCACAGCTAAACTTCATAGACTTAAAGCCATTTAGATGGGTCACTTTAAGATAAGACAACTCCCACAGACATAGAAAATTCTTACAAAAAGATGGCACAACCCCCCCTCCCCCAACAAAAATCTCTCTCAAAGTCAGTGGGCTAAATATACCAATTAAGAGAAACAGAATGGTAGGATGGATTAAAAAATTGAAACCAACACTCTGTTGTCTGCAAGAAACATATTTAAACAGCAAACATAGACTCAAAGTCAAAGGCTAGAAAACAATTGTTAAGGATATCACTTGATCACTTGACTTCCTGTTACTCATCGATTTGCTTGAGTGGACACCAGTAACATCTCCATTTGTCCCTGTCATGTGCTGGTGTATCCCAATGGCATCTGTTCATTCTAGGAACATGAAGAGCCTCAAACAGATCATTCAGGGTCTTGATGAAGAAGTCTGACCATCTTGTAGGTGGGCGGCCACGCAATCTTTTGACGTCCCGTGGAATCCAGTCGGTAATGGCTCTAGTCCTGTGGCAGTCTCCAAATCTCATTACATGTCCAGCCCATCTGATTTTCGACGCCTTGGCAAACAAAACAGCATCCCTGATTCTTGACCCTCGAAGGAGGTCGGAACTCCAAATTCTTTCTCTCATTTGAGTGAAAAGTGACACTCCAAGCATAGCTCTGTTGATTCCTCTTTGGAAGACCCGAATAGCATTCTCATCCTGTTTTCGTAGGGCCCAGGTCTCTGAGGCATATGTTAATGCAGGAAGAACAGTGGAATTGAAGAGATGTGCCCAGAGCTGGAAATTCTTTGTCCTCTTAGTTATTTCTTTGATGTTCTTGAAGGCGTTCTAAGCCACTCTCTTCCTCCTGCACAACTCAGGTGCCAGGTCATTCGTCATGTTGACTTCTCGACATAGGTACACATAACTGTTGCATTTGGAGATGGTCATTCCGTTGAGAGCGACTGGAACATCAGGAACAAGACTGTTTTTCACAACACTGTCTTCGTGAGATTCAGCTGTAGACCGACCTTTCCACACTCATGGTCAAAGTCGGCCAGCATTTGTGCCACTTGCCTAATGTTTGGTGTTATTTAGAACGATGTCATCAGCAAAGCAGAGATGATGTACTTGCCGACCATCTATCTTCACTCCCAATCTTTCCCATTCCAGTCATAGCATGGCGTTTCTGGAGGTGGCACTGAAGAGTTTCGGTGAAATGGTATCACCCTGCTGAACCCCTCTCTTGACATCGATGATCACTTCTTTGTAGAACTGTGAGATCCTGGTAGTGAATCCGTACTACAGCTCACAGAGGACCCTGATTGATGTATTGAGTTTGAATGCCCTGATTGGCTAGGGCTTCAATGACTGCTTCGGTCTCAATAGAATCAAAGGCCTTCTTTAAATCAATAAACGTTAGGCAGAGCGGCATCTTGAACTCCCGAGAAACCTCAATGAGCTTGGTTATCGTGTGGATGTGGTCAATTGTGCTGAATCCTTTGCGGAACTTGGCTTGCTCGCATGGTTGTCCTTCATCTAGTGTTCTGTCAATCCTATTCAGGATGACTCAAGTGAACAGCTTGTAGATGACAGACAATAGGGCAGAACATGAGACAAAAGAGGCATCGGAAGTGTCGGTGTCCTTGTCAACACGAACTTGGACACAGCATTGATTCTTTCGAATGCCTTACAACCTGAATAGGACAATTACACTTGAACAGATGCGGCTCACTGCCGGCAGTTTCTATCATCGTTGTAAACGCATCAACATCCAATTATGATGAAGGAGTAATTGAGAAGTCCTACATGCAGTTGGAGAAGTTCTATAAAGAAGACCACACCTTCTACAAGATCATTGTTGGTGATTTTAATGCCAAGATAGGACCGAGAAGTTCAGCTGAAGAACTCCACATTGGGACCCATGGCGTAGAATGGAACGAACAGGGTGAGAGACTGTCTGACTTTATTGTGTCGACCAAGACAAAGACTATCCAGGGTAACTCACAGTTCCAGAAGGCTGAATCTAAACGTTGGACATGAGAGTAAAGACCAAGTTACCAGAAATTGTGGGATGTAGCTAAAACAGTTATAAGAGGAATATTTAGTAAGAATTCTCTAAGAATTCATCAGGAATGAAGACCCACATATTCAGCTTAACTTCTCACTTTAAGATCTTGATAAATGACCATCAAAAGGAGCTTAAACCAGGTGGCAGGAAGGAAATAAAAAAAAAACAGTAAAAATGAACGAGCTGGAATCACAAAAGATAATAAAAAAAAATCAATGAAACCAGGAACTTGTTCTTGAAAAAAAAAGACAATAAACTGCTATCAAGACTTACAAAGAAAGAGAGAGAACCCCAATAAACTGAGAAATGAAGGGGGGACATCACAACAGAAACCACAGAAATTCAAAGAATCATCAGAGATTGTTTTGAGAATCTTCATGCAACAAAACAAGAGAAACTTGAACAACCAGATAAATTCTTGTATTCCTATAAACTCCCAAGCCTATACCAAATTTGGAATGCCTGAACAAACCTATTACTATTGAAGAAATTGAAATGGTAATCAAATTCTTTCCAGAAACAAAAGCCCAGGCCAAGATGCATTCACTGGTGAATACTTTCAAAATTTTAAAGAGGACCTACTGTCAATCTTTATAAAGTTCTTCCAGAAAATTGAAGAAATAGAAACACTCCCAAACAATTTCTATGAGAAAAATATCACCCTCATAACAAAAGCATAGATATTAAAAAAAAGTCAGAAAGAGAGAGAGAGAGAGAGAGAGAAAATTATAGTCTGATATCCCTGATGAACATAACTGCAAAGATCCTTAACAAAATACTAACAAATCAAATCTAGCAGGTCATCAAAAAGATCATACACCATGACCAAGTAGGACTCCTCCCAAGGATGCAAAACTGATATAACATTTGCGATTCAATCAACATAATACACCATATCAATAAAAGAAAAGATGACAATCATATAATGACATCAATCGACGCAGAGAAAGCATTTGACAAGATCCAGTACCCATTCATGATAAAAACCCTCAACAAAATGGAAGTTGAAAGAAATTTTCTCAATATAATCAGTCATCTCACATAAGCCCACAGCAAGTATTATAGATGGCAAAAAACTAAAAACCTCTAAGATTAGTTACAAGACAAGATTGCCCAATCTCACAACTCCTATTCAATATACTACTGGAAGTACTGCTCATAGCAGTTAGGCAAAAAACAAAAAAAAATTCAAGGGCATCTAGATATGAAAGAAAGAAGTCAAGATTGAATTATTTGCAGAAAATAGGATACCACATTTAGAAAATTCTAAAGATTCTACAAAAAAACCAAAACTCCTAGAAGAAGCCATCTGCTGAAATTCTCAACTCTTTGGGAGGTAAGCAGTTAAAAAGAGCTTTGAATATTTTTAATTAAATCATTAAATTGTTAGTGATTAATAAACTCTGAATTACTCATTATAATTTTGACATTTTATTTTTTTTGCATTCCTAAATAAAATATGTAAACAGTAACACTACCAATGTGTCTGAGTCCTTTTGCCCATGTTACCTCCTATCTGCCTCTTCTTCCTTTCCTTCCCTGTTCTTCTCAAGTTCTTTTCCTTCCCTTCCTTCTCAGGTCTATAATCCAGAGTAATCTAGGTGTTCCTCCTTTGATACCTTGCATTATCTCTCTTCTGGAGCTTCCCTTCAGAGACTGGGGAAGTTCTGAGCTCTCTTCTACAAGCTACTTTTCTCCTTCCTCTTCATCCTCTTATCTAATATTTTCTTGGCATCTATTGATATGATTTTTAATTTTTTTGTGTTGATGTAGAGCATTGCATTGATTAACTTGAGAATGTTAAATAATTTTTGGAATTATGTTTTGTGATTTTATGTGTGGTCTATCATGGAGAATGCCCTCTGTGCATTGGAGAAGAATGTGTATACACACATACATATATATGTGTGTGTATATATTTGTATAATATATGTATATATACTAAGTTCCTCTCTTCTGTTTCTCTCTTCAATTCCAGTCAATTCCAGTATTTCGGCTTTTAGTTTTAGCCTAGCTGATTTATCAAGTGGAGACAAAGTGGTGTTGCAATCTCTAACTATTATTGTGCTGTCATCAATGTCCTTCAAGTCTATTGGTCATTTTATGAATTTTAAATGTGTTTAGGAGTATGTGAGTTCTTTCTGATGTTCATATCCCTTCATCACTGAGAAATGGCCTTCTCGGTCTCTTAAAACCTTTTAATACTATAGTCAATGTTGTCTAATATCAGTATGGCCACCCAGCCTTTTTTGGGCTTGTGTGCTTGAAATATTGTCTTCCAATCTTTAACTTTGAATCTGTTTGCCCTTACTGCTTAAATTTAATTCTTGCAAGCAGTAGAAGGTTGGACTCAATTTTTTAATCCATCCTGACACTTGATGTTTCTTAATTGGTACATTTAGGCCTCTGACATTGAGTGTGATTATTGCCTTGGAGTTTGTACCGTCTTTTTGTAGAAATTTGGTCTAGTTGTGAGATTTCTCTCATCTCTGGTAACCCTTTTTATTCTCTTTTTACAGCAGCTTTGAGTCATAAAGTTCCTGAACTGTTTGTTATCCTGAAGTTGTGTATAGTTCCTTCAAATCTGAATGAGAGTCTGGCTGGGTAAAGTTGTTCATTGAGTTTAATTATCTCCCACCATTGTCTTGGGGCCTCATGTAAGAAATCTTCTGTCATTTGTACCAACACTCCTTTGCATGTCATTTTTTTCTTTAATCTTTAAGTGCTCTATACCTATCTAAGACATTCATCATTCTGAGTAGTTTGTATCTTGAGTATTTTTAGTTGGATTTCTTTTATCTGGTACCCTTCAAGTCTCTTGGGTCTGGGTGCTTGCCCCCTCCAGCTCTGGGAACTTCTCAGCAGTGATGTTTCTGACTGTTGCATCTTCACAAGAGTTGCATTCCTGTCCCTCTGGGACAATGATTATTTTTATGTTGTTCCTCTTGAATTAATTCCAGAGTTATCTTATCAACTGATCCTTCCACCAGTGCCCATTCTCCACCACCAATGTTCCCAGCATCCCCCCCATAATCCCCACCCCACCCCCCACTCCTGCCTCTGTGGCAGGTGGAGAGTACCTTTTACTCTCTCTCCTTTAGGGTGTGGTCTGCAATCCAGGTATTAAGTAGCCATAATGTTTGGTCTATAGTCTAGGAAGATGTGTGCTTAAAGTGGGTAAAGGATCAAATATAATGGCCTCTCGGTATCTATACTGCAAAACATAATGCTCAAAAGGGGAAGGAGAGAGAGATGGGGGAGGTAAAAGATAGAGAGAGGGAAAGAGAGAGGGGATAGAGGGGGGGAGAGAGAGAGAGAGAGGGAGGGAGGGAGGGAGGGAGGGAGGACTGGGGACACTGGTGCACTGGTGGGAAATGTACACTGGTGGAGGGACAGGTGTTTGAACATTTTATGACTGAAACCAGATCATGAAAACTTTGTAACCGTGTATCTCAAGGTGATTCAATTTTAAAAAAAGAGCTGGAATCCCCAAAACAATCCAAATGATCAATGAAATCAAGTGCTGGTTCTTTGAAAAAATGAACTAGATCAATAAACCATTGACAAGACTCTCAAAGAGAGAGAGGGAGAACCCTAATAAACTGAATCAGAAATGAAAGAGGTAACATCACAACAGAAACTATGGAAATTCAAATCAGAGATTACTTTGAGAATCTTTATGCCGCGAAATAAGAGAACTTTAAAGAAATGGATAAATTCCTGGACTCCGATACTCTCCCAAGGCTGAACCAAGATTTGGAAGAGGGAGGGAGTGAGAGAAATGGAAACAGACAGACAGACAGGATGGATTTGCATATGGAGAGCTGTACTCTTTCCCACTTTCATCCTTTCTCTTCATTTAACCAACCTTGGTTGACTTCTCAGGATTTTTTTTTTTTGAGAATTATGAGGGCCTTTTTCAGTTAGAAAAAACAAGATCTTCTAAGCCACAGATTCCCCTCACTCTGGAATTTTTTGCAAGATACTTGCTGTTTTGTACCTCTATAAAATGGAGGATAATGTAGAATTCATTGAGTTGCTTTGGGATAGAGATTTTAAAAAATGAGTAAGTTCCATTTTAAACAATACTATTTGCTAATATAACAATTTAAACTTTGAATTTATTAAAAACAAACCTTGATTCACAAGTACACTGAGTTTTAACTCCACTAACCATGAATACTAAAGGCATTCAAAGTACCATATCAGAGACAGCTCAATGAGACTGAGCACATGCTTTGTTATGTAGAAGACTCTGGATTGGGTTGGATCCTTGGCACCTTAAGATCCCTCAAGCACCCCTAGGAGCAACTCCAAGCACAAAGCCTGGAGCTGCCAGCCCCTGCACACTACCACACAAGCAAAAAGCACCATATCAAGTACTGGGGAAATCATAATGGATGGCAACATCCCTGTCTTCCAAGGGTTTACAACCTAATGGAAGATATATATGCAATTAAATTACTCAAGGGCAGAAATGAGGGCTATAAAAGAACTATGACAAAGTGGTGGAGAGGACATTCTGATCAAACCTTCCGAAAGCTAAATGCTGAGGACTTACTCTGAAAGGATTTCAATTTAAGGCCTGCCAAAGAGAACAAAAGGCAGATTCCAAGAGCAGAGGATACATATGTTATCAAGATGCTTGAGTAAGTGGATGAGGGAAATACTGAGCAATGGTGAATCAGAGATGTGGGTGCGAGTCCAAAGGAAACGAAGCCTGAAGAGTAATCCTAGAGAGTCTGGACTTATCTGGAAGGGCAGTAGGAGGGACTTGGCTCTGTGAGCTCCAGGTACACTTGCAGTGCTTGTGAAAGGAGGGAGTGATTGTAATATCCTCTCAAGAGGCAGACACTGGGGCAAGAAAGACAACCTCTTAGAATACCGTGAATGCTATGAGGGCATGGCGAGATTTCAATGTAAAAACACAGGTTTCAGGGAGAGAGGAAGACATGCATCTCTGTCTGCTGGATCAATGCAAGTCAAACAAGCACCTCCGTCCCACACTTAAGAATAGGTACTTAAGTGTGGATACTGGTGGTGGGCAATGGGCATTGGTGGAGGATGGGTTGTTCAATCGTTGTATGACTGAAGCTCAATCATGAAAGTTTTGTAACAGTATCTCATAGTGATTCAATAAAAAAAAAAGTTAAATTAAAAAAAATTGGAAATGAGAGCATGGCAGGTAGGACCCGTATCCTGACCTGGGTTCGATCCCTGAGCACTACCAGGAGTGATTCCTAAGTGCAGCACCAGAAGTAACCCCAAAACAAAACAGGACTGGAGATGTGGACCATCAGGGACACTCACGTCCATTCCTACCTGGTGCATAACCACGCAGAGCAAAGTCAGAATTCACAGCACAGAGAAAGCTTCCTGGGCCTCCCCTTGCAGTGCTGTGAAGGGAACATCTCCACATCTAAGGTCTTCTAGAAGTAGCTAAAGGGTTCACTCTCCAGAACTGTCAAAATTAACAATGATAAATATTTTTTGCATACCTCAAGGAACTTAGTAAGTAAAGTAAAGTAAAGGCCCTCCCGTTGATCATCGATTTGCTCGAGCGGGCCCAGTAACGTCTCCATTGGAGACTTTGTTGTTACTGTGTCTGGCATATCGAATACATCACGGGGAGCTTGCCAGACTCTGCCGTGCGGGCGAGATACTCTCGGTAGCTTGCCGAACTCTCCGAGAGGGGTGGAGGAATCGAACTCAGGTCCGCCATGTTGATTGCGTGCAAGGCAAAAAGTAAGGAAAATAGAAATGAAAAAAGATCATGTAAAAGATCAGTGAAATCACTACTCACAATGAGAAAGACAAATACAGGATGATCTCACTTATATATGGTATTCAAAGAAATACACCACAAGGAGAGAAATGTCAAAGACAAACCCATAGACTCTAACTCCCAAATTCAGCACACCAAGAGACAGGGCAGGGTTGAAAGTTCCAGGGGACTATGGCTTTGGGATACTGTCACTTTGGTGGATACAGGGTGGTGACATTATACCCCTAAAACATTTTAAAATGGAGGGCTTGACGCATAGCACAGTGGCTAAGATGCTTGCCTTGTAGGTATATGGTCAAATGAGTTCAAATTCCATGTTGCCACATGTGCCAAGAATGTTCTTGGCACCCAAACCACTGTCACATGTTGTGACTAATAACCATGAACCCAAACACCACAGTCAGAATGTGTGAGCCCTGGGAACTTCAAACAGAGCATCACAGTGACCCCTCACCCTGTGAGCCCTGCAGCTAGAGCCGGCATGCCTCAGCAAGAGGCGCATGCCAGCAAGCAGAGATGCATGCACCACAGCCACGGGAGCACAAACCCAAGAGCCTGCAGCCTAACACTCGACCTGCTAGGAGCACCCCAGCAGAGTGAGTGATTTATCCTGACATATGATGCCCCATCAGCACCCCAGCAGATTCTGTGAGACCTGCACCCTGCCCACAACCCCTGCCAGCATCACAGTGAGAACTTCGAGTGCCACAATAAGGCTGCATGTGGACCCCACATGGCAGATCAACAGCAACCAGGGGGGAGGTCAGGGGAGGGAATAAGAGTGTGCTTATAGAACCTCGGTGCCCGAGAACAGATGACTGGATAAAGAAACTCTGGCACATCTACACCATGGAATACTATGCAGCTGTTAGGAAAAATGAAGCACGGAATTTTCATGTAAATGGATGGACACGGAGAGTATCATGCTGAGTGAAAAGAGTCAGAAGGAGAGGGACTGACATAGAATGACTGCACTCATTTGTGGAATTAAAAAAAAAAACAGTATGAGACTAACACCTGAGGACAGTAGAAACAAGGGCCAGGAGGACAGGCTATGGTTGCAAGTTGGCTTCAAGTGCTGGGGAGAAGGCAGTTTGGATAAAAAAGGAACCACTATGACAAAGACAGTTGGAAGTGATCACTCTGAATAAGAACTAAATAAGAACTGCTGAAAGTAAGTAAAGGAACAAGCATGATGACCTCTCAGAATCTGTACTGCAAACCATAGTGACCAAAGGAGAGAAAAAAGGAATGTGCTTGCCATAGAGAGAGGCTGGGCGTGGTTTGAGGGAAACTGGGGATACTAGTAGTGGGAAATATGCACTGGTGAAGGAATGGGTGTTGGAACATTGCATGACTGAAACCCAGTCATGAACAATTTTGTAACTATCTCATGATGATTCAATTAATATAAAAATATTTAACCCACATACACACACACATTTGAGGCAACATCCAATGGTGCTCCAGGCTTACTCCTGGTTCCATGCCCAGGGATCACTCCTGGTTTGCGCAGGGGACCATATGGAGTGTCAGGGATCAAACCCAGGTAGGCCACAGGCAAGACAGGCACCATACCTGCTGCACTATGTCTCCTGTCTTCTCTAAAACAAAGACAAGTGTGCCAGGGGTTGGAGTGAGCTCGATGGATTGAGTGCATGCTGTGCATGCAGGCCAAAGCTTCACGGTTCCCTGAGCAATAACACCAGCAACTCCAGAGTACAGAGCCTGTGGTAACTGAGTATCTCTAGGTGTGGGACAAAAATCAGGGGGAGAAAGAGAGAGAAAAAGTGAGAAAGAGAGAGGAGAGAGAGAGAGAAGAGGGGGGAGAGAGAAAAGAGATAAAGGGACAAGAGAGGAGGGGGAGAGAGGAGGAGGAGAGAGAAGACAGGGGAGAGAGAGAAGACAGGGGAGAGTGAGAGGGGGGAGAGAAAAGAGAAGGGAGAGGGGGTGAGAGAAAGAGATGGAGAGGGTGAAAGAGGACAGACAAGAGAAAAGAGAAAGAGAAGAGGGGAGGGAGAGAGAGAGACAGAGAGAGAGAGAGAGAGAGAGAGAGAGAGAATGTGAGAAGAGAGAGCAGAGAGACAGCGCAGTGTACCCAAACTGCTCTAGAATCAGAACTATTAATGGTTTAGTGAAAGGCCATCCGAGGCAGATCAATGGACCATAGGGGCACAGGCAGGTCTTTGGAAGTGCAGACACCAGTACTGACCTCTGTCCGGTCAGTTCCATTCACAGCTCTGGACACTCAGCATGTGCACCTAAATGAGGTCCACACTAAGCTGCTCTGTGGGCCTGGCTCCCGACTGAGGAACCATACTGCAGAGACTCCTGCCGGTGCCTTGGCTTGAGAGAGCATCCAGGACGTGCCTCGGCAGCAGGCAGGAATGAGGCCTTGGTCACTCATCCCTCTCACCCACACACAGCACAGGGAGTCACCAGTACTTTCCGACACTGTGAGGTCCTATGGGTGTACAATGGCTACATACACGGCCAGGATCCTGCTCTTCAGAGGTAAAATCTTGCAGGGCTGGAGAGAGAGTACTGGGACAGAGGCACTTGCCTGTGCACAGCTGACCCCAATCCAACCCACAGGAAGGCCTATGGCTTCCAAGATTTCCAGGAGTGACCCTTGAGTACAGAGCCAGAGGTGAACCCCGAGTACCACCAGGTGTGCCCAAACCTTCCACCCTCCAATTTTTTTTTAAGTAGCAGTATCTAAGTACTTTTCAAATTATCATCCTATTTAATGTCATGTTACACTCGGCACAAGGGAAATAAGTGATGGTGCTCTAAGAATCTATAACAGGAGCTTTCTCCTAAATCAGTCAAGGAGGGATTCCTGAGGAAGTGGCAGGGGCGCTAACATGTGAAGGATGAACAGGGTTAACTCTGTGGGAAAGGGAAGGAGACATCTGGCCACTGATAAGAACAATAAACCTGACTGAGGGTGAGGGTAGGTGGAGAGAGAGCACAGAGGGTCTGGCTCTTGAAACTTCCCACTGGTTTCGGGGTCAAGACCAAACGACCCCATGGCCACTGCTGTCCCTGGCCACTCTGTGCTCTGCGTATCCACCATATCCACTGTCCCTCTCACTCCCCTTACAGCCACACTTGCATTCCATAGGGCCAGTTTTGTTTGGTTTTGGGCCATACCTGGTGATGCTCAGAGGGTGCTCCTGGTTTGTAATCAGGAATCACTCCTGGCGGTGCTCAGGAGACCAGAAGGGATGCTGGGGATTGAATCCAGACCAGCTGCATATAAGGCAGGTGCCTTATCACTCCAGTTGGGGCTATTTATTTTTTTTTGGGGGGTGCACAGTTGGCTGTGCTCTGAACTTTCTCCTGGCTCTTGCACACAAGAATCATTCCTGGTGGGACTTGCAGAACTATTTGGGGTACAATACTTGAATTTCAAAGATCTTTCTTGTTTTGTTTTGTGGTGCTTGTTTCTGCTTTTGGGCTACACCTAGCTGTCTCTGGCTCAGTCATCAGGGCTCACACGCTCAAGGGACCATATAGGGAGCTGGCGATCAAACCTGGGCTGGCTGTATGCAAGGCAAGTGCCTTCTCCACTGTGCTGCCTCTCCAGCCCCTCAAATCTCTTCCTGGCTTTGCGGTGGGTGCCACAGTGTGGCAGTGGCAGGAGGAAGGGACCAAGAAGAGGAGGCAAACTCACTTACACACAAGGCACAGGAGCTTCTGCCTCTGCCCACGCGGGGGTCATGGTTTTGGCGAAAAGGCGAGGGCCACTGCCAGTGAATGTAGAGGAGCTCTTGGGAACTGAGCTGGCTTCGGGAGCACCTTCCTCCGAATCACCTCGGGGACCCAGGAACTCTGTCCAAGGGATGCTGCAGGGGTTTCTGTGAGGGCAAGGCGTGGGCTGGAAAGAGACAGCAGCCATTACCTGGTCATCCAGGGGGATCCCGCTGCTCATCTTCACTCGATTTCCCTCCGAGTGATAGTCATCTGCATCATAGAATTTCCACCCGAGCTTGGAAACAAAACGAAAGGAGTATGTAGCGGGCAGAGTGTCTCAGGCGACTGCCGCCACTAGGGCCCACACAGCAGCTCCGTGCTTCCCCCCAGTTGCAGGGGAGCATCCCCGGCCTCCCCCCCGCCCCCCTCCCTCAGGAAAGAAAAGGGGTTTGAAGCTCAGCAGTGTGCTGTGGGGCTCACCCATCATTATCTGTAATCACCCGATGGGAAACCAAACTGCAGCAGTGAGTGGCACTCTGTACTTGTTCGTGCTTACAGATCAGCCTGCCTTCGGGTCGGGGAAGGGAGAGAACAGTAGGAGACCAGTAGGGTGTGTGACTGAGGGACAGAAAGGCGGGTTACCTCGGATGCCAGTAGGGCGCCCACACTTGATCTGTGGAGAGGATGCAGATGTTCAAATGACCACGCCCTCCCAACCAGCCCATCCGAGGGTGCCCCCCAGAACTCAGATCAAAGTATACTGATGACAATCTGCAAGTGGTTGTGATCCCTTGTTGGTTTTGGGTTTTGGGTGATCCCCGGAGGTGCTCTAAGGTCATTCCTGGCTCTGTGCTCAGGGGCCGCTCCCAGCAGATGCTTGGGAAACCATGGGGTTCAGGAGCCTGACCCTGGGTTTCCGGCATGCAAGGCATGTACTTCAGCCCACTGCATTATTGCTCCTACCCCAAAAGTGATGTTCTTGACCATGGAATATAGAGTATGGTTTTCGTTTTCTCCAGGAGTTTAAAGAAAGACATCATTACCCACGTGCCGCTAACCTCTCCCCTGAAACATACCATCCAATCTCATTAAACTCCTTAAGTGTTTTGGCCCCTGCTTAATAGATGCCTCCCAAGTGGTGCTCAGAAGACCTGAGAGCCCTTCTGGTGGTTCTTGGCCCACATGGCCAGGGGTCTTGTGCAAAAGCCTGAGACTGTGGTACTGCTCAGCCCTGCCAAGCTTGGGTTCACCCAGGCCACAGAGGTGCTCAGAAACCTCCAGGGCTGCACCAGATGGTGCACAGGAGACCACGAGGCACTGCAGGCACAGAGTGCTGGGCATGCACCCTGACTACTGTCCCAGCTCCAGCCCCTAGGTGTTTATTTTCTAAGGGAAAAAAAAACTGAATTCCTGAAGTGCTCAAAACTCTCCTGAGGATGCTAGGAGGGATGTGAAGGGGATTAACCTCCTCTAACTCCTACAAGGTGCAAAGCACAGCACTGCCTCAGGGCTCAGGGCTACATGCTTGAGCAGAGAGACAGGACAACAGTAAGGCCCTGCAGGTTCAACCCCCAGCAACCCACCTGGTTCCTGCCAGGAGTGATCCCTAATCACAGAGCCAGGAGTAAGCTCTAGGCACAGTTGGGGGGCCTCCCAAAACAAAAATGAAGAAATAAATAGATGAGACGCACTCTTAATGGACACAAGAGACAGGCCAGCCCTTCGGACTGGATGTCCAGGGCTCTCTGCTCTGAGAATCTGATAAGGATCTCTTCCCCCTAAAAGGCAGTGCAGGCAGTGGGAAGGCCTCGGGGCTCTGAATCTGACATCTGGCAGGTTCTCTATTCTGTCATTACAGTACTAGGCTCCAGTGTAAGGTGAAATTATTTTCTCACCAGCAAAATAAGAGAACTGAGCCACAGTACCCATTCCCCATCCGCTCATTTCATTTAGCCAGCACTGACTGAGCTACCAGCTGGCCGCCAGAGGCTTGGTCTGTGCCACGGAAGATGGACAGAGAAGGCAGCCAATGAGAAATGAAATCCTTTCTGGCTTTCAATTTCTAAGGTGTTGCACAAATACCATTTACCACCATCACAATTTACATATCCGCTTAATATTTATCAGACCTGGTCTCCCAAATTTTATATACCAGTCACAGTCACAGTCCTCCCGTTCTTCATCGATTTCTCAAACAGGCCCAGTAACATTGCGAGACTTGTTACTGTGTTCGGCATATAGAATATGTCACGGGGAGCTTGCCAGGCTTTGCCTTACGGGCGAGATACTCTCCGTAGCTTGCCAAGCTCTCCGAGAGGGGCGGAGTAATCAAACTCGGGTCGGCCAAGTTGGCCCTTGTAAGGCAAATGCCCTACTGCTATGCTATCGCTCCAGCCCTTTATATACCAATTCCACAATTTTTAAAAATTGTGTTTAAGATAACATGGTTACAATTATACTTTTGGTGTATAAAGTTATTGTACCGCCAGTACCAAAATCTCTCCACCACTGCCCTTATATCGCTTCTAGTCTCGCTTTTTCCTCATTCCTCAACCCCTCTCCCTTCCATCTGGTGACCTCAACTTTGTAATCAAAGTCCAATTTGTTGGTAAACATTTACCAATTCCAAAGTGTTTACTTGTTTCTCGGGGTCCACACCTGACAGTGATCAGGACTTACTCCTGGCTCTACATTTAGGTATTACTACTGGTGGGGCTCACGGGACCACATGAGGTGCCAGGAATGGAACCCGTGTCAGCCACGTGCAAGGCAAACACCCTTACCCACTGTGCTACTGCTCTTGCCCCTACTGGATATTTTTATATGACTGCTTCGCTTTCTGAAATCAAATATATTTTTAAAAAAGTTTGGGGGGGTCACAGAGGTAGTACTTCTGCAAACTTCTGACTTGGAAAATCAATCCCCCATTTGACAAATTTATTTGAAATAGACCCAGTCCCACACTGAGCTCCAGATATTTTCCTTCCACATGTGTCTCCTGCTTCTCCATGTCAGCCTATAACAGAGGTTCCCAAATTTCTTTGTCCTGAGATTCCCTATTCAGAAAAATTATTACTCCAGGCAGGAGAGGTGGTCCAAGAGTTTTGAGGCTTGCCTTGTTCGTGGCTGATCCCAGCTGAATTCCTGCCACATGGTCCCCTGTGCACTACCAAAAGAAGCCCTCAAGGAGTGCTTGGCATGACCCAAAATCAAACATAACATTACTCAACAACCCCTAATTTCATCAGAGGCTAATACTGCCCTTCTGGATTCTTCCAGAAATCCTGGAGCAGCATCTTCCTCTTTGGGGAACACTGGTGTACTTCTCCCTTCTCCAAGCTGCCCAGGTGCAAGACTTAAAACCCCTCTTTACTTCTCATTCATAGTCCATCCACAACGCTCTTATTTATATTCCATAACCGAATCTCTAACTTCAGGCCACCCATCTTGCCCTGCTGGGGTTCCCTGATAATCCATAAGGCAGTCAGGCCTCTGGGCCTTGACACGTTCTAGACCCTCTGCCATAACGCTTTCCCACTGTTCTCCAGGCTTGTCCCCTCCTCTCTCCTAACTCCCACATTGCTTCAGAGGGTCATTCCTTGACCCTCCTGCCTGGTGCTCTGCCCACTTCCTCCCCAGTCTCTCACCTGGAGGTGGCCACCACCGACACTTTTGGTTGATGTGTATATATTCACTGCCATCCCCCATAGTGGCATATAAACTCCCTGAAGGTAGGGATTTTTGTCCCATTATCAGTGACAACCATGAATGACTGAATCCAATATTTTTCTGAATGCATGAAACTAACCATCTGAATTATATAGGACATCTTCCCTCTCGCCTGATGGAAATGTGACTAACTGCCCAAGCTAGCTCAGCAGGCCATGGTGGAACCAAGTCCTGCGGTTACTAAGTCCCTTACACCAAGCACAGGAGCAGTTTTACACTTTTTTTTTCCTTTTTGGGTCACACCCGGCAATGCACAGGGGTTACTCCTGGCGGTGCTCAGTGGACCATATGGGATGCTGGGAATCGAACCTGGGTCCGCCCCGTGCAAGGCAAACACCCTACCCGCTAAGCTATCACTCCAGCCTCAGGACACGACTTTTAAAGCAGGTAGCTAGGAAACTGCAGGTGCTGAGTTTTAATTTCATCCCAGATTCCCTGTCTTTGAGGGTGAACATGCCCCCCTCCCCAATTGTTCTAAAGATATATCTATTTACCCGATGCAAGCTTTTTAAATGGGTACAACCCACATGGGTGGTTCCTGACTAAGGAGAGTCTAGAGCATCTGAAGGTCAAGATACTTTAGCACAGTGGGCAAGATGCTGGCCTTGCACACGGCCAGCCGGTGCTCGACCTCCAGTGCCCCATAAACTTCCCGGAGCACCACCAAGAGTGATGCCTGAGCTCGGGCCAGGAGGAAGCCCCACCCCCCGGATAGTTTAGTTCTGGATTTTTTTTCTTTTTTTGCTTCAGTAACTGTTTTACCAGAAACTACCAGTAACTGGGTAGAGTTAATAGTTGGCTCGTTATCAGGGAACAAAGGTCTCGGTGCGGGCAATCAAGATTGTGAGAAGCTTTATGCTGCCTGTCACATAGCCTCCCAACTAAAAAAAAGAAAATACGGTTCAAGTGAACACGACCACTGTCGTTTACACCGATAACTCGTCATTTAAGGACGTGAAAAAAAAAAAAAAAAAGGAAGGTCAAGTTCACTTCTCGAAACCGGGAGGTGCAAGCCGTCGCGGGGACTGACTGGCGCAGGTGCAGGAGGAGGTGCGGGCAGCGCGCAGGGGCCCCGAAGCGGGGATGCCGGGACCCCGGAGCTGACGCTGCTGTGGCCCGCCCGGACTGGCCCGCGCCGCCCGCCCGCGCCGGGAACGTGCTCCGGCCGCTCCGGGCTCGCGTCGCCCCGCTCCCGTCCCCGCGAAGGGGAAGGGGACTCCCCAGGGGTCCCGCGTCCCCGCGGCCTGTCCTCCTCCCGTGTGCCCGCCGCCCGCCTCCCGGACGTACTTCCCGGAGCCCCTCACGGCCATCACCAGCAGCGAGCTCGGGGTCGTCAAGTCGCCCGGCTCGCTCCAGCCGCCGGCTTCCGGCACGCCGTCCCGCCTCCCGCTCGCCCCGCCCCTTCGCCCCGCCTCCCGTTCGCTGGCCCCGCCCCGCCTCCCGCTCGCCCCGCCCCGCCTCCCGCTCGCCCCGCCCCCACTCGCCCCGCCTCCCGCTCGCCCCGCCTCCCACTCGCCCCGCCCCACCTCTCCCATTGCCAGGCTTCCTGTCTCCTTATAGCTGGATATGAATATTTATTTTTTCTTTTTCTTTCTTTTTGGGTCACACCCAGCATTGCACAGGGGTTATTCCTGGCTTACGCACTCAGGAATTACTCCTGGCGGTGCTTGGGGGACCATATAGGATGCTGGGAATCTAACCCAGGATGGTCACGTGCAAGGCAAACGCCCTACACGGATGTGCTATCGCTCCAGCCCCTGGGTATGAATATTTATGAAGCGTGCTCATGCCATTGTGTTTTTTTATGTAACCAAGCGTTTTGCCTGGAGGTGGGCATTCCAGTTGATATCCAGCATGTACTGTGAGAAATATCCCGCCTGTCTAAAAGGCATAGATTTAGAGCCTCAAAGACAGGAGAAAAAGGAGGCTTTAATAGCAACTATTGATTTTTTTCAATTTGTTTTTATTTTTATTTTATTTTTAAAAAGCTGTTCAACAATAGTTGACTATGAAAGATAGCCCCATGACAATTGGGCCCTAGCAAAGCAAGTCCCAGCCCATATCCCGTCCTGCAGCTGCAGCAGGCTAGCAACACCAAGTACCTCCAACTCCTCCTTGCACCTGGAATTCGCCAGAGAAGGCCACAAGGCCTGAGAAGGCCTAATGAGGCATCTCTTTGTCCTGGAATCGGCCTAACAAGGCCCAACACCAAGTACTCCCATCTCCTCCTTGCACCTGGAATTCACCAGATAAGGCCACAAGGTTGGAGAAGGCCTAATAAAAAGGCCTAATTGACTGCCCGTTGGGAGGGCCTGGTGACAGGTACAGAAGAGAGTGGCTGGTGCTGATGGCTTGTTGCAAAATGACTGGCTGCCTGCGTGCAGCATCTAATGTGATAATTCAAATGTATTGGGTGACTTGTGCGTGGGCTTTTCTGAAATGCTCGGGAAGATGCCCTATAAAAAGGCCCCTTTGAAGAGGCTCGGGGCTCTCAGTCACTGACGGTTTGTGGTCATACTGTGAGCCCGAGCATGCTTGAATAAACCTCTTGCTTTTGCATGGACTTGGACTCTCAGAGTTTTCCTTGACAGGTGAGGCTGTCCTGAGCTCGGACCCTAACAGACTACAATTAATATTCAAACACCAATCCCAACATTGTGCACCTTCTCACCACCATAAGAGGAAAGTTTGTGAAGATTGTTATATTTCATCCTGAAGCCATTTAAGTAAGTCCTTGTATAAAAGATTGCAAGCATGTACAGTTATACCCAAACAAATGTGTGCTAATTTTTGGTACATCAGTGGGCTAGAGCATAAGAGGTCCTGCAGCCGTGAATTCGGCCTCATGCTCCAGGTTGTTCTATGTCACACTCTTTCATGAGCTTTATTTCATAATCTCTGGGTTTTGACCATTGATGAGATTATATGGCACCAGAGGCAGTTTGTTGTGTGACTACCAAGACACTGGAAAACTGGGGAGCTGGGGGGAGGAGGCCCAGACCCGTTCCAAGCAGGCTTGGAGATATCAGTCACGGGTCCAGAATACTGGATGTTTCTGCAAGTTCCCTCATAGTTGAGGCTCTTCCTAACCTGTGCAGAGAGGACTTGAGCATGGATATGGTTGGATTCAGGAGGTTTCTGACTGCCTGGACTCTGCAGGGGTGGGGAGGGAAACTCAGCCTGTCCCCCTCGAGTGGCCAGGGTGAAGACAGCCTGGAGCAGGATCAGGATGTTCTATGTTGCACTCTCCTGAGAGCTTTATTTCATAGTCTCTGGATCTTGGCCATTGATGAGATTATATGGTGCCTAGAGTAGTTTGTCAACTATTGATTATGGTCTTTCAAGATTGGGTGGTTGCCAAGTAGGCAAACTCAGCAAACATGGGCAGCGGTTCTAACGCAATGTTAGTTCCTGGTCCTTTCTCCCATTTATTAGATACTATCAGGCCCCTGTTCTAGGGATAACCATGTTTCATTACAGATGTAGCTACCAAATTTATAAAATTTGTAACTTACAAGTTATAGTTCCTCCTTCTTGGGTTCCAGGACTAAAGACTGCATTTTAAAACCAAGCTAAATTTTCTCTAACAATAATTTTTAACAGCAGGATTTTCAATCAGTATCTAGTGTCAGCACTTGAGGTCAAGTTTCTATTGCCCTAAATATGCTTCCCTATTCCTCTTACATGTACTGTGGCTGTTTGGTATCACTGAAGGGGAAGGGACATACCTTTAATATACCCATGTGCTAGAAAACAGCACCATAACTACATGTGAATTATTATAGTTGAAGCCCCCCTTCCCATTCCTGGGGGGAGATAGCCTGGCATGCTCCAAGCTTTGCCTTTGATTTCCTAGGTCTTCTGATTTTCTCCTCAACACAGTCCATTGAGAATTGCTAGGCTGAGGACAGGAAATAGCCCTACAACTAAGTCGAGTGAAGAAATAACACTTTCAACCTCCAGTGTTACCCAAATTTATTTTCCTATCTATCCTGGAAAACAAGAAGGCTAACCCAGGCTCTTTAATGAACATTTAGGTTACCACTGCAGTGACTTTGTTTTTTCCCAATATGGTGGCAAGACTTTAGCTTTCCTCTGTCAGGTACTGACAAAGAAGTCACAGCTGGCAGCTAAGGTCACTTGGCTAAAGTTACAGGTCAGTTATGGCTAGACCAGGGCAGAGGTAACTTCTACAGAGGCCTTTGTAGTCAGTGTGTGTAGAAGCCCTGCACCATATCTCATATCTCCACGCCAGCCTCCTGCTGAGACGAGATGTAAGAAAGACCAGGTCAAACAGTCATCAGACCAAAATATCTTTTTAAAAAACAATTTTTATTTCATTAAAGAACCGTGATTTACAAAGTTATTGAAACATCTAATGTTCTAGCATCAATTTCTCATCACCAGTGACCCCAAGATCCCTCCCACCCCCACAAGCTGCCACCTTACAGGCACATCAGAATGTTTGGTTGTTGTCATTTGTGTCTCATGTTTTTAGTGTTGTTGAATCTGTTTTGTGTCTGTAGCTACCCACCCCTCCACATTACTGATGTATCTCAGGCCATTGACCCCTGCTTACCCATTACTTCCTGTCTTCATCTTCTTTCTCTCTTCCCCCCACCCCCACCTCTCTTTCTTACCTTCTCTGTTCTCTTCCCTGTACTCTATAATCAAGGGCAATCTAGATATCCACTCTTTACCATATTTCATTCCTTATTCTTCCAGTTAATTTATATATCACAGATAAGTGAGATCATCCTATGATTTTCTTTCTTTTTCTGGCTTACTTCACTCACATGATATAATCCAGTTCCAGTGAGGTTGCAGCAAATTGAATGATTGCTTCATTCTTTATAGCTGCATAATATTCCATTGTGTATAGTGTTCCATTGTGTATATGTACCACATCTTCATAATACATTCATTTTTATTGGACGACTAAGTTGATTCCATATTATAGCTATTTTTTAAGTGCTGCAATGAATAATGGTGTGATGATGTCATCTTAGATGAATGCTTGTGTGTCCTGATGGTAGATTCCCAAAAGTGAAATAGCTGGGTCATATGGCAGCTCAATTTACTGAGAACTCTTCATACTTTCCACATTGGTTGAACATTCCTACCACCAGTGGATGAGAGTTCCTTTTTCACCTAACCAAAATAAGAAATTTATAATAAGAGATTGTAAAATCTTGATTGGCATTAACTTTTATATGTTAAATGGCTCCTGTGTAAGGTAAGGTATCTTTTCAAAATTCAAAATGCATTTATTTTCTCTTACTCAGTGAGGATGTTGGAAATTACCATAGGGCAGTTAAAAACTCATACTTTGTCTCCTTTTAACTATTATTTCAATGTAAGTTTTTCCTTCCTTGAGAATGGTCCACTGCAGAGTATATAAACCCCAATTTGCTCTCAGGGATGGGGTCCCCATCAGTGAAGCAGATTTCTGTTAGCATCTTTCTCTTCCACAGCCCTAAACTTTCACTCTGTAAAATACTTTTTTTTTATTCATGAATCAGTGGTATTTTATGTTATTTAAAACATGTCTTGACTGAATAGATGGCAGGATAAAGAAGCTGTGGTACATACACACATAGAATACTACTCTTCTGTAAAAAATGATAAATCATACAATTAGCTGCTACCTGGCAGGATCTGGAGAGTATCATGCTGAGTGAAATTAGGAGAGATGTTGGATTGGTTTGTCCTTCCTCCCTTGCCTCAGGGAGATTAGGTTATTGAGTTACCCTCATCACACAGCCCCAGTGGCACTCCCATTCCTCTTTATTAATCTTTAACTTATTCTTTGTTCTGCTTCCCCTCTCTGTTAATCACTATATCCCAAAATCAGACTCTGTGATTTGTAAAGTCAGATTCTTCTCAGGACTCTGTATTTTGTATATGCAACTGAAATATTTGCTTTTTTCTTTCCCTTATGTCCTTTTCACAGTTTACTCTAGAGCAGTGTCCTTTCTGTATCGACACAGGAAGATAGTGAATGCTGTGCTTCTGGGAGTTAATTGACTCAGAACAATATTTATTCCTGGGCATCTGTCATATTTACTCGACTTACGCCTCAGTTGTCCTTAGTTCCTAGCACCCCAAAAGGAGGGTTCCAGTGAGGGTCTTGGATGGACTCAGGGCAAGCCGTAAGCTACCCAAGCATTGAAAAGGGACAAGCCATAAGCTATCCTGGGATCTAAAAGGGACAGGCCAACCACCATAAAATATAGTAAGTTATGAGTATGGTCCTGGACAAACTTTGTCATCACCCAAAAAGAAGGATCTGAATAAGGACCCTGCTAAGGTTAGGAAGACTAACTTGGCCTGAGGACTGTAGTCTGGGATATAAGAGAGATGTCTCCAGGAGAGCCACCCCATCCTTTAAACTTAATAATCTTACAGTGTTCAGTTTCTCTTTATTTCAACTCAGAAATATTTAATTACTCGAATTATAGGACGTAAGTTGATCAAAAATAAACTTCTGTATAAAACAAAATGGGAATAGGAAGAACCATCCCTTTGTTCAACATAGCAATTTTCCAATAATACAAACCTTAATAGTGATAGCACAGTGGGTAAGGCGTTTGCCTTGCATGCGGCCGACATGGCTGACCCGGGTTCTATTCCTCCGCCCCTCTCGGAGAGCCGGGAAAACTACTGAGAGTATCTCGCCTGCATGGCAAAGCCTGGCAAGCTGCCCATAACGTATTCAGTATGCCAAAAATAGTAACAACATGTCTCACAATTTGTTGTGAGACATTCCTGGTGCCCACTTGAGCAAACAGATGAACAACAGGAGTACAGTGCTACAGTGCTACAGTGTTCATACAAAATGACTAGAAATATTAAGAAGTAAATTTAAGATGACCATTTAAATGGAAATAGACCAAGGAAAGGAGAAATATGCCCCTAGATGGTCTTCTTCCCTTGGGTGTATCTTCTTGCAAGATGAGATTTTGTCCTAGAAGAAGGTTCACCTGAGGGAAGGGCCTTACATATATTGAGTGTGCAATCACTACAAGTTGTATTGCTACCCCAAACTCTGGCGGCCTGGGTGAATAACGAAGGCTGTGAGATGGGGCATGAGGGAATGGGAATGAGGGCAGAGTGAGACTGGAATGAGGGACAGGGTGAAACTGGAATGGGGCATGGGGCGAGACTGAAATAGACACATAGGAAGAATGGAATGCATGGAGGAACATAGACTGTAATATATGGCAATTAATCACCAACCATTTTGGTGGCCTTTTTTCCTCCCTCATGTGTTGGTATGCAGAGGCTGATTGGGATGGGGAGGCGACTCTTGACCACCAAACGCAAGTGGTGAGTGCCCTCACTCACAGAGAGAGAGACACACACACAGAATGATCTCTCTCCTGATGGAATATAAAGACATGTAGTAGACATGATGGAATATAAAGACATGCAAATACCCAAAGGTCACAGAAATTGAGAACTGGTCTTAGTAGTAAGCTACCTTGGGGAGTGAAGAGGAGAGACACTGGGACAATGATCAGAGAAGTAGACATTCAGGTGAGGGGTTTGGTGCTAAACCGTGTCGTGCACGAAATGCTACTATTAACAGCATAGTAAACCACTGTGCCTAAAGTAAAATCGAAACAAAATTCTCTTGACTATCTACCATTCTCAAAAGTCTAAAATTGAGACCAGAAAGATAGCACAGCACTTCAGGTACTTTCCTTGCACATAGCCCATCTGGATTTGATCTTGGCACCACATATAGGCCCCAGACACTGCCCAGGAGTAATCCCTGAGCACAGGTGGGTGTGTGGCCCCAAACAAAGCAAAACAAAAACCCCTCCAAAAATTAAAATTGATGACCCTTAACAACCGAATAAAAAGCCGAATTGGGAGACAATCAGAGTGTTTATTTGGGCATTAAAAGGGCACCATATAAACTCATTAACGACCCTGATCCAGAGACTCACAAAAAATCTCGAAAAAGAGCAACAAGTGGCAGAGATGCATTTAACTCAAGCTGTATCATTCTATTTAAAATTTTGGAATTTCTGGAGTTACATCTCATACTCTATGCCACTGGTGTACCAACAGTAGCACACAAAGTAGAAGGCAACTGATCTTGATCTATCTATCTATATACATATATATATACATACATACATATGTACACATATATATGTGTTCACAAGGCTCAACATGTAACAACATGTCAGTAATTTCTTTTTTTCTTTTTTTTTTTTTGCTTTTTGGGTCACACCCAGAGATGCTCAGGGGTCACTCCTGGCTCATGCACTCAGGAATTGCTCCTCACGGTGTTCGGGGGACCATATTGGATGCTGGGAATCGAACCTATGTTGGCCATGTTGGCTGCATGCAAGGCAAATGCCTCACTCGCTGTGCTATCGCTCCAGCCCCGTCAGTAATTTCTTATACAAGGCTTAACAGCTCCAAGATGAGATACAACAATCTTCATACATTTTCCTCTAAAAAGCCCTCTTTGGATCATTTTTAGTGAATTACTCTTAACAAACAATAAAAATAAATTATTGAGGATCTGCCTTTGGGGCAGGCTTGGGTAGTAGTGGTAAAATTGAAAATAATGGTGATGATAAGGTGTAATGGTGGTGGAATTGGTTTGGTGTTAGAATATTGAATACAATAAATTATTGCAAACAACCTTATAAAAATTAAAAATAAGAAAAAAAGAGTTGTAGAGGGGCAGGAGTGATAATATAGCGGGTAGGGAATTTGCCTTGCATGTAACTGACCCAGCTTTGATCCCCACATCCTATATGGTCCCTATATGGTCCCCCAAGCACCGCCAGGAGTGATTCCTGAGTGCAAAGCCAAGAGTAAACCTGGAGCACCCCTGGGTGTGACCTCAAAACAAAAATAAATAAATGAAAGAGTTGTAAAGCTCATATTCAGAGAGAGTCTGCAGAAGGCACAAAAGTGAGTTTTTATAAGGGAAAGAGAAAGATGAGGTCATAAATGATATGCTGATCAGGTGAAAGCCTCAGCATGGTCAAGAGGTAAAAGTAGATTAAAGTTCACTTTTTATCAGTCCTTTCAAAGAGGATATTCTTGCTCTTGTTTCTTCTTGGAATGTTGGTGGCCAGAGGCCTTACCCAGTTTAGGGAAGACAGACTGTAGATTTGGTATATATGCAGTGACTTCTTGCAGCTCTGTCTTATTTCATCTACAGTCCCTACCCAGCCAACCTGGGTTTGAGTCACAGAATCCCATATGGTACCCCAAGCACTGCGAGGAGAAATTCCTGAGTGCAGAGACAGGAATAACCCCTGTGCATCTCCATGTGTGACCCCCAAAAAATGAAATCTAAATTAGCTAGAATGCTACTAGGATGAACTTTAGAATGCTACTAGGATGAAATTCAGAATAAGAAGAATCACCAAGGTGAGAGAAAACCATTAATTATCACAAAGCACTGATCACCAAAATGCAACATATATATACATATGTATATATATAACCACAAATATATTATCTCAACATGAGTAAAAATTTTTTTTTTTATGGAACACTTCACGAATTTGCGTGTCATCCTTGCGCAGGGGCCATGCTAATCTTCTCTGTATCGTTCCAATTTTAGTATATGTGCTGCCGAAGCGAGCAAATCATGAGTAAAATTTTATGGAAGAGAAAAATACTTTGATATCCAGAGCTGACACTTGAACCACCTTAGTAATCTCCAGAACCAGTGAACAAAACTAGTGGCCCAAACCATTGTTTCTCACCCTTTCAATGACTACAACTCCCTTTGGGCCTGGTTTCTTCTTGTGGCACCCTGTTCTATCAGTTGGTATTCTAACCTTGTCACAAGACTAGAGGCAAAAATCACCCATTTATTTGATTTTAACCTGTGTTCCCCTTGTAACATCCTGGTGGGCCCCTAGGAGATATTTGATCCCTTGTTGAGTAATGCTGGTCTACAAAGTTCTATCATCTACTCAATCTGCTTAACAATTGTGGAATATACATATACATATACATATACATATACATATACATATACATATACATATACATATACATATACTCGTTTACATGTATTACACTGCACTCACCAAGCAAGGGATGTAGGGGGGAATGAAGCGACAGACTAGAAGTTTCATATGAGGTGGGGACTGGGCAGTGGCTTTCAGGG
The DNA here is from genome assembly GCF_029834395.1 of Sorex fumeus. Classification (NCBI taxonomy): domain Eukaryota; kingdom Metazoa; phylum Chordata; class Mammalia; order Eulipotyphla; family Soricidae; genus Sorex; species Sorex fumeus. The sequence continues at coordinate 1,526,127 of NW_026606163.1, forward strand.
AACTGTTCTAACTATCCATTAAAAACATAGATGCTATTTACACTATTATAAGCATATCACCTGAATTATCATAATAATTTTTAATTGGCTAACGTTCCCCACATTTAATTTTCTCAAAACTATGTTCCAGCGGAGCCGCCGCGGGCCCTCGCGGCCGCCGTACTCAGGCACGCCCGCGCATGCGCCCTGAGCCTCATCTCCGCCGGGCTCGGGGGTCGCCCCGACTCTGCTGCAGGCTCCTGGGCGAGCCGCCCTCCGGGTTGTTCTGCTGGGGTCCGTCACCTCCTCCTAAGGATGCATCCCGACTTATCTCCACACTTGCACAACTGAAGAGTGCAACATCTTGATACACTTGCTTGAGGAATGTCACAAAAATCACGGCTCTCTGAAATGTTTGGTCATTGCAATGATCTTGATTGAGAGATGAGAAAAATGCTTGAAGAAAGAGTGCACGGAAAAGAGGATCAAGAGCAGGGAGCATGGTAATGCGATGCGAAAGAGACTGTTTAATTCCCCAGAGGATTCTGAAAAATAAATTGTATTTTTCACTGGATGCCTTGGCTGAGAGAAGACCTAAAGCCTCTTGGTTGACAGCTGAAAGAAGCCTCTCAATTGGTTCTCCGGAACCCTTTGCCGATCTGTAGACACAAGGCATGGAAAGATCCGGAAAAGCCTGGATTCTGACAATGTTTGCAGAGCCTTCAGTTCTCACCAGCAAACTTGACGTCCCACTTTCCCCCTTTCTCTCCACCAGGGAACACTGGAGTAACTTCTCTCCCTCAATAAAAGAACTGATTTTAATCATAAAACACACACACACACACACACACACACACACACACACACACAGCAGCATCCCTTTTACTTACCTCTTAAGAAATAATTTACAGTTTTAAATAAATGGACCCAAGAAAAGTTCGTTTGTTAATGATCATACAATGACTAAATAGCAGTTTATCTTAAACCCAATTTTGAACGATCAGAGAAACAGAACCTGGATAAGACTGTGTAGCTGACCCCAGTTTGTTCTCCAGCTTCACATATGGTCCCCCAGAATACTTCTTGGAGTGATCCTTGAGCACAGAGCCAGCAGTAAGCCCTAAGCACCACCGGGTGTAGTCCAACCCCCCTTTCCACTCCTGCCATCACCACCTAATTATGTATAAAACCCAAATCCATACACATACTAGCCTCGGTGCTCATAAACAAAGAGAGAGGGAAAAATATTAGACCCAAGGGCTCCTAGATAGAGAAGTCAATAAAGCACAAGTAAGTCAACTGGGGACAAACAGAAAGCCTGGAGTCAGAGCTGGACCCTCAGAAAGACGATGGGAAAGACAGCAGCCTGGGAGCAGGTGACACAGTACTTCCAGGTCACGGCGTGACAGAGAATTGCAGGCACCTCCTTCCTGACACATGTCCAGGACTTGATGTCCAGACACACCATTAAGCACTGACCCTGTTGACTCCCACGTAAGGAAGGTTTATTCCGTAGAAAACATACCAGACCCCCTACATACTCTGAAACCATATCTGTCAGTGTTTCAGCATCTTCTCTAAATATGGACCCTTTTGGTCTGGCTTACTTCCAGGACCCATATCTCCCCAAATAGAAAATAATGATGATAATAATAATAATAGTAGTAGTAATTTAAAATAAAATTCTAAAGACAAAAATCAGAATAAGATTCCCATATAGTACAGCTGTTTGACTTCAGGGTAGATGCCCAAAAGACTGAAAAGAGTCAAAAAGAGATATTACAACCAAACACACAGCATTATTCACAATAGCACAAGCATAGAAGAAGCAACACAAGTGTCTAGTGGTAGAAGAGGAAGTAGCAGAATGCTGTATAGACATAAAACAGATCACTACTGAGCTTCTCAGAAAATTCTGACACATGGTGAACACTAAAGACATGCTGCTAAGTGAACAAATCAGTGAGAAACAGAGAAACACACATTGAATGAGCTTAGACAGGAACTCTAATAAGTAGCTGGAATCTTAGAAACAGAACAGAGTTGTGGTTGCAGGTTCCTGGAGAGAAGAGGGAAAAGCATGTGCATTATTTACAGAGCAGTCTCTACCCTGCAGAAGGAAGGGGAGAGGAAGATGAAAGGCAGTTGGTTGCACGACATCATCACTGTAGTTAACATCGCTGAACACATAAGAACAAAGATGTCAATTTTTTTTTGGCTTTTTGGATCACATCTGTGATACTCAAGGGGTATTCCTGGCTTTACACTCAGGAATTACTCCTGGTGGTGCTCCAGGGGACCATATGGGATGCTGGAAATTCAACCTGGGTCGGTCGCATGCAAGGCAAATGCTGTACCCACTGTGCTATCACTCCAGCCCCTGAAGATGTCAATTTTATCTTTTATATATGTCACAATACAAACCTTTTTAAAGCTTGGGAAGTAGATCAGTGATCTAGTGAAAAGGAATTAAATTCTGCAGGGATCTCTTCTGGAGACAAAATAAATTGGCGGAGTGGAGGACTAATTGGCTTATTCTGTGTAGAAAAATATGTGAATCCAGGGATGAATAAAATTATTAAAGACAAAAGTAAAACGCATAAATATGTATTTATGGCACATATAATAGATAATACAGGATTGAATATCTCCAAATAGAAAAGAAAGAAAATTAGAAAAGATTGAACAGTAAGAAGACATTCCTGATGAATTCATTACTGTTATCATAAACTACCACCAGGAATGGTCCAAAAACAGTAAAAAATAGTAACCAGCTACTCAGAAGTCTGCTTTTGTGTCACCCCACTAAATGTGAATATTTGAGAAAACCATAATTTTCTCAAACGACAGCTGCCGTTCAGTTGTCTGGTGAAGGAGTCTGAATGTGGACCTGGCCGATTTCACCAGCAAGGTGAGTTCAGTCCTCTGAGATAAACATTTCTGTCTGAGGCAAGCTAAAAGAAATCTGTTCTATATTCACAAACAGACATGGGTGAATATATTTGTCTACGCAAACTGTTAAGTCAGAGGCTAGAATACATAGAAAGCATATGATTACAAGTTTAAATATAGCAACAATATTAGAATAATTTAAAAAGTAATTACTATATTGAGTTCTTGGGCCCCATATCTAGTTGAATTACTTACTTGTACTAGATTATTTTGTACATTATATTAGCTTCTGAGTACAGATTTTTTTCCTGAATGGTGGACATTTTGATTTTACATTGGTACCCTTTTCCTCAAATTATATCATTGAATATTATTTTCATGATACTATCTCACTGCTTTTTATAGTTGCTTATCAGATTAAAGATTGTTTCTTTGTAAACTGCTAAGTTTGTTTAGTGAATGGATATTACTATGTTGAATGGTCTTTCTGCATAGAAACTGTGAACATAAAACTGATTTGTCAAAATGAACTGTGCAGACAGAAACTTCACTTTGCTAGAAGATTCACTTTGTCTTGATTTATATAGAGATGGTTTGAAATGTAAATTCAAAGGAACGAGATGTAATTTTTCTTTTCCACTATTGTCTTTGTAATTTTTAAACTTAGGAACTCTATATTATTATATTGGTGTCGTAAATGAGTTAAAATGTGAATGGAAAAGATAAGAACAAAAGACAAAAACAAAAAAATAATAAATGACAGTATCCTGAACCTTATTCTCTATATTTACTATTTTACTTAAAATTAATTACTTAAGAAAATTATTAGCATAAAAACGTAATCCATATATTGAGGTTCTACAGTATTTTTAATTTTATTTTTATAAAGTTGTTCACAATAATTGATTACATATAATATTTGAACCCCGCACGGCAGAGTCTGGCAAGCTACCCGTGACGTACTCGATATGCCAAACACAGTAACAACAAGTCTCATGATGGAGATGTTACTGGGCCCGCTCGAGCAAAATTGATGAACAACAGGAGTACCGTGATATATATACCATGAATATAATATTTGAACATGAATTTCACCACCATTACACCTTCCCATAGCCATATTTCAAGTGTTTCCATCCCAAACCCCAAACCCTGCCCCCAAAGCAGAACCGAAGTAATTTGTTTTGTATTTCTTGTTATGAATAATCCACTAAAAATGATCCAAAAAAGTTTTCTTAGAGAAAAATGTGTGAAGATTGTTGTATTTCACCCAGGAGCCATTAAGCCCTTCTATTAGAGATTAGTAGCATGTTGTTAAAGGTTGAGACTTGTGTGCTGAGATATATAGCCTACAGTATTTTTGTGTAATCTTGATGCTTCCAAAGGAAAATAGTATTTGACTGTGATATTTAGATCTCCTATATTTCTCTTATTATTCTTAATTCTTTTTATACCTTTGTCAGCTTAATTTTTGTTTTGTTTCCTCTATATTTCTAATTTCCCTGTATTTTTCTTTTAAGAGATATCTATTTCCTTTTATAGGTCCCTAGCCTGGACTGACCAAACCCTACATGACATGGTCTGTTAGACTACAGAAAGAACTGGTCAGGCAACAGATCACCGGAGATCTTTCCGGACCTCTTACTGAGCCAATTCTACTGGGGCACTTCAGACAGAACAGACTTGCCCTCTCTGCCCGCTCCAGATAAAACCCCTGTGGCCACGAGTTTCCAGAAGCAAAACCCAGGTATGCGGATTCCAGGACTAAGACTCCAGGCCACATGGCAGTAGCTGAGACGGGCTGTCCCTCCAAGTCTCCCTGCCCTCTTGGGATCCTGGCTGTCATGCCCACAATCTGCCTCCAGGCGCCATCTCAGTGCATCAACAGTCTTGATTCAGAGACTCCCAAATGAATCTCAAAATGTATTAGCTCCCTACAGAGATGTCTCTGGACCCAACCATTTACAATTTTAGAATTCCAGAAGTGTGTGGTTGCTTTTGTGGTCATGTGACCTCTCGTGTTATTCATAGTAAGCAATAGATAGTAAAGTATCTGCAATAGATAATAAAGTATCTGCATCTGCCCCTGGCAAGGCAGGCTTGAATGGTAGTGGAAAAATTCAAGCAAACCATAATGCTGAAAAGTAGAGAGTGTGGGAGAAATTGCCATAGAGGCGCAGGGGGCGAGGGGGTTGGGATGGGCAGGGGGAATACTGGGGACAGTGGTGGTGGAAAATGTGCACTGGTGGAGAGATGGATATTCGATCATTGTATGACCGAAACACAAACGTGAAAGCTTTGTAACTGTAGCTCACAGTGATTCAAATAAAAAAAAAATGGTCAGAAACTTAAGAAACTGAGAGATAACATTTCTGCTCTCAAGTACATTTCAACCCCTAATAAGCTGTGTAATTTCATAGACTTTTTTTTTTAACTCAGCTTTATTTAAAGGAAGTCAGACAAGTGTGTCCAATTAATTCTCAGTAACATTAAAATTTATAACAGATTCCATGCATATTATTCTGGGTGCATATTTTGAAAGCAATAAATTCAAACAATAATCATAGCTTACCTATGTGACAAATTTAAATGTAAATGGTAAAACTAAAACAAGTAGGTAAAACAATTAGCTAAAACAAGAGGTAAGCTCGTGTAAGACCATGCTCCAGAGATTCATAAATAAATCTCAAGAGAACAACAAGACACAAAAGATATTTTTTCCAGACACTCACACATGATTGAGATGTCCATGGTACCCTGGAAGAGGGGTGGGTCCTGGGCTGACCCACTCAAACAGAATCCTGGCCCGCACTTGCTCCCACATTTCAAAATAGCCACCATGCTCCCTACGGGACTCCATTGTCTTGGGACTCAACCTCATAGAGAAATTAGTCTGCTGAAAAACTCAGGTATGTGGGTTTTGTGACTGAGATCTTCCAGGCTTTCTCAGAGTCAGGATGGGCTACTTCTGCCCCGCTTCCTGTACTTCCATAAGTCCCAGAAGTCACTTACACACCCTAAAGTCACCACCCAGTTAAAAATATAACTCCAGCTGCACCAGCCTATTAAAAATTCCGGACTTCCTGGAGTGAATAGCCGTGAATGCGAATGACATCTCAAACTCCACAACACAGATAAACCAGTAGGAGCCCACCAGATTGGATGGGATGTAACATAGAAGGCAATCAATCTCAATTAATAAAACATAAATATAAAAGACTTAAGCTGAAACAACATCTTAATAATCTCTCATACAAGGATTTAATGTCTCCATGGTGAGATACAACAATTTATACTAATTTTCTGCTAAAGAAATATTTGTTATCATTGTTAGCAAATTATTGATAAAAAGCAATATAAAATAAATCGTTGAGGGCCTGCTATGGGGACAGGCTTAAGGGGTGGTTGGGAAAATTGGAGACAGTGGTGGAGGAAAAGTATAATGGTGATGGTATTGTGTTGGAATGTTCAATGCCTGTAACGAACCAACATGAACAACTTTGTAAACTACAGTGTTTATATAAAGTGTAGGGGAAAATTTACATATGTAAGCTTTACATATTCCATGCGAACTCCAAAATAGATTAACACAGAATTACATGAAAGATTTTATTAATGACAGGTGAGAGATGATTACCATAGTGAGATCCATGTATAAAGTAAAATGTAATGTAATATACATTATATACATTACATTTTACTTTATACATGGCAAGCTAACGGCAAGCTACCGAGAGTATTCGATATGCCAGACACAGTAACAACAGAGTCTCCAGTGGAGACGTTACTGGGCCCGCTCGAGCAAATCGACGATCAACGGGAGGGCCTTTATATTTTAGATTCCAGTAGCTAGACAGTTGTGCTCACCAACTTCCCTGTAATCCCACCAACGGTTAAGATCCAGAGACTATAAAACCAAGCTCCCGGAAGAGAACAATGCAGAGTCTCCTGCCCCCGCACCTGGCTGTCATCACCAGGGCCCCTTGGAGGGGGGCGGGTTGAGTTTCCCTCCCACTCCGAGCAGAGCCCTGGCAACTGAAGACCTCCAGGACCCAGCCACAGCCATGCTGAGACCACTCTCCACACGCTCAGCTGAGCCTCATGCATGAAGGAACTGGCAGAGGAACCCAGGTGTATAGGACCCGGGGCTGAGATCTCCAAGCCTACTCAGATCAGAACTGGGCCTCCTCCACCCAGATGCCCCATCTTCCAGTAACTAGACAGTGGCACCCACCAAATGCTGTGTAATCCCACCAATGGCCAAGATCCAGAGACTATAAAACCAAGCTCCCAGAAGCGTGCAGCCACGGATGCTAGACCTTTAATTGTTTAGTTTTCGCTCTCAGAGAACCCAGTGAGCTACTGAAAGTATCCTTCCCGCATACATATCTGACTGGGAACACCTGTAAAGGTGATTAGAGGCTACCCCAAAAGCCTCCAGCCCTCTCAGAGAGCCCGGCAAGCTACTGAGAGTATCCTACCCCCACAGAAGAGACTGGCAAGCTACCCGTGGCATACTCCATATGATGAAAACAGTAGCAATGATGGTCCTCATTCCCCTGACCCTGAAAGAGCCCCCAATATGCCATCGGGCTACACTAGCATGTATCAGAGACGAATGGAGACATTACTGGCACCTGCTTGAGCAAATCAATAAACAACGGGAGGACAGTAATATAGTGATACAGTGATACTGTAGATTCCATAGTTGGAAACAGACACATGGAAATGAGAATAGGCATTTTATTACATTGTATTAAATGGTTTTGATTCTTGTATTTACATAGGTCAAATTCATACAGTAATCACAAATTAGCTCTTACTGTTTTATTTTCTGATCATTCTATTTGCCATCTCTTAAGTTTTTTTATTTGGAATAAGCAATATAATGTAAATTTGTTATGTGCCAAAGGGGAAAGATTGGGGGAGAAACTAGGGATATTTGTGGAGAAAGGTCACACTGGTGGTGATGAAACACTAAATATTTGAAACAACTGTATAATGAACAACTTTGTAGATCACCGTGCATTTAATAAAAATTTATTTTTAAAAAATGTTGGAGCTAGAGCAATAGTACAATGAGTAGGGTGCTTATCTTGCAGGCGGCCAACCCCAGTGTTGTCACAGGAAAACCTTGCACTGTTAATCATCTGGAAATCGCGGCCTTTGAACTGCCGACAGTCTCTTTTTAATCTCACAGATTCCTCTGTAGCTGCCCCTTTTCTGAGGGCTCCACCCTTCTCTGGATGGAGCCTTGGATTTCTCCATCTGGATAGTGTCTCAGTTTCTCTTCTTCAAAGAGCTCAGGGTTTGTATTTCAAAGAGGTCTTCCTGTCCATGGGTTCCTTCAGGGCTAGATGATCTCTTCATTTTAAAATGTATTATTCGCCCAAAGCACATTCCCAAATTCTCTTACCAGTCTGCCTACAACAAAAAGGAAAATAGTTTCTGCTTCCATGATCCTTTCTATGGCTACTTCTAACCTGAGGTTGGTGAAGAGAGAAGGAAAGATCAGTTTAATTCATGGCTCTCACTTGGCTTTTTTTTGCAAATGCACTCGAGTTAGGTTTTGGCTTTTTTTGATCAGCATGTCTTTATCAACACTGGGTGAAGCTCAAGTTGCAGTGTGTGTCACATCAGGTGACACGGGCACTTTCATACTCCACTTCACTTTTACCCCACATCACATTCTTATTCTGCACCTGAAAACAGTTGAGTGAAGGCTCTTCTGAGGCACAGTGCATTGCCTGTCCTCTATATCCACCTCCTCCAGCTCGCCTTCTACGCCAGGCGCAGCAGAAATGCCACGCCTGCCCTGGGGATGCCCCCCCACCAGCTTCCAGAAGAGGAACACCACGGTTTCCTCCTCAGTTCTCTTTGTCTCTTTATCAAGTTCTCAAGGTCCAAGAAATTCCCTGCCACCAGCAAGCAGAGTGACAAAGGAACAGGACTTGGTATAATGAACAACCTTGCAAATCATAGTGTGTGGGAAGCCAAGAGCCCTCTCATAGACCCTGGCCGTGGTTCCCATGCTAGGAACTGCTTGGGACAGACATTGTTGACAGTCTCCCAGGACTTCCTGATCTCAGTGGATGCCTGATCTATAGCCAGCAACATCAAGCTGACAGTTAGCTTAGCTGGCCTTATCTATAGTAACCTCCAGGATGCATCTACTCCCTAAGACCCTTTGATAAACAATTGTAAAGCTCAGGATACACCTACTGCCACAAGACCCTTTGATGTACAAATGTCTACCTTGAATGTTAGGTAAAGCTCTTGTTGCTGACCTTACCATATATGGTTATACTGCTTCTGCTCCTGACTGAGCTGCCCAGACCCTATATAAACAGCCTGTATCCCTCAATAAAGTGCTGTTCCTTTTTCTCTCTATTTCTAAACTATACTCTGTCTCTTGTGTCTTGTGTTCATTCGGTCGGTCCTTCCCTGCACCTACGGATCCTAGGGCCACCTCCGCGGGTCGGAGAGTAGTTTGCGGGCCCTTCGCGATAGTGTTTTTATTAAAATTGACTTTACAAAAATTGTGGAGCTAGAGAGACTGTAGAGTGGGCAGGGTGCTTATCTTGCAGGCAGCCAACCCGAGTTTGATCACCCAGCACGACATATGGTCCCCTGATCTCACCAAGAGTGATCCCTCATCACAAGTCTGGTGTGGTTCAAAAACAAACAAACAAAATTTAATGTGCTTGACATGTAAGACTGTGTACATTTAGGTTTACAGCACCCTGGCTTAATACATTGAAATATTATTAATGTGACTGCCAACATAGCTCTATTCCTCTACAAAAGTATCAATCATTTTTATGTTGAGAACTATTAACTCTTCACAACTTTGAGATTTATAAAACAATATTGTCTTTAATCACTAAACTATGCACTAGATCTCTAGAATAAACTTAGTTATGAGTTGCAAGTTTGTTCCCCTAAAAAAGTCTCCCCAATCTTCAACCCCTTAGAAACCACCATTGTAGGTTCCATTTCTATGAGGTTGGCTGTTTCTGATTCCATTTGTAAGTGGCATCAAACAGTATTTGTCTCTTTCTATCTGGCTTATTTTACCTCACATGAGACCCTAGATCTTCATCTATATTGTTCAAAAGTCATTCCTCTGTTATAGACACAGTTGTTTTCTTATCTTGTCTACTGTAAATAATGTGCAAACAATATGGGAGTGCTTAGGAGATGGGAGAGCACTAATGGTGGCATTTAAGGGGACAAACTTACAAGTTTAAAAGTCAACGGGAGTTTATACTTCAAGCCCTAGAGCACATGCCTGACTAAGTTGTCTCTTTGTTTATTTCCAATCTGGAGAAGCCCATTTTCTTTAGAACGTGTACTTCTCTCTATCTTTACCCTCACATCTTTCTAGATAAGTTTCAATAAAAACTATCATGCTTCACATTTAACCTCCTCCTGAAATTCTTTTCTGTGAGAGAAAAGTGATGGACCCAGAACTTCCATGCTGATAATGGAACTGACCTGACCTAGACCAGGCATTTCCATGAGCACTGGTGACCAAGGTGAGTCGAGCAGAGGTGGAAGCACTTTCATCTGGAGTTAACCTTTTATACTTCTCTCTCGCTCTCACAGTCTCTCCCCCATCCTCTTTCTTTTCTTTCCCTCTTCCTCCCTCCTCTCTCTCCCTCCCTATTCCTCTCTCACTCACACCCTTCTCTTTTCTCTATTCTTGAGTTAGCATCATCTCTCCTTTTGCTCTCTCTACTTTCTCTTTCTCACCACACCTGGAAGTGCTCAGGGTTTACTCCTGACTCTAAAGTTCATCTCATCCTCCTCGGTTGTTTCAGTCAGTTAACTGTGGGTAAGTGTATATTGAAGACAGGAGGAACGACCGTGAAATCTAGAAATAAAAATGATCCTTTCCCTGGGGACCAGGAGGTGACCATATGTATACATATGTGCATCTATAATATGAACATTGAAAGAAATGTCAGCTAGCCAGAGAAGATAATAAGACTCTTTCCTCGCAAGGGCTGATCCCAGTTTGATCCTCAGAACCACCAGGAGCAACCCCTTAGCTTACTTCCAGGAGTAACCCAGGAAGAGCTCCAAAACCAAAGAAACACAAAAGAAATGACAACTTGTGTTTGGCTTTGTTCAGTGCTAGTGAAGGGATCCCCCTACCTTTCTAAAGTACCTGGAAGGTGTGATGAGTAATATAACTGGAATCATTTTAAAACAGGGCTGTAGAAACCAAAGATCTAGTATAGGGTTTAGATGGTTGATCCCAGCTTGATCCCAGGCACCAAGTGGCCCCGAGACTCTAAAGGTGGAGCTCTGGAGGGCCCAAGTATAAGTGCAGGGGCCTAGGTCATCCCACACCACAGCCAGCAGCAAGCACCACATCCACGTTCTCTTACACTGGATGTCCTGCATGGTTGCTGGAGAATTTCCAAGAGGACCACGAAGGCCTCTTGAGTACCATTTGATAGAACACCCGATCCCCCATAAAAGAGGGCTACCGGAGAATGGAGATGACTCACAGGGCTGGTGCTCATACTTCTGTTTTGCATCCGTGAGAATCTGATTGATCATGGCACCATATGGATCCCTGGGAGTAGTTCCTGAGCCCTACTATGTGACCCCAAACTCAAAATAAATGAAATGAAATGAAATAAGACAGAGCTGCAAGAAGCCACTGAAGATATACCAACTCTACAGTCTGTCTTCCCTAAACTGGGTAAGGCCTCTGGCCACCAACATTCCAAGAAGAAACAATAACAAGAATATCCTGTTTGAGAGAGGCAAAAATGTATAGTCAAAGTGATATCTACACTTGTTTGTTCATTGCAGCACTCTTACAATAGCCAGAAACTGGAAGAAACCTGAATGCTCAGGAACAGATGACTGGTTAAAGAAACTTTGGTACATCTACACAATGGAGTACTATGTAGCTCTTAGAAAAGATGAAGTCATGAAATTTATATACAAGTGGTACAACATGGAAAGTATCATGCTAAGCGAAATGAGTCAGAAAGAGAGGGACATAGAAAGATTGCATTCATCTGGGGAATATAAAGAAACAAAATATGAGATTAATACCGAAGAATAGCTGAGATCAACACCAGGAGGATTACTCCATAGCTTAGAGGCCAGCCAGGCATTCTAGGGGAAAGGTCAGCTCAGGTAGAGAAGGGAGCACCAAATAAAGGGTGTTTGGAGGATCCTCCCAGGAGGGGAAATGCATGTTGAAAGTAGACTATGGACTGAACATGTTTGCCACTCAAAGCCTCTTTTGCAGACCACAACACCCAAAAGGAGGGAGAGACACAAGGAATTGACCTGCCACAGAGGCAGGGCGGGATGGGGGGATGGGGGTGGGAGGGATATTATCCATGGTGGTGGAAAATGGGCACTGGTGGAGGGATGGGTATTTGATCATTGTATAATCAAACCCAAGGACAAAAAATTGTAAATCTACAACTGTACCTCATGGTGTTTCACTAAAAATAATAAAAAAAGAAAAAAAGGAAAAAGAAAAATAAAAAAAAGAATATCCTGTTTGAAAGAACTGATAAAAAGTGAACTTTAATCTACTTTTACCTCCTGACCATGTTGATGCTTTCACCTGATCAGCATATCATTTATTACCTCATAAAATTTATTTCCCTTATAAAAACTCACTTTTGTGCCTTCTTCAGACTCTATCTGAATATGAACTCTACAACCCTTTCATTTATTTATTTTTGTTTTGAGGTCACACCCAGGGGTGCTCCAGGTTTACTCTTGGCTTTGCACTCAGGAATCACTCCTGGAGTGCTTGGGGGGCCATATAGGGACCATATAGGATGTGGGGATCGAAACTGGGTCAGTTACATGCAAGGAAAATTCCCTACCCGCTATATTATCACTCCTGCCCCTCTACAACTCTTTTTTTCATATTTTTAATTTTTATAAGGTTGTTTGCAATAATTTATTGTATTCAATATTCTAACACCAAACCAATTCCACCACCATTACACCTTATCATCACCATTATTTTCAATTTTACCACTACTACCCAAGCCTGCCCCAAAGGCAGATCCTCAATAATTTATTTTTATTGTTTGTTAAGAGTAATTCACTAAAAATGATCCAAAGAGGGTTTTTTAGAGGAAAATGTATGAAGATTGTTGTATCTCATCTTGGTGCTGTTAAGCCTTGTATAAGAAATTACTGACATGTTGTTACATGTTGAGCCTTGTGAACACATATATATGTGTACATATATATGTGTATGTATATATATATGTATATAGATAGATAGATCAAGATCAGTTGCCTTCTACTCTACAGCCCATCACGTATGTTGTGCTACTGTTGGTACACCAGAGGCATAGAGTATGAGATGTAACTCCAGAAATTCCAAAATTTTAAATAAAATGATACAGCTTGAGTTAAATGCATCTCTGCCACTTGTTGCGCTTTTTCGAGATTTTTTTGTGAGTCTCTGGATCATGGCCGTTAATGAGTTTATATGGTGCCCTTTTAATGCCCAAATAAACACTCTGATTGTCTCCCAATTCGACTTTTTATTCGGTTGTTAAGGGTCATCAATTTAATTTTTGGAGGGGTTTTTGTTTTGCTTTGTTTGGGGCCACACACCCACCTGTGCTCAGGGATTACTCCTGGGCAGTGTCTGGGGCCTATATGTGGTGCCAAGATCAAATCCAGATGGGCTATGCGAAAGGAAAGTACCTGAAGTGCCATGCTATCTTTCTGGTATCAATTTTAGACTTTTGAGAATGATAGATAGTCAGGGAATTTTGTTTTGATTTTATTTTAGGCACAGTGGTTTACTATGCTGTTAATAAATAGTAGCATTTCGCGCACGACACGGTTTAGCACCAAACCCCTCACCTGAATGTCTACTTCCCTGATCATTGTTCCAGTGTCTCTCCTCTTCACTCACCAAGGTAGTTTACGACTAAGACCAGTTCTCAATTTCTGTGACCTTTGGGTATTTGTTAATCCCCTGCTACATGTCTTTATATTCCATCAGGAGAGAGTTCATTCTGTGTGTGTCTCTCTCTCTGTGAGTGAGGGCACTCACCACGTGCATTTGGTGGTCAAAAGTCACTACCCCATCCCAATCAGCCTCTGCATACCAAGACATGAGGGAAGAAAGAAGGCCGCCAAAATGGTTGGTGATTAATCGCCATTTATTACAGTCTATGTTCCTCCATGCATTCCATTCTCCCTATGTGTCTATTCCAGTCTCTCCGCATGCCCCATTCCAGTTTCACCCTGTCCCTCATTCCAGTCTCACTCTGCCCTCATTCCCATTCCCTCGTGCCCCATCTCACAGCCTTCGTTATTCACCCAGGCCCCCAGAGTTGGGGGTAGCAATACACCTTGTAGTGATTGCACACTCAATATATGTAAGGCCCTTCCCTCAGGTGAACCTTCTTCTAGGACAAAATCTCATCTTGCAAGAAGATACACCCAAGGGAAGAAGACCATCTAGGGGCATATTTCTCCTTTCCTTGGTCTATTTCCATTTAAATGGTCATCTTAAATTTACTTCTTAATATTTCTAGTCATTTTGTATGAACACCGTAGCACTGTAGCACTGTACTCCTGTTGTTCATCTGTTTGCTCAAGTGGGCACCAGGAATGTCTCACAACAAATTGTGAGACATGTTGTTACTATTTTTGGCATACTGAATACGTTATGGGTAGCTTGCCAGGCTTTGCCATGCAGGCGAGATACTCTCAGTAGTTTTCCCGGCTCTCCGAGAGGGGCGGAGGAATAGAACCCGGGTCAGCCATGTCGGCCGCATGCAAGGCAAACGCCTTACCCACTGTGCTATCACTATTAAGGTTTGTATTATTGGAAAATTGCTATGTTGAACAAAGGGATGGTTCTTCCTATTCCCATTTTGTTTTATACAGAAGTTTATTTTTGATCAACTTACGTCCTATAATTCGAGTAATTAAATATTTCTGAGTTGAAATAAAGAGAAACTGAACACTGTAAGATTATTAAGTTTAAAGGATGGGGTGGCTCTCCTGGAGACATCTCTCTTATATCCCAGACTACAGTCCTCAGGCCAAGTTAGTCTTCCTAACCTTAGCAGGGTCCTTATTCAGATCCTTCTTTTTGGGTCATGACAAAATTTGTCCATGACCATACTCTTAACTTACTATATTTTATGGTGGTTGGCCTGTCCCTTTTAGATCCCAGGATAGCTTATGGCTTGTCCCTTTTCAATGCTTGGGTAGCTTGCGGCTTGCCCTGAGTCCATTCAAGACCCTCACTGGAACCCTCCTTTTGAGGTGCTAAGAACTAAGGACAGCTGAGGCTTAAGTCGAGTAAATATGACAGATGCCCAGGAATAAATATTGTTCTGAGTCAATTAACTCCCAGAAGCACAGCATTAACTATCTTCCTGTGTCTATACATAAGGACACTGCTCTAGAGTAAACTATGAAAAGGACATAAGGGAAAGAAAAAAAGCAAATATTTCACTTGCATATACAAAATCCAGAGTCCTGAGAAGAATCTCACTTTACAAATCACAGGGTTTGATTTTGGGATATAGTGATTAACAGAGAGGGAAGCAGAACACAAAGAATAAGTTAAAGATAAACAAAGAGGAATGTTAGTGCCTCTGGGGCTGTGTGATGAGGGTAACTCAATAACCTAACCTAACCTCCCTGAGGCAAGGGAGGAAGGACAAACCAATCCAACATCTCTCCTAATTTCACTCAGCATGATACTCTCCAGATCCTGCCAGGTAGCAGCTAATTGTATGATTTATCATTTTTTACAGAAGGGTAGTATTCTATGTGTGTAGAACAGAGAAGGAAAGAAATAGCGGTGGGGGTCTGGGGGAAAGAGATAAAGAAGATGAAGACAGAAAGTAATGGGCAAGCAGGGGTCAAGGGCCTGAGATACATCAGTAATGTGGAGGGGTGGGTAGGTACAGACGCAAAACAGAGTCAACAACACTAAAAACATGAGACACAAATGACAACAACCAAACATTCTGATGTGCCTGTAAGCTGGCAGCTTGTGGGGGTGGGAGGGAACTTGGGGTCACTGGTGATGGGAAATTGATGCTAGAACATTAGATGTTTCAATAACTTTGTAAATCACGGTTCTTTAATGAAATAAAAATTGTTTTTTAAAAAGATATTTTGGTCTGATGACTGTGTGACCTGGTCTTTCTTACATCTCGTCTCAGCAGGAGGCTGGCGTGGAGATATGAGATATGGTGCAGGGCTTCTACACACACTGACTACAAAGGCCTCTGTAGAAGTTACCTCTGCCCTGGTCTAGCCATAACTGACCTGTAACTTTACAAGTGACCTTAGCTGCCAGCCGTGACTTCTTTGTCAGTACCTGACAGAGGAAAGCTAAAGTCTTGCCACCATATGGGAAAAAACAAAGTCACTGCAGTGGTAACCTAAATGTTCATTAAAGACCCTGGGTTAGCCTTCTTGTTTTCCAGGATAGATAGGAAAATAAATTTGGGTAACACTGGAGGTTGAAAGTGTTATTTCTTCACTCTACTTAGTTGTAGGGCTATTTCCCATCCTCAGCCTAGCAATTCTTAATGGACTGTGTTGAGGAGAAAATCAGAAGACCTAGGAAATCAAAGGCAAAGCTTGGAGCATGCCAGGCTATCTCCCCTCAGGGATGAGAAGGGGGGCTTCAACTATATTAATTCACAGCCCGGCAAGCTACTGAGAGTATCTCACCCGCACGGCAAAGCCTGGCATGCTCCCCATGATGTATTCGATATGCCAAACACAGTAACAAGTCTCACAATATAGAGGTTACTGGGCCCTCTCGAGAAAATCGATGAACAACGGGAGGACCATGACCGTGACCGTGACTTACGGTTCTGTTTTCTAGCAAATGGGTATTATTAAAGGTATGTCCCTTCCCCTTCAGGGATACCAAACAGTCACAGTACATGTAAGAGGAATAGGGAAGCATATTTAGGGCAATAGAAACTAGACCTCTGGTGCTGACACTAGATACTGATTGAAAATCCTGCCATTAAAGATTATTGTTAGAAGAAATTTAGTTTGGTTTTAAAATGCAGTCTTTAGCCCTGAAGCTTAAGAAGGAGGAACTATAACTTGTAAATTACAAATTTTATAAATTTGGTAGCTACATATGTAGTGAAACATGGTTGGGCCTAGAACATTGGCCTGATAGTATCTAATAAATGAGAGAAAGGACGAGGAACTAGCATTTGGTCAGAAACCCTGCCCATGTGTGCTGAGTTTGCCGACTTGGCAACCACCCAATCTTGAAATACCATAATCAATGGTTGACAAACTACTCTAGGCACCATATAATCTCATCAATGGCCAAGATCCACAGACTCTTAAATAAAGCTCTCAGAAGAGAGCAACATAGAACGTCCTGATCCTGCTCCAGGCTGTCTTCACCCTGGCCACTCGGAGGGGGACAGGCTGAGTTTCCCTCCCCACCCCTGCAGAGTCCAGGCAGTCAGAAACCTCCTGAATCCAACCATATCCATGCTCAAGGCCTCTCTGCACAGGTTCGGATGAGCCTCACCTATGAGGGAACCTGCAGAAAAATCCAGGTATTCGGGACCCGTGACTGATATCTCCAAGCCTGCTCGGAACGGGTCTGGGCCTCCTCCCCTCAACTCCCCAGTTTTCCAGTGTCTTGGTAGTCACACAACAAACTGCCTCTGGTGCCATATAATCTCATCCAAGGTCAAAACCCAGAGACTATAAAATAAAGCTCATGGAAGAGTGTGACATAGAACAACCTGGAGCATGAGGCCGAATTCATGGCTGCACGACCTCTTATGCTCTAGCCCACTGATGTACCAAAAAGTAGCACACATTTGTTTGGGTATAACTGCTTGCAGTCTCTTACACAAGGACTTACTTAAATGACTTCAGGATGAAATATAGCAATCTTCACAAACTTTCCTCTTATGGTGGTGGGAAGGTGCACGATGTTGGGATTGGTGTTTGAATATTAACTGTAGTCAACTACAACTTTTTAAAAATAAAATAAAACTAAAAACAAATTGAAAAAAATCAATAGTTGCTATTAAAGCCTCCTTTCCCCCCTCTCTTTGAGGCTCTAAATCTATGCATTTTAGACAGGTGGGTTATTTCTCACAGTACATGCTGGATATCAACTGGGATGCCCACCTCGAGGCAAAACACTTGGTTACATTAAAAAAACACTATATCATGAGCACACTTCATAAATATTCATATCCAGGGGCTGGAGCCATAGCACAGCGGGTAGGGCGTTTGCCTTGCAAGTGGCCAACCTGGGTTCAATTCCTAGCATCCCATATGGTCCCCCAAGCACCGCCAGGAGTGATTCCTGAGTGCATGAGCCAGGAATAAACCCAGTGCAATGCTGGGTGTGACCCAAAAAGAAAAAACAAAAAGAAAAAAATAAATATTCATATTCAGCTATAAGGGGACAGGAAGCCTGAAGATGGGAGAGGCAAGATGGGGCGAGTGGGAGGCGGGGCGAGTGGGAGGCGGGGCGAGCGGGAGGCGGGGCGGGGCAAGCGGAAGGCGGGGCGGGGCCAGCGAGCAGGAGGCGGGGCAGAGGGGCGGGGCGAGCGGGAGGTGGGGCGAGCGGGCCGGAAGCCAGTGGCTGGAGCTAGCAGGGCGACTTGATGACCCCGAGCGCTCTGCTGGTGATGGGCGTGAGCGGCTCATGGAAGTAAGTCCGGGAGGCGGGCGGAGGGCACATGGGAGGAGGACAGGCCCGCGGGGAGGCAGGAGCCCTGGGGAGTCCCCTTCCCCTTCGCGGGGACGGGAGCGAGAGCCCAGTCCACTGTGCTAAAGATACTTGCTAAAGATACTTGCTAAAGTATCCCCGTCCACTGTGCTAAAGTATCTTGACCTTCAGATGCTCTAGACTCTCCTTAGTCAGGAACCACCCATGTGGGTTGTACCCATTTAAAAAGCTTGCTTCGGGTAAATAGATATATCTTTAGAAGAATTGGGGAGGGGGGCATGTTTACCCTCAAAGACAGGGAATCTGGGATGACATTAAAAGTCAGCACCTGCAGTTTCCTAGCTACCTGCTTTAAAAGTGGTGGCCTGAGGCTGGAGTGATAGCTCAGCGGGTAAAGTGTTTGCCTTGCACGCGGCGGACCCAGGTTCGATTCCCAGCATCCCATATGGTCCACTGAGCACCGCCAGGAGTAATTCCTGAGTGCATGAGCCAGGAGTAACCCCTGTGCATTGCCGGGTGTGACCCAAAAAGGAAAAAAAAAGTGTAAAACTGCTCCTGTGCTTGGTGTAAGGGACTTAGTAACCGCAGGACTTGGTTCCACCATGGCCTGCTGAGCTAGCTTGGGCAGTTAGTCACATTTCCATCAGGCGAGAGGGAAGATATCCTATACAATTCAGATGGTTAGTTTCATGCATTCAGAAAAATATTGGACTCAGTCATTCATGGTTGTCACTGATAATGGGACAAAAATCCCTACCTTCAGGGAGTTTATATGCCACTATGGGGGATGGCAGTGAATACATACACATCAACCAAAAGTGTCGGTGGTGGCCACCTCCAGATGAGAGACTGGGGAGGAAGTGGGCAGAGCACCAGGCAGGAGGGTCAAGGAATGACCCTCTGAAGCAATGTGGGAGTTAGGAGAGAGGAGGGGACAAGCCTGGAGAACAGTGGGAAAGCATTATGGCAGAGGGATTAGAACATGTCAAGGCCCAAAGGCCTGACTGCCTTATGGATTATCAGGGAACCCCAGAAAGGCAAGACGGGTGGTCTGAAGTTAGAGATTCGGTTATGGAATATAAATAAGAGTGTTGTGAATGGACTACGAATGAGAAGTAAAGAGGGGCTTTAAGATTTGCACCTGGGCAGCTTGGAGAAGGGAGAAGTAGACCAGTGTTTCCCAAAGAAGAAGATACCGCTCCAGGATTTCTGGAAGAATCCAGAAGGGCAGTATTAGCCTCTGATGAAATTAGGGGTTGTTGAGTAATATTATGTTTGGTTTGGGGTCATACCAAGCACTCCTTGAGGGCCTCTTTTGGTAGTGCACAGTGGACCATGTGGCAGGAATTCAGCTGGGATGAGCCACGAACAAGGCAAGCCTCAAAACTCGTGGACTACCTCTCCAGCCTGGAGTAATAATTTTTCTGAATAGGGAATCTCAGGACAAATTGGGGAACCTCTGTTATAGGCTGACATGGAGAAGCAGGAGACACATGTGGAAGGAAAATATCTGGAGCTCAGTGTGGGACTGAGTCTATTTCAAATAAATTTGTCAAATGGGGGGTTGATTTTCCAAGTCAGAAGTTTGCAAATGTACTACCTCTGTGACCCCCAAACTTTTTTAAAAAATATATTTGATTTCAGAAAGTGAAGCAGTCATATAAAAATATCAAGTAGGGGCTAGAGCAGTAGCACAGTGTGTAAGGGTGTTTGTCTTGCACGTGTCTGACACGGGTTCCATTCCTGGCACCTCATGTGGTCCCCTGAGCCCCAGAAGAAAGAATACCTGAATGTAGAGCCAGGAGTAAGTCCTGATCACTGTCAGTTGTGGACCCCGAGAAACAAGTAAACACTTTGGAATTGGTAAATGTTTACCAACAAATTGGACTTTTATTACAAAGTTGAGGTCACCAGATGGAAGGGGGAGGGGTTGAGGAATGAAGGAAAAGAGAGACTAGAAGCGACATAAGGGCAGTGGTGGAGAGATTTTGGTACTGGCGGTACAATAACTTTATACACCAAAAGTATAATTGTAACCATGTTATCTTAAACACAGTTTGTAAAAATTGTGAAGTTGGTATATAAAGGGCTGGAGCAATTGCATAGCGGTAGGGTGTTTGCCTTACAAGGGCCAACATGGCCGACCCGAGTTCGATTCCTCCACTCCTCTTGGAGAGCCCGGAAAACTACTGGGAGTATCTCGCCCGCACGGCAAAGCCTGGCAAGCTCCCCGTGACATATTCTATATGCCAAACACAGTAACAAATCTCACAATATTACTGGGCCCGCTCGAGCAAATCGATGAACAACGGGAGGACTGTGACTGTGACTGTGACTGTGACTGGTATATAAAATTTGGGAGACCAGGTCTGATAAATAGTAAGCGGATATGTAAATTGTGATGGTGGTAAATGGTATTTGTGCAACACCTTAGAAATTGAAAGCCAGAAAGGATTTCATTTCTCATTGGCTGCCTTCTCTGTCCATCTTCCGTGGCACAGACCAAGCCTCTGGCGGCCAGCTGGTAGCTCAGTCAGTGCTGGCTAAATGAAATGAGCGGATGGGGAATGGGTACTGTGGCTCAGTTCTCTTATTTTGCTGGTGAGAAAATAATTTCACCTTACACTGGAGCCTAGTACTGTAATGACAGTACAGAGAACCTGCCAGATGTCAGATTCAGAGCCCCGAGGCCTTCCCACCACCTGTGCTGCCTTTTAGGGGGAACATTGGAGCAGAGAGCCCTGGACATCCAGTCCGAAGGGCTGGCCTGTCTCTTGTGTCCATTAAGAGTGCGTCTCATCTATTTATTTCTTCATTGTTCTTTTGGGAGCCCCCCCCCCCCCCAACTGTGCCTAGAGCTTACTCCTGGCTCTGTGCTTAGGGATCACTCCTGGCAGGAACCAGATGGGTTGCTGGGGGTTGAACCTGCAGGGCTTTACTGTTGTCCTGTCTCTCTGCTCAAGCATGTCGCCCTGAGCCCTGAGGCAGTGCTGTGCTTTGCACCTTGTAGGAGTTAGAGCAGGTTAATCCCCTTCACATCCCTCCTAGCATCCTCAGGAGAGTTTTGAGCACTTCAGGAATTCAGTTTTTTTTTTTTCCCTTAGAAAATAAACACCTAGGGGCTGGAGGTGGGACAGTAGTCAGGGTGCATGCCCAGCACTCTGTACTGCAGTGCCTCGTGGTCTCCTGTGCACCATCTGGTGCAGCCCTGGAGGTTTCTGAGCACCTCTGTGGCCTGGGTGAGGCCAAGCACGGCAGGGCTGAGCAGTACCACAGTCTCTGGCTTTTGCACAAGATCCCTGGCCATGTGGGCCAAGAACCACCAGAAGGGCTCTCAGGTCTTCTGAGCACCACTTGGGAGGCATCTATTAAGCAGGGGCCAAAACACTTAAGGAGTTTAATGAGATTTGATGGTATGTTTCGGGGGAGAGGTTAGCGGCACGTGGGTAATGATGTCTTTCTTTAAACTCCTGGAGAAAACGAAAACCATAATCTAGATTCCATGGTCAAGAGCATCACTTTTGGGGTAGGAGCAATAATGCAGTGGGCTGAAGTACATGCCTTGCATGCCGGAAGCCCAGGATCAGGCTCCTGAACCCCATGGTTTCCCAAGCATCTACTGGGAGCGGCCCCTGAGCACAGAGCCAGGAGTAACCTTAGAGCACCTCCGGGGATCACCAAAACCCAAAACCAACAAGGCATCACAACCACTTGCAGATTGTCATCAGTATACTTTGATCTGAGTTCTGGGGGGCACCCTCGGATGGGCTGGTTGGGAGGGCGTGGTCATTTGAACATCTGCATCCTCTCCACAGATCGAGCGTGGGCGCCCTGCTGGCATCCGAGGTAACCCGCCTTTCTGTCCCTCAGTCGCACACCCTACTGGTCTCCTACTGTTCTCTCCCTTCCCTGACCCGAAGGCAGGATGATCTGTAAGCACGAACAAGTACAGAGTGCCACTCACTGCTGCGGTTTGGTTTCCCATCGGGTGATTACAGATAATGATGGGTGAGCCCCACAGAACACTGCTGAGCTTCAAACCCCTTTTCTTTCCTGAGGGAGGGGGGTGGGGGGGGCCGGGGATGCTCCCCTGCAACTGGGGGAAAGCACGGAGCTGCTGTGTGGGCCCTCGTGGTGGCAGTCGCCTGAGACGCCCTGCCCGCTACATACTCCTTTCGTTTTGTTTCCAAGCTAGGGTGGAAATTCTATGATGCAGATGACTATCACCCGGAGGGAAATCGAGTGAAGATGAGCAGCGGGATCCCCCTGGATGACCAGGTAATGGCTGCTGTCTGTTTCCAGCCCATGCCTTGCCCTCACAGACACCCCTGCAGCATCCCTTGGACAGAGTTCCTGGGTCCCCGAGGTGATTCGGAGGAAGGTGCTCCCAAAGCCAGCTCAGTTCCCAAGAGCTCCTCTACATTCATTGGCAGTGGCCCTCGCCTTTTCTCCAAAACCATGACCCCCGCGTGGGCAGAGGCAGAAGCTCCTGTGCCTTATGTGTGAGCGAGTTTGCCTCCTCTTCTTGGTCCCTTCCTCCTGCCACCGCCACACTGTGGCACCCACCGCAAAGCCAGGAAGAGATTTGAGGGGCTGGAGAGGCAGCACAGTGGAGAAGGCACTTGCCTTGCATACAGCCAGCCCAGGTTTGATCGCCAGCTCCCTATATGGTCCCTTGAGCGTGTGAGCCCTGATGAATGAGCCAGAGACAGCTAGGTGTAGCCCAAAAGCAGAAACAAGCACAACAAAACAAGAAAGATCTTTGAAATTCAAGTATGGAACCCCATATAGTTCTGCAAGTCCCACCAGGAATGATTCTTGTGTGCAAGAGCCAGGAGAAAGCTCAGAGCACAGCCAACTGTGCAGCCCCCCTCAAAAAAATAGCCCCACCTGGAGCGATAAGGCACCTGCCTTATATGCAGCTGGTCTGGATTCAATCTCCAGCATCCCTTCTGGTCTCCTGAGCACCGCCAGGAGTGATTCCTGATTGCAAACCAGGAGCAACCTCTGAGCATCACCAGGTGTGGCCCAAAACCAAACAAAACTGGCCCTATGGAATTCAAGTGTGGCTGTAAGGGGAGTGAGAGGGACAGTGGATATGGTGGATACGCAGAGCACAGAGTGTCCAGGGACAGCAGTGGCCATGGGGTCGTTTGGTCTTGACCCCGAAACCAGTGGGAAGTTTCAAGAGCCAGACCCTCTGTGCTCTCTCTCCACCTACCCTCACCCTCAGTCAGGTTTATTGTTCTTATCAGTGGCCAGATGTCTCCTTCCCTTTCCCACAGAGTTAACCCTGTTCATCCTTCACATGTTAGCGCCCCTGCCACTTCCTCAGGAAGCCCTCCTTGACTGATTTAGGAGAAAGCTCCTGTTATAGATTCTTAGAGCACCATCACTTATTTCCCTTGTGCCGAGTGTAACATGACATTAAATAGGATGATAATTGGAATAGTACTTAGATACTGCTACTTAAAAAATAATTGGAGGGTGGAAGGTTTGGGCACACCTGGTGGTACTCGGGGTTCACCTCTGGCTCTGTACTCGAGGGTCACTCCTGGAAATCTTGGAAGCCATAGGCCTTCCTGTGGGTTGGATTGGGGTCAGCTGTGCACAGGCAAGTGCCTCTGTCCCAGTACTCTCTCTCCAACCCTGCAAGATTTTACCTCTGAAGAGCAGGATCCTGGCCGTGTATGTAGCCACTGTACACCCATAGAACCTGACAGTGTCGGGAAGTACTGGTGACTCCCTGTGCTGTGTGTGGGTGAGAGGGACGAGTGACCAAGGCCTCATTCCTGCCTGCTGCCGAGGCACGTCCTGGATGCTCCCTCAAGCCAAGGCACCGGCAGGAGTCTTTGAAGTGTGGTTCCTCAGTCGGGAGCCAGTCCCACAGAGCAGCTTAGTGTGGACCTCATTCAGGTGCACATGCTGAGTGTCCAGAGCTGTGAATGGAACTGACCGGGCAGAGGTCAGCACTGGTGTCCCCACTTTGAGAGGCCGGCCTTTGCCCCTATGGCCCATTGACCTGCCTCGGACGGCCTGTCACTAAACCATTAATAGTTCTGATTCTAGAGCAGTTTGGGTACACTGCGCTGTCTCTCTGCTCTCTCTTCTCACCTCTCTCTCTCTCTCTCTCTCTCTCTCTCTCTCTCTCTCTCCCTCCCCTTTTCTCTTTCTCTCTTGTCTGTCCTCTTTCTCCCTCTCTATCTCTTTCTCTCACCCCCTCTCCCTTCTCTTCTCTCTCTCCCCTGTCTTCTCTCTCCTCTTTCTCCCTCCTCTTCTCTCTCCTCCTCCTCTCTCCCCCTCCCCTCTTCTCCCTTTCTCTCTTCTCTCTCTCCCCCCTCTTCTCTCTCTCTCCTCTCTCTTTCTCACTTTTTCCCTCTCTTTCTCCCCCTGATTTTTGTCCCACACCTAGAGATACTCAGTTACCACAGGCTCTGTACTCTGGAGTTGCTGGTGTTATTGCTCAGGGAACCGTGAAGCTTTGGCCTGCATGCAGAGCATGCACTCAATCCACCGAGCTCACTCCAACCCCTGGCACACTTGTCTTTGTTTTAGAGAAGACAGGAGACATAGTGCAGCAGGTATGGTGCCTGTCTTGCCTGTGGCCTACCTGGGTTTGATCCCTGACACTCCATATGGTCCCCTGCGCAAACCAGGAGTGATCCCTGGGCATGGAACCAGGAGTAATCCTGGAGCACCATTGGATGTGGCCTCAAACGTGTGTGTGTGTGTATATGTGTTAAATAATTTTTATATTAATTGGGCTGGAGCAATAGCACAGTGGGTAGGGCGTTTGGCTTGCATGCAGCCAACATGGCCGACCCGTGTTCGATTCCTCCACCCCTCTCAGAGAGCCCGGCAAGCTACCGAGAGTATTCGATATGCCAGACATAGTAACAACAAAGTCGCCAATGGAGACGTTACTGGGCCCGCTTGAACAAATTGATGATCAACGGGAGGGCCTTTACTTTACTTTACTTTACTTTACTTTACTTAATTGAATCATCATGAGATAGTTACAAAATTGTTCATGACTGGGTTTCAGTCATGCAATGCTCCAACACCCATTCCTTCACCAGTGCATATTTCCCACTACTAGTATCCCCAGTTTCCCTCAAACCACGCCCAGCCTCTCTCTATGGGAAGCACTTTCCTTTTTTCTCTCCTTTGGGCACTATGGTTTGCAGTACAGATTCTGAGAGGTCATCATGCTTGTTCCTTTACTTACTTTCAGCAGTTCTTATTTAGTTCTTATTCAGAGTGATCACTTCCAACTGTCTTTGTCATAGTGGTTCCTTTTTTATCCAAACTGCCTTCTCCCCAGCACTTGAAGCCAACTTGCAACCATGACCTGTCCTCCTGGCCCTTGTTTCTACTGTCCTCAGGTGTTAGTCTCATACTGTTTTTTTTTTAATTCCACAAATGGTGCAGTCATTCTATGTCAGTCCCTCACCTTCTCTTTTCACTCAGCATGATACTCTCCATGTCCATCCATTTAAAAGAAAATGCTGTGCTTCATTTTTCCTAACAGCTGCATAGTATTCCATGGTGTAGATGTGCCAGGGTTTCTTTATCCAGTCATCTGTTCTCGGGCACTAAGGTTCTATAAACACACTCTTATTCCCTCCCCTGACCTCCCCCCTTGTTGCTGTTGATCTGCCATGTGGGGTCCACATGCAGCCTTATTGTGGCACTCGCAGTTCTCACTGTGATGCTGGCAGGGGTTGTGGGCAGGGTGCAGGGCTCACAGAGTCTGCTGGGGTGCTGATGTGGCATCATATGTCAGGAAAATCACTCACTCTGCTGGGGTGCTCCTAGCAGGTCGAGTGTTAGGCTGCAGGCTCTTGGGTTTGTGCTCTTGTGGCTGTGGTGCATGCATCTCTGCTTGCCGGCATGCGCCTCTGGCTGAGTCATGCAGGCTCTAGCTGCAGTGCTCACAGGGTGAGGGGTCACTGTGGTGCTCTGTTTGGAGTTCCCAGGGCTCACACTTTCTGACTGTGGTGCTTGGGTTCTTGGTTATTAGTCACAACATGTGACAGTGGTTTGGGTGCCAAGAACATTCTTGGCACATGTGGCAACATGGAATTTGAACTCATTTGACCATATACCTACAAGGCAAGCATCTTAGCCACTGTGCTATGTGTCAAGCCCTCCATTTTAAAATGTTTTAGGGGTGTAATGTCACCACCCTGTGTCCACCAAAGTGACAGTATCCCTCAGCCATAGTCCCCTGGACCTTTCAACCCTGCCCTGCCTCTTGGTGTGCTCAGTTTGGGAGTTAGAGTCTATGGGTTTGTCTTTGACATTTCTCTCCTTGTGGTGTATTTCTTTGAATACCATATATAAGTGAGATCATCCTGTATTTGTCTTTCTCATTGTGAGTAGTGATTTCACTGATCTTTTACATGATCTTTTTTCATTTCTATTTTCCTTACTTACACTGTAATTTTTATTTTTTTCCCTTCATCTACTGACTTTGGCTTTAATTTTTTCTTCTACTAAGTTCCTTGAGGTATGCAAAAAGTATTTATTATTGTTAATTTTGACAGTGCTGGAGAGTGATCCCTTTAGCTTCTTCTAGAAGACCTTAGATGTGAAGATGTTCCCTTCACAGCACTGCAAGGGGAGGCCCAGGAAGCTTTCTCTGTGCTGTGCAATCTGACTTTGCTCTGAGTGCTTATGCACCAGGTGGGAATGGACGTGGGTGTCCCTGATGGTCCATATCTCCAGTACTGTTTTGTTTAGGGGTTACTTCTGGTGCTGCACTTAGGAATCACTCCTGGTAGTGCTCAGGGATCGAACCCAGGTCAGGACACGGGTCCTACCTGCCATGCTCTCATTTCCTATTTTTTTAATTTAACTTTATTATTTTTTTTATTGAATCACTATGAGATACCGTTACAAAACTTTCATTATTGAGCTTCAGTCATACAATGATCGAACAACCCATCCTCCACCAATGCACATTTCCCACCACCAGCATCCACACTTAAGTACCTATTCTTAAGTGTGGGACAGAGGTGCTTGTTTGATTTGCATTGATCCAGCAGACAGAGACGCATGTCTTCCTCTCTCCCTTAATCCTGTGTTTTTACATTGAAATCTCGCCATCCCCTCATAGCATTCATGGTATTCTAAGAGGTTGTCTTTCTTGCCCCAGTGTTTGCCTCTCAAGAGGATATCGCAATCACTCCCTCCTTTCAGAACCACTGCAAGTGTACCGGGAACTCACAGACCCAAGTTCCTCCTACTGCCCTTCCAGATAAGTCCAGACTCTCTAGGATTACTCTTCAGGCTTAGTTTCCTTTGGACTCGCACCCACATCTCTGATTCACCATTGCTCAGTATTTCCCTCATCCACTTACTCAAGCATCTTGATAACATATGTATCCTCTGCTCTTGGAATCTGCCTTTTTGTTCTCTTTGGCAGGCCTTAAACTGAAATCCTTTCAGAGTAAGTCCTCAGCATTTAGCCTTCGGAAGGTTTGATCAGAATGTCCTCTCCACCACTTTGTCATAGTTCTTTTACAGCCCTCATTTCTGCCCTTGAGTAATTTAATTGCAGATATATCTTCCATTAGGTTGTAAACCCTTGGAAGACAGGGATGTCGCCATCCATTATGATTTCCCCAGTACTTGATATGGTGCTTTTTGCTTGTGTGGTAGTGTGCAGGGGCTGGCTGCTCCAGGCTCTGTGCTTGGAGTTGCTCCTGGGGGTGCTTGAGGGATCTTAAGGTGCCAAGGATCCAACCCATTTCAGAGTCTTCTACATAACAGAGCATGTGCTCAGTCTCATTGAGCTGTCTCTGATATGGTACTTTGAATGCATTTAGTATTCATGGTTAGTGGACTTAAGGCTCAGTGTACTTGTGAATCAAGGTTTGTTTTTAATAAATTCAAAGTTTAAATTATTATATTAGCCAAATAGTATTGTTTAAAATGGAACTTAATCATTTTTTAAAATCTCTATCCCAAAGCAGCTCAATGAATTCTACATTATCCTCCATTTTATAGAGGTACAAAACAGCAAGTATCTTGCAAAAAGTTCCAGAGTGAGGGGATTCTGTGGCTTAGAAGATCTTGTTTTTCTAACTGAAAAAGGCCCTCATAATTCTAAAAAAAAAAAAAAATCCTGAGAAGTCAACCAAGGTTGGTTAAATGAAGAGAAAGTTTGAAAGTGGGAAAGAGTTACAGCTCTCCATATGCAAATCCATCCTGTCTGTCTGTCTGTCTCCATTTCTCTCACTCCCTCCCTCTTCCAAATCTTGGTTCAGCCTTGGGAGAGTATAGGAGTCCAGGAATTTATCCATTTCTTTTTTTTTTTTTCCCTTTATTTTATTTTATTTTTTTTAAAGTTGTAGATTTACAATTTTTTGTGCTTTGGTTTCAATTATACAATGATCAGATACCCATCCCTCCACCAGTGCCCATTTTCCACCACCATGGATAATATCCCTCCCACCCCCATCCCCCCATCCCCCCGTCTCTGTGGCAGGGCAATCCCCTGTGTTCTCTCTCTCCTTTTGGGTGTTGTGGTCTGCAAAAGAGGCATTGAGTGGCAAACATGTTCAGTCCATAGTCTACTTTCGACATGCATCTCCCCTCCTGGGAGGATCCTCCAAACATCCTTTATTTGGTGCTCCCTTCTCTATCTGAATAGCCCTTTCCTCTAGGATACCCGGCTGGCCTCTAAGTTATGGAGTAATCCTCCTGGTGCTGATCTCAGCTATTCTTGGGTATTAATCTCATACTTTGTTACTTTATATCCCCCAGATGAATGCAATCTTTCTATGTCTATCCCTCTCTTTCTGACTCATTTCGCTTAGCATGATACTTTCCATATTGTACCACTTCTATGTAAATTTCATGACTTCATCTTTTCTAAGAGCTACATAGTACTCCATTGTGTAGATGTACCAAAGTTTCTTTAACCAGTCATCTGTTCTTGGGCATTCAGGTTTCTTCCAGTTTCTGGCTATTGTAAAGAGGGCTGCAATGAACAAACAAGTGCAGATGTCACTTCGACTATACATTTTTGCCTCTCTGGGATATATTCCCAAGAGTGGTATTGCTGGGTCAAATGGGAGCTCAATTTCTAATTTTTTGAGAATCGTCCATACTGTTTTCCAGAAGGGCTGAACCAGTGGACATTCCCACCAACAGTGAAGGAGTGTCCCTTTCTCGCCACATCCACGCCAGCATCGGTTGCTTTTGTTCTTTTGAATTTGGGCCAGTCTCTGAGGTGTGAGATGGTATCTCATTGTGGTTTTGATCTGCATCTCCCTGATGATTAATGATGTAGAGCATTTTCTCATGTGCTTTTTTGCCATTCGGATTTCTTCTTTGAGAAAGTTTCTGTTCATTTCATTGCCCCATTTTTGGATGGGGTTGGATGTTTTCTTCTTGTGGAGTTTAACCAGTATTTTGTATATCCTGGATATCAACCCCTTGTCAGATGTGTATTCGGTGAATATCCTTTCCCATTCTGTAGACTGTCTTTGTATTTTGGTCACTGTTTCTTTGGAGGTGCAGAAGCTTCTTAGTTTAAGATAGTCCCATTTATCTATCTCTGTTTTCACTTGCTCGGCCAGTGGCGTGGCATCTTTGAAGATACCATTAGCTTCAATGTCATGGAGGGTTTTGCCAACTTTATCTTCAATGTACCTTATGGTTTCTGGTCTGATGTTGAGGTCTTTAATCCATTTTGATCTTACTTTTGTACATGGTGTTAGGCAGAGTTCTGAGCCTATTTTTTTGCATGTAGCCATCCAGTGATGCCAACACAATTTATTAAAGAGGCTTTCCTTACTCCACTTCACATTACTTGCACCTTTATCAAAGATTAGATGAGCATATGATTGAGGAGAGATGTCAGTGTATTCAACCCTGTTCCATTGGTCTGCAGTTCTGCCTTTGTTCCAGTACCATGCTGTTTTAATTATTACTGCTTTGTAGTACAGTTTGAAGTTCGGGAGGTTGATTCCTCCCATTTTCTTTTTCCCAAGAATTGCTTTAGCTATTTAGCTATTCGTGGGGGCTTATTGCTCCATATCCATTTCTTTAAAGTTCTCTTATTTCACAGCATAAAGTTTCTCAAAGTAATCTCTGATTTGAATTTCCATAGTTTCTGTTGTGATGTTACCTCTTTCATTTCTGATTCAGTTTATTAGGTTTCTCCCTCTCTCTCTTTCTTTGAGAGTCTTGTCAATGGTTTAATGATCTAGTTTATTTTTTCAAAGAACCAGCACTTGGTTTCATTGATCATTTTGATTGTTTTGGGAATTCCAGCTCTTTTTTTTTTAATTGAATCACCTTGAGATACACTTAAATCACTTAATCACTTAACTTCCTGTTAGTCGTCGATTTGCTCGAGCGGGCGCCAGTAACATCTCCATTTGTCCCTGTTGCGTGCTAGTGTAGCCTAATGGCATCTGTTCACTCTGGGAACATGAAGAGCCTCAAACAGATCGTTCATGCTCTTGACGAAGAAGTCTGACCATTTGGTAGGTGGGCGGCCACACGGTCTTTTGACACCCCTTGGAATCCAGTCGGTAACAGCTCTAGTCCAGTGGTCGTCTTTAAATCTCATTACGTGACCAGCCCATCTGATTTTTGACACCTTGGCAAATGAGACAGTTACAAAGTTTTCATGATCTGGTTTCAGTCATAAAATGTTCAAACAGCTGTCCCTCCACCAGTGTACATTTCCCACCAGTGTACCAGTGTCCCCAGTCCTCCCTCTATCCCTCCCTCCCTCTCTCTCTCTCTCTCCCCTCTATCTCCCTCTCTCTTTCCCTCTCTCTCTCTTTTACCTCCCCCATCTCTCTCTCCTTCCCCTTTTGAGCATTCTGTTTTGCAGTATAGATACTGAGAGGCCATCATATTTGATCCTTTACCCACTTTAAGCACACATCTTCCTAGACTATAGAGCAAACATTATGGCTACTTAATACCTGGATTGCAGATCACAACACCCTAAAGGAGAGAGAGTAAAAGGTAGTCTCCACCTGCCACAGAGGCAGGAGTGGGGGGTGGGGTGGGGATTATGGGGGGGAAGCTGGGAACATTGGTGGTGGAGAATGGGCACTGGTAGAAGGATCAGTTGATAAGATAACTCTGGAATTAATTCAAGAGGAACAACATAAAAATAATCATTGTCCCAGAGGGACAGGAAGGCAACTCTTGTGAAGATGCAACAGTCAGAAGCATCACTGCTGAGAAGTTCCCAGAGATGGAGGGGGCAAGCACCCAGATCCAAGAGACTTGAAGGGTACCAGATAAAAGAAATCCAAACTAAAAATACTCAAGATACAAACTACTCAGAATGATGAATGTCTTGGATAGGTATAGAGCACTTAAAGATTAAAGAAAAAAATGACATGCAAAGGAGTGTTGGTACAAATGACAGAAGATTTCTTACATGAGGCCCCAAGACAATGGTGGGAGATAATTAAACTCAATGAACAACTTTACCCAGACAGACTCTCATTCAGATTTGAAGAAACTATACACAACTTCACAGATAAGAAACAGTTCAGGAACTTTATGACTCAAAACTGCTGTAAGAAAGAGAATGAAAAGGGCTACTGTAGAAGAGAGAAATCTCACAACTAGACCAAATTTCTACAAAAAGACGGTACAAACTCCAAGGCAATAATCACACTCAATGTCAGAGGCCTAACTGTACCAATTAAGAAACATCAAATGTCAGTATGGATTAAAAAATTGAGTCCAACCTTCTGCTGCTTTCAAGAATTAAATTTAAGCAGTAAGGGCAAACAGATTCAAAGTCAAAGATTTGAAGACAATATTTCAAGCACCCAAACCCAAAAAAAGGCTGGGTGGCCATACTGATATCAGACAACATTGACTATAGTACTAAAAGGTTTTAAGAGACCGAGAAGGCCATTTCTCAGTGATGAAGGGATATGAACATCAGAAAGAACTCACGTACTCCTAAACACATTTAAAATTCATAAAATGACCAATAGACTTGAAGGACATTGATGACAGCACAATAATAGTTAGAGATTTCAACACCACTCTGTCACCACTTGATAAATCAGCTAGGCTAAACGGCTAAAAGCGGAAATACTGGAATTGACTGGAATTGAAGAGAGAAACAGAAGAGAGGAACTTAGTATATATACATATATTATATAAATATATACACACACATATAATTTTTTTAAGATAACTATCTCGAAAGAGAGCATAAAATGGCTCCCCATACCCATGCCGCCAGACCCCACACCAGGCTGTTTCATTCAGGGGAATCCAGAGGGGGTGGGTGAGATCCTTCCCCACCCCAAGGGACTCAGACCCAGCAGCCAAAAACCTCTAGAACTCAACTACCACCATGCCCTCAGCCCTCTCCACATGCTCAGGCCAAGCCTCACGCATGAGTGAGCTTATTCCTGGACCAGGAATTTATTCCTGGACTGCACAGCCATATCTCATACGTCACACCACTCATATTCCAAGAGTAGTGCACCACATTTGATGGAGTTTAAAGTAAAAGGCAGCCATTCTTAGAGGAAAATAAGTTTTTACATATATATGCATATTCATATGCATATACGTATATTCTATAAGGACACAAGCCTCAATCTTTAACGACATGTTAGTGATCTCTTATAGAAGAGCTAAATGGTGAAATACAACAATCTTCACTCACTTTCCTCTAAGGAAAATTTTTGGAGAATTTTCAGCAGTTTATTCATAACAAACAATGCAAAATAAATGATTTCGGTTCTGCTTTGGTGCAAGGGTTGGGGTTTGGAACAGAAACATTCAAAATATGGTGGCGTGAAGGTTTAATGGTGGTGAGATTGGTGTTCAAATATTAAATGTAATCAAATATTGTGAACTACTTTATAAAAATTAAATTTTAAAAAACACTTTTAAACTCTAAAAAATAAAACTTATTTTACCTTACAGCCAGGGTACAATTTCAATGCGTAGAAATGTACAAGGTCCAAATTTATCAAAATTGAAATCTTTTAATTGTTTAATTTAAACAAGGTGAAATTCTCTAGCTCATTTTACTATTTTTTTTTTTGTTTTGCTTTTTGGGTCACATCTGGCGATGCACAGGGGTTACTCCTAGGTCTGCACTCAGTAATTACTCCTGGCAGTGCTCAGGGGACCATATGGGATGATGGGAATCGAACCTGGGTCGGCCACATGCAAGGCAAATACCATACCCGCTGTGCTATCGCTGCAGCCCCCTCTAGCTCACTTTAACTATATATTTAATAATTACCATTTGGGATCAGAAGGGGCAGAAAATAACATCACTATCACTATCACTATCACCAGGTTGTTCATCGATTTGCTCAAGCGGGCGCCAGTAACATCTTCTTTAGTCCCTGTCACGTGCTAGTGTAGGCCAATGACATATTGGGGGATCTATCAGGGGAGTGAGGATCATCATTGTTACTATTTTTGGTATATCGAATATGCCACAGGTAGCTTGCCAGGTTCTGCTGTGGGGGCAGGATAATCTGAAGAAAATAACATGTCATTTGAAAAAACATAATTAAAAATTTGTTTTTCTAGACAAAATTAAAATAAACATTTGCAGCATAGTATTATTAAAGTCCTTGGCATCAGGTGGGCAATACAAACTGTAACTTAAAGTAAGCATAATATATTGTTTCCCAGAATATAAGACAATAAGCACATGTCCTGAGAAGAGCCACTTATCTGTTCAAAGGAAACCTTAGTCTTTCTTTTTATCATTTGATTTTTTAATAGTTTTTAAATTTTTTTAAAATTTAAAAACTGGAGCGGTAGCACAGCGGGTAGGGCGTTTGCCTTACAAGCGGCCAACATGGCCGACCCGAGTTCGATTCCTCCGCCCCTCTCGGAGAGCCCGGCAAGCTACCAGGAGTATTCGATATGCCAGACACAGTAACAACAAAGTCTCCAATGGAGACGTTACTGGGCCCGCTCGAGCAAATCGACGATCAACGGGAGGGCCTTTTCCTTTTTTCCTTATTGAATCACCGTGAGATAGTTACAAGCGTTCGTGTTTGGATTACAATCAATCACACAATGATCAAACACCCATCCCTCACCAGTGCACATTCCCCACCACCAATATCCCTGGTATACCCCCCCTTTCCTACCTTCCCCCTGCCTCCATGGCAGACAATATTCCCCATACTCTTTCTAATTTGGGGGCATTATGGTTTGCAATGCAGATACTGAGAGGTTATCCTGTTTGGTCCTTTATCTGCTTTCAGCACACATCTCCCATCCAGACCGATTCCTCAAGCCATCATTTTCTTAGTGATCCCATCTCTATACTAGCTGCCTTCTCCCCTTTGCTCATGAGGCAAGACTTAGTCTTTAAGGAATAAGTAGAAACCAGTTATGTCAATTGAATGGGAAAAAACAAGGAAGACAGAGGCTGAGACCGCAGAGAAATCCATAGGTTCCTACTATCACGGTATCATGGTCCTCCCATTGTTCATCAATTTGCTCAAGCGGGTCTAGTAATGTCTCCATTTTGAGACTTGTTGTTACTGTGTTTGGCATATTGCATACATCACGGGTAGCTTGCCAGGCTTTGCGATGCGGGCGAGATACTCTCGGTAGCTTGCTGGGCTCTCCAAGAGGGGCGGAGGAATCAAACCCGGCTTGGCCATGCTGGCTGTGTGCAAAGCAAATGCCCTACCTCTGTGCTATCTCTCCAGCCCCCTACAATAACAAAAGAGAATATTCTACAGAAATAATAACTACCACTTTCCAGAAACTTGATAGTTATTAAGCTAAAAACAAGAAAATTACCAATGGGACTGAAGCAACAACAACCAAAAAAACACCGCAAAACAAAGATATATTGTGGGGGAAAAAATACAGTATTCTTTACTATGATGAAGTATTGTTTCATTTGAACCCTTCTCATCAAGAGATAAACCAACACTAATGCTATTCCCTATACTACTAGTAAATATATTTAGCAAAAGCCTACAACTACTTCAGTAAGTGTACAGAAGTCTACTTACTCATCTTACACATATTCTGAATATAATCAAAATTCTTAAGTAAAAGTGAAACTGAGCCTAAAAGACAAAGTTCAAGTCAAACACCTCCTGCATGTGAGGTTCCTACTATCTATATTAAAAATGAGTCAGAAAGAAAGAAACAGAAAGAAAGAAACAGACAAAGAAGGACTGCACTCATTTGTGGAATATAAAATAACATGAGACTGACACCTGAGGACAGTAGATACAAGGGCCAGGAATATTGTTTCATAATTGGAAGTCTGCCTCATGAGCTGGGGGCGAAGGCAGCTGGGATAGAGAAGGGACCACTAAGCCAATGGTGGCTGGAGGGATCATTCGGGATGGGAGATAAAAGCTGAAAGTAGATAAAGGACCAAACGTGATAGCCTCTCAGTATTGCAAATCATAATGCCCCGAAGTAGAGAGAGAGTAGGGGGAAAATTGTCTGCCAGAGAGGCAGGGGGAGGGTTAGAAAGGGGGGAGGGGCATACCGGGGACATTGGTGGTGGAAAATGTGCACTGGTGAGGGATGGGTGTTCATTCATTGTATGACTGAAAGCTTTGTAACTGTATCTCCTGCTGATTCAATAAAAAAAATGGGTGAAATGACTTATATAGCTATTTTAGGACTTAAAGCAAAGTACAAAAATGAGTTTCTCTGGATCTCAAGACAGCACATTGCCAAACTGTTCTGTTCAACTCATGTGACAGCCGAAATACTATCTCTTCTATCACTGATACATTTGTTATTGACTTTAGAAGCAATGTCTAGCTTAGAGTGACACTACAGACACTCTCCAGAATATTCAGTGAGAGCTCCTAGAGCAGGACATTCCAGCCTGAAACTTGTCCAGCGGTCTGCTTACAATCTAGGTGCCACTATTCCCAGTGCAACAAACTCCCATAGCAATAACAATCAAACGAATCCGGAAGAAGTTAGTTTGGTTGTTCTTGTTGTTTGTTCTTAGTAATTTACGATACTGATGCGTTTACACTTACAATACAAATCAAATACATTTGCAACATTATTTACAATACTGTTAACAATAATTAATTCCTTTGAGATAACACAGTCCACAGATATTTCTGCCTCTGGCAAAGGTTGCCCCCTCCAACTCACAGATCTAGGAAGGGTGTTTTTTTAAAACTCAGCTACAAGTTTCTGACAGTTGAGAAGTGGAAATCCCAGAGATTAAAAAAAAACAATAAATAAATGCAAACGTCAGAATCTAACAGATCTGAGCCTTGATACCACCTCTCCAACACTTTCTCAGATTGTACAGGGCACCTGCCTATATAAACAGTTATTGAAGTGTATACAAGGGGGGGGGGAAGGAAGAGAGAGAGAGAGAGAGAGAGAGAGAGAGAGAGAGAGAGAGAGAGGAGAGAGAGAGAGAGAGTTCACTTGATCTCCTGCAAGCCCCTAAGCACTTAGGACCAAAGCCCTCTCGCCTGTTCCAGTCTGGGCGCGGGTAAACATCCTCTGCTCCTATTTCAATCTTCCAGGCGTTTCTCCCCAAAGCCCCTACACACGCAGCATCCCTTGAGCATCCCTTGCCTATGGCCTCGCGCTCTTCCTTTTTCTCCACCGCTCAGCCAGACTCCGAGGGAGCCCAGCTGGCACAGCGCGCTCCCCGCCTAGGAGGGTGCAGCGCAGCCGGGGGTTCCCGGGGTTGTGGCTTTCCCTCGCGGGAAACTTCAGCGGCCCCCGCCGCGGAGAGGCAAAGGCCATCAACACAGGAGGTGGCAGGGGCCGTGGCGGGTTCCCAGGCCGTGGCCACGGGGAGAAAGGGTTGCACGGGACCCATGCGTGCCTCACCCACGTGGAGGAAGGGGGCAAGGAAGAGCGGGAGGTGCCGTCGGCTCTCGGGCATCCCCTTTCCTGGTGGGGTAACTGGAGGCAGCTGCCCGCCCAACGCCCCTAGCCGGAGTGCGGCGAGACAAGAGTCCAGGGTCGCACGCCTGGAGAGGGGGCCGCGGGGCCAAGAAGCCGAGCCTGGCGCCTGCCGGGACCGTGCCCCGTGCCCGAGAAGGGCTCTCTGCCTCCGACCACGAAGGAAGCAGAGTAGGGCTTTCCAGCAGGCCCCTGGGTGGGTTCCTGGTCCTGGCCACCCACGCCCACCCGCAGAGGGTCCCCCCCTCTGCGCGCGCACACACACACACGCCAGCGACCCCGGCTCCGAGCCGCCCGCAAATGGATGTAGCAGGAGATCTCGGAATCGTCCAGCAGCCGGATGGTGCATTTCATCTCCTGGTGGAGCGATTTGATGCTGGAGCTCCGAAAGTGGATCATCTTCATAGTCCGCCCGCCTCTCGACACACAGCGGCAGGAGGCGAACATGCACCGCGGCCCGGGGACGAGCGGGCGGCTCGGGCGGCGCCACACGCACGTTGGCCGGCGCGCACCGTCCCGAGCCCACGCAGCTCAGACCAGGCGCGGAGGCGGGCAACGGCGCCAGCGGCCACACATGCCGGGGGCAGGGCGCGGCGGGCCGGGGAGGCGGGCGCGGCTCCTCCCGGAGCTCCTCCCCCCGGTGCGCCTCCCCGCGCCCCTCCCCTGCGCGCCTCCCGGGCGGCTCCTCTGCTCGCTCTCCTCCCCGCCTGGCCGCCGCCTCCCCGGCCAGCCGCACCTCCTCGGCACTGGGCGCGGCCGGGAGACCCCCCCACCCCTCCCCGGGGGGCGCGCAGAGCAGGGGACCGAGGCCGCGGGCGGGGATGCCTGGCGCTCCGCACGGGCCTGCGCGCGCCGCCAGGCCGGCCGCTCCTGCACCCGCTGCTGCTGGGCCCTCGGGGTCGCGCGGGAGCACCCGGTGGCCTCGGGGCCGTGCTAGCAGCGCGGGTCGGCCCTGCGCGTAGATGCTGGACCTCTGGCGAACCCTCGGGAGGCCCCGAGCGCCGGCGAGCCCACCCCGGGCACAGCGCTCCAGGAACTGCCTTGGAGGGTGACGGACATGCCCCCGACTCCCCCCTGAAGCTTTCTTTCATTTCATGGGCAGAGAGGAGGGGTCTCCGCGGCCCGGGAAGGCCGGGCCTTTCTCTGGAGCCTCCCGGCTCGGTTTCTGCCCGCAGTGCTTTGGGTGCGCACTAGAGGGACCTGGAGAAGGCGCCCGCCGGCCCCCAGCCCACGCCCCCGCCGGCCCCAGCCAGGACTGTCCAGGATGCGACAGGCGTGGGTCAGCCTGGGGGCGGGGGCTGCGGAACCTGCTGTCTGCTGACCGGCGCCAGGTGTCAGGGACATGGATTGTCCAGCCCTGAAGAAGCCCTGGGGTGCAGCACCCAGCGGCCGCGGCCGAACGTGGAGGGCTCTGGGAAGAGGTAGGGTGCTGGGCCCAGGAGTGGAGAGCTGAGGGGGGGTCCCCGCGCCGAACAGGTGGTTCGTGAGAAGCATCGCTACGACTCCTTGCCCACTGCCGGCCCTGTGGCAGCTGCTCAGAGCCCACCTGCGAGGCTCGCCCTGCCCTGAAGTCCAGCGGATAGGCCCCACCCTCATGCTTAGATGTTCTGGGTCCCAGGACGCAGTTGGCAGGACCTTTTCTCTGCTCCCGATTCCTCCCCCGCTCAGCATCTGCTTCTGTAACCCCGCGTTGGGGCGATTTTTCCAGGCAGAATAGAGTTTATGTAAGAGAGCATGAGAGTTATTTTTCAGTATTTTGATTATAGGATTGGGCTCTCTATGGTCCACTCGTCCTGGACAGAGGTCTGGGGAGGAGATGCAGATCTGATCAACGGCACAGCTATTGATCATCTGTACAGCTATTGACACATCTATGGTCATGGAATCTCACTCTCTTCCCGGCTTCCTTGGCGAGCCCCTCTCTGTTCTGTAGCTGAGACGCTGGAATGAGAGGGGACCAGTGGAGAGTCAGACCCAGGAGGCACTGCTGGCCTTACCCCTACAGTGTGGAAACTGCCCCAGGAATAGTGTCATCTCTCCCAACCCATGAACAAACCTTAAATAATCTAGAGCAGGGACTGCATGCCTCCTCAGGGCGCCTCCCATGGGTCACAAGTGAAAACTGCATGAATGGGGGACATCGCACAAGAACAGGTGAGAAGCCAATATGACAGGTGGCCCAGTCGGAGGAAACAAGGTTGGGGGAACACGCTTTCAGAACGGGGTTGAGAAGCATTGATCTGGAGATAAAAATAAATCACCACCCAGCAATAAAACCTTCCTTTTCTGATTTTTTTAAATGTTTATTGAGATTCTGTGGTTTACAATACTGATAATAATGGATTCTCGTGCACAAAATTCCAGCGCCGCACCCATCACCAGTGTACCTTCTCCCTCTCCAAAAGACCCCAAGACCCTCCCCTACAAGCCCCCTGACTCCCAATCAATCGTGTGGATCAGTTCTCCCATTATGTTGCTGTAGGCCTTTGTTGCTACCATATATATATATGTATATTTATACATATATGTATATATGTGTGTGTGTATAATTAAATTACCTGTGATATATGCAATTCCCACCACCAATGACCAGTGTACCCAATTTCCCTCCTTCCACCCAACCCCACCCCCAGTCAGCCCCTATGGCAAACACTTTTCTTCTCTCTCTCTCTCTCTCCTTTTGGTCATTATGATTTGCAGTACAAGTACTGCAAGGTTATCATATATACCTCTTTGCTTACTTTAGCACTCGACTCTTGTCCAGAGCAACCATTTCCAACTACCATTGTCATACTGGTCTCTTTTGTATCCTAATTGTCTTCTTCCCCTTTCTCCCCATATGTGACAAGCTTCCAGCCATGGGCCAGTCCTCCTGGCATTCATTTCAGTTGTCTATGGGTAATAGTCTCATATGTGTTTTTATGTCTCCAAAATGAGTGCAGTCATTCTGTGTCTGTCCCTCTCCTTCTGACTCATTTCACTTGGCTTGATACTTTCTATGTCCATCCGTTTAAAAGCAAATTTCATGACTTCATTTTTTACTAACCACTGCATAGTATGCCATTGTGTAGATATACCATAGTTTCTTTATCCGGTCATCTGTTCTCAGGCATTTAGGTTGTTTCCAGATTCCTCCACTCTATCTTTAAGTCCGACATATAAAAGGGATCATACTCCATCTGTCCCATTAAGTCTGACTGATTTCACTCAGCATGATATCCTCTAGTTCCATCCATGTCAAAAATAATAAAGAGTTTGTGGCCAGGGGAAATGGATTAGGAGGACCGGTCAATGGTTGGAACTAATTACAAGTGTGTGGGGGGAGGGGACTGTGGGTACATAGGATAGAGAAGACACCAATCTGACAATAATAGCTGGAAATGATCACACTGGACAAGACCTGAAGGTTAAAAGTGGGTAAAAGGATATTCTTGATAACCTTTCAGTCATTATTGCAAACCACAATGCCAAAAAGGAGAGAGACAGAGAGAGAGAAGAAAATCCTGCTATAGAGGTAGGCAGGTGGTGGTGGTGGGTGTCAGGAGGGCACCTGGGGACACTGGTGATGGGAAATATACACTGGTGGAGGAATGGGTGTTTGAATAATGTTTGATTGAAATACAATCATGAGCAGCTTTGAAAGGGTCTATCTCATGGTGATTCAATAAAAAAGTTTTTAAAATTCATGATCCTGTTATTTCTTATAGTTGCATAATATTACATTGTGTGTACGTGTATATATAATTAAATTACCTGTGAGATATACATTTCCTGAAATTTGTACCTTTATGCTCATTGCAGCACTGTTTACAATAGCCAGAATCTGGAAACAACCCGAATGCCTGAGAACAGAGGACTGGTTCAAGAAACTTTGTTACATCTACACAGTGGAATAGTATGCTAGGAGAGATGAAGTCATGAAATTTGCTTATAAGTGGATAGACACGGAGATTATCATGCTAAGTGACATGAGTCAGAAAGAGAGGGACAGAAAAGAAGGACTGCACTAATTTGTGGAGTATAAAATGACATAACATGAGACTAACACCCAAGGACAGTAGACACAAGGGCCATAAGATTGTTCCACAGATGGAAGCCTGCCTCTTGGATGGGGGGGCGGGGCGGGGAGAGAAGGCAGCTGGAATAGAGAAGGGATCACTAAGAAAATGATGGTTGGAGGGATCGCTCAGGAAGGGAGAGGTGTGCTGAAAGTAGGTAAAGGACCAAACATGATAACGTCTCAGTATCTGTATTGCAAACCATGATGCCCAAAAGTAGAGAGTATGGGGGAAATTTCCAGTGAGGCAGAGGGAGGGTGGGGAAGGGGGGTATACTGGGGAGATTGGTGGTGCACTGGTGGATGGATGGATGTTTGAACATTGTGTGATTGTAACTCAAACATGAAAACTCTATCTCATGGTGATTCAATTAAAAAAAAGAGAAAGAGAAAGATACATTTCTCACCACCAATGACCAGTGTACTCAATTTCCCTCCTTCCATCCCACCTCCATTCCCAGTTGGCTCTCTTATACACTTTTCTTCTCTCTCTCTCTTTTCTTTTGTCATTATGATATATACATGTATATATATATATATAGAGAGAGAGAGAGTTGTTTTTGTTTTGGAAATACACTTAGCTGTGCTCAGGGCTTATTTCCAGCTCTGTTTGCACGAATCATTCTTGGAGGTGCTTGGGGATCATATGGGATAGCAGGGATCAAATCCAGATTATTTCCACGGGAGACAAATGCCCTACCCACTGTACTATCACTCCTACCCTACCAACAATTTCTTGATCCATTCATTTGTAGTTGGGTGTTGGGTTGTTTCCATATCTTGGCTATTGTACAAAGTGTGGTGATGAACATAAGTGTGCAGATATACTTTCAAATTAATGTGTTTAGAGGAGAGTTAAGAAAAATGGTATTAATGGGTCATATAGGACTTCTATTCCTAATTTTTTTATAGATCTCCATATTACTTTCCATAGAGGCTGAACCAAATTACATTCACACCAACACTAGATAAGGGCTCCTTTCTCACTACAACCTGGTCAACACTGTCTGTTTCCAGACTTGTGGATATGTGTCATTTTCACAGTTCTGAAATGATATCTCATTATTGTTTTGATTTGCATTTTCCTGGTCATAAGTTACAATGAGCAATTTTTGATATCCCTGATGGCCATACATATGTCTTCTTTGGGAAGGTGTCTGACAACCCATCCTTTTAAAGTTACAGGACTGAGGATGGAGCAATAGCACGGCGGGTAGGGCATTTGTCTTGCACGCAGCTGATTCAGGTTTGATCCCCAGCATCCCATATGGTCACCTGAGCACTGCAAGGAGTAATTCCTGAGTGCAAAGCCAGGAGTAACCCCTGTGCATCGCAGGATGTGACCCAAGAAGCAAAAAGGAATAATAATAAAAATAAAGTTACAGAACTATTATTATTGTACTGATATTTGGCTCCAAAAAAACCAATTTCCCAGTTTCTCATGTTCATATTATAAAGTTGTATATCACATTTCAAGAAAGCAGAATGAGATCAAGAAGTTGGGAAAGAAAAGTACAAGTCA
This sequence comes from Sorex fumeus, assembly GCF_029834395.1. Lineage (NCBI taxonomy): Eukaryota > Metazoa > Chordata > Mammalia > Eulipotyphla > Soricidae > Sorex > Sorex fumeus. Next base: position 1,569,204 of record NW_026606163.1, read on the forward strand.
AATGACTCCCAGTCTAGAATTGCAAGCAATAGAATTTTGAGGATATAAGAAAAATCGGGGAAAGGCTGTCTGGCTTGGTTTGGAATGAAAGCTGAAATTCAGCCAATATATAAGGACTCTGTAACCCTGATAAAACAGCAAAGAGCCACATGTGGTAATATAGATCAATGATCTTCAACCACCAGACCATGACTAGTGCCGGTCCCCAGGTTTAGAAAAAGTGAAAACCAGTACTCTATGGTCTTGGCTTACGCAGGTCCCTGGATTGATGCAATTTTGCAGGTGTTGAAGAATAGATTGAATAAACTCTGACCTAGACTAATGTACCCACTGAAAACAAGGCTTTGGAAAATCAAGTGTCCATTTCCCAAAAATCCAACATGAAAAGCAGAGGATTTCAAAGAACAGATGCAAGAAATGAGTTTGAAACTTGTCCTAAATAAAACAATGAATGAAACAGTGTCCTTAATTTTCAGTTCAAGTCTTTAAACATTTATATTCTTCCCATGATGATACAAATAGAATTTAGTAATATAAAAGGTTAAAACTACTGAAACAAAAAACTACAGGCAAACTAAAAACTTAAGTGAAGTATAACCTTTACCAGACTTCACATATGTAAGGGTCATCATGAAGGAATGGGTAGAAAGAATAGGGATGGGATTGAATGAGAGGTGTTGAATGATTCCTAGTAACTCAAGGAAAGAATCCGAAGAATCAAGAAGGCAGTGTTAAAGTGAATGTTCACATTTAATAAGGTCACTCCTTGTACCCAGGTCTCCTGAGAAAGCTTTAGGCTCTCAGAGAATCACTGATGACCTGAACATAAAATGTCACTGTCACTGTCACTGTCCTCCCATTGTTCATTGATTTTCTTGAGCGGGCCCAGTAACGTCTCCATTGTGAGACCTTGTTGTTACTGTTTTTGGCATATCGAATACATCACGGGTAGCCAGACACAAAATGAAAAATTATAAAACTTTCAGAATATAATAGAGAAGAAAATGTACTAACCTTCACCCTGGTGATTTTTTTCCAAATAAAACACCAAAAGCACAGTAAGTCGGACTTCGTTAACGTTAAGCTTTTCTGCTAATTGTTAAAAGAATAAGTAAACAAGCCACAATTGGAGAAAAATTCAAAATAGGGATGGGAGATAAAGTAGAAGAGTTAAGATGCTTGCCTTAGATGTAGCAGACCCGGGTTCAATTTATAGGATCACCTATAGTCTCCTAAGCATGATCTGGAATGATACTAAGTACAGATATATGAGTTAATTCTGAGAACTTCCAGGTTTGGTCAACCCAAAAATGCAAAGTACATATCACACTAAAGATTTTTATCAAAAATATTCAAAGAAATCTTTTAAAAATCAATAATAAAAACAGAATCCAATTAAAAAAATAGTTTCAGTGTGATTGTTTTTTACCTTTTTGCATTGATTGAGGCTTGCAATAGCACTGCACTGTCTTCCTGTTGTTCATTGATCTGCTCAAGCAGGCACCAGTAATATCTACATTGTGAGACTTGTTACTGTTTTTGGCATATCAAATACACCACGGAGAGCTTGCCAGGCTCTGCTGTGGGGGCAGGATACTCTCAATAGCTTGCCGGGCTCTCCGAGAGGGAAGGAGAAATTGAACCCAGGTCTGCCGTGTGCAAGGCAAATGCCCTACCTGCTGTGCTATCGCGCCAGCCCTGGAAAATACTATAAAAAATTAAAATATATTTTGCAACATCAATAAAAACTATAAAACACAGAAATAAACCTGGTAAGAGATAAGAGCTGTGCAAGACCAACTGCAATCATAAAATTTTTCTGAAGGACACAGGAATTGGGATCAACCAAATTGATTATTTTTCTTTCTTCAAATCAATTTATGAACCTATTACATTTATTGAGGCTTGCAATGAAATGGTTAATGATGGCTTCTTGTGGTCATAACTCCAACACCATATCCATTACCCGTGTACCTATCTTCCTCCCTCAAAGACCACAGCATCCCTCCCTTTCAATCCCTGGCCCCTGCCATCAACCTAATTGTGTGGATCACATCTGATGGGATGCCGTTGGTCCTTTTTTACTACCTCTTTGTGTGACTTTAACTTCCACATATTAGAGAGAAAGTGATTTCACTCAGCATGTTATCCTCTAGTTCCATCCATGTTGCAATCAAATACAGTCAAAGGAGCTAAGAGACACTTCACCAAAGAGGTGAAAATTAAAGTTAGATCTTTAGAATGAAAATAAAATAAATAAAAATGAAAATAAAATAATAAAATGAAATAAAGATCTTTGAAAATTAAAATGAGATCTTCTTAGCTCCTTAAATACAGTCAAAGGAGCTAAGAGACACTTCACCAAAGAGATGAAAATGCCAAATAAGCATGTGCAAAGATTAATAATGCCACCATATACCATTACCAAACTGCAAACTTAACAGATTGAGGTACTGCTATATATTTACTAGGATGGTTAAAATCTAAAACACTGACAATGCCGAATATTAGCAAGAACATGCAGAAACAGGGACTCGTGAGCTTATTGGCCATTAATATATTTTCATTTTTGGTTTTTGCTTTTTAGATGTTTTGTTTGGTTGGAAGACCACACCAAGCAAACTTGCTCCTGGCTTTGTGTTCAGGGATCACTCATGGAGCACTCCGGGGAGCATCTGAGCTGCAAGGGAGCGAGCCTGGATCAGACATATGCAATGCAAGCACCCTACCCACTGTATTATGGCTCTAGCTCCTCTTTTGCCTTGTTTTATTTTGTTTTGGAATCACACCTTGTGGTGTTCAAGACTTACTTTGAGCTCAGGGACCACTCCTGGCAGTGCTTTAGGAACCATATATGTTGTCAAAGGTCAAGCTGAGGTCATCTGTGTGCAAGGCAAGTGTCCTACCCACTGTATTAACTCTCTGAACCCTAGTATCTTTTCTTCAGAAAAAGTGCGTATTCAAGTCACATTTCAAACTTTCAAAAATTTTTTTGGTTCTTGCCATTGATATTAAGAGTTCTTGGCAAATTCTGTTCCACAGAAATTTTGAAATGATTGCATTTAGTTTGCTCTTCTTTTATAAAATACTTAATACTATCAGTATTTCTAATCCACATAATTTAGAGTGCATTCCCTTTTTACTCTATTGACAGTGGCATTAAATGCACAAACTTTTAAATTTTCATTAAAGTTGCCTATTTTCTTTCTAAGCCAGTCATTGTTAGTAGTGAGCTGTTTAATTTCCAGGTGTTTGATTTGATTTTCTGTTTGTGTGTGTGTGATTCACTTCTATTTTCAGGGCATCATGATCCGAGAAGATCGTTGAAACAGTTTCTAGCTTCTTAATTTTATGTAAAAGTTATGTTTTGTGGCCAAGCATGTGGTCTATCTTGTAGAATGTTCCATGAACACTTGAGAAGAATGTGTATTCAGTTTTTGAGGATGAAGTGTCCCGTATATATATATATACTAAGCCCCTCTCTTCCATTTCTTCCCTCAGATAAAGTCCTTGTTGAGCTTGAGTCTGGTTGATCTATTGGAAGGTGATAAAGTGGTGTTGAAATCTCCAACTAGTATTGTGTTGCTATCGATGCCTTTCTTCAAGTCAATGAGTAGTTGTTTTAGGTATTTCGTCAGTCCCTCTTTAGGTGCATCTGCATTTAGGAGTGTGAGTTCCTCCCGATGTTCAGATCCCTTGATCAATAAGAAATGACCTTCACTGTCTCTTGTGACAGTCTTCAGCCTAAAATCAATGTGATCTGATACCACTATGGCTACCCAAGCTTTTTTGAGGGAGTAGTTTGCCTGTAGAATTGTTTTCCAGCCTTTAACTTTCAGTTTGTGTTTGCTCTGACTGTTGAGATGTGTTTCTTGTAGGTAGCAGAATGTTGGGTTCAATTTTCTGATTCATCTGCCACTCTGTATCTTTAAATTGGTGCATTTAGCCCCTGATGTTGAGCGAGATCATTGTTATGGGGTTTTGAGCCATCTTTCTGCTGAAGTTTGATGTATTTGAAGGGCTTGTCTTACCTTATAATAGCTTGTTTAGTTGTTCTTGTAACCATAGTTTTGAGTCTATGAAGTTCCGGAGTTGTTGTTTGTCTGCAAAAATGTGTGTTGTTTCTTCTGATATGATATGAATGTGACTCTGAGCCAAGCTGGGTAAAGTATTCTTTGTGATGTATTTATTTTATTGAGTTTTTTCACTATATCTCACCATTGTCTTTGGACCCTGAGGTTTCATCATATAAGTCATCTGTGAATCTTTTTTTTTTATGTAGGAGTACTGCTACTTATTCAGCCACTGATTAGCTGATTTAATTGTGCATGAACTCCACCTTACTTTTTTTTCATTTTTTTATAATTTTATTTATTGAATCACCATGAGAGCAGTTACAAAGCTTTCGGGTCTAAGTCTTGGTCGTACAATGAAGCACCTGTACCTTCACCAGTGCCCATTCTCCACCCCCAACAACCCCAGTATACCCCATCCCACACCCTCCCCCTACCTGTGGGGCATATAATTTCCACATTACTCTCTCTCTCTACTTTGATCACATTCAATATTTTGACACCAGACCCGCCATTATTATTTGAGATTTTGCCCAACACTCAGATCTGCCAAAAAGGCAACAGTAGACAATTTGTTTTCTATTGCTGGTTACATATGATGTCGCGTGGCTGCAGTAGTGGCTGCGCGATCTTAAAATTCCGAAGTTTTAACACTTAAATCTGGAGGGATTTCTGCCAAAACCTGCTGGGTTCTGAGATTTGCTCCTGAGTCTCTGGGATCATGGCCATTAAGCAGCTTGATCAGGAGCCAGAAAGGCCGTTCGTGGGCAGTTGGGGTCTTGTTGGGGTGGGGAGGAAAGGACAGGCTCCACCCCCCTCCCATGAGGCCCAAAATGTCTCATCACTGTGGGCCCAAACCTGACTGTCCAATGGCCTCTGGAGCATGATGGCCACTGAGCCGCCAAGGGGGAGCAGGTGGAGTGACAACACCCTTTTCCCCCTGGGGTGGCCCAGCAACAGTAACCTACTGTGGGGTCCGGGCGCATTTCTGCCAAAGCCACTGGGTTTCGACCTTTGTTTCTGATTCTCTGGGATCATAGCCATTAAGCAGCTTGATCAGGAATAAGAAAGGCCATTTGTGGGCCATGACTTGGGGTCTCGTTGGGGTGGGGAGGACAGGACTGGCTCCACCCCCATCCTTTGAGGCCCTGCGTGTCTCGTCACTGCGGGCCCAAACCTGACTGTCCAGTGACCTCTGGAGAATGGCTGCCACCGGGCCGCCAGGGGGAACAGGCCACGGCACAAAACCTATTCCCACCTGGGTTGGCCCAGCACCGGTAACCTACTGCAGAGACCAGATGCATTTCTACCAAAAGCCGCTGGGTTTCGAGATATGTTTCTGAGTCTCTGGGATCATGGCCATTAAGCAGTTCAATCAGGAACTAGAGAGGCCATGCCTCCAATTATATACCTGAGCTGGAAGTGGTTTGTGGGTGTGTTTCCCACATACCTAACTTTTGGCCATTTACTTTCTTGGTAAACATTGCCCCAGGTTTTTAGGGTCTGGCAATTTTGGGGTATCTGGAAGTCTGAAGGTGCCATCAGTCTGCTGATGCACTCGCCTCACAGGTATAGGTTGACATGCTGGCGGCACCATACTCCCCTCATCTGTGAATCTTAATGATGCTCCTTTATAAGCAGTTTCTTTCTTTGATCTTGCAGCTTTCAGAATTTTACCTCTATCTATGGTTTTCATCATCCTGATAGAGATGTGTCTTGGAGTATTTTTATCTGGATTTTTTTTACTAGTACCCAGTCTTCTGAATCTGCTCGCATGTGCTCTTCAGCTCTGGGAATGTATCAGCAATGATGCCTTTGACAGTTTCTTCATAAGGGTTTTCTTTCTGTCCCTTTGGGACTCCAATGGTTCTTATGTTATTCCTCTTGGCTACACCCCAAATTTCTCTTAACATCTGCTGGTTTATTTTGAGGCTCTTTTCCATTTTCTGCTGTTGTCTGGAGATTCTCTGAAACTCACCTTAGAGCTCACTGATTCTGTCCTTAGCAGCTGTTACTTTGCTGCTGAGACCTTCCACTGAGTTTTTAAATTCACTACCAGGTTTTTTAGATCTTTCATTTCTGTTTGTAATTTTGTTTGCGTTTTCCTCATTTCTGCTCTCAAATCCTCTTGTGTTTTACTTGTGGTTCATTCCGTTGTTTCACTTAGCTCCCTAAGCATCCTCATTAGTTCCCTTCTAAATTCCAGGATATACAAGACATTTATAGAATTGTACAAGAAAAAATCCTCCAATCCCATCAAAAATTGGGGAGAAGAAATAAACAGAAGCTTCCTCAAAAAAGAAATACAAATGGCCTTTGGTACTTAAAAAATGCTCTACATCACTAATCAGCATAAAGTCTCAAATCAATACAACAATAAGATATCATGTCACATCACAGAGACTGGCACACATCAAACAGAACAAGAACAACCAATGGTACTCTCTTTCATTGTTGGTGGGAATGCCAACTGGTATAGCCTTTTTGGAAAACAGTATGAGCATTTTTTAAAATATGACCCAGCAATGCCACTTCTGGGAATATATTCCTAGAGTGCAAAAAAGCACAGTAGAAATGACATCTAAATCTGTACGTTCATTGCAGCACTGTCTACAATAGCCAGAATCTGGAAACAACCTGAGTGACTGAGAACAAATGACTGGTTAAAGAAACATTGGTACATCTACACAATGAAATACTATGCAGCTGTTAGGAAAGATGAAGTCATGAAATTGGCTTAGAAGTAGATGGTCATAGAGAATGTGAAGTGAAATGAGTCAGAAAGAGGGACAGACATAGAATGACTGCACTCATTTACTGAATCACTTGTATCACTTGTCATCCCATTATTAATTGATTTGCTCAAGCAGGCAACAGTAACGTCTCCATTCATCCCTGTCGCGTGCTAGTGTAGCTCAATGACATCTGCTCGCTCCAGGAACACGAAGAGCCTCAAACCGTTTGTTCAGGGTTTTGACAAAGAAGTCTGACCATCTCGTAGGTGGGTGGCCATGCATCCTGTTGACATCCTGAGGAATCCAGTCGGTAATATCTCTAGTCCAGTGGTCATCTCTAAATCGCATTACATGTCCAGTCCATCTGATTTTCGACACCTTGGCAACAAGACAGCGTCCCTGATTCTCTATCATCAATGGAGGTTGGAACTCTGGATTCCTTCTCTCGCTTGAGTGAACTGTGTTACTCCAAGCATAGCTGTTTCGATTCCTCTTTGGGTGATCCAAATAGAATTCTCATTCTGTTTTCATAGGGCCCAGATCTCTGAGGCATATGTTAGTGCAGGAAGAATGGTGGAGTTGGAGTTGAGAAGATGTGCCCAGAGCTGGAGGTTCTTTGTCCTCTCTACAACTTCTTCAACGCTCTTGAAGGAGCTCCATGCCACTCTCATCCCCTGTGCAGTTCTGGTGCCAAGTTGCTCCTCATGTTGAGTTCTCCACCCAGGTACACATAGCTGCTGCATTCAAAGATGTTTGTTCTGTTGAGAACAAATGGAATGTCAGGGACTAGTTTGTTTTTTTATGGACATTGTCTTGGTGATATTCAGTCCGACCTTTCCACACTCATGGTTGAAGTCGGCCAGTATTTGTACCGCCTGGCTAATGTTTGGTGTTGTGAGAATGATGTCATCAGCAAAACGGAGGTGGTGTAGTTGCCGACTGTCTATCTTCACTCCCATTTCTTCCCATTCCAGTCGTCGCATGATGTTCTCGAGGGTGGCATTAAAGAGTTTTGGTGAAATGGTACCACCCTGCCAAACCCCCTCTCATTATGTCTATGATCACTTCCTTGTAGAATGGTGAGATCCTGGTGGCGAATCCGTAATATAGCTCTTGGAGGATTCTGATGTACTAAGTTTGAACGTCCTATTTGTCTAGGGCTTTGATGACCGCTTCAGTCTCAACAGAATCAAAGGCCTTCTTTAAATTAATGAATGTTAGACAGAGTGGCACTCTCATAAAACCTCAATGAGCTTGGTCACCGTGTGGATATGGTCAATCATGCTGAGTCCTTTTCGGAACCCAGCTTGCTTGGATGGTTGTCCTCCATCTAGTGTTCTGCCTATTCTATTCAGGATGACTCAACTGAACAGCTTGTAGATGATGGACAACAGGCAGATTGGGCGATAGTTGCCAATGTCATGGATGTTTCCCTTCTTGTACAGTAGAATGATCCTGCTGATTTTCCATTGGGACAGAACCTTGCATTCAGATAGGTAGTGTGTGAAGAGCCAAGCCAGTGTATTGACGAGAACTGGTAGCATATTCTTCAGGTGTTCAGATCTGTCCAGGTCTGGAATAGGTGCTGTACACTTCTTTACCAACCAAATGGCATGTCATATTTCAGTGGGAGAGCGTTGGGGACAACATATACATACTGCGGAATTTGGTATGTGGGCTTGTGGAGGTGGCTGTCTAAGACATCTGTGTAGAACTCGTGGATAATCTTCTCCATTGCCCTTCTGGAAGATGTGATAGATCCATCAGGATGTTGGAGGGCAGTTATCTTGATCTTATTATAGTTGGCAAAGGACAGGCGAGCATTACGAATATTTTTCCTGGCTTCTGCCATGTTGGCCAACACTGCTGCTCTTCTCTCTTTGAGGTCTTCCTTTATCGCTTCTCTGAACAGTTTTGTGAGCTCAGACATTAGCTTGTGGTTGCCTGAGGCTCATGCCAAACCACTTTGGCGATTGAGCTCAAGAGTTTCCGAATCCAGGCATCTTTTTGTGGCTTTCACACTCTCAGCATTCCTCATGCAGTCACGGAGGTGCTGAACCAGTTGATGGTATTCCTCGTCAATGTTGTCAATAATGGCATCTTCCCACGTTACCACAATAGTGCAAAAGAGCTCCCAGTTGGTAGTCATTCTGAGAGTTCTCTTCTTAAACTTTGTAGTCCTTTCTCCCCGCTCTGTGAAGTAGAATTTTGCACAAAGGAGATGCTGGTCTGATTCCATTTGGAATTTTATAACAATAGTGACATCGATCAGGCAAAACCGATGATTGAATATGATGTGGTCAATTTCGCTGTGGAATTTTCCACCAGGAGACTCCTATGTCCAACATTTAGATTCGGCCTTCTGGAACTGTGAGTTACCATGGATGATCTTGGTCGACATGATGAACTCAGACAGTCTTTCACCCTGTTAATTCCATTCTAGGCCATGGGTCCTGATCTGGAGTTCTTCGGCTGATCTTGGTCCTATCTTGGCATTAAAATCACCGACAATGATCTTGTAGAAGGTGCGGTCTTCGTCATAGAACTTCTCCAGCTCAATGTAGAACTTCTTAATTTCTTCTTCATCGTAGTTGGATCTTGGTGTGTAGACAACGAAGCTAGAAACTGCTGGCAGTGAGCCACATATATTCAAGTGTAATCATCCGATTCGGGTTGTTAGGCATTTGAATGAATCAGTGCTCATAGTCAAGTTCGTGTTGATAAGGACACCAACACCACTGATGCCTCTATTGTCGCATATTCTGAGGAACAGTTCTTCTCCAGTGTCAAAAATGGCATGATGTGATTGATGCCTTCTCGTCTCGGTCAGACCAATGATGTCATACTTGATCTTCTGTGCTTGCACCATCAGGTCCTCAATGGACTCTTCCAATGCCAGTGTATGTGCCTTGAAAGTACAGACAGTCATTTTAGTCCTTCTTCGTTTTGGCAGCCTAGCTCGTCCCTGAGAGTTCAACAGCTTCTCCTTGCTCATCCTTAACGCTGCCATATTGGGGGCTCTTTCAGGGTCAAGGGGGATGAGACCCATTGCTTTTACTGTTTTTGGCATATCGAATATGCCACGGGTAGCTTGCCAGGCTCTACTGTGTGGGCAGGATACTCTCGGTAGCTTGCCATACTCTCCGAGAAAGATGGAGGCTTTTAGGGCAGCCTCTAATCGCCCTTACAGGTGCTCCCATGGTTCACACCGTGTTTGAGCTTCATCAAATATGGTGCGGAGAATGGGTATTAAGTATCTTATTACGTGTCTGGAAAGCGGCCTGGAGTGTGGTGGTGGCTGGGTAGTGGAGGTAGTGGAGGTTGACCAATGAGGTATTTATCTGGCACCAGCAGGGTGGGTCTTCTGTTTGTGGTCCCTGGGTCACCGGAGATTGTTGGAAGCAGGCAGAGGATCTCTGTTTCCGGGTCCCATTGAGCCTGGAGTCCAAGGTCACAAAGGTCCACTTTACCTGATTCTGTGGGGCTTCACTAATGTGTGAAGCTCACCCTAAGCACCGGGAAAGTGGCCTGGAGCATGATGGCGGCTGGGTAGTGGAATTTATTTATGGAATATGAATATAAAATATCATAATATCCTAACACCCAAGGACAGTAGAGACAAGGGCCAGAAAGATTTCCTATAGTTGGAAACCTTCCTTATGAGCTTGGGGAGAAGGCAGCTGGGATAAAGAAGGGATCTCTAAGTCAGCGATAGTTGGAGGTACCACTTAGGATGGGAGATGTGTGCTGAATATAGATAAAGGACCAAACATGATGGCCTTTCATTATCTGTATTGCAAACCATAATACCCATTGTAGGATAGCATTGGTTTGTCCTTTCTGCCTTACCACAGGGAGCTTAACTTTATTGGGTTGCACCCATTCACAGTGCTCCTGAGGCACTCCCATTCCCTGTGTTTATCTGTAAACTCTTTGTTTGTGCTATGCTTCCCCAATAGATCAATCACCTTTATCTCCTAATCAGACTCTGTTAACTTGTAAATATTGCTTTTCTCTCTCCTTATATCCTTTGCATAATTAATTCAAATCAATGTCCTTTTTGTATAGACACAGAAGACATTTAATGCTATGCTTTTGTAACTTGGGAGTTAATTGACTCCAAATAATATTCACTCCTGGGCATCTATTTTCTCAACTTAAGCCTCAGTTGCCCTTAGTTCCTAGCATCCCAAAAGCAGGGTCCTGACGAGGGACTGGATGGACCCAGGGCAAGCTGTGAGCTACCCTGGCATCGAAATGGGCCAGGCAAAAAAGCCATAATATTTAACTGTAAGTTAAGAGTATGATCATGGACAAATTCTGTGATGGTCCAAAAAGTAACAACTGGAGTAGGACCAGGACTGGAGCAATAGCACAGCAGTAGGGAGTTTGCCTTGCACACAGCCAACATTGCCGACCCAAGTTCGATTCCTACGCCCCTTTCGGAGAGTCCGGCAAGCTACCGAGAGTATCTCGCCCGCACGGCAGAGCCTGGCAAGCTACCTGTGACGTATTCGATATGCCAAGCACAATAACAACAAAGTCTCCAATGGAGACGCTACTGGGCCCACTCGAGCAAATCGATGAACAACGGGAGAACCGTGACTGTGACTGTGGATTAGGACCCTGCTAAGGTTAGGAAAGATTAATCTGGCCTGAGCACTGTAATCTGGGATCTATAGCGAGATGTCACCAGGAGAGCCACCCTACAAGCTTAATGTATCTTTTACTGTATCCATACAAAATAACTAATATTGAACTACACTGTCCTCCCATTGTTCATCGATTTGCTCAAGCGGGTCCAGTAACGTCTCCATTGTGAGACTTCTTGTTACTGTGTTTGGCATACTGAATACTCTCGGTAGCTTGCCATGCTTTCCGAGAGGGGCGGAGCAATCGAACCTGGGTCGGCCGGACTGGCTGCGCACAAGGCAAACGCCCTACCACTGTGCTATCACTCCAGCCCCCAACTAATTAATATTAAGAAGTAGAATTAACGGGACTGGAGAGATAGCACAGCGGGTAGGTCGTTTGCCTTGCACGCGGCCAACCCGGGTTCGATTCCCAGCATCCCATATGGTCCCCTGAGCACCGCCAGGAGTAACTCCTGAGTGCAGAGTCAGGAGTAACCCCTGTGCATTGCCAGGTGTGAACCCCCCCACCCCCCCACCCCCGCCAAAAATGAAGAAGTAGAATTAAGATGAATGTTTAAATGGTTAAGGAAAGGAGAAAAAACCCTAGATGGTATTTTGCCCTTGAGCCATATTTCCTGGCTACAGGAGATCAAGAAGGGCTTTCATATGTTGATTGTGCACCAGACCTAGGTGTGGTTGCTACCCTCAATGCTGGGAGGTTGGGAGACTAGAGAGAGACCCAGGTGGGGCGTCAAAACGCAGAGAGCTAGCAACGCAGACAGGAGGAGACATGAATGAGGGGCAGTGTGAGACCGGAATAGCGAGCTTAGTGAGATTGGAACAGGCATGTGGGGAGAATAGAATAAATGGCTACTGATCACCAACCAGCCTGGCCCTCGTTCCCTCCTTTGTCCACCCATGGTATCGGCAGTCCCTGGTGGGCAAGCTGCATTAGACCACTGAACGCAGGCAGCGAGAGACAGACAGCTGTGGGATCCTAGTGGCTTAGTGATTTCACAACACATAAGTAGAGAGAAAGTAGGAAATTGTCTACCATAGAGGAGGGGGGAGGGCAGCTCGGGGCGGGGAGGGATACTGGGGACATTGGTGGTGGAAAATGTGCACTGGTGGAGGGATGCGTGTTTGATCATTGTGTGATTGTAACCCAAACATGAAAGCTTGTAACTGTCTCATGGTGATTCAATAAAATTTTAAAAAAAGCTAATGTTTTGAGATCATAATGTAACCTTTATATAAGTTCCAGACTTTTCCTTTGTAAAAACTGAAAGGTTATTTCTAATAGACCTAATTAAAAACATTCTCCATTGAAAAAAAAGTATCCAAGATCCTGAACTAGTACCTTTATGTATGTGCACTATGCATCATCCATAGGAAACTATCCTTCCTCCTAGCATTCTAATTTCTACAATCAAGGACCAATTCTCTTGTCTTGTTACTCTACCAAAGATTACTGAATACATCTGGTATTTATTCTCTCCCTCTGATTTACGTCACTTAACATAGTACTCTTCAATTCCATCCATGTTGCAGCAAACTGTATGATTCATCCTTTCTTGTGGATTCATAGTGTTATGCACAACCTCTATATCTATCTCTCTGTTGCACTGTAGCACTGTCCTCCTGCTGTTCATCGATTTGCTCGAGCGGGCCCAGTAACATCTCCATTTTTTTTTTTTTGCTTTTTGGGTCACACCCAGCAATGCACAGAGGTTATTCCTGGCTCAGGAATTAGTCCTGGTGGTGCTCGGGGGACCATATGGGATGCTAGGAATCGAACCCGAGTCGGCTGCGTGCAAGGCAAACACCCTACCAGCTGTGCTATCGCTCTAACCCCAACATCTCCATTTTGAGACTTGTTGTTACTGTGTTTGGCATATTGAATACGTCACGGGTAGCTTGCCAGGCTTTGCCATGCGGGCAAGATACTCTCAGTAGCTTGCCGGGCTCTCTGAGAGGGGCAGAGGAATTGAACCCGGCTCACCCGGGCCAGCCGCATACAAGACAAATGCTCTACTGCTGTGCTATCGCTCCAGCCCATCTCTCTGCTCCTGAACATTAAAGTTATTTCCATATCCTTGTTATTTTACTAAGCACTGCAATAAATATAGGTGTTCACGTATCTTTTTAAATATATATATTTTTTTTATATTTTGGTAGTTGATGCCAAGAAGTGAAACTGCTGCATCATATGGGAGCCTTATTCTTTTTGGAGAAATCTGCATTGTTTTCCACAGCAGCTGGACCATACAAAATGCCACCAGGTAAAGAGACTTGTTTTATTTTCTTTTCTTTTTTTATCACATCACCACCTGTGAGTTTAAAATGTGGGTGTATGACACTTGCATTTGGTAGCCAAGAACTGCCCCTCCCCGACACACACACCAGCCTCCTCAGCAGAGGAACAAAGAGTCCAGGGACCACAGACTGATGGTCAAAATGTCCTTTTAATGCGAGCTGTTAGCACACTTAGAGCACATCTGAGAGGGTTCTATGTATAGGACTGCATATAGGTGTGATTGATCGTTTACAGAAACAATTCTCTTGGGGGCATTAACCTAGGAGACACTCTCTCTCCCAGGCACTATATGCAAGCAATTCATCCAGGGGTGGCAAGCATTATATTGCTTTTCTCTTTCCCTAGCTACAAGTAAATATTAAACAATTAAGTTTAATTCTTATTAATACTTGTGGTTATTTGGATAAACACAGTAAGAGATATAGATTCCAAAACTTGAGGACTTGCTCGGGATGCAAGATGCATGCTGAAAGTAGATTATAGACCGAACACGATGGCCACTCAATACCTCTGTTGCAAACTACAATACCCTGAAGGAAAGAGTGAGCAAAAGGGAATGCCCTGCCACAGAGGCAGGGTGGGGGGGGGATGGGGTGTGGAGGTGGGAGGGCTACTAGGATTATTGATGGTGGAGAATGGGCACTGGTGGAGGGATGGGTACTGAATCATTGTAAAACTGAAACCCAAGCATGAAAGTTTGTAAGTCTACAACTGTACCTCATGGCGTTTCACTAATAAAATTTAAAAAAACCTTAGTCCCAGACTAGGTCCTCAGGCCAGTTTAGTTCTTCCTTACACATGGGGGTCCTATCTTTAAAGTCATAAAGGCTTACATCAAGACATGCTTTTATGCTTCTAGATTGTCTCATTTCAATGCTTTGCCGCCCCCCCAGGTCCATCCCAGTCCGGTGGCAGGACCTTCCTTTTGGGGTGTTAATAAGAGTACAGCCTAATATATTAAGGAACCACGTACTCCCTATGGCAACCACAGCTTGAGACGTGTAATTATGATGGATGCCCAGGAGTAGAAATATTTCAAAATCAATTGACTCCCAAATAGTAGAAGTGTGGCATTAATGGCCTTTCTATGCCAAGCAAAGAACATTACTCTATAGTAAAATATGAAAAGGCTATAGGGGAAATAGTAAGGCAAATAATTCACTACAAAGTCCAGAGTTACCAGAAAGTTTTGACTTATAAATAACCAAGGCTGAACTTAGGATATGTAACAATGAGAGGTAAAGCACAAAGGAAAAGTTAAGGATCAACTCAATGGATTAGAGGTGCTCATAAGGGCGCTGTGTGTTCCTCTGGTGGGGTGAGAGGAAGGGGCAATTCACTGACAAAGCCTAAAGCCTTCCAACAAGCACCAACACTGTTTTTTCCCCATGTTCTTGGTATTCTCAATGGCATGAGATGACAGCTAGTTATCATTTTAATTTGGATTTCCCTGATAATAATTAACAGACACTTTTTATACACCCATAAACCATCTGTATGTCTTCTTTGGAAAGGGTCTATTCATCTCCTTAGCACATTTATTGATGAAGTTGGTGGATTTGTTTTGTGTTGAGCTTCTAGGTGCTTTATTAGCAGTTGGATACCTTGGATATTTAAGTCATTATCTAATGTATTGTTCTCAAGTGTTTTCTCACATCCAGTAGGGCGCCTTAATATATTAGCCTGTACTCCTATTGTCATGCAAAACTTTAAACTTTGATTTGGTCCTTTTTGCTTATTTTTGCTTTTTTTCTTTTTGTATTTTTCTCTGGAATCAAATTGTTGAGGACACCTTTGATAATCAGATCCTGAAATGTTTTCTCTTTTTTCTTCTATGTATTTTATGGATTATGATATAATCTCTAGGTCTTTAATACACTTTGAATTAACCTATGTGTATGATGTGAGATATGAATCCATTTTTTTTCTGCATGTGGTTGTCCAGTTTTCCCACTACCATTTGTTGAAGAGGGTTTTCTTGCTCTACTTCATTCACCAAGCTTCTTATTGTAGATTGATATCCATAGGCTTTAAGATGTATTTCTGTGCTTTCAATTCTAGTCCAGAATCAAGAAAGGTCAGGCCTTATTTTAGTACCATGTTTTCTTTAATTGCCATAAATTTACAGTGTAATTTTGTCAGAAAATGCAATAGCTTCCACCTCCTTTCTCATAATGACTTCTGTCATTCAGAGAAATTTATATTCCATGCAAATTTTAGTATTGTTTGTTCTGAGGTCTTAAAGAATGTCTTTGGAATTTTGATGAGAATTGCATTAAATATGTATAATTGTGTTAAATTATACAAATTGTATTGTATTAAGTATGTCTGGGTAGAATTGTCATTTTGAGAATGTTAATTCTTCCAATCCATGAACATGGAATATATTTCCATTTCCTTATGTTCTCATCTATTCCTTTCATAAATGGCATAGTTTTCAAGGTACAGGTGTCTCACATATTTTAAGTTGATCCTTAGGTATTTGATGTTTTCAGACACTATTTTAAATGCATTGGTCACTTTTATCTCTTTTCTTGTAGATAATTATTTGCATAAATAATTTGGGGAATTTAGGTGTATTGATTTTTTTAACCCACTTTTTTGCTATACTAGTCTATTGTTTTTTTTAAAAAATAGTGGAATCTTTAGGGGTTTCTTATGTACATTTTCATGTATGTGAAAATAATGATAGTTTGGCTTGTATCCCTTTGAAATTATTTATTTGTTGAAACAGGTATTTGTAAAATCTTCAGAGTTTTCTACCTATAAGAGCATACCACTTGATATCTGAAAATAGAGGTGATTTCACTTCTTCAAAATTTAGATTTTTGAAGAAATATACATTTTTCTTACCCACTTGCTCTGCCTCTAACTTCTAGTACCCTTTTAAAGAGAAGTGGCAGGAGTGGACGTTGCTTGCCCTGCTCCTGACCTTAGCACAGTGTTTCACTGTGTGTTAATCATATAAAATTTTTATTCTGTTGAGTAGTTTTCTCTTGTGTGTAGTTTTATTTAGTATATTTATGTTGAAAAAGTGTTAAACTTCATCAAATGCTTTTTTATATATTTAACGTGATCATGCTTTTTTTCTTCCATTTTTATTAATGAAAGAAAAAAGTATCACTGGTTTTTATATGTTAAGCCATCCTTGCTTTCCACTAAAAAATTCCACGTGTTCTTATTTATAATCTTTTTATGCTAAGTTTATTTTGCTAATATCTTATTGAATATTGATCACTAGACTTCCCGTTAATCGTTGATTTGCTCGAGCAGGTGCCAGTAACGTCTCCATTTGTCCCTGTTGTGTGCTAGTGTAGCCCAGTGGTGTCTATTTGTTCTAGGAACAGGAAGAGCCTCAAACTGATCATTCAGGATCTTGATGAAGAAGTCTGACCATCTGGTAGGTGGGTGGCCACGCAGTCTTTTGACATCCTGTGGAATCCAGTCAGTAACGGCTCTAGTCCAGCGGCCATCTCCAAATCTCATTACGTGTCCAGCCCATCTGATTTTTGAAGACTATTAAGTATTTATAAAGAAGATTTTTCCGTTTTACTTTCTTGTAATATATTTGTCTGACTTTGTTATAATGATCTTTGGATGTAAATTATGAAGTATTTCCTCCTCTTACAATTTTTGGAAATTTTTAGAAGAACTGGAGTTAGTTCTCAAATTTAGTTCACTAGTAAAGCCTTTTGGTCAAGAGCTTTTCTTTGCCACAAGATATTTTAAATACAAATTCATTCTTCTTACTAATTATAATCGACCCAAACTTTCTAATTTTTCTTGGTTTTGTTTTACAAAGTTTTGCATTTCAAAGAATCTTTCAACCCTTCATAGTCATCTTTTATGATCCTCTTTATTTATGTAGAATAAGCAAGAATGTTACAATTTTTTATTTTATTGAGAATTCTCATATTTATTCTTCATTCATCTAACTAAACTCTGCCATGTTGAACTTTGCAAATAATCAGTTTTTAGTTTCACTGAATTTTCCCTATGTTCTCCTATTTGCTATTTCATGTGCATCTACTCTAAACTTTATTTCCTTCCTTTCCCTAGATTTCATTTTAGCTTAAGATCTTTATTTTGTAAAATATGTTTGTAAATTGAAGATCTTTCTTTTGGAAGATTGGGAAGCTATGGCCAATATTTAAAAAAAAAAAACGTGCAGTACCAGGGACTGAATCTGGGACTCCATCAAAATCTGGACTTCAGAACTTTGAGCTATCTCCCATGCCCCCCAAGAACTTTATTTTCATTTTGAGCCTATATTGCCATGAATATCTGCTAAAACTTCTTTTTACTGTGTCGCAGATTGTAGGCATGCTCGCATTTTCATTCCTCTGTGTTTACTAATTTCTCTAGTAATTTCTTCCTTGATTCACTAGTTGTTTAAAAATGTGTGATTCATTCCCACAATTTTGTGAATTTCTTGAATTCCTTTCTAATTTCCTTTCTTTGGTATATTCTATAGTCATTTTCTTTCTTTTTATCAATGAGGGAGCTGGATTGATAGCACAGCAGTAGGGAGTTTGCCTTGCGCGCAGCCAGCCCAGCTGAGCCTGGTTTGATTCCTCCACCCCTCTCAGAGACCTGGCAACCTACCGAGAGTATTCAATATGCCAAACACAGTAACTAGAAGTCTCACTATGGAGACGTTACTGGGCCCGCTCAAGCAAATCGATGAACAACGGGAGGACAGTGTTTTGTTTTTATCAATAAGAACTGTGGAAAACGTCATAAAGTAAAACTTAACTGATAATATACAAAAAGGCTGTTTCTTTTTAGCTCTAGCCCTATCTCTTTCAAATATTTGGTTCACAAAGTACATTTTAATGAGTTAGGTGTAGCTCAATACAAAACAGTAACTATTTTTAATTTTATTTTTTATATTTTTAACTCATTTTTGTACCAATATAAAAATATAGAAGTAATAAGTTTAAAATCACAAAGATAATACTGGGAAAGAAAATTGTGAGAAAATTCCTCTGGAAGTTGAAAAAAACCTCTACAGAATTTAGAGTTCCAAAATAGCTACACCAAACAGAATCTGTCAATGCAATTACTATCTATGTAGAGAGATTTCTGGTACTTTCTCCTCTGCCATGTCCCTGGATTCTTCCCCACAATTTGTTTTGAAACATTCTAAAGAGGAAATGTAGCCTATGACAATACTGATCAAAAGATATAATTAAATCATACTTGCATCTAATTCCATTTTTGTATGTAAAAATTTTAGACGTGTTTATTTCTAGAACATACTTTTGCCTTGAGTTAAATTTTAAAAAGCTCCTTGGAGGCCAGTCACACATGCTAGGGGAAAAGGCAGCTCAGATAGAGAAGGGAGCACCAAATAAATGCTGCTGGGAGGATCCTCCCAGGATGGGAGAAGCATGCTGAAAGTAGACTATAGCCAAACATGATTGCCACTCAATGCCTCTTTTGCAAACCACAGCACCCAAAAGGAGAGAGAGAACAAGAGGGAATGTCCTGCCACAGAGGCAGGGTGGGATGGGGGAATGGGGGGTGGGAGGGATACTGACCCGTGGTGGTGGAAAATGGGTACTGGTGGAGGGATGGGTATTTGATCATTGTATAATTGAAATCCAAGCAAAAAAATTTGTAAGTCTACAACTGCACCTCATGTTGTTTCACTAATAAATTTTTTTAAAAAAATTCATAAAATACAGCAGTAAAAAATCAGGGTCACTAATTAGAAATTCATTATGAATTCCTCAAACTGGTTTTGTCTGCCTTGCTTTTTCTTCTTCTGTTTAACTTAAATCTCATGTTTAGAATCAGCGACTGAACCAATATCTCCATACAAATAATAATATCATTATTACTATAAACCCAAATGTGGCTGCTATTAGCTTGAAAGTCAAAACTTGAAAGACAAAAGTTTGTGCCAAAAATATTCTTGATTTGCTTATGTATTAGCAATATTAGAACATGGGGGAATTCTTCTTCACCCAAACCAGCTTACTCCCAGTTTGTAATTAGAGGTTTATAGGGATGGTAGAAAAAAATGAGTTGAAAATAAAAATCTGGTATGGATGACGTGAAAGTGCGTTCAGTTTCCAGAGACTTTGGTTTCATTATCTTTTACTCTGTGGTTTAACACATCCCTAAGAAATGGCAGCCCATTCCTGTAAAACTTCAAGATAATATCATCAAACATCCACCTCTAGGGGACTGTATGACAAAGTTCAGGAGTCTCTCAGGAGGGTTTGGTGTTTGCTCTTTTCCTTCCATCCATAGCTAGACAAGGTTAAACATTAAACACACAAGTGAAATGAAAGCACCCTTGAGGTCTTAGACGCAGAGCAAAGACCAGTGAGAATGAGAGTATCTAAGAAATAAACATATTGAGAATTAGACAGAGTCTCTATTGCTCGCTGGCTTGCTTGTTTGCAATACCACCTCAGCCCAACATCTACTAGTAAAATAGAATATGTCACATGTTTCAATTATTTCTATGATTATTGAAAAAAGAATTTAAAAAGGGCTCCTGCATAAGATTGGTAACAAGAGCAGAATATTGGTTACAAAGTTAGAAAAATTTAAATGCCTCACATCACATAAATTCAGAACTGTTCTTTTATCTTCTTGCATAGAAACAGCCTAAGTGGACCACTGAAAGGAAAAACGGTATGTTATTATATGCTACTCTTTAGAATATCATCATAATTCTATAATGATAAATACAGATGCCATTCCATATCATGAAAAAAAAACTGATTCAATTTATCAATTGACTGGTATTACTGCAGCTATCACTGACCGTTCCACTTAGCTGTATTAGAAGGCTTGAATAAAATACTTGGGGAAATCTATTTGTTCTGCAAAGCACCATATCAGACTGCTAGCATCAAAGTGGCTTTTCCTGGGGCTGGAGAGATAGCACAGCGGGTAGGGCATTTGCCTTGCACGTGGCTGACCCTGGTTCGATTCCCAGCATCCCATATGATCCCCTGAGCACCGCCAGGAGTAACTCCTGAGTGTAGAGCCAGGAGTAAACCCTGTGTATCGCCAGGTGTGACCCAAAAAGCAAAAAAAGGTGGCTTTTCCTATGCTGTTGGGCTCTTGGGAACTGTATGAATGATTCCTACACAAACTCAGAAAATTAAAATTGTACATTAAAGCATACAGGTCCAGGTCCCTCCCCAGATGTTCATACATATCCTTTATCCCTCCTTTCCCATGAATGATCTCACCTGTCCTATTTCTAACACTCTCCCACCCTATGAATGCATGAATGATCTCACCTATCTCGTCCCTGACACTCTCCCATACCTGTCTGGTCCCATGCAGTCTACTCACCTCCCATGAATGAAGGCCGGGTCTCATCCCTCCATCACTCTCTAACCCAGGTATGCTTCCCCGAGTCTCCAGCCATGGCCATGTATACATTGGTGAGATTCTTATGCTCTGTACGTGTCCTCAGGCCGGGCTTCCCAACAGTACCCCAGCTGTCTTTTGTCATCTTGTCCCAACTTTCCTAGTCTCCAGCCATAGTCAGGTTCACTTGGATAAGACTTCTGTGCTCAGCACCTTGTCACTACTTGGGTGTCTGAGCCCTGCCTGAATCTGAGCATTTTGGGGCATCTGTCTGGGCACTCAGTCTACCTGATATTGCACACTGAAGAGAGGGAGGGTCTGAGAGGGAGCAAGGAGACAGAGATGGAACTGGGGTCTTCCTTTTACTGCTGCCATGTCCAGTCATCCCATTATCTATTCTGATTGGTTACCTGTTCCAAGGGTGATATTTAAAATAAGGGCTAAATTCATCTGGCGTTCCACCCTTCTGCTCCTGCTATATCAAGATGACTGGTGATGAATCATTGAAGTAATAAATTAAGATTTTGTGATGAAACATGACAAAAACATTGCAAGTATTCGTGCACTCATGAGGCTCTACACAGCACAAATTTTATCTGAAATCTTGGTTTCATGCAGAGAGAAATTCTCATCTCATTTGTAAATGTTTACAGTTCTGAATTGAATTGTGAATAAGGAATACATAAAGAATCTAGCAAGATACAAACCCCTCAGTACATAATAATACAATCACACTACTAAACCACTGAATGGTTCCAGCCTTCCATGAAGCATAAGAACAAGTACCACACTATTTTTATATCAAAGTGTGTTGGCATTCAAAGTAAAAGGATGGTTGAATTAAAATGACTTTTATTCTGCAATGATTCTCAGCCTGCAGATTTGTTAAAGGATGTTCCTAGCATAATTAAAATAGCTTCCTTAAATCAAGATCGTCAAAATGGCAATACTCTCAAAAGCATTATACAGATTCAATGCGATCCCTATAAGGATAGTCATGAAATTCTTCAAAGAAATAGATCATGCACTCCTGAAATTCATATGGAACAACAAACGCCGACGAATAGCTAAAGCAATTCTTGGGAAAAATACCTGGGGAGGCATTACCCTTCCCAACCTCAAACTCAACTACAAAGCGTTAATAATTAAAACAGCATAGGACCAAAACAAAGCCAGGGCCGCAGACCAATGAAACAGGGTGGAATACCCGTACACACAATCCCAAAATTATGAACATCTAATCTTTGATAAGGGAGCAAGAAATGTGAAGTGGAACAAGGAAAGCCTCTTAAACAAATGGTGCTGGAATAACTGGACAACCACATGCAAAAAAATGGGCTCAGACCTCGACCTAACACCATGCAAAAAAGTCAGATCAAAATGGATTAAAGATCTCAACATCAGGCCAAAATCCATAAGGTACATTGAAGACAAGGTCAGCAAAACTCTCCATGATATTGAGGGCGAATGGTATCTTCAAAGATGACACTCCACTGACCAACTAAGTGGAAACAGAGATAAACAAATGGGATTATCTTAAATTAAGAAGCTTCTGCACCTCAAAAGCTACAATAACCAGAATACAAAGACAATCTACAGAATGGGAAAGGATATTTACCCATCTGATCAAGGGTTGATATCAAGTATATACAAAGCACTGGTTGAATTCCACAAGAAGAAAACATCTAACCCCATCAAAAAATGGGGTGATGCCCATTGCCTCTTTTGCAAACCACAGCACCCATAAGAAAGAGAGAACAAAAGGGAATGCCCTGCCACAGAGACAGGGTGGGATGGGGGGATGGGGGGGTTGGAGAGATACTGGGATCTGTGGTGGTGGGAAATGGGCACTGGTGGAGGGATGGGTATTTGATCATTGTATAATTGAAACCCAAGCACAAAAATGTGTAAGTCCGTAACTGTACCTCATGATGTCTCACTATTAAAATTTTTTTTTTAAAATGGGACTGGAGCGATAGCACAGAGGTAGGGCGTTTGCCTTGCATGCAGCCAACATGGCTGACCCGAGTTCGATTCCTCCACCGCTCTCGGAGAGCCCGGCAAGCTACCGAGAGTATCTCGCCCGCACGACAGAGCCTGGCAAGCTCCCCGTGACGTATTCGATATGCCAAACACAGTAACAAAAAAGTCTCCAATGGAGATGGTACTGGGTCCACTCAAGCAAATTGATGATCAACGGGAGGGTCTTTACTTTTACTAAAAAAAATGGGGTGATGAAATGAACAGAAACTTTCCCAAAAAAGAAATATGAATGGTTAAAAGGCACATGAGAAAATGTTCTACATCACTAATCATCAGGGAGATGCAGATCAAAACAACAATGAGATATCATTTCACAGCACAGAGAGAGGCCCTCATCCAAAAGAACAAAAGCAACAGGTGTTGGCGCGGATGTGGCGAGAAAGGGACTCTCTTTCACTGCTGGTAGGAATGTCGACTGGTTCAGCCCTTTTGGAAAACAATGTGGACGATTCTCCAAAAATTAGAAATTGAGCTCCCATTTGATCCAGCAATACCACTCCTGGGAATATATCCCAGAGAGGTAAAAAAGTATAGTTGAAGTGACATCTGCACTTGTTTGTTCATTGCAACACTGTTTACAATAGCTAGAATCTGGAAAAAAACTGAGTTCCCGAGAATAGATGACTGGTTAAAGAAACTTTGGTACATCTACACAATGGAGTACTATGCAGCTGTTAGAAAAGATGAAGACATGAAATTTACATACAAGTGGTACTACATGGAAAGTATCATGTTAAGCGAAATGAGTCAGTAAGAGAGGGATAGACATAGAAAGATTGCATTCATCTGGGGGATATAAAGTAACAAAATATGAGATTAATACCCAAGAATAGCTGAGATTAGCACCAGGAGGATTACTCCATAGCTTAGAGGCCAGCCGGGCATTCTAGGGGAAAGAGCAGCACAGATAGAGAAGGGAGCACCAAATAAAGGGTGTTGGGAGGGTCCTCCCAGGAGGGGAGATGCATGTTGAAAGTAGACTATGGACTGAACATGTTTGCCACTCAATGCTTCTTTTGCAGACCACAACACCCAAAAGGAGAGAGAGAACAAAAGGGAATGCCCTGCCACAGAGGCAGGGTGGGATGGGATGATGGGGGTGGGAGGGATATTATCCATGGTGGTGGAAAATGGGCACTGGTGGAGGGATGGGTATTTGATCACTGTATAATCGAAACCCAAGCACAAAAAATTGTAAATCTACAACTGTACCTCATGGTGTTTCACTAATAAAAATTTTTTTTTAAAAGTGGAGCTTTAGGTAAAAAGTCAAAGGTAATGAAGAAGTTTAATATAATTGTGTAAAATTGTAATGGGGGAAAGTAATGCCACATTGTATTATAATTAAAAGAGTCAATAGCACTGCACTGTCCTCCCATTGTTCATCGATTTGCTCGAGCGGGCACCAGTAAGGTCTCCATTGTGAGACTTGTTTTTGGCATACATTTGTTTTTGGAATACTCCTGGGGAGCTCGCTATGCCAGGCTATGCCATACAAAGAGTCAGTAAAACAGACAAAAATAAAATGGGGGTTGTGGGGGTAGTAGGAAGTTGCAGGAGAGAAGTCACTAAGTTCGTAAAATGGTAGAATCGCTGTGAGCAAAGAGCAAGCCTCAAGGAAGAGCGAGCTCAATTAGTTCAGTCATAGGAGAAAAAGAAGAATGTATAGAGACAAATAAAGGAAAATAAGAAGTAATGGGGGCGCTTGGAATTCTCTTTTGGTTGTTTGCTTTCTCAGGGAAAGAAAGTGCAAGGTCCTCTGCTGAGATGGACCTGATGGAGTTCATGTTAGAGATTTGAGGTAAAAGAATGGGATAACAACCCCTTAGAAGAATGGGAGCATGGCCAGATTTAGGAAATACAAAGTGAATGTTGCAGCCTCTAGAGCGCTCTTGGGGATTCAAAGTGAGGCAGGTCAGGACGGTTGTGGGCTTTTACTCCAGCTGCATTCAGAGTGTGAGGGCAGGTGCGCTATAGGAGAAGGACTGGGTCTGAGCAGGACGTGGTGTCATGGGGAAAGACAATGCAGCAAGGGTGGAGCTTGTTTGCCTGTTGATTGTGATGAACGCAGATTTCATTTGCGTGGAGGATAAAGAAATATTCAGTATAAGTATCTCATAATTTTATCATTCCACGTACTGAAATAGTACTAATAATGATTTTAAAAGCGGTGCATATTATGTATGTGTATTTATGATTTATTATTAGAAAAACTGGACAAGAAGGTGTCATGTCTTCAGATTACACTAAAATAAAAGTTTTTGAAAATATGTGGACAAGTCTGTATCCCAAGAGAAGTGAAAATGGTTTGATTACTCGGAGAGTCTGGCAAGCTACCAAGCGTATCTCGCCCACACGGCAAAGCCTGGCAAGCTACCCGTAATGTATTTTATATGCCAAACACAGTACCATCAAAGTCTCACAATGGAGACGTTACTGGGCCCGCTCGAGCAAATCAATGAACAACAGGAGGACAGTGACAGTGACAGTGACTTTAATGGTAGAATTTCTTTTCTTTATATTGATGCTCAATTCATGTCATTAAGTATTAATTGAGTGATGATTGGGGGTGTTTTAATCTCCTACTACCATTATGTTACTGTCAATATCTTCCTTCAGTTCCATTAGCAATTGTTTTAAATATTTGATAGTTTATCTTTAGGTGCATATGTAATTAGGAGTGTCAGGGTTTTTTTTTAAATCACTGTCACTGTCACTGTCCTTCCGTTGTTCATCGATTTGCTCGAGTGGGCCCAGTAACATTGTGAGACTTGTTATTGTGTTGGCATATCGAATACGTCATGGGTAGCTTGCCAAACTTTGCCGTGTGGGCAAGATACTCCCAGTAACTTGCTGGGCTCTCCGAGAGGGGCAGAGGAATCAAACTTTGGTCAACTTTGTGGGCCACGTGCAAGGCAAACGCCCTACCCTCTGTGCTATCATTCCAGCCTGTTTATTAAAAAGCCATGATTTACAAAGTTACTGATAGTTGCGTTTTAGGCATACAATAACTAAACACCAATGTCTCTACCAGTGTCAATTTCCCTCTGCTAGTGCTCCTAGAATCCCTTCACCTACCCCCCATAATACCCCCACCTGTCAACCTGATAGGCCATTACAAATTTGCTGCTTAGATCTCATACTTTCAGTTCTGTTGAATCTGTGTTTTGGGTATATGGATATACCTCTCACTCATATCACTGGTGTAAATGAAGCCCAGTGCCTGTTAACTCCTTACTTCTTGTCCTCTTCTTCCTCCTTGATTTCTTTCCTTCTCTGTGTGTCTCCTCTCTAAATTCTGGGCTCAAAGGTGATATAAGCATCTTCCCTTTAATAAAGTACATTTCCTCATCCAATATTCTATAATTGCATACAGAAGTAAGATCATCCTGTGTTTTTCTTTCTTCTTTTGGCTTACTTCACTCAGCCTGATAGCTTCCAGTTCCAACTAAGTTGCAAGAAATTGCATGAATTCATAATTCCTTGAAACTTCATAGTATTCCATTGTGTATTAGTCACATCTTAATAATCCATTCATCTGTCTTTGAACATCTAGGCTGATTCCATATTTTAGCTATAGTACTAAGTGCAAGAATGAATATGTCCTTTTTTCTTATGCATGTACATATGTCCTTTTGAGAGACTATTCTTAAGCCCTGGAAATAGAATGTATCAACACATAACTACTATTTTTTTCAACTATATAGAGTAAAATTTATTTAAAATGTTACATTGTACTTTTACTATTAATTTTCTAGGTAACTATTACAAAGAGCAAAAAGATACACATTGTCTTTCTATAAGACACATTTTTTGTAAAGAATTGCTTAATTTTATGCTCTGTATTTATTAGACACAGGCACTGTATTGTAACACTACAAGAGAGAACTAATTTATTATTAATAGAGTTTTATGCAGACATGTATTCATGACATCAGTTTGTCCTTTTTAACTGTACCTCTGGGCACCATGTGAATCATTTATGAGCTGACTAGCTACCTCTGAAATGAAAAGATTGCCAATTCACAAAGCAGACTACAGCATATGGAGACACACAAAAACACTATATAAACACATTTATTTTCACGAGAATCAATTTATCATTTAGTAGAATAATAAATAGTGAAAACACCAGCTCTATTAGTTAGGAGAGGTCTTCTCAGATCAACAGATTTTAACCTTAAATCCTGGAGATAGTTGTCTTGGATCATTATGCTTGGTTATAGAGTGTATCTTGATAAAATACTAGAGAGATAATAAGTAAAACTCTTGGTGACAGTTATAAAATCGAAGTTAAAAGACCCAACTATGATAGGTCATTACTAGAATGGAAATAATCAAAATATATGTAAGCAGGTAAACAAACCATTCTCACAAAATGAGAATGTAATGTTGACCAAATTAACACAAAATACCTCATTGAGTGCTATTTTCACAACTCACAAAATATAGGAGACATTTAAATACACCCTGTGAAGTGACAGTTACAGTTTAATTGCCATAAATTTAATTAAGTATAACTACTATTTTTGATACATGCCATTCTCTCTGGTGTCAAATGGTATATCATTGTGGTCTTTATTTGGATTTTTCTAATGATAAATGATGCTGAGCATTTTTTTTTCATGTGCCTACTAGCCATCCTACTGTCTTCCTCTGAGAATGGCCTATTCATTTCTTCTCCCCATTTGCTGATAGAATTTTCGCATTTTTTTGTTGCTGTTGGTCTTTGTGAATATTTAATATATTACAGATATGGAGGAGCTCCCAGAAGAGAACAACACCTGTACAAGCAATTAGAGGCCGCCCCAAAATCTTCCATCCCTCTCAGAGAGTCTGGCAATCTACTGAGAGTATCTTGCCCACACGGCAGAGCCTGGCAAGCTACCCATGGTGTATTAGATATGCCAAAAACAGTAGCAATAATGGGTCTCATTCCCCTGACCCTGAAAGATCCCCCAATATGCCATTGGGCTTTGCTAGCACGCAACAGGGATGAATGGAGTCATTACTGGTACCCACTCGAGCAAATCGATGGATCAACGGGATGACAAGTGACAAGTGACAAGTGATTACAGATATGAAATCTTTATCTGTTTGAGGTGAATGCAAATATTTTCCCATTGAGTTGGCTGTCTTTAAGTTTTAGTCCATGATTTTCTTTGTTTTGTTTTGTTTTGCCATGAAACACAAAACAAAACTTCATGTAGTTCCATTTATTTTGAAATTCATTTAGTTCCATTTATTTTTTAAATTTTTTGCATTTGCTCAGTTATCAGATTATTGAAGGCACCTTTGAGGCCCAAATATTGAAATATTCTGCCTATATTTTCCTCAATGTGCTTAATAGTTTCTAGGTGGATCTCAAGGTCTTTGATCCACTTTGAATTGACTTTTATGTGAGATGTAGATATGGATCCAGCTTTATTTTCTTACATGTAGTTGTCCAATTTTGCCAGCACCATTTGATGAGGAGGCTGTCTTTAGGTTTGTGAGTTTTTGATGTATTGATGAACACAATGAACCCTGTCCCTTATAGCCTTTTTTATTTGAAATTTTTGTTGTCTGGCATAGATATGGCCACCCCAGTCTTTGTTTATCTGTTAGTTTGTTTGTTTGAGGGTCACCCTTAGCAATGCTCAGTGGTTACTCTCCTGACTCTGTGTTCAGGGATCACTCCTAGCGATTTTCAGGAGAACATATGGTGTAATGGTGATTGGACCAGGTTGGGTACATGCAAAGCAAATACCCTACCCACTGTTATTATCATTATACTCTTCAACCAGTTTTTCAAAGTCAATATTTGCCTGTAGGACTATTTTTCAGCCTTTTACTTTGAATCTGTGTTTACCTTGACTATTTAGAGGTATCTATTGTAGGCAGCAGAAAGTTAGGTTGAGTTTTCTGATCCATCCTGCCACTCTGTGACTTTTTGTTGGTGAGTTCAGGGCATTTGCATTGAGTAAAATAATTGAGATGAGCAAATGTATTTGCCACCATTTGTTAAAAAGTTATGAGTGTTTTTTGAAGTTTGTCTCATCTTTTAAAGAAACTCTAATGCTCTTGCAAACCTGCCTTCAATGTTATGAATACCCTAAGCTATTGCTTGTCCATAAATATTTTAATTATTTCTTAAAATATGAATGATCTAACTGGATAGGGTGTTCTCAGTGGAATGTTCATTTCATTTAGTTTTATCCCATCATTCTTTTTTATTTTGATTTTTATTAGTGAAACATCATGAGATATAGTTGTAGACTTATAATTTTTTGTGCTTGGGTTTCAATTATACAATGATCAAATACCCATCCCTCCACCAGTGCCCATTTCCCACCACCACGGATCCCAGTATCTCTCCCACCCCCCATCCCCCCATCCCACCCTGCCTCTGTGGCAGGGCATTTCTCTCTGTTCTCTCTCTCCGTTTGGGTGTTGTGGTTTTCAAAAGAGGCATTGAATGGCAATCATGTTTGGTCTATAGTCTACTTTCAGCATGCTTCTCCCATCCTGGGAGGATCCTCCCAACTCTCATTATTTGGTGCTCCCTTCTCTATCTGAGCTGCCTTTCCTCCTAGCATGTGCGGCTGCCTGCAAGCCATGGAGTGAACCTCCTGGTACTTATCTCGGCTATTCTTGGGTGTTAGTCTCCTATTTTGTTACTTTATGTTCCCCAGATGAATGCAATCTTTCTATGTCTGTGCCTCTCTTTCTGACTCATTTTGCTTAGCATGATACTTTCCTTGTAGTACCACTTATATGTAAATTTCATTACTTCATCTTTTCTAACAGCTACATAGTACTCCATTGTGTAGATGTGCCAAAGTTTCTTTTACCAGTCATCTGTTCTTGGGCACTCGGGTTTTTTACAGATTTTGGCTATTGTGAATAGTGCAGCAATAAACACAGAAGTGCAGATGTCATTTCAACTGTACTTTTTTGCTTCTCCAGAATATATTCCGAGGAGTTATCCCATCATTCTTTTCTGGCCCCTGGAGTCTCATTTGATAGACTTGCTATAAATCCTATGGGAGTTCCTTTGTATATATTTCCTTGTTTGATCTTGCTGCTGGGACTGGAGCAATAGCACAGTGATAGGGTGTTTGCCTTGCATGCAGCCAGCCTGGCCAAGCCGGGTTCGATTCCTCCACCCCTCTGAGAGAGCCCAGCAAGCGACTGAGAGTATCGCGCCCACACGACAAAGCCTGGCAAGCTACCCGTGACTTATTCAATATGCCAAGCACAGTAACAAGTCTCAAAATGGAGACGTTACTGGACCCGCTCAAGCAAATCGATGAACAATAGAAGGACAGTGGGACAGTGTATGACAATCTTGCTGCTATCAGGGTTCTGTTTCTGTCTGGTTTTGGTCATTCTGATTACAATATATCAGAATTTTTCCATTTGGACTTATTTTCTCTGGTGCCCTTTGAGTCCCTTGAATAGAAGTGCTTGCACTCCTTAACCACTCGAGGATATTCTCATCTGAGATTAATTTAACTATTCAGGGACTCCACTGAATCTTATATTGGTCATCTGAACTAATTCCATAGTTCACTTCTTTTCAAACATTCTTCCATATTTTTTTTTGTTTTGTAGTGGTTTCCTGAATCTAATGTTGTAGCTCACTGAGCTTTTCCTTAGCTACTGTTTGTTGCTGATGCCCTTAAGTCTTAAATTTTACCTACTATACTCCATTTCTCACGTCTAATTGCAGTTATCTCAATTTTTGCTCGCATACTTTCCTGTGGGCTGGAGCGGTAGCACAGCAGGTAGGGTGCTTGCCTTTCACACAGCTGACCCAGGCTGACCTTGGTTCGATTTTTCCACCCCTCTTGGAGAGCCCGGCAAGCTACCGAGTTCGCACCCCCTCGGCAAAGCCTGGCAAGCTAACCGTGACATATTCAATATGCCAAGAACAGTAACAATCTCACAATGGAGATGTTACTGGTGCCCACTCGAGCAAATCGATGAACAACAGGAGGACAGTGCTACTTCCCTGTACCATAATTTCTTTGAGCTCATTGAACATCCTGATTGGGGCCAGAGAGATAGT
Organism: Sorex fumeus; assembly: GCF_029834395.1. Lineage (NCBI taxonomy): Eukaryota > Metazoa > Chordata > Mammalia > Eulipotyphla > Soricidae > Sorex > Sorex fumeus. The sequence goes on from NW_026606163.1 coordinate 1,600,400, forward strand.
CCAGGAATTGAGACACTTGCTTGCATGTGTCTTACTCTGATTTGATTTTCAGCACCATCTATGATCCTGTAAACTCTTCCAGGATGGATCCCTGAGCAGATTCAGAAGTAAGCCCTGAGCACAGTCAGATCTGTCCCCAAAACAAACCAAAAACCAAAATACAGTCCATAAACATCCTCATCATGTTGGCTCTGAAAGGCTATAGAGCTGGTTGGTACTGGCAGAGATTCCTATGCTATTCCCTTCACTTAGTGGGCCTGGTGGGTTTCTACACAGCTTTTTCACTGTGTCTGCCGTGCTATGAGAGTGAATCTCTGTAGTCCACCCTCATGGTAATCTGTGAGGGTTAGGCTGGGTGTCGTCTTTTCCTTTCCTGCTCATCCTCTCCTGGCAATAGGGGGATAAGTGTGTACAATGTAAGGTGTGATGAGTGAATCTGCTATGCACAGTCATGAGGCTCAGAAGCAGAGAGTTGAGTTACGTGTATGGAACGTGGATGTGGGATTGCAGAGGGCAGGCACAGGGGCTACTAGGATGTGAGGTGGAAGGGAAGGGAAACCACTTCCAGCTCTGAAAAAGACCAGGTGGTCAGCCTCACCGGGAAAATTAAGGAGCAAGCAGTTTCTGGGGTGCAGATGTGGGCCTGCAGAGACTGCAGGGACATTTTACTTTATATTTTAATCTCAGTATCATCGAGTGAGCTCTTTCTAAATTTTTGACTCACAGAAAAGTGATAAATGTAACAAACTCTGCCTTATATATAATAGTAGAGAAAAATCAATATAACTGCCCCCAAATTTGTGGTTGTTCATAGAACCAAAATATTTGTCCTCTAGTTTTATTAGACACAATAAGGTCTCTAAAATCTCCAGGTTACTTCACAGAGCATTAATAAATTACTTTGGTGTGGGTAGGATTTATTTACTTTGGGGGTGTTTAGGGCACACCTGGCAGTGCTCAGGGCACACTCCTGGCTCTGCTCAGGGGTCACTGCTGGCAGGGGCAGGGCACCATATGGGGTGCTGAGGATTGAACCCAAGTCAGCCATGTGCAAGGCAAAAGTCCTATGCACTTTACCATTACTCCAGTCCCAATATTATATTTTCTATATCCCATGGCACAACTCTTCTAAGTGCCTTTAAAGTCCTCTGTCTGCTAGTTGGTTCTATGAGAATATTCTCATGCTGGTTCACTGAAACGTTGAAGAATGTACCCATTTATTGTGAGTCCATTTTAGTATTTAATATTGAGCCATACATGAAGAATTGGAATGAGAGATAACGAAGGCCCTTTAAAGGAAAGGTGTCCTTCCTCTAAAAATTAAAGAGCCAGGAGAAATCCCTGTGCATTGCCAGAGGTGACCTAAAAGGAAAATTAATTAATTAATTAATTAATTAATTTTAATAAATTAAAGAAAGCCAGGGAGATGGCCCAAAAGGCTGGAGTTTTGTGTGCGGTAGCCCCAGCACACATGGTTCCCTATCCCATCCTTGCAACCACCAGCACAATGAGTTGGGATGCCTGAGCACAAACACCAGTAAACAAGGAAATAAAAAAACCATTGTATTATTGTACTTGCATCTCAGGGTCTATCCTGGTATTGTAAGCTCTGAAAGATGGAACTTCCAAGACAGAAGACCTAAAGGATACTGAGGGGGGACCTAGGTCTTTAAAGTTCTCTACTAATCAACAATTTCTTCACCTTCCTAGCCAGAACTTTAGTCTTACTCTGAGATGGGGTAAGTAATGCAATTAGAAAGCATTCCTATAGCATCCATCCAGACACACGCTTTTCTTGAGTTCACCAGCTTCTAATAGCATGTTCCTGACCGATGACAGCCTTGTTCTGTCATTCTCCTCTCTCTTTAGCAAGGTGCCTGGGGCTTCAGTCCCCCCCCCCCCCACGTGGTAGTGGCAATAGGCTGAGAACAAAGACTTCAGAGTCAATGAATCAGTTCTCAGTTCGTTTTTTGTGCCCTATAATTGAGATTAGGTATGATTAGTGAAACTGCTGAGGAAATGTCTCAGATCCAGGAACCATTCTCACATTTAAGAGATTAGTACCAGGAATTTTGCTCCATGACTTGGAGGCCAGCCACAAGTGCTAGGGGAAAAGGAAGCTCAGATAGAGAAGGGAGCACCAAACAAAGGGTGTTGGGAGAATCCTACCAGGTTGAGAGATGCATGCTGAAAGTAGACTATAGACCAAACATGATTGCCACTCAGTGCCTCTCTTGCAAACCACAGAACCGAAAAGGAAAGAGAGAGAACAAAAGGGAATGCCCTGCCACAGAGGCAGAGTGGAATGGGGGGGAATAGAGGGTGGGAGGGATGCTGGGACCCGTGGTGGTGGAGGATGGGCGCTGGTGGAGGGATGGGTACTTGATCATTGTATAACTGAAACCCAAGCACAAAAATTTGTAAGTCTATAACTGTACCTTATGGTGTTTCACAAAAAATAAAATAAAAAATAAAAAAATAAAAGATTACGGTACAGGAAGATAAGATGTGATTTCTTTGCTACCAAAAGTTTTTAACATGAAGCATCTTTCTAGTAATAAAGGAATCTGCTCTAAAAACTGAAGTTAAACTACTAAACACTAGATTCTTTTCACTGGACCAATTTAGAGTCAAGGGTAATTACTTTCCATCTCCCCAAATCCTATGAATTTCAAATATTCTTTATTGCTCATCGTATGATACATACTTGACATGTATGAGGCCCTGGGATTTATCCCCAAGTACCAAAACATCTCCTCTATCTCTGTGTGAGATTTCATTTTAAAGAAAGAAGTCCTTATTATTTTTACTTCCCTTTCTGTAAATAAACCTGTCCTTGTAATGTTTTAGTTTTCTCAGATTCTTCTCTACAAAAGAACATCCTGGTAAAACTCTATTTTGGAGAACTGTGTTAATAATAACCTTATCCCTGCTCTCACCTGTTTCCTTCCGCTAAACACAGTAGTTATGTCCTATTTTTGCCACCAGAGGGAACCATACATTCACGCATTATTGTATCTGCGATTTTATTTTATTTGCATAGGATCCAACACCAGTGTAGTTCAGGGGACCCAAGTCCACTTCTGGCGATACTTGCCCGGTGATTGAGCCTGACGGTCTGATGTCTTATCCCTAGGGCCAGTGCTGGGGTTCATATATATGTTTATATGACGGTCTGATGTCTTATCCCTAGGGTTAGGAAAACTACATTAGGGCTGCTCAGTGGACCAAGTGTTGCCAGTGATAGAACAGAGGAATTTTCACTCTAACACTTACACTCTCTCCCCTACACTATTATCAATTTTCAAGTGCCAGCAGTGCTTCTTCTTTATTCCATTTTTTCTAAAGTACTTCTTATATTTCTATTACAATTTATGCAAATGCATGTGTATTTTTATCTTTTTTGTTTTTTTTTTTGCTTTTTGGGTGACACCCAGCAATGCTCAGGGTTACTCCTGGTTCTGCGTTCAGGAATTATCCCTGGCGGTGCTTGGGGGACCATATGGGATGCCGGAGATTGAACCCAGGTCAGCTGTGTGCAAGGCAAACGCCCTACCTGCTGTGCTATCACTCCAGCCCTTTATCATTATTTTTTGAAGAAAAATTTCGTTTCCAAATCCATTAAGACATGCTGTTAGCTCCCAGTCACCCTTTCAGATTCCCTTCGACTTGAGTTCACCAAAAACTCCCGCTTACTCTTGTGATCCCTAGACAACAGGGCCCATGGGCCAGAGTCCAGGTAGAAGCTATTTGCCAATGCTCAGCTATTTCAACCTTTCAGTGACTGGTAGAGTTACTGCCTCTGCACTCAGGGATAGCCCCTGGCAAGCAAGAAGGACCATATAGGGTACCTGGCATCAAACTCAGATTGGGAACATGCAAAGCCAATACCTTAGCTACTGTATTATCTCACCAGATCATGTATTTATTACTTTCCTGTTGGAGTTCCCACTGGCAAAGCTCCAAAACATGCTGGACTGCTTGAACTGTGAAAATGCTCCCAGGACCAGGACAGGGGGTGATGGAGTGGTTCCGGGGAGGGATGAAATTTCCAGGAGATTACCAAGGAAGTTAGTATTCTAGAAGGGGATAAAGATGACCACTATTGGCTGAACTCATCCAGAATCCTTTCTCGCTGTGAGAAAGGATTTCATTTCATTTCATTCACTGATAATGAACTGGAAGTTCCCACCTCCAGACTACTACAGCAACATGAAGAAATGGCGCAAATCCACACCACGAGAAATGGATGAAGAAAGGAGCCCAGAAGCCTTAATAGGGATAAACAACAAATACAATCTCTCCGATAAAGAATTCAGAGATGAATTAAATGTTGAGGATTTTTATTTAACTCAAAGAAACAGTGGAACAGGCACCCAGCAAATTAAAGGAGAACATGAAAGAAACAGTGGGACGGACAGCCAATAAAATACAGGAAGAAATGAGAGCAGAAATAAGAAAGCTACAAACAGAAGTGTCACTAATAAAGGACTCAGTAGGTGAAATTAAAAACTCAGTGGGTGCCCTAAACAGTAGAATAATAAGAGCCAAATACAGAATCAGTGAGCTTGAAGATGAGCTTCAGAAAGCATACAGGTAACAACATACAATGGGAAAGACCTCAAAACAGCACTAGAGGGAATCACAGATCTGGGGGATGAACTCAAGAGGAACAACATAAGAATCATCAGAGTACCAGAAGGACAGGGAGGCAAGCCCAGTGAAGTAGAAACAGTTAAAGATATCATTGCTGAGAAGTGCTCAAAGCTGGAGAATGCATGCCTCAAGATACAAGGAGCCCAAAGGGCACCAGCTAAAAGAGACCCTAATAAAAAGACTCCAAGACATATTATAATAAGAATAATGAATACCACAGATAGAGATAGAATACTGCAAGCAGCAAGGTCAAAGAAGGAAATCACATACAAAGGAGCACCCCTTAGATTTATAGCAGAATTATAAGAGGAAACCATCTGAGCCGGAAGACAATGGTCGTATATAGTGAAAAAACTCAATAAAATGAATGCCTCAACAAGAATACTCTATCCAGCTAACCTCAAACTCAAAGGAATGATACATCATGTCACAGATAAACAGCAGCAAAGGAACTTCATAGACTAAAAAAACCAACCTTAAAAGAAGGACTAAAGGGGCTACTGTAAGACAAGACAAACCCCACAAGCACAACAAACCTCTACAGGAAGATAGCATAAAACTCCATTACAATAATCTCTCTCAATGTCAATAGTCTAAAATGCACCAATTAAGAGACACGGAGTGTGCAAAATAGATTAAAAACTGAACCCAACATTCTGCTGCCTACAAAAAACAGTCAGAGCAAACAGAGACTCAAAGTTAGAGGATGGAAAACAAACCTTCAAGCAAACAACTCTCTCAAAAAGGCTGGGGTGGCTATATTAATAACCAACAACATAGATTTCAGGCTGAAAAAGATTAGAAGCAAAGGCCATTTTTTAATAATCAAGAGATATGTACAGCAGGAAGAAGTTACACTCCTAAACATATATATGAACCAAATGAGGGAACAGCAAAATATCTTTAAAAAGCTGCTAGTAGACTTCAATGACGACATTGGCTGCAACACAATAGTAGTTGGAGACTTCAAAACCACCCTATCACCTCTTGACAGATCAACAAAACTAAAACTCAGCAAGGAAGTACTGGCTTTGAAGGAAGAAATGGAAGAGAGAGGTATAATAGTTGATTGGGTATCAGGCACAAGATTGCTTCATACCCATCCCTTCTCTAGTGTATATTTCCCACCACCAATGTCCCCAGTTTTTCTCTACCACCACCCATTCCCATCTCCTCTATCTCTATGGCAGGCACCTCTCTCTCTCTCTCTCTCTCTCTCTCTCTCTCTCTCTCTCTCTCTCTCTCCCTCCCTCCCTCTCCTCTCTCTCTCTCTTCCTCTCCCTCTTCCTCTCTTCCTCTCCTTCTGGGCATTGTTGTTTGAAATACACCTATTGAAAAGTTATCATATGTATATATATACATATATATATATATACCGCACCATAATTGATAGGATTCAAATATGGTTTGAACCTTGGGAACACCTACAAGGGTGATTAGAGGCCGCTGTAAAAGCTTCTATCTCTCTCGGAGAGCCTGCAAGCTACCAAGAGTATCCCGCCCACACAGCAGAGCCTGGAAAGCTGTCTGTGGTGTATTCGATATGCCAAAAACAGTAAATACAATGGGTCTCATTCCCCTGACCCTGAAGGACTCAGCATTATGGTAGCGATAAGAAGTATGTGGAAGGAGAGGCTGATAAAATCTTAAGGCCGAACTAGGCTGCCCAAATGAAGAAAGACAAAATGGATTGTCTGTAATTTCAATGCACATACGCTGGCATCAGATGCACCCATTGAGGACCTGATGGTAAAAGCGTGAAAGATCAAGTACAACATCATTGGTCTGACCAAGACGAGAAGGCATCAATCACATCATGCCATTTTTGACACTGGAGAAGAACTGTTCCTCAGAACATGCGACAAAAGAGGCGTCAGAGGTGTTGGTGCCCTTGTCAACACGAACTTGGCCATGAGCATTGATTCATTCGAATGCCTAACAACCCAAATTGGACGATTACACTTGAACAGATGTGGCTTACTGCCAGCAGTTTCTATCTTCATCATCTATGCACCAACATCCAACTACGATGAAGAAGAAATTGAGAAGTTCTACATTGAGCTGGAATATCATAGGGGGAATGCTTTTAGTTTATCCCCATGGGCCGTGAGCCTGTGAAAGATGGCTTTGACTATATTGAGGAACTTTCCTTCAGTGCCCATTTTGCTGAGAGTTTTCATCATAAATGAGTGCTGGATCTTGTCAAATGCTTTCTCTGCATCTATTGAATGATCATATGGTTTTATTTTTTATTGATATTATGGATTATGTTGATTTACTTGCAAATGTTAAACCCTCCTTGCATCCACAGAATGAATCCCACTTGGTTATGGTCTTTTTGATCTTTTTGATCAGTTGTTGGATTATATTTGCTAATATTTTGTTGAGGATATTCACATCCATGTTCATCAAGGATATTGGCCTGTAATTTTCTTTTTTTGTGGTGTCTCTGTTTGCTTTTGGTATTAGGGTGATATGTGCTTCATAGAAACTGGGAGTGTTTCTGTTTCTTCAATTTACTGTAAAAGTTTGAAATTATCTGGCAATAGGTTGTCTTTAAATGTTTGGATGGATTTGCTACTGAATCCATCTAGACCTGGGCTTTTGTTTGAGGGAAAACTTATGATTACAGTTTCAATTTCCTTGATAGTAATAGGTCTATTAAGTTATTCCAAATCTTCTTGACTCAGCCTTGGGAGGATATAGGAATTCAGGAATTTATACATTTCTTCTAGTTTCTCTTGTTTCGTGGCATACAGACTAACAAAGTAATCTCTGAGGATCTTCTGAATTTCTTTGATTTCTGTTGTGATGTCCTTCTTTTCATTTCTGATTCAGTTTATTAGGGTTCTCTCTCTCTCTTTCGTTGTGAGTCTTGCTAGTAGTTTATCAATCTTATTTATTTTCTTAAAGAACAAGCTCTTTGTTTCATTGATCTTTCAGATTGCTTTTTGGACTTCAAAGTCTTAATTTCCGCTCTACGGTTTATTATTTCTTTCCTCCTACCTGTTTGGGCTCCTTTTGTTGGTCTTTTTGTAAGATCTGGAGCTGTGAAGTCAACTTTTTTATGTGGGCCCTTTCTTCCTTCCTGAGAAATTCTTGCAGAGCTATAAATTTTCCCCTTAACTCTGCTTTAGCTGTGTCCTGCAAGTTCTGGTAGTTCATGTCTTCATTTTCATTTGTTTCCAGAAATCTTTTGATTTATTCCTTGAGTTCCTCTCAAACCCACCCAATCAACATTGAGCTGTTTGATTTCAAGATGTTTGATTTGATTCTCCCTTTCTGTGTGTAATTAACTTCTATCTCCTGTGCATTGTGGTCTGAAAAGATAGTTAATAGAATTTCTATCTTCCCAATTCTACTGAGGTATGTTTTGTGACTCAGTATATGGTCTATCTTGGAAAATGTTGCACTGGAAAATAATGTGCATTCAGTTTCTTTGGGGGGAGGATAAAAAGTCCTGTATACATCTATTAGACCTCTCTCTTCCATTTCTTCCTTCAAAGTCAGTACTTCCTTGCTGAGTTTTAGTTTCGTTGATCTGTCAAGAGGTGATAGGGTGGTGTTGAAGTCAACAACAACTATTGTGTTGCAGCCAATGTCATCATTGAAGTCTACTAGCAGTTTTTTAAAGATATTTTGCTGGTCCCTCATTTGGTTCATATATATGTTTAGGAGTGTGACTTCTTCCTGCTGTACATATCTCTTGATTATTAAAAAATGGCCTTTGCTTCTAATCTTTTTCAGCCTGAAATCTATGTTGTCGGATATTAGTATAGCCACCACAGCCTTTTTGAGGCAGTTGTTTGCTTGAAGGATTGTTTTCCATCCTCTAACTTTGAGTCTCTGTTTGCTCTGACTGTTTTTTGTAGGCAGCAGGATGTTGGGTTCAGTTTTTAATCTATTTTGCCACTCTGTGTCTTTTAATTGGTGCATTTTAGACTACTGACACTGAGAGAGATTATTGTCATGGGGTTTTGTGCTATCTTCCTGTAGAGGTTTGTTGTGTTGTGGGGTTTGTCTTGTCTTACAGTAGTCCCTTCTTTTAAGGTTGGTTTTTTAGTCAATGATATGAATGCCTCACCCAAAAACTCTATCCAGCTAACCTCAAACTCAAAGGAATGATACATCCTTTCACAGATAAACAGCAGCGAAGTAACTTCATAGACTTCCTTAACTGTGTATCCACGGTGATTCAGTGAAAAAATAATATAAAAAACAGAAAAGTTCCTGCCATAGAGGCAGGCAGGTGTGGTGATGGGAAGGGAAACTGGGGACACTGGTGATGGAAAATGCACAACTCGTAAAGTGACAGTGTTAGAACATTGTGTGACTAAAATCCAGTCATAAATAACTTTATAACTGTGTATCTTATGGTGATTAAATTTAAAAATAAAACTAAAAATAAATAAAGCATATGCTAAGCTCCAACATGAGTCTCTAATTGGTCAGGTCTGGTATAGGAGACAAGTTTACAATGTACACCTTCAAAGTTGTCAAAGCACAGCTGTTTTAGTTATAAATGATCATTGTAATGCCAAATCCAGTAATTTGTCATGCTTATTTCTCTTAATTTTCTTTTGGGGGGATTTTTTTTTTAGATTTTTATTAGTGAAACACCATAAGGCACAGTTGTAGATTTACAAGTTTTTGTGCTTGGGTTTCAGATATACAATGATCGAATACTCATCCCTCCACCAGTGCCCATTCTCCACCACCACTGATCCCAGTATCCCTCCCACCCACCCCCGCCCCCCATCCCACCCTGCCTTTGTAGCAGGGCTTTTTTGGGGGGGAATTTTTAAATTGAGATGATATGGTGTGCAAAGCTAATAATAGTGGTTTATCATATACATAAATCCAAGACCAAGGCCATAACTGCTCCCTCTCCTAAGGATACTCAAAGCTTTCTCTCTTATCCCCTGCCACTCAATCATGTGGATGAGTTCTCAAGTTATGTTGCCCTTCCAACTTATTGCTACCTCACATGTATCTTTAAGTTCCACACATAAGAGTGATCATTCTGTATCTCTCCCTTTCATTTGACTTCTTTCAGCATGATATCCACTAGTTCCCATCCATGTTGCAGCAAATTACATGATTTTGATTTTTCTAAGAGTTGTATAGAATTCCATTGTGTATATATCCCTACAAATTCTTGATCCCTTTGTGTATAATTGGGGAGTTTCGTTGATTTCATATCTTGACTATTGTATTAAGTAAACTGATGAACATTGGTGTAGTGCATATTGTTTTGAATTGATGTTTTTATGTTTTGGAGAACCCTTATTTTCCAAACTAACAGCATTTGACAGTTTATCGCACTCAACATTATTAACTTTTTGTTTGGATTTATGTTGCTTGTAGTCAAAACTAGTTTTGAAATAAAATTATATACAAAGGTCCACATAAAATAAGAGCACGTAACGAAATGCAACAAAGCAGTTAAACTGATTATAGGAAATATATATGGCAAAAGGAGAGAGAGAGTGGGGGACTTGCTTTAGAGGAGGCTGGGGTCTGGAGGGGCAAGGGGCTGGTGGGAAAGAAACCGGGAACATTGGTGGTGGGAAATGTACACTAGTGTAGGGACATTGCATGACTGAAACATTGTATGGATGAATATATTTTGAAACCAAATCATGAACAACTTTGTAATTGTGTGATTCAATAAACAAAACAAACTTTTTTTTAATCAGGAAAGATTTTGAACCAAAAAAAAATCAGATTCCGCTTAAAGTACGCCTCTCTAGAGAGACTTTGCTAGTACTTTGTTGAACACACCCTAACACACCCACATCAGCATTCAAGTTAAAATTCACTTAAAGAGCTGATAAATATCTGGAAAAAAATGTACAACTCACCAAGAATACTTCATATTCTAGATTATCAGTCATATTTGAAGGAATAATGCAAAGCTTCAGGGACAGTAAACAACTTGAAGAATTCATAGCCTTGAAATCAGTTTTATAAGAAGCATGAAAGAAGCTTCTTTTAAGGACAGGACAAACTTCCCAGCACATGACATTGGATATGATCTCATGGTGCTTAGATTTACCCTCTATTAGATTCAGAAACGTCTGTTTACTCTAAGCTTGCTAAGGGATTTTATGCAGCTTCCAGAATAAACTCATTTATATTGAATGTTCTTTGTCTTACTGGGTTTTGTTTTCACATCCAGAGATTTTTATTACAATTGCTAATGTAGACAACCAGTATTTGTAATGTAATTTTTAAATGGAAAATCAATATTTTATTTCTTAAATTTAAATATTAAAGATTTAAAGATCTGTTCATATTTTCACCTTTATATTTCTTAGTTCTCTTCACTCATTAAATTTTACATATGTTAGACTTTAACAAGTACATGTAAAACCTAAAATACATTAGCAAGGAATTTCTTTTAAGTTTTACTAAAGCCTGGGAAGACATAATTATCACCGCAATGACCCAAGTACAAAATAAAATTTAACGCAATGCATTTTGGGGACAGAATTGAAAACATGTCTATGTAGATGAGAATAGGCACCATATTAAATGACTTTAATTTCCTTACATAAGTTAATTTAGTAGTCACCACAAACTGACTTTTCTTGCTTTATATTTTGATAATTCCATTTGCCATTCCTTCATTTTTATGAAGAAAGCAACACGAGGTAAATGTGTTATGTGCTCAAGAGCAGACTAGGGAATGTGAGGAAAACGGTTATAGAAATCTGACCAAAAATACAGTCTACATTTAAAAGATGAGAGAGAAGCATGTTTCCATTTACATGTGTGGACTCAACATGGCTTATATTGTAGAGCCAGGTCTAAAGCCTCATGCATACAGGGCTTAATTCACAGCTTCAAAGCACATGGAGGGATTAGGTACATTCAAAGCACATGGAGGTATTATGTACATTCAAAACACATGGAGGGATTAGGTTAAAGAAGCTTTGGTACATTTACACAATGGAGTACTATGTAACTGTTAGAAAAGATGAAGTTATGAAATTTACATACAAGTGGTACTACATGGAAAGTATCATGTTAAGCGAAATGAGTCAGAAAGAGCGGGATAGACACAGAAAGATTGCATTCATCTGGGGAACATAAAGCAACAAAACGGGAGACTAACACCCAGGAAGGGCTCAGATTAGTACCAGGAATTTTGCTCCATGACTTGAAGGCCAGCCACATGTGCTAGGTGAGAAGGAAGCTCAGATAGAGAAGAGAGCACCAAATAAAGGGTGTTGTGAAGACCCTCCCAGGGTGGGAGAGACATGCTAAAAGTGGTCTATAGACCAAACATGACTGCCACTCAATGCCTCTCTGGCAAAACACAGTACCCAAAAGAAGAGAGAGAGAACAGGGAGGAATGCCCTGCCACAGCGGCAGGGTGGGACGGGGGGGGGGGGAGGATGGGGGGTCGGAGGGATGATAGGACCCGTGGTGGGGGAAGATGGGCACTGGTGGAGGGATGGGTACTTGATCATTGTATAACTGAAACCCAAGCACAAAAATTTGTGAGTCTATAAGTATACTTCATGGTGTTTCACTAATAAAAAAAATGATAAAAAAAAAAAGAGCAGACTAGGGAATGTGAGGAAAACGGTTATAGAAATCTGACCAAAAATACAGTCTACATTTAAAAGATGAAAGAGAAGCATGTTTCCATTTACATGTGTGGACTCAACATGGCTTATATTGTAGAGCCAGGTCTAAAGCCTCATGCATACAGGGCTTAATTCACAGCTTCAAAGCACATGGAGGGATTAGGTACATTCAAAGCACATGGAGGTATTATGTACATTCAAAACACATGGAGGGATTAGGTACATCCTGGTACAAGGATATCCTCAATTTCCTCTTTCAGGTGGGATGTGTGTCCATCCCAGCAGACCCCAGCACAGCTGTGCAACCCTCAGATTCCCTTCGTGCTCTGGTGCTCCACAGAGCTGCAATTATTTTTTGTGGAAAGCTGCTTGGTACATGTTCGGGCCCCTACAAGAGCTGGAGATAGTGTATCCTGTTCCTAGCATGCCCCCTGTTGTCCAATCATTGTCATGCCCTTGCTTGTGACAAGCTGCTTGTCCACACACACAGTCAAAATCCACTAGAAAAACTCGAGAGGACAATCAAAGAATAAAGCGTCCCAACAGGTGAGGATGATCATGATCACATATACTCGTCTTCATCACCAGTCACACTTTCCATGATTTCTCATCACTGTCCCCGTGGTAACTCCAAAGGCTTGGACACACTCTGACACTGCAATCTATACCAAGTACAGTTACTGAGATACCGAAGGACGTGCAAAGTGACACCACTGAATACATGGAAGAACGTGTCCCCTTCAGCATCCAATACGTGTTCCAGTACTGCACTTGCCTAAGTACCCAGAGGTTCATGAGCTGTATCCTGTGCCCATGTCTGCCCATAGGAACTGAGTGGGGAGGGAGGTGCAGACACATTGCACAGTGATGCAGGCCCAGGGGGCAGGAGCAACTGCTGCAGAGCTGGGTGGGGTGGGGTGGGGAAGAGGCTACTTGGTTGCTGCCTGAGGCATGACTTAGAAAAGAAAGTAGAGTTGGCAGGAGTTGGCAAGTGTTTCAGCCCTGAGAGAGGGTATGGGTGTGCTGAGGCAAAACCAGTGATGCCAAGAAACCTTTTCTTTGTGCAGTAAGTGGAGGGTGTTAATTATGACTCTAGCACTGACCATCATCGTAGCCTTATTGTTGGCCGTATCCCTCTGTATGTGGCAGCTGGAGAAGCTGGGACTCCACATGCACGGCAAGGCATGGCTCATCTAGGGAAAGCTTGTACTGCTCACCATGGTCTGTGACCAGACCTGTCAGATTTCCTGTGACACAATGGTCAGGCACGTCACTGCCATCACCTTTGCTTCTGTGAACCTTGCTCCATGTTCACCACGAAGGGACATTTGGCTTGTCCAATTAGTGGACACACTTGTCAAAGTTTTTTTGTGAATTATTTAAGGGTGAGCTAAGTCTCATCCTTCAAGTAATAAATATAATTTATTTACAAATATTTCTTTCTATGAAAGAAATATATTAATCACAGAAAGAAAAATATAATCATAGAAAGAAATATATAAATATATGCCTCTTGGAGAGCCCAGCAATTTACCAAGAGTATCCTGCCCACATGGGCAGAGCCTGGCAAGCTCCCTGTGGCATATTCAATGTGCCAAATACAGTAACGACAACAGGTTTCATTCCTCTGACCCTGAAAGAGCCTCCAATCGTTGGAAAAAGATGTGTAAGAAGAGGCTGCTAAAATCTCAGTCCTGGGAGGAATAGAGACGTTACTGGTGCCTCCTCGAGTAATTCGACGATCAATGGGATGACATTGATGACAGTTATGATTTACAAATAATGAATCAAATTCTTTTTTATAAAAGACACTACCCGAAGCTCCGAGTTGCTTCTTAACTGCTTCTCAGAATTTTGACTAAGAATAAGTGAGATAAAAATAAAACAAGAGGCAACATACACCAGACCCTGCCTTTTATTATTTCTTTTGTTGTTGTTGTTGTTGTTGTTGTTGTTGTTGTTGTTGTTGTTGATAGAACCCAGTGACCCAAGATTTTTTACTGCAGTTTGGGTCTGGATTTCCATGGGAAATAGGTAGAGGGGACCTCAACTCTTGCTTGCAAGAATAGCTAAGGATATTTGCAACATCTGACCTTCTCATTTTCAAGGGGCCCAGCTTCACAGTTCCTAAACTCTGCACACAGACACACCCTTCAGGTATAATCTCCCAGCTGACATCAAGGCCAGTTTTGTGTAGCAGCTACTGAAGCTGGAAATACACACCAAAGAGGGATGTACTATTCACTATCCTGGGTTCCTCTGGATGCATTGCGTGGTGACTGAGCTCCAGAAGCCCATCAACAGGGACCTCTGGGAAGTGCTGTTTACAAATTAGATAACTGGAATAGCCTACTATAACCGTACAGTTGACAACTTCCTAGACTGTTATGAAGCCTTAGTCACCTACAACTTTATGAACTTCCTGGCCAACATCCTGAAAAGCCAATACCCTGACCGGGAAGCCATCCTGGAAGGACAGAGAAGCACAGGCCCCCACTGCCCTGCGGCTCACCATAACCCAACGCGGTGTGTGAGCACATCCCAGAAGATGAGAGAGTGGGCAGTGCCTCTATCTCTGACCGCTCCAGAGATCCCGCTGCTCTGGTGCAAGCTGGCCATGCTGCAGGACAGAGAGGTAGGACCCACGACTGCCATCATCAGCGCATCTGTGAGCTGTGCTCCATGTCTATCATGAAGGAACTTTTCAGCTTGTCCAATTCCTGGACACACTTGGTAATCATCAACAATGTTCAAAGCTCTTTGTGAATAAGTTTACCCATTACTGAAAGAGTAGCTGAGTCCCATACATCAATAAATAAATGCAATTTATTTATAAAAATCAGTCATCTTTTATAAATGAAAGAAAGGCACCAAAATCTTCATTAGCTATTTCTTAATTGCTTCTCAGCATGGTTAGATAATATCAATTTAGTTTCTGGTACATCATCAGTTTTGTATATGTCCTCTCTCTGAAGTGCATCGTTAAGAAGCAAATATTCAGCAGATAACTTGAAATGACTCAAAATTCTCATATTAATAACCTGTCAGAAAAAAAGAACGATTTTTAGATACAAAGTCAGTCACATCAATGTCTCTTTCTTGTACAAATATCTGACATTCAAGCAATAATTATCATACCCAAGAAAATAGGAACAAAAAACAATCAACAAAATGAGATTTGACTATAACACACGTGCCAGAAAAGCAAATGCTTCAATTTGAAAACATAGGGGCACAGAGATAGCACAGAGGTTAAGAAGTTGGACTCCATGAGCACCACCCTAGTTCCATCCCCAGCACCACATATGCCCCCTAGAAATGCAAGAAACAGCACCCCTATACAAAGCCTGGAGTAGTCCCTATGTACCATGAGGGACTGGAGGACTGTCTTCACCCAAAGAACAAGTTTTCTAATAAATTACCCAAATTTTTAACTTCTAATACTAGGAAAAGAGCTAGGAGCAAGTTCCATGCGGTGGGGGGCACTCCCCATATGGGAAGGGTCCCAGTTCAAGCCATAAAACCCAGCACAAGCCCAATAGCCCTAAGCTCTGCCAGGAATTGTCCTTGAGCATTGCTGGGGAGAAACTCACCAAAAGTAAGAAAGTAAGTCAGTAAGAACTACTAAATCTAAAGTGAGATGAAAGAAGAAAATAAATATGAGAACACATGAAAATAAAATTCAACTGACAGAAATTTATTTTCTGAAAGATTTTAATTAACTGGAGAAATCTCAAGCAAAGCTTCCCAAGAAAAAGTAAGTGAAACATTTACATATCCTATGCAGAGCATCAGACTCGGCTACAAAGTGAAATCTTATCCAAATACTAGGTCAAATTAGCTGTAACAGTCCAGTTCTATGGAAGTCAGTGAATGTTGCAAGCATACACCGAGTAACAAAATATCCAGGAACAAAGGATTCTTCTGTTACTAGTCACTTAATTAAAAACTTATAATAGTTATACAAGTATTCCACATGAACACATGCCTTAAAATATCTCATCTATGCAATCTGATTTCAGATCTTGCCAGCCAAATTGAAAAAATGCAGTGCAAGGTTCACAGTATCTCAAAATATCAAGTCAAAAACATATATAATTACCAAACAAGGTAATTATTATATAATCATAATATAATAAAATATATTTATATAAGCAATTGTATAACAATTATAGTTCATATGTGAGACTTGTTACTGTGTTTGGCATATCAAATACATCACGAGGAGCTTGCCAGGCTTTGCTGTGTGGGTGAGATACTCTCGATAGCTTGCCGGGCTCTCCCAGAGGGGCGGAGGAATCGAACTCGGGTTGGCCTGGTCAGCCGCTTGCAAGGCAAACGCCCTATCTGATGTGCTAACGCTCCAGCCCAAGCCTCACAATGGAGACGTTACTGGACCCCCTTGAGCAAATCGATGAACAATGGGAGGACAGTGCTACAGTGCTATAGTACACACAAATATTATATATAATTTACCAAGCAATTATCAAGCAAAGTGAAGAGGGATGTAAGGATGGACTAAAGTATCCCAAGGACCCTGGAGGAGAGTACTGGGCACCTGGTATCAGTGGAGCTATTCAAACTGTACAGCAAAACTATAAATAGTAGTAACACTAATGTAAGCATGACACCTAAACTACCCTTCATCCTAATTTTTTTGCATTATCTTTTGTGTGTGTGTGTTAATTTTATTTATTTATTTTATAGTGAGACATCATGAGGTACAGTTGCAGACTTACATATTTTTGTGCTTGCGTTTCAATTATACAGTGATCAAATACCCATCCCTCCACCAGTGCCCATTTCCCACCACCACGGATCCCAGTATCCCTCCCACCCCCCATCCCCCCCATCCCACCCTGCCTCTGTGGCAGGGCATTCCCTTTTGTTCTCTCTCTCTTATTGGGTGTTGTAGTTTGCCAAAGAGGCAATGGGTGACAATCATGTTTAGTCTATAGTCTACTTTCAGCATGCTTCTCCCATCCTGGGAGGATCCTCCCAATACCTTTATTTGGTATTCCCTTCTCTCTCTGAGCTCCCTTTTCCCCTAGCATGTGTGGTTGGCCTCCAAGCCATGGAGTAAACTTCCTGGTACTAATCTCGGCCATTCTTGGGTGTTAGTCTCCTATTTTGTTACTTTATGTTCCCCAGATATTTCATCCTAATTTTTAAAACAAAACCCAAGACAAGTTCATTTGCTAATGGTAACCAACAGAGCAGTTTACCTTAAACCCAGTTATCTATGGTCAGAGAGCTAAGATAAGGGTAAGGTTGTAAAGCTGAATCCAGTTTGATCCACAATTCCACATCCCCTCCCGATCCTTATCCCCTGCAGTAGTAATTCCTGAGCACAGAGCCAGGAGTAAGCCAAAAGCATCAGCAGGTGTGGCCCAAGACCCATGCCCACTCCTAGGACCATGAGACAATTAGGTTTAACTCAAATCTAAGGACAATCTAAGCTAAATACTTATTCCCAACAACTGTCCATTATCAAATTCATTCAAATTTATATGTGTGTGTATGTGTGTGTGTGTGTGTGTGTGTGTGTGTGTGTGTGATGTGTTACAGGAGGAGAGAACCAGAGACGCACCACACTCCCAAGGCCTGCAGCTCTCTGTGTCTACAGACCAGGTACCCAGGGCCACTGCACCTGACTGGCAGGGTGACCTGGAATGAGTTTCCAGGAAACTTGAAGCAAGGGTTATGGCCAGGATCACCGGTCAACAGAGAAGCTGTTCCTCAAATGTGCCATTCATGAAAAAAGGTTCATACCTTTATGTACATGGCTCTTCTATCAGAATCCAAAACAAGAATATTTACAGCTTTGCAGTAATTTCCATTACTAACAGCCTCATGACTACTCAGAGTGCAGTCCTAGGAGAATGAAAGGGTGATTGAATGCCTTGTCTCTCCCTGAACAGTGCTCAGCTTGCTTGTCTGGCTTGTCTGAGACTTTATTACCTTCAATCTTAATTTCAGAAATGTTGTTTCTTATCCTCAGTAATGATCTGTAAACTTGATAATTCTGCTAAAATATGCAAGATTACGACTTATTTTTGTAATCTAAAATATTATTAAATTCATGGCTTTTAACACAAAGCAAGTACTTGTATGTTACAGTCTTCAACTGGAAGAACTGATATGCCAGGCGGAGATGACTCAAAGGTCTAGAACACAAGTCTTGCATGCAATTAGCCCAGGTTCAATCCATTCCCAGTTCCACAATCCCCAAGTGCCTGGGAACGTGCCTGAGTCATGAGCCAGATGCAGGCCTTAGGCAATGCCAGGGATGGGTCCCAAAGTCAAATTAAATTGAATAATTAAATAAATAAATTATATGATAAAAGTTATATTTTCTTTATGAGTATTGACCATCTTTTACTATTAGTTTCAAGTTTAACCTGGTAATATGATGCATTTCTAAATATTAATCTAGGTTACAAAATTCTGAATTCAATTGTATACAAGACCAGAGACAAAATGTATTAATTTACTGGTAAATATCCTGATGCTGTGATTTAAGGAAACATACAAAATTTTTAATGATGTCTTTGTCTTAGTATCCACAAAATACAGTGAAGCTGTTCTTTCCTCCAACTGTATAAAAAAAATTATTAAAGCTAATTCTTGTGCTCGTGAATGCTTTGGCATGCAAATGAATTCCAAGGAATAAAAATTCACCTAATTTTAGTAATGGGTCAACAAGTATGTGTTTTTCTGCTCCCTATAAATGACTGTACATTGTGGTATAAATCTATAATTTATATTATTTTATTTTGAAGGATATTACATTTATAATTAGAATTTATATTTACACTTCATTTTAAAGATATTTATTCATACCTTAATCAGTTGAATGACATTTTTAGAGGTACTTTTCAGCTAGGGTATAATTTGTACAGTCTATCTGAAAAGGAAAAAATCAATTAGACTATTTATGAAGAAATGTGTATACAGAGCTTTATTCTACTTGCTATACATGTATAGTTTTTAAAGCTATTCATATAGACACAATGACCTACACAAATATTTCACAAAAAGAAAGTATAGAACTATTTTTCCATTGAAGTTTTCAATAAATGATACATACTGTTGTTCTTATAAAAATTTAGCTGTTATCGAGTGTGGATAATATTCAATCAATATCTAGAGATTCAGAAAGATACACTGAATACTTGCTGCCTATGAAAACAAAATGTTCACACATTTATTACATGCATCAAATACCCAAATGCATTCTGTATTATCTTTAGGTCTAGAAAAAATTATAACCTTAAATTTATTTTATGCATAGACAATATAAAACTAAAATATCAGAACAAGCAGTTGGCTCGGTGCTCAAGCCCATGTCTAACATGGCTGGGGTCCATATAATGATTCAATACCACAAATAAGTAATAAATAAATTTAAAAATTTAAAAATATTTAAAATTACTATATCAATAACAGTAAAAATAGTCTTTGATAAAATGCTTTCTTAACTTTTTAATGTCATGACATTAGCATAAAATTAGTTAATGAAAACATGGAATGAATTCATAGTTTGTATAAAAAATAATGAATGTAAAATTGATATCTAAGTCAACAGGAAAGAAATGAAACAACTAACACCAGGGAAACCAAGTGACTTTGGTCAACAGTGGAGGACCAAGAGAAAACCTCATCTTGCATCACACACCACAATAAATTCCAACAAGATTAAAACATAGATGGGGGGGCTGAAGAGATAGCACAGCAGGTAGGGCATTTGCCTTGCACACGGCGACCCGGGTTCAATTCCCAGCACCGCCAGAAGTAACTCCTGAGTGCAGAGCCAGGAGTAACCCCTATGCATCTCCAGGTGTGACAAAAAAAAGCAAAAAAAAAAAAAAAAACCCAAAAAATAGGTGGGTTTTTTTTAATCTTGATTAGAAAAAAAATGTCGAACTTCAGGTCACTTCTGCTAAAGCTTGGTCATTTCCTATTTTGCTACATAAAGTGTCTATAGATCACAACTACTTATTAGTATGGCCAAAACAAGAGTTTCAGGATTATAGATAACACATTATAATTAAAACTGGACAGTATATAGCTTATCTCATAAAACGTGACTAATATTTCAGCAGTACAACTACCATAAACTAGCAGAAATAAAAAAAAAAACACTTGCCTTCACATATTCCTTAGTTAACAGATCTTCCACGGTATTGTCCAATGATGAAATCAAATAAGCTGATTTCTCAGATTTTTTTGTCTAAAAAGAATTTTAAAAATTATTCTCTTATTTGAAAGTAAATCTCCAATAAAGGCTATATTAATGTTTGTAAGAGTGGGGAGAAGCAAGTGTCTCTTGTATTAGGTATAAGTCTCATACTCGATCATATCCAAAATCAGGCAACTCCTCCTTTAAAACTGTATAAACGTCATTCCTCATTACAGTTCTAAGAAGACAATGCTAAAATAAACACAGAAATAACAGAAGGATACATAAAGGAAGTCTTTGCGTTCTGTGCCACTAAAATATCTTAGAAGGAAAGTTTTACGCTCCCTGAAAATCTAATTGTTGAGAAGACAGATCAAATGTATGATAGAAACTATGCTTTTCTGTGTATTGCTTTATATGAAAGAAAAAAATCTTAGTGCCATATAAGCAGTCCTTACAAGTTCTGCTAAAAAATAAAATGGAAAACAGTTTTAGAAGTGTATTTCACAATAGTTTTTTTCAAATACACCAAATTTGTTAGGGGCTGGAGGGAAAGCACAGCGAGCAGGGCGTTTGCCTTGCATGCCTCCGACACAGCCGACCCGAGTTTGATTCCTTCTCCCCTCTCAGAGAGCCCGGCAAGCTACTATGAGTATCTCACCCGCACAGCAAAGCCTGGCAAGCTACCCATGTATTTGATATGCCAAACACAGTAACAAGTCTCACAATGTTACTGGGGCAGCTCCAGCAAATCTGTGAACAACAGGACAGTGACAGTGACAGCTAGAGACTAGTTTTAATAGATACTGGAAGAAGGAACTACATAATGCTCATGAGAAAAGCAAGGAACGTATCCCACAAATTCTTACGGATTAAAATGCTTAATATCACTTGATCTGGGGATATAACTCAGCGATTGAGCATATACTTTGCTTATTCTTTATGTTGGAGTAATTTAATTTGAACCAAAACAAAAGTCAAAACCAAAAAAAAAAAAAAAAGCCGCATGCCAGAGAAAAGTTACAACACATGCCACAAAAGATTACTCTGTAAAACTTTATTCCACTAAGCTAGACTAAAAGAAACTAATGAATTCCCTGTATCACACGGACATACCAAGATCAATGAATAAGAAAGAGGAAAATAAGAACAAACCAATTACATACAAGAAAAGTTAAATAATAATCAAGTCTCCCTTCACACAAAAAAAGATCCCAAGCCCACATGGAATTAACAGTGAGTTCTTCAAACCTTCAAAGATGACCAATTTCCTAAACCTCTCAAACATTCCCAAAATTTGTAGCACGTTCATCAAAATACTGTTCATAATGAGGCCAATAATACCCTGATTCAAAAGCAGAAAGCAATTGTAAAAAAAGGAAAAGAAACCACATTCCCAACGAACACAGTTGCAAAGACTGTTCTCTTTGCTGATCCTGTGTATATTATGTTTGGCCTCTTGTCCTCTTGTGCCTATTCAGTGAATGGTTTCTCTGGCCTGACCAGTTATATTTTGATTGGGGTTATATTTTTTCTCATGCTTACCATTATTTTTGTAAATTTGGGATTAGCATTGATTGGAGTAGCGGCTAAAGGGCTACTGACTTAATGTTAGGGGAAGCCAGGCTGCTCTGATGAAAGTTCATTATAAAAATCCTAGATGAAGGGGTTGGTCTTATGGGATATAGAAGGTGAAAATCTAATTGTTGATAAGACAGATCAAATGTATGATAGAACTATGCTTTTCTGTGTATTGCTTTATATGAAAGAAAAAAAATCCTTAGTGCCATATAAGCAGTCCTTACAAGTTCTGCTAAAAAATAAAAGGCCTTTAACTGGCGTTAGAGGCCTTTCTCTCCAAAACCATGCCCACTTCTTTTCTGACCTGGATTTGGAATGGGCCAGGCACACACATTACTTTAAAAAAAAAATCTTCTTTTCCACCACGTGGCCGCCACCAAGAGAAGACCACTTCCCCTGTCCCCCTTCATCTTGAGATCAAGAGCCTTCTGTGCTTTTTTATCAAGTGTATCACTTGTCATCCCCTTGATCTTCGATTTGCTTGAGCTGGGGCCAGTAATGTCTCCTTTTCCTAAGAAACAGGCTTAAATAACCACAGAAACAGCAACTTCTACTTAGAACCAACTCTGGCTTTTGCAACAAAACACATTAGCAGCATTAAAAGAGAATACTGACATCCCAGAGGAGGTATGACACAGGAAAAATATAGCTTCACATCAAAATTTTTAAAAACAGAAAAAGCAACAAGAATAGAACAGATAATTTAAGATGATAGTATGTAAAGTGACAACTAAACCCATAACATTTCTAAAATTTAATACAATAAAAGTATAATTATGTGCATGGGGGTATGACACCAAAACAAACTTCAATAACATATTTAGATTTTTAGTATATAAATGGAAGTCAGGTGTCAGTTGACCCACAATACATAAAATAATGATTAAATAATGTGCATATATTAAGTCTAGTATATATTAATATATAAAATATATATTCCAAATAACTAAAATACTTACATGTGAATACGATGTTCCATATAGTACTAACCATTTCAGTCATGATAAATAGCAAAAAGTTATTTTTAAAAATTAGAAAAAATAAAATTGTGGTATTAGTATTTTCTAACTATGCTAGACACATAGCAATTTTCCAACCAGCATCGAAAAACAAAAGTTTGCTTACCAATATATAATATAAATTTTGTGACAAAAATGAATTTAATGCAGTCAGCAGTTAAATTAAGTCAAAGGTTGATCACATTCTTGTCTTTATATGCAGCAGCAATTGTTACGTCCACACAATAACACGTTTTGAAGCTGAAAACTCATTTTTGGTGATAAAAAAGAGCCTGGGAAATGAAAATTCACTTGTCAAAATTCATGTATACCATCATGAAATCTTGAGTGAAATAAAGAAACCACTCCCAGCTAAATATCCACATTCAAATAATCTTCCCTGTATTAAGTCCTTCAAAAGTTACGCACCAATTTTAACACCTTTACTAAAACCTATAAGGCTTTTAAACTATGTTCCACATAAATCATAAAACCAACTTATTTCATTTAGTTATTTACAGATCCTTCAAAGGAGTCTCCTATTAGGGTACATGTTTGTTCCACATCATCTGCATATTAGACAAATATATGCAATACAAGTTAAATTTGGTAGGAGACAGAAAGAAAGTATAACGGTTCAGGTGCTCACCTTGCACATGGCAAACCAGCTTCCATCTCCCATACCCACTACAAGCCCCCAGCATTACCAGGCATGATTCCTGAGTACAGTGTCAGCACCAGGATTAATACCTGAGTAGCTCTCAAGAGTAGCTCCCAAGCCAAAAATAAACTTCTATCTTAAAAGACAGAAACAGTAGCAAAGATGAAACCTTAAAGATATTTCAGATAAACAGAATATGCCATGCACAAACTTAAATTACATTTTTCTTGAACTTTAAAGATGTAGAATGCAAGAGAGAGGGCTAATGAATCATCAAGTAAGAAGGTTAATTCCAATTACAGAACTCAGAAAATTCAGGAAACAAAGACATTGTAGTTTGAGGTATGAGATAGATTCAAAAACGTCTATAGAAGCTCTGCTTATGCCTGTGGTGAAAAACACGGAGACAGAGAGTCACTCCAACTCTTAACAAAAAGACAAAAATATCTATATGAATCAAAGAAATCTTAATTTTTTTCAAATAAAGAAAAATTTGGAGTAATGCAGTACCCCCTCAATATTCTAATGCAGTACCCCCTATTCAACCTAAGAAGGATGGAGAATAACACTATTCCTCTGTCATTAAGAGGTGGGAGAGATCAAAGAAAAAAATTATAAAATAAAAAATAATCAGCAAATTTTACTTTTGCCATGAGTAACTATATTTTAAAATTGTCTACAAATATTCACAGTCAGAGTTTATTAGACAGTTGATTTTAAAATATCAGTAGCAAAATAAATGATGCCAACCAGAAACCCACTATAAATGCAAAGGAAGGAAGGAAGGAAGGAAGGAAGGAAGGAAGGAAGGAAGGAAAGAAGGAAGGAAGGAAGGAAGGAAAAGAAAGAAAAAGTATGACCTAATGCAGAACCCAGCAGCTTGGAGCAGAAAAGTGAAAGGACTATGCGTTAATCCAGGCAATCATTTCTGCCCAGAGGGGAAAGGGTGTTGCTCCCTTCCGCCCTCCTCCCTCTGGAAAGAAAGATGGCAGCCACATGGGAGCCTTGTGGACAGCAGGTATGAGCCGGGGGAGTGGGGGCGACTAAAACCTCATGGGTCGGGGGACGTTCCGGTCCGTCCTTCACGCCCTACCGAGGTCACCAGTCACCCCCCCGCGAGCGACTCTCCAGCACGGCCATGGCCCCAGAAGCACAAGGACTTAATGCAGAACCCAGCAGCTTGGAGCAGAAAAGTGAACGGACTATGCGTTGATCCAGCCCATCAAGTCTGCCGGAGGGGAAAGGGTGTTGCCCCATTCGCCCTCTCCTCTCTGGAAAGAAAGATGGCGGCCACATGGGAGCCTTGTGGACAGCAGGTACGAGCCGGGAGTGTGGGGGTGACTAAAACCTCATGGGAAGGGGGGCGTTTCACTCCGCCCTTCACGCCCTACCAAGGCCACCGGTTGCCCCCCGCGAGCGGCTCTCCAGCACGGCCACGACTCCAGAACACAGAAACCAATTTCTTAACTATCTGACTTTCAGTAGAAATACTTCCAGGGTCAATAGTTAAAATAGCAGAAATCCAAAACCAACATTTAATTCTTGAACCCAGCTGTAGAAAGCAAATCACTTCACAATGCTTTTTCAGCATGTTTGATTTGGGGGGGGGGTAAACTCTAAATAATAGTGGTGAATCTTATTGAAACAATGAATCTAATCAAAGCAGATAGAGTGTTAACTAGAATTCATCTGCCTCACAGGGACGGGGAGGGGTGGGGGGGTGGGGTTTTATTGGGGTTCTTCAGGGTAAAAAATAAGTATTGGTAAAGGGAAATGTGTTTGATATTTGCATGACTGAGACATAAACCTGAAAGCTTTGTAACCTTTCCCACAGTGATTCAATAAATAAATTTAAAAAAAAAAAAAGAAAGAAAAAGTAAGGAATAAAAATATCACTGAAAAAGGCATACCATGCAAACACTAATCAGTGAAATCTGAACTGGCTAGATTGCTACAGAATGAATTTCAGAATAAGAACAACATCATAGATAGAGAAAATCACCATATAATCATAATGCATTGATCACCAAAATGAGTAAACTTCTAGATAAGTATGGTCAGAGGAAGTCACAAGTAAAATTAGAAAATGTTTTAAATCATTTGCGCACACACACACACACACAAAAATCATTGATTAAAGCAGTGTCAACAGGAAAAACTCAGAAATCAAATGCTTCTGTTAGAAAACAGGGGCACAGAGATAGCACAGGGGTTGAGAGGTTTGCCTCCAATGTGTCCAACCTAGATTTATGCCCCAGGACCACATATATCCTCTCTGAAATGCCAGGAGTATCACCACATCCAGAGCCAGGAGGAGACCCTAAGCACCGCAAGGGACCTGTGGACTTCTCCTCCCACACCCCTTGCCAATAAATAAACAAACAAACAAATAAATAAATAAAGGTTACCAATCCAATTACCAAAGTTTTACCTTTAAAAACCTAGAAAACGGTCTGGACACGAGCTCCACAGTGTGGAGGCATGCCTTGTATGGGCTTCCCAGGCTCAATCCCTGACACCATATGCTGCCCAGCACTACCCCAGTGGCCCTGAGTACTGAAGTGGCCCACGAATATTTTTGGAGTGCACAGCACTCAAATTAGCATACCATGAAAACATGAACTAGTAAACCAAACATAGAAGGAAATAAAATTAGAAAAAATAAAAACAACTGACACAGAAATTCCTTCTTTCCGTGATTATTGAACTGAGAAATCCTAAGACAGACTTAACAAGAAAAAGTAAGATAAACATTCAAATATCATATGCTGAGCATCAGACTCAGTTACAAACTCTCTAAATATTATTTTTTCTAACTTCCCCATTGGCTCAACTGTAACTACCCAATTCCATAAAGGTAAGAGAATGTTAAAAAATGCTTGTTTGAGAAATCCAGATACATCCTATATTATGAATCTATCTAAATGAATGTGTTGATTATTAACATGAATGGAAATATTGATGAACTTAAATAAACTTAAAAATGCTCCTTTATGTACATAATTTCGATTAATGGAGAAACCCTTCTATGTGCGAAAAACTTTCATTTCCAGTTTTATAGTAATCTATGCCATTATTGTGAATGTCTTGGAAAACATAGAAATGTGTATGATTGCTTTATGAAATAATGGACAAATTGTTGAAAGCAAATGGCAATGCCTAGGTAGGGAGTAACATTGATGAATCAGCTCTAGATTTTGAGAATCTCTGTTTTTAAAGAGCTGTGCATGTTGAAGATGTGGTTCATAAAGAAAACTCACAGAATGTCAGCTAGTAAAATCTGGGACATTATATCAAGTACCTTTTGATGACTCGCAGAACAGGTACAAACTAAAATGCATAGTGAAACAATATATAAATATCTGAGTCATTATCTGCAATTTGAAATGGACTGCACTGGATGATTCTTTTCTCGGTCTTGACTTCCTTATTCCATTTATGTTCAGCTGCTGGGTTAGAAAAAGGTGACTTGTATCTGTGTTTGCAAGTTGTCTATTCCTTAGTGAATGCTCAGGCTTATTGTTAAAAACAATTGGGTAGTTTCCAAGAGAGCAAGCAGAAATGTTCAAGGTAATACTGAGATACAAAGTACTTGCACACCTATACTTTGTCACAAGTATTTCATCAAAAGAATAATCACAAGTCAAGCCCAGTATAAGGGGCATGGAACTAGTCTTGAATTCAAATTCAGAGACTCTGTGAAGTCACACTGTAGAGATTATGATATAAGGAGGGGGAGCACTGTACCCATTTCTATAGATAGTCTACCAAAGTTTCCTTAAGGTGACTGAACTTTAGCTTGGTCAATAATGCCTAGACTCTTTCTTTGTCTATTTAAAAGACAAACTTTTTTTTTAGGTTTGTTTGTTTGGTTTTGGGCCACATATGGAAATATTCAAGGACTATTCCTGACTCTGCATTCAGGAATCACTACTGGCAGTGCTCAGAGGGCCTTATGAGATACCGGAGATCAAACCCAGGTTAGTCGTGTACAAGTAAAGCACCTTACTTCTATACTATTTATCTAGCCCCAACTTTTGAACTAAGTTTTTTTCTAATAATATACCAAGAAAAAATAGCATTAATAATCCAAATCAATTCTTGGCAGGGGTGAGGGGTGAAGTGGGGGCAAAAGCATCCCAAGAATAAATCAGGGCCCAGGGGCACTTCCTGGCAATTCTTGACCAAGCAAGCCAGTTCAATATGAGACCCAATGATCTTCTTGGGTTCTGAGTGCCATGTACCCCCAGAACCACTAACTCTGAGGGAATGGCCTAATTCAAATAGCCAATGACTATGAAAATCTGATGGAGATTGAGATGACTGATGCTTCTTGAGGAGAAGTGATGAGTATCAGTATCCCTGAGTTGTTATGTGCCAAACTGAGTTGTATTTTTAGAGCAGTAAGAAAAGCAGAAAAGTGAAATGCTGTTAAGTAACAAGTGTTCCCTTAACGAATAGACCATGTATGACATTTTTCTGAGTTCATTTTTTTTTTCTTTTGAGATCACTTCCAGCTGTGTTCAGGCCTTACTACTGCTTCTGCATTCAAGGATATCTACTTAGGGGATCATGTGTGGTGATGGGGAATCAAATCCAGGTTGGCCACATGCAAGGCAAGGCTCTACCCACTGTACTGCTTCTTTGGCGATTGTTTTGTTGTTACTATACCAACAATGTTGGTATAACTATAAAACTATAAAACCCAGCTCCTGGAAGCGCGCGGCCACATTTGCCAAATACCAGTAACAATGATGGGTCTCATTCTCCTAAAGAGCCTTGAATATGGCACTTTCTTAAAAATCTCAGGGCTAGGATGAAGGAGACATTACTGGGGCCTGCTCGAGGCAATCAACGAATAACAGGATGGTCGTGATTGTGATCGTGATACCAACAATTGATAAATCTATGAATGTGTTATATATATTATATATATATTTGTATGTATATATGTATGTGTGTATATATATGCACAGATATATTTTTGAACATACATAAGTACATTGATCATATTTGTAGTGATAAACATGGTATGACCAGTAGCTCATCTTAAGTAGCAAACCACCTTGAATTAATTGCACTTTATGTTTTAAGGAGTAAATTGAAAGAAAATTTTGTTCTCATGAAGTTCCTAGCAAATATTGCTCATGGAGTTCCTAGCAAATATTGGTGTCAGGAATTTAAGTTCTGATGATTGATTAATGGTTTTTTTTGTGTTGGCACCATCACTGTCACTGTCACTGTCCTCCTGTGGTTCATTGATTTGCTCAAGCAGGCCCAGTAATGTCTCTATTATGACACTTGTTACTATGTTTGGCATATCAAATATGCCACAGGGAGCTTGCCAGGTTCTGCCGTGTGAGTGAGATACTCTTGGTAGCTTGCCAGGCTCTCTGAGAGGGGCAGAGGAATTGAACCTGGGTCGACCAGGTCAGCTGCATGCAAGGCAAACGTATTACCCGCTGTGCTCTCACTCCAGCCCTATTAAAAATATATATTCAGTGTTGATATTAAGTGATGATAAGATGATACTTTCTGTTCTAGGACATTAGAGTGTTTTTTTTATGGAAAGACAGAAAGTGCTGGGACACCCTAAAAAATCAGCGAATGTTACCTAGTAAACAAACAAACAAACAAACAAACACTGTCCTCCCATTGTTCATCGATTTGCTCGAGCGGGCCAAGTAACGTCTCCATTTTTTTGAGACTTGTTGTTACTGTGTTTAGCATATTGAATATGTCACAGGTAGCTTGCCAGGCTTTGCCGTGAGGACGAGATACTCTCAGCAGCTTGTTGGGCTCTCCAAGCGGGGTGAAGGAATCGAACCCGGCTCTGCTGGGATGGCTGCGAGCAAGGCAAATGCCCTACCGCTGTGTTAAAGGACTTCATTGTATGTGTCTTGCTACACAGAATACTTAGCCCACACTTGGTTAAGATAGGTTATGCCCTACACTATACTCCTAGAGCATAAAAGGAAGGCCAGCTACAAGATGAAGGCTAGAGCAACTGCCAAGCTCAGAAAGATTGGGTAATAGAGGGAGGTGAGTGACTAGTTACCATTGGTGAAGGGATTTTATTGTCTCACTAAGTAAATTAGGCAGGATTCCAGATGTCACAGATGTGGGTTCCAGCCTTTGAGGGATTTTCAAATTATCCCTCTTAATTCTGCTTTCTTCAAAACCAGGAAGGAAAACTGAAGAAATTGAATAAAGCAATCTAGGAAACAGGGTTCTTATATAAGCAATAAAAATTTAAAAACCTATGTTTTTCAACATGTCTGGCTTTCGTTCACTGCCAGTGACACATAATGATTTTAGTCGTTTTTAATGCATGTGGTATCATTCTTCCAAAATATTCAGCATTTCCTTTATTCATATACTCAAAATGTCTGGAGGCATTTTCTACAAACCCTCTAAAAAGACAGAAGTATATTAACACTCTTTAGGGCTTCATTCTATTAGGCGTATGTTGACATGGACACACAATTATTCTTTGATGAAATCATTATGAATTCAAAGTTGTGTACGTTGTATTGAGCAACATGGACACAGGGCCCACGGCTCTACTGTAGGTCAGTGGGGAACTCAGGAGGTGTGCTCTGTGCTGTCATATCTTAAGGAAAGACTCTGCTTTTTGCAGCAAAGAATGAACAACCCCAGGAGGGAGCTAGAGTTGTTTGTTTTAGAAGTTGAAGAGTTAGAGTTACTTGGGGAAAGTGAAACATATTTCCATGTTGATAGTCAACTGGATATACTGGGTGTATATCCAGGAGGGGGAGGGGCTAGATAATTGGGATCATGGTGGAGAGAGTGAACTCCATGCTACCAGACAAAACACTATGCTTATTTAGTATTATGAAATCTATTTAATGAAGTGGAACGATAGCACAGAGGGTAGGGCGTTTGCCTTGCACGCAGCCCACACAGCTGACCCGAGTTTGATTCCTCCACCCCTCTCGGAGAGCCCGCGAGCTACCGAGAGTATCTCGCCCACTCAGCAAAGCCTGGCAAGCTCCCCGTGACGTATTCGATATGCCAAACACAGTAACAACAAGTCTCATGATGGAGACGTTACTGGGCCTGTTCAAACAGATCGATAAACAGTGGGAGGACAGTGCAGTGCAGTGTAGTTCAATGAAGTGGATAAAGGTAAGGGAGATGTTGGAGGCAGTAGTGAGGGAGAAATTAAAAAAAAATCATAAAACACAAACAGTTTCTAGGCCACTTTTGGGCTGGCATCATCTAGCATTTACTTTGTAGAAACCTCACACACAATCCGGGTTGTAGCAATAATTACTTTTACATTCCAGATGGAGAACTGAGTCTTATCAGGGTTATTTAAAACTTGCCTCTATTACCAAGTTCACAAATAACTGGTGGAGAACTCAAACTCCAGGATATCTGAGGTGAAAGGCCTTGCTCTCCTTTCTTTCTAACTTCTTGCCTCAGGAGAACACTACTTCAGGACCGGATTTCACAGGATTTGAAAAGATGATGATGAGAAACTGTCAGTAACTGAATAGAAGGATTGAAACAACCAGGTGAAATAGAGTCTAACGGCAGCCATAGAATAAGAACTTGAATCTTAATCTTCCCGTCACAAAAGACAGCTAAGGATGGTCAGGATTAACACAGCTGGCAATCTCAGCAACCTGCCATCAGCAGTACACTCCGAGCACACCCGGAATAGCAGTTGCTTCTGCCTGAGCTATTGTGACTGACAAGAGAAGCGCTCAGTCCCCTGAACGTGCAGAACACGGACAATTTTTATAAATGAATTATTCATTCAGAGCTTTTAACAAAAAAAATAATGCACCGCTTTTCATTCATTGAAGGGGGGTTATATGGACGGGAATTAGAAGTACCGAGGTGACAGAAAGAACGTTGACCCTATTTAACAGACAGAGGTGTTATGATAATAAGCTTTAGGGCAACAGTGGCTAAATAAAGGCAAGCCTCATGAAATATGCAATTAAAAAACAGAAATTGGTGTTAACAAAAATCATAATTAAAAGTTATTTTGGTACCTAAGTTCTGAACATTATATAAAATATGTGTTTTTTATATAGGATTTTAAAGTCAAGTTATTGTTAGAGACTCCATTTAACTTAATAACTACTGAAACAGACACACTAATATTATTATAGGAAAAATACTTGCCACAGATAATGTTCTATTTTATTTTTAATGAACTTTAGATTATTGATTAAAATTGTATTATGTTCTTGAGGTGTTGTAGTTTACAATGCTATTATCTATAGTCTCATAAATGAATCCTTTCTATCAGACTCATCACCAGAGACCCAGCTTCCCTTCACCAGAGTTCCAACAGTACCTCCAGAGGCCCACTGCTCTTTCCTCCAGTTCATTTCTGTGGGATTAGCTCTCTAGTTTTGTCATCTTGACTCATTTTCAATTTACATTCCTCTGGAGAACAGGGGAATTTCAGCACAACTGTCCAGGCATATCCTTAGCACACATGTAAAAAGGAAAGAAAAACATGAATTAGAAAAAAAAAGGGCATTAGAGTCAAAGGTGTTTGGAATACTCACAAAGATAAGAAACACAAACATCACATTATAAAATGGTATAGCTTGCTCTTGGGGCCCGCGTTCTCCCTGGAACACATATCTCCTTTGCATGCCTCTGTATTTTTTTTTCCTTTCATATCTCTACTCAGGAGCAGCCTATGCTCTTTCTTAAATGCATACTTTGCTCTTCCTTCCCCCTCACTTCTTCCTAAATAAATTTCAATGAAAGCAATCTTACTTCACCAAAAAAAAGGGGGAGGTGTATATAGATACAAACAGGAAATAAGAAAAAAAATAATGCATAAGAAAAAAATGAAGTCAGGCAATTTGCTAACATCCATGGAAACAGAGGATATCATGCCAAGTGATGTCAGGCAGAAGAAGAGCAACAAATCAAGAATAATCTGACTCATATGTGGGATAAAGAAGCATAGTAAAAGAATAGCAAATGGTCAGAGACAACAGAACTTGAGAACTAGTCTACAGCACTTAGATTATAAAGGTCGGGGGACAGCGTGGATTGGAAGGGAGCCTGAGACAATGGTGGAGGGAAGCAGGCACTCTGGTGGAGGCTGTGGGTGTGGAACATTGCATGCATTTACTTCTATCGTTAATAGTAATATAAATCATGGTGCCAATAATAATTACAGGGTCAAGGGGTTTGTCTAGCATACAGGAGTCCCTGTGTTTGAACTCCCATGGATGGTCATGTTGGCCCTGGAGTCATCTAAGCACCACATCATGGCCCTGAGCCCTGAAACCATCAGGCCTGTATCATCATGTATGGTGACAGGTCACTGGGAGGAACACATGGACCCCATGCAACTCTCGGGAGTCCCCACTCCTCTCTGCAAAACAACAATAATTACTCTTGTATTGAGGAAGGGAAGAACTTCATTTTTCAGAGACAAGGGCTGCCTCAGGGAAGCAGAATTGACACCAAGAGAGAACTCTGGTTAACTGCTCGATGCCCCGACTTTCCCCTATGCCAGTCAGGCTAATCTCAGTAGGAAAATACATTCAGTCAATTACTCATTGAAGCTACACAGCATCCATTTTAATAAGCATGTGCCAATGCTCTAATACTCAAGTAGAATAAGAAATGTATAAGTAACTTGTGGCACAGTCATCTTAATAGCAGAAGCTGGGTAAATGTAAGGAAATGAAAACTTTGGGATAAAACCAATCCAGATCTTTTCCCTGAGATAACTATAGCTCTACTATTCACAGATTTAGTCCATTCTGTACACTTCTGCTGTAACTGCAAGTAAAATTTCTATTAAAAATGGGGTAAATATATCAGCAAGAAATTTATATGATTCACAATTTAAATATTCACTATTCTATCCAAATATATTCTCCAAGTGTCATCTTAGAAATTCAAAAAGGGCGCTGGAGAGATAGTATAGTGGGTAAGGCACGTGCCTTGCATGTGAACCAACCTGGTTTCAATCCTCAGCATGCCCTATGGTCTCCTGAGCAATGACAGGAGTGATTCCTGAACACAGAGCCAGAAATATCCTCTGAGCACTGGCCATTGTGGCCCCCCAAAACCCAAACTAAACAGAATTCAAAAGAAAAGAACAATGTTAGACACTCTATTTAATCACGATCATGATCATGACCATCCTGTTGTTCATCAATTGCCTCGAGCAGGCCCCAGTAACGTCTCCTTCATCCTAGCCCTCAGAATTTTTTAAAAAGTGCCATATTCAAGGCTCTTTCAGGGTTAGGAGAATGAGACCCATCATTGTTACTGGTATATGGCATATTGAGTACGCCATGGGGAGTTTGCCAGACTCTGTCATGTGGACAGGTTACATTTGGTACCCTGCCAGTTTGTCCAAAGTAAGAGTGAGATAATTAAATGTCGTGAGGCCACAAATGCAGCTCTATTTAATATCACATCTTTTGTTTGTTTTGGGGTCATGAATAGCAGTGTTTGAGGCTTAGTCCCGGCTCTGCACTCATAGATCACTCTTGGCAGTGCTCAAGACATCATATGGGGTGACCGGAATTGAATCCATGTTATGTGTGTTCTAGGAAAATGTTTTTCAGACTGTACAATATCTCAGGACCTCTTTATGTTTTTATTTGTGCAACCTTACTGGTGATATTTAAATACTAAGTAATCTTGGCAATTTGTTAAGGGAGTGAGTATCCTCTACTAATTACACACTGTAATTAGTATAGAATGATGTATATTTCTGGAATGTATTTTGGTGTAATTTTATATAAAAATTGAGAAATTTGTGAATGCAGTTCTTCAGAACTTTGTTTCTAGTATTTATTTGAAGGAGTCATGGTAGTATTATGTAAATATTTATCATGGACACTCTTTATCCAATGAAGACATCTACCTGCACAATCTCCTTTTATATTTACTTTAGTGCTTTGTTTGTTTCAATATAGGTAGAATTATGATACTCATTTGACAACAAAACAAGCAGAACTGATCTTTTGATATATAATTTATTATATATAATTTATTATATATTGATATTATTAATTTATTCAGAGTATCCAAATTTTGAACCTGAATGATATTAAAG
Source organism: Sorex fumeus (assembly GCF_029834395.1). NCBI lineage: Eukaryota > Metazoa > Chordata > Mammalia > Eulipotyphla > Soricidae > Sorex > Sorex fumeus. Next base: position 1,635,159 of record NW_026606163.1, read on the forward strand.
TGATCAGGGTTCTTGTCTGGCATGCAGCTGATCTGGATTTAATTCCCGGCATCCTATACACTCCCCTGACCCCACCCCCAATCCACCAGCGATGATTTCTGAGGACAAAGTTAGAATTAAGTCATATGGCACTGGGTAAAATCCAGCCCCCCCACAAAAAAAATTACCCAGTTTATAAACTTAAGAGAGAAGAAATCTGAATACAAGTTCAGGCTCAGAGCATATATTCTCCTGTAGGTTAGAAAACAGAATCTTTAAAAACTTTCACTCAACTAGTGTACAGCAGATTAATTGTCAATCTTTATTCTCTCTGGAGAACACACAGATGGGTATTCACTACCTGCTGCGTATCTGTCACTGGCATTCACTCCTCCACCGAGCCCAAACACCTCTGCTTCTCCCACTGAGCTCAGTGTTTACCAACAATCATGTTTCTCCCATGTGTTTATCCAGGTATAATTAGGTTGCCATTCTATAATTCAATTAAAGATTGTATAAACTGTAGACTCCATATAAGTGAGAAGACATGTGGAGTTTGGTTTCTATGAAACAAAGTTATATACTATGAAAGTTAAGCTAAACCCTTTCAATTAAATTCCTGTTTGGGGGATGCTAGAGAAAACATTTTTGTTCTGAGGCAAGTGCATTGGGAGGGGCAAGCCAAGTTTTACCAAAGCCCTGACCATCTCACTCACATTCCAACAGCTGCCACTATGCCTTTGGCTAGACTCCACCAACTCAAAAATGAGTTCCACTGAGATGCTAACCTGCTGTAAATCTCAGGTACACTAAATTCTTTAGGCTGAATACTCTGGGCCTTCTCGGAGTCAGGATGGATGACCTTCCGCACAGCTCCTCTCCTCTTACTTTCAGAAGCCCCCATAGTCACACCCACGTCCTACAGTCACTATCACAGTCACTATTACATCTGCTGGCCCCGTTTTAGAGATTCATAATTAAATCTCCAAAAAGATAAACTAGCCATAAAAATTTCTCAGATACCGGGCCCTGGCTGAGAACTCTGGAACAACCTCAAGAGAGGGACTGCTCAGTTAAGTATTCTAGATTTTCTGAACTGCCAAATTTGCAACCTGTGACATCTCCAAACTTTGTAATACTAGGTTCCTGGTATAAGAACAGATGGTATATAAGTAGAAGTCAACTAATCTCCACTAGCAAAAGCATTACCACAGGATGCATCAATAGCAACAACAGCTTAGGAAATCCTCAGACAAGGACTTAATGTCTCCATGGTAAGATACAATACCTTCCACAAATTTTCATTTACTGATAACTTTTTAAATCATTCCACTAGTCATTTAGTGGAAACAAGCAATATAAAATCAATTATTGTGCACAGGCTTGAGGGATAGTTGGAAAAATGGAAACATTGGTGGAGGGAAGGTGACAGTGGTGGTGGGATTGATGTTGTAATACTGAATGCCTGTAATAAATCATCACGTACAAATAAATAATCATGTACAAATAAAAAACGGTTTTTAAATAAAGAGTGTTTGTGTGTAGAGAAAATTGTTTATGTCAAATTAAACAAATAAAACAGTTGGAGAATATCAGAAATACTCTACTAACTCAGAATAAATTATTTAATAACTATTGGCCTCATGTTCTTTAATTTCTTCATTTAAAAAACTAGTAGATCAAATACCCCAAGCACAAAAATTTGTAAGTCTACAACTGTACCTCATGGTGTCTCACTAATAAAAATTAAAAAAAAAACTAATAGATACTAATTTTGACGGAGGTCTATACTAGGCAGAATAATGAACCCCCACAGTTGTTCATTTCAGAATGTCTGAAACCTGTAAATATGTCAGATTACATGACAAAGGTTAAGTAAAATTGAAAACAGGTTTTCATGAAATAGGCATATTATCTTTGATTATAATCAGACAATCCTTAAAAGTAGGAGATAGGAGAATATGGTGTCATAGAGTCATGAAATAAAAGTATGCTGTCATGTAAGAAAGTTTCATCTTAGAGGAAGAGGAGGGCCACAGTTGAAGATGAGAACAACAGAGGAAGAATTTCACCCCTGGAATTTCCAGAAGGAAGTATGGCTCAGCTGACACTCTGCATTAGTCCAGTGGTAATTCACTGCAGTCAATACATGATTTTTTAAGCCTTTGTATGTGACACTTTAATTATATGATCCTTTTCAATTTTTCTCTTAATTTATTGATTTGGGGGGGTAAAGTTCCCTTTCTATGCATCTTATTTCTTACAAAATCAAATAATGTCAGTATTATAAATGAGAAAATTGAAATTCAGGGAAATTAATTTAATCCTTTAAACTTTAGCTGCTAATCACAGAATAACATTTCAATCACATTTTTATATGATTCTGAACTCGGACCTACAGTAAGCACCATTTAATTTTCTTTATTTAAATTTGTTTTTATTTAAGTATCTTAGTTTAAAATTGTATTAAATTGTATTATAATTGAAGTTGCTGAGTTCTGAAGTGGTGAAGCTATATTAGATTTAAGGGTAAGATTTCAAAACATCGAAGTAAAATTTGACAGATCCATAACAGACACTAATATTGACTAAAAAGACACAGAAAAAATGTTAATTTGAAGCTCTGTTGTGGGAAATGAACAGAGTTCTGTGGTTGTGAGACAGAGATCTGGACTCAGAAACACTATCATATAATAGGCTCTACAACTCTGTACATAAAAACACACGGAAAAGTGCCTGGTACCTCACAAAATCTCAGTTGGTATATCTCCAATAGAAGTGCAAGAATTCTAGAGTATCTAAAAGAAAAATGTGATTACAGATCTTTGTCAAATTTGCAACTCTTTCCTGCATTGCTCCTCCATATGCATTTTTTCCTTTGTCTAATTTGGGGGATTGATATACATATCTGAGTCTACTGTTTTCTCAAGGAGGAACCTTTCATTTGTCTATTTTTTTTACAATCTCCTACTAATCTCTTTAAAATTCAAATCTCAGTTGAATTTTAATTTATTTTATGTGAAATATATCCAGAAAACTGCAATCTATAATTGTGTTTTTTTCTAACCGTTCTGGAAAGAAGAACACATAATTAGAGAACTGGAACTCATGCTTCCAAAATTAGCATTAGAATATGGAAGATTTTCCTGGAATAAATAAAAAATGAACTTAGTAAATAAAAACCAAAGTCTCTGAAATATGAGATACTGGCTAAAATCTCCAGAGGAATATCAAGAACATGCCCTAAAATCAGAAAGGGCGTCTTCTAGGTGATAAAGTGTTTTCTGTTTTGTTTTGGGAGCCTCACTCAGCTCAGTACTTAGAGCTCAGTGCTCAGTGCTCACTTCTGACTCTGCACTCAGGGATAACTCTTGGCTATACTATGAAAATGTAATGAGGTTTTGGGATTCTAATCAGGATTGGACCACATGCAGAGTAAGAATCTTTGTCTCTCTGGCCCCAAAGTGATAAACCTTTATAGGAAAGACTAATAAGCATTGACTAGTCCCAGAGAGATTTAAACAAAGAAAATGGGAACGTCTTGTAAAAAATCTTTTAATGTAAATCCATGGAATGGGGTTTTTCAGTCTGTATGCCCCACTATCATAACTTTGATAATTTTCTTGAGGACAGAAATTAAATAGTATATGTGTCTCATTGCATCTGTCATCAAACAGTGCATCTCGCCAGTCAAATCTCAAAGAAAATAGGTCTGATGTCACTCATTGGATTCTATATGCTCTCTACAAGCCAATGATTCAGGAGGCTAAGTATAAGGTAGAAATTTAGAGACATCCTTTCATAGATATCCAAAATAAAACAGAATAAGACAAAACAACAGGGAGGAGATATTTTAAAAAGACACATCTGATAAAGGACTATTAAGCACAATATATAAAGAACTCTTCAAACTGAGTAAAAATAAGATAAAGTCTGATGTGAAAGAAACACATAACCATAAGCAAGTCTCACCAGAGAGCATTGACACTGTTGTATAGGTACAAAGTATATGTAAAAGATGAACCATACCATACATCATCAGAAAATTCCAAACCAACACACACCTATGAGATTGATCAGATTTAAGAGCACTTATAACACAATTGCTAATGATTCTGTGAAACAGTTGGTATGTTCTGTTCTTTGCCGCTGGGAACACAAAGCAATGTATTTACTTTGTTGAATAAATTGCAGTTTCTTAGTTTTGACTAAACTAAACACTATCTTACGAACAATCTGGCATTATGCTTCTTACCTTTAACTTATTTAGTTGATAATTTATGATCACACAAAATCCTGTACCTGTACGATTATAACTTATCAGCTTTCTTCATAATTGCCAAAGCTTAGAAGTGACCAGAATGCCCTTCAGGTAGAGGAATGTATGCCTCAGAGTTTCCCCGCACTCAGTCTTCTGCTGGTAATCCGCCTCCTAGAGTTGAACAAACATATCTGCTCTCCAGTGAGTCACTCCAGTACCTCCCAGAGAGCCTCACTGCCCAGTCTGGGAAACACTGGGGTACATAAACTAATATATTCAGAAATGGAATGTGACCTCTCCCTAAGAAGAATTATTAAGGCATGGAAGTATGTGAAGGAAATTTAAGAAGGTATTTTGTGTTTGTTTTTGGGAACCTGGTCACCAGGCAGTCATCAAATCTTACTCTTGGGTCTGTGTTCAAGGACACTCCAGGCAGAGTTCAGGGTACCAAATATGGTGCGGGGGATAAAATGCAATAAAAATATAAAATAATCAGTTATCAGGGGTTATGAGATCTGTGATCAAAATGTAGCTCTCCAAAATCTTTTGGGAAACAGAAACTTGTAACATACCATAATATAAGCTTTGAACTTTGAGTGAAAAAAATGTATCAATATTTATTCACCCTTTTTCAAAACCCACCTTTTGGTCTGTTTGGGTAAAAGGAGGGAGAATGAATGTGGGGAACTTCGTATTTTGTGCACAATTATGCTGTTAAATGAAAAATGAAATCTATTGAATATATATCATGCCCTGTCTGTCACACTGTCCTCCCGTTGTTCATTGATTTACTCAAGTGGACCCAGTAACATCTCCATTGTGAGTTACCATGTTTGGCATATCAAATACATCACAGGTGGCTTGCCAGGCTTTTCCGTGTGGACAAGACACTCTCGGTAGCTTGCCAGGCTCTCTGAGAGGGGTGGAGGAATCGAACTCAGGTCGTCCAAGTTGGCCACGTGCAAGGCAAACGCCCTACCACTGTGCTATCACTATCATAATTTATGTATATGAACAAATGATGTGAATATATAAATATAATATGAATATATATTTAATGTGTTAGAAAAACAATTGTAATTCAAACATTTTTCCTTATGTTCTTCTTTAATGGTTTCTCACATGCACTGGATAAAATGCTTAAAATATTCTTGAAGTAAAATAGTTTTATTTAGAAAAATGTGTAAGGATTGCAGTTCGGGATATGGGCAGCAGAGGATGAACCATTGAGCAAAATTTTTGGACTATAAGTCTCCAGGGTTGATTTGATGCATCAATGATTTAGGATTAAGTAAATGAACTTCGAATTCCCATATCCACTTGCTTAAAACTTTATTTTCTTTTTTAGGCGCGGGGGGAGGGGCAGGTGCTATGACAAGTTGTGCTCAAGCATTACTAAGGTTCTGTGCTCAGAGATCATCTGAGCTGCCTTGGGAGCATATGAGTGATTCAAATTAATGTCAGCTGTGTTCAAGGCAGTATTTTTACATTCTGTATTATCCCCCCTATCCTTTTATTTTTTTTGCTTTATTATTTTGATTGGAGGGTCACCTCTGGTTATGCTCAGGGCTTACTCCTGGCTCTAAATTCATGAACCACTCCATGTAATCCTCAGGGGACCATATGGGATGCTGAGAATCAAACCTGGGTCAGCCATGTGCAAGGCAAGAACCCTACCCACTGCACTATAATTTATTTCCAAATCCTTTAAATGATTTGTTAAGCCCATATATAGTACCTCTTAACAATTTACATCTCCCCTCTCATTCATAATTAGTTTCATTCTCTGTTTAACTTTAAAGAAAATCATTCCACACTGGATGTTATGTCACTTTTGTGTTATATATTTTTCCCTTACCAGGACCTCCATACTCACTGTTCTCTCTAGATTATACTTCCTTTTCCATTCATTTTCTTTTGTTTTCTAAACAGGGCTGGAGCGATAGCACAGCGGGTAGGGCGTTCGCCTTACAAGCGGCCAACATGGCTGACCTGAGTTCGATTCCTCCGCCCCTCTCGGAGAGCCCGGCAAGCTACCGAGAGTATTCGAGATGCCAGACACAGTAACAACAAAGTCTCCAATGGAGACGTTACTGGGCCCACTCGAGCAAATCGACGATCAACGGGAGGGCCTTTACCTTTACCTTCTAAATATGCCAGCTCTCTGTCATTCCCAGATGATTGCAAAGATTAAAATGAAATACTTAATTGCAGGCTCAGAACTAACTTTAGTTTGGGAAACTTTTGTTTCTCTGTAAGAGCACATAAAACATCTCTCAGGAAGTAATTGAACACGTGAAGAAAGCAAGAACCACAAGTTTATGATTGAAAAAGGAAACCCATGCTGGGATAGCAATTAACAATATAAAGGCTGGTCAGATGGATGCAGTAAAGTAAAAGTAAAGGCCCTCCCGTTGATCATCGATTTGCTCGAGCGGGCCCAGTAACGTCTCCACTGGAGACTTTGTTGTTACTGTGTCTGGCATATTGAATACGTCACGGGGAGCTTGCCAGGCTCTGCCGTGCGGGCGAGATACTCTCGGTAGCTTGCCGGGCTCTCCGAGAGGGGCAGAGGAATCGAACTCGGGTCGGCCATGTTGGCTGCGTGCAAGGCAAACGCCCTACAGCTGTGCTATCGCTCCAGCCCAAACCTGGAGCTCCAGCTCCAGGTTCCAAAATCTATGATCCTGACAATTAGCTTCCTCAAGCCCCTATTTCCTCACCTGATAAAGTGATAGTTACTTACCTGATTGTGTTTTTACAACGATTATAATCATAAACAAGTAATCAATATTTAATATCTCTGGCATCTTTATTGATGTTATCTGCGATATGCTGAACATAAATGCCAGAGAGATATCCAGTGTATTAGGAAGTTTCTGAACGTCAAGTGAGACCTGAGTGTGGGATTTTTGTGTCGGAGTTTTCAACATATGTACAGAACTCAATATTCTCTGTCCTCTGATCATGAATGAGAGGCCCTAGGGTGAGTATAAAGAATGAGAAATTAGTAGTCTTAAATTTCAATATTTACAGGATGGAAATCAAAAGGAAAGGAAGTGGCTTGATGTCTCAGAAATTTAGATGTCTTATTTGTGAACAATAATGCTCGGTTTTTTTTGGGGGGGGGGATGTATCAGAAACTTTGTGACTTGTTCCTGCACTCCAGATTCATACCGCATGTGAATAAAATTACACTTTAAGGGACAAATGACTACATGTAACAGACCTCCAAGTGTTTCTGACAAAATCAAATCTCTGAATAATATATTTCCAAAAGTCAAGAGTCTCTTGAACTTTCAGGGGCCCCTGATATGATTGGCACAGCTCTTGAAACACAAAACCTAGTCCTCTTTGTGGGCTAGCACTGTTCATGACATCGTTGGCAATTAAACTATCCAGGCATCAAAAATAAATTTAAAAAAATGTACTTTTTCTTGACTTATTAGTTCCTGCAGCAGAAAAATATATCCTCTGAATTACAAAGAGTTGTGGATGGTTTCATTAAAAGGCAGTAGTCTATGAATATTACAGAGATAAGAGAACTGCAGCCAAGGGTAAGGACTGTGAAAATGCAAACATAACAAGCAGGAGTATTATCTTCTGGACTGAGTTATTTTTAATATAGTAACTGTAATGCTCCATAAAGCAGCACTCTTAATTTGTAAAGTACAGTTGTATCCTCCTTTGCACCCCTTAAATAGAATTTTGTTCTGACTAAGAGAACTCGTTTTAATTTAATATTTGCATAACAAACACATGATTCATAAGTGATGTTCAGAAAACAGTCACCTGCTAACAAGCATCCATGAGTGGTCTGGCCATTTGATGAAATCTCATGGGTGCACCTAGATATAATCATAAACATAACAGCAGTGTTTCTGTTCTCAAAGGAAATCGCTGGTCTCTTTGGACCAATAGGAATGATGCTGGCAGTAATTCAGTTACAGATAACAGTCATTTGCAGAGCTTGGGTGGATGGGGTCATTCACTTAGTATTGCCATGCTGCCTCAATATTACCTGGTTGGGATCAAAAACCGGCTTTAGCTTAAAGTAAAATGAGTGAAATGTGAAACAAAAAGCCAAAATCTCTCCCCTCTTGGTCTGCTAACCCTGCTTTCCTAAGCCTGCAGTGTTTTGAAAGCTGCTCTGTCTGGCCTTTGAAATTGCATTCAAATGCTTTTCTGAAAGTCCTCTGACAGTAACCAATCTCGTAAGGCGAGGGCAGCTTGAGACTGTAAAAAGGAACATATAACTGTGATGGGTCTATTGACTATACTAGATGGCATCTTAAAGTGGAATAATACAATTGGTTTCAAAAGCTACACTTCTCCCCAAAAGTCACCAGCAAGGGTAAATTGGATGGGAATGCGTAAAAATTGAGTTTCTTGGGCTCTTTCCGTGACTGGGTACTAGTAAATTTTCCTCAATCTCCGTTATTTCCTGGCTTGCTCTTCTTTCATTCATGGACTAGAATAGAATATAAACAGCTGGTTCATTTGCAATGCATTATGGCATTTATAATACTGCTATACCCACGCAGACAGGGTTTATTGTTAGGGGTACACTATTTCCAGAGCTGATCAACTTGTTTATCTGACAGATTGTATATCCAAATTTTTAATTTATAATTCAACATAAATTGGTCCTCTTGAAACTTACCCCCTCCCCAAAAAATATAAACAGTGATTTTTTTCTTTGCTTTTAATAATAACATTTGAAACATGACAAATTATTTAAAATGTACCTGTTCTATTTTTTGTTTTGGGGTTAAAATATTATTTTTAGCCAGTTCCTTGGTTTATAGAGAGCTTACATTTTGAGTCTGATGCTTTCCTCCTTGTATTTATACTTTGATTCATAAACTTGGAAATTGACAAGGCATTGTAAATAGTCTTTCTAGAATTCCTATTTTAGGAACACTGAAGAGGGTAAGATCAGTTGTTTCCATTTTAAAAGGTTGAAACCTCAGTGATGGTGAGGTGGGGAGGAGTAGATATGTCTCTTTATGTCTTATTAAATAATATCATGTCATCTTAATCATGCTGGTTCTGAATAATTTAGCCTTTATGGGTGTTTCAGAGGAAGTCTATGGCAGTGTGTGTGTGTGTGTGTGTGTGTGTGTGTGTGTGTGTGTGTGTGTGTAGGGGATGGGGGAAGATGATTGTGGGAGGGAGTTTATTATTACTTCACTGACAGGAGAGAGCTCTGGCAGGTTAATTGCTACAGCAAGAGTAGATGGGAGTTTGCTGGTGATATATAGAGGCTAAAGGAAGTGAAGGGGATTGACTATGCCTGTTATAGCACAAATATCTTCATGCACCTCAGGTTTCTCAGAAAGATATGAGAAATAAATGTTCACTGTTCATTTTCTGTCTGCACAATACAAATGGTCTTCAGCTGAACATGGTGACTGCAACAGAGACTAAAAAAAAAAAGAGAAAGAGGGAGAGGGGAAATTTTCAAATTAACATTATTAGAAACATTTCTGCCTGAAAGTGCTGAAAATCAATTTCAATATATTTTGCATTTTAATGAATTGCCAAAGAGATAAATCGGCTGTGTTTGAGAAATCCTTGCCTGGTGATGATGTTTTCTTATTGCATCTTGTCTTAACTGATAACATTTAAAATGGAACCAGTGTTAATTGAAGGCCTGGGAAATGTAAGTACTAGTTAATGAAGTAAATATATGCTAGCTGTGATGCAGAATTCAAAATTTATTTTCTGCTATATTATCTCTAGCACTATCTTCTTACTTTTATGGCCAAGTCCAAAGCAATAATGCCAAGTATTATAAATGATTGAAAGGCAAAATAACTTTGTTATCCAAACTATGTGTAAAAGCCACTGTGTTTCAATACCCCAATGCAAATACTGTTGTTTGTATTTTACACCATAAGCAACAAATTTCAACTGCTGAACCTTCCGGGAGCCTTGGGGGAAAGCAGAATCTCACACTTCTTTTCTGTTAAGAAAATAAACAACCTACATTTTCAATTTTATTAACTGCTTGCGCTGTTTAAAATTATCAAGCTAAAAGAGGGATTGAATTTTTGAATGTTATTGGGGGTTTTGATTCTTATTCAAATATTAGTTAATAATGGTTGTCTGTCTGCTTGCCCTCTGATCTCTGAAGAGTCAAGAAAACATCTCACTTCAACAATGTGACCATATATATTTAACAAATAAAACATGTATTTTTGTATATACCATTTGCATTGGCATACATAGAATGTACCCATTTTTTTCTGTTGTCTTCTACAAGAATATAACTCATCTTCAACTTTATGTTGTTCTTACTAATTGCATTTCTCTTCCCTGATATCTCATGATTATTATTCCTTTCTTGTTTTTCCTTTAAATATGTAAAACAGAAAAGAATAGTGCTTTTCTTGGGAACTAATTTCTTGAGCAGTAACAAATGACATATTATTTGACAAAGTCAAATTAGCCAGAAACAAAGGAGGTAATTTATACTATCTTACACACCTCAATGTTTTTAAGTCTGGAGGTTGCTGAGGTATTTTTCTGCTTTATATCCATGAAGTAGAAAGCCTTATTTAAGAGATAATTTGGCCAATGTTTGATTCACTCTTCTAATGAAATATTTTAAGGTCTTAATTTTTAAATTTCTAATCTCATCATGAGTGTGTCAAATGACTAAACAGCAACATTTTAATGATTAGGAATTCATAATTAATTAGCTGTGTGACAATTAATGAGAAGCACACTTCCTAATGCATAAAAATGTTCCCATTAAATATAAATCATATAAAAACTCTGCAAAGACTAAGGCAGTGTATGATGTGCTAAATAAACTGAACCCTGAAGGTTATCACGGATAACAAGGATTTTAGTCTTTATGACTGAGTATAAAGTGAAAAACAATTTGGATGTGTAATCATGGCCATACAATTTACAACTACTTTTACTTCTGATACAGTTTACAGAAAATTATTACCCCCCAAACTTATTTCAAGCTAGAAAATATCTTTGCTTTTACAAGTTTTTCAGGAACCACCTTCCAACCTATTGATCACCAAAGCAAAGATTACTATGCAACACCCAGGTGAGCTCCAGCTCTCATGCTTTTCTGGAAAGAGAGAAAACAATGAATCCCTGTAGCCATGTGACTTCAGCTATTAGTTAGAAGGCCAATGTCATAAACAGTGAGACTGTTCTCTCTCCACAGAGGCCAAACAAGCTAAGTGATGGCTGCCAAAGAAAGGATGGAAGAACTAAGGTACAATATGCAACTAAGTACTCAATAAATAAAAGGCAAAAAAGATGGAATATTTCCATTTGAAAACACATGGATGAATTTGAAGAGATTATCATAAGTAAAATAAGTCAGAAAGAGAAAGTCAGAAAGAGAAAATTATATGCTCGCACTCATTTATGTGGTAAGAAGAAAGAAAGTGAATGAACAAATAAAACCAAACCCAAAGGAAACTCTTATTCTCTGATCAATGGTGAGTGGTTACCTGGTTACCTGTGACGAGATATGCATGGAATAGATAGACGCTGTTTATCTGTGTTCATAGGAGCGCCAGATGTTTGGCGGAATACATGGTGTGATGCCTAGAGGCTCAGAGGTGAGCTACTGTACCCTTAAATATTACACAGTATTTTCACCCCATGTTACCTCAATTAAAAAATTAGTTTTTTCTTGACATTAGCAGAGTGTGATGAATGCTTTTATTTAAAAACAAACTTTGAGAGAGGGAACAAGAACCTTTTATAGAAGAAAGAACTTGGTGACTTTTACATTTAAGCAAAATAGAAGCAAAGAAATTGAATTAAAAATGAGGCTATGTATTTTAAGGATGCATTGGGTCTTGTTTTTCTCATTGATCTGTCTTTGGTATTGGGGGAAGCAATCTGAGATTCTCAATGCTGGTCTCCATTTCAGCACAGTAAAATCTCTTGGAGTGAGTTTAGTAAATGTAACTGGGGCTATGTAGCATAATTTAATATGTTAGTCAACTACGATTGGGTTATATGAAAAAACTCTGGATTTTTTCTAACTTTGTTGCCTATTATTTGCATAATTCTCAGCAGTGTATTATTGTAGTTTGTATTTTGAGCCACCTTCACTTCTCATAAATAAATTAAATATTCTAAATGTCCCTGAACATAAGTGACAGACCTATTGACCATTTGTAGTTCTTTAAGAAAGTATCTGTTTATCTTGTCTCATTTTTGATAGGGTTGTATTTGTTATTTTATTACTAAGTTTTACAGATGTTTCATATATATATATATATCTTAGTATTAACCCTTTGTCACACAAGAGATAAACAAATATGTTCTTTCAGTTTTTTTTATTTTAGTCATCATTTCTTTTGAAGTGCAGAAGATTCTTAATCTGATAGAGTCCCATTTGCTTATTTTTTTGTATGCTTGGAAAGTGGCATGGAGTCATTGAACATGTTTCTAGATTCAGTGTTATAAAGTATTATGCACATATAATTTATGAGCTGAGGACTTATATCAAGTTGTCTAACTCATTTTTGAATTGACTTTTGTACAAATGTAAGGAGTGAGATAGTGGTTTAAGTTCTTTTTCTTAAATGTGACCAACCAACACTATTTCTTGAAGTAGCTTCCTTGTTTTATTCTGGCTCCTTTATTAAGATTAGCTATGTGATTATTCCAGTAACACACTGCCTTAAGTATTATATCTTTCTAGTATAATTTAAAACAAAGGAAAGAAAATTGTCCCATTTCTTCCCATAAGACTATTTTGGCTGTTAAGAGGATTTTAATTTATTTTATTTTATGCTTTTGCTTTTGGGGTCACATCCAGCGACGCACAGGGGTTACTCCTGGCTCTGCACTCAGGAATCACCCTGGCGGTGCTCAGGGGACCATATGGGATGCTGGGAATTGAACCCAGGTTGGCCGCGTGCAAGGTAAACGCCCTACCCACTGTGCTATTGATCCAGCCCAAGAGGGTTTTATTCTAGTAGCATTTGGCCTTTGTCTCTAAAACCTTGTCATAGGTATTTTTTAAGGACTGAGTTGAATCTGTATAGTTTATTAAGAAGTATAATCATTTTGACAATTAGTCCTTCTGATCTATGGATAAAGGATGTGCTTCCATTTCCTTTTGTCTTTATTCCTTCTTTTAGTATTGACTTAATTATTTATTTATTTTTGTATGTCTGCTATCTCATTTGTTAAGCTGATTACCGAGAATTGATTTTATTTTGAAATAATTTTTTAATGGAATTACTTTTTACTTATTTCTCTTCTACTTCATTGTATTCAAACAGAAATGCCATGTATTGTGTTGGTTAATTTTGCACCCTGCTATCTTACTGTACAAGTTTAATATTTCACTGAGATTTATATTTTATAGATTTCTTAGGTTTTTTTAAGTACTATTTATCCTATATGTAGTGATAGTTTGACATTTTATTTTCCAATTTGGGTCCCCTTAACAACTATCTTTTTTATCTAGTATCTATACAAAATCTTCAATACTGTACTGAATTATAGTGGTGAGAGTTGGCAGACTTGTATATGATGTTAGAGGGAAGATTTTTAATTTTTTTTTAACCACTGAGTATAGTGTTAACTGTTGGTTTTTGGTAAATTTCTTTCTTTACCTATATTTAGGGAAGTTCCTGCTACTCACATTTTATAAAGAGTTTCGTTTTTGTTTCTCTAATGAATATGTGTTGGTTATTTTTAAATGCAGACCAAAACAATGAAATATCATCTCATGCCAGTGAAATTGGCACACATTAAAAAGAAGAAAACATTAATATTGTATGGATGTGAGGAGAAAATCATCCATTGTTACTGGGGATGCCAACTGGTTCATCCTCTTTGAAAACAATATGGACATTTATTAAAAAATAAGAACTGAGCTTCCATACAAGCTAATAGTTTCATTTATTGGCATATGTTCTAAGGGTCCAAAAACACAATTTTGAAAGTGTGTTGCTGCCTTTATGTTTATTTCAGTGCTATCACAATAACCAAGACCTGGTGAGAAAAATCTAATTATCCTATAACAGACAGTTAAAGAAACAATGGTATGTATTCATAATGGACTTGACTATAAGGAAAAATATAAAAATCGTTCAAGTTGCTGCTACATGCATGAAACTGGAGACTATCCTGGTGAGTGAAGAGTGTCAAATGGAAAGGGACAGATACAGAATATTCACTTGAATTTGTGGTATATAAAGGAATATAATGAGGGAGCAACAAATGACTAAAGGTAAAGAACTGGAGAGTTGATCCACAGAACTCAGCTTAACCTGGGAGGATGGAAGAAATGTGTGTTGAAGGGGTCTTTGGGGCATTGATGGAGAGAAGAAAGTACTTGGGTGATGGATGTTTTGTTGGAACTATGTGTTCATGTAATTATCATAAATATAATATTGTAAATCATAGTACCACAATAAAATGGGGGCAATATATAAAAATAAGCTTAATGACATGTCAACAGTTTTCAAAGTTTGCTAGAATATTATGTGGGATAAAATTGTTCATGTGGATACCATAAATAGTAGAGATAGATATATTGCTTGCCTTGATTTAAAAGAGAGTGGGAATGTTATGCTGAAAATGAAAAGGGGTAGGGTGTGCTATTGAGCTGTAAGTTTGGAGTATGAAAGTTTATCTAATGCTTTTATAAAAAAATTTATAGCAAATTTTACTTTTTGTTCATTTTTGAACCATACCTGACTATGCTCTGGACCTACTTCTGACTCTCTGCTCATTGCACATAACCGTTCCTTGGACACCATATGCATCTGGGAATCAAACCCAGATTGGGCATGTGCAAGACAAGAACTTTAGATGCTGTACTATCTCCCTGGCCCTTATTGAAAATTTTAGAATTAAATGCGTTGCTTTTATTTGCTTGAATATTTAGACAAAATTATATATAATAGAACTAAATGTCTCTTATTCTTAAGATTCTGACTCTGTTAACTCTTAACCTCATTGTTTTAGGAAGTCATTGTTTTAGTGAGTTAAACAAACCACTCACACAATGACTTCTATAAACAGCATATATAAAACATAAGCTTATTTAATAAGCATGAGGTTTTGAGGTGATGAATTCTTACAGTAAACTAAAGGAGTCTTTAAAAATTAATCTAATTCCTTCTGAAACACTTTTCTAGTGAGATCATGGCATAGTGGGAAGACAATCTAGCTTTGAAAATCCATCAATAGCAGCTATTTTTAATCCGACGGAAATGCCAGTGATAGGTGTCACAAAGTTAATTTGACTAGACGAGATCTGGACTGAAAGCCTTATTGCATAAAAGACTAGTGACTTTTTTCTTTTATCAATTAGCATGAGCAATACTTAAGATTAAGTAGCAAAATGAATGATAATCAAATGTCAAGCTTCTCTAGCTAGCACCACCTATCTGTCTAATGAAAGCAATAGGTAGATTATTATTACCTAATCTAATAGACAGCAATAGATTTATTTATGAGTTATTTATACTTTATAAATTACATAAAAGTGACTTTATAATGCATTCAGTTTGATGAATTTGCAGATATGGATACACTGGTAAAACATCCACTTCCAAAAATCTTCTTTTGTTTCTTTATTTATCTTTTGTGGTTTATGCTTTTACAAATTTCTTTTTTTTTAAATAATGTAGGAGTACTGCTATTTGTTCAGTCATTGATTAAACTGATTGAATTGGGCATGAACTCCACATTACCTTTTTATTTTATTGTATCACCATGAGATAGAGTTACAAAGATTTCATGTTTGAGATTTAGCCATACAATGATGAAACACCCATCCCTCCACCAGTGCACTTTTTCCACCACCAAGTATCACCCCCCACTCACATATATACACATCGCAGTTCTCACCCTGCCTCTATGGCAGACAATTTCCCCAATACTCTCTCTCTAAATTTGGGGCATTAATTTTGCTCGAATTTTCCCACCACCATTCAAGCCTACCTGCCGGGGCAGACACTAAATAATATATTTTCCATAGCAAATTTTGAATATCATGAGAGCTCACGCAGGCACGATTGTAAATGTAAATTTCTAGATTGTAAATGGTTGGGTTCCAGAGACATCTCTGTATGGCACTAATCCATTGGGGATTCAATTAGGAGCCTCTGGGCCAGGGCTGTTGGTGCGCTAAGATGGCATCTGGAGGTAAATTGTGGGCATGACAGCCAGTCTTCTAGGAAGGTGGTGACCCAGGGAGGGAGAGCCGAGGTTCTCTGCCACCATGTGGCCTGGAGATTTAGTCCTGAACCCACATACCTAGGCCTTGCTTTGAAAGTTCTTGGTCACCAGGATTCTATCTGGAGTAGGTGGGGAGACTGCACCTACTCCTTCTGGGGTGCCCCAGTAATATTGACTCAGTGTGGGGCCTGGAGAGATCTCTGGTGCTGTGGTGTTATCTGGGACTTGCTGCTGTGTCTCTGGTCCAGGTCTGTTGGTGTGCTAAGATGGTGCCTGGAGGATAATTGTGGAGATGACAGCCAGTCTTCTGGGTAGGCGGGGACCTGGGGAGGGACAGCCTGGATCATCTGCCAACATGCGTCCTGGAAGTGTAGTCCTGGAACCCGCATATCTAGGCCTTGCTTGTCGAAGCTCTTGGTCACCAGGATTCCATCTGGAGTAGGCGGGGAGACTGTACCTGCTCCATCTGGGGTGTCCTGGTGATATTGGCTCAGTATGGGGCCCAGAGAGATCTATGGTTCTGTGATGTCTTCTGGGACTTGCTGCTGTGTCACTGGGCCAGGGCTGTTGGTGCCAAGATCCACATTACAAAATTTTCAGATTATACATTGGTGAGGTCCATCCTGAGACAGTGGAGTCAGGCTGGGATATGGTGGAAACTTTAGATTGTGGGAGCAAGTGGCTGCCGGGGACTCTGCTTGAGTGGGCACAGCCTAACCCATCTCCTCCAATTTACTCTGGACTCTTTAGCCATGTATGGGTCTCAGCTTAACTGCAGCTTTCGATCTCTTTCAAGATTTATTTAGGGGTCTCTGAGGCAAAGTCAAGGTGGCACTGGAGTTGGTTCATGGGGGTGCCTGACAGTTCTTCCATGTGTATTGGGAAGTGGGGGAGGTAGCCTATCCCAAATCTGAGTGAGCTTGTATAGCTGAGCCGGAGGTGGTTTGTGGGTGTGACACCCACATAGCTAATTTTTGGCAATTTAATTTCTTGGTAAACTTGTTCCCAAGTTGTTGGGGTCTGGCCAAAGACACAGCAGCAATTTTGGGGTATCAGGAAGCCTGAAGGCAACATCAGCCTGCTGATTCATTCCCCTGCAGGTATAGGTTGACCTGTTGGAGGCACCATACCTCTATATCCTTTTACAAATTTCTTATTGTAATATATTGATTTGTTAACCCTAGCGATAACACAGTGGGTAGAGCATTTGCCTTGCTTATGGCCAGTTGGCTGACCCGAGTTCTATTCCTTCATCCCTCTCGGAGAGCCCGGCAAGCTACCAAGAGTATCTTACCTGCACGGCAAAGCCTGGAAAGCTACCCGTGACATATTTGATATGCCAAACACAGTAACAACAAGTCTCACAATGTTACTGAGCCCCGTTCAAGCAAATCGATGTACAACGGGAGGACAGTATGGTGCAGTGCAGGTACTAGTGGCATATATATATATATATATATATATATATATATATATATATATAGTAAAGGCCCTCCCGTTGATCATTGATTTGCTCGAGCGGGCCCAGTAACGTCTCCATTGGAGACTTTGATGTTACTGTGTCTGGCATATTGAATACTCTCGGTAGCTTGCCGGGCTCTCCCAGAGGGGCGGAGGAATCGAACTCGGGTCAGCCATGTTGGCTGCGTGCAAGGCAGACGCCCTACCCGCTGTGCTATTGCTCCAGTAACAATTAACATTTTAATGATATAGAAAACTTAGAAGGACTTATATATATTGCAGGGGGAGAGGGATGGGCAGGAATTAAGCCTCACCCAGCGATCCTCAGGACTCACTGCTGGCTTTCTGCTCAGGTATTATTCCTTGTGTATTCAAGAGGTCAATAAGGGATGTCAGGGACTGAACTTGGGTTGGTGGCATGCAAGCGAATCACCCTACCCATGTACTATTGCTCTAGCCCCTTATATTCTATATTTTTGTCTTCTGTTCCAGTGAAATAAGTGTAGCTTTGGGGTCTTGGTGATATAGTTGTTTGGTACAAGCCCTTCCTCTCTAATAGGGTAAAGTTCCATGCCTTAGAGATCTTTTGGGAGTTGCTTTTAGTCCTATGACTGTTTTTTCTTGGCCAGGCTGGGGTCTTTCATTTGTTATGCCCCTTTTCTATTTTAAAAAAGAGTTTCTTATACTATATAAACCACAGATCCAGTAACACTATAAACTTCTACAATGTTCTGATTCTAGTGCTTTTACAACTTTCTCATTTAGTAGTGTAAGTGTGGAAGAAACTGAGAAATGTCTACAGAGATTTTGTGACTGTTCAAGTGTCTCTCCAGGAGGATTTACTTAAGAAAGGACATGTGTAAAAAGACTAAAGAAGAGCCATGCAGCAAAGCAGAAAATGCAAATAAAGGCACAACTCAGAAACACGGAATGAGTTGTATCTTAGGGGAAATGGAAAAGATGAAAGAAAATGGGTTACAAGAGTGAGAACAAAGGTAAGATTTTCAGGTTGTTTGGAGCACCTAACACATAGCTAGTGTACTACCAGGCACTGACCCTGTGTTTTTGGAGGGGCCCTGTCTCATCTGCTTCTTTAAATAAAGAGATCATAGGACTTCCGGGATATGCCTACGTAAGTTAAACCCTTTGTATTGAAATTTCCTGCCCAAAGACCTCTAACCTGCTGTTAATTCCCTTTAGGCTTCTCTGGGTCCATGCTTCCAAGGCCAGATGGCCAATATACAGCAATTTTCAGGGGATAGGACATAGTTTAGATATGTGGTTAAAGTATGCATTAAGGAACACAGATTGTAGCCAGGACTCACAGGAAAATAAGTGAAGTGGGCCCATGGACAACTCAAATCCTTGTGTTTATAAGGACCAGCACAGAAAACTACTCTGTACAATATATATATGCTTCTGTTACTTTTCTGTTATTCTTTAGAATTAAACAAGTAAGCAGACAATATACATTCAAGCTAAGTATGCATTCTTTTCACTACTCATCAGCACCTTAATTTGTGTACCAATATTCATGGGCACCATCAGCCCAGGATTCCATTGGGATTTGATTTATAGGTTTCATGCAAATAGAGGGAAACTTCTTAGATCTATGAATAAGTGAGGGTCTCGCAACCTTGCAAGGCATCGATTTACATCTGAACTAGAATTTTCATGAAGAATGGAAAGAAAGACATTGGGGGTCTAAGAAACACCAGCAACCATGGAGTCCTATATATTATTTCTTATTTGTCACTTTATCTATTTATCTATTTTCTTTTAAAATAGTTAAGATCTGGAAACAATTCTAGTGTCCATAAAGAGATGAGTAGATAATGGAAATGTAGTATAGATATACAGTGCAATACTATTTAGCCATGAGAAAAGATAAAATCTTGCCATTCACTGAAACATAAATGGAATTGGAGGGTGTCAGGTAAAGTGAAGTGGGCCAAATTAAAAAATAAATTCCAGATTATTTTGTTCATAGGTAGATTATAAAGAAACAAAGGGATTAAATAATTCTCAGTGAAAAATAAACCCTGTGATATAATCAACAAAATTATGAATTCAATTATATTGTGAACTGTGACATCAAGAAAAAATAATTAAAAATTGTGCCTTTTTATTATTCAATGACTTATCCTAAAAGTGCTGATACGACTTATCCTAAAAGTGATGATACAACTGAAAAGATAATCTACAGTTTCTCTCTTGTCCATTTCCTTACACACCAGGAAGATATGTGAAAGATCTGTACATATGAAAAAGTGAATAAAACACCTACATTAATTTTTCAGTGTCACCATTGTTGTTGAAACACATGGATGAAGATATTGAAAAATATCAATAGTTATTTGGGTGGGCTGGAGCAATAGCACAGCATTAGGGCGTTTGCCATGCATGCGGCCAGTCAGCCAGCCAGGATGTGATTCCTCCACCCCTCTCGGAGAGCACGGCAAGCTACTGAGAGTATCTTGCCCACACAGCAAAGCCTGGCAAGCTACCCTTGACGTATTTGATATGCCATACAGAGTAACAACAAGTATGACAATGGAGACATTTCTGGGCCCGTTTGAGCACATCAATGAACAAAGGGAAGACAGGGACAGTAACAGTAACAATTTGGGTATTATGTATATGCATTAAATTCTTTAAATATAAAATATTATACATGTTTATAAATATTTTTAATATATTGCTATTTGCACTTAAAATTGGTGTGCCTAGTCCAAGAATATGAGTCATGTAACAATTTAATTTTTAAATATTTCTTTGCTCAGATAGGAAAGAAAACACATCCATATTCTGATAGAAGTGAGAGATGATCAAGTTAGGTACAAGGTCTAGATGAATTGGCTATTAGGTGTAGAATTGCCAGACTTAGGTATATTTTTATTCCAAATATTTACAGTTTATTTTATTATGTATATTATATGTATAATTAAATTATATATATAAATAAATGTGAATGCCTCAATATTTTCATTTGCTCAAGACCTGGACATATTAATGCTCATTCATATTTGTAATCAACTGCTGTGTGAAAACTAAAAATCAAATCATTCAATTTTTGAGTAAAGGGAGAACTTATACAGACTGATGATTGTTTTCAACAAATCTTCTCTGTCAAAGTCAGAGAAAGTAGACAAACTTACATGAATGTGGAGAACAATGAATTTCAGCCCCTAGAGAAATTCTAGGGCTGAGAGAATGGTGATGACTTGCTCTGGGGTCAAAGAAAGTATAGGTGTAGAACCAGAAATCTACATTTTTAGATATTATATGAGAACTTAGGAGTAGCACAGCACCTAAATGAATAGCTTGGTCTGCAGATAACATGTGGGTAGTCATCAAATCTGGTTGAAGTAAAATAAGTCATCTAAACTTTCAGAAACTACCTTCTATTCTACACGCTGAATGTAAAATCATGGAATGGGTCAAGTCCTTGAACAAAAACATTTACTAGGAGTTTTGCTGAAGTTATAAAGGTGCCTGTCAAGAGTGAGTGCTGGAATGAAGGGCGTATGAGGGTGAACCAGAGAGCATTGGTGGAGTGAGGTTGACACTGGTGTGCTGGGGAACACTTTTCCTCCCAATGGTGGCTGGACACGTTGAGCACTGGGTCTGGGCAGATGTGGAGCGAAGGATAATGGACATGTTATCCTTTCTCTGAAGGATAATGGAGAAACACCCTCTGGGAGCAGCTGATGGCTGTTCCCTTTATTGCCAAACACACACACATATTTTACAGGGGGTCTCGGTTTAAGAGGATGGCCCAATCACATAAAATTTATCAGTATCGGCCTATCACCTTTCCAACTCTTCTTTGCCCTGGTCCAATCCCAATCAAGTCTGGATGCTGCAATTAGGATGACTTGCTAAACATATGTGACATTTCTGTGTCTAAGGCACATGTGACTAGGAGCTGGAGTGAGGCTGAAGGCCGAAAACAGTGCTGGCTGATGCACTGTTTTTGCCAACTTTGTCCAGACACTCCCTCTTTTGAGGCTTTGCTACTGGGTTGCTTCACTAGGTCAGGTCTTATATGCTCAGTGCCTGTCACCATGCTCCACAACACTGGTAGCAATGGTGCTGCGGTATTGTATGTCCAAAACTCAACTATGAAACTTTGTAAGTCATAGTGCTTTAATGAAATTTAAAAATAATTTGAAAAAAACTCCTTAGAAAATATTTGTTAAAAAAATAAGTCAGGAAATGAAGGGCCCAGAGAAATTTTAGAGAGAAGGAGTCTACTTGTTCTGCTGCTGGCCCTGACAATGCCTGGCATAATGTTGTCCTAGGC
Source organism: Sorex fumeus (assembly GCF_029834395.1). Taxonomy (NCBI): domain Eukaryota; kingdom Metazoa; phylum Chordata; class Mammalia; order Eulipotyphla; family Soricidae; genus Sorex; species Sorex fumeus. The sequence goes on from NW_026606163.1 coordinate 1,657,361, forward strand.
CTGCTGTGTCCCCAGAAGTCACCAGCACCTCCAGATATGGTTTTGGAAGGTCTTGATGATTAGATCATCCAAAGAATCCTTAGCCCTGTCAGCCTGAAGAGCCCTGCATCCTCAGGATCTTGAGTTGAACTACAGGACCTTGTTGCTCAAGAATTAGATGGAGAAATGCACACCCCCTTCCAAAAAACAAAAAGCAGGGACCCTTGAAGAGATAGTACAGCAGGCAGGGTTCTCGCCTAGTACATGGTAGACCAGCTTCAATCCCTGGCACCGTAAGAGTGATCCTTACCAGGAGTGATCACTGAATGAAGAGCAAGGAGTAAGCCCTGAGTACTGTCAGTGTGGCACCCAAGCCAAAATAATTATTATTAATCACTTGTATCACTTGTCATCCCACTGATCTTCGATTTGCTCGAGCAGGGGCCAGTAACATCTCCATTCATCCCTGTTACATGCTAATGTAGCCCAATGGCATCTGTTCACTCCAGGAACACAAAAAGCCTCAAATGGTTTGTTCAGGGTTTTGACGAAGAAGTCTGATCATCTCCCAAGTGGGTGGCCATGCATCCTTTTGACGTCCCGTGGAATCCAGTCAGTAACAGCTCTAGTTCAGCAGTTGTCTTAAATCACATTACATATCTGGACCATCTGATTTTCGACGCCTTGGAAAATAAGACCGTGTTCCTGATTCTTGATCAATGGAGGTCATATCTCCAGATTCCTTCTCTCACTTGAGTGAAATGTGACATTCCAAGCACCGCTCTTTTGATTCCTCTTTGGGATATCTGAATAAACTTCTCGTTCTATTTTTGTAGGGCCTAGGTCTCTGAGGCATTTGTTAGTGCAGGAAGAATGGTGGAGTCGAAAAGATGTGCCCGGAGCCGGGGACTCTTCATCCTCTTAACCACTTCTCTGATGCTTTTGAAGGCATACCACACCACCCTCTTCCTCCAGCGCAGTTCTGGAGCCAAGTCTTTCCTCATGTTGAGTTCTCCACCCAGGTACACAAAGTTGCTACATTCGAAGATGTTTGTTCCATTGAGAGCAAATGGAATGTCAGGGACTAGTTCGTTTTTCATGAACATTTTTGTGAGATTCGGCTGCAGTCCGACCTTTTCACACTCATAGTCGAAGTTGGCCAGCATTTGTGCTGCTTGGCTAATATTTGGTGTTATTAGAATGATGTCATCAGCGAAGCAGAGGTCATGTAGCTGCCAAACGTCTATCTTCACTCCCATTCCTTCCCATTTCAGTCGTTGCATGACTTTCTCAAGGGTGGCACTGAAGAGTTTTGTTGAAATGGTATCACTCTGCTGAACCCCTCTCTTTATGTCGATAATCCTTCCTTGTAGAACGGTGAGGGTATGTAATAAAGCTCCTGGAGGATCCTGATGTACTGAGTTTGAATGCCCTGTTTGGCTAGGGCTTCGATAACTGCGTCAGTCTTAACAGAATCAAAGGCCTTCTTTAAATAGTTGAACTTAAGGCAGAGTGGCATCTTGAACTCTCGAGAAACCTCAAAGAGATTGGTCACCATTTGGATATGGTTGATGTGCTGAATCTTTTAAGGAACATGGCTTTCTCACATGGTTGTCCTTCATCTAGTGTTCTGTCTATTCTATTCAGGATGACTCGAGCGAGCAACTTGTAGACAACAGACAGCAGGCAGATTGGGTGATAATTGCCAATATTGTGGATGTCTCTCTTCTTAGACTACAGAAAAGTCCTGTTGATTTTCCACTGGGACAGAAACTTGCATTCAGACAGAGTATGAAGAGCTGAGGCAGTGTATTGATGACTACTTGTGGGAAATTCTTCAGGTGTTCAGGTCTGACCTTGTCTGGGCTGGGTGCTGTTCACTTCTTTACCAACAAAATGCTGTTTTGTTTTTTTTCCAGAAGGGAGAATGTTGGGAACAACATATCCATCCTGTGGAATTTGGATTGTGGGCAGGTAGACGTGGCTATCAAGGAGATCAAAGTAGAAATAATGGATAATCATCATGGATAATCTTCTCCATTGCTCTTCTGGAAGATGTGATAGATCCATCAGGACATCGGATAGCAGTCATCTTTGTCTTGCAGTTGGTGAAGGACAGGCGAGCATTGTGGAAAATTACAATTGCTCTATTTTCTATTTGTTTTCTAGCAAATTGATTTTATTATAATTTTTATTATTAAATTACTATGGTGCCTTATTATTAAATTATTCCCCAGATGAACACAATCTTTGTATGTCTGTCCCTCTCTTTCTGACTCATTTCACTACTTCATGGTGTTTCACTAATAAAAATTAAAAAAAAAAACTCACACAGAAAAAAAAAAGAGTTTCCAAAGACAGGCATCTGTTTATGGCTTTTCCACTCTTGGCATTCCTTGAGCAGTCATGGAGGTGCTGAACCAATTGATCGTATTCCTAGTCAATGTCAATGACAACATCTTCCCACATTGCTGCAATAGTGCCAAAGAGCTTCCAGTTGGTGGTTATTTAGGGACTTCTCTTCTTAAATTTTGCAGCTCTTTCTCCCTGCTCCATGAAGTAGAATTTTTCACAAAGAAGACGGTGATCCAATCTCATTTGGAATTTTGGGACAACAGCAACATTGGTCAGGCAAAACCACCGATTAAATATGATGTGGTAAATTTTGTTGTGGAACTGTCCACCAGGAGACTCCCATGTCCAACATTCAGATTCGGCCTTCTGGAACTGTGAGTTACCATGGATGGTCTTGGTCGACATGATTAACTTAGACAGTATCTCACACTATTCATTCCATTCTAGGCCATGGGTCCCGATGTGGAGTTCTTCAGGCGACCTTTTCAGTCCTATCTTGGCATTAAAATCACCAACAAAGATCTAGTAGAAGGTGTGGTCTTCGTTATAGAACTTCTCCAGCTCCATGTAGAACTTCTCAATTTCTTCTTCATCATAGTTGGATATTGGTGTGTAGACAACGAAGATAGAAACTGCCAGCAATGAGCCACACCTATTCGAGCATAATTGTCCAATTCAGGTTGTTAGGCATTTGAATGAATCAATGCTCATAGCAAAGTTCGTATTGACAAGGACACAGACACCATAATAATTTAATAATAAAAATTGTAATAAAATCAATTTGCTAGAAAACAAATAGAAAATAGAGCAATTGTAATTTTTCTTATAAAACTCAAAAATCAGGACAATAAGAATTGTCATACTAATTTAGATCTGAAACTTCTTAGTTAAGTTCAGTGTGCTTGTTTGTGTGAGCAATTAATGAGTAGTAGAAAAATGTTAAATAATGTTATATTATTTTTCTCTTGAAAAATACTTTAGACTGGTATTGGAAATAATCTTAGTCATAAATGACTATATATGTAGACCCTACTGAGCTACATTTATACACCAGAAGGAAAAAGTAGAATGTCTGTAAATTCTCAAACAATGTACAAAATAAGCAAGAGAAATAGAGAAAAATAATGCTGAAAGTGTAAGAAATGAAAATATTAAGGAAAACAAAGTTAGTGACCAAAGTATCCCAAATTAAGATTAATTGCAGTTAAAATAAACATATGTTGCATTCAACTACTGTATTAAAATTGCATAATCAAACAATGTGTCCTGCAACTCTTTCTTAATAAAACAGAGATAAAATTTGTGATATTTTCTGAATATAGCTATTAACTGGAGCAAAAGATCTTCACTAAAGTTTTTTAAAAATAGATAAAATAACTAGTAAAAGCATGAGATAAATTATATACACAAAACACACAATAGGTCAAAATATATAAAAGATATCACCTGTATGTGAAAGGTGTAAAATATATAATAAAGCAATCATTGGAAGCATTTGGTAAACAAAATATAGAAAAAAATTAAAACTAGCATTTCAGTGCAAGTTTCTTAAGATTAACCAAAAATATATTAGCAGAAACCTGAATAAAATTCTGTTAAGCTCAGACTACATAATTTTGCAAGCTCACATTAGCCACAACAACAAAAAGTGATTTTTTTAAAGTTATATAACACTTTCCAAAAATATTATTAGAAAGAATACATTATTTTAAAGATATAATTAGGACATCATACCTTGAAAATCAATAACTAAAAATATGTAAATTTATTTACAGACCAAAAAGATAACACTGAAGTGAATTTACTTTCCTTAATTTTGGGCTAGAGCAATAGCACAGCGTGTACGGCTTTTGCCTTGCACGCGGCTGACCCAGATTAGATTCCTCCATCCCTCTCAAAGAGTCTGGCAAGCTACCAATACTATCCAGCCCGCACGGCAGAGCCTGGCAAGCTCTCTGTGGCATATTTGATATGCCTAACACAGTAACAGCAAGTCTCACAATGGAGACATTACTGGTGCCCGCTCAAGCAAAATCAATGAACAATGGGAGGACAGTGCTACAGTGCAGTGCTATATATGGCAGATACCAGTTTTATTTTGGCACCTCATTTGATAAGCAGAGCAGTACCAAGAGTGATACCTGAGCACAGTATAAGGATTATTCCCTGAACAACAAGGCTACAGCCCAGCTTCGACAAAAGTATAAATTAATTTAGCATCTTATTATTCACTTTATCACTGTCATCCCATTATTCATCAATTTGCTCGAGTGAGCACCAGTAACATCTGCATTCGTCCTAGCCCTGAGATTTTAGCAGTCTCTCCTTACTCATCCTTCCCAACGGTGCCACATTAGAGGCTCTTTCAGGGTCAGGGTAATGAGACACATCATTGTTACTGCTTTTGGCATATCAAATATTCCACAGAAGCTTGCCCAGCTTGGCTGTGCAGGTAGGATACTCTCAGTAGCTTGTCTGGTTCTCTGAACAGGAGAGCTAGATTGTAAGAGGTCACACTGCCGCATGTGGGAGCTTTATTTTATAGTCTCTGGATCTTCGCCTTTGATGGGATTTCATGGAGCTGGGGCAGTTTGTGGGTGTGACTGCCAAACCACGGAAAAATGGGGGATCTGGGTGGAGGAGACCCAGTCCCTATCCGAGCAGGCTTTGAGATCTCAGTCCCGGGACCAATGCACCTTTGTTCCTCTGCCAATTCCTTCATGTGTGAGGTTTGTCTCAGCGTGTGGAGAGTGGCCTTGAGCATGGCTGTGGCTGGGTACCGGAGGTCTTCAGTAGCAAGGCTCTGCTCGGGATGGGGAGGGAAACTAAACCTGTCCTTCTCCCCTCGAGGGGCCCTGGTGAAGACAGCCTGGCACGCAGGCAGAAGACTCTTTAATAACATCTTATTATTAAAAATAAAATTTCAAGTTTTGTGTATTTATTATTTAAGAGAAAATCATAGAAAATTCTCAAATACCTAAAATTAAATGCCATTAGAACCACTATAAGTAAAAATTTATGTCTCAAAGTATTTACAACAAATAATCTACTTCTTTTGACATAGAAAGAGAATGTTGAATTACTCTATCCCCTTGACAATTTTCATTGGGGTTTTGATAAGAGTTGCATTTAATAAATGTGATTTTGCTGTAGCTTGGCCATTTTTCAATTTTAATCTTTTAAACTCATAAGCATGGGATATCTCTGCTTTTCCTACTATTTTTTTAAACAGTGACATAGTTCTTGAAGTACAAGCCTTTCACTTTTTCACCTCTTTAGTTAAGTTAAATCCTAGTATTTACTTCTTTTAGATATAATCGTAAGTGGTATTCTAAAAATATTCCTTATCATTTAGTTCAATGTTTACATGACATACATGTGTTGAAGCAGTCTTACATCTCTAGAATAAATTCTATTTGATATATATGATCCCAAGTGGGATCAAATGACACTTTTGATTTATTAACCTTAATATATTGTTGAAATTTTTTGCAAAATATTTTGATCTGGGGTATTGTTCTGCAGTTTAATTTTCTGTGATAGTCTTGCTTACTTTTTGATAAAAGTTCTCAAAAATTTGTTTGAAATAATTCACTTCTCTTCACTTTTTTTAGAAAAGTTTGAGAAGGATGGGTAATGTCATACTTAAAAGCTTGGTAGAATTTATTACTGAAATAATCTGGTCCTGTGATTTTGTTTTGGAGGAAACTTATTTTGGTTTCAATTTCTTTGTCGGTGATTGATTTGTCCAGGTTTTCTATTTATTCTTGATTGAGTCAGAAGAGGTTGTAAGATTCCGAACTTTTGTCCATTTCTTCAATGTTTTCTAACTAAGTTCCTCGTATGATCCTTTATATCTCCGTCATACTCATTTTATTTTCTCTCCTTTTATTTTTATTCTGTTTACTAGGATTTTCACCTTTTTTTCTGAGAGAATGAAGTTAAGGGTTTGTCAGTTTTCTTTATCTCTTGTGAAGAGGAGTAGTCTTGTGGGGTAAGAAGCTGGTTTTGCTCAGGGTTGACTTATGGCTCTGTGCTAAGGAATACCTTTTGATGATTTATTGGGAACCATATGGGTTATTGGTATCAGAAAGTTGACCATGTCCAGTGAAAGACATGTCTTCTCTTTCTCTCCAGCTCCTTGTTTATTTATTTAAATTTTTTGAAGAAACAACTCTTGGTTTCATTATTCCCTTGTTTTATTTCTGAGTTCTATTTTATTTGTGCCATCAATTATTTTGTTATCTTCTTTCTTCTATCTACTTTTGGTTTGATTTATTGCTTGTTTTCTAATTTCTTTAGATATGTGATTAGGTTGTTTATTCGCATCTTTCTTTTTTTTTAAATTTTTAATTAGTGAATCACCGTGAGGTACTGTTACAAACTTGTCACTGTCCTCCTGTTGTTCATTGACTTGCTCGAGCAGGCCCAGTAACATATCCATGGTGATACTTGTTACTGTGTTTGGCATATCGAATACATCACGGGTAGCTTGACAGGCTTTGCTGTGCGGACGAGATACTCTCGGTAGCTTGCCAGGCTCTTCGAGAGGGGTGGAGAAATCAAACTCTGGTCAGCCATGTCGGCTGCATGCAAGGCAAAGGCCCTACTGCTGTGCTATCAAACTTATGAAGATTCTTATTTTAGTCATACAATAATTATTTACCCATTCCTCCACCAGTGCCCATTGTCCTCCACCAATGTTTCCAATATTCTCCACCCCCACCCGATCCCACCTATCCCACCCCGTGTCGCCTCTTGGCAGGGCATTCCCTTTTGTTCTCTCTCATTTTGGGTGTTGTAGTTTGCAATAGAGGTATTGAGTGATCATTGTGTTCGATCCATAATCTACATTTGGTGTGCATCTCCCAAAATGAACAAGTCCTCCAAACATCTTTTACTTGGTGTTCCTTTCTCTATCTGAGCTGCCTTTTCCCCCAGCATTTGAGGCCAGCTTCCAAGCCCTGGAGCATACATCCTGGTCCTTATCTCTACTACCCCTGGGAGTTAATATCCCATTCTGTTACTATATAGTTCACAGATAAGTGCAATATTTCTATGCCTGTCCATCTATTTCTAACTCATGTAAATTAACATGATACTTTCCATCTTGATCCACTTATATGAAAATTTCATGACTTCATCTTTTCTAACAGCTGCATAGTATTCCATTGTGTAGATGTACCAAAGTTTCTTTAACCAGTCATCTGTTCTTGGGCACTAGAGATTTTTCCAGATTTTGGCTATTGTAAACAGTGTAGCAATGAACATACATGTGCAGATTTTCATACAAAACTCAGAAGATTAATAATTAGGGTTTATTGTATGTTTAAAGTAGATGGTTACAAGTCCCTCCCCCGATGTCCCGACCTCTCTTTTACCCGGAATGACATCCTGTCTCTGAAGTTTCCCATCCTGGGAATGAAGTCTGTCTCTCCCCTATTAGTCTCCCATGAACGCTGACCAGGTCCCATCCTTGAGTCACTGTCTCTCCTGTTTTCAAAGCTTTCCTCAGTCTCCAGCCACGGGCCACAAGTGGCTGATGGAGGTCCCTGCTCTCAACCTTTTGCTGTACCCCTGCAGTCTCTGCCATCCCGTTCTGGCTTCCGTAGTCACGGACCATGGCCATGTGCATGTGGGTGAGTCTCCTGCGTGCAGCACCTTGTCACTACCTGGGTGTCTGAGCCTTTCCTGATCCTGAGCATTTCTGGGTGTCCATGTGTGTAAGTCTGTCCCTCTCTGGGTCTACCTGAACTCAGCCATCTGTCTGGGTGTTCTATCATACTACATGATCCCACATTCTGTGAAAAGAGGGAGGGTCAGGGAGGGAGTGAAGAGAAAGAGAGATGGGACTGGGGACTTCCTTTGATCTGCTACCATATTCCACCCCAGCCATTCCCTGATATATTCTGATGGACGACCTGTTCCATGGGTGAGTTTTAAAGTGACCAACTAAATTCACTAGGCCCTCCACCTTTCTCCTTCAACTGTATCACCATATCTCAGTCCCTTTTGGCAATTTTTTAATTCGGTTTATTTTGTCTGGTGTCCTTCAGGACTCTTGGGTCTTTTTGTAAATTTTAATTCAATTTTTATAAAGTTGTTCACAACAATTTATCATATTTAATAATGGTGAGTGGAAAACAATCCCATCACCATTACACCTTTCCTCAACTTATTTTGACTATTTCCAAACCCTGCCCCCAAAGCAGAAATGAAATAATTTATTTTGTATTGCTTATTATGAATAATCCACTAAAAACAATCCAAAACACAGTGTGAATATTGTTGTATTTCACCTGGTGCCATTAAGGCCTTCTATAAGAGATTACTAACATGTTGTTAAAGGTTAAGCCTTTTGTGTGTGTACATATATGTCTGTGTGTATATATATATATATGCATATATATTTCTTTTCCTCCCCCCTGAGATTGGTTGCCATCTACTTTAAACCCCATTAAATATCTTGTGCTACTATTGGTACATCAGTGGTGTAAAGTATGAGATATCTCTCAGCTTCGAATATGGTTGTGCACTCCAGGAATTTTAAAATAAAAAATACGGTTATACAGCAAATTCACTCATGGGTCAGAACAGCCGTGAGCATGGCAGCAAAAACTCTTCAAAATATACATCTAAAATTAGTAATTTACAGTAATTCTAAATATTTAATATCGGCGTTGAAAGAAACAGTTTCATTTTGGTTCAGTAACTTGCTAAAATAAATGTGATAAGATAAATACTATAAATTAAATAAAGAAGATTCAGAAATTCATGGAAAAACAATATTAAACCTACTATTAGTGTTTATTCTTAACACTGATGTGGGTAAGCTACGTTGTGAGAATATCAAACTCTTGTGATTATCTACTGTGATGATGATCTGTAATATATGGTAAATGAAGTTCATAAAAGCAGGAACCTCAGCAGTCCCAGAGCTTTTTGTCACTCATTAAACTTTCCAGGTGAGTCTAGGTTTCCAATTGACATTCTTGAAGCCTTTTTTGGAACCAGAAGCAGATTTTCCTCCCTTGTAACTGACAGTGTGCCTGACCTCTGCCATCTAAGTAGACCAAATTTCACATTCCAGACCCTCTACTTTCTCGTCCAAACTCACAGGCTTACAGCTGTACCCTGGACCCATAATTGCATCCCATATTGCTTGTTCCCTGAAGCACAGGCTCGCTTGTGTACTGCAGCTGTACTTATTGCATCTCACAGTGCACACATTTGTATCTATTGTCTCTGAGTGAGGAACAGCAAGGAAAGAAAACAACAACACTCAGCTAAACCCTCCCAAACTCACAGAAGGCCTGAGGCAAAGGTTCACCCTCAGAAAATTCAGCGGGAAGCTGCATAGAGCCCACCAGTCTCAATGAGTGAACAGCCTGGAAGGCTGTACCAGTACCAACCAGCAGTTAAAATTCTTAGATACTGACTTTAGAGACATCATGTTAAAGTTGTTTAATGAACTCAAAGAATTGATGGTACAGGTAGTCAGAAAAGCACAAGAAGTTATAAAAGTGGAAATGAAAAACTGCAATCAGAAGTGACAGAAAAAGGGTCAGAAAGCCAGAGCAGCAAAATTATAGCAATCGAGAAAAAGATCAGTGATCACCAAAATGAGATGCAGAAAAATTATAGTCAACAAACGTAAATGGAGACAATTCTGAAGAAAAATGAATGGATGCCAGCAAAATATGGGATGAATTCTAGAGGAACAATACAAGAATTATTGGAATCTCAGAGAAATAGGAAGATGAACTTGATGTCGTACAATTAGCAAAATAAATTATAGATAATAATTTCCCAGAGAATTGAAGAATATGTGCACCAAGATCCAAGAGTCCCAGTTAATGTCCATGATCCAGAGACTCAGAAATAAAGCCCTCAGAAGAGAGAGCAACATGGATCAACACACCTCAGAAATGTCTCTAGACCCCTTGCCTGTCTGTCTCTTTGAGGCAAACCAGAGGGGCAAGTAAGTTCCCCTCTCTACCCTAACAGAGGCCCCAGAGGAGAAAACCTCCAGCAACTAATTTTGTTTTTCCATTAATTTTTGAATCTTGTTTATTTAAGTTATAGTATATACTTTATAGCATTTATTTTAGCAAGTTATTGAACCAAAATGAAACTGTTTCTTTCAATGACGATATAAAATATTTAGAATTATTGTAAATAACTAATTTTAGATGTATATTTTGAAGAGTTTTGTTTACTTGCATCAATACTAGTTATGGTATTTGTTAAGAAAATTTTGTTTGAAAAGCTGAATGTGTTTATATTGTTGTGGTCACTTCTTAAAATAAAGTTTAAAACAGTTGAAATTTAGTGATGGTAAATCATCATAGATATATCATTTTATATATATATATATATGCTTAGTGTAGTTTGAATTGATCTGAAATGAAGGAAACAAAATTAAAGAAAGTTATAACTTTATTAGAATAAGTCATAATTTGTGAATTTAAATAGAAGAGTAGGTATTTAGAAATCCATATATGTAGATGTAATTGTATATAAATCAGAATAATGGATACTTATAAAATAATCCTTTTTACATTAACAGCTTAAGTAGCCTCTTTGCTTTCTTTCTGTTCATCTTAACAATGATTGTATATAATATCACACAAGTAAGTAAAACTCATTCAGATATTCAAACACTATAAATGAAGATTCTCAATTAGTGAGAGCTGGAGTGTCACTATATTAAAAACAAACAAACAAAATGATGTTTATAATGTGACAATGCATACAAAATTTAAAGTCCATACTTAAAATTAAATGTTATTTTCTCATCATTTCACAGCTACAGTGTACGTTGAACTTATAATGTTGAAATTTGATGTCAAATACTCCCTACCTGGGGTGGGGAATCGAACCTGGGTCAGCGGCATGCAAGGCAAACATCATACCCACTGTGCTATCGCTCCAGCCCAAAGAACCTAGAACCTCCAGGGTCCATGATCCAGAGACACAAAAAAAATCTCCAAACCGAGCAGCTCATTGCAGAGTTGTCTCTGGATTTTTAGCCAGCCTAACTCTACCCAGGTGCCTTAGACAGGTGTAGGGGTTGTCCCTCCACCTGTCCCTAAAAACCCCGGTAGCTCCCAACTTTCAGAACCCAATGAGAAGTGCAGATACGAGAGTTCAGTGATGGCAAACTCCAGGCCTCAAGGGACAGGGAATGAGCCGGTTCCCCTTAGCCCCCATCCCCATGGGACCCTGTCTCCAGGCTAATACATAAGCTCCTTAAGGGCCATGATCCAGAGACACACAAAAGGTCTCCAAAAAAGCAGCTTGCTGTTGAAATTTCTTCAGACACTAATTATCTGAAAATTTGAAGTCAATATAATAGAACATTTAATAAATTTAGTTATAAAGGATAGTGGAATACTTTTGCATGATACAACAAGGATGAAATTTGAAAAGCTGTCCACTGAATAAAAGCAAAAGCGTATGGTCTCATATTGTTTGGTTCCATATACATGAAATGTTCATAATAGAAAAATTCAGAGAGAAATACCTGAAGTTAGGAGGTGTGGTGCAGAAAAAAAGGATTTAATGATTGTGGTGTTTCCCTTAGAATGATGAAAATATTGTGGAAGTAGATAGTGATGATACAATGTACTAAATTTCACTGGAATTCTTAATAAAATAAAACAAAGGATCCTAGTCCCTCTTGATAGCTTTTAGGTGATTCTGCTGTTCTCTTATTGTAGGATGTAAATTTCAGAGGGACGATAATCTAATGAATATAAACATTTTGATAGACTTATAATTTACTTTGGTCTCAGGCTTGATCACATTCTACTTATAGTGGATGGCTTTAGAGGAAATTAATTATATACATGATGATAGTATAATATTTATATGTTCTTGTCATTAACTTTGGGCTGGAGCGATAGCACAGCGGTAGGGCATTTGCCTCGCATGCAGCCAACATGGCCGACCCAAGTTCAATTCCTCCGCCCTTCTCAGAGAGCCAGGCAAGCTACTGAGAGTATCTCGCCCGCACGGCAAAGCCTGGCAAGCTACCCGTGACGTATTCAATATGCCAAACACAGTAACAATTGTCACAATGGTGACGTTACTGGGCCCGTTCGAGCAAATCGATGAACGGGAGGACAGTCATTAACTTTAGATATTTATATGAAATCTAAAATATATCTGTAATAAATTTATATAAAATAACATTTGTCACATATAGCCATAAAGTTATATAAAATGTGAGATGTATACAGATATGTAAATATTAATACATATTCACATAACATATTCATATTTACATATCTATTTAAATAATGTACTTGAATGATACATTACTTATAGTATACATAAATGTACTTATAGTATACATAAGTATGCACTATTAGATAACATATATAATACATTAATTGCATAATTAATATTCTTATATATTTTATTTGGGATCTATACCAGACAGTGCTCAGTGGTTACCCCTGATTCTTCACTCAGGGATCACTTCTGGTGAGTTGGTGGGAGCATATGATTTTCTGGGGATTAAACCCAGATCTGTGCCCTACCCACTGCACTCTCTCTGGCACCAATATATCTATATATTGCAATTATACATTGCACATATATTTACTATTTTTGGGTGTTTTCACACATAATATTTATGCATGTATAGTCTAAAAAGAATCTGTTAAGGTGCCATGATTAACAACGTTTTTCCTGGTTGAATTTTAAGCTCAGCACTAATCCTTCCACTGCTGTTGACTTTCTTTCCCTGGTCCGCTCCCTCCAACACCCTAGTCTGCCCACTGGAAGACACAATTTTAAGTTTGGTTGTTTCAGCTGGTTCTCATGTTTTCAGTGTTGTTGGCTCTGTGGTTTAGATGTATGCATGTAATACAGCTCTACACCACTCATGTGCCCAAATCCCCTTGTTATCTCCCATTTACCTCTTCTTAATCTTCTCGAATTGTTTTTTCCTTCCCTGGGTTTTCTCATATTATACTGGGTCAAGGTTAATCTAGGTATCCCCCCTTTAATATCTTGTATTCCATGAGCCTGTTATTCTATATACCACTGATACATGAGATTATTCAGTATTTGTCCTTCTTCTGACTCACTTCATCTTAACATGATATCCTCCAGTTCCATCCAAGATGCAGTAAATTGCAATATTTCATCCTTCCTTGCAGCTGTGTAGTATTCTATCATGAGTATACACTACACTTTCATTATTCACTCATCTGTTAGTGAATACCTAGGTTGATTCCATACCCCAGCTATTGTGCTTGTTCAGTGCTTTAATGATAATGGTGCAGTGAATAATTAGGCAACACACTACATAATGTGTTAACTATGTAATTAATAATATTATTTGTATCATTTTAACTCTGAATATTTTATTTTATATTTGAACCTTCAATAAATAACTTATCTATATCTTAATTTCAAATATATACACATTATATATCTCCATAAGTATATAAAATCTAATTTGTCTTCCATTTCAGTGTATATAAATATAAAAATACACAGTTTAATACACAGTATATATCTGTGTATGAACAACACCATGATTTAATGTTTATATACATTAATGAATTTCAAATGTATAAAAAATATATCCTAGTCATGTATGTGTAAATAAACATACCTGCATATATACAAAGAAAAGTACTTATTTAAGCAAATGAACAGAGTCTATATAATAAAAATATTTGTGTCTCACTGTTTTACTAGGTGCAAGTATGTTTAAAACATCTACTTCTTTTAATGGTAGGTTGTTTAAATTTTAAACATTTTTGCCATTATTCGGATCCAAAAGTATATGTCAAATAAGATTCTAGGGAGAAAAACATTTAAATATGTACATTAAATATACAAAATTTATTTTTAAATCCATGAATTATTTCTGAAGTGTGTCATAGAAATTTTGGGATCCATAAATGAATCAACATGAGAAACATGGTAGTCTGACGTGAGAGTGCACTCCCACTGATTGTAAATTCTGATAGTTAAAACAGCAATTGACTAAATATTATAGGTAAGGTAAAGGTAAAGGTAAAGGTAAAGGCCCTCCCGTTGATCGTCGATTTGCTCGAGCGGGCCCAGTAACGTCTCCATTGGAGACTTTGTTGTTACTGTGTCTGGCACATTGAATACTCTCGGTAGCTTGCCAGGCTCTCTGAGAGGGGTGGAGGAATCGAACTCGGGTCGGCCATGTTGGCCGCTTGTAAGGCGAACGCCCTACCCGCCATATAGCAATTGACTAAATCTTACAGAGTAAGCCAAAGTGTATATTTTAGTTTATATAAGCAAGTAGCAAAATTTAGCATTTTGGATACTTATATGATAACTTTCAATCCCACTCTTAAAAACATGGAAGTCTCACAGGACATAAAGAAAAGGCTATAGAATAGACTTGACCCCAGGTCATATTTTGCGTACACCTGACAAAGATTTGATTTTAATAACCATGATAAGATAAGAAGCAGAGATCAAACTTATCTGTATAGGATGGGAGTTACACCTAAAACCTTCATATTTAATGAAAGAGTGGATAAGGATAATAACTACTGGTAAAAAAGAACAAGAGCAAATTCTCTTGCTTCTACTTGGGGTATGAAAAAGCTAAAGAAATGAGAATTTGGGACTCTGAATCTCCATTCACAGTGATTGGTTGAAAATGTATCCGTCTTTCTGAAGATGGAAGTAGAGAAAATAAAGTGAATCATCAAAGTTGTATCTGGATTCAAAATCACAAAAAGTTTTGCCTATGTTTCCCTTAATATAACTTATGGATTCAGTTATGATATTGACATCTTTCATTTATTTTGAATTAACTTTTATGCATGTGTGAGATAGGGGGTCTGAGTTCCTAATGACATTGGATGAAGAAATTTTTCTTGTTCCACTTCATGTGATCTGCTCCTTTGTCATAGGTAGCTCTTCATATATCTGATGATCTGTCTTTTGGTTCTCAGGACTATTCCATTAGTCCTTACTTTAGATCCACACTGGTATGAGGGACTAATTCATTGATGCTGAAATTTGAATTTCCCTGATAAAAAAAATGTACCTAACTTATTATCAGGGAAATTCAATCACAACATTAATGAAATAGAACCTCACACCAGCAAGACTAGCACATATCAAAAAGAATAAAAACAATTAGTGTTAGCAGGAATGTGGGAGGAAAGAAACTGCTGGTGGACATGTCAACTGATTCAACATTTGTCGAAAACAGAAACTAATAATTCAACTTTCCTATGACCTAGAAATTTAACTTTGGGGTACCTTCACCAATGGCACAATAACTCTATTCTGAAAAGATCACGTATGCTCTTATGTTCATTGCAGCACTGTTTACAACTGCTAGAATCTGGAAACAACCAAGTGTCCAAGAATGGATGATTGTGTATAAAAAACCTGGTTATATATAGAGTGGAATATATGCTGCTACTTGTCTATAAGAAAAAGATGAAGTCATGCAGTTGGGTGCTAATTTGAAGTATCTGATTCAAATCAAGCTGGTGAATGACAAAAGATTACAGAACCTGATAAAGCAGGGGGAGGGGGAGTGTGAGGAATAGAGTGTATCCTATAATGTTGGAGCAGAGCAGACATGCTGATAGCAGGTTTGGGATTGGAAAATTGTATATATGAAACCCTATAATTGGGATTAATGTAAATTACAAAGAAAGAAAGAGGGAACGAAAGAAAGAAAGAAAGAAAGAAAGAAAGAAAGAAAGAAAGAAAGAAAGAAAGAAAGAGAGAGGGAAATAAAGAAAGAGAGAGGGAAATAAAGAAAGAGAGAGAAAGAAAGAAAGAAAGAAAGAAAGAAAGAAAGAAAGAAAGAGAGAGAAAGAAAGAAAAAGAGAGAAAGGGAAAAGAAAGAAAAGAAAGGAAGAAAAAAAATGAAGAAAGAAAGAAAGAAAGAAAGAAAGAAAGAAAGAAAGAAAGAAAGAAAGAAGGGAGGAAAGGGAGGAAGGGAGGAATGGAAGAAGAAAGGAAGGAAAGACAGAAGGAAAACAAGGGAGGAAGGAAGGAAGGAAGAAAGGAAGGAAGGAAGGAAGGAAGGAAGGAAGGAAGGAAGGAAGGAAGAGGAAAAGAAGGAAAGTTCCCAGAAATTTAGGTCTTAAAACTAAAATTCTTTCTTAAGAAGTATATCTTAAACCTGACTTAGAGGATTTCCACAGATAATGTTTATATAAACATTGTAAAAACAATTATAAAATAAATTATTAAATAAAGCATACCGGGACTGGAGCAATAGCACAGCGGTAGGGCGTTCGCCTTACAAGCGGCCAACATGGCCGACCCGAGTTCGATTCCTCCGCCCCTCTCGAGAGCCCGGCAAGCTACCGAGAGTATTCGATATGCCAGACACAGTAACAACAAAGTCTCCAATGGAGACGTTACTGGGCCCGCTCGAGCAAAAAGCAATACCAATCTATAATAAATATCATAATTATATATATATCAGAAAAGGCATCAGATGTTATAATTATCAAATGAGCCATAGCAAAAAAGTACATCTGTGTATAAATATATGTACATATATGTATTTGGAATTTGAGAAAGGAATGATTTTATAAATAACTGGGTAGAATCTTTTAAAATTTAAAGACACATAATTTAAACTCAGTGGTTGGGTAATATGGCAGATTAAAAATAGAAAAATAATGAAATGATGGTGCTCTTAGCAATGTAGTAGATTTTTTTTTTTTTTGCTATATATAAATAGATTGATTCTGGGGTGAGATGGGTGAGATTGGGGGAAGCAAATTTGTAATGCATTACTTGCCCTGTAGCAAGTACAGGATATTTCAAAGAATGTTTACCCAAAGATAGTAGAAAATAACAAAAGATGACTTATCAGTGATAAGTGTCAATAACTGATATAGAGAGAATTAAGCTTTGGACCATAAACAAACCTTGGTTTGTTTTTGGCTTTTTGTTTGTTTGGTTGGCTTGGGGTCTACGTTTGTTATTGCTCAGGAATTATTCCTGGCTTGGAATTAAGAGATATGGCAGGTCTCAGGGACCATGTGAAGTGCTGAGGAACAAACGCATTTGTACAAGTCAAACATCTTACTGCTATACTCTCTCCGTGTATGTGTGTGTATTTGTGTGTGTATATGTATATATATATATATATACACAAATATATATGTGTGTGTATATATATGCACACAAATATGTGTGTGATCTGATACTTCAATTAAGGTGAAAACTTTAAAGATACTTATATATGTATAAACTAAATGAGAGAAGAAGAGAAGAGATGAACAGAAACTTCCTCAAAGCACTGTACCACTATAGCACTGTCCTCCCGTTTTTCATCGATTTGCTCGAGTGGGCCCAGTAACGTCTCCATTGTGAGACTTCTCGTTACTCTGTTTGGCACATCGACTACATCATGGGTAGCTTGCCAGGCTTTGCTGTGCGGGCAAGATACTCTCGGTAGCTTGCCTGGCTCTCCGAGAGGGGTGGAGGAATCTAACCCGGCTCGGCCGGTCAGCTGCACGCAAGGCAAACTCCCTACCGCTTGTGCTGTTCTCCAGCCTCATAAATTTTATTTAAAATTTAAAGTGCTATCAAAATTTAAATGAAAATGTCACTAAATCAAGACAATAAGCAAGAGAACATTTTACAAATGTAGATAACTATAATATTCAGAGAACTGAATAGATCGGAGAAAAAGTATACAATTAAGGTGACAAGTAGTTCAAACTTGTATTCTTTGAAAACATTTAATAATGAATAAGCACTTTGCTTAAGAAAAAAATGAAAATATACAAGGACAACAAAACAAAACAAATAGGACAAAGTTACAGAGGAGATGAAGAAAATATATGAAGGACCAAGAAGATGACACAAAGGGCTGGGGAGCAAAGTATGCATGCTTGTCGAAGCACAAATTTGATCCTACGCACTGCATGGTCTCATTAGCCCTGCTGGTCTGACCCCAAAACAAAAGCAAACAAAAAATAACATATGACATACTAATGAAGTTGATTCTTTTATTATAAAAATATTTTAAAATCTGTAACTTTCCCTTGCAATTATATCTTTGGAAATAAAAATAAATCTCAGAACATTATGCATCTACCCTTAATGCGCTTGGTCCCTATGTCCTGCTGCTTCTCATCAATCTCTTGCTTTATATTCCTAGATGAGATTGAAGATAAAAGGTAGGTAAGTTTTCTGTTTAGAGATTGTAGCATTGTAGCACTGTCCTCCCGTTGTTCATCGATTAGCTAGAGCGGGCCCAGTAACTTCTCCATTGTGAGACTTGTAACTGTGTTTGGCATATCGAATACATCGCAGGTAGCTTGCCAGGCTTTGGCGTGTGGGTGAAATACTCGAGATTGTAGAGATTGTAGAGATAAGTATTGATGAGATAAATATTTGCTAAATGCTAAAACAGAACTGATTTTTTTCAAGCTAATCATATTTTTTTCTTGATCTCATAGTGGATCAGCAGTCAAAATACTTTCAATAACACAAGTTAAGTAAAGTTATTTTTATTACAAAACAGAATCTGGTAGTTTTCCTCAGAGAAAAACTGGTAAGCAAATGTGGAAATTTCTGTAGATTTTTAAAGAAAGACAATCTTGTGTTGGAGGATAATTTTTCTTCTCTCATTGTAGAAATGAATGATTCTTGTGCTAAGACAAAATGTGAACGTGAAATGGAGAAAATACCTGATTTAAACTGTAGATTTGAGTAGTATGAGCTATATAATTCAAGATTAGTTGTGTAATATTACTCAATCTCACTTAATGCTTATCTTACAAGATGTTATGCAGATGAATGTTCTGTGTTTCCTCTCTGTTGTGTGCTGTTGCCATTGTTATTATTGAATAAGTTTATGTCCTTAAGTAATTCACCATGAAGAGAGTTACTTTCGTGCTGAGCGAGTCCAGAGGGATCAATAGTATCTATATTGTAGATGTGAGGCTGCAAGTTATGTCCTTGCATCTTCGTACAGCTCTAAGCTTGCTTCACGCTGCACGGCCACTTGAGATCTCTGGTAATGCCACAAAAGGTCTCTCCTCTTCCACAATCTAGTCTGTGTGAACACTGCGATGATAAACTTTGACTCCGATGACCCCCACAGCTAACCCATGTGAGCCTGGGTGACTCACTCACAGCACTGCACCAAGTCTGTGATCCTCAGTGAGCACCTCAGCCAAGCAACCAGCAACCTAATCAAATTGAATACTCATGGTTAGCCACTTCAGTGATGTTAGGAAGGGAGGATAAGGAAGTGAATGTTTAAAATAACTCATCTGTCTTGGATGAAATTTGTCCATTGCCTCAAATTTATCTTGAATATTTCAGAACGTGATATATTTGGAGGTAGACTTTTTTGGGGGGTGGGTTGGGTTGGGGGTGGCAGGCTGAGATGCTCAGGCCTTAGTCCTGACTCTGCACTCAGGAATCACTCCTGGTGGGTCTCAGGGAACTGTATGGGGTGCTGAGGATCAAACTTGGACTGGCCAAGTGCAAAAAGCCCCCTACCTACTATCCTATTTCTCTGGCCCTTAGAAGTAATCTTTTTTGTTTGGTTGTTGGTTTTAGTTTTGGGATCACACTTGTCTGTGCTCAGGGCTTACTCCTGGATCTGCTCTCAAGGCTTACTTCTGGCTGGGCTCTGGGGACCTTTGTGGTGCCAGGGATCAAACTCAGGTCAATCACATACAATGCAAATGCAATAACAGCTGTGCTATTTCTCCTATTGTAGAAGTAGTCTTTAAAAAAGCAACTAAGGGGTCCAGAGAGATAGTACATGGGTAGGGTGTTTGCTTTGCATGTAGTGAACACAGGTGTGATCCCCAGAATACCATATGGTCATCTGAGCACCAGCAATGGTGACTCCTGAGCACAGAAACAGAATTAAGCCCTGTGCACAACTGGGTGTGGCCTCCAAAACAAAAATAACACAAAATCAAAGAAGTGATTAAGTTTAAAGAAGATCCCCAGGGTGAGCGCCAACATAATCTTATTGGAAGAAAAATATCGGACATGAATATACAGAAGGAAGACCATATGAAAATATAATAATTTTCACTTACAAGTCAAGGGAAAAGGCAACAGAAGAAAGTAGCCTAACAGCAACTAATCTTAGATGTCTAACCTCCAGAAGTGAGAAAATATGATTTAACCCACTTGCCGATGATACTTTGTTATGACAGAGCTAACAATTTAATACACCAATATAGTTCAGAATGGCAGGATATGAACAGTTCTGAGAGCATTTCTGGGGCATCAACACAAAGAACATGTCAAATCAGAGTTGAAAGAAATTTCCCACAGTGTGTGATGGGCGGGTTCGCATTGAGGGAATAAAGTTCACCAGAGAACATAGACATCATCACAGGAATTTTCAGTTCTGTGGACCACAGGACCGTAGATAACTTGGAGTAGAGTGAGAGAAGAGAAGTAGACGGAGAGAGAAAGAGGGCAGGCAAGACGAAGTCAGATGTAACATGCCAACCAAAGGCAGGAGTGTGCTGAATGCTGTGTTTTTACAGAAATAACTTCAACTTTACACTGAATCAAGAACAATCTTGCGTCCTCTGAAGCCCAGCATTCAGACAACTACTCCTGGTACAACTAACTTTAAGATAATTTTTCTGAAGGTGAACCTTGCTGAAACTGATACTGGCCACTACAAAAATTCCCTAGGGACAACAAAGGGAGTAGAAAAGCTACTATTGTGGGTACATGTACCCACAATTTTAGTCACTAACCAACTAGTTTGAGCTATTACGCCCCATAACCTACCACATACCAGCAGATGTGAACCGTTGGCCAGAGCAGGACTTTATAATATCACTAAAAATCACCTGCCTTCATCAGGTGCATTAATATTTCAAAGGCTTAAGATCACCAGAATGTTAGGATGCTAATGTAAGCAGGACTCAAAAAACAGCTACAAAATTTTCCTGCCATTTTAAAGTGGTGTTTTTCTCTGCTTCAGTGTTTGCTTGGTTTCCTGTAAATTTTGGATGTTTTCTAAAGTTGATTTTGACAGTTTCTGCTTGTTTTTCAATGCTTCTGTGGGGAGCTATTTACCATTTTGCTGATGTGACTGTATCAATGGCTCTGAGTGTTTATATTGCAAGTGGTTAAAAACAATTTATTGGGAAATACTATGGAGAATTCTGTCTGTAGAAGTTTAAGACTGAATTAGAGAAAGGGAAAAAAGGATAGAGAGTCCAGGTCTCTTCTTGTGTTTAGAGTAGAGAAAAATTCCAAGAAGAGGGAAGTCTTATACAATGTTATAGATAATATATTAATAAATAATGAATTTTAGAGCATAGAATACAATATGATATGTACAGTATATATTTTTAATGAACTGTGCATATTGCTGGATACTCTCCAGAAAGTGCCCCAATTAACTTCACTGTATTATGCCTTCAGTTCTTGAGTCCTTCTGTAGTTTCCTATTACACCGAATTTTGTCTGACCTATTCTGTTATTAGAATGAAATAAGTGATGTTAGATGACCTGTGAGTAGATTAAGACTCAACATTAAACCACCTTTTCTTTTTTTTAATTTTTTTTGCTTTTTGGGTCATACCCAGCGATGCACAGGGGTTACTCCTGGCTCAGTAATCATTTTATGCATATTTCTTAGAATAGGAAATAAAAACAATAAGAAAAATTAACATGGTAATGTACTTCATTGAGTTGGAATAAGAATAGGAGAAAATCAGGTTACTAGAAGGAAAATAAAACTAAGAAGACAAAAAATTCCAAAGCAAGTGAAAAATAAAAGCAAAACTAAAAACTGAAAGCAATGTGAAAAATAAATGTAAAAATTTAGTAATGTGGAGAACAGAAAACCAAGATGCATATTTGAGTGACCTTGGGGGCCACACCCGGAGGTGCTCAAGTCTTACTCCTTGCTTTATCCTAATGGATCACCCCAGGAGGGACTCGGGGGAATATTAGGTGTCTGAAATTGAACTTGCATTGTCAGCATGGAAAGAAAATGCCTATCAAATCTCAAATATCTCAAATTCTTGAATTTGAGATATAATACAATGGGATATAATACATTGAGATATAATCCAATACATTGAGATATAATACATTGAGATCCATAATCTCAATATAATACATTGAGATATAATATATTCCAGAATTTGAATGGTTTGAAAGCAGGGAATATTTGGTCTCCCTTCATATTTTTTTGTATTTTGTTTGGGCCACACTCCAGTGGTGCTCAGGGCTTACTCCTCATTCTGCACTAAGGGATCACTCCTGGCATGGCTCAGGGGACCAGATCCAGTGACAGGGATCAAACCTGGATTAGCTTTGTGCAAGGCAAGTACCCTGTCCATTGTAGTATCAGTTTGACCCTTTGGTTTCTATTATATCTGGAGCGCTTCCATACTTTTTTTTTTTTAATTAGTGAAGCACCATGAGGTACAGTTGTAGATTTACAAATCTTTGTGCCTGAGTTTTGGTCATACAATGATCAAATACCCATCCCTCCACCAGTGCCCATTTCCCCCCACCCCCCCTCCCACCCTGCCTCTGTGGCAGGGCATTCCCCTTTGTTCTCTCTCTCCTTTTGGGTGTTGTGGTCTGCAAAAGAGGCATTGAGTGGCAATCATTTATTTATTTTTTTGAGTATGAGTTTTTAAATTGTCAGAGAAAAAGGTGGTTCTCATTATTTTTAGATAAGGAACCAAGAGCAGCTAAAGTATCTTTGTTCTGATCTCTAGTTGAAGTCATTTTGGAAAGAAGAAATGCCCAGTGTAATTTACTTCAAAGTACTTTTGTGGAAGAAATAGAGAAAAAAAAGATGTATAATTTTATTCTCTTAAATTAAAAATGCATGCAGTGAGCCAAATTTTTAACATAAAATCTTTTTCATATTTATTAACACTGTAGCTACATCCGTGAGAAGCTGATTATAGAATTCTGAAAAAATTACAGAATTGAGTTAAGAAAGAACAACAAAAGCTTCATGTACACTGTTGAAATAATAGTACACTTGGTTGATTTCATTTACTCTTATAAAACTCTCAGTAATTTTAGTGAAAACTCTATTGAGTATATATAACTGTGGGCTAAGGAAATCTAAGCCTTCTCTGCTGCTCATATTCTCTTGGGTCATTTAATAAAGACTAAACGTTGGGGTACTGGGAAAAGTTGTGGGAAAATCAATCTCTCCCATACAAAGAAATACTCTCAAAAGTATATGAACTGTTGTAGTTACTTTGCTCTCCTAGCCTCTAATATCTTAGTCTTAACCTTGGCCCTACATGGAGCGTAATTCTTTTTCAAGTCGCTACAAATATTATCCCTTACATGCTTGTTGAAACAGAGAAAACCAACTCGTTTTCTCTTCTTTCAGCTAGTACCTTTATCCAAAAATCCACTTGGGTTGTTATTGTTTAACCTTGCCTGACAAAGGACTTTCAGAATTTTCTTATTGTTTGAAAGTTTGATCGAAGTGTATAAAATAAAAGACGTGATAATCATACATACCGATGTGTATGAGTATGTGGACTAAATATATTAAAGTATGTGAAAAAAATTTCAAAAGATAACATACCAGTTTTCTTGTCATTTTATTTTGGAAGTAAGAAAATAAATTGTCAATTAATTGTTTCTAGTTAGTTTACTGTTCAAAAGTTCCTTTTATTCATATTTATACAAAATAAAACACACTTTACCTTGAATTACTTATAATGATTTTCTTGACCTACCTTTGAAAGAAATTAAGTGTATTAAAAATTAAGTGTATTAGCAATTTTAAAGTAGTGCATTTTGTTTAACTTTGTGAAATAAATGGTAGGCATGCAAACTGGGGATATGAAAGGTATTTAAACTATTGTATGATTAAGTCAGGATGAAGTGATCTTAAAAGAGATGGTGAGTATAATGTGAACAGAAGTGGGAGAACATAGATTAATACAAAGAAGGAAGGCATTTTGTCAAAGGGAGAGAATTCAACAATAGAGTTGGTTTTATTGAAAGAACCTGGGATGGAACCAGGGCTAGCTACATGCAAGGCAAGCACGTTATCCCCTGTACTATTTCCTTTGACATTTCAGTATACATTTGCTAATATACTCAAAACTACAATCAATAGTTCTTCTTTGTTCTCTATTAGTTCTGATTTTTTTTATTTTTGGGGTCACACCTTGTGATGCTCAGGGGTTACATCTGGCTCTGTACTCAGAAATTGCTCCTGGAGGTGCTCGGAGGACCATATAGGGTGTTTGGAATTGACCCCAGTCGGCTGCGTGCAAGGCAAACACCCTACCTGCTGTACTATTGCTCCAGCCCCCTAGTTTTGACTTTCAACAAAGACTGTTTTACAACTTATGGGTGAATTCCTATAATAAATGGGCCTTTTTAATTAATATCTTAAAATAATTAAAAGCCTTGTTGGTGCTGGATTCATACTGTTCACCTAATAGGACAGATAATTCAAAGGTGACTGTGTTTCCATGGATCCATTCCCAGTATCCAAACAAAAGAATAAATCCTACTTTCATTGCCCTAAAGAATAAAGTGTTCTTTAATGATGAGATTCTAAGATTTAGAAATCACTATTCAAACAAATACATTTGTTCATCTAATATTATTAATTTTTTGGAGGGATGTTGGGTTACACTCTGGCTCTGTTCTCAAGGGTGGAGTTTGGGGGATGAGATGTGGTGCCAAAGATGGTTCCTGTGTTGACCCAAACAAAAAGCCTGTCCTTACCTGGGGTACTGTCTCTCAGTCTCCTCTCCCATTTTATAATTTTTTGTTCAAAATAACCACTAAAAAACTGCATCAAAACAGTTCCTTTGGCTCTGTCCAAAGGAATCGGTTGTAGAGAGTAATTCAAACATAGGCAGTTCACCATCCAAAAAATGTTTTAGATTCTTCATATGTACTACATTTATGAGTTTTTTTCTGAGTGGTGATTATATATCCATATATATATATAACTTATATATCACTTGATCACTTGATACCCCGTTACTCATCGATTTACTCGAGTGGGTGCCAGTAACGTCTCCATTTATCCCTGTTGCGTGCTAGCATAGTCCAGTGGCAACTGCTTGTTCTAGGAACATGCAGATGCAGAGCCTCAAACTGATCATTCAGGGTCTTGACAAAGAAGTGGGAGCATATTTAGGTGGGTGTCCATGTGATCTTTTGATGTCCCGTGGAATTCAGTCAGTAGTGGCTCTAGTCCAATGGTCATCTCTAAACCTTATTACTTGTCCAGCCCATCTGATTTTTGATGCCTTGGCAAATGAGACAGCGTCCCTGATTCTTGAGCATTGACGGAGATCGGAACTCCGGATTCTATCTCTCGTTTGAGTGAAGCATGATACTCCAAGCACAGCTCTTTCGATTCCTCTTTGAGAGACCCAAATAGCGTTCTCATCCTGTTTTCGTAGGGCCCAGGTATCTGAGGCATATGTTAATGCAGGAAGAACAGTGAAATCGAGGAGATGTGCTCTGAGCTAGAGGTTCTTTGTCCTCTTAGTTATTTCTTCAACGCTCTTGAAGGCATTCCAAGCCGCTCTCTTCCTCCTGCATAACTCAGGTGCCAGGTCATTCATCATGTTGATTTCTCGGCCTAGGTATATATAACTGTTGCATTTGGAGATGCTGGTTCCGTTGAGAGCGAATGGAGCGTCAGGAACGAGGCTGTTTCTCATAAACATTGTCTTCGTAAGATTCAGCTGTAGTCCGACCTTTACACTCTCATGGTCCACTGTACTGAATAAAAACTGGAGGAACAGCCAATGCATTCAAAAGTGTGTGTAGTGAGAGACTGTGAGCACAACCTTTTAAATTGTTGAGGCACAAGCATCTAGAAATGTGTTTCGAACATTTAATTTGACCAACCAGAATAATGACAATCACTCTGGAAATGTAGCTAAATCTGAGCAGATAAATGAAGTTGCCAAAAGGGCCTGGGTCCCTTAACATCACAGAAAGCACAGCCCTCAGCTTCCTCTTTTACTGTCCAGTTTAGTCCTTTTCTTTGGATCACAGCTTTTACTAATGTTGTTAGAGCATTTCTTTCTAATGGCAATGTTTCATCTAATCCTTAACAATTTCCCATCATATTGGACCAGGAATAACTTCCCTTCTAGCATTGCCCATTATTTCTCTTTGGAAGTTTTCTTATTAATAAAAAATATTCTTTGAATGTGGTATAAGTTCCATAACTGAACAATATTAAAGGGCGGTCTTTCTAGCTATGGATCCACTTGGTCATTTCCCTTAATTATCTCGTTATTTGCTTTTTGATGGTCCCTGCAGTGCATAAGTACTGTTTCTTTTGTGGTCTGGACTGTTTCCAAGCATTTTAAAATTTCCTCCCTATGCTTTATTGGACAATTTTTATTTGCTAAAAATCCTCCCTCTTTCCAAATATATGCATGTGCTTGAGAACTAACAACATATTTAGAATCAATATAGGTGTTTATTGTAAGTCTTTCTGCCAATTGGCAGGCTTGGGTAAGAACAATTATTTCTTTCTTTTGAGTTGAAGTTCCCATGGCAAGGCTGTGGTTTTCATTATTCATGAAACTAGTGGAAATCCTTTTCTTCTTACTCAATCTGCCCAGCAATGAGGAATTTACCCAAGGGTACTTGTAGCTTGATTTCCAGGATACATTGGTTCTTACTGAAACCTTCACTGAGTGGATAGAAGTGTTCTCTGCAGGTTGAAAAAAAGCAGAGAATATTTAAAATGTTAAGAAAATAATCCCTAGATTTGACTTACTCAAATCTCTGCAGAGTGACAATGGGAATTCTTTCACTTTTAAGTTTTCCAGGATTTAACTTCCGCTTTAAAAATTATCAATTTTTAACACCCAGGTATCTCCAATTATCAGGAATTGTAGACAAATTAAATCACACCCTAAAAGTAATACTGGGGGAGTTATGTCAAAAAACATCTGAGTTGTGGTTCTCACTTTTAACTACAGTCCTACTTGGGTGCAGAATAGCTCTTGGGGTCAAACTTAAACTATCAACTGAAACTTAAAGCTATTGTATGGTAGACACTTTTTAACCACACATTTCTTATTTTACTTAGAAAGTCTAGAATTAACTACTCATGTCATTAACCTAGGACAGGTGCAGAAAGCAATTCAAGAATATGAAAATGCTGTTTAGCATTGTTGGTCCCCTTTGGATCAACAGCTAAGTGGAAATGAACTATCAAGATATTCTGAGAACCTCTCAATACTTCCAGAATAAAATGTTACATATGCCTAAACTGAGGACCAGACTCTGATAGGTAACAGTTAATCTACTCCTGTAAATCAATCTGGGACTTATAAAAGTCATTTTTCAGAAAACCCATATCTCACTCTTCAGCTCTAAAAGCCAAGTTACACGTAATTCTCCTAGTAGGCCAGCAGATGCAGGAGATAGCTGCAAGGAATGATGAAAATACACAATTTACTGCAACATGGTTGAAACTGTGTGTATCTTGTTGAGTGAAGTAAGCCTGAAGAATAATAAGTACAGGGTGATCTCACTTAACTGTGGTATATAGAAAACTGTATGAGGAAATGCACTGTAGGAAAAGGGGGAGGCCTATATCACCCATTACTCCAGTGTTTGGAGAGTAGAAAGACAGAGAACAAGAGAAATCTGGCAGCGGGTGGAGTGGGGGAGAAGAGAATGGGAGGTAGTGGGTGAATGGACATCAGGGCTTCAGTAGCACTAGTAATATGGGTGAGTGGTATAGCCATATATACAAAACACAGACTTTAGAATACTGCAATGTGAGTTCTAAGTTGCAACCACTGAAATCAAAATGTGCCTGTCAAGTTTATAAGGGGGATGGGATTGGGGTGGGAATGGAGAGGGGATTGGGATGGCGAGGGACTATGGGACACTGGTAAATGGAAATTGACACTGGTATTGAAATATTACTGCCCTGAAACTCAACTATCAAAAATTTTCTGAATCAAAGTTCTTTTACTGTGACAAAAATGAAAACACAATTACAATATATTTTTTAAAGTAAGAGATAGCACTTTCCTTTGGAGAAACTAATCAGAACCAAGCAAGAGGACAATAAATTGTGATATAGTCATTATTTTATTGTTTTCTAAATGTTCTGTTCTCCTTGAGTCAGAGAAAGTCTTTGTTTCTTCTCCATGGCCTAATATTTTATTTGTTTGTTCGTTTGTTTAACCCCTTTTCTCCTCCCCGCCCCCCTCCCCCCCACCCACGCACATCCACAGTGGTGTTCAGGGATTACTCCTGACTCTGCACTCAGGGATCATTCTTGGCAGGGCTTGAGGGATAACATGGGTTTCCAGGGATTGAACCTAGATGAGCTGCATGCAAGGAAAGCACCCTACCCACTGTACTATTTGTCTAGCTTTTATGACTTAATAAACAAAAAACAAACAACACTGTCCTCCTGTTGTTCATCGATTTGCTCGAGCGGGCCCAGTAACGTCTCCATTGTGAGACTTCTTGTTACTGTGTTTGGCATATTGAATTCTCTCGGTAGATTTCCAGGCTCTCCTAGAGGGGCAGAGGAATCGAACCCATCTTGGCCGGGCTGGCTGCGCGCAAGGCAAGCATCCTACCGCTGTGCTATCACTCCAGCCCAAACAAAGACTGTCCTCCCCTAATGTCCTGTAATGTCTCCATTTTGAGACTTCTTGTTACTGTGTTTGGCATATTGAATACGTCACGGATAGCTTGCCAGGCTCTGCTGTGTGGGCAAGAAACTCTTGGTAGCTTGCCGGGATCTCCAAGAGTGGTGGAGGAATGGAACCCAGCTCAGCCAGACTGGCTGCAGGCAAGGCAAATGCCCTACCGCTGTGCTATACCTTCTATATATGCTATACCTTCATATACATACAGAAGGTATATGACTTAATAATGAAAACAAAATGTATTGTCTAATTACTCTGATTTTTATTTCAGACTGAAAACTTTGAAAACCAACAAACTATCACTGGGTTATGTTAAGTTAGCATGAGATTCATTCCCTTACACAGGCAGGTCCACACCCTTTGCCCGTAGGAAGCAGATATAGAAGATGGACCTTCAGCCATATGGCCCATACAATTTAAGGGATAAGAATACTAGAGGTAATGTTAC
Organism: Sorex fumeus; assembly: GCF_029834395.1. Lineage (NCBI taxonomy): Eukaryota > Metazoa > Chordata > Mammalia > Eulipotyphla > Soricidae > Sorex > Sorex fumeus. Next base: position 1,686,800 of record NW_026606163.1, read on the forward strand.
AGTCAAAGAGGGAGAACATGGTGATGAGTTTTGGGGGAATAATGGAACTGAGAAGAATCTACCCATACCTGACGTATCCCAATGGCACAAAGACCACATCCCTTAGAAATTTAGATATAGAACATTTTGGAGATAGAGAAAATGGGCCACCACCCAGAAACATAGGTTCCACCAAAAGAAGGCTGATACACTCAGAAAAGGAGAAACTTCAAGATAGTCTAAAAGTCGCTATAAGAATGTGGAATGGAAGGGCCATCAAGCATTCAAGGCTTTTTCCATATAACACATTCTTATATGAAGGCAAGTACAGACGAAGACAGTTTGGAAGAAACACTACTATAATACCAACCTTGTAAAGGCATTCTCAATCCTGAAAAAGATGTGTATTTAGGGATTTTTCTTTTGGGAATGACTGTCAGGCCAAAGAAAAATAATTAGATATTTTTATATATAATTAGATATAAAATAATTAGGAAAACAGCAACCATGGATCTAAGAAAAGTCTTTCAAGACACAAGTGTGTTTCCAACATTGATCAGAAGACATACAAATAAGAAGTCACAAACATTTCATTAAAATTTGGAAGCCTGAAGGCCCTAGAGTGCCCACTTTCATCAGTCCCTACTTTCATCACTAAGGACCATCAGGATGAAAAAAAAAACTATCTATTTCTGCAAGAGTCACCCAACAATTAAGAACCTGTCCTTGACTGGATTAGAAAAACTGGGACTCTCCTAACCATGCAATATCCATTATATGCCCCACTGCCAGATCTGTCTAACTTCCATACTCAGGGCCCACCTATCAAAATACTCATGGTATTTTGTAAGGGGATATGGCCAAATCCATCCTTTGATGACCTCAGTATTCCAATTTTCTAGTCACAAGGCAGCACAGGTTTTCATTTGTCACAAAACTTAGAATCTCCCCCATTCATAATGAGCTGCTGGTCACCTCTCCCCTTCCGCGTCCAAGAGTAAATGGAATGATTTGTGAAAAGCTCATAAATTTTCAGGTAAAACTCTGGATGAGAATGCTCAGAGCCTCGTCCAAATTTGGAGGGACCAGCCCTGTGTGTAGAAGTTCCTGAGTCAGATCAACTATGCTCATCCTTGGAAAAGGAAAGTCCTGCCTTGCCTTCATGCCATCTTTATTACCTGTGAAGTACTTCATAGGTGTCGGCAAATATCTTTGAGCAGCAATCTCAGCAAATGAGGGATAAATCTTCCTCTGCAAATTATAACCAAGAACAGACTTCTTTTCAGTGCAAAACTCAATCTTTTATGTGAAACGACATGCCCTTTTCCTATGTGCTATTGTACACATGTGGTGCAATGGACTCTAAGAAGCACCTAAGTCCAAATCATCTGTACAAAAGAGCTTAAAAAGATTCAGTGTGGAGATGCATGCTCATTAACTGTAATATCACTGAATTGACTGACCCTACCTCTTACATGGATCTCAGAACTTGGAATTGGCTGTATGCCAACTACTTCTGATTGTATTGGCTGTTGTTCAACCTACCCATTCTCCAAGTTTTGTTCCTAATTTATGTATTCCTATGCATTAATGTATCAGATATATTTGTATAAAACTTCATTCTTATTAGTCTGCCTCTGTTCCTACGTCTCTACTCTTCAACTTATTTGTGGTGTAGAATCTAACATTCAAACGGACCAAAGCAAACTGCAAAATTTCTTGTGTTCCAGTGCCTGGGCTTGAAAGTAATCATGCAGTTAGCCTGCATGGCTGACTCCTGAGTCCTGTAGAGGATCTAAGGAATGTGTGCACTGAGGAGAAAATCCTAAGGAGGGAGTGTTGGGGTGACGGTGACTCCTCTCTCTATGCTTCCCTCTTCTCTCCTACCTCTCTTAACTCACCCAAAGATAGTTTGGCCCCTTTTAAACACACTTCTATATTTTCGGGGGTTTTATGTATGTATTGCGGTGCTAGAAATCAAACCCAGAATGTCACACACATGAATTATGTGGCAAACTACTGATTCACAGTCCTGGTTCTTTTGACTTTTATTGAAACATAGTCAGAAGCCAGTCATTCTCTCACATTTCAGTATCACAGTATCATCGGAAGAGAATGGATTTGGCATTGAGATTCTTCCATTAGAATTACAGGAAGAAAAACTATGTATCTTCTCTGTAAGTATTGAGAATTTAAGTTTTCTTAGAAGTTATCCTGCTGCTGAAAATTATCCAAGGTGGGGTTCGAGAGATAATACAGTTGGTAGGTCATTTGCCTTGCTCACAATTGAAGTATGAATCAAGGCACCCCATAGTGATCCTCCTATGCAACACCAGCAGTGATCCCTGAGTGCAGGGTGAGATGAATCCTGACTACTATTAAGTGTGACCCCAAAACAAACAAACAAAAAAATAAGAAGCTGGAACTCTGTGCATTAAAATAATATTTCCGGCAAATTCTGAAAACTGAGATACAGACCAGATAGAGAAAAAACATTGGCACCTGAAGATAGTTCCTTGTAAATGAGCAGGACTAGCAACTAAAGGTATTTGTGGCTTCAGTTCCAAACAGGATGGGTGATGGCAATACTGTTTTCTCACACTATGACTGGTCGAAACTGAATGCGTTTTTACTGGGTCATGGTAATAAGTTACAGGTTTTTGATTAGAAGCTGAAATAAGGATATCACAATTGCATTCTGGTATCATCTTAAGCAAATTAGACTTATTATGAAGAAGATTTTGATACTTTCTCTCTTAACCACAAGATAGCTCTTGTAAAATATTAAAGTAATACAGGTGTCTTTGTTTCAATCTATTTTTAATATATTTGCACTGGTATTTGTACTGACTTAAAGGAACTCTACAGAATGGGCTACAAAATATTTCATGTCGTGTGTCCACTACTCTTTCACTAAAACTTCTCAAAATATAATAAATAATCTGCCTATATATTGAGGCAGACTACCAGGGAACTCTAAGTATTAGATGTTTATAATTTAATAGTACAATTAATTTTACTTTGTGGAGTGATAGCACAGTGTTAGGGCGTTTGCCTTGTGCACAGCCAGCCTGGCTGAGCCAGGTTCGATTCCTCCGCCCCTCTCGGAGAGCCTGGCAAGCTACCGAGAGTATTCAATGTGCCAAACACAGTAACAAGAAGTTTCACAATGGAGATGCTACTGGGCCCGCTCAAGCAAATCGATGAACAACGGGAGGACAGTGCAATATCAGAGGATTGTGCTACACTGCAGACTGCACACACTTTGTTGTGGAGCCAGGGATTCCAGCCCAAATGGCAGCTGATCACACTCGACCTGTGAGAGAATTCCCAGGTTCAAATTTGTAGCTTTCTGATAGTGATCTACCACTGAGTTCTCCCAGAAACACTTAAAATGTATTCTTGGGGACATAAAGATAGTAAGGGGTTAATGGACTAAATCTCATGCCTTAGGAAACTTATTCCATTTCAAGTCTTGGCCCCAGGTGTTGCCAGGTGGAGCCCTGGGGAGACCCCAAGCACCACTAGATGGGGCCTAGAAGCACATTTCTCCCTGTTCCCCTCTCCCTGCCACTGTACCACTGGAATGATTCAGGTAATTCCCAGGACCACAGCTCCAAGACATAGTACCTTGTTGTGTCCTTGCATGAAACACCAGCCCAGCTGGGCAAGCATCACTGATAAAGACCTCAGGCCTAAGCACTGCTTGGGAGGCACTCCTGCCTCCAAGCTCTTCTTCCCTTTCATGATGAAGACCTGAAACAAAACGGAGACCATAGAATTTTGTCTTAATACTATAAAGGTCATATACAACAACAAATCCACAGTCAATATCATCCCCAGTGGGGGAAACTGAGTCTTTCCTCTAAAGTCAGGCACAAGACACGATGCCCACTTTTACCATGACTATGCAATGTAGTGTGGGAAGTCCTTACCACAAGGAGGCAAAAAAGAGAAATCAAAGCAATGATAATTAGTAAAGAAGTTGAACAAATACTGTCTACGAATGACATAATATTGTACATAGAAACCCCTAAAGACTCCACTAAAAAAATCCTTGAAAAAAACATAAAAAGTAAAGTAGCAAGTTATAAAATAAATGCACATAAAACTGTTGCATTGTCTTTGGACATTCATTATTTCCCCGTTATGTTTTCCTTAGACTCCACATTGAGAGATCTTTCTGTGTACCTCTTTCTCCCGCTGAAAAACTTCACTCAGGGTGATACTTTCTAAAGACCAAGGAAACAAAGAAAATGAGAGCTAGTATTCAATAGGAAACATACCACTTGAGGAGGCTGGGAGATACGACAGGGAGAGGGCAATTAGTATTGTGAAGGGAAAATCAAATTATTGAAGTCGGATGTAGTGCTCAAAGGTGATAAAGTGTGTTGTATGAAATCCTATCAGCCACAGAACAGTAAACCACAATACAAAAACATATAATTCATATAACCCAATATATATGCTTATATATACTTTTATATATAACCCAATATATATGATTATATACATGACCAATATATATGTACTCACATATACAGTTACATATACATATACATATACATATACACTTGCACATATACATGCACATAGGTGGTTTGGGAGACATACCTGGCAGTGCTAAAGCCACTTCTGGTTCTGAACTTAGAAATTACTCCTGGTGCTGTTTGAGGGACCACATGGGAGGTCTGAAATTATACCGAGGTCAACTGCATGCAAGGCAATGCCCTACCCACTGTACAATCACGCCGGTACAGCAAAACCACATACTTTTTAAAAAGTGTCTCCAGTATAGACAGACGAGTAGATAGGAGGCAAAGTGGGCAAGTAGTGAAAATTGGCGGAGGGCAGTGGGTACTGGTGAAGAAACTGGTGTTGAAACAATATGTGCCTAAAACCAAATCATACATAATTGGTCATTTCACTGGTGACTAATACAGAAAGAAAGAAATCTGTTGCATTCTTATACATAAACAACAATATAGAAGAAGGAAAAAATCCCTGCCTTTTATTTGGTGTCAGAAACTCCAAATACCTAGAAATCAATTTAGCAAAAAATGTGAAATATCTATTTAGTGAAAAATATTAGTCAATTCTGAATTACGTCATAGAAGGAACAAGAAAATAAAATCACATTCCTTGTTCATGGATTTGATGAAATAATACAATTAAAATGACCGTTTTATCCAAAGCAATTTTTAGATGTAATGCAAAACCCACCAAAATTTCCATGGTAATTTTAAAGAAACAGAACTAGTACTCCTAAAATTCAAATGTAATTATAAAACTCCCAGAAAATCCATAAGAAAGCAAAAGAAAAGAAGGGAAGCATTGCATTTCTAGACTTTAGTCTTGACTGCAATACTCCAATAATTAAAACTGCATGATATTAGGGGGTATGTTGCCAATAGCAGGTCAATCTGTACCTGTGAGGCAAGTGTATCAGCAGCCTGATGTCACCTTCAGACTTCCAGATACCTCCAAATTGCTGCTGTGCCTGTGGCCAGACCCCAAAAACTTGGGACAAAGTTTACCAAGAAAGTAAATGGCCAAAAGTTAGGTATGTGAGAGACACACCCACAAACTACCTCCGGCTCAGCTATATAATTGGAGGCAAGTCCTCTCTGGTTCCTGTTAGAACTGCTTAACGTCCAGGATCCCAGAGACTCAGAGACAAATCTCGGAACCCAGCAGCTTTGGGCAGAGATGTGCCCAGTCACCACAATGGATTACTGGCACTGGACAACCCGGGGGGTGGGGGGGTGGGTGTTGTCCCTCCGCCTGCTCCCCCTTGGTGGCTCAGTGGCCACCATCCCGAGAGGCCAATGGACAGTCAGGTTTGGGCCCCAGTGACAGGACACGCAGGGTCTCACAGGATAGGGGTTGAGCTGGCGCTTCCTCCCCCCACCCCAACGAGACCTTGAGTCACCACCCACAATAACTCCAAGATGAGGAAAGTCTAGGAAACAACAGAAAATGGACAATAGCCTGAAGAGAAATAAATAGCATACCGGAGAACTGAGTTGAAGAGGAACAATAGGAGAATCATAGGGGTTCCTGAAAAACAGGAAGGCAAAGGTGATGAAGAAACAATAGTTACAAAATTATCAATAACAATTACTCAGAGTTAAGGTTCAAGGATCCCAGCAACAAAGGATTTTACTAGGAAAATTCAAAGACATATTATACTCAAAATACAAAGGTAGAGAATCTACAGTGTCACAAATGGAAAGTAACCACACACACTCACACACACACACACACACATACACACACACACACACACACACACACACACACCCCAAAAGATTTACAGCAGAGTATAGGTGGATATAGTATAGAGTATGGAGGAATATAGTACAAAAACTCAACAAAACGAACACCTCACCAATCATATCTTATCCAGCTAGATTAACATTCAGATTTAAAAGAATGATACTGAGCTTCATAGACAGGCAACAACTTAGGGAATTCATAGCCTTGAAACAAGTTTTGCAAGAAGTGCTAAAAGAGCTTCTCTCAAGGACAGGATAAACTTGTGGCATTGAGTATGACACTCACGAATGATGCATATGGTTGCCTGCCACTAGATTAAGAAAGGTTATTTTTGCTTGCTAAGGGATTTGTACATTTTCCATGATGAATGTTCTATTTGTATTGGTTAAAATCAGCAATCCAAAAAAATCAGCAATCATCACAAATGGACTCTTACTGATTTATTTTCTGATAATTCTATTTGCCATTTCTTTGAGTTTTGATGGAGCAGGTAGTATGAAATAAATTTATGATGTGAGTGCCAAGGGGGCATGCTGGGGCTGGTGAGAGGGAACGTGGGACCACTGGTGGGCAGAGGAGGATACTAGTGGTAGGATTGATGTTGGAACATTGTATGCCTGAAAAACCTTGTTGTGCATTATGCTTTCTTAAAAGAAACAAACGACAAGTTGAGGAATAAGGCTTCCTTATGACCCTGAGTTTCCATTTCTCTATGCCTAGAACACAAAAACGTTAATCTGACAGGAGATAATGCACACCTATGTTCCTCATGGTTTATCAACATTAGCCAAGATCTGGTAGGAACTCCTGCCTAAAGATGAGTCAATAAATAAACTGAATTATATTGGGCAAGAGTGACAATGCAATGGGCATGGTAATTGCCTTGCATGTGACTGACCCAGGGTTGATCCTCAGCACCCCATATGGTTTCCGGACCATCACCAGGAGCGATCTGAGCACAGAGCCAGAAGTACATCGTCAGCACTACAGGATATGTGGCTCAATAATAAAAAAATAAATAAAAGGTAATTGTAATAGATAGAAAGATAGGTAGAGAGACACTACTCAGCTATTAGAAAAGAATTTAAAAAAAGTAACCTACTAAAAAATGTGGCATCTACTCAATGATGATCTTGAGCAGGAAGTGGCAAATTAAGGACCCACAGACCCAATAAGATTGTTAGCTTGTATGTCTTTGAACTATGTACTAATAACAGTTTCAAATTATGAAAGGTTTTTGGAGGAGAAGGTGGGAGAAGGTGGAGGAGGAGGAGGGGATGAAGCTCCAGAAATTATACATAGACAATAATTGAAAATTTGTAAAATATTTTTCAATCCTTGGTATAGAGCATTGCGCAATCATTTTGAAGAAAGGGTATATGAAAAATTAGTTGCTGCAAATATTGAACCATGCATGGGTGAAGGAGTCAAGAACACCCATGATTTCATCCACAATCAACAATACCATTTCCAATGAGATTTTTAGAATAAAATATTTTAAAATGTCAAAATAGTAAACCAGAAGTCATTTTCTCACATAAAGTCATAAACATCCATCAGGTAAAGTCATTTGTAATAAATGAAATGATATTTTTAGACATAAACCTTACAAAGCATTTTATGTTCATTAACATTTAATTATCATCAACTCCATGTGACATGTATTATTCCCTCTCAAGAAAATATCGCTCCTAAATCCTATAGTAAAGGTTATGAGGCAGAACAGCCAGTGAAAACACAGTGACAAGTCTATTATTAAATGAATCCCACAGATCACTCTATCTGCATCCTTATTATCCATGAATTACAATGAATTACTGTATACAAGAAAATGAGGAATGAGTGAACTAAATTTTGTCAGCTAGTATACTGTCATTACTACAAATTCTAAGTCATGCTGTCACATACATTTGATATGTCTGGAGATTGGTGTTTAAAAATGAATCTTACCTGGCAACAGCATCATGATCACGACCATCCTGTTGTTCGTCGATTGCCTCGAGCAGGCTCCAGTAACGTCTCCTTCGTCCTAGTCCTGAGATTTTTTTTTTTAAAGTGCCATATTCAAGGCTCTTTCAGGGTTAGGAGAATGAGACCCATCATTGTTACTGGTACTTGGCATATTGGGTATACCACGGGGAGTTTGCCAGACTCTGCCGTGTGGGCAGGTTACATTCGGTAGCCTGCCAGTTTGTCCAAAGTAGGTATGAGATGATAAGATGTCAGTAGCTCAGTCGGTAGAGCATGAGACTCTTAATCTCAGGGTCGTGGGTTCGTACCCCCACATTGGCCAATGCCATGATATCTGTTATTACTAAAATTTTGCTGTTCTTTTGTTTTTTGTTTTAGTGAAGAAAATCTGGATTCTCCCTCTCTAACTCCTGCCTGCCTGCCCAAGCAAACCGTTTGACAGGAAAAATCAGGTGATGGATTTTTCTGGGATACCATTTTTTCAATTCTCTTTTACCATACCAAATCCTCGACACTCATCATACATAGTTTTTCCCAATCTCAGGAAAAAAGATTTTTTTAATTGTAGCAATAAACTTATTAATTTTCTGCACATCATGGTATTTTACAAGTTTCATAGAATAATAAAACAAACACTTTGCATTCTTTAGTACTGTATAATTTTTCATTGTTACGGTTACTCTAGTTTTTCTATCTCAGGTACACTTTTCTGCATGTGGATATTATAATAGTTGACATCATTATAAAGACGTTCTAATTTTTTCTCTTTTTCGTTAGGTAACATCATCTCAAAAAAGTGCACATGATTTTAAGTTAAGGGGTACAATGTTATCATTACATAACTATTTTTTTATTAGTGAGACACCATGAGGTACAGTTGTAGACTTACAAATTTTTGTGCTTGTGTTTCAATTATACAGTGATCAAATACCCATCCCTCCACCAGTGCCCATTTCCCACCACCATGGATCCCCGTATCCCTCCCACCCCTCATCCCCCTCATCCCTCTCAAAGATTTTAAAAGCAGCATAATTGATTGTTTTCATGGCAGTTTAGCATATGCAACACTCTTGTATTCAACACTTTGCAGAATTCCTGTGATAAACCTTGCTCATAATAATAACATCAGGACAGTGGTAGAGGGTCTCTGGTACTTTTGTGATGGTGGAGTGCAATCAGAGTCCACCGAAGTATAACATGAAGATGAATGTCAACCATGATACCTCAATAAGATAAAGCAAAACGCAACTTACAATAAAAAATCTTCATTCAAAATTAGTATGAGAGCATGCCATGTGTGTTCATGCAAGTTTAATTAAGAAATTAATTAAATTAAAATTATAATTTATATTTATAATTTTATAAATTATAAAATAAAATTATAATTAAATTAAAAAATTAAGAAATTGGTTCTTATTGAACAATCTCTAATGATAACAAAAATTGTAATTTAAATTTATAGTTGTAAATATTTTGTTATCATGGTGAGGTTTCTGTGTCCTATGCTATACCCTACATTTCAAAATCATTCTGAATGTGAGCAAAACCTAATATGATTTACCATGCCTCAAAGTTTGTGTGGAAGTCCACATTTACTCACCAATGCTCTTTTCAAGAAATCTCATGAACAAAGGTCACAAGTTCGTTTCATATATGACCAATATCCAACATTACATAGATTGTCAACTAAAAAGTTTTTTTTCCTGTTTTTGGCTCACATCTGGTGAACAGAGCTATTGAACCCGGATTTCCCATAATTGCAAATGCCCTTACCTGCTGGATTTTGTCTCCATCCACTGAAACGTATTTTTACTGCTCAGTATGATTTTTGGGTCCGTAACTTCTGCTTGCCATATGCCATAATACTCAGCAGCAGCCAGATGAAAGATCCCAGTGAAATAAGCCAGAAATAAGTGAAATAAGTGAAATAAGCTGCAGAAGAGTATCTAGAGACAGATTTAGTTGCCAATAAGGTCCTGTGAAGATTGCCCCAAGCTGCTTTGTGATCATAATGACAATCTCCAGTGGGAGAATTTTGTTTGGTTGATTTGGGGCCAGATGCCTCTGTACTCAGGGCTACTCCTGGCTCTGTGCTCAGGGATCACTCCTGGCTGGACTCAGTGGACTGTAGGGATGGCAGGGGCTAAACCTGCACTGTCCTCACACATGGCAAGTGCTGTACCCATGTACTCTCTCTCCAGTCTTGTTCCACTACAGTAACTAAATAGACACATAGGATGTGCTTGTGATAGCCACCCCACAGCCCTGACCAGTCAGATAACTCGGACTAAGTTCATATCCTGGGTAGACCAACGACCACCTGGGTTGACCTAGGGGCACAGCTGAAGATGTAATTACATGTTTTCAGTTGATTTAAAATCTGTAAAAGCGCCTGCCAAAGAGGCAGGCAAGGGACGGGGGTTCAGGGGTGGGGTGATGGGAGAGAACCTGGGGATATTGGTGTTGGGAAATGTACACTGGTCGAGGGATCAGTGTTGGAATACTGTCCGACTGATATTCAATCATGAATGGCTTTGAAATGCTCTAAAAAAAGTTACTCACCCGCCCCCCCCCCCCCCCTGAAAAAAAAAGCAACAATGTGTAGAATGAAGTGGAGATGGAGTGAGAGGTTAGGTCTGGGCAACTCATCCATCCTTGGAAATTGGAAACTCAGAGGCCTGAGTGAGCCTGGGAGAATGTCCATGTGACTCCAAGCCAGGCAGACAAACTGAGGGAGGACAGGATCTGGGGTCTCCTCTCCGGACCGAGGGAGGGGACAGCACCAGGCGCCCAGGGCCTTGCATGCACAGACTCCGGGCGCTGAAACCACACTCTCAGCAACGTGTGCCCCGCGCAGTCCCTAGCAGACCCCTCACGGATTCGATCAGGTGCCAACCCACCCTCCACAGCACAAGTCCCAGGCTCAGGAGAGCCCTGAAGGGGCTGGGCAATGGGGCCTCAGCGCTCTGCCCTTGCACGTGGTCCCTGAGCCGTGTGTGGGTGGTGGAAAAGCTGCTACATTGTTTCCACTGTGACGTGGGCCAGGCAACGTCACAATCACCTCCCAGTATATCCTGACCTCACAGAGGCCAGGAGTCAGAAGCCTGGTTTCAGCCGAGATTCCAGCGCGGTCCTCTGCACTTTCTGGGACCGTGGCCTGGAAACATGGGCAACGTTCTGAGTCGACTTCGGCTCCTGCTGAGCCATCGCCGACGTCCCCCAGTGGGTCGTCCGGGGCCAATTCCTGTCTCCAGAAACCCCGCTGCTCGCCCTGGCCGGGGCCACCCCGGGGCTCCTGCACCTGCCGACCAACCGCACCAGCCACGGAGGCCCCCGCCCGCATCCTTCACCATCACGCCCAGGAGGCCCTGTCCCCTGCCGCAGACCAACAACTCCCGGGTGGGGATTCTCTCATCATACGGGGCCAGTCGGAAGAAGATGGTCCTCAGTGCCTTCAGGCCAGCGACATGCGGGTATGGGAGCAATGTCAAGATCGCGGCTGCGGGGCCCAACTTCGACATCCTGTGCGTCCCATCCGTTCAGATCATGAAACCGACAAAACTCCCACAATCTGCCAAAGCAGAGACGATCCAAGACCACCCCCCCAAGAGGGCAGGAAACCGGGAAGAGGGTGCAGAGACGCGCCAGGACGACGACGAGGGCACCCACAGCGCCAAGGCCCTTTGTACCAGCGGCCTGCAGTCCAGTGGCACCGGCCCCACGTGCTCCCGCCCCCGGCCTCTCCACCTCCAGGCCTTACCAGCAGAAGCAGAGCCAGCCTCGGCTGCATCTCCCGAGCCCTCTGCCCCGCCCCGGGGTGCACATGTCCAGCCTCCTGGAGAGCCTCCGGCCTGCGCGTCGGTGGGGTCCGTGCCCCGCTGCTCACAGCCAGGGACGTCAGCAGCAGGAGAGCAGCCTGCAGACGCCCGGCGCAGCCCTGCCGGTCCACCAACAAGAACCAACGTGGCCGAGAAGAAGCCTCCAGAGCCTGCACCGGGGAGTGCTGCTCCGCAATGTGAAGGCAAGAGGGCCTGCAAAAGGAAACACCCTATGCCAGAGGCACCACAGCTGCCTCCTCCCCAACTGCCCCGGCAGTGGGGCCGCGGTGAGTTTCCCCCTCCTCCCAAACTGCCCTGTGTACTCAACAAAAAGTTCCAGGCAGCCAACCACAGTGAGCGTTCCAAGAGGCTGCGGCACAAAAGGGCCATCCCATCTTTCAGGGCCGGTCGGAAGAAGCTAGCCCTGAGTGCCTTCAGGTCAGCGACATGCGGGGACCGGAGCAATGTCAAGATCGCGGCTGCGGGGCGCAACTTCGACACCCTGAGCGTCCCATCCCTTCAGATCATGGAACTGATAAAACCCGCACCATGGGCAAAAGCTGAGATCATCCAAGACCACCCCCCCAAAAGGGCAGGACACGGGGATGTGGGTGCAGAGACGCGACAGGAGGACGACGAGGGCACCCGCAGCGCCAAGGCCCTTTGTACCAGCAGCCTGCAGTCCAGTGGCACCGGCCCCACGTGCTCCCACCCCCGGCCTCTCCACCTCCAGGCCTTGCCAGCAGAAGCAGAGCCAGCCTCGGCCGCATCTCCCGAGCCCTCTGCCCCGCCCCGGGGTGCACATGTCCAGCCTCCTGGAGAGCCTCCGGCCTGCGCGTCGGTGGGGTCCGTGCCCTGCTGCTCACTGCCACGGATGTCAGCAGCAGGAGAGCAGCCTGCAGACGCCCGGCGCAGCCCTCCCGGTCCACCAACAATAACCAACGTGGCCGAGAAGAAGCCTCCAGAGCCTGCACCGGGGAGTGCTGCTCCGCAATGTGAAGGCAAGAGGGCCTGCAAAAGGAAACACCCTATGCCAGAGGTACCACAGCTGCCTCCTCCCCAACTGCCCCGGCAGTGGGGCCGCGGTGAGTTTCCCCCTCCTCCCAAACTTCCCTGTGTACTCAACAAAAAGTTCCAGGCAGCCAACCACAGTGAGTGTTCCAAGAGACTGCGGCACAAAAGGGCCATCCCATCTTTCAGGGCCGGTCGGAAGAAGCTAGCCCTGAGTGCCTTCAGGTCAGCGACATGCGGGGACCGGAGCTCAACCTCTCTGTCTGATATGGCAATGGACATAGATCCAACAATTCCCACTCAGTCCCCTGGAAATGTCCTGTATTCACCTGGGTGGAGAGTTTAGAAGCCACATGCCTCTTTGCCAAGCAAGAAGTGTAGCCCAGAAACAACATGCAGAATTACCATCTGATGCAACCCGTTCTGAGTAAAACTTATCCATGGTCTTCGCCGGTATTTTGAACTATCTGCCGGAAGCATCAGTGTACATACAAACTACAATTCCCAATCAGTCCCATCAAACTGTCCGGTACTCATCTGGGATGAGCGTTAGTAGACACACAGCAGCTTTTTGATAGCAACCGAAATTCAGCTCCAACAGAGTGTACAAAACTTGCATCAGTCCAAGATCATCTATGCAGAGTACTGTCATCACTAATTCGGGGGAAGACCCAGAGAATACCTAGCACTGGAGACCGAAGTGCATCGTCTGCTGCTGCTAGTAAGAAAACATCTGTATTCATAGAGCCCTCAATCCCAATGAGTGGTAGAAACATCAGGAACAACCTACCTTCTTCAGACCATACTCATCCATGGTCACACAGTTCACTACGGTAAAGAAAGAACAAGGCAACTCTTACTGATCAGGGAGCCAGTCTATCCTTTAGTTTAACAGATGCTGTTTAAAGAAACAGAAGTCCTTCTGACAATGGAAGAACTTCAAGAAACACCTTCATTTGGAACAGCACCAGTTGGAACATCACTTGTCTGTTCTGTGCACACTTTCCACCGTGTTTCCCCTGTCTCCCTTCTTCCCCCAACTGCCTTTACCTTTCCATCTGTCCCCTGTACCGTGGAACCCTATTCTTCCTGTCCCACTGTTCCCACATGTCACCCTTTTCCCATCCTCTGTCCCATTGCCTCACATTTTCCAGCTGCTGTGCACGACCTAAAATTGTGTGATCAATCAAAGGTCCCAGGAACCAACAGGCAAAAGGGAAGTGATTAGACGAAGATGAATGACAAGCACTACTTTAAGAACCATCTTTCAACATATCTGTTTGTGTTCATCTTTGATTATGGGACAGGCAACTCAAAAGTCAAAAGCAGTCCAAACTATTTGAAAGATTGAAGATCCAGGAATGCCCAGTTTCACTGGTGCCACTGAGGACCACCAGGACCAAGAAAACCACCTAACCATCTATGCTTGTATGACTCACTGCAACAAATGAGAAACGTGCCCTTCACTAGATCAGAGAACTTGGGACTCAGCTAACCATGCAGAGGGGGGCAGACAAGTATGAAAATTAGACAGAGCTGACAGTGGGACATACAATGGATATTCCATGGTTAGGTGAGCCCCAGGTTCTCTGATGCAGTCAAGGACACGTTTCTTATTTGTTGTGGTGACTCTTACAAGTGTAGGTGGTTAGGTGGTTTTCTTGATCCTGGTGGTCGTCAGTGGCACCAATGAAACTGGGCATTCTGGGATCTTCGATCTTGCAAATAGTTTTGTAATGTTTTTGACATTTGAGTTGCCTATCCCCTGATCAACGATGGACACAAACAGATGTGGACAGTGCTACAGAGCCTGGCTCCGTTCCCAACATTTGAGGACCACAACATTCCAACATTTTAGCCAGCAAGTGAGTGCATTGGATGTCATGACGCACTGGACTTCAAGTATCAGTACCCTGACTTGTAGATTCACCAGAGTGATGTATTTTCATTGACTGATGTCTGCAATTTGACGGGCTCAAGCTCTGCAGTGGGCTCCTCTCAGACCATGGGTTGTATTTTTGAAGAAGGTCATTCCCAACATCTCAACACCTCAAGAGTCCAACATTCTAACCAGCAAGTGAGTGCATTGTATGTCTAGCAGCACTGGACTTCAAATATCAGTACCCTGACTTGTAGATTCACCAGAGTGATGTATTTTCATGGACTGATGTCTGCAATTTGACGGGCTCAAGCTCTGCAGTGGGCTCCTCTCAGACCATGGGTGGTATTTTTGAAGGTCATTCCCAACATCTCAAGACCTCAAGAGTTCGACATTCTCGCCACCAAGTGAGTGCATTGGATGTCATGGAGCACTGGACTTCAAGTATCAGTAAAATGACTTATAGATTCACCAGAGTGATGTATTTTCATTGACTGATGTCTCTAATTTGACGGGCTCAGGCTCTGCAGTGGGTGCAGAATTAAATTGGCAGGATGACAACTTCTACTACTTATATTGCTTGGCTTTTATTCTTCCCTACCCATTTTCTCAATTTTTGTCCCTAATTGATTTCTGTGCATTTATGTCTTAGATGCACTTGAATAAAAACTCATTCTTATTAACCTCTCTCTGCTCATGTGTCTTTACTCGTCAACTTAGCTGTCTTGGAGATACTGACATTCACATGGTAATATGTTGGACCAAAGTAAACTGCAAAATTGTTGTTCCAGTGCTTAGGCCATGAAAGTAATCATGCATTCTGACTGCATGGCTGACTCCTGATTCCTGTAGAGGATCTAAGGAGTTTGTCAGCTGAGGAGGAAGATGATAAGGAGGAAGAGTTTGGGTGACTCTCCCCTCTATGTTTCTCTCGTCTCTCCTACCACTCTAACCTCACTTGAAACTAGTTTGGTCCCTGATATGCACAGGAAATCAAGTTTTGAAAAACATTTTTAATGTTGTTTTGGGTTTTTATGCATGCTCTTGTGTTGTGGTACCAGGAATCAAACCCAGGATGTCACAAATATGAAGCATGTGATATACCACTGAGCCATATCCCTGGTTCTTGTGGCTTTTAACTTATTCATACGTCCGCATTGTCACTTTCTTGCTTCATTCAGAGAAAATGGATTTGACACTGGGTTTTACATCTGGAGTAACAAGAACATTTTTATATCTTCTCTGTAAGTTTTCAAAATTTAACTATGCTTAAAAGTTATGTTGCCACAATTGTGCCAGAGAGATAGTACAACAGGTAGGGTACTTGCCTTTCAGATTGGCTGACCAGGATTGATCATTGGCACCACTTATGTTTTTCGGAGCCTGTCAAGCATGATCCCTATGTACAGCCAGGAGGAAACCTTTCTATTTCCACCTTTCCTCTATTCCTTTCCTTCTCCTCCCTTTCCCTCCCCTTGTGCCCATCTCCTCCCCTTTCCTCTCCCTTCCCTTTTCTTCTCTTTACCCCCCTTCCACCTTCCTTCCCACTTTTCTCTCTTCCCCTCTCTTCACTCCTTCCCTCCTTTCCCTCTCTCCTCTTCCCTCTCTCCTCTTCCATCCTCCTCTCTCCCTCCCTGCCTCCTTCCCTCCTTGTTTTCTTTCTAGACCACATTCAAGGTACTCAAGGCCCCTCCAAACCCAGCGTCTGGAGTGGGGGTGGAACACCTGGGGTTGCTCTGTGGACCATGTGATGTCAGGGGCTAAAACCTGGCTTTCCACGTGCAACGCATTATGATCACATTCATGATGATCCAATTAATTAAGCATGTGTAGCCTCTGGTGTTCAACACATAAAACAAGGAACATTGACTGTTATTTCTTATTTGATCAACTTGACATCTAACGTCAGGGTTTTTCCTCCACATGTGGGTGCTTCCATAGTTTTCATTTTTTCTTTCCCTTGTCCAATTGGCCATTGGTATGTAGCTGGAGTCCAACCTAAGCTCTTCTTGGATTACTTGGAAAACAACCTGCATGTGAAGCAGACTAAGAGAGCAGAAGAAAGAGGCAGGTAATCAAATTAGTGGATAACAAGTACACAATGGTAGTTACTTCGGTTTTTGTTTTGGGCAATCTCAAGATGTTTTCCTTCAAATGCAAAGTTTCATACAGACTTTTCCCGGAAATACATGCAGTGCCAGTAATACAATACCTACATCAAAGCTCTAGCCTTGGAGCAGAGTCTGGAAAGCACATACCTTGAGACAGATATAAAAAGTGTCTGCCCAGACCCAGCATCTGGCTCAAATGCATGGTCAGATCTGGCATGGGGTGGAGGGGCCTATGGTGAGTGCCTGTCCACTCCAGAGAGAGTGCAATATTTGGGGACCTACTGGACTTGTACTTGGCACTTTAGAGTTGTGGTCGTGGTGTGGTGATTCAGTGCTGGGGATTAAATTTAGGTCTTGGATCTTGCATGTCAGGCATAGAGCACTGAAGTCACATCCCTAGCCATCGTGCATTCCTTTGATAGCCTTCCTCAGTACATGTCTGCTTTTGTCTATGCGGCTTATTTTTATTTTATTTAATTAACTTATTTATTTATTTTGCTTTTTTTGGTCACACCCAGCGATGCTCAGGGGTTACTCCTGGCTCTTCACTCAGGAATTACTCCTGGCGGTGCTCAGGGGACCATATGGGATCCTGGGATTTGAACCAGGGTTGACCGCGTGCAAGGCAAATACCCTCCCTGCTATGCTATCGCTCCAGCCCCTATGCTGCTTATTTTTACATCATAATAAGCAACGATAGCAAAGTATCCTGTGTTTTATCCAGAGTTTTCCTCAAGATTTTCAACCAATAGATTGTTTTAACTAAGTCTTAGTCTGAAGAGGATTGTATTTTCATTTTTGAAGCAGTATCACCCCTACTGTCTTTAACTTCAACTGTTTAAAACGATCCTATATTTTAGTTTGGTTTTGATTCAACTATTATTTCTTCATATTAATTTTATTGCTTATCCTGATAGTTGAGTAATCATTCTTTTTATAACTGCTCATTATTTGTCCAAAGAGATTTTTTTTGGAACCTGCTAATAACGAAAGGCATCTGAGGATCAAGTCGAGAAAACAGATGCTCAGGAGTAAATAGGATTCAGAGTCAATTTATTCCCAAGTTACAAAAGAATAGCATTAACTGTTTTCCTGTGTCTATACAAAAAGGGGCATTGGTCTGAAGTAAACTATGCAAGAGGACATAAGGGAAAGAGAGAAGCAATATTTCACTTAGGTAAAGGTAGGGTAAAGGCCCTCCCGTTGATCTTCGATTTGCTCGAGCGGGCCCAGTAACGTCTCCATTGGAGACTTTGTTGTTACTGTGTTTGGCATATCGAATACGTCACGGGGAGCTTGGCAGGCTCTGCCATGCGGGCGAGATACTCTTAGGAGCTTGCCAGGCTCTCCGAGAGGAGCGGAGGAATCGAACTCGGGTCTGCCATGTTGGCCGCGTGTAAGGCAAACACCCTACCGCTGTGCTATCAGAAATACAAAATCGGAGATTTCTGAGGAATTTGACTTTACAAGTCACAAGGGAGGTCAACTAAGGTTCACCAATCAGATGCAGGTAGGGATGCCCCCTATATAACCCTTCCGTAACTGTAATGCAACACTTATGTAACAGCAACTTATAACCAATCAGCTAAATACAAGTAGTGGAAAGCCTGTTAGACTGCATCCAAAATGGTGGTCCATAGAAAGTTTGTTATATTATGATATGCTATCAAAGTCACTCACTTTTGAGACTTGGGGCCGCTCATTTCCAGAAGGCTGCCACTGTGTGGGTGAGCCAGACGAGGGCCCTAGCTCAGGCTAGCCGAGCTAGTCAATAAAGATTCTTTGCTTATTGCATCACAACTTGTCTTCGTGTGATTCCTCTGGGCACTGATAGAGGGATGGGTACTCAATCATTGTATATGATATGGCAAAAGGGTACGCAAAACAAATGGTGAACATTGCTATCATCAGGGAGATGCAAATCTTTCTCTCTTTCTTTCCTTCTTTTGTTCTTTCCTTCCTTCCTTCCTTTCTTCCTTCCTCTTTCTTTCTTTCTTTCTTTCTTTCTTTCTTTCTTTCTTTCTTTCTGTCTTTCTTTCTTTCTTCTCCTTAATCCCTCCTCCTGTCCCTCCTTCTCTCCCTCCTTTCTCCTCTTTCTTTCTTTCTTTCTTTCTTTCTTTCTTTCTTTCTTTCTTTCTCTCTTTCTCTTTCTTTCTTTCTTTCTTTCTCCTTCCTCTCTCCTTCTATCTCCTTTCTTTCTTTCTTTCTTTCTTTCTTTCTTTCTTTCTTTCTTTCTTACTTTCTTCTACTTAATCCCTCCTTCTCTTCCTCCTTCTCTCTCTCCTTCTCTTTCTTTCTTTCTTTCTTTCTTTCTTTCTTTCTTTCTTTCTCTCTCTCTCTCTCTGTCTTTCTTTCTTTCTCCTTCCTCCCTCCTTCTCTCTCCCTTCCTTCCTTCCTTCCTTCCTTCCTTCCTTCCTTCCTTCTTTCCTTCCTTCCTTCCTTCTTTCCTTCTGTTCTTTTTTATTTGCCTTTTCATTTTTGCTTTTGGACCACTCTTGGTAGTGCTCAGGGATCACTCCAGGCTTTTTGCTCAGGTTCACTCCTGGAGGCCATTAGGGGACCATGTGCCATGTCAGGGACCATACGCCGGTCAGCAGCGTGCAAGGTCAACACCCTACCCATTGCACTATTGCTCCAGTTCCTTAGTCCTGTTCTAATTAGTCAGTGGATTAGTCGAAACTATTATATAAGAATTTGGGAACTTCAATTGTGGTGACATACTTAAATTACTCACATGAATAAGTGAAAAGTACTTTTCTGGAGACACATCCACATTACATAGCTGCTGCCATGTAAACTCATCAGCCCAGCTTCCCAGATTCACAATTAATCTAAGAAGACATGTAAACTATGCTGCTAACATTTGCAGGTACATTGGTCATCCAGCTGAAAACTTTTGGGCAGTCTTAGGAGGTGGCTAGGCCCAGACCCCACTCTGCCAAAGCTCCAAAATCCACATCTAATCACCCCATAGCTGCTGTCATGCCAATGGCCAAACTTCATTGTTTGACAACTAATTTCTGTAGAAACACAAAAATGTCAAAACTTCTAGGTACTTCAGTTTTCAGGCTGAAAATCAGGAGTCTTCTCAGGGTAAGGGCAGGCAGCCACCTCCCACGTTCCCCATACTTCCAGAAGCCCCAGCAGCCACAACTCATCCCACAGTCACCACCATGTAAACTGATTTGGACCAGTTCCACAGTTCATGGAGCTCCTGGAGAAGGACACCTCCAAATTCCACAATACTGACACGCCCATAGAAACACACCAAATTACATGAGAAAGTAACATGTCAGTCAACTAAGCTCAACAAACAGAATAACATAGCAGGCTCAGCTAGCAACAAACAACTTAGTCTACCCTGAGACAAAGACTTAATGACTTCATGGTTAGATTAAACAATTTTCACAAATTTTCTTCTCCTGGAGTCTTTTTCAGTAACATCATCAGCCAGCCCTTTAGTTGTAACAAGCAAGATGAAATAATTATGTGCCTGGATAGTGGCCGTCTTGGGCATCTGGGAAACTAGGGACAATGGTGGAGGGAAGGTTACACTGGTGGTGGGATTGGTGTAAAGAATTAAAAAACTTCACAAAATCACAAATCATCCTGTTAGTCTTCGATTGCCTCGAGCAGGCCCCAGTAACGTCTCCTTCATCCTAGCCCTGAGATTATATTCAAGGCTCTTTAGGAGAATGAGACCCATCATTGTTACTGGTATTTGGCATATTGGGTACACCATGGGGAGTTTGCCAAACTTATTTAAAAACTTAATTAAAATTAGTTTTCTGGGTGCCAGAAAGATCATTCAGTGGGCATGGCTCTAACCTTGCATGTGGCAAAACTAGGTTCAGTCCTGGGCACTACATATGGTTCCCTGAACACTACCAGGAGTGATCGTGGAGCAGAGAGCCAGGAATAAGCCCATACAACAGCTTCTCCAAAAAAAATCATTTCTGGATAGAAATATTATTTTTCTTCCTTGAATGTTTTACTTCATCACTCTATCTCAAAGACAGTAGAATCAGTGTCATGCTTAGAATTTACAAATTATTATCAATAGGCACATTTTTAGGGTATACACTTTGATAAACTCCAAATATTTAGTCAATATTAGCTCAGTAATCCTAATAGCAGCATGTAGGTAGATATTTCCTAAATACATATGATATTTCCTAAACACATATGGTATTTCCTAAACACATACACACACATTGTACATGTGTGTATACTTTGGAATTGGAGGCCCAAAATTTAAATAAATTGGTCAGGCTCGTCCTTCACGCCCTACTGAAGTCACGAGTTGCCCCACACGAGCGGCTCTCCAGCACGGCCATGGCTCCAGAAGCACAAGGACTTAATGCAGAGCTCGGCAGCTTGCAGCAGAAAAGTGAATGGACTCTGCGTTAATCCACGCCACCATGCCTGCCCGGGAGGGAAAGGGTGTTGCCCTCTTCTGCCTTTTTCCCTCTGGACAGCAAGATGGCGGCCGCCTTGGAGATTTTTGGAAATCCAGGTATGAGCCGGTCGTGACGGGCAACTGAAACCTCATGGAAAGGGGGACCTTTCCGGCTTGTCCTTCACACCCTACCGAGGTCACAGGTTTGCCCCCCATGAGCGGCTCTCCGACACGGCCCTGGCTCCAGAGCCACAGAAACCAATCTCATAATTATCTGACTTTCGGCAGAAGTACTTCCAGGCTTAATAAGTAAAATATCAGAAATCCAAAATCTTTTGGTTCTTCTTACCAGCTGTAGAAAACACATTATTTCACAATGCCTTTTCAGCAGGTCTGATTTGGGGGTGTAAACTCTAAATAATAATGGTGCATCTTTTGTCGAAACAATGAATCTAATCAAAGTAGATAGAGTGTTAACTAGAATTTATCTGCCTCACAGGCATTGGAAGGGTTGGGAGGGCAGGTATATTGCCGTTCTTGGTGGTAAAAAATAAGTACTGGTGAAGGAAAATGTATTTGATGATTGCACGACTGAGATCTAAACCTGAAAGCTTTGTAACTTTTCCCACAGTGATTCAATAAATAAAAATAAATTAATGAATTCATTTAATTAAAAAACAGATTGGTCAATTTTATACAATGTGAAGGTGTCAAAGACTCAGTATTCAAAAACATGTTGTGTTATCACTTTTAATAAGCTATAACAATAACATAATGAGTCATATTTATAGGAATTAATTCACAAAAAATCTGAACTAAAGGCAGAGAGAAGTACAAGGAGTCATGTTGGAAACTGGGAGTTCTGAAATTTCTAGTGAAGATTCCTAGAAAGAAGGGTAAGAACGTACTTTAATTAAGTTGGTATCACACAAGAATTCATTACAAAATAGCTGTATTCCTACAAGCTCAGACATGAGCGCCCCCCTTCCCATGAGATTTCAGGTGCCCATCACGACCGGCTCATACCTGTTGAATGAGTAGTTTCTTTTCACTTGATCACTTGACATCTGGTTACTCATTCATTTGCTCAAGTGGGCGCCAGTAATGTCTCCATTTGTCCCTGTTGCATGCTAGTGTAGCCCAATGGTGTCTGCTCTCTCCAGAAACATGAAGAGCCTCAAACTGATCGTTCAGGGTCTTGACAAAGAAGTCTGACTATCTCATAGGTGGGCAGCCATGCAATCTTTTGATGTTCCATGGAATCCAGTCAGTAATGGCTCTAGTCCAGCGGTCTTCTTCTAATCGCATTCCGTGTCCAGCCCATCTGATTTTTGACGCCTTGGCAAATGAGACAGCATCCCTGATTCTCGATCTTTGATGGAGGATGGAACTCCATATTCCTTTTCTCACTTGAGTGAAGTGTGATACTCTAAGCATAGCTCTTTAGTTCCTCTTTGGGAGACCCGAATAGCGTTCTCATCCTGTTTTCCTAGGGCCCAGCTCTCTGAGGCATGTTAATGCAGGAAGAATGGTGTAGTTGAAGAGATGTGTCCGGAGCCGGAGGTTCTTCGTCTTCTTAGCTGTTTCTTTGACGCTCTTGAAGGCATTCCAAGCCGCTCTCTTCCTTCTGCACAACTCAGGTGCCAGATCGTTTGTCATGTTGAGTTCTCGGCCCAGGTACACATAACTGCTGCATTTGGAGATGTTCATTCCATTGAGAGCGAATGGAAGGTCAGGAAGGAGACCGTTTCTCATGAACATTGTCTTCATGAGATTCAGCTGCAGTCCAACCTTTCCACAGTCACAGTCAACCTCAGCCAGCATTTGTGCCACTTGGCAAGCTGCCAAGAGTATCTCACCCGCATGGCAGAGCCTGGAAAGCTACTCGTGGCATATTCAATATGCCAAACACAGTAACAATTGTCACAATGAAGACGTTACTGGGCCTGCTCGAGCAAATCGATAAACAACAGGAGGACAGTGACAGTGACAGTGGCTAATGTTTGGTCTTATTAGAACGATGTCATCTGCAAAGCAGAGGTGGTGTAGTTGCCGACCATTTATCTTCACTCCCATTCCTTCCCATTCCAATCATCGCATGATATTCTCGAGGGTGGCACTGAAGAGTTTCGGTGAAATGATGTCATCCTGCTGAACCCCTCTCTTGACATCGATGATCACTTCTTTGTAGAATGGGGAGATCCTGGTAGTGAATCCATAATACAGCTCATGGAGGATCCCGATGTATTGAGTTAGAACCCCCTGTTTGGCTAAGGTTTCAATGACCGCGTCAGTCTCAACAGAATCAAAGGCCTTCTTTAAATCAATGAACATTAGACAGTGCAGCATCTTGAACACCCGAGAAACCTCAACGAGCTTGGTTACTGCGTGGATATGGTTGATCATGTTGACCAAGATCATCCACGGTAACTCGAAGTTCCAGAAGGCCAAATCTAAACATTGGACATGGGAGTCACCCGGTGGACAGTTCAACAATGAAACTGACCACATAATATTCGATCAACGGTTTTGCCTGACCGATGTCACTGTAAATTCCAAATGGGATCAGGCCACCTTCTCCTTCGTGCAAAATTCTACTTCACGGAGCAGAGAGAAAGGCCTGCAATGTTTAAGAAGAGAACTCCCAGAATGACCACCAACTGGGAGCTCTTTGGCACTATTTCAGCAACATGGGAACGATGCCCTCGTTGATGACATTGATGAAGAATATGTGTGCGAGGAACGTGGAGGGAGATAAAGCCACCAAAAGACGCCTGTATTCAAAAACTCTCAAGCTCATTCACCAACGTGACTGAGCTCGCAAAGCAGTGCAGAGAAGCAATAAAGGAAGACCTTAAAGAGAGAAGAGAGCGGCTTGGAATGCCTTCCAGAGTGTCGAAGAAATAACTAAGAGGACGAAGAACCTCCAGCTCCAAGCACAGGTCATTCGTCAGGTTGACTTCTCAACCTAGGTACACATAACTATTGCATTGGATGAACAGAAAGTAACAAAATAGGAGACTAATACCCAAGAATAGTGGAGAGTAGTACCAGGAGGTTTACTCCATGGCTTGCAGGCCAGCCACACATGCTAGGGGAAAAGACAGCTCAGATAGAGAAGGGAGCACCAATAAAGGGTGTTGGGAGGATCCTCCCAGGATGGGAGAAGCATGCTGAAAGTAGACTATAGACCAAACATGATTGCCACTCAAAGCCTCTCTTGCAAACCACAACACCCAAAAGGAGAGAGAGAACAAAAGGGAATTCCCTGCCACAGAGGCAGGGTGGGATGGGGGGACGGGGGGTGGGAGGGTGCTGGAACACGTGTTGGTGGAAAATGGGCACTGGTGGAGGGATTGGTATTTGATCATTGTATAATTGAAATCCAAGCACAAAAATTTGTAAGTCTACAACTGTACCTCATGGTGATTCACTAATAAAACATATATATATATATATATATATATATATATATATATATATAAGCAGCAGTTCTGGTTGATGCTGCAAAAGCCAGGAAAAGCATTCGCAACACTCACTTGTCCTTCGCCAATTACAAGACCAAGAATTTCTTTCACAAGGAGAAAAAAATAACAGTTGAAAAGTAGTAGTCTTTTCTCTATGTAACAGCAAAACTTGCCCAGGAATAAGCTAGAATGCTTTCTGTGAGAGGCTGAGGCACTTTTGCCACTGGAACGAATTTTAAAAATCTTACTCCATAGCTTAGATGCAGCCAGGCATTCTAGGGGGAAAGGCAGCTCAGATAGAGAAGGGAGCACCAAATTAAGGGTGTTTGGAGGATCCTCCCAGGAGGGGAGATGATGTTGAAAGTAGACTATGGACTGAACATGTTTGCCACTCAATGCCTCTTTTGCAGACCACAGCACCCAAAAGAAGAGAGAGAACACAAGGGGTTGCCCTGCCACAGAGGCAGGGTGGGATGGGGGGGATGGGGGTAGGGGGCATATTATCTATGGTGGTGGAAAATGGGCACTGGTAGAGGGATGGGTATTTGATCATTGTATAATCGAAACCCAAGCAAAAAAAAATGTAAATATACAACTGTACCTCATGGTGTTTCACTAATAAAAATTAAAAAAAAAGAGAAACAGAATAAATCCCCATTGAATGTCATGCATAGGGTCCGGAAAGCTGAAATTTTAAATGAAGTGAAGTACAGCATTTTTTTTTGAGTAATGCTTGGTTCAAAGTTGTCAATGTTTGGCCAAGATCATTTTTCCTCATCAACATTATAATAAAATTAAGCTAAACAAAGCAAAAAAAAATCATGGTTTATATTTGTTACCTAGAACATCTCATAAAGAGATGCTCGAGCAAATCGATGACTAACGGGAAGTTGAGTAAGTGATAAGTGACCTAGAACATCACCACAAAGTTAAAACAGAACACCCATTCTTGTACAGTTTTGGATATCAGAAGTCAGAGATCGGTTTCACTGGACTCAAATAAGATGTGGTCAGGCTGTGTTCCCTATGGATAGTCTAAGAGATAATCCATTTCACTGGCTTTGAGTCATGTTAGTCCGATCTCTTTTTTCATCTCTTTGTAGTACACTATTCCTCTGTCTTTCTCAGAAGAATATTTGTAATTAAAGGTAGTTGGAGCTGGAGTGATAGCACAGCGGGTAGGGCATTTGCCTTGCACGTGGCTGGCCTGGGTTCGATTCTCAGCGTCCCATATGGTCCCCCAAACACCGCCTTCCTGAGTGCAGAGCCAGGAGCACTGCTGTTTGTGACCCAAAAAGAAAAAAAAATACAAGTAGCACTGTAGCACTGTTCTCCCGTTGTTCATCAATTTGCTTAAGCTGGCACCAGTAATGGCTCCATTTTGAGACTGGTTGTTAATGTTTTTGGCATATCAAACATGCCACGCGGAGCTTGCCAGGCTCTGCCATGCGGGCAGAATACTCTCCGTAGCATTCCAGGCTCTTCTAGAGGGACGGAGGAATCAAACCTGGTTTGGCCGCATGCAAGGCAAACACCCTACCTGCTGGGCTCTCGCTTCAGCCCATACAACTTAAAGGTATGCCCATACAATTCAGGATAAACTTCCCCATCTCAAGGTTACTAATCTGTTTCTAAAATCATATTTTCTACTTAAATGGAAAGGATACAGGAAGTAGGATGTGGATATTTTGGGGCAAGGCATTCAGTCTGCCATAAAGCAGATTATTTTTTTCAGATGCAGGTGATAAGTTATAGGGAAACAATTTGTTCTAGGCCTTTTTATTGATTGATTGATTGATTGATTGATTGATTGCATACACCTGACTATGCTCAGGAATTACTCCTGGCTATGCACTCAGGAATTGTACCTGGCAGTATACACAGGGGGCCATATGGGATTCTGAGGATCGAACCCAGCTCAGCCACATGCAAGGCAAGTGCTCTCTCCTCACTGTATTATTCCTCTGACCCATCCTAGGTCTTAAACAAATTCAGAATGTTTAATGTTCATGAAATTCAACTTTAGGATACTCTGAACCATCCTTAGTCCTCCCTCCCTCCCTCCCTCCCTCCCTCCCTCCCTCCCTCCCTCCCTCCCTCCCTTCCTTGCTTCCTCCTTTTTCCCTGAGCCACACTTGGCAATGCCCAGGAGCTACATGCCTGGCTCTGTGCTCAGAGGTTCTTTAACTCCTGGTAGGGCTGAGCAGATCTTATAGGGCTGGGAATAAAACCAGGCCTTCTGCACACATAGCATGTGCTCCTGACTATTGAGTGCGCTCTCTCTCTCTCTCTCTCTCTCTCACACACACACACACACACACACACACACACACGCGTGCACGCGCGCACACACACTCTTTTTCTCTCTCTCCATTCCTTCCTCCTTCACTCCCTCCCCCCACACCTGCATTCTTAACCACTACATGCTCTTGGTTAAGAGACCCTCAGGTACCAAGGCCACATTGGATAAATTACTGCATACTCTTTCATCGCTCTGTTCAACTGTTGTATTTATGAAACTCACCCAACCTAAAGAGTTCAGAAAAATGTTTAAAAGGCTTGTTGAGTTTTTACTATTTAGTTTATGCTTCATAATATAGGACTTCCTTAAAGGGTACAACACCAAGTAGTATTAGCACCACTTCATATATTTAAACAAACAACCACCACCAAAAACAGTAGATGAAAAGGTGTCAGGATCCTATCAAGAGCCATTCTGGAAGACTAGGATCAAATACCCGATGCCCCGCTCTGGATTAATCATATCCAGTCCTGGTTAATCAATCACATATTTAGAGGAAGAGTGAGTCTGAGTCACATCAACTGAGACCTGATACCCCAAATTCAGGATCACAGATTCTTGTACTAATCTGCTATTCTCATTTTGTATGAGAAAGAATTTGCTCAGAACTTTTAAAATCCTTTCACACTTTAGAAAGAACGAGCAGCTTTAGTCCTCTGGCTATGGCCTATAATATGTTGGAAAGGTAACTGGCAAGTTCATCTGCAAACCCACCCAGTATGTGTATGGAAAATTCATCAAGTTTTTGACCCAATCACTACATTTTTCTGAGGATCAGTAATGATTTGCTGAAAAGATCAGCCGCGCTTTTCATAAGCCTGCTCACAGGGCATGATCTCTTTCTTCCCTTCCCTTACATCTGCGGGCAAGTGTTTGTACAAATATTTGAGACAGGTATAGTTTCCCTAGCTGCCTTTTTTTTGGTGTCACACACAGCAATGCACAGGGGTTACTCCTGGCTCCGCACTCAGGAATTACTCCTGGCGGTGCTCAGAGGACCATATGGGATGCTGGGAATCGTACCTGGTTGGTCGTGTGCAAGGCAAACGCCCTACCCGCTGTGCTATCACTCCAGCCCCACACCAGCTGCTTTTCAATATATCATCTCATCTCTTAACATTTTTCAGATGAGACTATAAAAATTCAACTTGGTGGGTTATCAGAGGCATTCTTTTTTCCCCTGTTCCACATCTTTTGAATTATGATGTCCTTTATGCCCTTTGGGGCTCTAATGTGGGGCTGGAGCACTAACACAGTGGGTAGAGCGTTTGCCTTGCATGCAGCCGACCCAATTCGATTCCCAGCATCCAATATGGTCCCCCATGCACCACCAGGAGTAATTCCTTAGTGCATAAGCCAGAAGTAACCCCTGTGCACTGCCGGGTATGACCCAAGAAGAAAAAAAAAGACTCTAATGTGTTTTTAATCGCTAGTACTCATTATTATATTTTCAGGGCTACAAAAAAAGATAGTTGGTACATTCATTAAGTACTCCTGTTGGTTTATGAGTGATTTGCTAACGATGACGTGTTTTGGTGTTTTGCAAAACTCAAGGCAGACACAGTCTTAGGAAAAATTCTCTTCATTGTTCTCCTTGTGTTATTGAACACAAAGTAGATTCATCTAACGTAAGTTTTTTGTTTGTTTTGTTTTGGCCATACCCAAGGTGTTCAAGGCTTTGCTATTCTTTGGGATCACTCCTAGCGAGAGCTCCAGGAACCATAATGGTGCTGGAGATTGAAATGATCAGTCACATGCAAGGCAAGATTTTTAACAATCTCTATACTATTTCTCTGACACCCAGGTTTTGCTATATATATTTGCAAATGAACTGGATCAGATTTGCAGCATTTAATGTTTTCTGATGGGAGGTACTTTGCATTTCATAAAATAAGATTCACTCCATGTGAGGAACTTCGTTTAGTTTTTTATCTGCTATCTCTCAGATTTCTCCTCTGCATATTGCTGTACAGGAAATGTCTGACAAAGTCATTGGTCAAATGACATATTTTCTAGTTCACCATTTATTCTTTACACTTTGGATTGCACTTGCCTATGTGAAATTAATTTTTTAATATTTGATTTTTCCCCTACATTTAATTATTTATTTTTTGGTTTGGGGGTCAAACCCAGTAGTGCTCAGGACTTACTCCTGGCTCTGCGCTCAGGGATTGCCCCAGGCAGCAGGGAATACCACAAGTAGTGATGGGATTGTACCCAGGTCAGCCCCATAGGAGGCTGTTCACACAAGGTAAGCGCCTTACCTGCACTGTGTACTTTGGCTCCTGCCTCAGAATTCTTGGATTTTTGTGAAGCCCATCCACTGTCTTTTTAACGTTTCACTGACTTAATCATACTTAATCACACCAAGACTATGCTTTCTTATTCTCTTTTGTATTTTTCTAAAGAATATTTTTCTTTCAGCGTATCTTACCAAATGGATTACAGAAAGTTCGCACTTTATCTTTCAGCTCTGCGTGAATTTCAGTTATAACCGTTCGGTTAAGTAACTCCAGTTCTGTCGGGTGCACTCGCGTGCTGGAGCGGGTGGGTGTGGAAGGATCACTGGAGAGGGCTTGCTGCCTGCTCCCCGCCCCCGCCCCGCCCTCCCGCCCCTCTCAGCTCCCCCCTCCCCCTCCCCCGGCTGAGTGGACCCAGGTTCAGTCTCGGTTAAGGAAATTCTCATCTTCGATCAGCACAGGAGGCAGCAATTCTCCACTAGCAATTCTCTACTTCGTGTCCAAGAGATCAAAATGTTTGTAATTTCCTAGAAAGAGGATTATTAATTGGAGGATCTGACCACAAACTGATTTGTGGACATTATGCAATATTATATTTTGCCTTCTGCGTGGATTCTTCAGAAAGTGAACTTGGCATTCTAGACTTAACTCAAGTATTTGGAAACACTAGACACTTGATTTGCAAAATTTTTGTGAACTGGATTTAATTTTCCACGTAATTTCCATTGCATTTTCAAAGATTCACAGTAAAGTTGCAGAAATGGTGAGGATCTTGGAAACTAACACGAATGAGACTGTTACACTAATTAGTGCAGAAAGTAAACTGGAGAAACCTGAGGCTGGAGCTCCAGTCAGTGCTGTATCAGATGTAAAGAATATGAAACTTTTTGAGATCCCCAAAAATATTAACATTGGTGACAGCTGTAGAAGAGTGTCAAACCTGCCTTCTTTTAAATTAAAAAAAAAAAAACTAAAAAAGGGCGTTTCCAAGTCATGTTCAGGGGGGACAAGTCATCTAAGTTTACCATATAGTTGTTTACCAAAAACAAAGAGCAGAGTCTTAACTTTTGCTCCTAAATCAAGGTACTACATAGAGGTTTTGTAAAATCAGCATAGAAGTTCAATGCTTCTTTTCTAGCTCAGTGGTTTTTAAAGAAATTGAGTAGATCTTGTGTGATTCCCCTCCCCCCCAGAATGCATTCTCATGCCCACCTAAGACATCCCTCAAGGTACAACAGTATTTCTAAAAGTATTTGTTACAAATGTTATAAAATACACCTAAAATTCACTTACTACGAAGTTACCTTGTTGATGTCACTTAACTTTGGGACAGCCCCTTCTTTGTCCCCATTAGTTCCCTTTATGTTGATTTTGTCTTTACTAAGTTCTGTTGTATACATAAATAGTCTTTCTAAGATCTGCATACTCAGCATTACAATGGTCATCATTTTTCCTAAACCCCATTTAAGTTCTATGAGAATTTCACTCCAAGGGCCAGAAGAATAGTGCAGTAACTTTCATTTTTTTCATTTCATCATCCTGTTAATCGTCGATTGCCTCGAGCAGGCCCCAGTAACGTCTCTTTCATCCTAGCCCTGAGATTATATTCACGGCTCTTTAGGAGAATGAGACCCATCATTGTTACTGGTATTTGGCATATTTAGTAGGCCACGGGGAGTTTGCCAGACTCTGCCCTGTGGGCAGGCTACATAGCCTGCAAGTTTGTCCAAAGTAGGAATGAGATAATAAGATGTCGCGCATCTTAAGGAGCATACCCTGCAAAATAACTGGTTTTTCTGCCCCTGAGCAAGGAATTCAGATACAGGTACTCGAAGGGTGGGGGTCAGACCAGATAACCGGATGTCTCTCACAAGACCCATGTTGCAAGACCCAGGACTGCCTTAAAAACCTGTCAGTTCCTAAGCACCGACGCAAAATGCTGATCTTTAAACTATAGGCTAAGAAGTGATGTACCCTTAACTGGATTGGTTAGGAAAGCATATGTTGCCACAAATCTATTGGCCATGAAATGCGCGGGCTTTGCTGCAACGGCCAGTGCAGTAACTTAGCTAAGCATTTGTGCTATCCCTGTCATCCCCTAAGTCATTTCAATAAGGAAAAGGGATAGGGTGGAATGGAATTTTCGAAAAGAAGAATTTTACTTTTACTATCATCACTTTATTTTGCTGCTTCTTCATCTTTGCTGCTCAGATTTGTGACATCATAGGAGAGTCAGTGCTATGACATCTTACTGTCTGTGTGTGAATAGAAAAACAGTAAAGAAGCACCCACAGCTTTTCTTATGTACCAGTAATGATCACAATCACAATCACAAATCATCCTGTTAATCGTCGATTGCCGCGAGCAGGCCCCAGTAACGTCTCCTTCATCCTAGCCCTGAGATTATATTCAAGGCTCTTTAGGAGAATGAGACCCATCATTGTTACTGGTATTTGGCATATTGGGTACACCACGAGGAGTTTGCCAGACTCTGCCGTGGGGGCAGGCTACATTCAGTACCCTGCCAGTTTGTCCAAAGTAGGAATGAGATAATAAGATGTCATAATAAGATGTCAGGAGACTGCACTGTTCTCTTCCGGGAGCTGGGTTTTATAGTCTCTGAGTCTTGGCCGTTGATGGGATTACAGGGCTCCAGGGGGCCAGTTGGTGGGTGTGACCCCCGCCTACTGGAATTTGGAGGATCTGGGTGGAGGATGCTCGGCCCAAATCCAAGTAGGCTTGGAGATCTCGGCCCGGAACCCGCGTGACTTTTTCCCTCTGCCAGTACCTTCACCAGTACTTGATCACCAGTAATGATACATATCTTTTATTTGCCTGGTGATTTTTAGATGATAGACTAACCTCAACAATTTGTATTTTATGCACTTGTCTTGCTGTTGTAAACAGACATAACCAAAATTGGAATGGTGTTCAAAGGACTGGAACTTTTTTATAATTCCAGTTATCTTGGAGTTTATTTCAACTGAGAGAAAAAGATATCTAGTAATATTCCCCTCATTCATTTCTAATTTTAGTAACTTATTCTATTTCTTCCTCCATTCCCTCTTTTTAGTGATATTGTCTAGGAGTTTTTAAAGTTTATAAACAATTTCATAATATCAACTTTTAGTTTATTGTTTCACTTGTTGTTTTTTCCCTTATTTTCAATTTCATTGATAATTGATTGAACTCTTTCTAACTTTTTTTCTGGCTTATTTTGGATTAATTCTGATTTTCTCTAGTTTTCTAATGTGGGGCTTTCTATTACTGATTTATATATTTCTCCTCTACCTTCATCATCTCTTCTTCCTCTTGCTCTCTCTCAGTTTCCTCTGTTTCCTTTTACCTTTTCCTCCTCCATCTCTTTGTTTACTAACTCAACCTTCTTCTGCTTGCAGGAGACACAATAGGACTTTAATAATAAACACAGGATAAAAATATAAGGTTGAAAAGCAACTGTACAGGTAAAAGTTAGCCTTAAAAAGGGAGGGGCAGTCTTACTCCTTTCAGACAAAATACATTTTAATCTAAAAAAGGTAATAGGAGACAGAGATGAACAGTATGTAACCATCAAATTAGTAACAGAATTCAACACTCAATCACATAATTGCACTAAATAAAGTGACATCAAGCAACAGTTTGATTAACAGGTATTATGATAACTTGCAGGCTATGGAATGTAGTCTGCCCACAGGGCAGAGTCTGGCAAACTCCCCATGGCGTACCCAATATGCCAAATACCAGTAACAATGATGGGTCTCATTCTCCTAAAGAGCCTTGAATATAATCTCAGGGCTAGGATGAAAGAGACGTTACTGGGGCCTGCTCGAGGCAATCGAGGAATAACAGGATGATGAATGAATGAATGAAAAAATGATTAACAGTTTGTATTAACATTTTAACAGGCCAAAAGAAAGACAACAACTGCAACACAAGAGAAAAAGATATCTAGTGATATTCCCCTCTTTCATTTCTAATATTAGTAACTTATTTTATTTCTTCCTCCTTTCCCTCTTTTTAGTGATATTGTCTAGGAGTTTTTAAAGTTTATAAACAGTTTCAAAATATTAACTTTTAGTTTTTTGTTTCACTTGTTGTTTTTTCCCTTATTTTCAATTTCATTGATAATTGCTTGAACTCTTTCTAACTTTTTTTCTGACTTATTTTGGATTAATTCTGGTTTTTCTCTAGTTTTCTAATGTGGGGCTTTCTATTACTGATTTATATATTTCTCCTCTACCTTCATCATCTCTTCTTCTTAAATAGTAGATTTTAAGATCCCACTCTAACCACTGGATAGATCAATCAGATAAAAAATCAATAAGGAAACAGTAGCCTAACATGAAGAATTGGAAGAGTTGGAATGAATATACATGTACCTGGTTCTCCACCCCCAAAAGAAATACACATTCATCTAACAGTATACAAGGAACATTTTATAGGTTAGACAACATTCTTGTTCACAAAACACATGTTCATAAAGTATGAAAATATAAATGAAATAGTTTTATTTCATAGTTCTATGAAGGTAGAAATTAACCATAAATTCAAAGCTGGAAAGAGTCAAATATTTGATGTCTAAATAATGTATTATTGAACAATCATTTAGTCAAGTAGATAATCAAATACTACAAAACTGCCTGAAAATGAATGAGAATTAAGAATAAACTATTAGAACCTATGGGATAGTTAAAATAGTACTAGGAGAGAAATAATAGCAACACAGGCTGATATCAGAGGACAAGGAAAGGAAAAAATAAACACCCTAGCCTCATCTCAAGAAACTAGAAAAAGAACAAATGAAATTCAAAGTCAGTAGGATGAAATAATTTTTATAAAGAGGATAAATAAATGAACTAAACATTTAAGAAGACAATACAGAAGATCAAAGGAACCAAATTGTTTCTTTGAAAGATTATACAAGATTCAGAAACCTTTAGATTCATGAAAAAAGTAAGTTCTAATAAACAAATTAGAAATGAAAGGGAAGAAGTTACAACAGAGACTACAGAAATACAAGAGACTCCTCTGAACAACTTTATGCCACCAACTCTCAAAACCTAAAAAAAAGAAAAAAATTTTAGACTCATCTCAGCCTTCGAAGGTTGAGTCAGGAGGAAATAAAAAACCTGAATATATGAATTACAATCAAAGAAGTTAATATAGTCATCAGTAGTCTCATTGAACCAAACGCCAAATGAGTTTATTAGTGAGTTCTAAAAAACTTTTTAAAGATCGCTTATTATTTTTTCAATCTCTTCCAAAATGAAAAAGCTGAGACTCTTCCAAATAGGACCCATAAGACCCACATTACACTGATACCAAAAAGATACAACATCTCTCTCTCTTCTCTATCTCTCTTTCACACACACACACACACACACACACACACACACACACACACACACACACGAGAGAAAATTACAGACTTGAATTCCAAATGGACATTGATGACAAAGTCCTCAGCAAAATCTTTGTGAACTAAAATCAACAACATATTGAAAGTACTTCATAGGGGAGTGGAGAAATAGCTCAATTAGTTGAGTGCAGTCTTTGAATGCAAAGAAGGGTCCCCGGAGCTACAACAGGATTACTACCTCAGCACAGAGCTGGAAGTAGCCTCTGAATAATGCTTGGTGTGATGTGAAACAGAAACAACAACAAAAAGTACACAGTGGGACTTGGGAGACAGCACAGTGATCAGGGTCATAAGCTTTGCATGCACAAGAACCAGAGTTTAAATCCCCACACCATGTGGTTCCTCAAGCATCATGGGTATAACTCTACAGACCCACAGCACTGATAGGTGTGACACGGTGGCCTTTGACATCTCTAGGGTTGCCTTACTGGTCTCCAGCATCACTGGGCCTAAGCACTGACCAATGCAGCCTGATTGGTTGAGTATCTCTGAGATTGCTGAGCACTTCTTGGGAGCCCATCCCCCAAAAAAGTACAAAATGACTATGTGGGCTTTATTTCAGGGATGCAAAGATAGTTTAATTAATGTGATTTTCTTTTGTTTATCTTTGCTCTCACTTGCTTGGTCATGCCACTGACCAAACAAGTGGAAGCAAAGATAAACAAAAGGAACTACATCAAGAAGTTTCTGCACCTCAAAGGGAATGGTGACAAGAATACAAAGACGGGCCACAGAGTAGGAGAAATTATTTAACACCACTTATCAGATAAAGGGTTAATATCAAAGGTACAAAGCACTGAGAGAACTTTACAAGAACATAACACTGAACCCTATAGAAAATGGCAAGAAGAGATAAACCGAAACTTCTTCAAAGAAGAAATACAAATGGCCAAAAGGCAAATGAAAAAATGCTCTATATCACTAATCATCAGGGAGATGCAAATCAAATCAACAATGAGACATAACTTCACACTAGAGGGACTGGCATGCACAAAAAAGAATAGGGGCCCTTTGAAGGGATAGTAGTCAGGAGTGATACTTGACCTGCATACAGCTGACCCAGATTTCATCTCAGGCATCCCATATGGTCCCCTGAGCCCCAACAGGAGCGATTCATGAGCAAATCCAGGAGCCAATCTTGAGTCATGTTGGGTGTGACCCCTCCCCCCAAAGAGATACATGAATCAGAGTGATAGTATAGTGGGAAGGCACTTATCTTGCACCCAGGTTTTATTCCCCGAACCACATATCGACCCCCAAGCCCAGCCAGCAGTGATTCTGGAGTGCAGAGCCAGAAGTAAGTTCTGAGCATGGCCAGGTGTGGCCCAAAAACCAGGAAAAAAAAAAAGAACAACAACCACCAGAGTTGGCATGGATGCAGGAGAAAAAGGTGCTCTCCTTTACTGCTGGTGAAAATGTCAACTGGTCCAGACTTTCTGGAAGACAATATGGACATTCCTCAAAAAACTAAGAATTGAGCTTCCATATAACCCAAAAATTCCACTCATGGGAATATACTCCTAGGGCTGAAACGTACAATGCAGAAAAGATATCTGCATGACTATGTTCATTGCAGCATTATTCACAATAGCCAAAATCTGGAAACAACCTCCAATGCCCTCAAACAGATATCTGGATATGCACATATCAACAAAGGATACCAATTGGCATAAAAAATGAAGCCATGCAGTTTGCTGGCACACGGATGGATTTGAAGAGTACCAGGCTGAGTGAAATGAGTCAGGGAGGGACAGGTACAGAATGATCACACTCATAGGAGGGATATAAAGAGATGTAGTAGAGAGAAAACTAATGCCTAAAGGAAATAGGAATGAAAAGGAGAATGGTCCTTAGTAGGAAGCTTACCACTGGGAGTGGGGAGTGCGGATTCTAAAGAGGGGGCATAGGTGAGGAAAGGGCTCATTAAGACAATGAAGGAGGGAAGTGGTCACTCTAGACCAGAAAGCGACTTTGAAAGGAGGTAAAATGATATTCGTGATACCCAATAAGTAGCATTGTAGCACTGTCCTCCCGTTGTTCATCAATTTGCTTGAGTGGGCACCAGTAACATCTCCATTGTGAGACTTGTTGTTACTGTTTTTGGCATATCGAACACGCCACGGGCAGCTTGCCAGGCTTTGACATGCGAGCAGGATACTCTCGGTAGCTTGCCGGGCTCTCCAAGAGGGAACCCAATAAGTAACAGTATTATAAGCCATAGTGCCTTAAAATGGGGGAGGAGGAAGGAAGGAAAAAGGAAATATGAAAAAGTGCTGTTGTAAAGGCAGGTGGGGGGGGGAGGGAAACTGGGGATATTGGTGGAGGTGCTGGAGGGAAGTGGACACTGGTGAAAAGATTGGTGTTTGACCATTGTAAGCCTGAAACAGTCATAAAGAACTTTGTAACTTTGTACTCATAGTGATTCAATAAAGTGTTATTTTTAAAAAGTTACTACTAATATAATACTCAACAATGTAAGGCACACTTTTCTCTAAGAGGCAAAAGACAAGACTGTCCACTGTTTTTGTTGTCGCTGTTTTGGGTTTATTTTTTTCTGTTTGTTTGTTTTGGGGTCACATCTGGCGATGCTCAGGAGTTATTCCTACACTTAGGACAGTCCTGGTGGTGCTCAGGGGAACAATTCCAGGGATCAAACCTGGGTTGCCCCAATCTTGTCTGCAGTTGCCACAATTACTCAATACAATACTGGAAGTCCTAGTCACGGCAATTAGGCAATAAAAAAGATACAAATGACAATATTGGAAAAGAAGTTTAACTATTACTGTATAGATGACATAATAATATACATAAAACCCTAAATAACTGACCCAAAAAAATCCCCAAACATTTAAAAACAATAAACCAATACAGTCAAGTGACAGGCTTTCAAATCAACATATACAAATCTGTTTCATTTCTATATGCAATTAAGAAAAATTTAAATTGCATTTATAATTTCATTAAGAATCAATTTCTAAGGTATTGACAAAGAGGGTGACTCATATATCAAAAACTGCAAGTCACTGTTAAAAGAAATGGAGGCACAAGGAAATAAAAACATATTTCACATTCATGAATTAGAAGAATTAGCAGGGGCTGGTGTGATAGTACAATGGGTAGTGTACTGCCTTGAACATACCCACAAGGTTAGATTCTTGGTATCCCATATGGTTCCCTGAGCCTTGCCAAAAGTGATCCCTGAGCACAACTAGCCTGGTGTCTTTCAAACACTTAAAAAAAAAAAGAACGTTGTTAAAATAACCATCGTAATAAAGCAACAACACAAACCAAAAATGACCATCCTACTCATAGCATTACTCAGACTTAGTGTAATGCCTATTAAAATACTATTGACATACTTCAAGAGTATAGAAAAAATACTACTAAAGTTTACATGAAGGTACAATATCTGCTAAAAATAGTCATAGCAATCTTGAGGGAAAAGAAGATGGAAGGCATTGTGCCCAGGATTGAATACAGGCAGGCTAGATCGGACATGGGCTAATTTTATTAATTAATTTATTTATTTATTGCTTTGGGGGTGACACCGGGCGATGCACAGGGATTATTCCTGGCTTTGCACTCAGGAATTACTCCTGGCGGTGCTCGGGGGACCATATGGGATGCTAGGAATTGAACCTGGGTCGGCCGTGTGCAAGGCAAATGCCCTACTTGAACATGGGCCAACTTTAAATGAAGCTTTAACTCTATAGTAACCAAATAGTATGGGATTGGGGTATGGCATTTTGGGAGGGGAATGGGTACACCTGGTGATCAGGCTACTCCCAGATCTGCTTGAGGGTCACTCCCAGCAGAAACCGTGGGATACTGTAGATTGAATGTGGGCCTTTGCACGTGCATGTACTTAACCCTTTGAAATAGTTCTCTGGTCCATAGCACAGTAATGAAATAAAGGTAAGCACAAAGATCAATGGAATAGAATTGAGAGCTCGCAGCTCCCCGACATGGACAGTCAATTTTATAACAAAGGAGCCA
Organism: Sorex fumeus; assembly: GCF_029834395.1. Classification (NCBI taxonomy): domain Eukaryota; kingdom Metazoa; phylum Chordata; class Mammalia; order Eulipotyphla; family Soricidae; genus Sorex; species Sorex fumeus. Next base: position 1,725,671 of record NW_026606163.1, read on the forward strand.
AGAATACAGAAATGGAGAAAGAAAAGCTCTTCAGTAAATGAATTTGAGTTAAGTGGTCAGTTACATGAAACAAAACTATCTTACACCAGCAATCAAACATAAATAAAAATGAATTACAGATTTTGATGGCAGACCCAAATTCATAAGAGAGATCATGGCACACTCCACTGCGGAGCTTCCTACACCCCAGTTTGGGTTAGTAGTTGATCCTTTCCTTAAAAGCTCTCCAACATGGGATTGTCTGTATCCTTTAGTACATGAATTTCCTTTACTTTTCCCTTTTCCCCCTTTACTTTTACCTTTCCTTTCACCACCCCCCGGTGTCTGTCTGTCTCTCTCTCATACACACACACACACACACACACACACACACACACACACACACACACATTCTCCATTTTTGTTGTGGTTCTTTGTTTTTTGAATCCTAACCAGAGGTGTGGAGGGCTTACACCCAGTTAGGAGCTTGGGGGTCATTCCTAGAGATACTCTGGGGACCATGCAGTGAAAGGGTTCAAGTCTAGACCTCCTGAATGCAAAGTATGTGCTCCAGTCTTTTCAACCATTTCCCTTGCCTCTCTCCTTATAATTAGTGCCCTTCCCCACCTTGCCTCTCTTGTTATAATTAGTGCCCTTCCCCAAAAGACAATTTTACTTCAAAAGACCAAAACAATGGATAAAAAATATATAGTCAAAACACTCCATAATATTTGCTTCAGTGGTGTCTTCAGGGATTTGACTCCATTGTAACGAAAAAAACAAAAGCAAAAAGAAACAAAGAGGATTACATCAAATGGAGATAAAAGAGTAGCCAGTGTAAATGTGGTATACAACAGATCTAGATGGGGAAAAAAATCAGAACACTTCCCTTGTGCAAAAATGTCAAAGTTTCGCAACGGAAACATTCTGTTATGTTCTTACGCAGACAACTATGTGCTTATGTAAGAACTAGCAATGCTTGTGCACTGTGCCTTAATATGTTAGCATCAGTCACCCCTTTTATCATTGATCACGTCTCTCCTACATAACAGCATACAATCTTTATATGTTCTGCCAAAGCTATTGATGTGTTACAGATGCTGAATACCTCAAAAGGTGAAAGCATTATGTCCAAGGCATGAACCAAGAAAATTCAAAGTGGAGGCCCAAGTGACTAATGAGTTCCAGCTTCATTATAGTTTCATCTTAATTATTTTGCATAGAAAAACCTTCACTCACCAACTCCATGGCAGTTTAAAATTATCATGGGGCCAAATAAAGAGTACAGGAGATAAGGTGCTTACTGTGCATTTGGGCTCTCTACCCCTGGGTCACATCCCTAGCCTGACTTTTTATTGATTTTTAAGGTTTTTCCTTCTTCCAGTTTAATGATAAAGTAAAAATTTCAACCTCTTTTTTTTTTTGTCTTGATAAAAAAAAATAAGTCTTTTTGGGGGTATGGTGTGTCAGCAGGTCACTCTGTACCTGTGAGGCGAGTGCATCAGCAACTTGATGGCGCCTTCAGACTTCCAGATACCCCAAAATTGCTGCTATGCCTTTGGCCAGACCCCAAAAACTTGGGGCAACATTTACCAAGAAAGTAAACAGCCAAAAGTTAGGTATGTGGGAGACACACCCACAAACCACCTCCTGCTCAGCTACATAATTGGAAGCATGGCCTCTCTGGTTTCTGATCAAACTGCTTAATGGCCATGATCCCAGAGACTCAGAAACAAATCTCGAAACCCAATGGCTTTTGGCAGAAATGCGTTCAGTCTCTGCAGTAGGTTACCGGCACTGGGCCACCCCAGGTGGGAACAGGTTTCGTGCCTTGGTCTGATCCCCCTGGTGACCCTGTGGCTGCCATCCTCCAGTGGCCACTGGACAGTCAGGTTTAGGCCCTTAGTGACGAGACATGTGGGGCCAATAGGATGGAGGTAGAGCTGGCCCTTTCCTCCCCATCCCAACGAGACCCCGAGTTGCCACCCACGAATGTCCTCTCTGGCTCCTGATCAAGCTACTTAATGGCCATGATCCCAGAGACTCAGAAACAAACCTTGAAACCCAGTGGCTTATGGCAGAAATGCGTCTAGACTGCACAGTAGGTTACTGTCGTTGGGTCACCCCAGAGGGGAAAGGGTGCTGTCCTTCCACCTGTTCCCCGTGGTGGCTTGGTTGCTGCCATTTGCCAGAGGCCACTGGACAGTCAGGTTTGCGCCTGCAGTGACGAGACACGTGGGGCCTCACGGGATGGGTGTGGAGCTGGCCCTTTCCCCGCCACCCCAACGAGAGCCCGAGTTGCCACCCGTGAATGGCCTCTCTGGCTCCTGATCAAGACTTTTAATGGCCATGATCCGATACTCAGAAACAAATAATGGAACCCAACGGCTTTTGGCAGAAATGCGTCCACTCCCTCCAGTAGGTTACCAGCGCTGGGCCACCCCAGGTGGGAATAGGTTTCGTACCTTGGCCTGTTTGCCCTGGCGGCCTGGTGGCCGCCATCCTCCAGAAGCCACTGGACAGTCAGGTTTGGGCCCACAGTGACGAGACACGCGGGGCCTCACGGATGGGGGTGGAGCCGGCCCTTTCCTCCCCATCCCAACAAGACCCCGAGTCATCACCCACGAATGGCCTCCCTGGCTCCTGATCAAGGTGCTTAATGGCCATGATCCCAGAGACTCAGAAACAATCCTTGAAACCCAGCAGCTATGGCAGAAATGCATCCAGACTGCTCAGTAGGTTACTGTCATTGGGCCTCCCCAGAGGGGAAAGGGTGCTGTCCTTCCGCTTGCTCCCCCTAGGCGGCTCAGTGGCTGCCATCCTCCAGAGGCCATTGGACAGACAGGTTTGGTCCCTCAGTGATGAGACACGCGGGGTCTCAGGGGATGGGGGTTGAGCCGGCCCGTTTCTCCTAGTCCCAACGAGACCCTGAGTCGCCACCCACGAACGGCCTCTCTAGCTCCTGATCAAGCTGCTTAACGGCCATGATCCCAGAGACTCAGGAACAAATCTCGGAACCCAGCAGGTTTGGGCAAGAAATCCCTCCACATTTAATTGTTAAAATTTCAGAACTTCAAAATGGCATGGTCACTACTACAGCCGCGCGACATCATATTTTATTCATAACCAGCAATAGAAAACAAATTGTCTACTGTTGCCTTTTCAGCAGATCTGAGTGTTGGGATAAAATCCCAAATAACAATGTTGGGTCTGGTGTCAAAATATTGAATGTAATCAAAGTAGAGAGAGAGTACTGTGGAAATCACCTGCCCCACAGGTAGGGGGAGGGTGTGGAATGGGGGTATACTGGGGTTTTTGGTGGCGGAGAATGGGCACTGGTGAAGGGACGAGTGTTTCATCATTGTATGATCAAGACTTTTACCCGATAGCTTTGTAACTTCTTTCACAGTGATTCAATAAATAAAATTATAAAAAAATGAAAACAAATTAGTCTTTTGTACTCTATTCTACTACTGAAATAAGCCACATTTCCAGTCTAAGTTTTTGTTTGTTTTGTTTTTTGTAGTGCAGTGAAGGGATGAGGGTGGGAGTGTGTGTAAGCACACAAAAATAAAAAGGCCGGCGGTCAGGCCATTTCCCCACTCCACGGAGGTCGATGGCGATGGTCAGGCGAAGAAAGGAAATGGGGGCCAGGCTGGTTGGTCTTAGCAGCAGTTTATTACATGGAAGAGATGTATGTCATGGAGGCTTCAGGAGTCCTCAAGACATGCACCCTGAGAGAGCCCCCGAAATCTCCCTTATATACATCATGGTACCTCTAAAGGGCCAATATAGTGATGTCATCAAAAAGAGTTATAGAAAGAACATTGAGGCAGCAAACATACATTGTTTCTTTACATCCACATTGTTTCTTTACATCTGCAAGGCCAGTAATCTTGGCCTCACCTTTACAAACTATTTGGATTAACACATCAAAGAGGAGTCTGCTAGAGCTTGGAGCCTACATCTCAAATATCAGCCTGTCCTGAGCCAGGTATCTACATACCCAAGATCAGGCCTGGCTTAGCACCTGAGATTTGCTTACCTAAAACCAGCTAGGCTCCTGTGAGATAAGAGAAACTGCCTCAATATACTGAAATCATTTACTGAAGGCACTTTGGAGGGGGAAAGGTTCAGTCTCATCCAAGCTAGCCAGGACACGTAGGAAAACTGCTTCTAGGACGTGTTTCTTCTCTCCTTGTCCAACCAACATAAGCATACATAATATTAATCATTTGGTATGGACACAGTAAGAAATACTTTGAGCTTATAGAATTGCTCTCCTAGGGCCATCTCGATCTCAGACTGCAGTGCTCAGGCCAGATAGCTTTCCTATTCCTAGCGGCAGGGTCCTAGTCTCGTTGTTACTTTTGGATCGTGACAGCATTTGCCTATGATCAAACTCTTAACTTATAGTTAAGAACCGTGTCATCTTGGCCTGGCCCATCGCGATGCCAGGGTAGCACATAACTTACCGGCTTGCCCTGTTCCATCCAGTCCCACGTCGGGACCCTGCCCTTGGGGTGCTAGGAAGTGAGGGCAACTGAGGCTTAAGTTGAGAAGGCAGATGCCCAGGAGTGAATAATATTCAAAGCCAATCAATTCCTAAGTTACCGAGCATATTAATTAATTGTCTTCCTGTATCTACACAAAAGGACATTGCATTCAAGTAAACTGCTCCAAAGACATAAGGAGAGGAGAAAGGCGTTATTAACTTACAGTACAGCTTCGGTGTCTAAGAAGGATGAGACCTTACAAATTGGTTGGGTAAGAGAGCATAGAAGTGGTTACAGACTGACAAAGTAATGGGAGTGACTCGGGAGCACTGTGATGGGTACACTCTGATAAACCTAAGCTCCGTGTACTCCAACATCTCACCCTTTTCTGTTTACAAAAACACAAAATTTTGAAATAGAGAGAGTAACAATTCCAATCACAAAACAGTCTCATTTGTAGTAGTACTAAAACTTCAATCCACCCCTGAACCCTGAGCAGTGCTTGTTGTAAAGTGTCCAATAGTCCTGCACTGTTCAAGGGTGATCAGAGTCATTCAGCTGCTTTTTGAAGAAATGAGGTGTCCAGATCACAATTTGAAAAGTTGTTTCTACAACAGCAGCAGTAGTAGTCACAGCAATGAGTTCCAGCAATGAGTCCCAGAGAAACAACTGTTAGAGTCCTGCAAACTTCAGGAAGCACTGGATCAGGCAGGGAGCACTGGAACAGGAGCATCACAACTTCTGTCAGGAGCTCTTCAGCAGGGGAATGCAGCCATTCTCTGTTCAGGTTCACTGGCAGTCATAGATGTGCAACCTAGCTTCTGTTGAAAGAATCCATATTAGGGCATCAAATTTTTGTGTACTTTAGCTAACTTGCTGAAAGAATCCATATTAGGGCATCAAATTTTTGTGTACTTTAGCTAACTTGCAACATTGCTTTCTGTAAAACTGCTTGGCTGCTTTGCACCTGGGGGAGAGGGGACTTGGAAAGTGAACAGGGCATAACTTCTTTTCTAAACCAAGTGTGACAGGATTCAGGTGTATTTACTGTCCCTGAAATGTATTGTCTCAGTAAAGCACCCTGCAGATTTGGGTAAAGGATAACTCAGGATGCTGGTGGTTGGGGGAAATTGCCCTTTCCTGGAATGTATTGTCTCACTAAAGCACCCTGCAGACTTGGGTAACTCAAAAGGAGGATGGTCAAGGGAGATTACCTAAGGCTTAATGATTCCAGCTATAACCTAACTTGTGCTGACAATTGATGTACGTAAATGCTGATCTTTGAATCTATAGGCTAAGGAGTGAGGTACTTTTAAATGGATTGGTTAAGAAAGGATATGTTGTTACAAATCTATTGGCTATGAAATGCGCGGGCTTTGCTGTAACGGCCAGTGAAGGCCTATATAAGATTCCCTTTGAAGAAGTTCGGGGCTCTCAGCCACTGCCCGTTTTTGGGGTATGCTGTGGAGCCCCAGCATGCTGGTCTAAATAAACCCCGTTTTTACTCCTGCAGGAATTGTGTCTATCTGGTCTCTCCGCGCCTCCCAGGGCTAGGGAACTCCGATCCCAACATTTGGAGGTCCCACCGAGATCACCGAGGACCCTGCCCCAGGGACGCCGGATTGAGCGCGGGGTAAGTTAAGGTGCCTCTTTCTCTCTCTTTGTTTCTTTGGTACCGTTTTACTGTAGTTACCGATCGGTGACACAAGCACAGTGGTGTGCAGCACAGTGACAGTGGTGTGCAGCACACTGGTGTGTGTGTGAGCCTTGTGTCTGACAGACGTGTCGGGAATAGACACGGGCCGCAGCCCTGGGGGACGCCCCGGAGGTGGATGAGGGCCAGGGACGCCTGGAGGCCTCTTTTGTGGTAGCCTCGGAGAGGCTACATCTGGTGTGTCAGGAATCATCGGCCGCTCTATTACTTCTCTATTCTTCTTTCCTCTCCAAAAGGCCTTGCGCTTGCATCATTCTTTTTTGTAGGTTGGATCACGCTCATCCTTTTTCTCTACCGAGACACCGTCTTTGGAACCATGGGACAATCTCCGTCCACTCCTCTCACTCACACTCTCTCCCATTGGTCAGAGCTCTGCTCTCGTGCTCAGAATCTTTTTCTGATTGTTAAAAAGCCTAAATGGCAGACCTTTTGCTCTGCAGGATGGCCGACATTCCAGATTGGTTGGTCCCCCAAGGGATCGTTCCACTCGCTGCTTATCTTCCAGGTCAAGGGAGTTATCTACCAGCCTGCTCCCCGGGGGTACCCGGACCAGGAGCCTTAGGCAGGAGTGCCAGGCCGGGGGGGAGAAGGGGCCCCCACTTACTCTGCTCCTCCTGTGCCCCTGAACCCCGAACTCTCTATTGCCACTCCCGGGCCAGCACTGGCCTTTCCCTACTTCTGATCTCTTCACTTGGAAGAACTAAGCCCTCTGGAGGTGAAAAATCATGTGCATGCCCTTTGGGCATATTTGGGAGTCCCAGGGTGACTGGTGAGTGTGGTGCACACCCGTGTGAAAGAGTGGACCGGTCCGAGCGAGTGCCTAAGTGTGATCTGTGCGTGTATCCATAGTGTGTGTATTTATTATCTTTCTCCTAATTCTGTTTATTAAGATTGTTTAATACGGGTCAGAATTGATCACTTCTCTGAGATCCACAGGAAAGCTCAGGATCTGGGCTTGATGATCAAGAAAGGTAAATTTGACACTTATTGTTCATCAGAATGACCTTCCTTCGGTGTGGATTGGCCCCCACGAGGTTCCTTCTCTCCAAACCTTGTGGCTCAGATAAAGGAGGTAATCTGTGGAAGATCTGCTGTGAAGGTATGCTCCCTTGGAAATCTCTAGGGGGACTGGGGGAGGGATGTGATAACCTCTGTGTGAATGCTTGTGTGTATGAGCACCTTGATAGGTCCTCCTATCGGGCGTCACAATGCTGAACCACTAAGGCTAAGTTCTCCGCCAGGCAAGCATCTGAATGGTCTCTGCAAAGAGGCACCCCTCCTTTGTCTGTCTTGCGTCACCATCCACTATGGGGGGGACACCATCCACTATGGGGGGGATGGGAGGAAAGCCCACTAGTGAGAAGATTCTGGGAAACTAAGGCAGATCAATTTACAGGCAGAAAATCCTTTTCCCCACCCAGTCTCAGCTAGAGGTCAATTCAAATGCGAATGAAGGCAGTCCAGATGTAAGGCAGAAAGAAAAAAAAAAGGGGGGTAAAAGGCAGGTAAGAAGCCTAAGAAAAGCAGCAAGCCAGCAAAAAGCAGGGAAGATGTAGCAAGCTGAGAGAAGGCAGAACTGTTTTTTTAAGGAGCAGAGTTTTTAAGACCACAGCACTAAGTTCGACTCAGGCACACAGCTGTGGGTCTGCCCAAAGCCAGGCCCACCCAGGTGGAGATGAGCCTCTGAATAAAGGCCAATTTAAGGAGGTTAGAGTCCCCTTAGGAGAGGCAAAAGTGATAGACCTGGAGAAAAGTTTTGCCAAGGAACCATCTTTTTCATAGATTATTGCTTGCAATTAGGAAAGCATCTGAGGAGCTTCCAACTAGGTAGTTTTAGATAAGGAGATCTTATTGACCTCTGTAACACCATGTGGCCTGAGTATAGTGGGGAAAGATAGCCAGTGAATGGCAGTTTGCATTACCAGATCATTTTGCAGTCAGATCTTTCAGGTAACAAAAGAAATAGGAGAGTATCAAAGCAGAGGAGGCAGGAAAATGCAAGATCTTATGATTAACTGTTTGACATCAGAAACAAAGAAGCCTATCCCCATGTCTGATAGGAAGGTACTAGCTCCCTGCCTCAGAATTAGCCTTGGCGAAAATATGGTAACATCTTCGTCATAGTTTATTTTGCCGGCTTATATCAACAAAAGCGCTTTCTTGACCCATTTTTAACAAGTGGGAGACTGACTAGTTAGGCTGGGAAATGAGGAGCAGAGTTCCCAATCAGCCGCCCTGGGAACTGTCCCTTCCTTTCTCAGTCCATCAGTTTCTCCCTGCCATTTTTTTTGAAGGGTCAGATTGATCGATCAACTACAGATATGTGCACATGTACGTGTGGTGTTTTCGTCAGTTCACTGTCTGTCTGTCTGTGTCCGTCTGTCTGTGTCTGACTGTCTGTCTGTGTGTCTGTGTGGAACACTTGAGTGTTGGAACCAGGCTGAAATCAGAAGTAGAAATTTTAGAGAAGTTAGTGACATGTAACCCAGTGATTTAAGAAATGCAGTTGTTTTAGGAACCTGTTAGACAAGGGTTAATCCTTATCAGAAGGTTGAGCCTACAGAGAAAGCAGAATTCTCAATCTAAATTTCTTGTTAGAAGAACATTGATGATTATATTATTAACAGTTGAAATCCTTTTTGAACTTAAGAATCTTATACTGTCTAGAAGAGCTATGGAACTAGAGCCTGAAACTAAAGTGAAATAAGAGTTCAGAGAAAGCAAGAACTTGTCTTACAAGCCTCAGCTAACTTTTATGAAAAATTTGTAAGAGGCAGTTTCCCTTTTCTCACAGAACCTAGCAGGTCTCAGATACGGAGATCTCAGGTGCTAGCCAGGCCTGATCTTTGGGTTGCAGATTCCCAGCTCTAGGCAGGCTAGTCTTTGGTACTGTTGGGATCGGGAGTTCCCTGGCCCTGGGAGGCGCAGAGAGACCAGATAGACACAATTCCTGCAGGAGTAAAAACGGGGTTTATTTAGACCAGCATGCTGGGGCTCCGCAGCATACCCCAAAAATGGGCAGTGGCTGAGAGCCCCGAACTTCTTCAAAGGGGATCTTATATAGGCCTTCACTGGCCGTTACAGCAAAGCCCGCGCATTTCATAGCCAATAGATTTGTAACATATACTTTCTTAACCAATCCATTTAAAAGTACCTCACTCCTTAGCCTATAGATTCAAAGATCAGCATTTATGTACATCGATTGTCAGCACAAGCAAGGTTATAGCTGGAATCATTAAGCCTTAGGTAATCTCCCTTGACCATCCTCTTTTGTGTTACCCAAGTCTGCAGGGTGCTTTAGTGAGACAATACATTCCAGGAAAGGGCAATTTCCCCCAACCACCAGCATCCTGAGTTAGCCTTTACCCAAATCTGCAGGGTGCTTTACTGAGACAATACATTTCAGGGACAGTAAATACACCTGAATCTTGTAGAAAGAAGTTATGCCCTGTTCACTTTGCAAGTCCCCTCTCCCCCAGGTGCAAAGCAGCCAAGCAGTTTTACAGAAAGCAATGTTGCAAGTTAGCTGAAGTACACAAAAATTTGATGCCCTAATGTGGATTCTTTCATTCCCCACTTCTTTTCATGAGCATCTCTAATCCTAGAGATCGTGGGGGGGGTCGGGGCCTAATTCAAGGACCCGTGGTTAAGAGTAGCTTCCCTCAGTGGGTAGAGTCCGGTATTGTTGCCCCGAATTAGGAGGATCTTCAAGACTCAAACCAATTCTCCCAGGCTTCTCCGACGTCGTTCAAGGCCTTCCCGTAGCTTGGCTATAGAGTCTCTGACAACCTCAGTGTGGTCTGCGTAGAAACAGCATCCCTCCACCAGATCAGAGCAAAGCCCTCTGTTCTTGAGGAACAACAGGTCGAAGGTCGAGTCCTCTCAGGTTTTGGGAGACTATCTCGAACAGGGATGTGAGAGATTTCTCGATGAGGTCTTAAAAAGAGTTAAAGCAACAGAAACCAAAGCAACATAATGCCATACCCATCTCTATCATTAAAACAATGAAAAGGATTAACTCTACAAACAGGTTTGGTTGATAATATAACTTCCTGTGTTCAGATTTTTCTAATGGTCACAGAAACACCAAGCCATTCTCTGGCTTTCTCAGTACAGACTGGAAAAGCTTCTGCCCATATACTGAAGCTATCAATGAGAACCAACATATATTTATACCTTGAACATATGAACATTTGATCATTTGTATAAGGTCAAGCTGCCGATTCACCTCTAAGTTCCTTGATGCTGAACAGGTGTTAGGAGAGGAGGCTCAGGATTTCCACTAGGTTCATTAATGGCACAGAAAGCACAGTTCTGAATTACTTCTATCTTACTTGCTGTTCAGTTCCTCCCCATGGAAGATGGTTCTCACTAGTGTTAAAACATAACCCTTTAATAATATTCCATTGCATTGGTTCAGGAGTTGTTAATCCCATGATGCAACAGAAATTAAGAGCTGATAATATTCTTGTTCTCTCCAAATGACTGTTCACAGAAAATGAGATGCAATAAAGTATAGAAAGAAAATTCACAGTATTTTAGAACTAGATATTAATCTACTCTAATTTGACCAGTTTAGATGCCTTTCTCGACACTTTGGCCAATTCAGACCGGGGGAAAGCAATTCTGCACTTTGAGATGAGCTTCACCCTAGTAAAGCTCTGGCTTTCAATGCTCGTATCAGACTAGTGACAGCATGTATAATATTGAGTTCCCTTTACAGATTAGGCTGTTTTACCTACAGACAGTAAACTAAGTTTTATCTAAATTTCCCCAAAGGGGGTACCTTTTAGATCAAGATTAGAATACATTTATTCAATCACCTCTGTAGAATTAGAATCTGATTCTTACAAAAAGCAAGTTACAGAAACATGGTTTTCTCTCCACCTTCATTTTAAAACGTTGCAAGATAGTTTAACAAACCTGGCTTGTTCTTTTGCATAAACACAGTAAGATTAGAGAACTCTCCATTTGGGATACCCAATTATTTACTGAGAAGTCCTGGGGATCAGCTAAAGACAGGAGATACAACAATAGTGGCATTAATCTTCATTAATCTTATCTGGCACGTCAGAGCTACCCAGGCCTGGCCTGAAGATGTCCCGCGATGTCTCGAGCCCTTGGGTTGTGGCTTTGGTCCTCGTTTTCCACAGAGATGTCCTGGCAGAAAGGAATCCATCCCATCCCTTCTTCATGGCTGGGAGAAATCCTGGTTTCCAGGTTTTTCCTTGACGCTGAGAGTAGGCCCAGACTGAGTTAGTCATTGCAGAGTCCTAGATTCCTCATTCTCCATAGCAGTGATGGTTTCCAGTCTTTTCTCGAGTCAGCCTGCCTCTAGGGTCGCTCTGAGGTTTGTAGGGTTCTTGAAACAGTACCTGTTAAATCCCTGCTCCTGTCATTTAGACAGATCCCCTGACTGTTTCCCTGGAAGAGGGCTTTGGGGTCCCATGGCTGGTTTTTCCTGTCTGCATGAGGGGTAGACCCTATTACAGAGAGGAAAGACTTATCTGGATTTATGCAAACCAACATAGTGCCATGAAACATCAAAAAACATACTGAAGGTACAAAAGAAGAGAAAAGCAAGTATTTCACTTTACTCACAGAGATGTAATACACCTGTTTGCTGTGGGTCCTAGTCAGAGAAGCTAAAATCTGTAGAGATAAAGCATACCGTTTAACATGTTTTTAATCCCATGTCAAAACCCTTGATTTCTGCAACTTTTGAAAAATTCAATGATCTTAAGAGCACTGTAACAGGAGTCCAGATAATCCATCAATCATCTTTACCATAGATCTTACCACAAAGGTGCTAGAAGAATTCTGCATGTGATTTAAAGCGTTTCTTATAACAGTTTGACCAGTTCCTTTTCTTTAGAACAACCTCAAACCTTCTACACATTCCTTTACATACATTCTGTAACTTTCATTCATTTAAAAATCAATTTCACTTTAACAGAATTCCTTTCCTTTCTTCCCACTGACGATATCTCCATCCATTATCTTTCTGACTTATGGCATACATCTATAGTAGTACAATGTACAATGTGATCTCCCAAATTTAGACACAAGTTACCAACCATCTCACTTAACATGACAAAACTGTACTCTGCAGTACTATTTCAAAAGCATTAGATCAGTTCCATAGATATTCAAAATGCTTAAAAATGCTCACAATTAAAGCTTTTACAAGGTATATCCACTGGGCAAAAGATCACTTTACATTAGAAACTAACCAGGAGACATCTTAAAATTCTGATTTACAGGAAAACACAAAATACAAAAAGATTAAAACACTCATATATTACCATGAAACAGAAAGCATCTCAGGTCAGGGCTAGGTTGATACCTGGAGACAAACCTTGGCATAAAATAAAATTATCAAAATAATAGCATGCACTTTCAAGCACTAGACAAGCAATGCTATGGCTTCAAATTGTCAGGCTGACATCTGAGACTAATTCAATACAACTTATTACTAAGTAGCCCTAGAAATTTTAGTTACCAAGAGTCTCAGAGATCAGATAGAGCACTGGTAGGACAAACTTTGTAACCAATTTTATAACTCTAGAAACTCATGATTAAACTAAACCATTACTTTTAAACCAGTTTTAATGTGTCATAGTTATTTTAACTCTTTCTAGGTCAAATATTCTAATCCAATGCAGATACAAATATGTACATTAACATAACAGCATAAGACCTATAAACAATCAATTTTTATAAAACATGATAAAACCTTCTTTGGCTTAATTTCAATAGTTCTTGTACCTTAATTATTTAAAATCATGAGCTTTCTACACCAGATACTTTTTAACAATTCCACAGAAATACAAACATGCTTTCAGACACAGAAAAAGCCCTTTGGATTTTTTTTTTAACCAAACTTTGATATCAGCATAAGAAAATATTTGAATTGTTGTGTGAGCACAAAAAGGATGGCAACAATCTATCTTTCCCACCGCCAGCGTTCTGTAGTTTCCCCCACTCCAGGGAGGTAGATGGAGATGGGCAGGAAAAGGAAGGAAACCTTATGGCCAGGCTGCTTGATCTTAGTTGCAGTTTATTCCAATCCTCTCTCCACTCTCGTACCAAAGACTAGCCTGCCTAGAGCTGGGAATCTGCAACCCAAAGATCAGGCCTGGCTAGCACCTGAGATCTCCGTATCTAAGACCTGCTAGGTTCTGTGAGAAAAAGGGAAACTGCCTCTTACAAATTTTTCATAAAAGTTAGCTGAGGCTTGTAAGACAAGTTCTTGCTTTCTCTGAACTCTTATTTCACTTTAGTTTCAGGCTCTAGTTCCATAGCTCTTCTAGACAGTACAAGATTCTTAAGTTCAAAAAGGATTTCAACTGTTAATAATATAATCAATGTTCTTCTAACAAGAAATTTAGATTGAGAATTCTGCTTTCTCTGTAGGCTCAACCTTCTGATAAGGATTAACCCTTGTCTAACAGGTTCCTAAAACAACTGCATTTCTTAAATCACTGGGTTGCATGTCACTAACTTCTCTAAAATTTCTACTTCTGATTTCAGCCTGGTTCCAACACTCAAGTGTTCCACACAGACACACAGACAGACAGACAGTCAGACTCAGACAGACGGACACAGACAGACAGACAGTGAACTGACGAAAACACCACACGTACATGTGCACATATCTGTAGTTGATCGATCAATCTGACCCTTCAAAAAAATGGCAGGGAGAAACTGATGGACTGAGAAAGGAAGGGACAGCTCCCAGGGCGGCTGATTGGGAACTCTGCTCCTCATTTCCCAGCCTAACTAGTCAGTCTCCCACTTGTTAAAAATGGGTCAAGAAAGCGCTTTTGTTGATATAAGCCGGCAAAATAAACTATGACAAAGATGTTACCATATTTTCGCCAAGGCTAATTCTGAGGCAGGGAACTAGTACCTTCCTATCAGACATGGGGATAGGCTTCTTTGTTTCTGATGTCAAACAGTTAATCATAAGATCTCGCATTTTCCTGCCTCCTCTGCTTTGATACTCTCCTATTTCTTTTGTTACCTGCAAAGATCTGACTGCAAAATGATCTGGTAATGCAAACTGCCATTCACTGGCTATCTTTCCCCAATATACTCAGGCCACATGGTGTTACAGAGGTCAATAAGATCTCCTTATCTAAAACTACCTAGTTAGAAGCTCCTCAGATGATTTCCTAATTGCAAGCAAGAATCTATGAAAAGGGATGGTTCCTTGGCAAAACTTTTCTCCAGGTCTATCACTTTTGCCTCTCCTAAGGGGACTCTAACCTCCCTTAAATTGGCCTTTATTCAGAGGCTCATCTCCACCTGGGTGGGCCTGGCTTTGGGCAGACCCACAGCTGTGTGCCTGAGCCGAAGTTAGTGCTGTGGTCTTAAAAACTCTGCTCCTTAAAAAAAACAGTTCTGCCTTCTCTCAGCTTGCTACATCTTTCCTGCTTTTGCTGGCTTGCTGCTTTTCTTAGGCTTCTTACCTGCCTTTTACCCCTTTTTTTTTTCTTTCTGCCTTACATCTGGACTGCCTTCATTAGCATTTGAATTGACCTCTAGCTGAGACTGGGTGGGGAAAAGGATTTTCTGCCTGTAAATTGATCTGCCTTAGTTTCCCAGAATCTTCTCACTAGTGGGCTTTCCTCCCATCCCCCCAATAGTGGATGGTGACACAAGACAGACAAAGGAGGGGTGCCTCTTTGCAGAGACTATTCAGATGCTTGCCTGGAGGAGAACTTCACAGCAGATCTTCCACAGATTACCTCCTTTATCTGAGCCACAAGGTTTGGAGAGAAGGAACCTCGTGGGGGCCAATCCACACCGAAGGAAGGTCATTCTGATGAACAATAAGTGTCAAATTTACCTTTCTTGATCATCAAGCCCAGATCCTGAGCTTTCCTGTGGATCTCAGAGAAGTGATCAATTCTGACCCGTATTAAACAATCTTAATAAACAGAATTAGGAGAAAGATAATAAATACACACACTATGGATACACGCACAGATCACACTTAGGCACTCGCTCGGACCGGTCCACTCTTTCACACGGGTGTGCACCACACTCACCAGTCACCCTGGGACTCCCAAATATGCCCAAAGGGCATGCACATGATTTTTCACCTCCAGAGGGTTTAGTTCTTCCAAGTGAAGAGATCAGAAGTAGGGAAAGGCCAGTGCTGGCCCGGGAGTGGCAATAGAGAGTTCGGGGTTCAGGGGCAGAGGAGGAGCAGAGTAAGTGGGGGCCCCTTCTCCCCCCGGCCTGGCACTCCTGCCTAAGGCTCCTGGTCCGGGTACCCCCGGGGAGCACGCTGGTAGATGACTCCCTTGACCTGGAAGATAAGCGGCGAGTGGAACGATCCCTCGGGGGGCCAACCAATCTGGAACGTCGGCCATCCTGCAGAGCAAAAGGTCTGCCATTTAGGCTTTTTAACAATCAGAAAAGGATTCTGAGCACGAGAGCAGACCTCTGACCAGTGGGAGAGAGTGAGTGAGAGGAGTGGACGGAGATTGTCCCATGGTTCCAAAGACGGTGTCTCGGTAGAGAAAAAGGACGAGCGTGATCCAACCTACAAAAAAAAATGACGCAAGCGCAAGGCCTTTTGGAGAGGAAAGAAGAATAGAGAAGTAATAGAGCGGCCGATGATTCCTGACACACCAGATGTAGCCTCTCCGAGGCTACCACAAAAGAGGCCTCCAGGCGTCCCTGGCCCTCATCCACCTCCGGGGCGTCCCCCAGGGCTGCGGCCCGTGTCTATTCCCGACACGTCTGTCAGACACAAGGCTCGCACACACAACAGTGTGCTGCACACCACTGTCACTGTGCTTGCACACCACTGTGCTTGTGTCACCGATCGGTAACTACAGTAAAACGGTACCGGAGAAACAAAGAGAGAGAAAGAGGCGCCTTAACTTACCCCGCGGCTCAATCCTGCGTCCCTGGGGCAGGGTCCTCGGTGATCTCGGTGGGACCTCCAAATGTTGGGATCGGGAGTTCCCTGGCCCTGGGAGGCACGGAGAGACCAGATAGACACAATTCCTGCAGGAGTAAAAACGGGGTTTATTTAGACCAGCATGCTGGGGCTCCGCAGCATACCCCAAAAATGGGCAGTGGCTGAGAGCCCCGAACTTCTTCAAAGGGGATCTTATATAGGCCTTCACTGGCCGTTACAGCAAAGCCCGCGCATTTCATAGCCAATAGATTTGTAACATATACTTTCTTAACCAATCCATTTAAAAGTACCTCACTCCTTAGCCTATAGATTCAAAGATCAGCATTTATGTACATCGATTGTCAGCACAAGCAAGGTTATAGCTGGAATCATTAAGCCTTAGGTAATCTCCCTTGACCATCCTCTTTTGTGTTACCCAAGTCTGCAGGGTGCTTTAGTGAGACAATACATTCCAGGAAAGGGCAATTTCCCCCAACCACCAGCATCCTGAGTTAGCCTTTACCCAAATCTGCAGGGTGCTTTACTGAGACAATACATTTCAGGGACAGTAAATACACCTGAATCTTGTAGAAAGAAGTTATGCCCTGTTCACTTTGCAAGTCCCCTCTCCCCCAGGTGCAAAGCAGCCAAGCAGTTTTACAGAAAGCAATGTTGCAAGTTAGCTGAAGTACACAAAAATTTGATGCCCTAATGTGGATTCTTTCAGTACGAGAGTGGAGAGAGGATTGGAATAAACTGCAACTAAGATCAAGCAGCCTGGCCATAAGGTTTCCTTCCTTTTCCTGCCCATCTCCATCTACCTCCCTGGAGTGGGGGAAACTACAGAACGCGGGCGGTGGGAAAGATAGATTGTTGCCATCCTTTTTGTGCTCACACAACAATTCAAATATTTTCTTATGCTGATATCAAAGTTTGGTTAAAAAAAAATCCAAAGGGCTTTTTCTGTATCTGAAAGCATGTTTGTATTTTTGTGGAATTGTTCAAAAGTATCTGGTGTAGAAAGCTCATGATTTTAAATAATTAAGGTACAAGAACTATTGAAATTAAGCCAAAGAAGGTTTTATCATGTTTTATAAAAATTGATTGTTTATAAGTCTTATGCTGTTATGTTAATGTACATATTTGTATCTGCATTGGATTAGAATATTTGACCTAGAATATCTTGTGAGTTGAAATAATGTGGTACATAAAAACAGGTTCATGTTTATTTTAAAATATGAGTTTCTAGAGTTATAAAGTTGGTTGCAAAACTTATCCTACCAGTGGTTTTATTTGATCTCTGAGACTCTTGGTAACTAAAATTTCTAGGGCTACTTAGCAATAAGTTGTATTGAATTAGTCTCAGATGTCAGCCTGACAATTAGAAGCCATAGCATTGCTTGTCTAGTGCTTGAAAGTATATGCTATTATTTTGATAATTTTATTTTATGCCAAGCTTTGTCTCCAGGTATCAACCTAGTCCTGACCTTCAGAGAGCTTTGTCCTCAAGTGTGAAATCCTTTGTTTCATGGTAATCTATGAGTGTTTTAATCTTTATATCTGTGTTTTCCTAGAAATCAGAATTCTAAGATGTCTCTTGGTTAATTTCTAATGTAAAGTAAACTTTTGCCCATTAAATATATGTTGTAAGAACTTTAGTTGTGAGCATCTCTAAAGCCTTTTAAGTATAGAACTGATGCTTTTGGAATGGTACTGCAGAGTACAGTTTTGTCATGTTAAGTGAGATTATTGGAAGCTGTGTCTAAACTTGGGAGATCATGTTGCACTAATATGGATGTATGTCATAAGTCAGAAAGATAATGGATGGAAATATCAGAGGGAAAAAAAAGGAAAGGAGTTCTGTTAAAGTGAAGTTGATTTTTAAATGAATGAAAGTTACAGAATGTATGTAAAGGAATGTGTAGAAGGTTTGAGGTTGTTCTAAAGAAAAGGAACTGGTCAAACTGTTATAAGAAATGCTTTAAATCACATGCAGAATTCTTCTAGCATCTTTGTGGTAAGATCTATGGAAAAGATGATTGATGGATTATCTGGACTCCTGTTACAATGCTCTTAAGATCATTGAATTTTTCAAAAGTTGCAGGAAATCAAGGGTTTTGACATGGGATTAAAAACATGTTAAACGGTATGCTTTATCTCTACAGATTTTAGCTTCTCTGACTAGGACCCACAGCAAACAGGTGTATTACATCTCTGTGAGTAAAGTGAAATACTTGCTTTTCTCTTCTTTTGTACCTTCAGTATGTTTTTTGATGTTTCATGGCACTATGTTGGTTTGCATAACTCCAGATAAGTCTTTCCTCTCTGTAATAGGGTCTACCCCTCATGCAGACAGGAAAAACCAGCCATGGGACCCCAAAGCCCTCTTCCAGGGAAACAGCCAGGGGATCTGTCTAAATGACAGGAGCAGGGATTTAACAGGTACTGTTTCAAGAACCCTACAAACCTCAGGGCGACCCTAGAGGCAGACTGGCTCGAGAAAAGACTGGAAACCATCACTGCTATGGAGAATGAGGAATCTAGGACTCTGCAATGACTAATTCAGTCTGGGCCTACTCTCAGCGTCAAGGAGAAACCTAGAAACCAGGATTTCTCCCAGCCCTGAAGAAGGGATGGGATGGATTCCTTTCTGCCAGGACATCTCTGTGGAAAACGAGAACCAAAGCCACAACCCGAAGGCTCGAGACATCGCAAGAC
Organism: Sorex fumeus; assembly: GCF_029834395.1. Taxonomy (NCBI): domain Eukaryota; kingdom Metazoa; phylum Chordata; class Mammalia; order Eulipotyphla; family Soricidae; genus Sorex; species Sorex fumeus. The sequence continues at coordinate 1,744,497 of NW_026606163.1, forward strand.
ATCTTCTGGCCAGGCCTGGGTAGCTCTGACGTGCCAGATAAGATTAATGAAGATTAATGCCACTATTGTTGTGTCTCCTGTCTTTAGCTGATCCCCAGGACTTCTCAGTAAATAATTGGGTATCCCAAATGGAGAGTTCTCTAATCTTACTGTGTTTATGCAAAAGAACAAGCCAGGTTTGTTAAACTATCTTGCAACGTTTTAAAATGAAGGTGGAGAGAAAACCATGTTTCTGTAACTTGCTTTTTGTAAGAATCAGATTCTAATTCTACAGAGGTGATTGAATAAATGTATTCTAATCTTGATCTAAAAGGTACCCCCTTTGGGGAAATTTAGATAAAACTTAGTTTACTGTCTGTAGGTAAAACAGCCTAATCTGTAAAGGGAACTCAATATTATATATGCTGTCACTAGTCTGATACGAGCATTGAAAGCCAGAGCTTTACTAGAGTGAAGCTCATCTCAAAGTGCAGAATTGCTTTCCCCCGGTCTGAATTGGCCAAAGTGTCGAGAAAGGCATCTAAACTGGTTAAATTAGAGTAGATTAATATCTAGTTCTAAAATACTGTGAATTTTCTTTCTATACTTTATTGCATCTCATTTTCTGTGAACAGTCATTTGGAGAGAACAAGAATATTATCAGCTCTTAATTTCTGTTGCATCATGGGATTAACAACTCCTGGACCAATGCAATGGAATATTATTAAAGGGTTATGTTTTAACACTAGTGAGAACCATCTTCCATGGGGAGGAACTGAACAGCAAGTAAGACAGAAGTAATTCAGAACTGTGCTTTCTGTGCCATTAATGAATCTAGTGGAAATCCTGAGCCTCCTTTCCTAACACCTGTTCAGCATCAAGGAACTTAGAGGTGAATCGGCAGCTTGACCTTATACAAATGATCAAATGTTCATATGTTCAAGGTATAAATATCTGTTGGTTCTCATTGATAGCTTCAGTATATGGGCAGAAGCTTTTCCAATCTGTACTGAGAAAGCCAGGGAATGGCTTGGTGTTTCTGTGACCATTAGAAAAATCTGAACACAGGAAGTTATATTATCAACCAAACCTGTTTGTAGAGTTAATCCTTTTCATTGTTTTAATGATAGAGATGGGTATGGCATTATGTTGCTTTGGTTTCTGTTGCTTTAACTCTTTTTAAGACCTCATCAAGAAATCTCTCACATCCCTGTTCGAGAGAGTCTCCCAAAACCTGAGAGGACTCGACCTTCGACCTGTTGTTCCTCAAGAACAGAGGGCTTTGCTCTGATCTGGTGGAGGGATGCTGTTTCTACGCAGACCACACTGAGGTTGTCAGAGACTCTATAGCCAAACTACGGGAAGGCCTTGAATGACGTCGGAGAAGCCTGGGAGAATTGGTTTGAGTCTTGAAGATCCTCCTAATTCTGGGCAACAATACCGGACTCTACCCACTGAGGAAAGCTACTCTTAACCATGGGTCCTCGAATTAGGCCCCGACCCCCCCACGATCTCTAGGATTAGAGATGCTCATGAAAAGAAGTGGGGAATGAAAGAATCCATATTAGGGCATCAAATTTTTGTGTACTTTAGCTAACTTGCAACATTGCTTTCTGTAAAACTGCTTGGCTGCTTTGCACCTGGGGGAGAGGGGACTTGGAAAGTGATTTACTGTCCCTGAAATGTATTGTCTCAGTAAAGCACCCTGCAGATTTGGGTAAAGGATAACTCAGGATGCTGGTGGTTGGGGGAAATTGCCCTTTCCTGGAATGTATTGTCTCACTAAAGCACCCTGCAGACTTGGGTAACTCAAAAGGAGGATGGTCAAGGAAGATTACCTAAGGCTTAATGATTCCAGCTATAACCTTGCTTGTGCTGACAATGGATTGATGTACGTAAATGCTGATCTTTGAATCTATAGGCTAAGGAGTGAGGTACTTTTAAGTGGATTGGTTAAGAAAGTATATGTTGTTACAAATCTATTGGCTATGAAATGCGCGGGCTTTGCTGTAACGGCCAGTGAAGGCCTATATAAGATTCCCTTTGAAGAAGTTCGGGGCTCTCAACCACTGCCCGTTTTTGGGGTATGCTGCGGAGCCCCAGCATGCTGGTCTAAATAAACCCCGTTTTTACTCCTGCAGGAATTGTGTCTAGCTGGTCTCTCTGCGCCTCCCAGGGCTAGGGAACTCCCCGATCCCAACAATACAAGAGACCTTCAGGACAGTTTAACTTAAGTTTTTCCTGTCCCTTAAAGTCTTGTCACTTGTTTCCTTTGGGTCAGAATCTGTTCCATGATTGTGCTCTTGACGAATTATATTACTTCGGCAGACAAGTGTTCAGAAGACAAGAGTTCTCATGACAGACAACGAAGCATTAGTAGAGGGAGAATCAACTATTAGTTATCTGGGTATAAAAATAACTGAGTTACTTGGGAAGAAAAATATCTCCACTTTCATCAGCCACTGCCAGATCGAAAGGCTGCTTCTCCCGAAAAGAGCATAACTTGAGACCCCCATAACCATGCCACTGGACTCCGCACCAGGCTGTTTCACACAGAGCACTTCAGAGGGGGGCAGGTGAGAGCCCTCCCCGCCCCAAAAGACCCAGCTCTGACAGCCAAAATCTCCACAACCCTACCACCCTACTGCCACGACGCTGTGGGGTCATTCCCCACGTGCTCAAGCTGAGTCTCACACATGACTGAACATATTCCTGGAAACAGCATAAAACACCCCCTGCCCAGTCTCCATAATTACCACACCACATTTGATGGGGTTCAGATAGTAGCAACAAATCATCGAGGGAAATATATATGCATATATATATTTCTTCACAGTTTCCTATATGAATAATGTTTGTAAGCATTTTCAGCAGTACTACGTAACAGACAATATGAAATATATTATTTCTGTTGTGTTTGGGACAGGGATTGGGGCATGGAATGGAAATATCCTGAATTTGGTGGTGGTAAGATGTAATGGTGGTGGGATGGGTGTTTGAATATTCATGATCTCAATCATCCTGTTGTTCATAGATTGCCTCGAGCAGGCACCAATAACTTCTCCTTTGTCCTAGCCCTGAGATTCGAAAAAGTGCCACATTCAAGGCCCTTTCAGGTTTAGGGGAACGAGGCCCATCATTCTTACTGGTATTTGGCATATTCGGTATGCCACCTGGAGTTTGCCAGTTTGAATATTAAATGTAATCAAATATTGTGAACAAACATATAAAATAAAAAAATATCTCCTCTTTCTTACTGAACACACTTAGCAAGGGCTAAATTATGTACCATTGTATTTCTAACATAAAAAGCTCTGCTTTAGTTTTTTAATTTTTTATCTGTTTAAACTGTTTTAGCAAGTATAAAACTACAAGTACCATAAGAATGATCTTTGCAGATATTTGTAAGAATCTCTTTTGGCTCTGTAAAAATACTTGCCGTTGCTAAGGTTTCTTGTGCTCTACACTACATAGATGTTCTACACTAGAACTTTGTAGAAAAAAATTTATTTCTTGTGGGTGAGTAGGTCATCTAATGTCGAAGACAGGGTAGCAGAATGCTTGCCACAGGACAATGTTGTGTCCCCTTCTACTCATGCAGTGCAACTCCTTCTGCATGAGCTCATGCAATGCTGTTATGAAATAACATGAAAACCTGGTCATGTTATGACCAGGCACTTTAAGGTCTCTCATGCCATTTACCATATATTTGCAACATAGTTCTAATAGTAAAATAGTAAAGGTATTTAGAAACCTGATTTAAAAACCACCTTTTCTCAATTTCTAACACTTGCGCAGACAAGACAACATTGTGGTAAAGCAAAAGAGACAAAACCAGGTTTCCAATGTGAGAAATCTTAAATCTGAAACACAGGTACAATAAATTTTGCAAAGGATCATCGATTTTACTTAGAATTAAATATCTTATGATACAGAGTAAACGAGGCAGAAAGTCTGCTCTGTAGTGCAAATTAACTGGGATACACTCTCCAGCCTTCAAAATTTAATTTCTAAGAAGACAAATATTAAAGGGTTTAATAAATCATTCACTTAGATGATTATAAACAAGCAAGACTTTGGGACCAGAGCTATAGTACAGCAGCAGGACATTTGCCTTGCATGTGGGTGCCCCAGGTTAAATCTTTGGCACCCCATGTGGTCCCCTGAGCAATGCCAGCAGTAATTCCTGAGTGCAGAGTCAGGAGTAACCCTGAGCAATGCCAGGTGATCCAAAAAGCTCGGAAAAACAAAACCAAAAGCACATTTAAAAAAACCACAAAAGAAAACAAAATAAAAAACTAAGACTAGTTTGGGACATGGTAACAAAGCTGACACATAATAAAATCATCTTCATATATTGCACTTTCAGGTACTTTGCAAAATAAAAGTAAAGTAAAGTAAAGGCCCTCCCGTTGATCGTCGATTTGCTCGAGCGGGCCCAGTAACGTCTCCATTGGAGACTTTGTTGTTACTGTGTCTGGCATATCGAATACTCTCAGTAGCTTGCCGGGCTCTCCGAGAGGGGCAGAGGAATCGAACTCGGGTCGGCCATGTTGGCCACTTGTAAGACGAACGCCCTACCCGCTGTGCTATCGCTCCAGCCCTGGAGCCCTGGGGCTGGAGCGATAGCACAGCGGGTAGGGCGTTTGCCTTGCACGCGGCCAACCTGGGTTCGATTCCCAGCATCCCATGAGCGCCTCCAGGAGTAATTCCTGAGTGCAGAGCCAGGAGTAACCCCTGTGCATCGCTGGGTATGACCCAAAAAGTAAAAACAAGACAAAACTTTGCAAAATAATTAGCAATATCATCTTTAACACTGATTAAAATATGTTCCCACAGTTCTTGCTCAATTATTTTTAAAAATTTTTATATTTATAAAGTTGTTCACAATACTTTATTACATACATTCACTATTTCAACACCAATCCCACCACAATTATACCTTCCCAGCATCATTATTTCGAATTTTCCTACCCCTACCCAAGCCTGCCCCAAAGGCAGAGGCTAAATAATTGATTTTGTATTGCTTATTATATATAATAGACTTAAAATTATCCAAAAAGACTTCCTTAGAGGAAAGTGTGTGAAATTTGTTGTATCTCACCAGCAGCCACTAAGCCCCGTGTAGGAAATCACTAACATGTTGTTACAGGTTGAGCCTTGTATATATATATATATATATATATATATACAGATCAGTTGCCTTCTACCTTACATCCCATCAAATGTAAATCTCTGACTTCTTTATTTATTGTGACGATAACTGATGCTACTTGGCTCAGTGTTTGGGTAACTCCCAGCAGAGCTTGTGGAATCATGTGTTGCTAAGGACAGAACTGAGGGCTCACATATGTAAAACATGCACAACAGTCCTCTTAGCCATCTCCCTGATGTTCCTTCTTTATATTTATGGGAGGTGACTTGTACTAAATTTTGAGAATGGGGCAAGGTTTAGGTAGGCTTCCCAGTTTAGTGGGTATTTTGAGTATTAGAAATGATGCTTTCTGAAATGCTCTCATTCTTTTTCTTCATATAGTTTGTTGTGGGCCTTCTCTTTGTCTTTATTTCCCCCATGCTATTCAATTTTTTTTTTATCCTTAGCACTTGTACTTTGCATGTCGGCCCTGGTCTGGGAAGGGATCTTTGGTAGGTCACTTTTGACTCTTCATGAGCTAGACTAGACCAACTCTTTCGAGTCTGTCTAATCCTGCCTATTTCTTATGTCATCATGAGATGGGTACTCTTGTTCCAGTGCCAATAACTATTCTCTAATTTGCTGGTTGTATTTTTCATTAAAGTTTCTTTTTTGAAAGGGGTGGCAGACCCTATCAGATGCAGCCTTTTATTCTCTCTGGATTCTCCTTTATTGAGACCTCTATTTACATGCAGGTTTTGTGGCCATTGGTGATTTGCTAGTATTCATTTGTAGTTTGTTTTCCTTTTGTTATGAACGTTGCCCCAGTTTCCTTATTTCTCTAGTTCCTTTAGATAGAATAAATGCTTTAATTTAAATGCACAAGGAAATTAATGTACAAAAGGCAAAATAACTTTGTGAAAGATATAGGTAGGGCTGGTGATAACCAGTTTCTTTATGGGGACTGTCCCTGGCATTGCCCAGGTACCTAGTGGTACTCAAGCCCTGTGCTGGAGACACCTGTTGGCCCTGCAGTGTGTGGTGTCAGGAGGTGTTGGAATGAGCCTAGGCCCACCACGTGCAAGGCAAGTTCTCTACTACTAGTTCCATTTCTCCAATGCAAGAACTCATTTTTGTATTTAACCTGTTAGTCAACATTTTTTTGACAGTGGTTGGGGTGGTATTTGGGTTTGGGGATCATATCCAGTATTGATTAAGGTTTTCTACTATGATTTTTAAATTAATCACCATGAGATACACAGTTATAAAGCGGTTCATGATCCAATTTCAGTCATACAATGTTCTGAACCCCATCCCTCCACCAGTGCACATTTCCACCACCAGTGTCCCCCAGTTTCTTCCCGCCATCCGCAACTACCAGCCTACCTCTATTGTAGACAGTTTTATTCTCTCACTCTCTCTCTCTCTCTCTCTCACACGCACACACAAACACACACACACATTGTGGTTTGCAATATAAATATTGAGAGGTTATCGAATTTGTTCCTTTTCCTAATTTTAGCACTCAGTTCTTATCCGAGTAATCATTTAAAACTATTGCTGTCATAGTGGATCCTTCCCTATCCCAACTCTAGGTACTTTCCTCAAGGGATCAATCCTAGCAGTGTGCACAATGTTGTGCTTCCATATATGGTGCTAGGGATCAAACTGGGGTTGGTTGTGTTCAAGGCAAGTCCCCTAACACTTTTTTTTTAAATATGTCTGGCCCCTCAACTTTTTAATTAATTATTTTTTGAGAGAAGGTGGGATTGCCAATGATAGAACTCCGTACCTCTACACTGCAAGCATGTATATCATGCATATATACTCATGTATATCACTGAGTAACAAGTAGACTGGTAGTACAATATGAGGACCTGAGATAATTCAGCCTTGCTTTGGGGACCGTGTGGTATCAGGGATCGAACGGGGGTTGGGCACATATAAGGCATGCACCTTAATGTCTACTGTCCCTCTGGCCCCCATCTAATCTTTTAAATAGCAATAAAATACAGCTTTACAAAATTCCAGCATATACTTATTTCTTATATAACAATTAAAAAATACAAACTAGTCAAAGGCATATCATGTTTTGTGTTTTTTTTTCTTTTTGTGTAACACCCGGTGATGCTCAGGGATTACTCCTGGCTCATGAACTCAGGAATTACTCCTAGCGGTGCTCAGGGGACCATATGGATTGCTGGGAATCGAACCAGGGTAGGCCATGTTCACTGCATACAATGCAAATGCACTACCCGCTGTGCTATCGCTCCAGGCCCAAACATTTTTAAAAAGGAAAAGAATTTCTCAGTCGTCCGTGTAGAAACCTGTCAGTTAACAAGTTTCAGAGAAATGATCAAAGCAACTTGGATGAGGGCAACAGAGAGGAGGAGTTCTGTTTCTCTTGCCACTAAAAAACAAACAGTCAGGGACCCCTTATGCTTTCTTCCAGGGAAGCTATTAACCCCTTGCTTCCTGGGGAATGGAAATCTTGGTAAAATAACGGTGAGTTTCTGAGGATAGGTAAGAAAGACGAGTAACTCCAAAATATTTCCTCCCAGTCATCTAAGACAGAAAAGTTGCTCACTTCTCCACATGCAGAGTAATACGAAAAGAAAGTCTCAGCTCACCAGATGAAGTGGGGTAACAGGAAAGAGAAAAAGATGGTAAGCAGGAAAATGAATACCAGATCCTTGGGAATTCTCCAAAAGAAAAAGACAAACACTACACATGGGTGACTGATTAACCCTTCCCCACACTGAGTAGGTAGGTGATCAGTCTCTCCCAGGCCCCTGAGTGAGAACCATTGTGAAAGCACTTTTCAGAACAGGCAGCACTCTGTGGGCCGCTTGGGGCCAGTCCTGGCACCTGAGAATCAACTCCATCCAGAAGGGAAACTCACTCCCCACATTCTGAAAAGGACTCAGAATCCAAACTCTCCCTGGGAGAGGAGCTAAGGGCTTTGTTGGAAGTCTGTCCAGGTAAGAAGGTGTTAAGGAAGGTACCTGTTGTCAGTGAATCTCATTGATCCCTTGCCCGCCTGGCCAACTTCTCCTGGAGTCTGTGGGCTGCTAAGGAAGGCTGGTACCCTTAGAGACCGTCTATTAGGATCCAGGTTTCATTTCAGCCACAAAGCCAGGAATTCCAAGTTGTCTTAGTATCATACCAGGGCCTTTAAATGTAACAGTTCGATTAATCCATCACAGCAAAACAAACTTTAGGACATTAAGCAATGAGAGTGAATATTTCATGTCAAGACTGACTGCAACCAGGCAATCTTCTGGAACTGTAGCCAGACAGGGGCACCGAGCACTTGACATAGGAACTTTCCTGAAACCACTCACTGGGGGAAAAGAGAAAAGGAGCAAATAAATGGGGCTTCTCAATTGGTTGTGTTGTGACAATACACTAAGTTACACTGAAGCAGGAGGGGTCATATTTGTGGTTCCTGTTGCTCGAAATCTTTGTTATGGACACATTGTTTTAGGTCCCATAGAGACATCTATTAATTGACTAATTGTTTCTGTGACCCTTGCCTACTTCTCCACCTGGGTAACAGGTGGGTTTGGGTCCTTCTGCTCCATTCTGAACCAAGACTTATTACTGATGACCTATTCTTCTCTGCTAGGTTCCTAGAATGAGCCACTCAGAGTTCCTGCCTCTGGCTGTCTCCTGGTTGCCTTTGCTTAGCTCCCGCTCACATTTTTAACTTTGCTGTCACTATAGCAATACATCATGAGAAGGTATTTCTTAATTCAAGTGGTACAGCAGAAACAGAGCAAAAGTACAATTTAACCCTTACATATCAAAGCAGCCTGAGACACCAATGGGAACAGTACATCACTGCTCAGACCACCTGGGTTCCAGAGTTAAACCAAAAACTCACATGAAGCACTAGTAATAATGAAAAAAATTAAGAAATTTCACCATTCTTTGGACAGAGACAGAAGCCCAGAACACTTCTCAAGTGCTTCATAAATTCTGACACTGACTGACATGACCTAAAGCAACAAAATGCTCTTTATAACCACTGAACTACTAAAGCATCACAAGTGTCAATGACCCTACAAAAGACTGAGGGGAGAAACAATAAGTAATTGAACAGAAGAGGTAAAGAATACAATAGTAGGACTCAGCATTAGAATGGAACAAGCCAAAATTGAATCAGTGACACACATGGCAGTGGGTGGGGGGAGTATGATTCTGCCAGAAGTTCAACCTGTACCGTCAGGGAGAGAGCATCAGCAGCCTGCTGGTGTCTTCAATGCTGCGGTGCCTTTGGTTGGACCCCAACAACTTGGGGCCAAGTTTACCCGGAAAGTAAACCGACAAATGTTACATATGTGGGAGCCACACAGACAAACCACCGCTGGCTCAGCTATACAGACTCATTTATTGGCCTTATTTTCAGAGACCCATAAATTTCAAAAGAGAACAAAAGCCATAGTTAAGACCAGTGGTGCACTGCGGGAGAGCAGTTGTGCCCTGTATGGCATATGCCAATTTCTCTGGAAAAGATGGAAAGAAGGGCCATGATCTAGAAACACAAAAGAGTCTCGAACAGAGCAGCTCACTGCAGAGATGCCTCCAGAATTCAAGCAGACCAACTTCACTGACATGCCCAGATTTGGTGGGGGCGGAAGGCAATGTCCCTCCACCTGCCCCCTAACCCCCACCTCCCTGGAGGTTGCCAACTTTCAGAACCCAGAGAGAAGTGCAGGTAAGCGGGTTCAGAGACAACAAACTCCTTGCGTCAAGGGATAGGGGATGGTAGGGTCCCTCTCTTCCCCCATCCCCATAGGACCCTAGATGTCATGCCCACAAACTGCCTCTGGCTGCTACTTAAGCTTCTTAATGGCCATGATCCAGACACACATAAGAATCTCGAATCGAGCAGTTTGCTGCAGAGATTTTACACACCCTACTTATCTAGAATGTTAGAATTCCAAGAGCACGCTAAGGCTCTTGTGACCAGGAGACATCTTATGTGAATCACAACAAGGAATTTAAAAAGGAGCATAGGGGAGACTGTCTGCCATAGAGGCAGGGGGAGGGGTGGGAAGGTGGGGATACTGGGGACATTGGTGGTGGAAGATGTGCATTGGTGGAGGGATGGGTGTTTGATCCTTGTATGACTGAAACTCAAACAGGGAAGCTTTGTAACTGTCTCACAGTGATTCAATAATTTTTTTTTCAAAAGACAGTATACATATCCTCATCAATAAGCAAGAGATGGAGACCAGAAATATAGCAAACCAGGTAGGGCACTTCCTTGCACATGACTGATCTGTTAGATCCCTTGTTCCCCATGTGGTCTGCTTAGCCAGCCAGGATTGTTCTCTGCATGCAGAGCCAGGATAAGCCCAGAGCACCAGTGGATGTGGCCCACAAACAAATAAAAAAGAGGTCTAGAAAGGAAAATTTTTAAATAAATAATGTAAGCTATTTAACTGACAACAGAAGAGAAAAATCACTGAATTATAGAATTTCTAGAAGGGCAGTAAAGAAACAAATGCAATAGTGTAGTGGGTAACGTACTTTCTTGCATGACGCTGACTTGGATCCAATATTCAATATCACCCAGAATCCTCCAAGTCCCACCAGGAGTGATCTCTGTGTACAGAGCCAGGAGTAAGTCCTGAGCACTGCTGGTGTAGACCCCAAACGCAAATGAAAATGAAAAAAAAATCAGTAAAAACCCTACCCAAGCAAAAGTACAGATCCAAAATGGATTCACTAACACTCAGCCAATCCAAATTAGATCCTCAGCACCCACATGTTTTCCCAAGCCCCCTGGGTGTCACTCACAATCACTGAGCCAGCAGTAAGACCTGAGCTCCTCTGGGAGTGATGCAGAAAAACAATAACCTAGAAATCAAGCTAATATTCGCAACAAATATAAAAAACTACATGAGTTTTATCAGTCATTTTACAAAGGAAAAGGAAAGGAACCCCAGAAATGGGAAAATACTACATGTTTATGGGCATGAAAAATTAACATTGCCCAAATGATAATACCCAAATTATACATATTTAATGCAGTTGTTCAAGATTCTGATGACATTCATCAACAATTTAGAAAAACTTTTAGTGAAATTAATACAGAATCATAAAACTCCCTGAGAACTAAAAGCAATTTTAAGAAAAAAGGAGGGAAGTATTGCATTTCCTGGCTTAATATTGTACTATAGTAAATTTTCTCATTATAGGATGTATGGTTGTCAGTGAGACCCCAGAAATACCCAAAAGGGCCTTGGGTGAAAACTAGTTAACTGGAGGTGGTGGTGGTGGGGATAGGCTAAGACTATATCGTTAACCAATAAATAGGAAGATATTGGAAGGGGGCACATTAAAGATAAGGTCAGAAGCAACGTTGTACAATATAGAAATCAAAATTATGATCTGTTGAAAAAAAAGCAAACTCTCAGGGCCATGGGGTAGAATTGCAGCACACAGATATAACTCACATATTTATTGAAAAATCTATGACAAAGTTGTTAGGTACATAAAGTGGGGCAGGCAAGTCCTCTTCAACTAACATGTGGAGAAAACTGGAAAATAAAATGTAAAAAAAGAGAAGGAAATACGTTTCTCATATCCACCCAAAGTTAATTCAAAGTGGATTCTAGACTTTGATATTGGACCATAATCCATACAATACATTTTTGAAAGCATATACAGACCTGTCTAGGAAAGGAACCTCATAGGTGTGTGCAACGGTTTGATTTCACTGGTAAAAGAAATAAAAATACAAAGGGGATTAAAACAAATGTACAAGTGAGTACAGAACAAATGAAACTTGAGATAAAATTTTAAAACTGCCCTACTGCGTGGGAGAAAATATTTTCAAACATATAACAAATAAAGGACCAATATCAAGATGTATAAAGCATGCAAAAGCTCAACACAACCCAAATCATCACATCAAATAGGAGAGAAGTGAGACCCATCCACAAAGAGGACATACAAATGATCAATAAGTGTATGAAAACATGTTCAGTATTAACTATTATGAGGATATTGCAAATCAAAACAATGAGATATTGTCACCCACCAGTGAAAATGGCACATGTCACAAAGAGTAGAAACAACTACTGTTGGCAGGATTGTAGAAAAGGAAACCTCACTGGGAAACTGAACTTGTTCAACTTCTAGGGAAAACACTCCAGAGATTTCACCAAAACAATAAAAATATAATTTCCATATGTTTCAGAGATTTCACTTGTTGGCATTGCCCCACTAAAAACAGAAAATATTAATTTGAAAAATATATGAATACCTGTGTTCATCGAAGCACTAATTAGAATCGCCAGGATATGGAGACAACCCAAACATCAATGATGGATGAATAAAGAAGTTAGGACACACGTGCACACATGCAGATGTACACAATGGAATTTTACTAAGCTATTAAAAAACAATGAAATCTCTGACTGGAGCTGGAATAAGTCAGAGGGATTAAGACAAAAGCCTTAATTTCAATAAGTAAGTTAGTTGAAATAAGTAAGAGAGATTAAGACAAAACTCACACAATCTCTCTCGTGTGTGATATTGGGAGTCAGAAAACAAGGAAAGAGAGAGTGTCAAATATGGCAACCCCTTAACCTTGAATTCCAAACCTGAGATTACCATGCACTTGGGGGAGGAGTGGGATAAAACAAGACGTGAAGCTGGAAGTAGCACATGGATAGTGGTGGAAAGTCTTGTGCATCTTGGTGGGATGAACTGCAATAACTGTAATAATAAATACTGTTCCCCCAACAAAGCAGTGGTTAGAACTGTTGGTTATTAATTCTAAGTTAACAGAGAAGGCACACATGACTTGAAATATTAACCTTAGACCTGTCACTCATCATCCTCATTTAGGAGGACTTGAAATGCTACCGACTGAAGTAGTGATGGTTTGCAATGAGAAAAATTCTCTCTTGCTTTCACATGACTCAAACTATGCACACAGGTTTATTAATTTAACCATCTTAGACATCCATAAATCCCTTTGGTGTTCAACCCACTTGGGAGCTAGATGGCAGTGGGTGCTGGTCTCCTGGTGTATTTAGGTCTCATTCAAGCCCGGAATGGGTGGAAGTTTACACAACAATCTATCTGGGGTCTCCACCTATAGAGTCGGAGTGCAAACAACCCAGAGCACAACCAACACAGCAGAGTCAGAGAATCAGAAGTCAAATTTAAAGCAATGAAGGAAAAATATACATGCATACTTATTTACTATACATATATAAAGCAATCAATGCATCACAATCTTCCTAAGTGCACATGGGATATTTGCTAGGACTGATCATTTGTTAGACCACAAAAATTTTCTTAGGAATTTCAAGAAGATCTAAAACATGCCAAGTAACGAATGTGAACACAATAGCAAGAAAGTAAAAATGAATCATAAAGAAAAATTAGAACTACATATATGAATGAAAATAAAAAAAACTCTGAACAGCCAATGGTAGGAGAATGAAAGTTAAGTGGAAATTAGAGGGGGAAAAAATAAGACAAATAAAAAAGGAAACACATCTTTCAAAAACACGTGACACGCTGCAGAGTTAAGAGAAATTTCACAGCACTGAAGGCCTATGTCAAGGCCTGGCAGCCAAAACCCTCCAGAATTCAACCGCTACCATGGTCACGGCTGCTCTTCACATGTTCAGGCAGAGCCTCACCCATGACTGACCCTATTCCTCGACCCTGCGCCTGCATTTCATACCTGACACAACCCATCTTCCAAGAGTGTCACACCACATTTGATGAAGGCAACCAATTCTTGAGGGAAATATATCTTTACATACATATATATATATATATATATATATATATATATATATATATCACCGATACTGTCCTCCCATTCTTCATGGATTTGCTTGAGCAGCCCAGTAACCTCTCCATTTTGTGACTTGTTGTTACTTTCTTTGGCATATCAAAGAAATCACGGGTAGCTTGCCAGGCTTTGCCTTGCAGGCGAGATACTCTCAGTAGCTTGCAGGGTCTTTGAGAGGGATGAAGGAATTGAACTCGGGTCGGCCGCATGCAAGGCAAGCGCCCTAGGGCTGTGCTATTGCTCCAGCCCAATATCTATGCACAAAGGACTGAACCTTTAACAACATGCTCATAATCTCTTATAGAAGGGTTTAGTGGTTAATGCATGAAATACAACAATCTTCACACACTTTTCTCTAAAGAAACATTTTGGAGCATTTTTAGCATTTTATTCATAACAAATAATGCAAAATAAATTATTTTCATTCTGCTATGGGGCAGGGGTTGGGGTTTGGGATGAAAACATCCGAAATATGGTAGTGGGAATGTGTAATGGCGTTGGGATTGGCGATCAAATATAAAATGTAATCAAATATTGTGAACTACTATATAAAAATAAAATTAAAACTAAGAAATAAGAAAATTCTCAAATGAAAGGAAAAATTAGCCAATTCACCACTTAGTTCTGGAAGAATAAACAAAATTGACAAGAAAAAAATATCCAAAGATGAATAGCCTAAGTTGGAGTGTGGGCAGGATACTCTCAGTAGATTACCGGACTCTCTGAATTATATAAATATAATACATATTTGTATAATATATAAATGTAATATGTGTAATATTTATATATTTACCTGTGGGCTGGAGCGATAGCACAGCGGTAGGGTATTTGCCTTGCAGGCAGCCAACATGGCTGACCCGAGTTCGATTCCTCCACCCCTCTCGGAGAGCCCTGCAAGCTACCGAGAGTATCTCGCCTGCACGGCAGAGCCTGGCAAGTTACCCGGGATGTATTCGATATGCCAAACACAGTAACAACAAAGTGTCCAATGGAGACGTTATTGGGCCCGCTCGAGCAAATCGATGATCAATGGGAGGGCCTTTACTTACTTTACTTATCATTTGTTGCCTACTGTCTGAAACCCATCAAATATGGTGTGAGAATGATGGAAAATGGGTAGGGATGTGACCAGGAATATGTTCACTCATATGTGAGGCTAGGCCCAAGTGTGTGGAAAGCAGCATGGAGTGTGGCGGCAGTTGGGTAGTGGAGCAAGAATATAGGTTCCAAAAGACCTAGTGATTTCACATTTGCATGTTCCCACCAAAACCCCTTAATAGAAAAATCAAAATGATATATGCACTCCTATATTCACTGCCATGCTAAGTACAATAATCAGAAAAACCCCAAATGGACACATAAACAGATAAAGTTGTAGTATAAACATGCACAACAGAACACTACTCAGCTACAAGAAAAGGTAAAATCTTGCAGACTCCTGCAAATTGGATGGATGGAGGGCATCCTGACAAGCAAAAGAATTCAGAGAAAGGACAAATATTGTAGGATCTCAGCGTGCTATATAAACAAAGGAAAGTAATTAAAAACTCCTGAATGAAAAGATGTCTTGACTTTTGATTACAAAAGAAAACCTCAGTCAAGGAAGAAGCAGACTGAAGGTGATCTGAGGACAATGGTGGGGAAAGGCACCCAGGTGGAGAGTTACTGATGACAACATATATGAACTTAGTTGTGCGATGCACATATAACATGCAGAAAACCACATCCCATGACCACTACACATGTGCTTAACTGCAAACACATCAAAACTGGACCTTCACAACTCAGGGTGAAGAACACCCCTCATTCTGTGCCCTGGGAAAGAATCCATAAGGGCTTCCACGACTCGCTACTCCCAGGAGAGATTGGACACACTCAATAAGCTGCTGCCTTGTCTGCCCAGTACACCATCCTCCTTCGCTCTGGAATTTCTTAAGATTCTTTCCAATTGCTCTTTGCTCTCCCCTTTCTAAAGCAGATATTTCTCATCCTAACAAATTCTTCGTGGGATGAAGGAAACTGAATTAGTGTAACCATGATACCAGAATCACCACCACCACCACCACCACAGGTTCCTCATATTTAATGGGTCATCAAGCTCAGCTTGCTCTGCTGGGCCCAAAATTTCACTAGCTGCTTCCTGAAGTAAACAATCTGAAATCCCTGTCTCTGTCATCTGGCCATCCTACTGCTTTCTTGGAACTGGTAATCACCATGGTTAAACTCAAAGAGATCTGGGATTGCAGCATTACACCCATGTACTTGTGAGCTGCCAATGGCTGGACACCTCTACCTGGTCTCTATAAATGAAGTGTCTTGTCCTAAAACACTACAGATGATGAACACACATTTAAGAGGTTTTTAAGGCATTACAATATACAAAAATATAGTTTCACTGTCAATTTTGTAAGCTCAACTGAACCTTACATATGTCTGTCGATATTTGCTTAATTCTTGCATCTCCTGCCAACCAGGCTACCAATTGCACAACAATTGGATGTCAGATTATGATTGTTTCAATATTTAAGTCAAGAAAACTGTTTCATTTATTGACGAGGGAATAGTGATGGAACCTAATTGTTGGTTTCTAAAACGCTTCGGGAAACAAAGGTGAAGCTTTTCTATGTATGTATTTTCTATGTATGTCAGAGCTTCCCATTTTCCCCATTTAGGAATGACCTAACTTTTTTCATGTTCAAGGGCTAAAGTTATCAATAAGGAAAAACTTTGTGTTTGCTTTTGCATCCTACACAAAAGGTCCACATGGTATTAGGGCTTTGTTTGCTCCTGCTGTTTTATTGCTGTTGTATTTTGGGATTCTTTTCTTTTGGTTTGAAGCCACACTGGCTGTGCTGAGGAATTCCTTTGCACTCAGGAATTACTCTGGCGGTACTCAGGGTACCATCTGGGATGAAGAGGATGGAAGCCAGGTTGGCCATATGCAAGGCAATGGCCCTCCCCCGCTGCACATTCGCTCCGACCCCAAGTAGCAGTCTGAATGGTCCCAGGAGTCCTTTACCACCCTAGCTCTGAGCGTCCAGATCCGAACCGATCTGGCGCAGGTGTGCGGCGCTGCCAGAGCCTGGAGGAGACGCGCCCCCAGAAGGCTGGAAAGTGCCACATACCCCTCTGTTGAGCCTGACATAGGCATGGGTGCGACTATCCCAAAGAGGAGTCATTACACCCATAGCTTGTAGGACGTTGGCAGTTGCAGACCCGCGAGAGATGCAGGTGCGCGTGCGTGTCCATTACCTCTAACTGCTTAGAACTGAGCCAGGACAGCCCCAATGCGCGCGCACCTACAGGCTGCAGTGGTGCAAATGTCGGCCAGTCATGCACGAGATTGGTGGCTTTTCAGGCATAATAAGGATACAGTTAGGGACTGCAGAAGTTCATGCTGTGTGGATGGAGTCTCCTGAATAAGAGAGAAGCCGTTTGACCAATATAAAGAAATCAATACACATGCCAGCTGGTAGAACGTACATGTACTTTTAACCAGAGTGGAAATCAGTTATGAGTTCATAAAAATGAGATCCTTAGGGGTTTCAGTTCATAGTACATGTATAGAAATATGTTAACAACAGAAAACCAGTTTGGTGTGGGAGAGAGCATTGTATTACAAGGCGAAGTTGAAGGGAACACCCAGCCATGCATTAAAAACACATCATTGAGCCTCTGGCAAAACTTAGCTTTGAACCACTAAAGATATTCCTCGACTCAACATTATATTTAGGAGGCAAATCATCCATAAAATGTATTGCAAATGCAAAGAAGTAAGTTGGAGATTCGTAGCTGTTTTAACATGAAACTTCATGGCTATTCCAGGAAGGATAAGAGCTTCCAGTAGAAAGAAACTTTGAAAAAGCTAGTCAAACATGTTAGACAATTCTACATTACTTTCATTCCTAGGGATTGGACCCTAATGAAGGATTAGCAAAACAAACAAACAAAAAAGCAAAACCCACTGCGTTTGCTTGGGAAAACTCCTTTTAATTTTTGACCTCCATGGGTTCACAAGTCAAAAATGACTAAATATTGCAAAGAAAGCGTAGACTCTGTTGAAGGAGGTCAACAGGAAGAGAGGAAGGAGAGAGATTTGAGGGGCACACAACTAGACTGGTGGATAAAGTATTGAGATACAGCGAAGACCAAGCCAACCTGTGTGCTGAGAATCGGGAAACTTTCTCTAAGTGGCTGGAAGAGGCCATGTGAGCTGCTCTGCCATTGAGCAGTTTGAAGGAAAGTTCTGGTTCTGGCCGTACAATCAGAGCCCTTCATGGAATGTTTCCCCAGCCAGGCCCTCCTGGCCCTCCCCTCCCCCCACTGCAGAATGTCTTGAGCCCAAGATTCTGAGGTTTGAATTCAAACTTCACCCTCACCCACTCGGATCCTGAGCGTCTGCGTGAGCAGTTCACTCTCTGATCCTGGTCCTGATTTTTGCCGTTGTGAAGGCTGATAAACTGCAGTGGCCTCTGGCCACGTCTATGGCGATGGCGTCAGGAGGAGGTAAGCCTGTGAGGGTGTCTGTGTATGTGAGAAAGTCTCTGTCACCCTGAAATCCTTTGGGTTCATTGTCACTCTGACTGGGAACACCATGTTTTGAGTGGGTGAAAGAGGAGAAAGACCTGGGCTCCATAGATATCTCACCTGTACAGCAAAGGGAGCCCAGGAGAACCTGAGGGGTCTGGGAGGGCATCCTTGGAGGTGTGTCAAATTACCTGGGGGAAGGTCATTGGTATGGACAGAGGGAGGCAGCAGGCAAATGGCTGCTTTATATGTGAGTGTCCTGCTGGTAGATGGGTGAACAGGGTCATTTTCATGTGTCTGGAGGGACTGTTTTGTGGTGGCACAGGAAAGACCCAGGCATGCTGAGTCCATGCCTCCTCCTGTGCTCTAGAATAAGTTTAGAAGTAATTAGACTTGCGCTGAGCTCAATCTGATGTGGACAGCTCAGCACAGATGGTCCAGCCTGAACCTTGTTGAGTGAGGCTGTCTGTGTGTAATTCTGCCATGGTGAGTCCTCCCCAGAGCTGGGCTGCAAGTGACTAACTGCCACAGTCAGAGCCTGACACTTCTGCAGACTTTAACTCTCTGCTGGCTGAGCCCAGCAGTTGTCTTGGGTCAGCAGGTTGGGAGACAGGTGACTTCAGCGTAGTTACAACTCAGATACCTGAGTTATTCTGGATTGTTCTCATTTTGGTGAAGTTTGTTCTTCCATGGTCTGGCATCTCATGGTGCAGCCCCAGCAAGCATTTCAGCTCTGAGGTGAAGATTGATTGAGAATTGGATACTTCCCTCACAGACAAGGAATAAATGGATGTGTGAGTCTATGTGTGAGTTTGTGAGAATGAGTATGTGTTTCTGTGTGTGTGTGTGTGTGTGTGTGTGTGTGTGTGATATGTGGGGTTTTCCTGAGAAAAGTCTGTGAAGGTCTGTTCCTTGAGGAGAGGTGGAGTGTACTGAGGCAGAAAGAGCATCGTCAGAGCAGTTGGAGACATCAGGGCCTCTGTCCTGAGCATGATGCGCACAGGCTCTGGGTCGTCTCTAGTGTGAGTCTCTGTGTGAATTCCACCTGAGTAACGATGGTGGCAGACAATTTTCTTTCCTGGCACCTGGTTTATGCCTGATGTTAATTATCCTGTATCCGTCTCTGGGATAAAGTCTTAGATTATTTAGAAGATGTTATCAATTTTCAATCTAACATGATCAGCAGCTCCAGAACTCTGGAAACATCCCCCGTGTCTGACTGGTGAAATCTCTGGCCATTTCCACACCTGCTGCCATCCCTGATGGAACTCTCCCAGAACACAAGAACCCTAGCCTTAGGATCTCCACGAAGTACAATCCAGCTGGAGGGGAGGGATGGCCTGTGCCCGGGACTCAGGGCTGAGACAGGGCACACCACCTCATTCCTTTCAAAGGGTCTGATCTAGAGATGGTTGGGCCAGTGAGGCCTTGCTCCCCCCCACACCGTCTCCCTCTCACTCCCCTCCCTCCTCTCCACAGTGTCTCCTGTGCTGCTCCCAGAGATGACCATGAACCTTGGGGTCTCCGGCTCTGCTTTTCGGGTCTTGCCCTTTCTCAATCCAGGGCTCCCCCAGCCACCACCCTGGGAGCCCATCCAGATGCCCCCTCTGGTGACCTCGGCCATTGCTCCTGGCAACCCTCTGGTACTGTCACCTTTCCCCATGGTGCCTGTGATGACAGGAGCTGCCAGCCATGGTCCCCGCGTTCCTGAACCTTACAAGGTTATCATCCAGGTCAGCCCTGAGGTGGGGCTTGTGGAATCAACCCAGAACCAGCCTGTCATCCTGACACAGGCTTCACTCAACTGGGGGGGCCCAGAAGTTCCATCTGCCGTGAATGGGCATCCTGCACCCATCTACTTGGTGTCATCTGTGCCGAAGACCGTTATGCCGACCCCAGCTACTACTGTCACCCAGGCTGGGACAGGAGACCATCCTCCTCAGGCTCCACTGCCAGTGGCACAGGTGGTTCCCATCATCCTCCCATCGAGTGGTGGACCACTGCCCCAGTGGGTTTGTGGTGAGAGTGGTCCCGCCAACACCCGGAACCAGGCATCACCTGAAACCTCCAGCAGGCCCAGTAGCGTCTACGAGAACTTTCGGCGCTGGCAGAACTTCAAGGCCCTGACCCGGAGGTACCTTCCTCAGACTCCAGACACTGAGGCCGTTTCCTGCTTCCTCATGTAAGTCCCTCGGGTGTCCTAGACCTAATGGGAGCTTCACAAGAAGGGACTTGGGTGACCCCCAGGGTAGAGTCCATGACAGCATGACCTCAGGAATGCCACCCCAGGGTTTTGGCTCAAATCCCATAGTGACCAATCATGCCCTTAAAGCTTCAACTCAGTCTGCTCATCAGGGTTGGTCCTGACCTGTGGTCTGTAGGACAGACATTATGTTCCTAAGATCAGATACAGCACAGATGCACCAGGGTTCAGACAGGCCATGGCTGCTCGGCCTTGTCATCTCATGACGTATCCCCAGAGCTGAGGGATCACACCAGCATGGCCACTGAGCTGGGGTGTGGGAGGCAGAGTCAACTCTGTGCGGGGAGACCAGGCCACCATCGGGGGTCTAGGCATGGGCGTAGGGCAGCGGGGGCTCCTGGCAGATACAGACCCTGACCGAGCCTGTCCTTGCAGCCCGGTTCTGCGCACCCTGGCCCGCCTGAAGCCCACCATGAGCCTGGAGGAAGGCCTGCGCCGGGCCCTGCGGGAATGGGAGGGCACGAGCAATTTTGACCGCATGATCTACTACGACATGGCTGCCAAGTAAGTCAGTCCTGGGCAGAGTGTGGGGGTTGGGGCTGGCTGCGGGACCGGGCTTCAGGGGCTGCTCCCAGATGGCCAAGGCATCCTTGGCATCCGCGGGAGGCCCTTCCCCTGTGGAATCTTGTCCCTCCTGGGGCCGGGACACTTCTCCCCACCCCACTCTGGGGCTCCTGACCACAGTCTGAGGGTCACAGTCCCTTATTTTCTGTGACCCTCAAAAGGCTGATATGGGGAATCACTGGGGGCTGCCGGGGTCTGTGCCCACCCATTCTCCACCCTCCTGAGGTCTTGGCCGTGAGAGTTCCCTGTCCCTGCCTCATCCAGTTGGTCCAGGCCAGCCCATCTCGATGGGGTCTGTGCTCCCCATACCAGGTTCATGGAGTTTGAGGCTGAGGAAGAGATGGAAGCACAGAAGCTGCAGTGGATGAATGGAGTACAGGGCCTGCCAACCACTGCCCCACCCAGGCCTGAGCCTCAGGGGGCTCCAGGCCCACCGCTAGGCCAGCAGCCAGGTACCGACCCTGTTCCCCAGCTAATTTTCATAGGCCCAGGAAGGTGCTAGGATTCGTGCCATGCCAGGGAGCGTTCACTCTCCCGGGGACACCCAGGCCTATGCTCAGCGGCCCCCTGTTCCTGGGTTTCTCCCTCTCCCTGAACACAGCACGCTGCCTGAGGGCGTCAGACTCACCTTTGAAGTGGGTTTGGAGACCCTGGCGACACGGTTGACCCTCCTCCCTTTGAGGGTCCCCTCATCCCTCACGCAGTTATGGGATTCTATTACACACAGATGTAGACACACACCTGACCTGACCCATCCCACAGGTATCCATCCCCATTTCTGTGCTCAGTGCTGTGTGTCTAAGGGCAATGGACGCGGGGTCCCCTCACGTCCCTCTCCCCTTCTTCCTCCTCAGCCTGTGTCCCTAAGAAATCCAAACCCCGGGCTCGGGCAGCCTGCCCCAAGACGCACAAACCACAGCGGGCCCCCAAAACCAAGGCCACCACGGAGATCCCCCTTGAGACCGTGCAGGAGAACATGGATATCATGGACGAGAAGCTAACGGCCCCCGATACAGTCTGCGGGGCGCCCCTTGGCCGAAGGGCAGCGGGCAGGAAGGAGCAGCAGGAGGAGGCTGGGACCTGCCCTGAGCCGGGGCTCCTGAGCTATGTGTACGAGCTGTGCTCCCAGGAGGCCTTTGTCACCAAGGTGGGTTTTGGGGACTGCTGTAGGGTGGGGAGGGCGCAGGGTTGCTTCTGTCCAGGGCTTGGTAGTGACATATTTCTACTTGTGTTTGTGTGTATGTGTGCACTTGTGTCCCCTGTGTACAAACATTGGCCCTAGTTTGTGAATTTCTTGGTTTGGTCGATGTGTGAACATCTCTGTGTGTCTCCATCTGTGTGTACTGTGTGGGCTCTGCGCAGAAACGTGTGGATACATGTACATGTGCCTAGAGGTGGAAGAGTGTGTGTCTTTGTGTCATGTGTGTACATGACAGAGACTATGTGCAACCGTCCAAGACCCTGCACTGTGCTGAGAACGGGTGTGTTTGCATCTTAATTCCTTCCTAGTCCCTATGAGAACCCTCACACCTGCTTTCCCCTCCAAGGTCGAGGCAGTCATTCACCCCAGCTTCCTGGCGTACCTGCTCTCCCCAGAATCCCAGCTGGATCTCCTGGACCTGGCTGAGGAGCTAGAGGAGGAGGAAGGACTCACCCCCACACAGGTGAGGCACATAGGTCTCTGGGGTCCATGCAGGACCCAGGGGAATAATGTGAGGGTTTCCTGTAAGGCAATGGGTAGCGGCCCACGGCAAACAGGAGGCATTTTGCATGTGATTGCTGGAAAAGAGTCCCTGGGCACTCAGAGCAGCAGGTTGGTCATGAGTCAGGGAGGGGCGCCCAGCACTGGGGCCTAGTCACTTGGTGCCCTCCCTGCCCAGGCCATGGCCAGAGGCCTCCCTTTGAGTCCTCAGGGAAAATGAGGATGTGAATATGGGGTGAAGGAAGGGTTGGCGGGGGTGAGGGCCCTTAGTGGGACAGATATCTGAGTTTTCTACTCTGGGAGGAGTCGCGGTCACTCTCTGTCCCACCTTGCACCCCCACATGCCCACACTCTCCTTCCTCCCTTCAGATTGTGGAAAAGCGTCTAC
The DNA here is from genome assembly GCF_029834395.1 of Sorex fumeus. NCBI lineage: Eukaryota > Metazoa > Chordata > Mammalia > Eulipotyphla > Soricidae > Sorex > Sorex fumeus. The sequence goes on from NW_026606163.1 coordinate 1,767,884, forward strand.
GGGCTGCGCTGGACAAGGAGGTCCAGAAGGCTTGTCCCCAACACCAGCTGACTCCAAAGGACTCAATTCCATCTGAGAGTGCCGCAAGTCACTGCAACCCAACTCCTACCTGGGGCCATAAGCCAGGGGCCAGCGCTGAATCCTGCCCCCCTGAGACTGACTTTGGACACGCCTCAAGGCCTGTGCAGGCTGAGTCCACTGGGATGGCACCTCGAGCCTCTGTCCTCTCTTTGGGGAGCCTGGAATCCCCATCCCTTCAGGCAGAACAGGCCCACTGTCCCGGCCTCGCTGCCCCTACTCTGGACAGCAGGGTCTCCCTCATGCTGGGAGAGGCCCCTCCTGGCCAGGGGCCACATGGGGCAGCAGAGGGCTCCAGTGAGGAGGAGGAGGAGCTGCCCAGCCTGGCCTTCCTCCAGGCCTCTCAACACAGCCTTCTGCGGGGCTTCCCCATGAGCCCTGGCTCAGACACTGGCCCCCGCTGCCCGAGGGCCTGGGGGGCTTCTCAGACCCAACCCACTCAAAGAAGGGCCTGCAATCCTGCTGCCCCTGCTACTGCCCCTTCCAGGAAGCGTCCTCTGTGTGGGAGCGCAGGACTGGGCACTACTGTGAAGACCCCCTTCCCTGGGGAGCACCCCAGGGTGTCTGTGGACTCAGCCTTGACTGTGGAGCTGGTAGGCCCTTCCCTGCCCCCAAAGAGAAGGTTCCAGCCTGCTGTAGCCCAGAGGAGTACAGTACAGGACGGGTACAGCATCCAGTAGGACACCGGGGGGCTCCCTCCCGAGTCTGGCTGCCCCTAGCAGCCTTGTCTTCCACCTGATCTTCATCCAGCTAGGACTTCTTTGTATAATTTGGCGGGCCCAGTGTTGGGGTTGTGCTGGAGCAGCCCCTTTGTGTCATTGTGTAAATAGTTAATAAATTTCATTTCATTGAAAACACTCTTTGTATCTCCTGTCGCTCATGCTCCTTGGACAATCCTGAGATGAAAACAGGTAAGGGCGTTACAGGGGTTGGGTCCTGTGAGACATTCTGCTCCCTGGAGCAGGGAGGAGTCCTCTCCACCCATTGGGAGATGTGCTCAGTTTCACCAGACCCACCCAATTCTGTGGACATAGCCGTGGCTCACGTTTGCTGCCTTTTCCTTGGAGTGCATCAAAAAGCACATCAAAGATTGAGGGCAACACGCTGGGAAAAATCACAGCATGGGAGAGAGCACCACACAGGAGCTCTCACAGTTGTGGGAGACAGACTCTTTCTATTTCTTCCCTGAGTTCGTGGGTCACACCCAACAGTGACTGCTCTACAGAGCTCCTTGTTCTAGGACTCACTCCTGGTATAGCTCAGGGGACAACGTGGTGCTAGACATCAGTAGAACGAGGGCTGTGCACATGCAACACAAGCACCTTAATGTGTATACAATTTTCCCAATTCTCAACATTCAATTTGATTTGTTTTAGTGTCACACAAAATGGTTCCTGGAGCTTACTCTGGCTCTGCCCAGGAAGTACTCCTTTCTGGCCTCAGGGGACCATATGGAGTGCCAGGAATCAAATCCTGGTTGGCCATTTTCAAATCAACTGCCCCATCAGCTGTACTACTTCTTCAGTTCCAAAATACCTTTTAAAACAATTTCACCACACTTTAAAATAGAGCTCGTATCCTCAGAAGGTGTCCATAACCTCCTCCACTCAGCCATCACCCTTTCCCTTCCGATTGATCCTTGAGTCTTGAACCCCATATTCCTTTCTTTCTCTAGATTCCCACAGTCTGGCCATCTAGCATTCTGTGGCCTCTTTCACTGAGAATAGCTTTCCCTGGTCCACCTACATCAGCTCATGTCCACAGTTCAAACGTTAACTACAGAATCATATTCCATGTGCAGAAGGGCTACATCTGGCAATTCCTTCAATGGTTGATGAACAATGAACTTCTTCCTATTCCCTTGTACTAGCTAACAGCAGATACGCAGATTTTAAGTGAGGTTCTCAAAGAATTTTATTGAGAACGCAAGCCTGGGAAAAACCCTCTCACTGCTGGCAAAGAACCCCAAATTTGGGATTGTGGAGTAGAGATTTGATGCACTGTGTAATGCAACCCAAGCACGAAGGTTCTGATAACTGTATTAGGGATGCAACGATTTGTGTTATCCAGAGAACATGTGTCCTCTCTTGGTGTTTTCTTTGCACTAAGACAAACAGCAAGGTCCTTAATCTTTCCTTGTCTGTCCCATCTCGACTTCTGGAACTGAGCATGGTGTCCTGAACCTGCAGTTTTCTTTATCCCTGATAGTTCACGATCTATATTGCCTTTGGTGCTCTGTTACTTTCTGCCTATTTGGAGACAGTTCAAAATCACAGGTAGTTCCTGTCAGGAATGGGTTTTTTTTTTTTGTTACGCAAAATAATTTTTTAAATTTTATTTTCATAAAGTTATTCACAATAATGGATTACATTCAATATTTCAATCAAACCACCATTATACCATCCCAACACCATTATTTCTAAGCTTACCACCACCACCACTCAAGCCTGCCTAACAGACTCATACTTTATTTTGTATAGCTTATTATGAATAGCATGAGAAGTCACATGGCCACAAAAGTGGCTGCACGCCCTGGAATTCTAAAATTTTAAATAATTAGTGTCCGAAGAAATCTCTGCAGCTAGCTGCTCGATTCTGAGATTCATTTTGGAGTCTCTGGATCATGGCCATTACTGAGCTTAAATGGCACAAGGAGGAAGGCAGTTCATGGGCGTGACATAGAGGCGAGGAGATGGGACGGAGCAGTTGTACCTGATCCCTTGAGGACTAGAGTTCGCAGTCACTGGTCTAACATACCTGAGTTTTCCATTGGGCTCTGGATTCGTAAGGGGCAGGTAGAGGGACAGCACCTGCCCCTGTCTGAGGCACCCCGGTGAAATCGGCCTGCTGCAAGATCAGGAGACATCTCTTCAGCAAGCTTCCTGGTTCTGAGATTCATTTCTTGTTGTGAATGATTTCGGGTAACCTTGAGGCTTCTCCACAGCACCAGTAGGTTCTGGTGTTAAGTGGCTCAACATGCCTGATCATGCATTTGGTCCCTAGAAGCAAGAACAATTCCTGGGCACCACACCAGTTTTGTTCTTTAAAACTCTTAAAACTTTAAAACTCTTTAAAGCTCTTTAAAACTGTGATCAGTGTGGTAGAAATGAAGTATGTCCAGACTCTATGACACAGATGAAACAAGGTGGTCAGACCTTTCTACTATTCCTGCATGCTCCTTTATGGGCACACAAAGTCCAGCATCCAGATTTCAGAGCAGATCACCTGCCCTGCAGGGGACCCAGATACAGCAGCGGGGCCTGTGCTCATTCCCATAGACTAGCCCATAACCTCCAGGTTGTTCCTGTTGGCGAGCTCCTTGCCACCTAGGCCAACCCCAGCAACCGCTGGGAGTTTAAACAACACTGACGTGTCTGGAGAAAGCTCTGCTCTCCACTGGGGAGCACTGAGGATGCCCTGCAGTCACAGTCAGGGAGCTGAGGGGTCCCTGGGCTCTTTCTCCTCCATGGAGCAGACCCTAGAGGGGGAGCCGGGCTGTGGAGCTGTGTTGGATAGAGGAGACTCTGAGGTGGTGTTGCTGATAAAGGACCTGAAAAGTTGGATCAAGCATCTGGAAAGTCCTGGGGACCTGGCTTTTACCTGTTAGAGCAGGGATGGCAGCTTGCTGAGACCAGCTCTTCATTCCTTTGAAGAGGGACGGGAGTGAGGGTAGAAAAGGGTCTATCTGGGGCTTGGGAGGTATTAACACAGTCTGCTCCCAAGAAAATGCCCATCTCAAAATCCCTGGAGAGGGAGCAATGTTTTATGTGACCAGGATAAAGATTGAGGGATGCATTTTCATGGGATAGGTGGAAAACATAGGTCTCATTATCACGCCTTGAGGATCCTGGAGCCCCAGAAGAGTCTCGCTGTTTGTGTCAAGTTCTTGGGATTGGGTTGTGTCAGACTAAAGCCATCCCAGAGCACATGCAGTGACATCTGTGGCCATGCCTGGAAAACACTTGCAGGTGTTCCTTGCATTGTTGTTGCTTCGACAGGCTTTGGTGCCCAGTTTTCCCAGGTCCTGTGCTCTCTGTATGTGTTGTCTCCAAAACAGGCCACCTGGGATAGGCTCCGGAAATGGCAGCAGCCTCTGCAGTGGCCTAAGGGCCATGTTCCACACCCCACAGTTGGAACAGCTCTTGTGAGAGTTCAAACTGCACATCCAGGTGTGGGCTAGGTAAGGGCTCAGGCACTGGATCATGGAAGGGAAAACAAAACCCGCACCAGAGCTAGGTGAGAAGAGTTTCTGCAAACCTGTGTAGGCAGGTTCTAGCTGTGCAGGGGCTAGGGACTTACATGAGTAGATGGTCCTCAACTCTGTGCCAGAGGAGAAGTCCTTGCGAACCCTTACTTAATGGGGCTGGATCAAACCCAGGTTCTAGTAGAAACTTTGTATGTGGATGACTCTAGTTATGGCCAGCCAGATTAGTTATGGCCAGCTAGATGGAGGCCAGTGTTAATCCAGTCTTCTACAGAGGGGATTTGGTGTGGTCTCAAGAGGAGGTAATGTGTGCCCTCTGGCAGGACATGCACTCTTGGCCTCCCTGCGAGTTGCCAGGCTGGGCTCTGCTGAGGGACCTGTGACTCAATGCTGCCCAGGAGACACAGGGACTGGATATATGCCACCCAGTGGCTGCCCGCCAGGCTGCTGCATGCTGGCTCCAGAGCTCTATGGGTGGTAAATCGGGCTTGGTTTGACCCCTCCACCCTGGAGAAGGAAGCAAAGTTGTTTCCAACGATCAGACCCATTGACAGGGACAGCTCAAACAAAAATACACAAATGGGACTTCATAAAATTAAAAAGCTTCTGCCTAGCTAACAACATGGTCTACAACGAAAGGACACCAGACTGAATTGGAGATAATATTCATGTGCAACACATCAGGTAAATATGAATATCCAAGATCTATAAAGTACTCAAGAGGACTCACCCTCCTCCCCCAATTCACAAACCCTATTTAAAAATAGTGAGAGGAAAGAAATAGATGCATCTTTAAAGTAGACTGATGGCCATGAAATAAGACATGAAAAAGGGTTCATTATCACGTTTTGCTGGTCTTCACTGGGCTGGAGCAATAGCACAAGAGGTAGGGTGTTTGCCTTGTACGTGGCTCACCTGGGTTTGATTCCTCTGTCCCTCTCAGAGAGCCCAGCAAGCTATTGAGAATATCCCGCCATCTTGGCAGAGCCTGGCACTCTACCGTGGCATATTCGATATGCCAAAAACAGTACTAACAAGTCTCACAATGTACAAGTTACTGGTGCCCACTCAAGCAAATTGATGAACACCGGGAGGACAGTTTTACAGTGCTATCACTTACTCTCAGTGAAATCCAAATCAAGATGATAATAAAGTATCATATCACACAAAGGAGAATGACAACTGTCAGGGAAAAAAAGTGGGCACAATCTGTGGTGTTGTTGGGATGTGGTGGAAAAGGAATCCTTACCTAATGTTGTTGGGAATGTTGTCTGGCTTAGCTCCTGTGGAAAACAGTTTGGAGGTTTCTCAGAAAAGTAAGAACAGAGCTGCCATATGATCCAGCAATGCTGCAGTTTGATATTACCCCCAAGACACAAAAACATTCATTCAAACGAACAAATGCACACCATTATTCATTGCAATACTTAACACTATAGCTAGACATGGAACCAACCTAGGTATCCAATATCGGATAAACAATTCATGAGAGTATGATATGCAAACACAGTGCAGCTATAACGGAAGGTGACGTCATACAGTTTGCCACAACCTGAATGGAACTGAGTGAGTCAGAAGGACAAATGCCACAGACAAATGTCACTTGTCTGTGGTATATAGAAGAACAGGGTAAGGAATGCAAGGTAACAAATGGGATACGTATATGACCCTTGACCCCTGACTACAGAAGTAAGGAATAAAGGGAAGGAAAGAAACTGAAGGGAGTGAGAAGAAAACGATGGAGGGTAACTGGGGTAGGGGGCATACCCAGTAGTATAAAAGGAAGAGTTTTATCTGTATATTATGTCTGAATAATATAGCTAACAATAGTCTAAGAATAAGACTCAAACTACATCAGCCAAATAAAAAAAATGTGCTCGTCCAGGAGGTATGGTGCTGCCATGAGTCAACCTGCATCTGCGGGGAGAGTGCATCAGCAGCCAGACTTTCTCAGTGTCTGGATGGGCTACCTGCCTCCACCTCCCTGTACTTGTGGAAGCCTCGGCAGTTACATCCACACCGCAAAGCTGCCACACAGTTAAAAAGCTACTCCAGCCTTACCGAGTCAATAAAAATACTGAATTCTCTGAAGAAACTCCATGACCTCTTAGCACCTGTATTGTAAACCATTATGCACAAAAGGAAAAGGAGAGAGAGAATAAGAAGAAAAGTGCCTCCCATAGAGGGAGGCTGGGGATGAGGGATGGGCGTTGGGGGATGGTGGGAAGGAAACAGGGGACACTGGTGGTAGCAAATGTACACTGGTAGAGAATAGTCATGTGCTGGATCATGATATGACTAAAACCCAACTATGAAGAGCTTTGTATTGGTACATCTCAGGGACATTCAATTAAAAAAAATTTAAAAAGTAATGTGGAGTTCATGCCAATTCAATCAGCTTAATCAATGGCTGAATAAATAGCAGTACTCCTACATTAAATATAATGGTAATAACAAAATATACCTGTCAAGGAGACAGGCTGGGGGGTGGGAGGAAGCTTTTGGAAACTGGTGGAGAGGTCCACACAAGGGGTGAGATTGTATTGGAACATTGTATACCTCAAAGTCAGCTATGAATAACTATGTAAGTAACAACTCCTTAATGCTTAACAAACTTTTTCTGCATTTAAAAAGGAAAGAATATCTGTAACACTGAGAGGATCAAAGAACAAATATGATTTCATCATCATGGTGAATGAGCAGCTATCGCCGAACATCGCCCTTAAAGTAGTTCCAGAAGGGTCGATAATTCTCTCACCATACTCAGTGGTTCATCATCTGAGGATGCCTGAGGACCACATACCTGTTTTTCTGAAGGGGAGGAGGGAGAGGCACATGGAGTTGATGGAGCCCCGTGAGTGGAGCCATAGCTGTCAGCTGACCTGACTGGAGAGGTAGAGCTTCACCCCCCACCCCTAGTAAACTCCACAGAGAAAGGATAGGTTTGTGCCAACTAGCAAGACTGGACATTGTACACAGCCCCTTGGCTCTGGACACTTGGCTGTGACAGGTGTGTTCTTTCCCCCACTGCCCTCCCCTCTTCCCTGGGGATTCAGAGTCTTAGATCAGAGGGAAACCCAGATGCTGTCCACCAACACCATAGACATGGGCTGAGATTGGGAGAACTGTGAACTCTGTGCTCAGGTTTGCCCTCCCTACCCAGGGCTGTGGGTGGCTAAGGGAAGCTGTCTCTGGCCTGCCTTTCCCCTCCTCCAAAAAGGACTCCAAAGAAACTCAGAAGTAAGGTCACAGCATCACCTGCTGGTATTGGAAGAAGAGGCGATTGAGAAATCACAAGCTCTCAGGCTTCAAGAGAATGAACCTGTGAGGAAGCATTCACATTCTTCTCAGTGCATGTGGAACATTGTCGAGTTCAAATCAATCATAGACCTCTACAATAGTATCAATAATCATATAAATATTTAAATGAAATTAAGCATCTTTTCCCACTACAAAGTGATGAAGGAAAAAAAATCAACCCAAAGCAAACAGTACGAATCACACTATACAGACACAGAACAAGATTCTTCTAAAAAACTCTGAAAAATGAGGAAATAAATAAGATATTTGAATATTAACGAGACACAGAAAAAAACTGGGGTATGAGGCAAAGAAAGTGATGGGAATGAGGGAAGATCAAAGAAATACAGGCCTACCTTTCAAAAAAGAAAAGAACAAGTAAGAAAGTCTCAAATAATCAATTTGAGCTCACATGTGAAGACTATGGAGATGGATAGATCAAAAAATTAGCAGAAGGAAATGATAAAAACGGGATCATAAATAAACAAAAATTTAAATGACATAAGAGCCCATATTATTTGAATCTCCTTCCTACAGAGCCAGGTGGATGTGATGGCAGAAAGAAATTATTATCTCATGCATGCTTCTTTTTCTAGAAACTCATAAATGACAAAGTAAGGGCCTTTGATTGTAGATTTCTGAAATATTCTCTCTTTATTTTTTAAATTTTTTTTCTTGTCCCTTTTTGTTTTTGGAACATACCCAAAGGTGCTCAGGGCCTACTCTGGGTTCAGAAGTCATTCCTGGCATTGCTCAGAGGACCATCAATGTTTACTGCACCAAAGCAGGATTTAGTCAGATGCAAGCAAGTGCCTTTACCCCAGTACCTAGCTCTGGCCTTTCTTTCCTTTTTTCTTTTTTTTCTTTTGGGGTCATACCCAGCGATGCACAGGGTTTACTCCTGGTTTATACACTGAGGAATTACTCCTGGTGGTGCTCAGGGAACCATATGGGATGCTGGGAATAGAACCCGGGTCAGCCAGGTGTAATGCAAATGCCCTTGCCACTGTGCTATTGCTCCAGCCCCACTTCTTTGCATTTTAACATAGGTTTCGGCACAGAAGATGAAAGACAGGGTCTTCAGCTGCCTCTGATCTCACCTGTAGTTTCGTCTGACAGAAGAGACATTTCACAGCAGAGGGAAATGTGAATTTCATTTTCTTGTGTCTTGTTCACTAGTGTGATAATGGGTCTCAGGGATCTGAGAGCTCAGATGGACACAGGGAGGACATGAAGTAAAGAACTGAAACATCACTGACCACTCATGACAAGGAAGAAGCTTTGTGACAGAAAATCAAGAACAAATTGGAAAACTCTCCAAATCAGCATATATATTATTGTAGATTTCAAAAGGGGAGGAAAAAATTACTACAGTAAGCCAAGAAAAGCAGGAGAAAGAATCTAATTTCCAGACTTAGCAATTCAAAAGAAATTTCCACCAATCCCAGACACATAAAGAGAAATACAAAATTGGTTTTGACAAAGGTGCAAAAGCAAAATTCTTAGCGATGATAGAAAACACAAAATTAATCAGCTTAAAAATGAATAAACTGAACTTCATCAACATTTAAAACTCATATTTGGAGCAAGATGGTTTTCATGGCAAGTGGTCACCATGCCACAGTTTTCCATCTTTACAACTTCGTCTTATTGAGAATGATATTATCCGAATGGGATTATACATGCTATGAAAATGAAATGATATAGAAATGACTACTCAGTAAATGACTAAGCAAAATCCACTTGACATGTAGTTATAGAATCAATGTTTCTTATATTGGACTTTAGTATTTGGTACAATGGATTATACTACCTTCCCTGATGATTCACTCACTGAGGATCTATCAGGTTATTTCCAATGAAAGTCATTACTGAAAAATTCCAAATTATACGGAAAATTTTGGAATTGTCCCTTCTAATGGGTGAATTTCATGACATGAATTATATCTCTGTAACAAGCTAAGAAGCGTATCCCTTTTCTAGCGGCGTGGCTTGCCCTTCCTGGGTTTAAGCATGCCCCGTACAATCCTGCCTTCCTGAGTCCCTCCTCTCTGCTGGCTCCTTGGGTCTCCCCTTCTGCTCCAACGTCCTCATCTAAGGACCAATTCACTCCCCCAGCTCCAGCTGCACCTTCGGCCCTTACTCAACTCTGATGTAGACCTCTCCAGCCCAAATCTCTTCCAAAAAAAAGCCAAGTGGAGTTCCTAGGTCCCTCTCTTGAGTGAGTCGTAGCACTCAGCTGCTCTGTGGACCCTGCTCCAACTCTCCAAGGCCTGACAAGGTAAGAGTGCAGCCAAGGTAGGGTGTGAGAGCTGGGGTCAGAGGGGGTTAGGGCGGGGTCAGGGAGGGGTCAGGACAGGGATAGCACAGGGGCAGGTCCAAAGTCAAGGAGGGCTCATGAGAGAGCTGTGTCCAATGGGGAGGATGGGATTAGAGAGGTCATACTTTAGGGGTCAGAGGTCAGAGGGGTGCAGCCAGAGCTGAAGCCACTCTGGCCATGGGCATGGAGACTGGAAGCCCCTGGCAGGAAGTCCCAATCCCGCAGCCCTCGGCTCAGCAGGTGCTTGGGGCGCCCTGGGCTCAGGTGAGCAGATTGCCTGTGGGTGGGGAACAGCCGGGGTGGACTGGCCCATCAGTCTCCTCTTTTTTCCTCTCTGTGTTCCCCAGTCTTTGAGCGGGCAGCCGGCCACGGCGTCCACACGGTTGGGGCACCCGGCCCACCCTGTCCAGGTCACATGGCCCACTGCACCTCCCAGAGACAGCGGGGAAGTGGAGGCAGGACATTAGTACAGCCCCGCACACAAAGCTAGTGTCTGGGCCAGGGGTGGGGGTGGTGGATGCTGCGGGCATGGGGTCTCCGGGATGCAGCTGTGACCAGTTGTGGCCACCACATCCCTTCCCCGGCTTCCCTTGGGGCTTGCTCACTTTGCGCTCTGCTGTCCACGTTCCTGCTGCCCAGGCAGCAGACAGGGATATCAGACACCAAGATACCCTGTCACTCTGGGACTGGTTGACCCCTGCTTTTGCTTTCCCACTGAGAAGTGGTCAAGGGTCTACCGGAGAGGAAACGGGGACCTCCTGTTTACCACATGGCATCGGGCTGGTCATCGCAGTGTGCGGAAAGCCCAGGGGGTATGGATGATCTCTGGTGGTCACGAGGCCATGGAAGGACAGTGGCCATGGCAGGCCAGCCTGCAGTACCAGAGCATTCATCCCTGTGGAGCTGTGCTCATTCATTCCCACTGGGTGTTCTCTACCGCCCACTGCTTTACAAAGTGAGTTGTTTCTCAGGTCCTAGCAGCTGGGATGGCAGGGGGAGAGGGTTAAAATATTAGAGCCCCTGCATCCTCAAGGCTGTGTGCTGGGACAATCTGTGTCCTTCTAGTCCAAGGTTTTTGCCTGTGATCTGTCCTCTCCTGCATTGTCCTCTCTCCTCACCTGATTTTGCTCATCTTCTATCCTCATCCCTGTGCCTTTCCCTGACACAGGTCTGCCCCCCGAGATGGCAGTGTTCATCCTGCCTCCCAGGTGCAATGTCAGCTGGCTCTGTGTCACCTCACACCATGGCTTCTCTCAATGTTCCTGCAATCCTGGTTGTCAGAGGGAGGCTGGAACCTGGGATGCAGTGGCAGATGCTGGTGTTCTGTACGTCTCTGGCCTGGGGTCTCTGATCACCACATGTCTATTGGTCAGCTGCATGGACACTAGATGTGGAGTCCCTGACCTTGAAGAAGAACAGAGCTGTTCTCTGTCCTGGGTCTCGTTGGGTGTTCCCAGTGGTTTGGGGGGGCAGTAACCAGGAGCTGGATCTTTGGTACGTACAGAGGCCCACAAGCACCTGCTCTGTGCTGTGTACCACTGGAGACCCACTGTGGATTAGGTTGGCTTGACCCACCTCACTGTGTCTCCATTTAGTCAGAGAAGAAGTTTCCCCTGTGGGTGAGCAGGACTGACACCATTGGAATGGAGAACTCAGATGGGCAGGCTCCAGTGGGCATGGGTCAGTTTGTGGATGCGACAGTTTGGTCACCGGCTGTGTGGGGAGGAATTTCCAGGTGAGTGAGTGGGAATGTGGAATGTTTTGTCCCTCACGGTCAGAACACAGGACATCCTGCACGTATGGTCTCCTTTGACCAATGATTTTGTGCAGTTTCAGAACAGGTGAGTACCAAGAAGGAGTGAGAGAAAGGAGTGGTGCGAGAGCAGATTGGTCATAAGGCGGGTCAAGAGCCAAGATGGAGCCAGGGCGCTCTGCATGTGCCGAAGGAAGGTCAGGATTGTCCAGCCCCATGGGACCTGCAGCCCTCCATGATCCTTTCCTTTAATAGTGGGTGTGTGCTGAGCTGTGACTAAAACCACCCCTGGGCTGGAGCGATAGCACAGGGGCTGGAGCGATAGCACAGCGGGTAGGGCGTTTGCCTTACAAGCGGCCAACATGGCCGACCCGAGTTCGATTCCTCCACCCCTCTCGGAGAGCCCGGCAAGCTACCGAGAGTATTGGATATGCCAGACACAGTAACAACAAAGTCTCCAATGGAGACGTTACTGGGCCCGCTCGAGCAAATCGACGATCAACGGGAGGGCCTTTACCTTTTTTACCTTTAGGGTCTCCAGAGAGAAGGGATGACAGAAAGGGAGAATTCTGTGCGGTGGTGCAGATAAGGCAGTGCTGGGGGTCAGATAATGGTGGAGAGGTGCAAGCTGCCATATGCAGAAGATGGATGATGACTCTAACCTTCCCTCCTGCAGGAAGTCTCATGCCCCTGAGGATTACTGGGTGCTTGGGGGTAGTACCAAGCTCTAGCAGGACACCCAATAGGCCAGGAGGGTGGCTGTGAGCTGCATTATCATCCATCCAGACTTTTAGAAGCTCCACCACTTTGCAGCGGTGTTACAACTGCACCAACCTGTGAACTTCAGCTCCTATATCATCCCTGTCTGCCTTTCAACCTCTGGCATGGAGCTGCTTCTTGGCACAACTTGTTGGAAAAATGGCTGGGGAAAGCTCACTGAGGACAATGAGTGGTTATGTTGTGGGTGTGAATGGGAGACAGGGACTAGGATTCTAGCTCATGAAAATCTCTAGTTAGCGTGGAGGCCTATGGACCTTGTGCCTCTCTGTGCCTTATTTCCTGAGAACTGGACTCTTCTCATTCCTCTTGTGAAAAATATGTCCTTCTGAAAGGAGGACAAGTTACTTCAAGTTACTCAGGTCGAAGACACTGAAATTCTGGGTCCTTTGGTTTTGGGAGTCAGGAATCTGGAAATCAAAGTTTTTCTGTCTTGGGTGTAAAAACTTAACTAATAAGTGAATTGATGGAGGGTTTCTCAAAAATACTGTTTAGGTGGCCTGAGAACTCCTCTCAGTGATGTATGGCCCACCTTCTCTGTTTGAGGATGCAGTGTTGTTAGGTTCTGCAGTGACAGGTTTAACCAGGCCACCTCAGTGAAAACTGGGGGAAACCTCTAGGCCACATCTGGTTGTGCTCAATGGCCTGTAGGGCTTTATCTTGATGCTCAAGGAACATGTCATGCCAGAGATATAACTAGCAACGATTTTGTGAGAAGCATGTATTTCACACTTCTGTTCTCTTCTAGCCCCTTGGTTCTAGTATTTCAATTTGATGTAGATCAGACATGACTTTATCAACTCAATTTGTCTGATTGTTCCTCTTTCTACTGTGAAATACCTTAATTTTTCCATGGCCATAGAATGAACATGTAAAAGTAAGAAAAAAGCTCTTGGAGAACATCGGGGAAGAACAATCACGACCTAAAATCATCTCAGTTCCATCACCTAAGTTTTGTTCTTCTCCTAACCTGTGTCTCCTATCTGCCTCTTGGATTTGTCAGGTGAATGGAGTAATAGGGTGAATACAGGGCAAAACTTTGTGGAGGTTTTCAGTAAAATGAGGAGAAGTATAAAAATTTGCGTAGACATGAACTTGTTCAGAGAAGTGTGTTTATACTTTAGTGAAATATTGATGCATAATGATTATGGAAAAGGAAATATTTATTTGCCTTTTAAATTTTTTATATTTATAAATTTTTTCACAATAATTTATTACATTAAATATTTCAACACCAATCCCACCACCATGTACCTTCCCGCCACCATTATTTTGAATTATATCTTTAACTTTATATTTTTATATCTTTATATCTTTATGGGCTGGAGCGATAGCACAGCGGGTAGGGCGTTTGCCTTGCACACAGCCAATATGGTCGACCCAAAACTCGATACCTCTGCCCCTCTCAGAGAGCCCGGCAAGCTACTGAGAGTATCTTGCCCACATGGCAAAACCTGGCAAGCTTCCTGTGACGTATTCGAAATGCCAAACACAGTAACAAGTTTCACAATGAAGGCGTTACTGGGCTCGCTTTAATAAATCGATGAACAACCAGAGGACCGTGGACCGTGATATCTTTATATTTATCTTTCTTTTTTTCTGTCTGTCTGTCTTTTTCTATTTCGGTCTCACTCAGCAATGCTCAGGGGGTTGCTACTGCCTCAGCACTCAGGAATTATTTCTGGGGATGCTAGGGGGACCATATGGGATTCTGGGAATCGAACGTGGGTCGGCCGCATGCAAGACAAACGCCTTACCTGCTGTGCTATTGCTCCAGCTCCCCAACTGCCTTTATTTGGTACACTGCTTCTCTTCAAAGGTGCTACATGCATTTCAGACAGACCATATCTTACGGAAATGGGGTACAAAAGCATTCCAGATTCTTGCCTGAATCAGTGGCAGGAACACTTCCTTCCTCGTAACCAGCCCCCAACTATACATGCACACGCACACACACACACACACACACACACACACACAAACACATACACATGCTTGCAGACACACGCATACTCTCACTCAGTCATACAAGCTTATACTGCGTTTGTCCTGAGATCCAGGAGCATGCCACAGACTTATCATTAGTCAGCCTATAGAATTTCAGATAATCAGCTTCTGACTTTTATGGGCTTAGCTGTGACCAGGTGGCCTCACCTCCAGTGCTCCCATACCAGCCTGCCATCACAAACATCCTTCTGCCCATTACTTCCTCTCCCCTTCTTCTTTCTCTCTAGAAACTTCTTTGTTTTCACTGGGTCTGCAAGTTAGAGTTGTCATTTCTTCGTTATTGCTTGCCTTAGTAAATCACTTTTACATTTGAGCAAAATCTTTTAATTGACTTTGGATAACTAATTAGTAGTGGTACTTTAGAATCATATGGAGTTTCTGTATTAATATTTTAAGGACTGCATATCGTTATCCCTAGCAACTACACTAATTTCATTCCCAGTACCAGAACCCTTTTCTCCACATCCTTGCCAACAATCATTTCTTCTTGAACCATTTTCCCAACTATGAGCCATTTCCCTAGTTATAAGTAATTTTGAATTTTTTAATGTGTCTGTGCGCCATCTTTGAGGAAGTGTCTGTTTATGTCTTTTGAATAATTTCTATTGCATTTTTTTCTGTTTTTTGGTTATATGAGTTAATATATTCTGGGTATTAATCCCTCGTTAGCCATGATGATCAAACAGCTTTTGCCTATTGCTCAGGTGCTTTTGTTTGTTTGTTTGTTTACTTGTTTCCATTGTAGTTTCCTTTTCTTTGTAAATGCGTTTTAGTTTTATGTTGTCCCATTCTATTGGATAACATTGGGTGTCCTTGCTCGTCCTGCAGAGAGCTTAGGTTTTTTGAGCTGCTCCCACAACAGTGCCCCTGAGGCACACCCAATTCCATCAAGCACCAATAATCCTATATTACTTTTCTCTTTCCTTCATGCCATTTGCAAGGATTATTTAGCAATGTCCATTTTGTATAGACACAGAAAGACAGTTGATGGTTATGCTTTGTAACATGGAAGTCAATTGGCTCCAAAATAATATTTACTCCTGGCCATCCATATTTACTTGACTTCAGCCTCAGTTTCGCTTGGTTCCTAGCTCTCCAAAAGCAGGATCCTGACGAAGGGACTGGATGGGCCCATGGTAAGCTGAAAACTACCCTGGCATTGGAAAGGGACAAGCTAAGTGCATGAAGTATAATAAGTTAAGAGCATCATCGTGGAACAGACTCTGTCATGACCCAAGAAGTTACTGAATAAGGACCCTGCTGTGGTTAGGATCAACTAGCCTGGCTTGAGGACTGTGGTTTGTAATATATAGCAAGATGTCCCAGGAAGAGTCAACCTTTAAGCTTAATATAGTTCTTACTGTGTTCATACAAAACTGACTAGAAATTTTATAAGAAGTTACTATGGTTGTTTAAATGGATTACTTACTAGCTGAGGAAAGGAGAAAGCAATACACCCTAAATGCAATCCCGCCCCTGTACAGATCTCCTAGTAATCTGGAGTGCTCCTAGTTATCTGGAGTGCTGAACCCTCAGATGAGATTTTGTCCTTGAGTTAATCTCCTAGAACCTCCCCTGAATAACTAGCTTTATCTCTGTTTGATGTTCTGATATTGTTCAACCCCACCTATGTGTACCCCCACCCTTCATGATTTCTATATTACTATACTGTAAGGGGCCGTGAGCAATAGCACAGCGGTAGGGCATTGGCCTTGCACGCAGCCAACGTGGCCGACCCGAGTTCGATTCCTCCGCCCCTCTCGGAGAGCCCGCAAGCAACCGAGAGTATCTCGCCCGCACGGCAGAGCCTGGCAAGCCACCCATGATGTATCTGATATGCCAAACACAGTAACAACAAAGTCTCCAATGGAGACGTTACTGGGCCCGCTCGAGCAAATCGACTATCAACGGGAGGGCCTTTACTTTATTTCCTTTATACTGTAAGGGGAAAGAGGGGACTAGGAGGATGACAAAGAATCCAAGGACGATGACTGGAAGTAGAGGACATTGAGATCTATGAGGAGACTAGGATGATGGAAGTATGATGACTGGGACTACGAGCAAAAGTACAATGATGGTTGTGCAGTAAGGAGAGAGATCAGACTACATTGGGGAGGAGAGAGAAATAAACTGGCTACTGACAAGTCTGGGGCCCAGTTCCCCTGTTCCCGCAATCCTTTGTCCATCTCTTGCTGTCATCTAGCCTCAAAGGTGGCTTTCGGCCACCAAACACTTGAGTCCCAAACGTGTGCCCACTCGTTTTTTTGGAAACTCGCACCGTTCATGTATTCTTGATTGCTTTTTCCTCCCCATTGGAGATGTGTCTGAATGTACCCCTAATGTTGAAATCCCAGAATATACCCCCTAATTTTTCTTCTGTGTGTTTTATGATTTTATAGACAACATTTCTCTGTGTTTCTCTGTGTGTTTTGGCCATTTCTCAGAAATTTCAAGGAAATTTCTGACTCTGGGGGTGAGGGTTTCACTCCTTTAGCTTTAAGGGGACCTGGAGGGTTGGATAGTGACCTTTACTCCTGCATGCAGAACATATGCTCAGCACTTTGACCCAACAATCTCTCTGACTCAAGATCCTTATGTCCAGGCAATATCTCCAGACAGTTCTCCCAGAGTCATGCTGTATATGATTTAGTGTCCACACAACTTTATGAGGGTTTGCTGTAAGACTTCAATGCATCATGGTCTGAAAAGTCAGTGGATACAATTTCTATCTTCCTGATTCTATTGAGGTGTGTTTGGGGACCTAGCACGTAGTCTATCTTGGAAAATGTTCCATGTGCACATTTGCAGAAAAGAATGTGTATTCACATTTTGGTGGATGGAAAGGCCTGTATACATCTATTAGCCCTCTCTCTTCCAGTTCTTCCTTCAAAGCCATTCTTCAATGCCATTCTTCCTCCAAAGGCATACTTCCATGTCTTCCTTCTGAGTTTTACTCTTGTTGATCTATCCAGAGGTGATAAGATGGTGTTGAATTCTCTAGCTACTATTGTTTTGCTACCAATATCCTCCTTAAAGTTTCTTAGAAGTTGTTTTAAGTGTTTTGGTGGTCCCTCATTGGATGCGCATGTGTTTAGGAGCATGATTTTCTTCCTTCTGTACATATTCCTTGATTATTAAAAAAATGGCCTTTGTTGTCCCCTATAATCTTTTTCAGCCTAAAATCTTTGTTGTTGGATATTAGTATGGCCACCCTGGCTTCTTTGAGGGATTTGTTTGCTTGAAGGATTCTTTTCTATCTTTTGATTTTGAGTCTGTGTTTGCTCTGGCTGTTCAGATATGCTTCCTGTAGGTAGCAGAATGTTTGGTTCAGGTTTTTAATTCATTTTGCCACTCTGTGTCTCTTAGTTGACATTGAGAGAGATTATTGTATGGTGTTTTGTGCCATCTTTCTGTAGAGGTTTGTTGTGCTTGTAGGGATTTGTCTTGTCTTACAGTAGCCCCTTTAGTCCTTCTTTTAAGATTGGTTTTGAGTCTACGAAGTTCCTGAGTTGTTGTTTATTCATGAAATACTGCATTTTTCCTTTGAGGTTATCATTTTCCTCCTTTCCTGAGGGTTTTGAATTTTGGTAGCAGCTAAATATATTCTCCCTATAATTTCATCTCCCTTCTGAATTTTCTTCATATTACTTTCTAGGTTTAGTTTTAAAATAATTCTTTTTTTTTACTTACCTTTTTATCTCTGAACTAAATATATTCTCCTGTATTTTTGTTGTCTAAAGGTATTAATGCGATGGAAGATGAGTGCTGGAAGCCAGGTGGGAGGGTAACAGGGAAGATGGTGGGTCTGTCATTGGATGGTGGAAAGGGAAGATATATTGGCTGATCGGGGATTTCTATGAGAATGATGGGAGAATGGATGGATAGATGGACAAAGGTGAATGGATAACCAAGGGATAGGAGGGTGTGTGAGTGAATGTACACAAGGAGAGAGAGGCCAAAGGAAGGGTGACTGCTGATCTGGAAGGACGGGGGAAAACTGACTCATGGAGAATGAATGGATCCTGAAAGGGGAGTTGTGCTGGTTATTGGTTCTGCTCTGTGTGTTGCATGCATTGGTGGGGGAATTTGACATTTTTTGTGTTTAATAACAGGGTTGGGTATTTATTTATGGGAGAGACATGAGCAAAGTAAGATAAGTTAGGAGGCATAGGGAAATAAGAGGAGGCTTTTCTTGCTGGTGGGTAGGGGGCTGAGGCAGTGCTGAGGTTCAGCTGGGCTGAAAAATCTTGTTCTTTGGGAGTGCTAGAGAGTGGCAGAGTGAGGTAGGGGTAACTGAAATGCCGAAAACCTCCTCTGTCCTTTGAGAGCCGGAGACTGGTAGTGAGTTGGAGGCTACAAGGACTCCTGGTGGGATTTTTAGGGAAAAGGATGATTGTCACATTCCCACTCTCCAAGATTAGCCCAGCTCTCAGGCACCAGGGAAGCTGTGACAGCTCACCTCAAAGTAGGTGACTAACATAGTGGAACTCTGTTATGATTTTTGGGTCACACCCAGCGATGAATAGGGTTTACTCCTGGCTCATGCACTCAGGAATTACTCCTGACAGTGTTCCCGGGACCATATGGGATGTGGGAATCAAAACCGGATTGGCCACATGCCAGGCTAATGCCCTATCCGCTATACTATTGCTCCAGCCCCGTAAATGCATTATGATGTCGCTGGAAGTGAAAGTCTGAAATCCAGGTGCAGCCTCTGCTTCCTTTGGATGGTGTGTGGCACATGGTCGCTTTGGCTATTCCAGCTTCCAGATGCTTCCCCCATTCCTGGCCCAGTACCCCTTCTGGCATACTCAGGGAACAAATCTGAGTCTTCCTCTCTCACCGCATCTGTTCGCTCACCTAAGTCTCCTGCCTCCTTCAGCTGAAGGACCCTGTGATGATATAGATCGGACTGACATGATCCAGGAACATCTCCAATTTCCCGGTCCTCAATTCCATCATGGAGTCCCTTTGCCATGATAAGTATGTGTCCCTTGTTGCAGAGATGGGGATGCTTACATTGTCACATTGTTTGCACCATCTTATTCAGGTTCTGTGCTCCGTCAAGACTGACACCCAAGGAGAGTAGACACAAGGGCCAGGAAGGATTGCTCCACAGTTAGAAACCTGCCTTGTGAGCTGGGGGAGAAGGCAATTGGAAGAGAGGAGGGATCAGTAGGTCAATGATGGGTGGAGAGGTCGACCAGGATGCTGAAAGTAGATAAAGGACCGAATGCGATAGCCTCTCAGTATTTATATTTTAAACCATAATGCCCAGAACTAGAGAGAGAGTATGGGGGAAATGGTCTGTCAAAGAGGCAGGGGGAGGCTAGGCTTGGAGAATCATGGGTAAATTGGTGGTGGAAAATGTGCACTGCTGGATGGATGGGTGTTCGATCATTGTATGACTGACACTCAAATATGAAAGTTTTGTAACGGTATCTCATGGTGATTCCATTTAGAAAAGAGGCACATCCACTTCCTCCTCTCCCTTTCATCTGGAGAGCTTGCTGCCTCTTCTTGAGAACACAGAGCAGTGGGATGGCAGCCACTGATGTTCATGTCCTCATCTCTGCTCCCCTCACCCCTGCATCTTCATCTCTCCACGCCTCTACAGTGCCCCACTGCTGTGGTCTGTTCTGGGTGATCAAAGGCTCTCCACCTCAGTCTTCACAACACGCTTTCCTTGCCAAGAACAGATGCGCAGGAACAGTGTCTGGTCTGCTACCGCCTTCCCTCTGTCTACCTTTTTTGGGTCTCCTCCTCCTCACCCTTTGTTTCTTCAATCCCCACACCCAGTTGTGTCTCCATTCTGCCCCCATCACCCTGTAGTCAGTTCCTCGACAGCTGTAATCTTGCCACTGATGAAGTTTACATAGGTGTGCATAGATCTATCCCTCATATGTGGCATATAAAAGAGACATATTAAGGAAATAATAAATGCCAGACACTATAAATACTAAGAACTGACTTACAGAGTGGAGTTTCCTGAGTGGCAGGGGAAGAGAATCTGGGGGAGAGGAACTGGCTGGGGAGAGCGGACTGGAGCCATGGCTGGGGTGGGCAGTGGGCCTTCTGGTGCTGGTGTGGTGGAGGGACACTGTGTCCATGGACCGCTACCACTGTAGCAGTGGGCAGTGCTGAAAGGAGGTAAAGGGATACGCATGATACCCTTCCAGTAACAGTATTGCAAACCATACTGCCTAAAAGGGAAATGAGAGGGGGTGGGGGGAGACAGACAGACAGACAGACAGACAGGCGCTCTGCTCTGGTGTGTAGGACACTGTGTCCATGGTCCCCTATCTCTGTAGCAGTGGAGAGTGAGCAGTGGACAGTGGGTGCTCTGGTGCTGCTGTGTAGGACACTGTGTCCATGGTCCCCTATCACTGTAGCAGTGGACAGTGAGCAGTGGACAGTGGGTGCTCTGGTGCTGGTGTGTAGGACTCTGTGTCTATGGGCCCCTATCACTATAGCAGAGGGCAGTGGGCACTCTGGTGCTGGTGTGCTAGAGGGACACTTTGTCCATGGAACCCTATTGCAATAGCATTAGAAATCATGGTACCAAATATTTTAGAAATATAAAGAATTGCTCATGGCGCCCCCAGATCTCCTGAGCATCATATGGGTAGTCTCCCCAACCCCAGGAGAGGAACCAGTCCAGTGGTTGCACATGTATACTGAGGGGCGCAAAGGCCATGTGCTGCCAGACACACGCCCAGCCCAGCACCACTGCCAGGGTGTATCCTGTCCTCTTGCAGGCCCAGCAGCCAACATAGCCTTCCTGGGGAACATAGCCAATGTGCCCCGGGCCTCTGCCCAGGCACAGTACCCACAGAGGGGCAGTACTGTATGGGGCAGCAGACAGGCACCTTCTGAGGCAATAAGGCCCCAGGAGGCCCCAGATGTCTCCCAGGGTTTAGCAGCAGTGTAGGGTAAACTCACAGGGTTGGTCCCTGGCACAGTGTACATTCACTGGAGCATTCAAGAGTGACTCCTCAGTACAGAGCCAAGAGGAGCCCAAGCACTTCTGGGTGTGACTCTACCACCCCCAAATTGTTTTAATATTTCTGCTTTGGGGGTATATGTTATTCACTTCCATCTCCACTAATGTGTCCAAACACCAACCGCCACTGATTTTTATCATTTCTAGTCTGTCCCTTCCCTCTCTACAATGTAATTTTGTATAAATTTAAATTCACTAAATATTTTAAGAAACACATTTTATGCCTAACTTTTCATAAATAGTAGCACTATAGCACTGTCCTCCCGTTGTTCATCGATTGGCTTGAGCGGGCACTAGTAATGTCTCACAACAAATTGTGAGGCATGTTGTTACTGTTTTTAGCATATTGAATACATCACGAGTAGCTTGCCAGGCTATGCCACGCAGGCGAGATACTCTCGGTACCTTGCCAGGCTCTCCTAGAGGGGCAGAGGAATCAAACCTGGGTCGGCCACATGCAAGGCAAACACTCTACCCGCTGTGCTATCGCTCCAGCACTCATTAGTAGTAATAAGTGCAAATAATTAAAATGTTTAACACTGAAGAGTTGTTTTCCTACGTTTCTCAATTATTAGAGTTGTAAGTAGTTTTGAAAAACTATGTAGTAGTCTAATTCCCTGAGAATCTATAAGATCCTGAGTTTCAAATATCTTGTCACTGAAAATAAAGAATGGCTTTCAGACACCGGTTCTACAGGTACCTGGACCATCACGATCACAATCACCATCAGCCTGTTGTTTGTCGATTGCCTTGAGCAGGCACCAGTAATGTCTCCTTTCTAGCCCTGAGATTTTAAAAGAGCCATATTCAGTGCTCTTTCAGGGGTAGGAGAATGAGACCTATCATTTTTTCTGGTATTTGGCATATTGAGTATGACACGGGAAGATTGCCAGACTCTACCATGCGAGCAGGACACCCTCAGTTGCCTGCTCGGTTCTCCAAAGTAAGAACGAGATAATAAGATTAGTGGCCACGCGCTTCTGGGAGCTGGGTTTTTATAGTCTCTGGGTCTTAGCCATTGATGTTTTTTCATAAATGATTATATTAGGATTCTTTATTTCCTCAGAAGGTCTTTGCTGCCTCCTTGCAGAGAGCCCTTCCTCACCAAGCACACACCTTTAAACACTGATGATTCAGCCTGCTGGAGCATGCCTACTCAGGGCTGTTAGGGAACTTCCCCCTGGAAGCAGCCCCATCACCTGCCTGATTTAGAACACAGTTTCTCAAGAGACCACAGAAGCAGTGGCTCGAGCCAGGCCCCACCAAGAATGAAAGCATTGCCCTGAGTGCAGATTCAGCCTCTCACATAAATGGCGATTTCTTACTGGGTGTTTTGTTTTGGAGTCACACTCAGTTGTGCTCAGAGCACACTTCTGGCTCAGAAGTCACTCCTGACAGTGCTCAGGCAACCACATGGGATACCTGGAGTGGAGCCTGGGTTGACCATGTGCACGGTAAGTGTCCTACGTGCTATACTATTTCTTCAGGCCCCCACTTAGGTATTTAAAATAAACAGTTCCTTCTGCTGTTTTATACTCCAGACAGCATCCTAATGCCTGTTGGCTCTCGAAGAGAAATGTGTGTGCACACAGGACAGGAGACGTCGCAGGGCTAGAGTCTCAGGAAGAGGGCGTCCATCAAAATCCTAGTTTCAAAGTATCTTATCCACACCAATTATTCTGCATTGATTACAGTCAGGTGATCTATGCTTATTTAACAGTCTGTATCCAAAGGGGTTTTGCTGAGGGGGTTTAATGTTCCTTTTTTATACATGTTTTTATCCTCCATTGTCAGATATAAATTAAGGGGCTGACTCAGATCTGGCTATTTCATGCTTGAAGAAGATCACAATGAAAGAAGTGTGAACAGAATTAATTGATCTGGTGAGGAAAATATCCCTTCAACTGTAAACTACATTCTATCTTCAGAATCCCTGCCATGAAATTAACCTTCAGTCCAAGACATATTTTGCTTTTACTCTTTCATTTTGGAGGGGCCACACTGGCTTATGTTCAGGGCTTACTCCTGGTGAGACCAGATGGGGTTCTGGCGACTGAGCCCAGATCAGCTCTACCATCTCTTCAGAAACTCCAAGACATAGTGGCAAGTTTTTGTTTCTCTGCTGTCATATCTTTGTAAATTCTTGAGAAGCTCCATTACTCAAAGCTGTTTCGTCCAATTATTTTTAGAAAATCCTTTTAACAGCCCATACCAACGGTTTAATCTAATCTTTCCTAATAGTCTCAACTGAACAATCGCCACCTACTTAACTTCAATTTTCAACATTAAACATAGCCAAACCTATACCTTCACTATAACAGAACACTAGTCATAAGCCTAACCAAAGGCTTGACCTAACCT
This sequence comes from Sorex fumeus, assembly GCF_029834395.1. NCBI lineage: Eukaryota > Metazoa > Chordata > Mammalia > Eulipotyphla > Soricidae > Sorex > Sorex fumeus. Next base: position 1,791,687 of record NW_026606163.1, read on the forward strand.
TATCTATTAGCCTTAAGCGAACAATCTCCCTATACTTTACTCTCATCAAGTAATTGTGGGTGGAGTGATAGCACAGTTGATAGGGCGTTTGCCTTGCACATGGCTGACCCAGGTTCGATACCTCCGTCCCTCACAAAAGCCCAGCAAGGTACTGAGAGTATCCTACCCACTTGGCAGAGCTTGGCAAGCTACCCATGGCATATTCTATTTTCCCAAAACAGTAACAAGTCTCACAATGGAGAGGTTATTTGTGCCGTCTTGATCGATGAATAACGGGAGGACAGTGCTACAGTGCTTGTACATGTACAAGTAGCCGAGTCCTTATCCTTACTCAAACAGAACCCAACCCTAATAACAGTAAACCAAAAACAGCAAAGCCACGTTCTTATAATACGCAACCTAAAGGCTGGGCATTAATTTACCTATTATCCTCAACTGAACAATCTTCCTAGACTTTACTTCATTTTCAGTTTTAAAAGCAGTCAAACCCTTATCAAACAAAACTTTAATCCAAACCCATACCTGAATGGAATCCACATTCTTTTAGCAACCCACACCAAAGGCTCTGCCTAATTAGCCTCAAATGAACCAACACTCTTTCTCTAATAACCCCAACCACGTCCTAATTCACATTGTTATAATATCCCATATCAAATACTTGGCCTAAATTTACCTGTTGTCCTCAGATGAACAATTGCCCTATGTATTATTTTCTCTTTTCAATTTTAAACATAGTCAAACCAATACTTACTTTACAGAACCCTACCCTACCCCAATTCACATTGTTTTATTCTTTTTTTTTTTTTTGGATCACCATTAGATAAAGGTACAAAGCTGTTCATGATTTGGTTTCAGTCATACAATGTTCCACACCCATCCCTTCACCAGTGCACATTTCCGACAACCAATGTCCCCAATTTCTCTCCTGTAGGAGAACATTGGTTTGCCTTTCCTTTTCAGCCACAGGGAGTTTGGGGTTGTTGATTGCTCCCCCAACCTGTCAATTACCTTTGCCTCCTGATCAGACTCTGCTGACTTGTAAATATTGTTCTTCTCTCTTAATGTCCTTTGCATAGTTAGCTACCTCAGAGCAATGGCTTTTTGTATGGACACAGGAAGACAGTTAAAAAGACATGCTTTTGTAACTTGGGAGTTGATTGACTCCAGATAATATTACCTCGTAGACATCTGCTCTCTCAACTTAAGCCTCAGTTGCCCTTACTGCCTAGATCCCCCAAATCAGAGCCCCGATGATGGACTGGATGGACCCAGGGCAAGCGGTGAACTACCCTGGCATCAAAATGGGCCTGGCCAAAGTCCCCTAATACTGAACTATAAGTTAAGAGCAAGGTCATGGATAAATTCCGTCATGATCCAAAAGTAATAACTAGATTTGGACCCTAATGCGGTTAGGAATGATCGATCTGGCCTGAGCACTGTAGTCTGAGTCTGTGGTGAGATGTCCCCAAAGAGAGTTGTCCTACAAGTCTAATTGTGTCTATTCCTGTGTCCATACAGAATGGCAATTATTAGGATGTTGAAATAAGATGTTAATTAACTTTCTGGTCTACGGAGAGGAGAAACACACCTTAAGTGCTGTTTTGTCCTGGTGGGCTACAGGTGGTCAGAAAGGCATGAAGAACATGTTAATTGTACCTGGGTGGGGGGAGGAACAGTTTGGGAGGCTTGGTTTGAGAAGAGGTGGTAAAAAATGTGGTTGCAGAGAGTTGGTGAAAAAAGAAAGAGAGGTAGAGTCGGAGAGAGGCAGAGTTGGAGATGTGGGCAGAGCAAGAGACAGAGTTAGCGAGCAAGGGTTGGAGAGAGAATTGTGGAGTGTGTTAAAGAGAGGCTAGAGAGATTTGGGGGCAAATTGGGCAGAGAGTCATGGCGGGGTGGGGGGGGGGGAGTGGCGGATAGAGTTTGGGCGAGACAAGAGATGGAATGAGGCAACTGATTATCAACCAGCTTGGCCCTCATTTCTCCTCTGTCGGCCTCAGTCAAAGGTCATCCCAGGTGGAGAAGCGGTTCAAGAGCACTGAACAGCCAGAGAGAGCCACCAGGAGAGCCCATGAACACCCGCTAATCTGTGATCATTCCTAGAGACACCAGGGTAAAAGGAGTTTCAACAATCAGGGAAAGGAGCTTAGGGAGGAGCCCAGGAGAGGAGAGCACAGGGAGGAGTCCAAGGCAGGAGAGCACATTGGAGCCCTGAATGACAGCAGGGCAGGCCGCCCACCAGGTGCGGGGTAGCCTGGGAAGCAAACCAATGCTCACTGCCGGCCTGAGGACGGGCAGCAGGGTCTGCACCAATAACCGGCGTCTGCACGGTGACCGGGATCTGCACGGTGACTGGAGTTTACACTGGGCGACAGGGGTCTGCACTGGGAGACCCGCGGAGCTGGACAGGAGGGAGCGCGCTGGGACCCCTGATGTCGACCCGGCACCGCCTCCTCACTCAGGGCCGCACCCTCGGCTCCCCTCCTGCGACCGCCTGCGTGCCTGGGGTCTTGCAGAGACTCCCGCAGGATGTGCAGACACCTGAGGCCGGTCACACTCAGACGGGAGCGACCAGAGCCGGAGTGACACAGCCCGGCTCGCCCTGTGCCAGCAGCGGGACTGGACTTGGCGGTGAGGGTGCTGTATGTGCACTGCGCCTGCGCACTCTGAACGTCCCACTCAGCGCGTCAAGCCCAACACATGATCCGCCAAGCACCACCAGGGGCGGATGCAGAGCCAGGATAATCCAGACCTCCACCAGGGATTTCCCAAAATGTCACATATTTCCACTCATATTAAATTGCCGGTATTGGGGGGCGGCGGTTGGGGGGCCGAATTTCCCTTCTAGCACTACATTCTAAAGTCAGAATGTATTTTAATTACTTTTACCACTATGGTCTAAAGCAACAGGGTTCAGGACTGGACAAATAGTTCAATGGGTAGGGATCTTCCCTCGCACATGCGGACCCAAGGTCCATGTGGACCCGAGATCCATGCCTGGAATCCCATATGGTCGCTGAGTCCACCAAGAGTAATCCCTGAGGAAAGGCAGGTAGGAACCAAAATCCAAATTATAAAGAGCAGGAGGTAGGATGATTGCCTTCATGCTGCAGATCCAGTTCAGATCCACAGCACCACATGTGTTCCATGAGAGCCAGAAAAATAGGAGCACTGTTGGACGTGGTCAAATTGACCCCTCACCCAAATACTATTGATGCAGGTGCAGCAGAAGTGGCGGCAGTAGGTTACTATGTTCATTCGAGAATCCAGGTTCTTCAATATTTTCAAGAATGAAAATATTAAGTACTAAAGATTCTCAGGCTAGCGTGATAGCACAGTGGGTACGGCGTTTGTTTTACCCACAGCTAACATGGCTCACCGGAGTTCGATTCCTCTGCCCCTCTCCAGAGCCCGGCAAGCTACTAAGAGTATCTCACCCGCCCGAAAGAGCCTGGCAAGCTAACCGTGGCATATTCAATATGCCAAACACAGTAACAACAAGTCTCATGATGGAGACATTATTGGGCCCGCTACAGCAAATCAATGAACAACGGGAAGACCATGACCGTGAAAGATTGTCAGAGTTAGAAAGTAGAAAAGTTTTTTGATAAGTAGAAGAGAGAGGAATAGGTGATTCCCAGAGTGGGAGAGAACTTAGTGTGGGCCTATGGCTCTTTTTGTGAGACCTTTACAGAAAAAACAGGTCTTTGTGTAACAGAGAATGTAGGGAATCTACAGGGTGGTCATGCTGATTTATCTTTCGGGTCATCTGCCTCAGGTACTGTTCATTATCTTAGCCTTGTGACTCCTAATACTAGGACAGGAGAATATGGTCCTGGGGAGCTCCAGGAATGTTTAAGATTTGGCCTTGCAGATGAGGTGGAGTAGATCAATGGGGGAAATGGAACTGCTGGTGAGGGGAAACAGTGGAGACGCCTCTTGTTGGCAAGGGGAAACTGAGGCTTCCTCTTTCACTATCAAATGATGTTATATTCATGAAGGTGTTACGTGGTTACATGAAACACGTTATTAAGTTTTTCAACTTTCTTTATATCTAAGTTACAGGATATATCAGTTTGGACTCATTAGTGAGTGAGAAGCAGACTGTCACTATGTATTTGGTGAATGAAAGCTCAATTGAGTCACTTAACGCTCTTCTATTCTACTAGATGTTATCAGTTTTTCCTTTAACGTTTTCTCGTTTATTGGTTATTATTTATCTATACAACCTCTGAAATGTAATTAATGAAAGAAACATTATGGGAGGGCTGGAGCAATAGTACAATAGGTTGAGCACTTGTCTTATATGCAACTTAACCAGGTTCGATCCCTGGCACTACATATGGTCCCTTCAACCTGGCCAAGCCTGATATGTGAGCACATATCTGAGAGTAATTCCTGAGTACTCCCAGGTGTGACCCCCAAAACAAACCAAACAAAAATAATTTTTATGGATCAGTAATATAATGGACTGAGTGCATGCAAGAGTCTCAAGTTTAATCCCTGAACAGATCCCAGGCCCCACAAGCACTACCAGGAATAATGTTGAAAAACAAAACAAAAAAATTCCATCAAACTCGAGATTATTTATTATGATGTGGATTCTGTCTTATTTGGAATGAGAGGCTATGTGTTAGATGACATCCTAGGGATCTTCCACTGGGTGGAGTTATCACTGCACCATAGTAGATCTCTAGCCAGAGACATTAGAGACTTGCTGAAACAAAGGATTATTTTGTAGACATGTGAAACGGTGATATTTCTGAACAATTTCTCAGAGTGGAGCTTAATTTATCTGAGTTAGATGACCAGATACGTAAAATTTAACACAGAGCAAGATGAAACTTACCATCTCCTTTTCAAGTTCACTGCCTTAGCAGTGGTAGGTTGCTGAGTGGGTTTGAAGTAGAGCATTAATCACCTTTTGGGTTACTAATTGTTTTTTTCCGTCTTTAGTGTTTTGCCTTTCTGACCCTGGCTAATTTGAACTGTATTTACTAATGTGATTGTGTAGTTTCCCCATCTTAGGGGAACATTTGCTTTTGTTTCAATATCTCAGCTGTGCTACTGTTCTTTCCTTCACCTAAACATTTTCTAAGAAGTATAACTTCACCATTGGAATGAAGTGTTAGATAACTCTCTCATCTTTCTGGAGCCTTTTCAATTTCTCTGACTCCTTCTAATCCATAAGTACCCCTTTGCAGTGCATCCACATAAGATATAGTTCTGAACTCTGGAGTACTCTTTGTGGCTGACTTTACAGCCATATAGCTCTGTGTCACGTGAACTTGATCTGGTACCATTTAATAATTTCTAAGCCATTTTGGGGGTTTGATGGTGGTGGAAGGAAGTACAGTAACTTTATACACGCTAAACATGAACATTAACAATTATGAAAAGCGTCAGCATTCAGCCGAAGAGAAGGACAACATGGAGGGCGGGATCCACAGATCCCAAAGGAAAAAAAAAAAAAAACAGGTTCCAAAAAGAGCCGAGATCATCGGGAAGCCCCAGATGGGGTAGGTACCGCATCCCGCCTCCCCCAGATGGAACCCCGGTGACCAGAAGCCTCTACAACCACAGCTCGAGTATGCGGGATCTAGGACTTTTCCTCAAAACCGCGCGGCCACTTACGCAGCCACGTGACATCTCTCTATATACAAAGTGATCCATGGGAAGTAAACCACCCAACGTTTCTCTCTGAAAATCATAGTTAAGTTTGGAGCATGGCCACAGCCCCAGAAACACAAGGACTTAATGCAGAACCCAGCAGCTTGGAGCAGAAAAGTGAAAGGACTATGCGTTAATTCAGGCCATCATGTCTGCCCGGAGGGAAAAGGGTGTTGGTCCCTTCCGCCCTCCTCCCTCTGGAAAGAAAGATGGCGGCCACATGGGAGCCTTGTGGACAGCAGGCATGAGCCGGGGGTGTGGGGGCAACTAAAACCTCCTTGGGAAAGGGGGCGTTCCGGTCCGTCCTTCACACCCTACCGAGGTCACCAGTTGCCCCCCGCGAGCGGGTCTCCAGCACGGCCACGGCCCCAGAAGCACAAGGACTTAATGCAGAACCCAGCAGCTTGGAGCAGAAAAGTGAATGGACTATGCGTTAATCCAGACCATCATGTCTGTCCGGAGGGGAAAGGATGTTGGTCCCTTCCACCCTCCTCCCTCTGGAAAGAAAGATGGCGGCCACATGGGAGCCTTGTGGACAGCAGGTATGAGCCGGGGATGTGGGGGCAACTAAAACCTCATGGGAAGGGGGGCGTTCCGGTCCGTCCTTCACGCCCTACCGAGGTCACACGTTGCCCCCCGCGAGCGGCTCTCCAGCATGGCCACGGCCCCAGAAGCACAAGGACTTAATGCAGAACCCGGCAGCTTGGAGCAGAAAAGTGAAAGGACTATGCGTTAATCCAGGCCATCAGGTCTGTCCGGAGGGGAAAGGTTGTTGCCCCAGTCGCCTTCTCCTCTCTGGAAAGAAAGATGGCGGCTGCATGGGATCCTTGTGGACAGCAGGTATGAGCTGGGGGACTGGGGGCGAATAAAACCTCATGGGAAGGAGGGCGTTTCGGTCCGCCCTTCACGCCCTACCGAGGCCACCAGTTGCCCCCCACTAGCGGCTCTCCAGCACGGCCACGTCTCCAGAGCACAGAAACCAATTTCTTAACTATCTGACTTTCAGTAGAAATACTTCCAGGGTCAATAAGTAAAATAGCAGAAATCCAAAACCAACATACAATTCTTGAACCCAGCTGTAGAAAGCAAATCACTTCACAATGCTTTTTCAGCATGTCTGATTTGGGGGGGAGGGGGTAAACTCTAAATAATAGTGGTGAATCTTTTATTGAAACAATGAATCTAATCAAAGCAGATAGAGTGTTAACTAGAATTCATCTGCCCCACAGGGACTGGGAGGGGTGGGGGGTGGGGTTTTATTGGGGTTCTTCATGGTAAAAAATAAGTTTTGGTAAACGGAAATGTGTTTGATATTTGCATGACTGAGACCTAAACATGAAAGCTTTGTAACCTTTCCCACGGTGATTCAATAAATAAATAAATAAATAAATAAAAATTAAAAAAAGAAAATTAAAATAATAAGTTAAACTAAAAAAAACAATTATAAAAAGCAATAATCAAATGATAATACCCATATAGTGTGTGTGTGTGTGTGTGTGTGTGTGTGTGTGTATGTGTGTATGCTGATGCCCAGGCATTGTTTTAGCAGAAGAGAAGTGTTTCATTTCTGGCTGTATTTTCTCCCAGTAGTCAGAGTGAAAGTGAACAAATGTGGGAGTACAACTTAGCTTTCAGGATGATATGTTCATGGTTTTATCCTGTTTTAACTGTTTTAAAATGAGTCTCACTCAATACTGTGAAACAATCAAGTTTCTCTGATGAACTCATTCTAAGGATATTTCGTGGGGATATGGGGGCATGTATGTTGCTACTACCTCCCAAAATGGGGCTCTGAAGATCTGGGACCCTTCTTGGCATTTCCTGGAAGCTGGGCATGAAGTTCATTTCAGGATGCTGCTTGGGCCCTGAGAGTTTGGCCAGGCAACCCTGTTGGTTGGTCAAGGTCCTCCGAGACCAGAATTTACAGGTCCCAGGGATGAAGCTGGAGATGGTGGGGGGACTTTGTGATGTCAGGGATCAAACCAAGTTTGCTTTCATGCAAGGCTTGCACCTTAATCCATGTACTGTACACTAAACCCTATTCTAAGAATCCTTAGATTTATTTATATGATTTAAATCATAGTTTTAATTATTCAAAATAACCTCCCCCACCCCCCGAAGCGATAGCACAGCGGGTAGGGCGTTTGCCTTGCAGGCAGCCAACATGGCCGACCCGAGTTCGATTCCTCCGCCCCTCTCAGAGAGCCTGGCAAGTTACTGAGAGTATCACGCCCACACGGCAGAGCCTGGCAAGCTCCCTGTGACGTATTCGATATGGCAAACACAGTAACAACTAAGTATCCAATGGAGACGTTACTGGGCCCGCTCGAGCAAATAGATGATCAACGGAAGGGCCTTTACCTTTACCTTTACCAACCGCCCCCCCAACTTCTGAAAGTCTTATATACTGATTGGAAAAGGTAGAACATATTGAAAATTATATGAAAGTCAAAAAAGATCTATAAATCACCTAGATAATTGCTGTTAATTGAACTTCTATTTCTAACTAGTCTTCCATATTTTTGCACTTTGTATCTTTAAAGTGTTTAAAGAGAGACGCCTGCAGAAAAGTAGCTCTGAGACTCAGTCTTTTCCTCTTCACCGCTCACACTGCACTGATCTCGTCCCAAATCCAGCAACATGAAGAAACAACGCAAATCCCCACCACATGGGGAGAACAAGAAAAATAATGCAGAAGAGTCTGTCAATACTGTTCACCTAAGGGACCTCTCAGACAAAGAATTCAGATATGAAGTCTTGAAAATGTTCAATCAACTCAACCAGATAGTTGGACCGATATCCATTAACATGACAGAAAAAAATGACAAATTACGCTAGGAAATGAGAGCAGAAATGTCACGAATAAAAGATTCCGTAGATGAAATGAAAAACTCAGTCTCTTCTCTCAACAATAGAATGACCGCAGCTGAAGAGAGAATCAGTGAGCTGGAAGATCAGCTGCACCAAGCCAACAGGCAACAACACACAGTGGCAAGGCACCTCAAATTAGCTCTACAGAGAATCAGAGTCCTAGGAGATGATTCCAAGAGGAACAACATTAGAATCATTGGACTACCAGAAGCTCAGGGAAACAATCCCAATGTAAAAAACACGGTGAAACTAATCATTGCTGAAGTATTCCCAGAGCTCCACAATGCAGCCATTCAGGTTCAAGGAGCCCAGAGGGTACCAGCTAAAAGAGACCCTAACAAAAACACTCCAAGACATATCATAGTGCTCCTGATAGAGATACAATACTGCAAACAGCAAGGTCAAAGAAGAAAATCACATACAAAGGAGCACTCCTGAGATTCACAGCAGATCCATCAGAGGAAACCCTCCAAGCCCGAAGGCAGTGGCAAGATATAGTGAAAAAAACTCACTGAAATGAATGCTTCACCAAGAATACTCTATCCAGCTAAACTCTCACTCAAAATTCCAGGAGTGGTACAGTATTTTCTAGACAAACAGCAGCTCAGGAACTTCATAGACTCGAAACCAAACCTAAAGTAAGGGCTAAAGGGGCTACTATAAGACAAGACAAACCCTACAACCACAACACACCCTTACAGAAAGATGACACAAAACTCCATAACAATAACCTCTCTCAATGTCAACGGTCTAAATTCACCAATTAAGAGACACAGAGTGGCAAAATGGATTCAGAGACAGAACCCAACATTCTGCTGCCTACAGGAAACTCATCTCAACAGCCAGAGCAAACACAGACTCAATGTCAAAGGATGGAAAACAATCCTGCAAGCAAACAGCTACCTCAGATAAGCTGGGGTGGCCATACTAGTATCTGATAGCATTACTTTTGCATTGAAAAAGATTAGAAGAGACAACGAAGGCTATTTTCTCTTCATCAAGGGACACGGACAACAGGAAGAAATCACACTCTTAAATGTATATGCACCTAATGAGGGAACAGCTAAATATTTTAAACAACTGCTAAAAAATTTTAAGGAGGACATTTCTAGCAACCCAATAGTAGCTGGAGATTTCAACATCATCCTATCACCTCTGGACAGATCAACAAGAACAAAACTCAGCAAGGAAACGTTGGCTTTCAAAGAAGAAATAGAAGAGAGAGGTCGTATAGACCTGCACAGGGCTTTGCACCCCAAAAAGAAAGAATACACATTCTTCTCCAGTGCGCATGGAACATTTTCCAAAATAGACCAAGTCCTAGGCCACAAAACATACCTAAATAGAATCAGGAAGATAGAAATAGTATCGACAATCTTTTCAGATCACGATGCACTGAGAATAGGAGTGAATCACACACAGATACGGAGAACCAAATCAAACACTTGGAAATTAAAAAACTCAATGCTTCAAAACGAGTGGATCAGGAGGGAAGTCAAGGATGAAATCAAAATATACTTGGAAACAAATGAGAATGAAGACACGAGCTACCAAAACTTATGGGAAGCTGCAAAAACCGTTTGAAGGGGAAAATTTATAGCTCTGCAAGCATATCTCAGGACAGAAGAAAGGATGCACATAAACAACCTGACTTCACAGCTCAAGATCTTAGAAGAGGATCAACAGAAGGAGCGCAAATTGTGCAGAAGGAAAGAGACTATAAAACTTGGAGCAAAAATCAAAGACGTGGAAACCCCAAAAAAAAAAAAGCAATTCAAAAGATCAATGAAACCAAGAGCTGGTTATTGGAGAAAATAAATAAGATACATAAACCACTAGCAACACTCACAAAGAAACAGAAAGATAACCCTAATAAATCGAATCAGAAATAAGAATGGGGATATCACAACAGAAACCAAAGAAATTCAAAAGATCATCAGAGACTACTTTGAATGTCTTTATGCCACGAAAAAAGAGAACCTAGAAGAAATGGATAAATTCCTGGATTCCTATTATCCCCCAAGGCTGAATCAAGAAGATATGGTGTACCAGAATAGACCTATTCACATCAAGGAAATTGAAACTGTAATCAAAAGTCTTCCCAAAAACAAAAGCCCAGGTCCAGATGGATTCACTAGCTAATTTTTCCAAACATTTAAAGAGGACCTATTGTAGGTTATTCTCAAGACTTTCCAGGAAATTGAAAAAACAGAAACTCTACCAAACAGTTCCTATGAAGCCCATATCTCTCTAATACCAAAAAGAAACAAAGACACGACAAGAAAAATAAAACTCAGGCTGATATTCCTGATGAACACGGATCCGAAGATTCTCAACAAAATAGTAGCAAATAGAATTGAACAACTCATCAGAAAGATCATACACCATGACCAAGTGGGATTCATCCCGGTGATGCAAGGATGGTTCACCATTCGAAAATCCGTCAACATAATCCATCATATCAATAAAAGAAAAGATGAAAATCATATGATCATATCAATAGATGCAGAGAAAGCATTTGACAAGATCCAGCAACCGTTTATGACGAAAACCCTCACCAAAATGGGGATAGCGGGGACTTTCCTCAATATAGTTAAAGCCATCTACCACAAACCTACAGGAAACATCATCCTCAATGGGGAAAAACTGAGAACCTTCCCCCTAAGATCAGGGACGAGACAAAGATGCCCACTCTCTCCACTACTGTTCAATATAGTACTGGAACTACTTGCAATATCAATTAATCAAGAAAAAGATATTAAGGGCATCCAGGTAGGGAAGGAAGAAATCAAGCTCTCACTATTCACAGCTGATATGATATTATACTTAGAGAATCCTAAAATCTCTACCAAGAAACTCCTTGAAACAATAGACTTGTATAGTAAAATTGGAGGCTATAAAATCAATACACAAAATTTTATGCTTTCCTATACGCAAATAGTGAAAGAGAAGAAAGTGACATAAAGAAAACAATCCCACTCACAATTGTACCCCAGAAAATCAAGTACCTAGGAATCAGGTTAACTAGGGAAGTAAAGGACCTGTACAAAGAAAATTACAAAATGCTTCTTCAGGAAATAAAAGAGAACATGAGGAAATGGCAAAATATCCCCTGCTCCTCTTTACAATAGCCAGAAACTGGAAGAAACCTGAGTGCCCAACAACAGATGACTGGTTAAAGAAACTTTGGTACATCTACACAATGGAGTAATATGTAGCTGTTAGAAAAGATGAAGTCATGAAATTTACATACGTGGTACAACATGGAAAGTATCATGCTAAGCGAAATGAGTCAGAAAGAGAGGGATAGACATAGAAAGATTGCATTCATCTGGGGGATATAAAGTAACAAAATATGAGATTAATACACATGAATAGCTGAGATCAGCACCAGGAGGATTACTCCATAGCTTAGAGGACAGCCAGGTATTCTAGGCGAAAGGGCAGTTCAGATAGAAAAGGGAGCACCAAATAAAGGGTGTTTGGAGGATCCTCCCAGGAGGGGAGATGCATGTTAAAAGTAGACTATGGACTGAACATGTTTGCCACTCAATGCCTCTTTTGCAGACCACAACACCCAAAAGGAGAGAGAGAACAAAAGGGAATGCCCTGCCACAGAGGAAGGGTGGAAGGCGGGGGGGGGGGGGTGGGATATTATCCATGGTGGTGGAAAATTGGCACTGGTGTAGGGATGGGTATTTGATCATTGTATGACCAAAACCCAAGCACAAAGATTTGTAAACCTACAACTGTACCTCATAGTACTTCACTAATAAATATGCCAGACACAGTAACAACAAAGTCTCCAATGGAGACGTTACTGGGCCCGCTCGAGCAAATCGACGATCAACGGGAGGGCCTTTACCTTTACCTTAATATATATATATATATATATATATATATGTATGTATTTTAAAAAGGAAAAAATATTGTTTCTTTGTAAACTGCTAAGTTTGTTTAGTGAATGGATATGTTGAATGATATGTTGAATGCTCTTTCTGCATAGAAACTGTGAACATAAAACTGACTTGTCAAAATGAACTGTGCAGACAGAAACTTCACTTTGCTAGAAGATTCACTTTGTCTTGATTTATATAGAGATGGTTTGAAATGTAAATTCAAAGGAATGAGATGTAATTTTTCTTTTCCACTACTGTCTTTGTAATTTTTAAACTTAGAAACTCTATATTATTATATTGGTGTCGTAAATGAGTTAAAATGTGAATGGAAAAGATAAGAACAAAAGACGAGAACAAAAAAATAATAAATGACAGTATCCTGAACTTTATGGTCTACATTTACTATTTTACTTAAAATTAATTATCTAAGAAAATTATTCGCATAAAACCGTAATCCACATATTGAGATCCTACAGTATTTATAAAGTTGTTCACAATAATTGATTACATTTAATATTTGAACATCAATTTCACCACCATTACACCTTCCCATAGCCATATTTCAAGTGTTTCCATCCCAAACCCAAACCCTGCCCCCAAAGCAGAACCTAAGTAATTTATTTTGTATTTCTTGTTATGAATAATCCACTAAAATGATCCAAAAAAGTTTTCTTAGAGAAACTGTAGCAACGTCCACCAGTTGTCCATCGATTTGCTCAAGCGGGCCCAGTAATGTCTCCATTGTGACACTTGTTGTTACTGTGTTTGGCATATCAAATAGGCCACGGGTAGCTTGCCAAACTTTGCCATGTGGGCGAGATGCTCTCGGTAGCTTGCCAGGCTCTCCGAGAACAAAGATAAATAGTATTATTTAGGAGTGAATATTTCATTTGAGCAAACCTTTGAGAACCTAGGAATTATTGAAAGTAAATAAAACAATAGTTTACACTTGATCCCCTTAGTACTGTGAATCACTTAAAATATAGCTCAGTTTAAAAAATTAAATTTTTTCCTATTATTTTGTACTATATCTGATGATGACAAACTTGATTCTGATTTTTCTGCCCCTAAAATAAACCTGAAAATTGAGTTACATGGCATAGTAATTTAATTTAAAGTTTAAATATTTATTTTTTGACTTGTTTTTTAATTTTTATTAGTGAAACACCATGAGGTACAGTTGTAGAAGTACAAATTTTTGTGCTTGGATTTCAGTTATACAATGATTGAGTACCCATCCTTCCATCAGTGCCCATTCTCCACCTCCAGTGCTCCCAGTATCCCTCCCACCACTCCATCCGCTCATCCAATACCACCCCTGTGGCATTCCCTTTTGTTTACTCTCTCCTTTGGGGTATTGTGGTTTGCAAAAGAGGCATTGAGTGGCAATCATGTTAGGTCTAGAGTCTACTATCAGCATGCTTCTCCCATCCTGGGAGGATCCTCCAAACACCCATTATTTGGTGCTCCCTTCTCTATCTGAGCTGCCTTTTCCATTTTCCCCCAGCACGTGCGGCTGGCCTCCAAGTCATGGAGTGAACCTCCTGGTACTTATCTCGGCTATTCTTGGTTGTTAGTCTCTTATTTTGTTACTTTATATTCCCAGATAAACGCAATCTTTCTATGTCTGTCCCTCTCTTTTTGACTCATTTCGCTTAGCCTTGGAGTGTTTTTATTCGGGTCTCATTTAGCTGGACTCTTCTGGTTCCTTGGATCTGGATGTCTGCATTCTTTAACTTTGGGAACTGTTCAGCAAGATTTCTAAGAGTTTCATTGTATTGGTGGTGCTGTTTCTGTGCTGGTGATAGAGCCCAGGCCCATGTACATTAGGAGCAGATTCTTCATCGTTCAGCTGCTTCACCCCTCCCCCCACAACTCAATTTAAATGTATTTTAAGAAATTCATCTATATAGTAATATTTAGAATTGAACAAGTAAAAATGTGAACAATTAAAGAGCTTTTTTTTAAATTTTATAGTACTTCAGTGCTATGGATCTTCTTGAATGAGTTCATATGATGAAATAAAATCTGAAAGATAGCAAATTCAAACCTGATAGATGTTTTTAGAAGAACACAAGAAAATAGTAAGCTTCCTTAATTTTTTTTTTAATTTTTAAGAATACAAATAAATTTCTTGGCACTTAATGATTTTTTGAATTAAAGACCTGCTGTAAGTTATAATTTGATATATAGCTGGAAATAGAGTGACTTACTTTTCTTTAAAAAAATTTTTAAATTGACAGGGCCAGAGAGACAGTACAGCAGAAAGGGAGCTTGCTTTGCAGGCTACTGACATGGGTCCATCTATGGTCCCTTGAACCCTCAGAAGTGATCCCTGAGCACAGAGCCAGGAAGAAGCCCTGAGCACAGCTAGCTGTGGCACCAAAACAAAACAAGACAAAACCAAAAAAATTGACTTGTGGTAAGTTAATTCTAGTTTACAATTAGTATTACTGAAGTATCATTTACTTATAAGGTAAGGTAAAGGCCCTCCCGTTGATCATCGATTTGCTCGAGCGGGCCCAGTAACGTCCCCATTGGAGACTTTGTTGTTACTGTGTCTGGCATATCAAATACTCTCGGTAGCTTGCCGGGCTCTCCGAGAGGGGCGGAGGAATCGAACTCGGGTCGGCCATGTTGGCCGCGTGTAAGGCAGACGCCCTACCCGCTGTGCTATCGCTCCAGCCCTTTGAATTGCTCAATTCTATATCACATTTTGTTATATAGCATTATCAACATAAGATAATATCAGACACATTAAAACTGCATTATCAAACTTGTTTTTGAAAACCTAAAAATGTCAAGGAAGTCTATATGTTGCAATCCCTTTAGAAAATCCAAGCCTATAGTTACTCCTCTAAATTTTTTCCTTATTTCTAGAGCTGACAGTTGACTTATTAAAACTACTATTTAGGATTTAAATTACTAATTGGATTTAAATTACTATTTGGTCATTTAAATTGTCATTGTCATTGTCCTCCAGTTGTTCATCAATTTGCTCAACCAGGCCCAGTAACGTCTCCATTGTGAGACTTTGTTGTTACTGTGTTTGACATATCGAATATGTCACGGGTAGCTTCCCAGGCTTTGCTGTGCGGGCGAAATACTCTCGGTAGCTTGCAAGGCTCTCTGAGAGTGGCAGAGGAATCGAACTCGGGTCAGCCATGTTGGCTGCGTGCAAGGCAAACGCCCCACCCGCTGTGCTATCACTCCAGCCCTGGGTAATTTAAATATTACCCAAAATGTTACCAAAAATATTTCAATGATTTGATAGAGCTATGTTATGTTTATTCTAATAAAACTCATTCCTTTGCTTATTTTCCAAAGA
This sequence comes from Sorex fumeus, assembly GCF_029834395.1. Classification (NCBI taxonomy): domain Eukaryota; kingdom Metazoa; phylum Chordata; class Mammalia; order Eulipotyphla; family Soricidae; genus Sorex; species Sorex fumeus. The sequence continues at coordinate 1,807,452 of NW_026606163.1, forward strand.
GAATGATAAAATTATTGCATTAATTCAAAAAGGGTTGAATATAAGTAAATGTATAGGTAATGTTCAGTTGGCATTGTATATTTAGAGAAAAAATAATATAAAAATATTTAATGCTATTGGTTTGAGCATATTAAATATATGGGGGGTTTTTTATTTGAATATGGGAATTCTGCTGGTAGAACAATTCTTGAAGGAAATTTTGCTCTCCAAGTTACAGATGTAATCATGGAAGCATATTGGAAGATATAGGATAAAAATGAAGCAATAAAAAGAACTATGTTAAAAACAAATAATAAACTAACAGTAAAGAAGCCATCTTCTCTACCCAATTGTAGTCCCTGAAAACTAAAAAGAATGCCAGGAAGGCATCCGGGACTCTGGTTTGAATTCAGGGGTGCCATATTGCTCCCCAGGTCAGGATTGAACCCCACCTATGAAGAGTGATGTCGTGGAATGAAGAGGAACAGCCATGTATTTCTTCACCTCTCCATAATCATAGACATACACAGACATTCTAACTACGACAATGCACAAGAAACAACTTCAAATTACAACAGTCACAATGGTAAAGCAATGCAGAAACCCACTAAACTTAGAGCAGATTCTAGCCCAGATGAACCAACCAGTAGCAATGAGCTATATAACCTCTCTGATAAAGAATTTAGAATGAGATTGATGAAGATCCATAGGAAACTCAAAGAAACAATGGAGTGCACCGCCAATGAAACACAAGAGGATATGAGAGCAGAAATAAGGAAAATACAAATGAAAACACAAGCATAAATGCCAGATCTAAAACCTGGAAGATGAAATGAAAAACTTACTGGGAAACCTCCTCATTAACAGAGTAACAGCTTATGAACACAGAATCAGTGAACTCCAAGATGAGGTGCAGGAAATCTTCAGAAGACACCAGAAGATAGAAAATAGCCTCAAAATAAACCAATAGATGACAGGAGAACTTTGGGATGAATTCAACAACAATGTAAGAATCCTTGAGTTCCCAGAGGGACAGGGGGAAAAAACCCTATGTAGAAGCAACTGTCAAGGCCATCATTTATGAGTTCCCATAGCTGAACAGCACATGCACCCAGATCCAGGGGGCCCAACGGGTGCCAGCTAAAAGAAATAAAAATGAAAATACCATGAGATGCATCTTAATCAGAATGCTGAAAATGATAGAGATAGAATACTGAAAGAAAACATCACAAAAGGACATCACTTACAAAGGAGCATCCTTAATATGTACAACCAACTTATTGGATTAAATCTTCCATGCTTGAAGATAGTGGTGAAATACAGTGAATAAAATTCAATGAAACAAATGTCTCACCAAGAATACTTTACCCGCCAGATTCTCATTCAGATTTTGAAGGAACAAAACACAACTTCACAGCTAAACTTCATAGACTTAAAGCCATTTAGATGGGTCACTTTAAGATAAGACAACCCCCACAGACATAGCAAATTCTTATAAAAAGATGGCACAACCCCCCCCCCCCCAACAAAAATCTCTCTCAAAGTCAGTGGGCTAAATATACCAATTAAGAGAAACAGAATGGTAGGATGGATTAAAAAATTGAAACCAACACTTTGTTGTCTGCAAGAAACATATTTAAACAGCAAACATAGACTCAAAGTCAAAGGCTAGAAAACAATTGTTAAGGATATCACTTGATCACTTGACTTCCTGTTACTCATCGATTTGCTTGAGTGGACACCAGTAATATCTCCATTTGTCCCTGTCATGTGCTGGTGTAGCCCAATGGCATCTGTTCATTCTAGGAACATGAAGAGCCTCAAACAGATCATTCAGGGTCTTGATGAAGAAGTCTGACCATCTTGTAGGTGGGCAGCCACGCAATCTTTTGACGTCCCGTGGAATCCAGTCGGTAATGGCTCTAGTCCAGTGGCAGTCTCCAAATCTCATTACATGTCCAGCCCATCTGATTTTCAATGCCTTGGCAAACAAGACAGCATCCCTGATTCTTGACCCTCGAAGGAGGTCAGAACTCCAAATTCTTTCTCTCATTTGAGTGAAAAGTGACACTCCAAGCATAGCTCTTTTGATTCCTCTTTGGAAGACCTGAATAGCATTCTCATCCTGTTTTCGTAGGGCCCAGGTCTCTGAGGCATATGTTAATGCAGGAAGAACAGTGGAATTGAAGAGATGTGCCCAGAGCTGGAAATTCTTTGTCCTCTTAGTTATTTCTTTGATGTTCTCGAAGGCGTTCTAAGCCGCTCTCTTCCTCCTGCGCAACTCAGGTGCCAGGTCATTCGTCATGTTGACTTCTCGACATAGGTACACATAACTGTTGCATTTGGAGATGGTCGTTCCGTTGAGAGCGATTGGAACATCAGGAAGAAGACTGTTTTTCACAACACTGTCTTCGTGAGATTCAGCTATAGACCGACCTTTCCACACTCATGGTCAAAGTCGGCCAGCATTTGTGCCACTTGGCTAATGTTTGGTGTTATTTAGAACGATGTCATCAGCAAAGCAGAGGTGATGTACTTGCCAACCATCTATCTTCACTCCCAATCTTTCCCATTCCAGTCATAGCATGGCGTTTCTGGGGGTGGCACTGAAGAGTTTCGGTGAAATGGTATCACCCTGCTGAACCCCTCTCTTGACATCGATGATCACTTCTTTGTAGAACTGTGAGATCCTGGTAGTGAATCTGTACTACAGCTCACAGAGGACCCTGATTGATGTATTGAGTTTGAGTGCCCTGATTGGCTAGGGCTTTAATGACTGCTTTGGTCTCAATAGAATCAAAGGCCTTCTTTAAATCAATAAACGTTAGGCAGAGCGGCATCTTGAACTCCCAAGAAACCTCAATGAGCTTGGTTATCGTGTGGATGTGGTCAATTGTGCTGAATCCTTTGTGGAACTTGGCTTGCTCATATGGTTGTCCTTCATCTAGTGTTCTGTCAATCCTATTCAGGATGACTCAAGTGAACAGCTTGTAGATGACAGACAATAGGGCAGAACATGCGACAAAAGAGGCATCGGAAGTGTCGGTGTCCTTGTCAACACGAACTTGGCCACAGCATTAATTCTTTCGAATGCCTTACAACCTGAATAGGACAATTACACTTGAACAGATGCGGCTCACTGCTGGCAGTTTCTATCTTCGTTGTAAACGCATCAACATCCAATTATGATGAAAGAGTAATTGAGAAGTCCTACATGCAGCTGGAGAAGTTCTATAAAGAAGACCAGACCTTCTACAAGATCATTGTTGGTGATTTTAATGCCAAGATAGGACCGAGAAGTTCAGCTGAAGAACTCCACATTGGGACCCATGGCCTAGAATGGAACGAACAGGGTGAGAGACTGTCTGACTTTATTGTGTCGACCAAGACAAAGACTATCCAGGGTAACTCACAGTTCCAGAAGGCTGATTCTAAACGTTGGACATGAGAGTAAAGACCAAGTTACCAGAAATTGTGGGATGTAGCTAAAACAGTTATAAGAGGAATATTTAGTAAGAATTCTCTAAGAATTCATCAGGAATGAAGACCCACATATCCAGCTTAACTTCTCACTTTAAGATATTGATAAATGACCATCAAAAGGAGCTTAAACCAGGTGGCAGGAAGGAAATAAAAAAAACAGTAAAAATGAACGAGCTGGAATCACAAAAGATAATCAAAAAAAATCAATGAAACCAAGAACTTGTTCTTGAAAAAAAAAGACAATAAACTGCTATCAAGACTTACAAAGAAAGAGAGAGAACCCCAATAAACTGAGAAATGAAGGGGGGACATCACAACAGAAACCACAGAAATTCAAAGAATCATCAGAGATTGTTTTGAGAATCTTCATGCAACAAAACAAGAGAAACTTGAAGAACCAGATAAATTCTTGTATTCCTATAAACTCCCAAGCCTATACCAAATTTGGAATGCCTGAACAAACCTATTACTATTGAAGAAATTGAAATGGTAATCAAATTCTTTCCAGAAACAAAAGCCCAGGCCAAGATGCATTCACTGGTGAATACTTTCAAAATTTTAAAGAGGACCTACTGTCAATCTTTATAAAGTTCTTCCAGAAAATTGAAGAAATAGAAACACTCCCAAACAATTTCTATGAGAAAAATATCACCCTCATAACAAAAGCACAGATATTAAAAAAAAGTCAGAAAGAGAGAGAGAGAGAGAGAGAGAGAGAGAGAGAGAGAGAAAGAAAGAGAAAATTATAGTCTGATATCCCTGATGAACATAACTGCAAAGATCCTTAACAAAATACTAACAAATCAAATCTAGCAGGTCATCAAAAAGATCATACACCATTACCAAGTAGGACTCCTCCCAAGGATGCAAAACTGATATAACATTTGCGATTCAATCAACATAATACACCATATCAATAAAAGAAAAGATGACAATCATATAATGACATCAATCGACGCAGAGAAAGCATTTGACAAGATCCGGTACCCATTCATGATAAAAACCCTCAACAAAATGGAAGTTGAAAGAAATTTTCTCAATATAATCAGTCATCTCACATAAGCCCACAGCAAGTATTATAGATGGCAAAAAACTAAAAACCTTTAAGATTAGTTACAAGACAAGATTGCCCAATCTCACAACTCCTATTCAATATACTACTGGAAGTACTGCTCATAGCAGTTAGGCAAAAAACAAAAAAAAATTCAAGGGCATCCAGATATGAAAGAAAGAAGTCAAGATTGAACTATTTGCAGAAAATAGGATACCACATTTAGAAAATTCTAAAGATTCTACAAAAAAATAACTCCTAGAAGAAGACATCTGCTGAAATTCTCAACTCTTTGGGAGGTAAGCAGTTAAAAAGAGCTTTGAATATTTTTTAATTAAATCATTAAATTGTTAGTGATTAATACCCTCTGAATTACTCATTATAATTTTGACATTTTTATTTTTTTTGCATTCCTAAATAAAATATGTAAACAGTAACACTACCAATGTGTCTGAGTCCTTTTGCCCATGTTACCTCCTATCTGCCTCTTCTTCCTTTGCTTCCCTGTCCTTCTCAAGTTCTTTTCCTTCCCTTCCTTCTCAGGTCTATAATCCAGAGTAATCTAGGTGTTCCTCCTTTGATACCTTGCATTATCTCTCTTCTGGAGCTTCCATTCAGAGACTGGGGAAGTTCTGAGCTCTCTTCTACAAGCTACTTTTCTCCTTCCTCTTCATCCTCTTATCTAATATTTTCTTGGCATCTATTGATATGATTTTTAATTTTTTTGTGTTGATGTAGAGCATTGCATTGATTAACTTGAGAATGTTAAATAATTTTTGGAGTTATGTTTTGTGATTTTACTTGTCGTCTATCATGGAGAATGCCCTATGTGCATTGGAGAAGAATGTGTATACACACATACATATATATGTGTGTGTATATATTTGTATAATATATGTATATATACTAAGTTCCTCTCTTCTGTTTCTCTCTTCAATTCCAGTCAATTCCAGTATTTCCGCTTTTAGTTTTAGCCTAGCTGATTTATCAAGTGGAGACAGAGTGGTGTTGCAATCTCTAACTATTATTGTGCTGTCATCAATGTCCTTCAAGTCTATTGGTCATTTTATGAATTTTAAATGTGTTTATGAGTATGTGAGTTCTTTCTGATGTTCATATCCTTTCATCACTGAGAAATGGCCTTCTCGGTCTCTTAAAACCTTTTAATACTATAGTCAATGTTGTCTGATATCAGTATGGCCACCCAGCCGTTTTTTGGGCTTGTTTGCTTGAAATATTGTCTTCCAATCTTTGACTTTGAATCTGTTTGCCCTTACTGCTTAAATTTAATTCTTGCAAGCAGTAGAAGGTTGGACTCAATTTTTTAATCCATACTGACATTTGATGTTTCTTAATTGGTACATTTAGGCCTCTGACATTGAGTGTGATTATTGCCTTGGAGTTTGTACCGTCTTTTTGTAGAAATTTGGTCTAGTTGTGAGATTTCTCTCATCTCTGGTAACCCTTTTCATTCTCTTTTTACAGCAGTTTTGAGTCATAAAGTTCCTGAACTGTTTCTTATCCTGAAGTTGTGTATAGTTCCTTCAAATCTGAATGAGAGTCTGGCTGGGTAAAGTTGTTCATTGAGTTTAATTATCTCCCACCATTGTCTTGGGGCCTCATGTAAGAAATCTTCTGTCATTTGTACCAACACTCCTTTGCATGTTATTTTTTTCTTTAATCTTTAAGTGCTCTATACCTATCTAAGACATTCATCATTCTGAGTAGTTTGTATCTTGAGTATTTTTAGTTTGGATTTCTTTTATCTGGTACCCTTCAAGTCTCTTGGATCTGGGTGCTTACCCCCTCCAGCTCTGGGAACTTCTCAGCAGTGATGTTTCTGACTGTTGCATCTTCACAAGAGTTGCCTTCCTGTCCCTCTGAGACAATGATTATTTTTATGTTGTTCCTCTTGAATTAATTCCAGAGTTATCTTATCAACTGATCCTTCCACCAGTGCCCATTCTCCACCACCAATGTTCCCAGCATCCCCCCCATAATCCCCACCCCACCCCCCACTCCTGCCTCTGTGGCAGGTAGAGAGTACCTTTTACTCTCTCTCCTTTAGGGTGCTGTGGTCTGCAATCCAGGTATTAAGTAGCCATAATCTTTGGTCTATAGTCTAGGAAGATGTGTGCTTAAAGTGGGTAAAGGATCAAATATGATGGCCTCTCAGTATCTATACTGCAAAACATAATGCTCAAAAGGGGAAGGAGAGAGAGATGGGGGAGGTAAAAGAGAGAGAGGGAAAGAGAGAGGGGATAGAGGGGAGAGAGAGAGAGAGAGAGGGAGGGAGGGAGGGAGGACTGGGGACACTGGTGCACTGGTGGGAAATGTACACTTGTGGAGGGACAGGTGTTTGAACATTTTATGACTGAAACCAGATCATGAAAACTTTGTAACCGTGTATCTCAAGGTGATTCAATTTTTAAAAAAGAGCTGGAATCCCCAAAACAATCCAAATGATCAATGAAATCAAGTGCTGGTTCTTTGAAAAAATGAACTAGATCAATAAACCATTGACAAGACTCTCAAAGAGAGAGAGGGAGAACCCTAACAAACTGAATCAGAAATGAAAGAGGTAACATCACAACAGAAACTATGGAAATTCAAATCAGAGATTACTTTGAGAATCTTTATGCCGCGAAATAAGAGAACTTTAAAGAAATGGATAAATTCCTGGACTCCGATACTCTCCCAAGGCTGAACCAAGATTTGGAAGAGGGAGGGAGTGAGAGAAATGGAGACAGACAGACAGACAGGATGGATTTGCATATGGAGAGCTGTAACTCTTTCCCACTTTCAACCTTTCTCTTCATTTAACCAACCTTGGTTGACTTCTCAGGATTTTTTTTTTTTTGAGAATTATGAGGGCCTTTTTCAGTTAGAAAAACAAGATCTTCTAAGCCACAGATTCCCCTCACTCTGGAATTTTTTGCAAGATACTTGCTGTTTTGTACCTCTATAAAATGGAGGATAATGTAGAATTCATTGAGTTGCTTTGGGATAGAGATTTTAAAAAATGAGTAAGTTCCATTTTAAACAATACTATTTGCTAATATAACAATTTAAACTTTGAATTTATTAAAAACAAACCTTGATTCACAAGTACACTGAGTTTTAACTCCACTAACCATGAATACTAAAGGCATTCAAAGTACCATATCAGAGACAGCTCAATGAGACTGAGCACATGCTTTGTTATGTAGAAGACTCTGGATTGGTTTGGATCCTTGGCACCTTAAGATCCCTCAAGCACCCCCAGGAGCAACTCCAAGCACAGAGCCTGGAGCTGCCAGCCCCTGCACACTAACACACAAGCAAAAAGCACCATATCAAGTACTGGGGAAATCATAATGGATGGCAACATCCCTGTCTTCCAAGGGTTTACAACCTAATGGAAGATATATCTGCAATTAAATTACTCAAGGGCAGAAATAAGGGCTGTAAAAGAACTATGACAAAGTGGTGGAGAGGACATTCTGATCAAACCTTCCGAAGGCTAAATGCTAAGGACTTACTCTGAAAGGATTTCAATTTAAGGCCTGCCAAAGAGAACAAAAGGCAGATTCCAAGAGCAGAGGATACATATGTTATCAAGATGCTTGAGTAAGTGGATGAGGGAAATACTGAGCAATGGTGAATCAGAGATGTGGGTGCGAGTCCGAAGGAAACTAAGCCTGAAGAGTAATCCTAGAGAGTCTGGACTTATCTGGAAGGGCAGTAGGAGGGACTTGGCTCTGTGAGCTCCAGGTACACTTGCAGTGCTTGTGAAAGGAGGGAGTGATTGCAATATCCTCTCAAGAGGCAGACACTGGGGCAAGAAAGACAACCTCTTAGAATACCGTGAATGCTATGAGGGGATGGCGAGATTTCAATGTAAAAACACAGGTTTCAGGGAGAGAGGAAGACATGCATCTCTGTCTGCTGGATCAATGCAATTCAAACAAGCACCTCCGTCCCACACTTAAGAATAGGTACTTAAGTGTGGATGCTGGTGGTGGGAAATGTGCATTGGTGGAGGATGGGTTGTTCAATCATTGTATGACTGAAGCTCAATCATGAAAGTTTTCTAACAGTTTCTCATAGTGATTCAATAAAAAAAAAAGTTAAATTAAAAAAAATTGGAAATGAGAGCATGGCAGGTAGGACCCGTGTCCTGACCTGGGTTCGATCCCTGAGCACTACCAGGAGTGATTCCTAAGTGCAGCACCAGAAGTAACCCCAAAACAAAACAGGACTGGAGATGTGGACCATCAGGGACACCCACGTCCATTCCTACCTGGTGCATAACCACTCAGAGCAAAGTCAGAATGCACAGCACAGAGAAAACTTCCTGGGCCTCCCCTTGCAGTGCTGTGAAGGGAACATCTTCACATCTAAGGTCTTCTAGAAGTAGCTAAAGGGTTCACTCTCCAGAACTGTCAAAATTAACAATGATAAATATTTTTTGCATACCTCAAGGAACTTAGTAAGTAAAGTAAAGTAAAGGCCCTCCCGTTGATCATCGATTTGCTCGAGCAGGCCCAGTAACGTCTCCATTGGAGACTTTGTTGTTACTGTGTCTGGCATATCGAATACGTCACGGGGAGCTTGCCAGACTCTGCCGTGCGGGCGAGATACTCTCGGTAGCTTGCCGAACTCTCCGAGAGGGGTGGAGGAATCGGACTCGGGTCCGCCATGTTGACTGCGTGCAAGGCAAAAAGTAAGGAAAATAGAAATGAAAAAAGATCATGTAAGAGATCAGTGAAATCACTACTCACAATGAGAAAGACAAATACAGGATGATCTCACTTATATATGGTATTCAAAGAAATACACCACAAGGAGAGAAATGTCAAAGACAAACCCATAGACTCTAACTCCCAAATTGAGCACACCAAGAGACAGGGCAGGGTTGAAAGGTCCACGGGACTATGGCTGAGGGATACTGTCACTTTGGTGGACACAGGGTGGTGACATTATACCCCTAAAACATTTTAAAATGGAGGGCTTGACGCATAGCACAGTGGCTAAGATGCTTGCCTTGTAGGTATATGGTCAAATGAGTTCAAATTCCATGTTGCCACATGTGCCAAGAATGTTCTTGGCACCCAAACCACTGTCACATGTTGTGACTAATAACCATGAACCCAAACACCACAGTCAGAATGTGTGAGCCCTGGGAACTTCAAACAGAGCATCACAGTGACCCCTCACCCTGTGAGCCCTGCAGCTAGAGCCCGCATGCCTCAGCCAGAGGCGCATGCCAGCAAGCAGAGATGCATGCACCACAGCCACAGGAGCACAAACCCAAGAGCCTGCAGCCTAACACTCGACCTGCTAGGAGCACCCCAGCAGAGTGAGTGATTTTCCTGACATATGATGCCCCATCAGCACCCCAGCAGACTCTGTGAGCCCTGCACCCTGCCCGCAACCCCTGCCAGCATCACAGTGAGAACTGCGAGTGCCACAATAAAGCTGCATGTGGACCCCACATGGCAGATCAACAGCAACAAGGGGGAAGGTCAGGAGAGGGAATAAGAGTGTGTTTATAGAACCTCGGTGCCTGAGAACAGATGACTGGATAAAGAAACCCTGGCACATCTACACCATGGAATACTATGCAGCTGTTAGGAAAAATGAAGCACGGAATTTTCATGTAAATGGATGGACACGGAGAGTATCATGCTGAGTGAAAAGAGTCAGAAGGAGAGGGACTGACATAGAATGACTGCACTCATTTGTGGAATTAAAAAAGAAAAACAGTATGAGACTAACACCTGAGGACAGTAGAAACAAGGGCCAGGAGGACAGGTTATGGTTGCAAGTTGGCTTCAAGTGCTGGGGAGAGGCAGTTTGGATAAAAAAGGAACGACTATGACAAAGACAGTTGGAAGTGATCACTCTGAATAAGAACTAAATAAGAACTGCTGAAAGTAAGTAAAGGAACAAGCATGATGACCTCTCAGTATCTGTACTGCAAACCATAGTGCCAAAAGGAGATAAAAAAGGAAAGTGCTTGCCATAGAGAGAGGCTGGGCGTGGTTTGAGGGAAACTGGGGATACTAGTAGTGGGAAATATGCACTGGTGAAGGAATGGGTGTTGGAGCATTGCATGACTGAAACCCAGTCATGAACAATTTTGTAACTATCTCATGATGATTCAATATAAAAATTATTTAACACACATACACACACACACATTTGAGGCCACATCCAATGGTGCTCCAGGTTTACTCCTGGTTCCATGCCCAGGGATCACTCCTGGTTTGCGCAGGGGACCATATGGAGTGTCAGGGATCAAACCCAGGTAGGCCACAGGCAAGACAGGCACCATACCTGCTGCACTATGTCTCCTGTCTTCTCTAAAACAAAGACAAGTGTGCCAGGGGTTGGAGTGAGCTCGATGGATTGAGTGCATGCTGTGCATGCAGGCCAAAGCTTCACGGTTCCCTGAGCAATACCACCAGCAACTCCAGAGTACAGAGCCTGTGGTAACTGAATATCTCTAGGTGTGGGACAAAATTCAGGGGGAGAAAGAGAGAGAAAAAGTGAGAGAGAGGAGAGAGAGAGAGAAGAGGGGGGAGAGAGAAAAGAGATAAAGGGACAAGAGAGGTGGGGGAGAGAGGAGGAGGAGAGAGAAGACAGGGGAGAGAGAGAAGACAGGGGAGAGTGAGAGGGGGGAGAGAGAAGAGAAGGGAGAGGGGGTGAGAGAAAGAGATGGAGAGGGTGAAAGAGGACAGACAAGAGAGAAAGAGAAAGAGAAGAGGGGAGGCAGAGAGAGAGACAGAGAGAGAGAGAGAATGTGAGAAGAGAGAGCAGAGAGACAGCGCAGTGTACCCAAACTGCTCTAGAATCAGAACTATTAATGGTTTAGTGAAAGGCCATCCGAGGCAGATCAATGGACCATAGGGGCACAGGCCGGTCTTTGGAAGTGCAGACACCAGTACTGACCTCTGTCCGGTCAGTTCCATTCACAGCTCTGGACACTCAGCATGTGCACCTGAATGAGGTCCACACTAAGCTGCTCTGTGGGCCTGGCTCCCGACTGAGGAACCATACTGCAAAGACTCCTGCCGGTGCCTTGGCTTGAGGGAGCATCCAGAACGTGCCTCGGCAGCAGGCAGGAATGAGGCCTTGGTCACTCGTCCCTCTCACCCACACACAGCACAGGGAGTCACCAGTACTTCCTGACACTGTGTGGTCCTATGGGTGTACAATGGCTACATACACGGGCAGGATCCTGCTCTTCAGAGGTAAAATCTTGCAGGGCTGAAGAGAGAGTACTGGGACAGAGGCACTTGCCTGTGCACAGCTGACCCCAATCCAACCCCCAGGAAGGCCTATGGCTTCCAAGATTTCCAGGAGTGACCCTTGAGTACAGAGCCAGAGGTGAACCCCGAGTACCACCAGGTGTGCCCAAACCCTCCACCCTCCAATTTTTTTTTAAGTAGCAGTATCTAAGTACTATTCAAATTATCATCCTATTTAATGTCATGTTACACTCGGCACAAGGGAAATAAGTGATGGTGCTCTAAGAATCTATAACAGGAGCTTTCTCCTAAATCAGTCAAGGAGGGCTTCCTGAGGAAGTGGCAGGGGCGCTAACATGTGAAGGATGAACAGGGTTAACTATGTGGGAAAGGGAAGGAGACATCTGGCCACTGATAAGAACAATAAACCTCACTGAGGGTGAGGGTAGGTGGAGAGAGAGCACAGAGGGTCTGGCTCTTGAAACTTCCCACTAGTTTCGGGTCAAGACCGAAGAACCCCATGGCCACTCCTGTCCCTGGCCACTCTGTGCTCTGCGTATCCACCACATCCACTGTCCCTCTCACTCCCCTTACAGCCACACTTGAATAACATAGGGCCAGTTTTGTTTGGTTTTGGGCCACACCTGGTGATGCTCAGAGGTTGCTCCTGGTTTGCAATCAGGAATCACTCCTGGCGGTGCTCAGGAGACCAGAAGGGATGCTGGAGATTGAATCCAGACCAGCTGCATATAAGGCAGGTGCCTTATCGCTCCAGGTGGGGCTATTTTTTTTGGGAGGGTGCACAGTTGGCTGTGCTCTGAGCTTTCTCCTGGCTCTTGCACACAAGAATCATTCCTGGTGGGACTTGCAGAACTATATGGGGTTCCATACTTGAATTTCAAAGATCTTTCTTGTTTTGTTGTGCTTGTTTCTGCTTTTGGGCTACACCTAGCTGTCTCTGGCTCAGTCATCAGGGCTCACACCTGGTGGGCTCAAGGGACCATATAGGGAGCTGGCGATCAAACCTGGGCTGGCTGTATGCAAGGCAAGTGCCTTCTCCACTGTGCTGCCTCTCCAGCCCCTCAAATCTCTTCCTGGCTTTGCGGTGGGTGCCACAGTGTGGCGGTGGCAGGAGGAAGGGACCAAGAAGCGGAGGCAAACTCGCTTACACATAAGGCACAGGAGCTTCTGCCTCTGCCCACGCGGGGGTCATGGTTTTGGCGAAAAGGCGAGGGCCACTGCCAGTGAATGTAGAGGAGCTCTTGGGAACTGAGCTGGCTTCGGGAGCACCTGCCTCCGAATCACCTCGGGGACCCAGGAACTCTGTCCAAGGGATGCTGCAGGGGTGTCTGTGAGGGCAAGGCATGGGCTGGAAATAGACAGCAGCAATTACCTGGTCATCCAGGGGGATCCCGCTGCTCATCTTCACTCGATTTCCCTCCGGGTGATAGTCATCTGCATCATAGAATTTCCACCCGAGCTTGGAAACAAACGAAAGGAGTATGTAGCAGGCAGGGCGTCTCAGGCGACTGCAGCCACGAGGGCCCACACAGCAGCTCCGTGCTTCCCCCCAGTTGCAGGGGAGCATCCCCGGCCTCCCCCCCTAACCGCCCACAGGAAAGAAAAGGGGTTTGAAGCTCAGCAGTGTGCTGTGGGGCTCACCCATCATTATCTGTAATCACCCAATGGGAAACCAAAGCGCATCAGTGAGTGGCACTCTTTACTTGTTCGTGCTTACAGATCAGCCTGCCTTCGGGTCGGGGAAGGGAGAGAACAGTAAGAGACCAGTAGGGTGTGCGACTGAGGGACAGAAAGGCGGGTTACCTCGGATGCCAGCAGGGCGCCCACGCTCGATCTGTGGAGAGGATGCAGATGTTCAAATGACCACGCCCTCCCAACCAGCCCATCCGAGGGTGCCCCCCAGAACTCAAATCAAAGTATACTGATGACAATCTGCAAGTGGTTGTGATGCCTTGTTGGTTTTGGGTTTTGGGTGATTCCCGGTGGTGCTCTAAGGTCATTCCTGGCTCTGTGCTCAGGGGCCGCTCCCAGCAGATGCTTGGGAAACCATGGGGTTCAGGAGCCTGACCCTGGGTTTCCGGCATGCAAGGCATGTACTTCAGCCCACTGCATTATTGCTCCTACCCCAAAAGTGATGCTCTTGACCATGGAATCTAGAGTATGGTTTTCGTTTTCTCCAGGAGTTTAAAGAAAGACATCATTACCCACGTGCCGCTAACCTCTCCCCCGAAACATACCATCCAATCTCATTAAACTCCTTAAGTGTTTTGGCCCCTGCTTCATAGATGCCTCCCAAGTGGTGCTCAGAAGACCTGAGAGCCCTTCTGGTGGTTCTTGGCCCACATGGCCAGGGGTCTTGTGCAAAAGCCAGAGACTGTGGTACTGCTCAGCCCTGCCATGCTTGGCCTCACCCAGGCCACAGAGGTGCTCAGAAACCTCCAGGGCTGCACCAGATGGTGCACAGGAGACCACGAGGCACTGCAGTACAGAGTGCTGGGCATGCACCCTGACTACTGTCCCAGCTCCAGCCCCTAGGTGTTTATTTTCTAAGGGAAAAAAAAAAACTGAATTCCTGAAGTGCTCAAAACTCTCCTGAGGATGCTAGGAGGGATGTGAAGGGGATTAACCTCCTCTAACTCCTACAAGGTGCAAAGCACAGCACTGCCTCAGGGCTCAGGGCTACATGCTTGAGCAGAGAGACAGGACAACAGTAAGGCCCTGCAGGTTCAACCCCCAGCAACCCACCTGGTTCCTGCCAGGAGTGATCCCTAAGCACAGAGCCAGGAGTAAGCTCTAGGCACAGTTGGGGGGCCTCCCAAAACAAAAATGAAGAAATAAATAGATGAGACGCACTCTTAATGGACACAAGAGACAGGCCAGCCCTTCGGACTGGATGTCCAGGGATCTCTGCTCTGAGAATCTGATAAGGATCTGTTCCCCCTAAAAGGCAGTGCAGGCAGTGGGAAGGCCTCGGGGCTCTGAATCTGACATCTGGCAGGTTCTCTATTCTGTCATTACAGGACTAAGCTCCTGTGTAAGGTGAAATTATTTTCTCACCAGCAAAATGAGAGAACTGAGCCACAGTACCCATTCCCCATCGCTCATTTCATTTAGCCAGCACTGACTGAGCTACCAGCTGGCCGCCAGAGGCTTGGTCTGTGCCACGGAAGATGGACAGAGAAGGCAGCCAAAGAGGAATGAAATCCTTTCTGGCTTTCAATTTCTAAGGTGTTGCACAAATACCATTTCCCACCATCACAATTTACATATCCGCTTACTATTTATCAGACCTGGTCTCCCAAATTTTATATACCAGTCACAGTCACAGTCACAGTCACAGTCCTCCTTCATCGATTTCTCGAACAGGCCCAGTAACATTGCGAGACTTGTTACTGTGTTTGGCATATAGAATATGTCACGGGGAGCTTGCCAGGCTTTGCCGTGCGGGCGAGATACTCTCCGTAGCTTGCCGAGCTCTCCGAGAGGGGCGGAGTAATCAAACTCGGGTCGGCCAAGTTGGCCCTTGTAAGGCAAACGCCCTACCACTATGCTATCGCTCCAGCCCTTTATATACCAATTCCACAATTTTTAAAAATTGTGTTTAAGATAACATGGTTACAATTATACTTTTGGTGTATAAAGTTATTGTACCGCCAGTACCAAAATCTCTCCACCACTGCCCTTATGTCGCTTCTAGTCTCGCTTTTTCCTCATTCCTCAACCCCTCCCCCTTCCATCTGGTGACCTCAACTTTGTAATCAAAGTCCAATTTGTTGGTAAACATTTACCAATTCCAAAGTGTTTACTTGTTTCTCGGGGTCCACACCTGACAGTGATCAGGACTTACTCCTGGCTCTACATTTAGGTATTACTACTTGTGGGGCTCACGGGACCATATGAGGTGCCAGGAATGGAACCCGTGTCAGCCACGTGCAAGGCAAACACCCTTACCCACTGTGCTACTGCTCTTGCCCCTACTTGATATTTTTATATGACTGCTTCACTTTCTGAAATCAAATATATTTTTAAAAAAGTTTGGGGGGGTCACAGAGGTAGTACATCTGCAAACTTCTGACTTGGAAAATCAATCCCCCATTTGACAAATTTATTTGAAATAGACCCAGTCCCACACTGAGCTCCAGATATTTTCCTTCCACATGTGTCTCCTGCTTCTCCATGTCAGCCTATAACAGAGGTTCCCAAATTTCTTTGTCCTGAGATTCCCTATTCAGAAAAATTATTACTCCAGGCAGGAGAGGTGGTCCAAGAGTTTTGAGGCTTGCCTTGTTCGTGGCTCATCCCAGCTGAATTCCTGCCACATGGTCCCCTGTGCACTACCAAAAGAAGCCCTCAAGGAGTGCTTGGCATGACCCAAAATCAAACATAACATTACTCAACAACCCCTAATTTCATCAGAGGCTAATACTGCCCTTCTGGATTCTTCCAGAAATCCTGGAGCAGCATCTTCCTCTTTGGGGAACACTGGTGTACTTCTCCCTTCTCCAAGCTGCCCAGGTGCAAGTCTTAAAACCCCTCTTTACTTCTCATTCATAGTCCATCCACAACGCTCTTATTTATATTCCATAACCGAATCTCTAACTTCAGGCCACCCATCTTGCCCTGCTGGGGTTCCCTGATAATCCATAAGGCAGTCAGGCCTCTGGGCCTTGACACGTTCTAGACCCTCTACCATAACGCTTTCCCACTGTTCTCCAGGCTTGTCCCCTCCTCTCTCCTAACTCCCACATTTCTTCAGAGGGTCATTCCTTGACCCTCCTGCCTGGTGCTCTGCCCACTTCCTCCCCAGTCTCTAACCTGGAGGTGGCCACCACCAGCACTTTTGGTTGATGTGTATATATTCACTGCCATCCCCCATAGTGGCATATAAACTCCCTGAAGGTAGGGATTTTTGTCCCATTATCAGTGACAACCATGAATGACTGAGTCCAATATTTTTCTGAATGCATGAAACTAACCATCTGAATTGCATAGGACATCTTCCCTCTCGCCTGATGGAAATGTGACTAACTGCCCAAGCTAGCTCAGCAGGCCATGGTGGAACCAAGTCCTGCGGTTACTAAGTCCCTTACACCAAGCACAGGAGCAGTTTTACACTTTTTTTTTTCCTTTTTGGGTCACACCCGGCAATGCACAGGGGTTACTCCTGGCTCATGCACTCAGGAATTACTCCTGGCGGTGCTCAGTGGACCATATGGGATGCTGGGAATCGAACCTGGGTCCGCCCCGTGCAAGGCAAACACCCTACCTGCTAAGCTATCACTCCAGCCTCAGGACACGACTTTTAAAGCAGGTAGCTAGGAAACTGCAGGTGCTGAGTTTTAATTTCATCCCAGATTCCCTGTCTTTGAGGGTAAACATGCCCCCCTCCCCAATTCTTCTAAAGATATATCTATTTACCCGAAGCAAGCTTTTTAAATGGGTACAACCCACATGGGTGGTTCCTGACTAAGGAGAGTCTAGAGCATCTGAAGGTCAAGATACTTTAGCACAGTGGGCAAGATGCTGGCCTTGCACACGGCCAGCCGGTGCTCGACCTCCAGTGCCCCATAAACTTCCCGGAGCACCACCAAGAGTGATGCCTGAGCTCGGGCCAGGAGGAAGCCCCACCCCCCGGATAGTTTAGTTCTGGATTTTTTTTCTTTTTTTGCTTCAGTAACTGTTTTACCAGAAACTACCAGTAACTGGGTAGAGTTAATAGTTGGCTCGTTATCAGGGAACAAAGGTCTCGGTGCGGGCAATCAAGATTGTGAGATGCTTTATGCTGCCTGTCACATAGCCTCCCAACTAAAAAAAAGAAAATACGGTTCAAGTGAACACGACCACTGTCGTTTACACCGATAACTCGTCATTTAAGGACGTGAAAAAAAAAAAAAAACGGAAGGTCAAGTTCACTTCTCGAAACCGGGAGGTGCAAGCGCTCGCCGGGACTGACTGGCGCAGGTGCAGGAGGAGGTGCGGGCGGCGCGCAGGGGCCCCGAAGCGGGGATGCCGGGACCCCTGAGCTGCCGCTGCTGTGGCCCGCCCGGACTGGCCCGCGCCGCCCGCCCGCGCCGGGAACGCGCTCCGGCCGCTCCGGCTCGCGTCGCCCCGCTCCCGTCCCCGCGAAGGGGAAGGGGACTTCCCAGGGGCCCCGCGTCCCCGCGGCCTGTCCTCCTCCCGTGTGCCCGCCGCCCGCCTCCCGGACGTACTTCCCGGAGCCGCTCACGGCCATCACCAGCAGCGAGCTCGGGGTCGTCAAGTCGCCCGGCTCGCTCCAGCCGCCGGCTTCCGGCCCGCCGCCCCGCCTCCCGCTCGCCCCGCCTCCCGCTCGCCCCGCCCCTTCGCCCCGCCCCACCTCTCCCATTGCCAGGCTTCCTGTCTCCTTATAGCTGGATATGAATATTTATTTTTTCTTTTTCTTTCTTTTTTGGTCACACCCAGCATTGCACAGGGGTTATTCCTGGCTTACGCACTCAGGAATTACTCCTGGCGGTGCTTGGGGGACCATATAGGATGCTGGGAATCTAACCCAGGATGGTCACGTGCAAGGCAAACGCCCTACATGGATGTGCTATCGTTCCAGCCCCTGGGTATGAATATTTATGAAGCGTGCTCATGCCATTGTGTTTTTTTATGTAACCAACCGTTTTGCCTGGAGGTGGGCATTCCAGTTGATATCCAGCATGTACTGTGAGAAATATCCCGCCTGTCTAAAATGCATAGATTTAGAGCCTCAAAGAAAGGAGAAAAAGGAGGCTTTAATAGCAACTATTGATTTTTTCAATTTGTTTTTATTTTTATTTTATTTTAAAAAAGCTGTTCAACAATAGTTGACTATGAAAGATAGCCCCATGACAATTGGGCCCTAGCAAAGCAAGTCCCAGCCCATATCCCGTCCTGCAGCTGCAGCAGGCTAGCAACACCAAGTACCCCCAACTCCTCCTTGCACCTGGAATTCGCCAGATAAGGCCACAAGGCCTGAGAAGGTCTAATGAGGCATCTCTTTGTCCTGGAATCGGCCTAACAAGCCCCAACACCAAGTACTCCCATCTCCTCCTTGCACCTGGAATTCACTGGATAAGGCCACAAGGTTGGAGAAGGCCTAATGAAAAGGCCTAATTGACTGCCCATTGGGAGGGCCTGGTGACAGGTACAGAAGAGAGTGGCTGGTGCTGATGGCTTGTTGCAAAATGACTGGCTGCCTGCGTGCAGCATCTAATGTGATAATTCAAATGTATTGGGTGACTTGTGCGTGGGCTTTTCTGAAATGCTCGGGAAGATGCCCTATAAAAAGGCCCCTTTGAAGAGGCTCGGGGCTCTCAGTCACTGACGGTTTGTGGTCATACTGTGAGCCCGAGCATGCTTGAATAAACCTCTTGCTTTTGCATGGACTTGGACTCTCAGAGTTTTCCTTGACAGGTGAGGCTGTCCTGAGCTCGGACCCTAACAGACTACAATTAATATTCAAACACCAATCCCAACATTGTGCACCTTCTCACCACCATAAGAGGAAAGTTTGTGAAGATTGGTATATTTCATCCTGAAGCCATTTAAGTAAGTCCTTGTATAAAAGATTGCAAGCATGTACAGTTATACCCAAACAAATGTGTGCTACTTTTTGGTACATCAGTGGGCTAGAGCATAAGAGGTCGTGCAGCTGTGAATTCGGCCTCATGCTCCAGGTTGTTCTATGTCACACTCTTCCATGAGCTTTATTTCATAATCTCTGGGTTTTGACCATTGATGAGATTATATGGCACCAGAGGCAGTTTGTTGTGTGACTACCAAGACACTGGAAAACTGGGGAGCTGGGGGGAGGAGGCCCAGACCCGTTCCAAGCAGGCTTGGAGATATCAGTCACGGGTCCAGAATACTGGATGTTTCTGCAAGTTCCCTCATAGTTGAGGCTCTTCCTAACCTGTGCAGAGAGGCCTTGAGCATGGATATGGTTGGATTCAGGAGGTTTCTGATTGCCTGGACTCTGCAGGGGTGGGGAGGGAAACTCAGCCTGTCCCCCTCGAGTGGCCAGGGTGAAGACAGCCTGGAGCAGGATCAGGATGTTCTATGTTGCACTCTCCTGAGAGCTTTATTTCATAGTCTCTGGATCTTGGCCATTGATGAGATTATATGGTGCCTAGAGTAGTTTGTCAACTATTGATTATGGTCTTTCAAGATTGGGTGGTTGCCAAGTAGGCAAACTCAGCAAACATGGGCAGCGGTTCTAACGCAATGTTAGTTCCTGGTCCTTTCTCCCATTTATTAGATACTATCAGGCCCATGTTCTAGGGATAACCATGTTTCATTACAGATGTAGCTACCAAATTTATAAAATTTGTAACTTACAATTTATAGTTCCTCCTTCTTGGGTTCCAGGACTAAAGACTGCATTTTAAAACCAAGCTAAATTTTCTCTAACAATAATCTTTAACGGTAGGATTTTCAATCAGTCTCTAGTGTCAGCACTTGAGGTCAAGTTTCTATTGCCCTAAATATGCTTCCCTATTCCTCTTACATGTACTGTGGCTGTTTGGTATCACTGAAGGGGAAGGGACATACCTTTCATATACCCATGTGCTAGAAAACAGCACCATAACTATATGTGAATTATTGTAGTTGAAGCCCCCCTTCCCATTCCTGGGGGGAGATAGGCTGGCATGCTCCAAGCTTTGCCTTTGATTTCCTAGGTCTTCTGATTTTCTCCTCAACACAGTCCATTGAGAATTGCTAGGCTGAGGACGGGAAATAGCCCTACAACTAAGTCGAGTGAAGAAATAACACTTTCAACCTCCAGTGTTACCCAAATTTATTTTCCTATCTATCCTGGAAAACAAGAAGGCTAACCCAGGGTCTTTAATGAACATTTAGGTTACCACTGCAGTGACTTTGTTTTTTCCCAATATGGTGGCAAGACTTTAGCTTTCCTCTGTCAGGTACTGACAAAGAAGTCACGGCTGGCAGCTAAGGTCACTTGGCTAAAGTTACAGGTCAGTTATGGCTAGACCAGGGCAGAGGTAACTTCTACAGAGGCCTTTGTAGTCAGTGTGTGTAGAAGCCCTGCACCATATCTCATATCTCCACGCCAGCCTCCTGCTGAGACGAGATGTAAGAAAGACCAGGTCAAACAGTCATCAGACCAAAATATCTTTTTAAAAAACAAATTTCACTTCATTAAAGAACCGTGATTTACAAAGTTATTGAAATGTCTAATGTTCTAGCATCAATTTCTCATCACCAGTGACCCCAAGTTCCCTCCCACCCCCACAAGCTGCCAGCTTACAGGCACATCAGAATGTTTGGTTGTTGTCATTTGTGTCTCATGTTTTTAGTGTTGTTGAATCTGTTTTGTGTCTGTAGCTACCCACCCCTCCACATTACTGATGTATCTCAGGCCATTGACCCCTGCTTACCCATTACTTCCTGTCTTCATCTTCTTTCTCTCTTCCCCCCACCCCCACCTCTCTTTCTTACCTTCTCTGTTCTCTTCCCTGTACTCTATAATCAAGGGCAATCTAGATATCCACTCTTTACCATATTTCATTCCTTATTCTTCCAGTTAATTTATATATCACAGATAAGTGAGATCATCCTATGATTTTCTTTCTTTTTCTGGCTTACTTCACTCACATGATATAATCCAGTTCCATTGAGGTTGCAGCAAATTGAATGATTGCTTCATTCTTTATAGCTGCATAATATTCCATTGTGTATAGTGTTCCATTGTGTATATGTACCACATCTTCATAATACATTCATTTTTATTGGACGACTAAGTTGATTCCATATTATAGCTATTTGTTTTAAGTGCTGCAATGAATAATGGTGTGATGATGTCATCTTAGATGAATGTTTGTGTGTCCTGATGGTAGATTCCCAAAAGTGAAATAGCTGGGTCATATGGCAGCTCAATTTACTGAGAACTCTTCATACTTTCCACATTGGTTGAACATTCCTACCACCAGTGGATGAGAGTTCCTTTTTCACCTAACCAAAATAAGAAATTTATAATAAGAGATTGTAATCTCTTGATTGGCATTAACTTTTATATGTTAAATGGCTCCTGTGTAAGGTAAGGTATCTTTTCAAAATTCAAAATGCATTTATTATCTCTTACTCAGTGAGGATGTTGGAAATTACCATAGGGCAGTTAAAAACTCATACTTTGTCTCCTTTTAACTATTATTTCAATGTAAGTTTTTCCTTCCTTGAGAATGGTCCACTGCAGAGTATATAAACCCCAATTTGCTCTCAGGGATGGGGTCCCCATCAGTGAAGCAGATTTCTGTTAGCATCTTTCTCTTCCACAGCCCTAAACTTTCACTCTGTAAAATACTTTTTTTTTATTCATGAATCAGTGGTATTTTATGTTATTTAAAACATGTCTTGACTGAATAGATGGCAGGATAAAGAAGTTGTGGTACATACACACATAGAATACTACTCTTCTGTAAAAAATGATAAATCATACAATTAGCTGCTACCTGGCAGGATCTGGAGAGTATCATGCTGAGTGAAATTAGGAGAGATGTTGGATTGGTTTGTCCTTCCTCCCTTGCCTCAGGGAGTTTAGGTTATTGAGTTACCCTCATCACACAGCCCCAGTGGCACTCCCATTCCTCTTTATTAATTTAACTTATTCTTTGTTCTGCTTCCCCTCTCTGTTAATCACTATATCCCAAAATCAGACTCTGTGATTTGTAAAGTCAGATTCTTCTCAGGACTCTGGATTTTGTATATGCAACTGAAATATTTGCTTTTTTCTTTCCCTTATGTCCTTTTCACAGTTTACTCTAGAGCAGTGTCCTTTCTGTATCGACACAGGAAGATAGTGAATGCTGTGCTTCTGGGAGTTAATTGACTCAGAACAATATTTATTCCTGGGCATCTGTCATATTTACTCGACTTAAGCCTCAGTTGTCCTTAGTTCCTAGCATCCCAAAAGGAGGGTTCCAGTGAGGGTCTTGGATGGACTCAGGGCAAGCCGTAAGCTACCCAAGCATTGAAAAGGGACAAGCCATAAGCTATCCTGGGATCTAAAAGGGACAGGCCAACCACCATAAAAGATAGTAAGTTATGAGTATGGTCATGGACAAACTTTGTCATCACCCAAAAAGAAGGATCTGAATAAGGACCCTGCTAAGGTTAGGAAGACTAACTTGGCCTGAGGACTGTAGTCTGGGATATAAGAGAGATGTCTCCAGGAGAGCCACCCCATCCTTTAAACTTAATAATCTTACAGTGTTCAGTTTCTCTTTATTTCAACTCAGAAATATTTAATTACTCGAATTATAGGACGTAAGTTGATCAAAAATAAACTTCTGTATAAAACAAAATGGGAATAGGAAGAACCATCCCTTTGTTCAACATAGCAATTTTCCAATAATACAAACCTTAATAGTGATAGCACAGTGGGTAAGGCGTTTGCCTTGCATGCGGCCGACATGGCTGACCCGGGTTCTATTCCTCCGCCCCTCTCGGGGAGCCGGGGAAACTACTGAGAGTATCTCGCCTGCATGGCAAAGCCTGGCAAGCTACCCATAACGTATTCAATATGCCAAAAATAGTAACAACATGTCTCACAGTTTGTTGTGAGACATTCCTGGTGCCCACTTGAGCAAACAGATGAACAACAGGAGTACAGTGCTACAGTGCTACGGTGTTCATACAAAATGACTAGAAATATTAAGAAGTAAATTTAAGATGACCATTTAAATGGAAATAGACCAAGGAAAGGAGAAATATGCCCCGAGATGGTCTTCTTCCCTTGGGTGTATCTTCTTGCAAGATGAGATTTTGTCCTAGAAGAAGTTTCACCTGAGGGAAGGGCCTTACATATATTGAGTGTGCAATCACTACAAGGTGTATTGCTACCCCCAACTCTGGGGGCCTGGGTGAATAACGAAGGCTGTGAGATGGGGCACGAGGGAATGGGAATGAGGGCAGAGTGAGACTGGAATGAGGGACAGGGTGAAACTGGAATGGGGCATGCGGAGAGACTGGAATAGACACATAGGGAGAATGGAATGCATGGAGGAACATAGACTGTAATAAATGGCGATTAATCACCAACCATTTTGGCGGCCTTCTTTCTTCCCTCATGTGTTGGTATGCAGAGGCTGATTGGGATGGGGTAGTGACTTTTGACCACCAAATGCACGTGGTGAGTGCCCTCACTCACAGAGAGAGAGACACACACAGAATGAACTCTCTCCTGATGGAATATAAAGACATGTAGCAGGGGATTAACAAATACCCAAAGGTCACAGAAATTGAGAACTGGTCTTAGTCGTAAACTACCTTGGTGAGTGAAGAGGAGAGACACTGGAACAATGATCAGGGAAGTAGACATTCAGGTGAGGGGTTTGGTGCTAAACCGTGTCGTGCACGAAATGCTACTATTTATTAACAGCATAGTAAACCACTGTGCCTAAAATAAAATCAAAACAAAATTCCCTTGACTATCTACCATTCTCAAAAGTCTAAAATTGATACCAGAAAGATAGCACGGCACTTCGGGTACTTTCCTTTCACATAGCCCATCTGGATTTGATCTTGGCACCACATATAGGCCCCAGACACTGCCCAGGAGTAATCCCTGAGCACAGGTGGGTGTGTGGCCCCAAACAAAGCAAAACAAAAACCCCTCCAAAAATTAAATTGATGACCCTTAACAACCGAAAAAAAAGTCGAATTGGGAGACAATCAGAGTGTTTATTTGGGCATAAAAAGGGCACCATATAAACTCATTAACGGCCATGATCCAGAGTCTCACAAAAAAATCTCGAAAAAGCTCAACAAGTGGCAGAGATGCATTTAACTCAAGCTGTATCATTCTATTTAAAATTTTGGAATTTCTGGAGTTACATCTCATACTCTATGCCACTGGTGTACCAACAGTAGCACAACATACGTGATGGGCTGTAGAGTAGAAGGCAACTGATCTTGATCTATCTATCTATCTATATACATATATATATACACACACATATATATGTACACATATATATGTATATACAAGGCTCAACATGTAACAACATGTCAGTAATTTCTTATACAAGGCTTAACAGCACCAAGATGAGATACAACAATCTTCATACATTTTCCTCTAAAAAACCCTCTTTGGATCATTTTTAGTGAATTACTCTTAACAAACAATAAAAATAAATTATTGAGGATCTGCCTTTGGGGCAGGCTTGGGTAGTAGTGGTAAAATTGAAAATAATGGTGATGATAAGGTGTAATGGTGGTGGAATTGGTTTGGTGTTAGAATATTGAATACAATAAATTATTGCAAACAACCTTATAAAAATTAAAAAGAAGAAAAAAAGAGTTGTAGAGGGGCAGGAGTGATAATATAGCGGGTAGGGAATTTGCCTTGCATGTAACTGACCCAGTTTCGATCCCCACATCCTATATGGTCCCTATATGGCCCCCCAAGCACGCCAGGAGTGATTGATTCCTGAGTGCAAAGCCAAGAGTAAACCTGGAGCACCCCTGGGTGTGACCTCAAAACAAAAATAAATAAATGAAAGGGTTGTAGAGTTCATATTCAGATAGAGTCTGAAGAAGGCACAAAAGTGAGTTTTTATAAGGGAAATAAATGCTCATATTCAGATAGAGTCTGAAGAAGGTATAAAAGTGAGTTTTTATAAGGGAAATAAATTTTATGAGGTAATAAATGATATGCTGATCAGGTGAAAGCATCAACATGGTCAGGAGGTAAAAGTAGATTAAAGTTCACTTTTTATCAGTCCTTTCAAACAGGATATTCTTTTTTTTATTTTTCTTTTTTTATTATTTTTGGTGAAACATCATGAGGTACAGTTGTAGATTTACAATTTTTTGTCCTTGGGTTTGATTATACAATGATCAAATACCCATCCCTCCACCAGTGCCCATTTTCCACCACCATGGATAATGTCCCTCCCACCCCCATCCCCCCATCCCGCCCTGCCTCTGTGGCAGGTCAATTCCTTGTGTCTCTCCCTCCTTTTGGGTGTTGTGGTCTGCAAAAGAGGCTTTGAGTGGCAAACATGTTCAGTCCATAGTCTACTTTCAACATGCATTTCCCCTCCTGGGAGGATCCTCCAAACATCCTTTATTTGGTGCTCCCTTCTCTACCTGAGCTGCCCTTTCCCCTAGAATGCCTGGCTGGCCTCTAAGCTATGGAGTAATCCTCCTGGTGTTGATCTCAGCTATTCTTCGGTATTAATCTCATATTTTGTTTCTTTATATTCCCCAGATGAATGCAATCTTTCTATGTCCCTCTCTTTCTGACTCATTTCGCTTAGCATGATACTTTCCATGTTGTACCACTTGTATATAAATTTCATGACTTCATCTTTTCTAACAGCTACATAGTACTCCATTGTGTAGATGTACCAAAGTTTCTTTAACCAGTCATCTGTTCCTGAGCATTCAGGTTTCTTCCAGTTTCTGGCTATTGTAAGAGTGCTGCAATGAACAAACAAGTGCAGATATCACTTCGACTATACATTTTTGCCTCTCTCAAACAGGATATTCTTGTTATTGTTTCTTCTTGGAATGTTGGTGGCCAGAGGCCTTACCCAGTTTAGGGAAGACAGACTGTAGAGTTGGTATATCTTCAGTGGCTTCTTGCAGCTCTGTCTTATTTCATTTCATTTCATTTCATTTATTTTGAGTTTGGGGTCACATAGTAGGGCTCAGGAACTACTCCCAGGGATCCATATGGTGCCATGATCAATCAGATTCTCACGGATGCAAAACAGAAGTATGAGCACCAGCCCTGTGAGTCATCTCCATTCTCCTGTAGCCCTCTTTTATGGGGGAGCGGGTGTTCTATCAAGTGGTACTCAAGAGACCTTCGTGGTCCTCTTGGAAATTCTCTAGCAACCATGCAGGACATCCAGTGTAAGAGACCGTGGATGTGGTGCTTGCTGCTGGCTGTGGTGTGGGATGACCTAGGCCCCTGCACTTGTACTTGGGCCCTCCAGAGCTCCACCTTTAGAGTCTCGGGGCCACTTGGTGCCTGGGATCAAGCTGGGATCAACCATCTAAACCCTATACTAGATCTTTGGTTTCTACAGCCCTGTTTTAAAATGATTCCAGTTATATTACTCATCACACCTTCCAGGTACTTTAGAAAGGTAGGGGGATCCCTTCACTAGCACTGAACAAAGCCAAACACAAGTTGTCATTTCTTTTGTGTTTCTTTGGTTTTGGAGCTCTTCCTGGGTTACTCCTGGAAGTAAGCTAAGGGGTTGCTCCTGGTGGTTCTGAGGATCAAACTGGGATCAGCCCTTGCGAGGAAAGAGTCTTATTATCTTCTCTGGCTAGCTGACATTTCTTTCAATGTTCATATTATAGACGCACATATGTATACATATGGTCACCTCCTGGTCCCCAGGGAAAGGATCATTTTTATTTCTAGATTTCACGGTCGTTCCTCCTGTCTTCAATATACACTTACCCACAGTTAACTGACTGAAACAACCGAGGAGGATGAGATGAACTTTAGAGTCAGGAGTAAACCCTGAGCACTTCCAGGTGTGGTGAGAAAGAGAAAGTAGAGAGAGCAAAAGGAGAGATGATGCTAACTCAAGAATAGAGAGAAGAGAAGGGTGTGAGTGAGAGAGGAATAGGGAGGGAGAGAGAGGAGGGAGGAAGAGGGAAAGAAAAGAAAGAGGATGGGGGAGAGACTGTGAGAGCGAGAGAGAAGTATAAAAGGTTAACTCCAGATGAAAGTGCTTCCACCTCTGCTCGACTCACCTTGGTCACCAGTGCTCATGGAAATGCCTGGTCTAGGTCAGGTCAGTTCCATTATCAGCATGGAAGTTCTGGGTCCATCACTTTTCTCTCACAGAAAAGAATTTCAGGAGGAGGTTAAATGTGAAGCATGATAGTTTTTATTGAAACTTATCTAGAAAGATGTGAGGGTAAAGATAGAGAGAAGTACACGTTCTAAAGAAAATGGGCTTCTCCAGATTGGAAATAAACAAAGAGACAACTTAGTCAGGTATGTGCTCTAGGGCTTGAAGTATAAACTCCCGTTGACTTTTAAACTTGTAAGTTTGTCCCCTTAAATGCCACCATTAGTGCTCTCCCATCTCCTAAGCACTAGCATATTGTTTGCACATTATTTACAGTAGACAAGATAAGAAAACAACTGTGTCTATAACAGAGGAATGACTTTTGAACAATATAGATGAAGATCTAGGGTCTCATGTGAGGTAAAATAAGCCAGATAGAAAGAGACAAATACTGTTTGATGCCACTTACAAATGGAATCAGAAACAGCCAACCTCATAGAAATGGAACCTACAATGGTGGTTTCTAAGGGTTTGAAGATTGGGGAGACTTTTTTACGGGAACAAACTTGCAACTCATAACTAAGTTTATTCTAGAGATCTAGTGCATAGTTTAGTGATTAAAGACAATATTGTTTTATAAATCTCAAAGTTGTGAAGAGTTAATAGTTCTCAACATAAAAATGATACTTTTGTAGAGGAATAGAGCTATGTTGGCAGTCACATTAATAATATTTCAATGTATTAAGCCAGGGTGCTGTAAACCTAAATGTACACAGTCTTACATGTCAAGCACATTAAATTTTGTTTGTTTGTTTTTGAACCACACCAGACTTGTGATGAGGGATCACTCTTGGTGAGATCAGGGGACCATATGTCGTGCTGGGTGATCAAACTCGGGTTGGCTGCCTGCAAGATAAGCACCCTGCCCACTCTACAGTCTCTCTAGCTCCACAATATTTGTAAAGTCAATTTTAATAAAAACACTATCGCGAAGGGCCCGCAAACTACTCTCCGACCCGCGGAGGTGGCCCTAGGATCCGTAGGTGCAAGGAAGGACCGGCCGAATGAACACAAGACACAAGAGACAGAGTATAGTTTAGAAATAGAGAGAAAAAGGGACAGCACTTTATTGAGGGATACAGGCTGTTTATATAGGGTCTGGGCAGCTCAGTCAGGAGCAGAAGCAGTATAACCATATATGGTAAGGTCAGCAACAAGAGCTTTACCTAACATTCAAGGTAGACATTTGTACATCAAAGGGTCTTGTGGCAGTAGGTGTATCCTGAGCTTTACAATTGTTTATCAAAGGGTCTTAGGGAGTAGATGCATCCTGGAGGTTACTATAGATAAGGCCAGCTAAGCTAACTGTCAGCTTGATGTTGCTGGCTATAGATCAGGCATCCACTGAGATCAGGAAGTCCTGGGAGACTGTCAACAATGTCTGTCCCAAGCAGTTCCTAGCATGGGAACCACGGCCAGGGTCTATGAGAGGGCTCTTGGCTTCCCACACACTATGATTTGCAAGGTTGTTCATTATAACAAGTCCTGTTCCTTTGTCACTCTGCTTGCTGGTGGCAGGGAATTTCTTGGACCTTGAGAACTTGATAAAGAGACAAAGAGAACTGAGGAGGAAACCGTGGTGCTCCTCTTCTGGAAGCTGGTGGGGGGGCATCCCCAGGGCAGGCGTGGCATTTCTGCTGCGCCTGGCGTAGAAGGCGAGCTGGAGGAGGTGGATATAGAGGACAGGCAATGCACTGTGCCTCAGAAGAGCCTTCACTCAACTGTTTTCAGGTGCAGAATAAGAATGTGATGTGGGGTAAAAGTGAAGTGGAGTATGAAAGTGCCCGTGTCACCTGATGTGACACACACTGCAACTTGAGCTTCACCCAGTGTTGATAAAGACATGCTGATCGAAAAAAGCCAAAACCTAACTCTAGTGAATTTGAAAAAAAAAAGCCAAATGAGAGCCATGAATTAAACTGATCTTTCCTTCTCTCTTCACCAACCTCAGGTTAGAAGTAGCCATAGAAAGAATCATGGCAGCAGAAACTATTTTCCTTTTTGTTGTAGGCAGACTGGTAAGAGAATTTGGGAATGTGCTTTGGGCGAATAATACATTTTAAAATGAAGAGATCATCTAGCCCTGAAGGAACCCATGGACAGGAAGACCTCTTTGAAATACAAACCCTGAGCTCTTTGAAGAAGAGAAACTGAGACACTATCTAGATGGAGAAATCCAAGGCTCCATCCAGAGAAGGGTGGAGCCCTCAGAAAAGGGGCAGCTACAGAGGAATCTGTGAGATTAAAAAGAGACTGTCGGCAGTTCAAAGGCTGCGATTTCCAGATGAATAACAGTGCAAGGTTTTCCTGTGACAACACTGGGGTTGGCCGCCTGCAAGATAAGCACCCTACTCATTGTACTATTGCTCTAGCTCCAACATTTTTTAAAAATAAATTTTTATTAAATGCACGGTGATCTACAAAGTTGTTCATTATACAGTTGTTTCAAATATTTAGTGTTTCATCACCACCAGTGTGACCTTTCTCCACAAATATCCCTAGTTTCTCTCCCAATCTTTCCCCTTAGGTATATAACAAATTTACATTATATTGCTTATTCCAAATAAAAAAACTTAAGAGATGGCAAATAGAATGATCAAAAAATAAAACAGTAAGAGCTAATTTGTGATTACTGTATGAATTTGACCTATGTAAATACAAGAATCAAAACCATTTAATACAATGTAATAAAATGCCTATTCTCATTTCCATGTGTCTGTTTCCAACTATGGAATCTACAGTATCACTGTATCACTATATTACTGTCCTCCCGTTGTTTATTGATTTGCTCAAGCAGGTGCCAGTAATGTCTCCATTCGTCTCTGATACATGCTAGTGTAGCCCGATGGCATATTGGGGGCTCTTTCAGGGTCAGGGGAATGAGGACCATCATTGCTACTGTTTTCATCATATGGAGTATGCCACGGGTAGCTTGCCAGTCTCTTCTGTGGGGGTAGGATACTCTCAGTAGCTTGCCGGGCTCTCTGAGAGGGCTGGAGGCTTTTGGGGTAGCCTCTAATCACCTTTACAGGTGTTCCCAGTCAGGCATGTTTGCAGGAAGGATACTTTCAGTAGCTCACTGGGTTCTCTGAGAGCGAAAACTAAATAATTAAAGGTCTAGCATCCGTGGCTGCACGCTTCTGGGAGCTTGGTTTTATAGTCTCTGAATCTTGGCCATTGGTGGGATTACACAGCAGTTGGTGGGTGCCACTGTCTAGTTACTGGAAGATGGGGCATCTGGGTGGAGGAGGCCCAGTTCTGATCTGAGTAGGCTTGGAGATCTCAGCCCCAGGTCCTATACACCTGGGTTCCTCTGCCAGTTCCTTCATGCATGAGGCTCAGCTGAACGTGTGGAGAGTGGTCTCAGCATGGCTGTGGCTGGGTCCTGGAGGTCTTCAGTTGCCAGGGCTCTGCTCGGAGTGGGAGGGAAACTCAACCCGCCCCCCTCCAAGGGGCCCTGGTGATGACAGCCAGGTGCGGGGGCAGGAGACTCTGCATTGTTCTCTTCCGGGAGCTTGGTTTTATAGTCTCTGGATCTTAACCGTTGGTGGGATTACAGGGAAGTTGGTGAGCACAACTATCTAGCTACTGGAATCTAAAGTATAAAGGCCCTCCCGTTGATCGTCGATTTGCTCGAGCGGGCCCAGTCGATTTGCTCGAGCGGGCCCAGTAACGTCTCCATTGGAGACTCTGTTGTTACTGTGTCTGGCATATCGAATACTCTCGGTAGCTTGCCGTTAGCTTGCCATGTATAAAGTAAAATGTAATGTATATAATGTATATTACATTACATTTTACTTTATACATGGATCTCACTATGGTAATCATCTCTCACCTGTCATTAATAAAATCTTTCATGTAATTCTGTGTTAATCTATTTTGGAGTTCGCATGGAATATGTAAAGCCTACATATGTAAATTTTCCCCTACACTTTATGTAAACACTGTAGTTTACAAAGTTGTTCATGTTGGTTCGTTACAGGCATTGAACATTCCAACACAATACCATCACCATTATACTTTTCCTCCACCACTGTCTCCAATTTTCCCAACCACCCCTTAAGCCTGTCCCCATAGCAGGCCCTCAACGATTTATTTTATATTGCTTTTTATCAATAATTTGCTAACAATAAAGGTAAAGGCCCTCCCGTTGATCGTCGATTTGCTCGAGCGGGCCCAGT
Source organism: Sorex fumeus (assembly GCF_029834395.1). NCBI lineage: Eukaryota > Metazoa > Chordata > Mammalia > Eulipotyphla > Soricidae > Sorex > Sorex fumeus. The sequence goes on from NW_026606163.1 coordinate 1,839,250, forward strand.
AACGTCTCCATTGGAGACTTTGTTGTTACTGTGTCTGGCATATCGAATGATAACAAATATTTCTTTAGCAGAAAATTAGTATAAATTGTTGTATCTCACCATGGAGACATTAAATCCTTGTATGAGAGATTATTAAGATGTTGTTTCAGCTTAAGTCTTTTATATTTATGTTTTATTAATTGAGATTGATTGCCTTCTATGTTACATCCCATCCAATCTGGTGGGCTCCTACTGGTTTATCTGTGTTGTGGAGTTTGAGATGTCATTCGCATTCACGGCTATTCACTCCAGGAAGTCCGGAATTTTTAATAAGCTGGTGCAGCTGGAGTTATATTTTTAACTGGGTGGTGACTTTAGGGTGTGTAAGTGACTTCTGGGACTTATGGAAGTACAGGAAGCGGGGCAGAAGTAGCCCATCCTGACTCTGAGAAAGCCTGGAAGATCTCAGTCACAAAACCCACATACCTGAGTTTTTCAGCAGACTAATTTCTCTATGAGGTTGAGTCCCAAGACAATGGAGTCCCGTAGGGAGCATGGTGGCTATTTTGAAATGTGGGAGCAAGTGCGGGCCAGGATTCTGTTTGAGTGGGTCAGCCCAGGACCCACCCCTCTTCCAGGGTACCATGGACATCTCAATCATGTGTGAGTGTCTGGAAAAAATATCTTTTGTGTCTTGTAGTTCTCTTGAGATTTATTTACGAATCTCTGGGGCATGGTCTTACATGAGCTTACCTCTTGTTTTAGCTAATTGTTTTACCTACTTGTTTTAGTTTTACCATTTACATTTAAATTTGTCACATAGGTAAGCTATGATTATTGTTTGAATTTATTGCTTTCAAAATATGCACCCAGAATAATATGCGTGGAATCTGTTATAAATTTTAATGTTACTGAGAATTAATTGGACACACTTGTCTGACTTCCTTTAAATAAAGCTGAGTTAAAAAAAAGTCTATGAAATTACACAGCTTATTAGGGGTTGAAATGTACTTGAGAGCAGAAATGTTATCTCTCAGTTTCTTAAGTTTCTGACCAGTTTTTTTTTTTTAATTGAATCACTGTGAGCTACAGTTACAAAGCTTTCACGTTTGAGTTTCGGTCATACAATGATCGAATATCCATCTCTCCACCAGTGCACATTTTCCACCACCACTGTCCCCAGTATTCCCCCTGCCCATCCCAACCCCCCCGCCCCCTGTGCCTCTATGACAATTTCTCCCACACTCTCTACTTTTCAGCATTATGGTTTGCTTGAATTTATCCACTACCATTCAAGCCTGCCTTGCCAGGGGCAGATGCAGATACTGTATTATCTATTGCAGATACTTTACTATCTATTGCTTACTATGAATAACACGAGAGGTCACATGACCACAAACGCAACCACACACTTCTGAAATTCTAAAATTGTAAATGGTTGGGTCCAGAGACATCTCTGTAGGGAGCTAATACATTTTGAGATTCATTTGGGAGTCTCTGAATCAAGACTGTTGATGCACTGAGATGGCGCCTGGAGGCAGATTGTGGGCATGACAGCCAGGATCCCAAGAGGGCAGGGAGACTTGGAGGGACAGCCCGTCTCAGCTACTGCCATGTGGCCTGGAGTCTTAGTCCTGGAATCCGCATACCTGGGTTTTGCTTCTGGAAACTCGTGGCCACAGGGGTTTTATCTGGAGCGGGCAGAGAGGGCAAGTCTGTTCTGTCTGAAGTGCCCCAGTAGAATTGGCTCAGTAAGAGGTCCGGAAAGATCTCCGGTGATCTGTTGCCTGACCAGTTCTTTCTGTAGTCTAAGAGACCATGTCATGTAGGGTTTGGTCAGTCCAGGCTAGGGACCTATAAAAGGAAATAGATATCTCTTAAAAGAAAAATACAGGGAAATTAGAAATATAGAGGAAACAAAACAAAAATTAAGCTGACAAAGGTATAAAAAGAATTAAGAATAATAAGAGAAATATAGGAGATCTAAATATCACAGTCAAATACTATTTTCCTTTGGAAGCATCAAGATTACACAAAAATACTGTAGGCTATATATCTCAGCACACAAGTCTCAACCTTTAACAACATGCTACTAATCTCTAATAGAAGGGCTTAATGGCTCCTGGGTGAAATACAACAATCTTCACACATTTTTCTCTAAGAAAACTTTTTTGGATCATTTTTAGTGGATTATTCATAACAAGAAATACAAAACAAATTACTTCGGTTCTGCTTTGGGGGCAGGGTTTGGGGTTTGGGATGGAAACACTTGAAATATGTCTATGGGAAGGTGTAATGGTGGTGAAATTCATGTTCAAATATTATATTCACGGTATATATATCACGGTACTCCTGTTGTTCATCAATTTTGCTCGAGCGGGCCCAGTAACATCTCCATCATGAGACTTGTTGTTACTGTGTTTGGCATATCGAGTACGTCACGGGTAGCTTGCCAGACTCTGCCGTGTGGGGTTCAAATATTATATGTAATCAATTATTGTGAACAACTTTATAAAAATAAAATTAAAAATACTGTAGGACCTCAATATATGGATTACGTTTTTATGCTAATAATTTTCTTAGGTAATTAATTTTAAGTAAAATAGTAAATATAGAGAATAAGGTTCAGGATACTGTCATTTATTATTTTTTTGTTTTTGTCTTTTGTTCTTATCTTTTCCATTCACATTTTAACTCATTTACGACACCAATATAATAATATAAAGTTCCTAAGTTTAAAAATTACAAAGACAATAGTGGAAAAGAAAAATTACATCTCGTTCCTTTGAATTTACATTTCAAACCATCTCTATATAAATCAAGACAAAGTGAATCTTCTAGCAAAGTGAAGTTTCTGTCTGCACAGTTCATTTTGACAAATCAGTTTTATGTTCACAGTTTCTATGCAGAAAGACCATTCAACATAGTAATATCCATTCACTAAACAAACAAACTAATTCAACTAGATATGGGGCCCAAGAACTCAATATAGTAATTACTTTTTAAATTATTCTAATATTGTTGCTATATTTAAACTTGTAATCATATGCTTTCTATGTATTCTAGCCTCTGACTTAACAGTTTGCGTAGACAAATATATTCACCCATGTCTGTTTGTGAATATAGAACAGATTTCTTTTAGCTTGCCTCAGACAGAAATGTTTATCTCAGAGGACTGAACTCACCTTGCTGGTGAAATCGGCCAGGTCCACATTCAGACTCCTTCACCAGACAACTGAACGGCAGCTGTCGTTTGAGAAAATTATGGTTTTCTCAAATATTCAAATTTAGTGGGGTGACACAAAAGCAGACTTCTGAGTAGCTGGTTACTATTTTTTACTGTTTTTGGACCATTCCTGGTGGTAGTTTATGATAACAGTAATGAATTCATCAGGAATGTCTTCTTACTGTTCAATCTTTTCTAATTTTCTTTCTTTACTATTTGGAGATATTCAATCCTGTATTATCTATTATATGTGCCATAAATACATATTTATGCGTTTTACTTTTGTCTTTAATAATTTTATTCATCCCTGGATTCACATATTTTTCTACACAGAATAAGCCAATTAGTCCTCCACTCCGCCAATTTATTTTGTCTCCAGAAGAGATCCCTGCAGAATTTAATTCCTTTTCACTAGATCACTGATAAGCCAATTAGTCCTCCACTCCGCCAATTTATTTTGTCTCCAGAAGAGATCCCTGCAGAATTTAATTCCTTTTCACTAGATCACTGATCTACTTCCCAAGCTTTAAAAAGGTTTGTATTGTGACATATATAAAAGATAAAATTGACATCTTCAGGGGCTGGAGTGATAGCACAGTGGGTACAGCATTTGCCTTGCATGCGACCGACCCAGGTTGAATTCCCAGCATCCCATATGGTCCCCTGGAGCACCACCAGGAGTAATTCCTGAGTGTAAAGCCAGGAATACCCCTTGAGTATCACAGATGTGATCCAAAAAGCCAAAAAAAAATTGACATCTTTGTTCTTATGTGTTCAGCGATGTTAACTACAGTGATGATGTCGTGCAACCAACTGCCTTTCATCTTCCTCTCCCCTTCCTTCTGCAGGGTAGAGACTGCTCTGTAAATAATGCACAAGCTTTTCCCTCTTCTCTCCAGGAACCTGCAACCACAACTCTGTTCTGTTTCTAAGATTCCAGCTACTTATTAGAGTTCCTGTCTAAGCTCATTCAATGTGTGTTTCTCTGTTTCTCACTGATTTGTTCACTTAGCAGCATGTCTTTAGTGTTCACCATGTGTCAGAATTTTCTGAGAAGCTCAGTAGTGCTCTGTTTTATGTCTATACAGCATTCTGCTACTTCCTCTTCTACCACTAGACACTTGTGTTGCTTCTTCTATGCTTGTGCTATTGTGAATAATGCTGTGTGTTTGGTTGTAATATCTCTTTTTGACTCTTTTCAGTCTTTTGGGCATCTACCCTGAAGTCAAACAGCTGTACTATATGGGAATCTTATTCTGATTTTTGTCTTTAGAATTTTATTTTAAATTACTACTACTATTATTATTATTATCATCATTATTTTCTATTTGGGGAGATATGGGTCCTGGAAGTAAGCCAGACCAAAAGGGTCCGTATTTAGAGAAGATGCTGAAACACTGACAGATATGGTTTCAGAGTATGTAGCGGGTCTGGTATGTTTTCTACGGAATAAACCTTCCTTACGTGGGAGTCAACAGGGTCAGTGCTTAATGGTGTGTCTGGACATCAAGTCCTGGACATGTGTCAGGAAGGAGGTGCCTGCAATTCTCTGTCACGCCGTGACCTGGAAGTACTGTGTCACCTGCTCCCAGGCTGCTGTCTTTCCCATCGTCTTTGTGAGGGTCCAGCTCTGACTCCAGGCTTTCTGTTTGTTCCCATTTGACTTACTTGTGCTTTATTGACTTCTCCACCTAGGAGCCCTTGGGTCTAATATTTTTCCCTCTCTCTTTGTTTATGAGCACTGAGGCTAGTATGTGTATGGATTTGGGTTTTATACATAATTAGGTGGTGATGGCAGGAGTGGAAAGGGGGGTTGGACTATACCCGGTGGTGCTTAGGGCTTACTGCTGGCTCTGTGCTCAAGGATCACTCCAGGAAGTATTCTGGGGGACCATATGTGAAGCTGGAGATCAAACTGGGGTCAGCTACACAGTCTTATCCAGGTTCTGTTTCTCTGATCGTTCAAAATTGGGTTTAAGATAAACTGCTATTTAGTCATTGTATGATCATTAACAAACGAACTTTTCTTGGGTCCATTTATTTAAAACTGTAAATTATTTCTTAAGAGGTAAGTAAAAGGGATGCTGCTGGAACATAGTGTGTGTGTGTGTGTGTGTGTGTGTGTGTGTGTGTGTGTGTGTGTGTGTGTTTTATGATTAAAATCAGTTCTTTTATTGAGGGAGAGAAGTTACTCCAGTGTTCCCTGGTGGAGAGAAAGGGGGAAAGTGGGAAGTCAAGTTTGCTGGTGAGAACTGAAGGCTCTGCAAACATTGTCAGAATCCAGGCTTTTCCGGATCTTTCCATGCCTTGTGTCTACAGATCGGCAAAGGGTTCCAGAGAACCAAATGAGAGACTTCTTTCAGCTGTCAACCAAGAGGCTTTAGGTCTTCTCTCAGCCAAGGCATCCAGTGAAAATACAATTTATTTTTCAGAATCCTCTGGGGAATTAAACAGTCTCTTTCGCATCGCATTACCATGCTCCCTGCTCTTGATCCTCTTTTCCGTGCACTCTTTCTTCAAGAATTTTTCTCATCTCTCAATCAAGATCATTGCAATGACCAAACATTTCAGAAAGCCATGATTTTTGTGACATTCCTCAAGCAAGTGTATAAAGATGTTGCACTCTTCAGTTGTGCAAGTGTGGAGATAAGTCGGGATGCATCCTTAGGAGGAGGTGACGGACCCCAGCAGAACAACCCGAGCTGCGGCTCGCCCAGGAGCCTGCAGCAGAGTCGGGGCGACCCGCCGAGCCCGGCCGAGACGAGGCTCAGGGCGCATGCGCGGGCGTGCCCAAGTACGGCGGCCGCGAGGGCCCGCGGCGGCTCCGCTGGAACATAGTTTTGAGAAAATTAAATGTGGGGAACGTTAGCCAATTAAAATTATTATGATAATTCAGGTTATATGCTTATAATAGTGTAAATAGTATTTATGTTTTTAATGGATAGTTAGAACAGTTCCCTGAAAGCCACTGCCCAGTCCCCACCTCATATGATACTTCTAGTCTGTCGCTTCATTCCCCCCTACATCCCTTGCTTGGTGATTGCAGTATAATACTTATAAACATGTATATGTATATGTATATGTATATGTATATGTATATGTATATGTATATGTATATGTATATTCCACAATTGTTAAGTAAATTGAGTGAATGATAGAACTTTGTAGACCAGCATTACTCAACAAGGGATCAAATAACTCCTAGGGGCCCACCAGGATGTTACAAGGGGAACACAGGTTAAAATCAAATAAATGGGTGATTTTTGCCTCTAGTCTTGTGACAAGGTTAGAATACCAACTGATAGAACAGGGTGCCACAAGAAGAAACAAGGCCCAAAGGGAGTTGTAGTCATTGGAAGGGTGAGAAACAATGGTTTGGGCCACTAGTTTTGTTCACTGGTTCTGGAGATTACTAAGGTGATTCAAGTGTCAGCTCTGGATATCAAAGCATTTTTCTCTTCCATAAAATTTTACTCATGATTTGCTCGCTTCGGCAGCACATATACTAAAATTGGAACGATACAGAGAAGATTAGCATGGCCCCTGCACAAGGATGACACGCAAATTCGTGAAGTGTTCCATCACTTAATCACTTAAATCACTTAACTTCCCGTTAGTCGTCGATTTGCTCGAGCGGGCGCCAGTAACGTCTCCATTTGTCCCTGTCGCGTGCTAGTGTAGCCCAATGGCATCTCTTCGCTCCGGGAACATGGAGGGCCTCAAACCGATCGTTCATGACCTTGACAAAGAAGTCTGACCATCTGGTAGGTGGGCGGCCACGCGGTCTCTTGACATCCCGTGGAATCCAATCAGTAACAGCTCTAGTCCAACGGTCGTCTTTAAATCTCATTACGTCACCAGCCCATCTGATTTTCGACACCTTGGCATATGAGACAGCGTCCCTGATCCTTGATCGTCGACGGATGTCAGAACTCCGGATTCGTTCTCTCATTTGAGTGAAACGTGATATTCCAAGCATAGCTCTTTCTATTCTTCTTTGGGAGACCTGAATGGCGTTCTCATCTTGTTTGCGTAGGGCCCAGGTCTCTGAGGCATATGTTAATGCAGGAAGAACAGTGGAATCAAAGAGATGTGCCCGGAGCCGGAGGTTCTTCGTCCTCTTAGCTATTTCTTCGACGTTCTTGAAGGCGTTCCAAGCCGCTCTCTTCCTCCTGCGCAGCTCGGGTGCCAGGTCATTTGTCATGTTGACCTCTCGACCTAGGTATACATAGCTGTTGCATTCGGAGATGGTCGTTCCATTGAGAGCGAATGGGGCGTCAGGAACAAGGCTGTTTCTCATAAACATTGTCTTCGTAAGATTCAGCTGTAGTCCTACCTTTCCACACTCACGGTCAAAGTCGGCCAGCATTTGTGCCGCTTGGCTGATGTTTGGTGTTATTAAAACAATGTCATCAGCAAAGCGGAGGTGGTGTAGTTGCCGACCATCTATCTTCACTCCCATTCCTTCCCATTCCAGTCGTCGCATGATGTTCTCGAGGGTGGCACTGAAGAGTTTCGGTGAAATGGTATCACCCTGCCGCACCCCTCTCTTGACATCAACGATCACTTCTTTGTAGAATGGTGAGATCCTGGTAGTGAATCCGCAATACAGCTCACGGAGGATCCTGATGTATTGGGCTTGAATGCCCTGATTGGCTAGGGCTTCAATGACCGCTTCCGTCTCAACAGAATCAAAGGCCTTCTTTAAATCAATGAACGTTAAGCAGAGCGGCATCTTGAACTCCCGAGAAACCTCAATGAGTTTGGTTATCGTGTGGATATGGTCGATGGTGCTGAATCCTTTGCGGAACCCTGCTTGCTCACATGGTTGTCCTTCATCTAGTGTTCTGCCAATCCTATTCAGGATTCATTCACCTGACCCTGAAGGCTTCACCGACATGGCAGCACTGAGAAGGATGAGAAAGGAGAGGCCGACAAAATCTCAAGGCCGACCTAGGCTGCCACAACGAAGGAAGACAAAAATGATCGTCTGTACTTTCAATGCACGTACGCTAGCATCAGATGCATCCATCGAGGACCTGATGGTACAAGCGCGAATGATCAAGTACGACATCATTGGTCTGACCGAGACAAGAAGACACGAATCTCACCATGCCGTTTTCGACACTGGAGAAGAATTGTTCCTCGGAACATGCGATAAAAGAGGTGTTGGAGGCGTCGGTGTCCTTGTCAACACAAACTTGGCCAAGAGCATTGATTCATTCGAATGCCTAACAACCCGAATCGGACGTTTACATTTGAATAGATGTGGCTCACTGCCTGCAGTTTCTATCTTCGTTGTCTACGCACCAACATCTCATTATGATGAAAGAGAAATCGAGAAGTTCTACATGGAGCTAGAGAAGTTCTATAAAGAAGACCACACCTTCTACAAGATCATTGTGGGTGATTTTAATGCCAAGATAGGACCGAGAAGATCAGCTGAAGAACTTCACATCGGAACCCATGGCCTAGAATGGAACGAACAGGGTGAGAGACTGTCTGAGTTCATCATGTCGACCAAGACCATTCATGGTAACTCACAGTTCCAGAAGGCAGAATCTAAACGATGGACATGGGAGTCTCCCGGTGGACGATTCCACAACGAAATAGACCACATCATATTCAACCGACGGTTTTGCCTGACTGATGTCGCTGTTGTCCCAAAATTTCGAACGGGATCGGACCACCGTCTCCTTCGTGCAAAATTCTACTTCACAGAGCGGGGAGAAAGGGCTGCAAAGTTCAAAAAGAGAACTCCCAGAACGACCACCAACTGGGAACTCTTTGGTACTATTGCGGCAACATGGGAAGATGCCATTGTTGACAACATTGACGAGGAATACGATCGACTGGTTCAGCACCTCCATGAATGTGCGAGGAACGCCAAGAGAGAGATAGCCACAAAAAGTCGCCTATCTTCGAAAACTCTTGAGCTAATTCGCCAGCGTGGTTTGGCGCATGCCTCAGGCAACCGCAAGCTAACGTCCGAGCTTGCAAAGCAGTGCAGAGATGCGATCAAGGAAGACCTCAAAGAGAGAAGAGCAGAAGTACTGGTAGATGCGGCAGAAGCCGGGAAAAGTATTCGTAACGCCCGCCTGTCCTTCGCCAACTATAAGACCAAGATGACTGCCCTCCGACGTCCTGATGGATCCATCACATCCTCCAGAACGGCAATGGAGAAGATTATCCATGACTTCTACTCAAATCTCTTCAATAGCCATGTCCACTTGCCGACATACCAAATTCCACAGGATGGGTATGTCGTTCCCAACGTTCTCCCTTCCGAAATCCGACACGCCATTTCGTCAGTAAAGAAGCAAACAGCACCCGGCCCAGACAAGGTCAGACCTGAACACCTGAAGAACCTGCCGTCAGTACTCATCAATACACTGGCTCGGCTCTTCACTCGCTACCTGTCTGAAGTGTTCCATAAAAAAAAAAAATTTTACTCATGTTGAGATAATATATTTGTGGTTATATATATACATATGTATATATGTTGCATTTTGGTGATCAGTGCTTTGTGATAATTAATGGTTTTCTCTCACCTTGGTGATTCTTCTTATTCTGAAGTTCATCCTAGTAGCATTCTAAAGTTCATCCTAGTAGCATTCTAGCTAATTTAGATTTCATTTTTTGGGGGTCACACATGGAGATGCACAGGGGTTATTCCTGTCTCTGCACTCAGGAATTTCTCCTCGCAGTGCTTGGGGTACCATATGGGATTCTGTGACTCAAACCCAGGTTGGCAGGGTAGGGACTGTAGATGAAATAAGACAGAGCTGCAAGAAGCCACTGCAGATATACCAAATCTACAGTCTGTCTTCCCTAAACTGGGTAAGGCCTCTGGCCACCAACATTCCAAGAAGAAACAAGAGCAAGAATATCCTCTTTGAAAGGACTGATAAAAAGTGAACTTTAATCTACTTTTACCTCTTGACCATGCTGAGACTTTCACCTGATCAGCATATCATTTATGACCTCATCTTTCTCTTTCCCTTATAAAAACTCACTTTTGTGCCTTCTGCAGACTCTCTCTGAATATGAGCTTTACAACTCTTTCATTTATTTATTTTTGTTTTGAGGTCACACCCAGGGGTGCTCCAGGTTTACTCTTGGCTTTGCACTCAGGAATCACTCCTGGCGGTGCTTGGGGGACCATATAGGGACCATATAGGATGTGGGGATCAAAGCTGGGTCAGTTACATGCAAGGCAAATTCCCTACCCGCTATATTATCACTCCTGCCCCTCTACAACTCTTTTTTTCTTATTTTTAATTTTTATAAGGTTGTTCGCAATAATTTATTGTATTCAATATTCTAACACCAAACCAATTCCACCACCATTACACCTTATCATCACCATTATTTTCAATTTTACCACTACTACCCAAGCCTGCCCCAAAGGCAGATCCTCAATAATTTATTTTTATTGTTTGTTAAGAGTAATTCACTAAAAATGATCCAAAGAGGGCTTTTTAGAGGAAAATGTATGAAGATTGTTGTATCTCATCTTGGAGCTGTTAAGCCTTGTATAAGAAATTACTGACGGGGCTGGAGCGATAGCACAGCGAGTGAGGCATTTGCCTTGCATGCAGCCAACATGGCCAACACAGGTTCGATTCCCAGCATCCCATATGGTCCCCTGAGCACCGTCAGGGGCAATTCCTGAGTGCATGAGCCAGGAGTGACCCCTGAGCATCTCCGGGTGTGACCCAAAAAGCAAAAAAAAAAAAGAAAAAAAGAAATTACTGACATGTTGTTACATGTTGAGCCTTGTGAACACATATATATGTGTACATATGTATGTATGTATATATATATATGTATATAGATAGATAGATCAAGATCAGTTGCCTTCTACTTTGTGTGCTACTGTTGGTGCACCAGTGGCATAGAGTATGAGATGTAACTCCAGAAATTCCAAAATTTTAAATAGAATGATACAGCTTGAGTTAAATGCATCTCTGCCACTTGTTGCTCTTTTTCGAGATTTTTTGTGAGTCTCTGGATCATGGTCGTTAATGAGTTTATATGGTGCCCTTTTAATGCCCAAATAAACACTCTGATTGTCTCCCAATTCGGCTTTTTATTCGGTTGTTAAGGGTCATCAATTTTAATTTTTGGAGGGGTTTTTGTTTTGCTTTGTTTGGGGCCACACACCCACCTGTGCTCAGGGATTACTCCTGGGCAGTGTCTGGGGCCTATATGTGGTGCCAAGATCAAATCCAGATGGGCTATGTGCAAGGAAAGTACCTGAAGTGCTGTGCTATCTTTCTGGTCTCAATTTTAGACTTTTGAGAATGGTAGATAGTCAAGAGAATTTTGTTTCGATTTTACTTTAGGCACAGTGGTTTACTATGCTGTTAATAAATAGTAGCATTTCATGCACGACACGGTTTAGCACCAAACCCCTCACCTGAATGTCTACTTCTCTGATCATTGTGCCAGTGTCTCTCCTCTTCACTCCCCAAGGTAGCTTACTACTAAGACCAGTTCTCAATTTCTGTGACCCTTGGGTATTTGCATGTCTTTATATTCCATCATGTCTACTACATGTCTTTATATTCCATCAGGAGAGAGATCATTCTGTGTGTGTGTCTCTCTCTCTGTGAGTGAGGGCACTCACCACTTGCTTTTGGTGGTCAAGAGTCGCCTCCCCATCCCAATCAGCCTCTGCATACCACCACATGAGGGAGGAAAAAAGGCCACCAAAATGGTTGGTGATTAATTGCCATAAATTACAGTCTATGTTCCTTCATGCATTCCATTCTTCCTATGTGTCTATTTCAGTTTCGCCCCATGCCCCATTCCAGTTTCACCCTGTCCCTCATTCCAGTCTCACTCTGCCCTCATTCCCATTCCCTCATGCCCCATCTCACAGCCTTCATTATTCACCCAGGCCCCCAGAGTTGGGGGTAGCAATACAACTTGTAGTGATTGCATACTCAATATATGTAAGGTCCTTCCCTCAGGTGAACCTTCTTCTAGGACAAAATCTCATCTTGCAAGAAGATACACCCAAGGGAAGAAGACCATCTAGGGGCATATTTCTCCTTTCCTTGGTCTATTTCCATTTAAATGGTCATCTTAAATTTACTTCTTAATATTTCTAGTCATTTTGTATGAACACCGTAGCACTGTAGCACTGTACTCCTATTGTTCATCTGTTTGCTCAAGTGGGCACCAGGAATGTCTCACAACAAATTGTGAGACATGTTGTTACTATTTTTGGCATATTGAATACGTTATGGGTAGCTTGCCAGGCTTTGCCATGCAGGCGAGATACTCTCAGTAGTTTTCCCGGCTCTCCGAGTGGGGCGGAGGAATAGAACCCGGGTCAGCCATGTCGGCCGCATGCAAGGCAAACGCCTTACCCACTGTGCTATCACTATTAAGGTTTGTATTATTGGAAAATTGCTATGTTGAACAAAGGGATGGTTCTTCCTATTCCCATTTTGTTTTATACAGAAGTTTATTTTTGATCAACTTACGTCCTATAATTCGAGTAATTAAATATTTATGAGTTGAAATAAAGAGAAACTGAACACTGTAAGATTATTAAGTTTAAAGGATGGGGTGGCTCTCCTGTAGACATCTCTCTTATATCCCAGACTACAGTCCTCAGGCCAAGTTAGTCTTGCTAACCTTAGCAGGGTCCTTATTCAGATCCTTATTTTTGGGTGATGACAAAGTTTGTCCATGACCATACTCATAACTTACTATATTTTATGGTGGTTGGCCTGTCCCTTTTAGATCCCAGGATAGCTTATGGCTTGTCCCTTTTCAATGCTTGGGTAGCTTACGGCTTGCCCTGAGTCCATCCAAGACCCTCACTGGAACCCTCCTTTTGGGGTGCTAGGAACTAAGGACAACTGAGGCTTAAGTCGAGTAAATATGACAGATGCCCAGGAATAAATATTGTTCTGAGTCAATTAACTCCCAGAAGCACAGCATTAACTATCTTCCTGTGTCTATACAAAAAGGACACTGCTCTAGAGTAAACTGTGAAAAGGACATAAGGGAAAGAAAAAAGCAAATATTTCAGTTGCATATACAAAATCCAGAGTCCTGAGAAGAATCTGACTTTACAAATCACAGAGTCTGATTTTGGGATATAGTGATTAACAGAGAGGGGAAGCAGAACAAAGAATAAGTTAAAGATTAATAAAGAGGAATGGGAGTGCTACTGGGGCTGTGTGATGAGGGTAACTCAATAACCTAAACTCCCTGAGGCAAGGGAGGAAGGACAAACCAATCCAACATCTCTCCTAATTTCACTCAGCATGATACTCTCCAGATCCTGCCAGGTAGCAGCTAATTGTATGATTTATCATTTTTTACAGAAGAGTAGTATTCTATGTGTGTATGTACCACAACTTCTTTATCCTGCCATCTATTCAGTCAAGACATGTTTTAAATAACATAAAATACCACTGATTCATGAATAAAAAAAAAGTATTTTACAGAGTGAAAGTTTAGGGCTGTGGAAGAGAAAGATGCTAACAGAAATCTGCTTCACTGATGGGGACCCCATCCCTGAGAGCAAATTGGGGTTTATATACTCTACAGTGGACCATTCTCAAGGAAGGAAAAACTTACATTGAAATAATAGTTAAAAGGAGACAAAGTATGAGTTTTTAACTGCCCTATGGTAATTTCCAACATCCTCACTGAGTAAGAGATAATAAATGCATTTTGAATTTTGAAAAGATACCTTACCTTACACAGGAGCCATTTAACATATAAAAGTTAATGCCAATCAAGAGATTACAATCTCTTATTATAAATTTCTTATTTTGGTTAGGTGAAAAAGGAACTCTCATCCACTGGTGGTAGGAATGTTCAACCAATGTGGAAAGTATGAAGAGTTCTCAGTAAATTGAGCTGCCATATGACCCAGCTATTTCACTTTTGGGAATCTACCATCAGGACACACAAACATTCATCTAAGATGACATCACCACACCATTATTCATTGCAGCACTTAAAACAAATAGCTATAATATGGAATCAACTTAGTCGTCCAATAAAAATGAATGTATTATGAAGATGTGGTACATATACACAATGGAACACTATACACAATGGAATATTATGCAGCTATAAAGAATGAAGCAATCATTCAATTTGCTGCAACCTCAATGGAACTGGATTATATCATGTGAGTGAAGTAAGCCAGAAAAAGAAAGAAAATCATAGGATGATCTCACTTATCTGTGATATATAAATTAACTGGAAGAATAAGGAATGAAATATGGTAAAGAGTGGATATCTAGATTGCCCTTGATTATAGAGTACAGGGAAGAGAACAGAGAAGGTAAGAAAGAGAGGTGGGGGTGGGGGGAAGAGAGAAAGAAGATGAAGACAGGAAGTAATGGGTAAGCAGGGGTCAATGGCCTGAGATACATCAGTAATGTGGAGGGGTGGGTAGCTACAGACACAAAACAGATTCAACAACACTAAAAACATGAGACACAAATGACAACAACCAAACATTCTGATGTACCTGTAAGCTGGCAGCTTGTGGGGGTGGGAGGGAACTTTGGGTCACTGGTGATGAGAAATTGATGCTAGAACATTAGACGTTTCAAAAACTTTGTAAATCACGGTTCTTTAATGAAATAAAAATTGTTTTTTAAAAAGATATTTTGGTCTGATGACTGTTTGACCTGGTCTTTCTTACATCTCGTCTCAGCAGGAGGCTGGCGTGGAGATATGAGATATGGTGCAGGGCTTCTACACACACTTACTACAAAGGCCTCTGTAGAAGTTACCTCTGCCCTGGTCTAGCCATAACTGACCTGTAACTTTAGCCAAGTGACCTTAGCTGCCAGCCGTGACTTCTTTGTCAGTACCTGACAGAGGAAAGCTAAAGTCTTGCCACCATATTGGGAAAAAACAAAGTCACTGCAGTGGTAACCTAAATGTTCATTAAAGACCCTGGGTTAGCCTTCTTGTTTTCCAGGATACATAGGAAAATAAATTTGGGTAAAACTGGAGGTTGAAAGTGTTATTTCTTCACTCGACTTAGTTGTAGGGCTATTTCCCGTCCTCAGCCTAGCAATTCTCAATGGACTGTGATGAGGAGAAAATCAGAAGACCTAGGAAATCAAAGGCAAAGCTTGGAGCATGCCAGCCTATCTCCCCCCAGGAATGGGAAGGGGGGCTTCAACTATAATAATTCACATGTAGTTATGGTGCTGTTTTCTAGCACATGGGTATATTAAAGGTATGTCCCTTCCCCTTCAGTGATACCAAACAGCCACAGTACATGTAAGAGGAATAGGGAAGCATATTCAGGGCAATAGAAACTTGACCTCAAGTGCTGACACTAGAGACTGATTGAAAATCCTACCGTTAAAGATTATTGTTAGAGAAAATTTAGCTTGGTTTTAAAATGCAGTCTTTAGTCCTGGAACCCAAGAAGGAGGAACTATAAATTGTAAGTTACAAATTTTATAAATTTGGTAGCTACATCTGTAATGAAACATGGTTATCCCTAGAACATGGGCCTGATAGTATCTAATAAATGGGAGAAAGGACCAGGAACTAACATTGCGTTAGAACCGCTGCCCATGTTTGCTGAGTTTGCCTACTTGGCAACCACCCAATCTTGAAAGACCATAATCAATAGTTGACAAACTACTCTAGGCACCATATAATCTCATCAATGGCCAAGATCCAGAGACTATGAAATAAAGCTCTCAGGAGAGTGCAACATAGAACATCCTGATCCTGCTCCAGGCTGTCTTCACCCTGGCCACTCGAGGGGGACAGGCTGAGTTTCCCTCCCCACCCCTGCAGAGTCCAGGCAATCAGAAACCTCCTGAATCCAACCATATCCATGCTCAAGGCCTCTCTGCACAGGTTAGGAAGAGCCTCAACTATGAGGGAACTTGCAGAAACATCCAGTATTCTGGACCCGTGACTGATATCTCCAAGCCTGCTTGGAACGGGTCTGGGCCTCCTCCCCCCAGCTCCCCAGTTTTCCAGTGTCTTGGTAGTCACACAACAAACTGCCTCTGGTGCCATATAATCTCATCAATGGTCAAAACCCAGAGATTATGAAATAAAGCTCATGGAAGAATGTGACATAGAACAACCTGGAGCATGAGGCCGAATTCACAGCTGCACGACCTCTTATGCTCTAGCCCACTGATGTACCAAAAAGTAGCACACATTTGTTTGGGTATAACTGTACATGCTTGCAATCTTTTATACAAGGACTTACTTAAATGGCTTCAGGATGAAATATACCAATCTTCACAAACTTTCCTCTTATGGTGGTGAGAAGGTGCACAATGTTGGGATTGGTGTTTGAATATTAATTGTAGTCTGTTAGGGTCCGAGCTCAGGACAGCCTCACCTGTCAAGGAAAACTCTGAGAGTCCAAGTCCATGCAAAAGCAAGAGGTTTATTCAAGCATGCTCAGGCTCACAGTATGACCACAAACCGTCAGTGACTGAGAGCCCCGAGCCTCTTCAAAGGGGCCTTTTTATAGGGCATCTTCCCGAGCATTTCAGAAAAGCCCACGCACAAGTCACCCAATACATTTGAATTATCACATTAGATGCTGCACGCAGGCAGCCAGTCATTTTGCAACAAGCCATCAGCACCAGCCACTCTCTTCTGTACCTGTCACCAGGCCCTCCCAACGGGCAGTCAATTAGGCCTTTTCATTAGGCCTTCTCCAACCTTGTGGCCTTATCTGGTGAATTCCAGGTGCAAGGAGGAGATGGGAGTACTTGGTGTTGGGCCTTGTTAGGCCATTCCAGGACAAAGAGATGCCTCATTAGGCCTTCTCAGGCCTTGTGGCCTTATCTGGCGAATTCCAGGTGCAAGGAGGAGTTGGGGGTACTTGGTGTTGCTAGCCTGCTGCAGCTGCAGGACGGGATATGGGCTGGGACTTGCTTTGCTAGGGCCCAATTGTCATGGGGCTATCTTTCATAGTCAACTATTGTTGAACAGCTTTTTTAAAATAAAATAAAAATAAAAACAAATTGAAAAAATCAATAGTTGCTATTAAAGCCTCCTTTTTCTCCTGTCTTTGAGGCTCTAAATCTATGCATTTTAGACAGGCGGGATATTTCTCACAGTACATGCTGGATATCAACTGGAATGCCCACCTCCAGGCAAAACGGTTGGTTACATAAAAAAACACAATGGCATGAGCACGCTTCATAAATATTCATACCCAGGGGCTGGAACGATAGCACATCCGTGTAGGGCGTTTGCCTTGCACGTGACCATCCTGGGTTAGATTCCCAGCATCCTATATGGTCCCCCAAGCACTGCCAGGAGTAATTCCTGAGTGCTTAAGCCAGGAATAACCCCTGTGCAATGCTGGGTGTGACCCAAAAAGAAAGAAAAAGAAAAAATAAATATTCATATCCAGCTATAAGGAGACAGGAAGCCTGGCAATGGGAGAGGTGGGGCGGGGCGAGTGGGAGGCGGGGCGAGCGGGAGGCGGCGCGAGTGGGGGCGGGGCGAGCGGGAGGCGGGGCGGGGCCAGCGAACAGGAGGCGGGGCGAAGGGGCGGGGCGAGCGGGAGGCGGGGCGAGCGGGAGGCGGGGCGGGGCCAGCGAACAGGAGGCGGGGCGAGCGGGAGGCGGGGCGAGCGGGAGGCGGGGCGAGCGGGAGGCGGGGCGAGCGGGAGGCGGGGCGAGCGGGAGGCGGGGCGGCGGGGCGGAAGCCGGAGGCTGTAGTGAGCCGGGCGACTGGACGACCCTGAGCTCGCTGCTGGTGATTGCCTTGAGCGGCTCCGGGAAGTACGTCCGGGAGGCGGGCGGCGGGCACACGGGAGGAGGACAGGCCGCGGGGACGCGGGGCCCCTGGGGAGTCCCCTTCCCCTTCGCGGGGACGGGAGCGGGGCGACGCGAGCCCGGAGCGGCCGGAGCGCGTTCCCGGCGCGGGCGGGCGGCGCGGGCCAGTCCGGGCGGGCCACAGCAGCGGCAGCTCGGGGGTCCCGGCATCCCCGCTTCGGGGCCCCTGCGCGCCGCCCGCACCTCCTCCTGCACCTGCGCCAGTCAGTCCCCGCGATGGCTTGCACCTCCCGGTTTCGAGAAGTGAACTTGACCTTCCGTTGTTTTTTTTTCCCGTCCTTAAATGACGAGTTATCGGTGTAAACGACAGTGGTCGTGTTCACTTGAACCGTATTTTCTTTTTTTTAGTTGGGAGGCTATGTGACAGGCAGCATAAAGCATCTCACAATCTTGATTGCCCGCACGGAGACCTTTGTTCCCTGATAAGGAGCCAACTATTAACTCTACCCAGTTACTGGGAGTTTCTGGTAAAACAGTTACTGAAGCAAAAAAGAAAAAAAATCCAGAACTAAACTATCCGGGGGGTGGGGCTTCCTCCTGGCCGGAGCTCAGGCATCACTCTTGGTGGTGCTCAGGGAACTTTATGGGGCACTGGAGGTCGAGCACAGACCAGCCGCGTGCAAGACCAGCACCCTGCCCACTGTGCTAAAGTATCTTGACCTTCAGATGCTCTAGACTCTCCTTAGTCAGGAACCACCCATGTGGGTTGTACCCATTTAAAAAGCTTGCTTCGGGTAAATAGATATATCTTTAGAAGAATTGGGGAGGGGGGCATGTTTACCCTCAAAGACAGGGAATCTGGGATGAAATTAAAACTCAGCACCTGCAGTTTCCTAGCTACCTGCTTTAAAAGTCGTGTCCTGAGGCTGGAGTGATAGCTTAGCAGGTAGGGTGTTTGCCTTGCACGCGGCGGACCCAGGTTCGATTCCCAGCATCCCATATGGTCCACTGAGCACCGCCAGGAGTAATTCCTGAGTGCATGAGCCAGGAGTAACCCCTGTGCATTGCCGGGTGTGACCCAAAAAGGAAAAAAAAAGTGTAAAAGTGCTCCTGTGCTTGGTGTAAGGGACTTAGTAACCGCAGGACTTGGTTCCACCATGGCCTGCTGAGCTAGCTTGGGCAGTTAGTCACATTTCCATCAGGCGAGAGGGAAGATGTCCTATGCAATTCAGATGGTTAGTTTCATGCATTCAGAAAAATATTGGACTCAGTCATTCATGGTTGTCACTGATAATGGGACAAAAATCCCTACCTTCAGGGAGTTTATATGCCACTATGGGGGATGGCAGTGAATATATACACATCAACCAAAAGTGCTGGTGGTGGCCACCTCCAGGTGAGAGACTGGGGAGGAAGTGGGCAGAGCACCAGGCAGGAGGGTCAAGGAATGACCCTCTGAAGAAATGTGGGAGTTAGGATAGAGGAGGGGACAAGCCTGGAGAACAGTGGGAAAGCGTTATGGCAGAGGGTCTAGAACGTGTCAAGGCCCAGAGGCCTGACTGCCTTATGGATTATCAGGGAACCCCAGCAGGGCAAGATGGGTGGCCTGAAGTTAGAGATTCGGTTATGGAATATAAATAAGAGCGTTGTGGATGGACTATGAATGAGAAGTAAAGAGGGGTTTTAAGACTTGCACCTGGGCAGCTTGGAGAAGGGAGAAGTACACCAGTGTTCCCCAAAGAGGAAGATGCTGCTCCAGGATTTCTGGAAGAATCCAGAAGGGCAGTATTAGCCTCTGATGAAATTAGGGGTTGTTGAGTAATGTTATGTTTGATTTTGGGTCATGCCAAGCACTCCTTGAGGGCTTCTTTTGGTAGTACACAGGGGACCATGTGGCAGGAATTCAGCTGGGATGAGCCACGAACAAGGCAAGCCTCAAAACTCTTGGACCACCTCTCCTGCCTGGAGTAATAATTTTTCTGAATAGGGAATCTCAGGACAAAGAAATTTGGGAACCTCTGTTATAGGCTGACATGGAGAAGCAGGAGACACATGTGGAAGGAAAATATCTGGAGCTCAGTGTGGGACTGGGTCTATTTCAAATAAATTTGTCAAATGGGGGATTGATTTTCCAAGTCAGAAGTTTGCAGATGTACTACCTCTGTGACCCCCCCAAACTTTTTTAAAAATATATTTGATTTCAGAAAGTGAAGCAGTCATATAAAAATATCAAGTAGGGGCAAGAGCAGTAGCACAGTGGGTAAGGGTGTTTGCCTTGCACGTGGCTGACACGGGTTCCATTCCTGGCACCTCATGTGGTCCCGTGAGCCCGACCAGTAGTAATACCTAAATGTAGAGCCAGGAGTAAGTCCTGATCACTGTCAGGTTTGGACCCCGAGAAACAAGTAAACACTTTGGAATTGGTAAATGTTTACCAACAAATTGGACTTTGATTACAAAGTTGAGGTCATCAGATGGAAGGGGGAGGGGTTGAGGAATGAGGAAAAAGCGAGACTAGAAGCGACATAAGGGCAGTGGTGGAGAGATTTTGGTACTGGCGGTACAATAACTTTATACACCAAAAGTATAATTGTAACCATGTTATCTTAAACACAATTTTTAAAAATTGTGGAATTGGTATATAAAGGGCTGGAGCGATAGCATAGTGGTAGGGCGTTTGCCTTACAAGGGCCAACTTGGCCGACCCGAGTTTGATTACTCCGCCCCTCTCGGAGAGCTCGGCAAGCTACGGAGAGTATCTCGCCCGCACGGCAAAGCCTGGCAAGCTCCCCGTGACATATTCTATATGCCAAACACAGTAACAAGTCTCGCAATGTTACTGGGCCTGTTCGAGAAATCGATGAAGAACGGGAGGACTGAGACTGTGACTGTGACTGGTATATAAAATTTGGGAGACCAGGTCTGATAAATATTAAGCGGATATGTAAATTGTGATGGTGGTAAATGGTATTTATGCAACACCTTAGAAATTGAAAGCCAGAAAGGATTTCATTTCTCATTGGCTGCCTTCTCTGTCCATCTTCCGTGGCACAGACCAAGCCTCTGGCGGCCAGCTGGTAGGTAGCTCAGTCAGTGCTGGCTAAATGAAATGAGCGATGGGGAATGGGTACTGTGGCTCAGTTCTCTCATTTTGCTGGTGAGAAAATAGTTTCACCTTACACAGGAGCTTAGTCCTGTAATGACAGAATAGAGAACCTGCCAGATGTCAGATTCAGAGCCCCGAGGCCTTCCCACTGCCTGCACTGCCTTTTAGGGGGAACAGATCCTTATCAGATTCTCAGAGCAGAGATCCCTGGACATCCAGTCCGAAGGGCTGGCCTGTCTCTTGTGTCCATTAAGAGTGCGTCTCATCTATTTATTTCTTCATTTTTGTTTTGGGAGGCCCCCCAACTGTGCCTAGAGCTTACTCCTGGCTCTGTGCTTAGGGATCACTCCTGGCAGGAACCAGGTGGGTTGCTGGGGGTTGAACCTGCAGGGCCTTACTGTTGTCCTGTCTCTCTGCTCAAGCATGTAGCCCTGAGCCCTGAGGCAGTGCTGTGCTTTGCACCTTGTAGGAGTTAGAGGAGGTTAATCCCCTTCACATCCCTCCTAGCATCCTCAGGAGAGTTTTGAGCACTTCAGGAATTCAGTTTTTTTTTTTTTCCCTTAGAAAATAAACACCTAGGGGCTGGAGCTGGGACAGTAGTCAGGGTGCATGCCCAGCACTCTGTGCCTGCAGTGCCTCGTGGTCTCCTGTGCACCATCTGGTGCAGCCCTGGAGGTTTCTGAGCACCTCTGTGGCCTGGGTGAGGCCAAGCTTGGCAGGGCTGAGCAGTACCACAGTCTCAGGCTTTTGCACAAGACCCCTGGCCATGTGGGCCAAGAACCACCAGAAGGGCTCTTAGGTCTTCTGAGCACCACTTGGGAGGCATCTATTAAGCAGGGGCCAAAACACTTAAGGAGTTTAATGAGATTTGATGGTATGTTTCGGGGGAGAGGTTAGCGGCACGTGGGTAATGATGTCTTTCTTTAAACTCCTGGAGAAAACTAAAACCATACTCGAGATTCCATGGTCAAGAACATCACTTTTGGGGTAGGAGCAATAATGCAGTGGGCTAAAGCACATGCCTTGCATGCCGGAAACCCAGGGTCAGGCCGGAAACCCCATGGTTTCCCAAGCATCTGCTGGGAGCGGCCCCTGAGCACAGAGCCAGGAATGACCTTAGAGCACCACCGGGAATCACCCAAAACCCAAAACCAACAAGGCATCACAACCACTTGCAGATTGTCATCAGTATACTTTGATCTGAGTTCTGGGGGGCACCCTAGGATTGGCTGGTTGGGAGGGCGTGGTCATTTGAACATCTGCATCCTCTCCACAGATCAAGTGTGGGCGCCCTGCTGGCATCCGAGGTAACCCGCCTTTCTGTCCCTCAGTCGCACACCCTACTGGTCTCCTACTGTTCTCTCCCTTCCCCGACCCGAAGGCAGGCTGATCTGTAAGCACGAACAAGTACAGAGTGCCACTCACTGCTGCAGTTTGGTTTCCCATCGGGTGATTACAGATAATGATGGGTGAGCCCCACAGCACACTGCTGAGCTTCAAACCCCTTTTCTTTCCTGTGGGCGGTTAGCGGGGGAGGCCGGGGATGCTCCCCTGCAACTGGGGGGAAGCACAGAGCTGCTGTGTGGGCCCTCGTGGCGGCAGTCGCCTGAGACGCCCTGCCCGCTACATACTCCTTTCGTTTTGTTTCCAAGCTAGGGTGGAAATTCTATGATGCAGATGACTATCACCCGGAGGGAAGTCGAGTGAAGATGACCAGCGGGATCCCCCGGATGACCAGGTAATGGCTGCTGTCTCTTTCCAGCCCACGCCTTGCCCTCACAGACACCCCTGCAGCATCCCTTGGACAGAGTTCCTGGGCCCCCGAGGTGATTCGGAGGCAGGTGCTCCTGAAGCCATCTCAGTTCCCAAGAGCTCCTCTACATTCACTGGCAGTGGCCCTCGCCTTTTCGCCAAAACCATGACCCCCGTGTGGGCAGAGGCAGAAGCTCCTGTGCCTTGTGTGTGAGCGAGTTTGCCTCCTCTTCTTGGTCCCTTCTTCCTGCCACCGCCACACTGTGGTACCCACCGCAAAGTCAGGAAGAGATTTGAGGGGCTGGAGAGGCAGCACAGTGAGAAGGCACTTGCCTTGCATACAGCCAGCCCAGGTTTGATCGCCAGCTCCCTATATGGTCCCTTGAGCCCACCAGGTGTGAGCCCTGATGACTGAGCCAGAGACAGCTAGGTGTAGCCCAAAAGCAGAAACAAGCACCACAAAACAAAACAAGAAAGATCTTTGAAATTCAAATATGGTACCCCAAATAGTTCTGCAAGTCCCACCAGGAATGATTCTTGTGTGCAAGAGCCAGGAGAAAGTTCAGAGCACAGCCAACTGTGCACCCCTCCCCAAAAAAAAATAGCCCCAACTGGAGTGATAAGGCACCTGCCTTATATGCAGCTGGTCTGGATTCTATCCCCAGCATCCCTTCTGGTCTCCTGAGCACCGACAGGAGTGATTCCTGATTACAAACCAGGAGCACCCTCTGAGCATCACCAGGTATGGCCCAAAACCAAACAAAACTGGCCCTATGGAATGCAAGTGTGGCTGTAAGGGGAGTGAGAGGGACAGTGGATATGGTGGATACGCAGAGCACAGAGTGGCCAGGGACAGCAGTGGCCATGGGGTCGTTTGGTCTTGACCCCGAAACCAGTGGGAAGTTTCAAGAGCCAGACCCTCTGTGCTCTCTCTCCACCTACCCTCACCCTCAGTCAGGTTTATTGTTCTTATCAGTGGCCAGATGTCTCCTTCCCTTTCCCACAGAGTTAACCCTGTTCATCCTTCACATGTTAGCGCCCCTGCCACTTCCTCAGGAAGCCCTACTTGACTGATTTAGGAGAAAGCTCCTGTTATAGATTCTTAGAGCACCATCACTTATTTCCCTTGTGCCGAGTGTAACATGACATTAAATAGGATGATAATTTGAAAAGTACTTAGATACTGCTACTTAAAAAAAAAATTGGAGGGTGGAGGGTTTGGGCACACCTGGTGGTACTTGGGGTTCACCTCTGGCTCTGTACTCAAGGGTCACTCCTGGAAATCTTGGAAGCCATATGCCTTCCTGGGGGTTGGATTGGGGTCAGCTGTGCACAGGGCAAGTGCCTCTGTCCCAGTACTCTCTCTCCAACCCTGCAAGATTTTACCTCTGAAGAGCAGGATCCTGGCCGTGTATGTAGCCACTGTACACCCATAGAACCTGACAGTGTCAGGAAGTACTGGTGACTCCCTGTGCTGTGTGTGGGTGAGAGGGACGAGTGACCAAGGCCTCATTCCTGCCTGCTGCCGAGGCACGTCCTGGATGCTCCCTCAAGCCAAGGCACCGGCAGGAGTCTATGAAGTGTGGTTCCTCAGTCGGGAGCCAGGCCCACAGAGCAGCTTAGTGTGGACCTCATTCAGGTGCACATGCTGAGTGTCCAGAGCTGTGAATGGAACTGACCGGGCAGAGGTCAGCACTGGTGTCCCCACTTCGAGAGGCCGGCCTTTGCCCCTATGGCCCATTGACCTGCCTCGGACGGCCTGTCACTAAACCATTAATAGTTCTGATTCTAGAGCAGTTTGGGTACACTGCTCTGTCTCTCTGCTCTCTCTTCTCACATCTCTCTCTCTCTCCCTCCACTTTTCTCTTTCTCTCTTGTCTGTCCTCTTTCTCCTTCTCCAACTCTTTCTCTCACCCCCTCTCCCTTCTCTTCTCTTCTCTCCCTCTCATTCTCCCCTGTCTTCTCTCTCTCCCCTGTCTTCTCGCTCCTCTTTCTCTCTCCCCCTCCTTCTCTTTTTCTCCTCCCTTCTCTTTCTCTCTCCCTGTCTTCTCTCTCCTCTTTCTCCCTCCTCTTCTCTCTCCTCCTCCTCTCTCCCCCTCCTCTCTTCTCCCTTTCTCTCTTCTCTCTCTCTCCCCTCTTCTCTCTCTCTCCTCTCTCTTTCTCACTTTTTCTCTCTCTTCTCCCACTATTTTTTGTCCCACACCTAGAGATACTCAGTTACCACAGACTCTGTACTCTGGAGTTGCTGGTGGTATTGCTCAGGGAACCGTGAAGCTTTGGCCTGCATGCACAGCATACACTCAATCCACCAAGCTCACTCCAACCCCTGGCACACTTGTCTTTGTTTTAGAGAAGACAGGAGACTTAGTGCAGCAGGTATGGTGCCTGTCATGCCTGAGGCCTACCTGGGTTTGATCTCTGACACTCCATATGGTCCCCTGCGCAAACCAGGAGTGATCCCTGGGCATGGAACCAGGAGTAATCCTGGAGCACCATTGGATGTGGCCTCAAACGTGTGTGTGTGTGTATGTGTGTTAAATAATTTTTATATTAATTTGGCTGGAGCAATAGCACAGCGGGTAGGGCGTTTGCCTTGCATGCAGCCAACATGGCCGACCCGAGTTCGATTCCTCCGCCCCTCTCAGAGAGCCCGGCAAGCTACCGAGAGTATTCGATATGCCAGACACAGTAACAACAAAGTCTCCAAAGGAGACGTTACTGGGCCCGCTCAAGCAAATCGATGATCAACGGGAGGGCCTTTACTTTACTTTACTTTACTTTACTTAATTGAATCATTATGAGATAGTTAAAAAATTGTTCATGACTGTGTTTCAGTCATGCAATGCTCCAACACCCATTCCTTCACCAGTGCATATTTCCCACTACTAGTATCCCCAGTTTCCCTCAAACCACGCCCAGCCTCTCTCTATGGCAAGCACTTTCCTTTTTTCTCTCCTTTTGGCACTATGGTTTGGAGTACAGATACTGAGAGGTCATCATGCTTGTTCCTTTTCTTACTTTCAGCAGTTCTTATTTAGTTCTTATTCAGAGTGATCACTTCCAACTGTCTTTGTCATAGTGGTTCCTTTTTTATCCAAACTGCCTTCTCCCCAGCACTTGAAGCCAACTTGCAACCATGACCTGTCCTCCTGGCCCTTGTTTCTACTGTCCTCAGGTGTTAGTCTCATACTGTTTTTTTTTTAATTCCACAAATGGTGCAGTCATTCTATGTCAGTCCCTCACCTTCTCTTTTCACTCAGCATGATACTCTCCATGTCCATCCATTTACAAGAAAATTCTGTGCTTCATTTTTCCTAACAGCTGCATAGTATTCCATGGTGTAGATGTGCCAGGGTTTCTTTATCCAGTCATCTGTTCTCGGGCACTAAGGTTCTATAAACACACTCTTATTCCCTCCCCTGACCTCCCCCCTTGTTGCTGTTGATCTGCCATGTGGGGTCCACATGCAGCCTTATTGTGGCACTCGCAGTTCTCACTGTGATGCTGGCAGGGGTTGTGGGCAGGGTGCAGGGCTCACAGAGTCTGCTGGGGTGCTGATGGGGCATCATATGTCAGGAAAATCACTCACTCTGCTGGGGTGCTCCTAGCAGGTCGAGTGTTAGGCTGCAGGCTCTTGGGTTTGTGCTCCTGTGGCTGTGGTGCATGCATCTCTGCTTGCCGGCATGCGCCTCTGGCTGAGGCATGCAGGCTCTAGCTGCAGTGCTCACAGGGTGAGGGGTCACTGTGGTGCTCTGTTTGGAGTTCCCAGGGCTCACACTTTCTGACTGTGGTGCTTGGGTTCTTGGTTATTAGTCACAACATGTGACAGTGGTTTGGGTGCCAAGAACATTCCTGGCACATGTGGCAACATGGAATTTGAACTCATTTGACCATATACCTACAAGGAAGCATCTTAGCCACTGTGCTATGTGTCAAGCCCTCCATTTTAAAATGCTTTAGGGGTATAATGTCACCACCCTGTGTCCACCAAAGTGACAGTATCCCTCAGCCATAGTCCCCTGGACCTTTGAACCCTGCCCTGTCTCTTGGTGTGCTCAATTTGGGAGTTAGAGTCTATGGGTTTGTCTTTGACATTTCTCTCCTTGTGGTGTATTTCTTTGAATACCATATATAAGTGAGATCATCCTGTATTTGTCTTTCTCATTGTGAGTAGTGATTTCACTGATCTTTTACATGATCTTTTTTCATTTCTATTTTCCTTACTTACACTGTAATTTTTATTTTTTTCCCTTCATCTACTGACTTTGGCTTTAATTTTTTCTTCTACTAAGTTCCTTGAGGTATGCAAAAAGTATTTATCATTGTTAATTTTGACAGTGCTGGAGAGTGAACCCTTTAGCTACTTCTAGAAGACCTTAGATGTGAAGATGTTCCCTTCACAGCACTGCAAGGGGGGCCCAGGAAGCTTTCTCTGTGCTGTGCAATTTGACTTTGGTCTGAGTGCTTTTGCACCAGGTGGGAATGGACGTGGGTGTCCCTGATGGTCCACATCTCCAGTCCTGTTTTGTTTAGGGGTTACTTCTGGTGCTGCACTTAGGAATCACTCCTGGTAGTGCTCAGGGATCGAACCCAGATCAGGACACGGGTCCTACCTGCCATGCTCTCATTTCCTATTTTTTTTAATTTAACTTTTTTTTTATTGAATCACTATGAGATACTGTTACAAAACTTTCATGATTGAGCTTCAGTCATACAATGATCGAACAACCCATCCTCCACCAATGCACATTTCCCACCACCAGCATCCACACTTAAGTACCTATTCTTAAGTGTGGGACGGAGGTGCTTGTTTGATTTGCATTGATCCAGCAGACAGAGACGCATGTCTTCCTCTCTCCCTTAATCCTGTGTTTTTACATTGAAATCTCGCCATCCCCTCATAGCATTCACGGTATTCTAAGAGGTTGTCTTTCTTGCCCCAGTGTTTGCCTCTCGAGAGGATATCGCAATCACTCCCTCCTTTCAGAACCACTGCAAGTGTACCGGGAACTCACAGACCAAGTCCCTCCTACTGCCCTTCCAGATAAGTCCAGACTCTTTAGGATTACTCTTCAGGCTTGGTTTCCTTTGGACTCGCACCCACATCTCTGATTCACCATTGCTCAGTATTTCCCTCATCCACTTACTCAAGCATCTTGATAACATATGTATCCTCTGCTCTTGGAATCTGCCTTTTTGTTCTCTTTGGCAGGCCTTAAATTGAAATCCTTTCAGAGTGAGTCCTCAGCATTTAGCCTTCGGAGGGTTTGATCAGAATGTCCTCTCCACCACTTTGTCATAGTTCTTTTACAGCCCTCATTTCTGCCCTTGAGTAATTTAATTGCACATATATCTCCCATTAGGTTGTAAACCCTTGGAAGACAGGGATGTCGCCATCCATTATGATTTCCCCAGTACTTGATATGGCGCTTTTTGCTTGTGTGGTAGTGTGCAGGGGCTGGCAGCTCCAGGCTCTGTGCTTGGAGTTGCTCCTGGGGGTGCTTGAGGGATCTTAAGGTGCCAAGGATCCAACCCAATCCAGAGTCTTCTACATAACAGAGCATGTGCTCAGTCTCATTGAGCTGTCTCTGATATGGTACTTTGAATGCATTTAGTATTCATGGTTAGTGGACTTAAGGCTCAGTGTACTTGTGAATCAAGGTTTGTTTTTAATAAATTCAAAGTTTAAATTGTTATATTAGCCAGATAGTATTGTTTAAAATGGAACTTAATCATTTTTTAAAATCTCTATCCCAAAGCAGCTCAATGAATTCTACATTATCCTCCATTTTATAGAGGTACAAAACAGCAAGTATCTTGCAAAAAGTTCCAGAGTGAGGGGATTCTGTGGCTTAGAAGATCTTGTTTTTCTAACTGAAAAAGGCCCTCATAATTCTAAAAAAATAAAAATCCTGAGAAGTCAACCAAGGTTGGTTAAATGAAGAGAAAGGTTGAAAGTGGGAAAGAGTTACAGCTCTCCATATGCAAATCCATCCTGTCTGTCTGTCTGTCTCCATTTCTCTCACTCCCTCCCTCTTCCAAATCTTGGTTCAGCCTTGGGAGAGTATAGGAGTCCAGGAATTTATCCATTTCTTTAAAGTTCTCTTATTTCACAGCATAAAGTTTCTCAAAGTAATCTCTGATTTGAATTTCCATAGTTTCTGTTGTGATGTTACCTCTTTCATTTCTGATTCAGTTTATTAGGGTTCTCCCTCTCTCTCTTTCTTTGAGAGTCTTGTTAATGGTTTAATGATCTAGTTTATTTTTTCAAAGAACCAGCACTTGGTTTCATTGATCATTTGGATTGTTTTGGGAATTCCAGCTCTTTTTTTTTTAATTGAATCACCTTGAGATACACTTAAATCACTTAATCACTTAACTTCCTGTTAGTCGTCGATTTGCTCGAGCGGGCGCCAGTAACATCTCCATTTGTCCCTGTTGCGTGCTAGTGTAGCCTAATGGCATCTGTTCACTCTGGGAACATGAAGAGCCTCAAACAGATCGTTCATGCTCTTGACGAAGAAGTCTGATCATTTGGTAGGTGGGCGGCCACACGGTCTTTTGACACCCCTTGGAATCCAGTCGGTAACAGCTCTAGTCCAGTGGTCGTCTTTAAATCTCATTACGTGACCAGCCCATCTGATTTTTGACACCTTGGCAAATGAGACAGTTACAAAGTTTTCATGATCTGGTTTCAGTCATAAAATGTTCAAACAGCTGTCCCTCCACCAGTGTACATTTCCCACCAGTGTACCAGTGTCCCCAGTCCTCCCTCCATCCCTCCCTCCCTCTCTCTCTCTCTCCCCTCTATCTCCCTCTCTCTTTCCCTCTCTCTCTCTTTTACCTCCCCCATCTCTCTCTCCTTCCCCTTTTGAGCATTATGTTTTGCAGTATAGATACTGAGAGGCCATCATATTTGATCCTTTACCCACTTTAAGCACACATCTTCCTAGACTATAGACCAAACATTATGGCTACTTAATACCTGGATTGCAGACCACAACACCCTAAAGGAGAGAGAGTAAAAGGTACTCTCCACCTGCCACAGAGGCAGGAGTGGGGGGTGGGGTGGGGATTATGGGGGGGGATGCTGGGAACATTGGTGGTGGAGAATAGGCACTGGTGGAAGGATCAGTTGATAAGATAACTCTGGAATTAATTCAAGAGGAACAACATAAAAATAATCATTGTCCCAGAGGGACAGGAAGGCAACTCTTGTGAAGATGCAACAGTCAGAAGCATCACTGCTGAGAAGTTCCCAGAGATGGAGGGGGCAAGCACCCAGATCCAAGAGACTTGAAGGGTACCAGATAAAAGAAATCCAAACTAAAAATACTCAAGATACAAACTACTCAGAATGATGAATGTCTTAGATAGGTATAGAGCACTTAAAGATTAAAGAAAAAAATGACATGAAAGGAGTGTTGGTACAAATGACAGAAGATTTCTTACATGAGGCCCCAAGACAATGGTGGGAGATAATTAAACTCAATGAACAACTTTACCCAGCCAGACTCTCATTCAGATTTGAAGGAACTATACACAACTTCACAGATAAGAAACAGTTCAGGAACTTTATGACTCAAAACTGCTGTAAGAAAGAGAATGAAAAGGGCTACTGTAGAAGAGAGAAATCTCACAACTAGACCAAATTTCTACAAAAAGACGGTACAAACTCCAAGGCAATAATCACACTCAATGTCAGAGGCCTAACTGTACCAATTAAGAAACATCAAATGTCAGTATGGATTAAAAAAATGAGTCCAACCTTCTGCTGCTTTCAAGAATTAAATTTAAGCAGTAAGGGCAAACAGATTCAAAGTCAAAGATTGGAAGACAATACTTCAAGCACCCAAACCCAAAAAAAGGCTGGGTGGCCATACTGATATCAGACAACATTGACTATAGTACTAAAAGGTTTTAAGAGACCGAGAAGGCCATTTCTCAGTGATGAAGGGATATGAACATCAGAAAGAACTCACATACTCCTAAACACATTTAAAATTCATAAAATGACCAATAGACTTGAAGGACATTGATGACAGCACAATAATAGTTAGAGATTTCAACACCACTCTGTCACCACTTGATAAATCAGCTAGGCTAAAACTAAAAGCGGAAATACTGGAATTGACTGGAATTGAAGAGAGAAACAGAAGAGAGGAACTTAGTATATATACATATATTATATAAATATATACACACACATATAATTTTTTTAAGATAACTATCTCGAAAGAGAGCATAAAATGGCTCCCCATACCCATGCCGCCAGACCCCACACCAGGCTGTTTCATTCAGGGGAATCCAGAGGGGGTGGGTGAGATCCTTCCCCACCCCAAGGGACTCAGACCCAGCAGCCAAAAACCTCTAGAACTCAACTACCACCATGCCCTCAGCCCTCTCCACATGCTCAGGCCAAGCCTCACGCATGAGTGAGCTTATTCCTGGACCAGGAATTTATTCCTGGACTGCACAGCCATATATCATACCTCACACTACTCACATTCCAAGAGTAGTGCACCACATTTGATGGAGTTTAAAGTAAAAGGCAGCCATTCTTAGAGGAAAATAAGTTTTTACATATATATGCATATTCATATGCATATACGTATATTCTATAAGGACACAAGCCTCAATCTTTAACGACATGTTAGTGATCTCATAGAAGAGCTAAATGGTGAAATACAACAATCTTCACTCAATTTCCTCTAAGGAAAATTTTTGGAGAATTTTCAGCAGTTTATTCATAACAAACAATGCAAAATAAATGATTTCGGTTCTGCTTTGGTGCAAGGGTTGGGGTTTGGAACAGAAACATTCGAAATATGGTGGCGTGAAGGTTTAAAGGTGGTGAGATTGGTGTTCAAATATTAAATGTAATCAAATATTGTGAACTACTTTATAAAAATTAAATTTTAAAAAACACTTTTAAACTCTAAAAAATAAAACTTATTTTACCTTACAGCCAGAGTACAATTTCAATGCGTAGAAATGTACAAGGTCCAAATTTATCAAAATTGAAATCTTTTAATTGTTTAATTTAAACAAGGTGAAATTCTCTAGCTCATTTTACTATTTTTTTTTTGTTTTGCTTTTTGGGTCACATCTGGCGATGCACAGGGGTTACTCCTAGGTCTGCACTCAGTAATTACTCCTGGCAGTGCTCAGGGGACCATATGGGATGATGGGAATCGAACCTGGGTCGGCCGCATGCAAGGCAAATACCATACCCGCTGTGCTATCGCTGCAGCCCCCTCTAGCTCACTTTAACTATGTATATAATAATTACCATTTGGGATCAGAAGGGGCAGAAAATAACATCACTATCACTATCACTATCACCCGGTTGTTCATCGATTTGCTCAAGCGGGCGCCAGTAACATCTTCTTTAGTCCCTGTCACGTGCTAGTGTAGGCCGATGACATATTGGGGGATCTATCAGGGGAGTGAGGATCATCATTGTTACTATTTTTGGTATATCGAATATGCCACAGGTAGCTTGCCAGGTTCTGCTGTGGGGGCAGGATAATCTGAAGAAAATAACATGTCATTTGAAAAAACATAATTAAAAATTTGTTTTTCTAGACAAAATTAAACATTTGTATCATAGTATATTTAAAGTCCTTGGCATCAGGTGGGCAATACAACTGTAACTTAAAGTAAGCATAATATATTGTTTCCCAGAATATAAGACAATAAGCACATGTCCTGAGAAGAGCCACTTATCTGTTCAAAGGAAAACTTAGTCTTTCTTTTTATCATTTGATTTTTTAATAGTTTTTAAATTTTTTTAATTTTATTGAATCACCGTGAGTTAGTTACAAGCGTTCGTGTTTGGATTACAATCAATCACACAATGATCAAACACCCATCCCTCACCAGTGCACATTCCCCACCACCAATATCCCTGGTATACCCCCCCTTTCCTACCCTCCCCCTGCCTCCATGGCAGACAATATTCCCCATACTTTTTCTAATTTGGGGGCATTATGGTTTGCAATGCAGACACTGAGAGGTTATCCTGTTTGGTCCTTTATCTGCTTTCAGCACACATCTCCCATCCAGACCGATTCCTCAAGCCATCATTTTCTTAGTGATTCCATCTCTATACTAGCTGCCTTCTCCCCTTTGCTCATGAGGCAAGACTTAGTCTTTAAGGAATAAGTAGAAACCAGTTATGTCAATTGAGTGGGACAAAACTAGGAAGACAGAGGCTGAGACCGCAGAGAAATCCATAGGTTCCTACTATCACGGTATCATGGTCCTCCCATTGTTCATCAATTTGCTCAAGCGGGTCTAGTAATGTCTCCATTTTGAGACTTGTTGTTACTGTGTTTGGCATATTGCATACATCACGGGTAGCTTGCCAGGCTTTGCGGTGCGGGCGAGATACTCTCGGTAGCTTGCTGGGCTCTCCAAGAGGGGCGGAGGAATCAAACCCGGCTCGGCCATGCTGGCTGTGTGCAAGGCAAATGCCCTACCTCTGTGCTATCTCTCCAGCCCCCTACAATAACAAAAGAGAATATTCTACAGAAATAATAACTACCACTTTCCAGAAACTTGATAGTTATTAAGCTAAAAACAAGAAAATTACCAATGGGACTGAAGCAACAACAACCAAAAAAACACCGCAAAACAAAGATATATTGTGGGGGAAAAAATACAGTTTTCTTTACTATGATGAAGTATTGTTTCATTTGAACCCTTCTCATCAAGAGATAAACCAACACTAATGCTATTCCCTATAGTACTAGTAAATATATTTAGCAAAAGCCTACAACTACTTCAGTAAGTGTACAGATGTCTACTTACACATCTTACACATATTCTGAATATAATCAAAATTCTTAAGTAAAAGTGAAACTGAGCCTAAAAGACAAAGTTCAAGTCAAACACCTCCTGCATGTGAGGTTCCTACTATCTATATTAAAAATGAGTCAGAAAGAAAGAAACAGAAAGAAAGAAACAGACAAAGAAGGACTGCACTCATTTGTGGAATATAAAATAACATGAGACTGACACCTGAGGACAGTTACAAGGGCCAGGAATATTGTTTCATAATTGGAAGTCTGCCTCATGAGCTGGGGGCGAAGGCAGCTGGGATAGAGAAGGGACCACTAAGCCAATGATGGTTGGAGGGATCATTCGGGTTGGGAGATAAAAGCTGAAAGTAGATAAAGGACCAAACGTGATAGCCTCTCATTATTGCAAATCATAATGCCCCGAAGTAGAGAGAGAGTAGGGGGAAAATTGTCTGCCAGAGAGGCAGGGGGAGGGTTAGAAAGGGGGGAGGGGCATACCGGGGACATTGGTGGTGGAAAATGTGCACTGGTGAGGGATGGGTGTTCATTCATTGTATGACTGAAAGCTTTGTAACTGTATCTCCTGCTGATTCAATAAAAAAAATGGGTGAAATGACTTATATATCTATTTTAGGACTTAAAGCAAAGTACAAAAGTGAGTTTCTCTGGATCTCAAGACAGCACATTGCCAAACTGTTCCGTTCAACTCATGTGACAGCCGAAATACTATCTCTTCTATCACTGATCCATTTGTTATTGACGTTAGAAGCAATGTCTAGCTTAGAGTGACACTACAGACACTCTCCACAATATTCAGTGAGAGCTCCTAGAGCAGGACATTCCAGCCTGAAACTTGTCCAGCGGTCTGCTTACAATCTAGGTGCCACTATTCCCAGTGCAACAAACTCCCATAGCAATAACAATCAAACGAATCCGGAAGAAGTTAGTTTGGTTGTTCTTGTTGTTTGTTCTTAGTAATTTACGATACTGATGCGTTTACACTTACAATACAAATCAAATACATTTGCAACGTTATTTACAATACTGTTAACAATAATTAATTCCTTTGAGATAACACAGTCCACAGATATTTCTGCCTCTGGCAAAGGTTGCCCCCTCCAACTCACAGATCTAGGAAGGGTGTTTTTTTAAAACTCAGCTACAAGTTTCTGACAGTTGAGAAGTGGAAATCCCAGAGATTAAAAAAAAACAATAAATAAATGCAAACGTCAGAATCTAACAGGACTGAGCCTTGATACCACCTCTCCAACACTTTCTCAGATTGTACAGGGCACCTGCCCATATAAACAGTTATTGAAGTGTATACAAGGGGGGGGAAGGAGAGAGAGAGAGAGAGAGAGAGAGAGAGAGAGAGAGAGAGAGAGAGAGAGAGAGAGAGAGAGAGAGAGTTCACTTGATCTCCTGCAAGCCCCGAAGCACCTTAGGACCAAAGCCCTCTCGCCTGTTCCAGTCTGGGCGCGAGTAAACATCCTCTGCTCCTATTTCAATCTTCCAGGCGTTTCTCCCCAAAGCCCGGACACACGCAGCATCCCTTGAGCATCCCTTGCCTATGGCCTCGCGCTCTTCCTTTTTCTCCACCGCTCAGCCAGACTCAGAGGGAGCCCAGCTGGCACAGCGCGCTCCCCGCCTAGGAGGGTGCAGCGCAGCCGGGGGTTCCCGGGGTTGTGGCTTTCCCTCGCGGGAAACTTCAGCGGCCCCCGCCGCGGAGAGGCAAAGGCCATCAACACAGGGGGTGGCAGGGGCCGTGGCGGGTTCCCAGGCCGTGGCCACGGGGAGAAAGGGTTGCACGGGACCCATGCGTGCCTCACCCACGTGGAGGAAGGGGGCAAGGAAGAGTGGGAGGTGCCCTCGGCTCTCGGGCATCCCCTTTCCTGGTGGGGTAACTGGAGGCAGCTGCCCGCCCGACGCCCCTAGCCGGAGTGCGGCGAGACAAGAGTCCAGGGTCGCACGCCTGGAGAGGGGGCCGCGGGGCCAAGAAGCCGAGCCTGGCGCCTGCCGGGACCGTGCCCCGTGCCCGAGAAGGGCTCTCAGCCTCCGACCACGAAGGAAGCGGAGTAGGGCCTTCCAGCAGGCCCCTGGGTGGGTTCCTGGTCCTGGCCACCCACGCCCACCCGCAGAGGGGCCTCCCCTCTGCGCGCGCACACGCACACACGCCAGCGACTCCGGCTCCGAGCCGCCGGCAAATGGATGTAGCAGGAGATCTCGGAATCGTCCAGCAGCCGGATGGTGCATTTCATCTCCTGGTGGAGCGATTTGATGCTGGAGCTCCGAAAGTGGATCATCTTCATGGTCCGCCCGCCTCTCGACACACAGCGGCAGGAGGCGAACATGCACCGCGGCCCGGGGACGAGCGGGCGGCTCGGGCGGCGCCACACGCACGTCGGCCGGCGCGCACCGTCCGGAGCCCGCGCAGCTCAGACCCGGCGCGGCGGCGGCCACCGGCGGCCACACATGCCGGGGGCAGGGCGCGGCGGGCCGGGGTGGCGGGCGCGGCTCCTCCCGGAGCTCCTCCCCCTGGTGCGCCTCCCCGCGCCCCTCCCATGCGCGCCTCCCGGGCGGCTCCTCTGCTCGCTCTCCTCCCCGCCTGGCCGCCGCCTCCCCGGCCAGCCACACCTCCTCGGCACTGGGCGCGGCCGGGAGACCCCCCACCCCACCCCGGGGGGCGCGCAGAGCAGGGGACCCAGGCCGCGGGCGGGGATGCCTGGCACTCCGCACGGGCCTGCGCGCGCCGCCGGGCCCGGCCGCTCCTGCACCCGCTGCTACTGGGCCCTCGGGGTCGCGCGGGAGCACCTGGTGGCCTCGGGGCCGTGCGAGCAGCGCGGGTCGGCCCTGCGCGGAGATGCTGGACCTCTGGCGAACCCAAGGGAGGCCCCGATCGCCGGCGAGCCCACCCCGGGCACAGCGCTCCAGGAACTGCCTCGGAGGGTGTCGGGCGTGCCCCCGACTCCCCCCTGAAGCTTTCTTTCATTTCATGGGCAGAGAGGAGGGGTCTCCGCCGCCCGGGAAGGCCGGGCCTTTCTCCGGAGCCTCCCGGCTCGGTTTCTGCCCGCAGTGCTTTGGGTGCGCGCTAAAGGGACCCGGAGAAGGCGCCTGCCGGCCCCCAGCCCACGCCCCCACCGGCCCCAGCCCGGACTGTCCAGGATGCGACAGGCGTGGGTCAGCCTGGGGGCGGGGGCTGCGGAACCTGCTGTCTGCTGACCGGTGCCAGGTGTCAGGGACACGGATTGTCCAGACCTGAAGAAGCCCTGGGGTGCAGTACCCAGCGGCCGCGGCCGAACGTGGAGGGCTCTGGGAAGAGGTAGGGTGTTGGGCCCAGGAGTGGAGAGCTGAGGGGGGGTCCCCGCGCCGAGCAGGTGGTTAGTGAGAAGCATCGCTACGACTCCTTGCCCGCTGCTCAGAGCCCACCTGCGAGGCTCGCCCTGCCCTGAAGCCCAGCGGATAGGCCCGACCCTCATGCTTAGATGTTCTGGGTCCCAGGACGCAGGTGGCAGGACCTTTTCTCTGCTCCCGATTCCTCCCCCGCTCAGCATCTGCTTCTGTAACCCCGTTGGGGCGATTTTTCCAGGCAGAATAGAGTTTATGTAAGAGAGCCTGAGAGTTATTTTTCAGTATTTTGATTATAGGATTGGGCTCTCTATGGTCCACTCGTCCTGGACAGAGGTCTGGGGAGGAGATGCAGATCTGATCAACGGCACAGCTATTGATCATCTGTACAGCTATTGACACATCTATGGTCATGGAATCTCACTCTCTTCCCGGCTTCCGTGGCGAGTCCCTCTCTGTTCTGTAGCTGAGACGCTGGAATGAGAGGGGCCAGTGGAGAGTCAGACCCAGGAGGCACTGCTGGCCTGACCCCTACAGTGTGGAAACTGCCCCAGGAATAGTGTCATCTCTCCCAACCCACGAGCAAACCTTAAATAATCTAGAGCAGGGACTGTATGCCTCCTCAGGGCGCCTCCCATGGGTCACAAGTGAAAACTGCATGAATGGGGGACATCGCACAAGAACAGGTGAGAAGCCAATATGACAGGTGGCCGAGTCGGAGGAAACAAGGTTGGGGGAACACGCTTTCAGAACGGGGTTGAGAAGCATTTTTCTGGAGATAAAAATAAATCACCACCCAGCAATAAAACCTTCCTTTTCTGAATTTTCTAAATGTTTATTGAGATTCTGTGGTTTACAATACTGATAATAATGGATTCTCGTGCACAAAATTCCAGCGCCGCACCCATCACCAGTGTACCTTCTCCCTCTCCAGAAGACCCCAAGACCCTCCCCTACAAGCCCCCTGACTCCCAATCAATCGTGTGGATCAGTTCTCCCATTATGTTGCTGTAGGCCTTTGTTGCTACCATATATATATGTATATTTATACATATATGTATATATGTGTGTCTGTGTGTATAATTAAATTACCTGTGATATATGCAATTCCCACCACCAATGACCAGTGTACCCAATTTCCCTCCTTCCACCCAACCCCACCCCCAGTCAGCCCCTATGGCAAACACTTTTCTTCTCTCTCTCTCTCTTTCTCTCTCTCTCTCTCTCTCTCTCTCTCTCTCTCTCTCCTTTTGGTCATTATGACTTGCAGTACAAGTACTGCAAGGTTATCATATATACCTCTTTGCTTACTTTAGCACTCAACTCTTGTCCAGAGCAACCATTTCCAACTACCATTGTCATGCTGGTCTCTTCTGTATCCTAATTGTCTTCTTCCCCTTTCTCCCCATGTGTGACAAGCTTCCAGCCGTGGGCCAGTCCTCCTGGCATTCATTTCAGTTGTCTATGGGTAATAGTCTCATATGTGTTTTTATATCTCCAAAATGAGTGCAGTTTTTCTGTGTCTGTCCCTCTCCTTCTGATCATTTTACTTGGCTTGATACTTTCTATGTTCATCCGTTTAAAAGCAAATTTCATGACTTCATTTTTTACTAACAGCTGCATAGTATGCCATTGTGTAGATATACCATAGTTTCTTTATTCGATCATCTGTTCTCAGGCATTTGGGTTGTTTCCAGATTCCTCCACTCTATCTTTAAGTCCGACATATAAAAGGGATCATACTCCATCTGTCCCATTAAGTCTGACTGATTTCACTCAGCATGATATCCTCTAGTTCCATCCATGTCCAAAATAATACTGAGTTTGTGGCCAGGGGAAATGGGTTAGGAGGACCGGTCAATGGTTGGAACTAAGTACAAGTGTGTGGGGGGAGGGGACTGTGGGTACATAGGATAGAGAAGAGACCAATCTTACAATAATAGCTGGAAATGATCACACTGGACAAGACCTGAAGGTTAAAAGTGGGTAAAAGGATATTCTTGATAACCTTTCAGTCATTATTGCAAACCACAATGCCAAAAAGGAGAGAGACAGAGAGAGAGAAGAAAAACTTCTGCTATAGAGGTAGGCAGGTGGTGGTGGTGGGTGTCAGGAGGGCACCTGGGGACACTGGTGATGGGAAATATACACTGGTGGAGGAATGGGTGTTGGAATACTGTATGACTGAAATACAATCATGAATAGCTTCGTAAGGGTTTATCTCATGGTGATTGAATAAAAAAGTTTTTAAAATTCATGATTCTGTTATTTCTTAGAGTTGCATAATATTACATTGTGTGTACATGTATATAAGGGCTGGAGCGATAGCACAGCGGTTGGGCGGTTGCCTTGCACACAGCCAACATGGCCGACCCGATTTCGATTCCTCCGCCCCTCTCGGAGAGCCTGGCAAGCTACCTGTGATGTATTCAATATGCCAAACACAGTAACAACAAAGTCTCCAATGGAGACGTTACTGGGCCTGCTTGAGCAAATCGATGAACAACGGGAGGACAGTGACAGTGACAGTACATGTATATATATGTATACTTTTGCTACATATATATATACATATACATATACTACAAGATGGTCAGACTTCTTCGTCAAGACCCTAAATGATCGGTTTGAGGCTCTGCATGTTCCTAGAACGAACAGATACCATTGGGCTACGCTAGCACTCAACCGGGATGAATGGAGACGTTACTGGCACCCGCTCGAGTAAATCGATGAATAACAGGGATTAAGTGATTAAGTGATATATATAATCATATATATATAATCAAATTACCTGTGAGATATACATTTCCTGAAATTTGTACCTTTATGCTCATTGCAGCACTGTTCACAATAGCCAGAATCTGGAAACAACCTGAATGCCTGAGAACAGAGGACTGGTTCAAGAAACTTCGTTACATCTACACAATGGAATAGTATGCTAGGAGAGATGAAGTCACGAAATTTGCTTATAAGTGGATAGACACGGAGAGTATCATGCTAAGTGAAATGAGTCAGAAAGAGAGGGACAGAAAAGAAGAACTGCACTCATTTGTGGAGTATAAAATAACATAACATGAGACTGACACCCAAGGACAGTAGACACAAGGGCCATAAGATTGTTCCACAGATGGAAGCCTGCCTCTTGGATGGAGGGGCGGGGAAAGAAGGCAGCTGGAATAGAGAAGGGATCACTAAGAAAATGATGGTTGGAGGGATCGCTCAGGAAGGGAGATGTGTGCTGAAAGTAGGTAAAGGACCAAACATGATAACGTCTCAGTATCTGTATTGCAAACCATGATGCCCAAAAGTAGAGAGTATGGGGGAAATTTCCAGTGAGGCAGAGGGAGGGTGGGGAAGGGGGGTATACTGGGGAGATTGGTGGTGCACTGGTGGATGGATGGATGTTTGAACATTGTGTGATTGTAACTCAGACATGAAAACTCTATTTCACTGTGATTCAATAAAAAAAAGAGAAAGAGAAAGACATTTCTCACCACCAATGACCAGTGTACTCAATTTTCCTCCTTCCACCCCACCTCCATTCCCAGTTGGCTCTCTGATACACTTTTCTTCTCTCTCTGTCTCTCTCTTTTATTTTGTCATTATGATATATACGTGTATTTATACATATATATATATATATATATATATATAGAGAGAGAGAGAGAGAGAGAGAGAGAGAGAGAGAGTTGTTTTTGTTTTGGAACTGCACTTAGTTGAGCTCAGGGCTTATTTCCAGCTCTGTTTGCATGAATCATTCCCGGAGGTGCTTGGGGATCATATGGGATAGCAGGGATCAAATCCAGATCATTTCCACGCGAGACAAATGCCCTACCCACTGTACTATCACTCCTACCCTACCAACAATTTCTTGATTCATTCATTTGTAGTTGGGTTGTTTCCATATCTTGGCTATTGTACAAAGTGTGGTGATGAACTTAAGTATGCAGATATACTTTCAAATTAATGTGTTTAGAGGAGAGTTAAGAAAAATGGTATTAATGGTTCATATAGGGCTTCTATTCCTAATTTTTTTATAGATTTCCATATTACTTTCCATAGAGGCTGAACCAAATTACATTCACACCAACACTAGATAAGGGCTCCTTTCTCACTACAACCTGGTCAACACTGTCTGTTTCTAGACTTGTGGATATGTGTCATTTTCACAGTTGTGAAATGATATCTCATCATTGTTTTGATTTGCATTTTCCTGGTCATAAGTTACAATGAGCAATTTTTGATATCCCTGATGGCCATACATATGTCTTCTTTGGGAAGGTGTCTGACAACCCATCCTTTTAAAGTTACAGGACTGGGGATGGAGCAATAGCACGGTGGGTAGGGCATTTGTCTTGCACGCAGCTGATTCGGGTTTGATCCTCAGCATCCCATATGGTCACCTGAGCACTGCAAGGAGTAATTCCTGAGTGCAAAGCCAGGAGTAACCCCTGTGCATCGCAGGATGTGACCCAAAAGCAAAAAGGAAGAATAATAAAAATAAAGTTACAGAACTGTTATTATTGTACTGACATTTGGCTCCAAAAGAACCAATTTCCCAGTTTCTCATGTTCATATTATAAAGTTGTATATCACATTTCAAGAAAGCAGAATGAGATCAAGAAGTTGGGAAAGAAAAGTACAAGTCAAATGACTCCCAGTCTAGAATTGCAAGCAATAGAATTTTGAGGATATAAGAAAAATCGGGGAATGGCTGTCTGACTTGGTTTGGAATGAAAGCTGAAATTCAGCCAATATATAAGGACTCTGTAACCCTGATAAAACAGCAAAGAGCCACATGTGGTAATATAGATCAATGATCTTCAACCACCAGACCATGACTAGTGCTGGTCCCCAGGTTTAGAAAAAGTGAAAACCAGTGCTCTATGGTCTTGGCTCACGCAGGTCCCTGGATTGATGCAATTTTGCAGGTGTTGAAGAATAGATTGAATAAACTCTGACCTAGACTAATGTACCCACTGAAAACAAAGCTTTGGAAAATCAAGTGTCCATTTCCCAAAAAACTAACATGAAAAGCAGAGGATTTCAAAGAACAGATGCAAGAAATGAGTTTGAAACTGGTCCTAAATAAAACAATGAATGAAACTGTGTCCTTAATTTTCAGTTCAAGTCTTTAAACATTTATATTCTTCCCATGATGATTCAAATAGAATTTAGTAATATAAAAGGTTAAAACTACTGAAACAAAAAACTACAGGCAAACTAAAAACTTAAGTGAAGTATAACCTTTACCAGACTTCACATATGTAAGGGTCATCATGAAGGAATGGGTAGAAAGAATAGGGATGGGATTGAATGAGAGGTGTTGTATGATTCCTTGTAACTCAAGGAAAGAATCCGAAGAATCAAGAAGGCAGTGTTAAAGTGAATGTTCACATTTAATAAGGTCACTCCTTGTACCCAGGTCTCCTGAGAAAGCTTTAGGCTCTCAGAGAATCACTGATGAGCTGAACATAAAATGTCACTGTCACTGTCACTGTCCTCCCATTGTTCATTGATTTTCTTGAGCCGGCCCAGTAACGTCTCCATTGTGAGACCTTGTTGTTACTGTTTTTGGCATATCGAATACATCACGGGTAGCCGGACATAAAATGAAAAATTATAAAACTTTCAGAATATAATAGAGAAGAAAACGTACTAACCTTCACCCTGGTGATTTTTTTCCAAATAAAACACCAAAAGCATAGTAAGTCGGACTTCATTAATGTTAAGCTATTCTGCTAATTGTTAAAAGAATAAGTAAACAAGCCATAATTGGAGAAAAATTCAAAATAGGGATGGGAGATAAAGTAGAAGAGTTAAGGTGCTTGCCTTAGATGTAGCAGACCCGGGTTCAATTTATAGGATCACCTATAGTCTCCTAAGCATGATCTGGAATGATACTAAGTACAGAGATATGAGTTAATTCTGAGAACTTCCAGGTGTGGTCAACCCAAAAATGCAAAGTACATATCACACTAAAGATTTTTATCAAAAATATTCAAAGAAATCTTTCAAAAATCAATAATAAAAACAGAATCAAATTTTAAAAAATAGTTTCAGTGTGATTGTTTTTTTTACCTTTTTGCATTGATTGAGGCTTGCAATAGCACTGCACTGTCTTCCTGTAGTTCATTGATCTGCTCGAGCAGGCACCAGTAATATCTACATTGTGAGACTTGTTACTGTTTTTGGCATATCGAATACACCACGGAGAGATTGCCAGGCTCTGCTGTGGGGGCGGAATATTCTCAATAGCTTGCCGGGCTCTCCGATAGGGAAGGAGGAATGGAACCCAGGTCAGCCGTGTGCAAGGCAAATGCCCTACTGGCTGTGCTATCGCACCAGCCCTGGCAAATACTATAAAAAATTAAAATATATTTTGCAACATCAATAAAAACTATAAAACACAGAAATAAACCTGGTAAGAGATAAGAGCTGTGCAAGACCAACTGCAATCATAAAATTTTTCTGAAGGACACAGGAATTGGGATCAACCAAATTGATTATTTTTCTTTCTTCAAATCAATTTATGAACCTATTACATTTATTGAGGCTTGCAATGAAATGGTTAATGATGGCTTCTTGTTGTCATAACTCCAACACCATATCCATTACCCGTATACCTACCTTCCTCCCTCAAAGACCACAGCATCCCTCCCTTTCAATCCCTGGCCCCTGCCACCAACTCAATTGTGTGAATCACATCTGATGGGTTGCCTTTGGTCCTTTTTTACTATCTCTTTGTGTGACTTTGACTTCCACATATTGGAGAGAAAGTGATTTCACTCAGCATGTTATCCTCTAGTTCCATCCATGTTGCAGTCAAATACAGTCAAAGGAGCTAAGAGACACTTCACAAAGAAGTGAAAATTAAAATTAGATCTTTAAAATGAAAATAAAATAAATAAAAATGAAAATAAAATAATAAAATGAAATAAAGATCTTTGAAAATTAAAATGATATCTTCTTAGCTCCTTAAATACAGTCAAAGGAGCTAAGAGACACTTCACCAAAGAGGTGAAAATGCCAAATAAGCATGTGTAAAGATTAATAATGGCACCATATACCAATACCAAACTGCAAACTTAACAGATTGAGGTACTGCTATATATTTACTAGAATGGTTAAAATCTAAAACACTGACAATGCCAAATATTAGCAAGAACATGCAGAAACAGGGCCTCGTGAGCTTATTGGCCATTAATATATCTTCATTTTTGGTTTTTGCTTTTTAGATGTTTTGTTTGGTTGGAGGACCACACCAAGCAATACTCAAAACTTGCTCCTGGCTTTGTGTTCAGGGATCACTTGTGGAGCACTCCGGGGAGCATCTGAGCTGCAAGGGAGTGAACCTGGGTCAGACACATACAATGCAAGCACCCTACCCACTGTATTATGGCTCTAGCCTCCCTTTTGCCTTGTTTTATTTTGTTTTGGAATCACACCTTGTGGTGTTCAAGACTTACTCCTGGCTCTGAGTTCAGGGACCACTCCTGGCAGTGCTTTAGGAACCATATATGTTGTCAGAGACCAAGTTGAGGTCATCTGTGTGCAAGGCAAGTGTCCTACCCACTGTATTAACTCTCTGAACCCTAGTATCTCTTCTTCAGAAAAAGTGTGTATTCAAGTCACATTTCAAACTTTCAATAAGTTTTTTGGTTCTTGCCATTGATATTAAGAGTTCTTGGCAAATTCTGTTCCACAGAAATTTTGAAATGATTGCATTTAGTTTGCTCTTCTTTTATAAAATACTTAATTCTATAGTATTACTAATCCACATAATTTAGAATGCATTCCTTTTTTACTCTATTGACAGT
Organism: Sorex fumeus; assembly: GCF_029834395.1. Classification (NCBI taxonomy): domain Eukaryota; kingdom Metazoa; phylum Chordata; class Mammalia; order Eulipotyphla; family Soricidae; genus Sorex; species Sorex fumeus. Next base: position 1,884,051 of record NW_026606163.1, read on the forward strand.
GGCATTAAATGCACAAACTTTTAAATTTTCATTAAAGTTGCCTATTTCCTTTCTAAGCCATTCATTGTTAGTAGTGAGCTGTTTAATTTCCAGGTGTTTGATTTGATTTTCTGTTTGTGTGTGTGATTCACTTCTATTTTCAGGGCATCATGATCTGAGAAGATCGTTGAAACAGTTTCTAGCTTCTTAATTTATGTAAAAGTTATGTTTTGTGGCCCAGCATGTGGTCTATCTTGGAGAATGTTCCATGAACACTTGAGAAGAATGTGTATTCAGCTTTTTGAGGATGAAGTGTCCTATATATATATATATATATATATATATATATATATATATATATATACTAAGCCCCTCTCTTCCATTTCTTCCCTCCGATAAAGTCCTTGTTGAGCTTGAGTCTGTTTGATCTATTGGAAGGTGATAAAGTGGTGTTGAAATCTCCAACTAGTATTGTGTTGCTATCGATGTCTTTCTTCAAGTCAATGAGTAGTTGTTTTAGGTATTTCGTCAGTCCCTCTTTAGATGCATATGCATTTAGGAGTGTGAGTTCCTCTTGATGTTCAGATCCCTTGATCAATAAGAAATGACCTTCACTGTCTCTTGTGACTGTCTTCAGCCTAAAATCAATGTGATCTGATACCACTATGGCTACCCAAGCTTTTTTGAGGGAGTAGTTTTCCTGTAGAATTGTTTTCCAGCCTTTAACTTTCAGTTTGTGTTTGCTCTGACTGTTGAGATGTGTTTCTTGTAGGCAGCAGAATGTTGGGTTCAATTTTCTGATTCATCTGCCACTCTGTATCTTTAAATTGGTGTATTTAGCCCCTGATGTTGAGCGAGATCATTGTTATGGGGTTTTGACCCATCTTTCTGCTGAAGTTTGATGTATTTGAGGGGCTTGTCTTACCTTAAAATAGCTTGTTTCGTTGTTCTTGTAACCATGGTTTTGAGTCTATGAAGTTCCGGAGTTGTTGTTTGTCTGTAAAAATGTGTGTTGTTTCTTCTGATATGATATTAATGTGAGTCTGAGTCAAACTGGGTAAAGTATTCTTTGTGATGCATTTATTTTATTGAGTTTTTTCACTATATCTCACCATTGTCTTTGGACCCTGAGGTTTCATCATATAAGTCATCTGTGAATCTTTTTTTTATGTAGGAGTACTGCTACTTATTCAGCCATGGATTAGCTGATTTAATTGTGCATGAACTCCACCTTACTTTTTTTTTCATTTTTTTATAATTTTATTTATTGAATCACCGTGAGAGCAGTTACAAAGCTTTCGGGTCTAAGTCTCGGTCATACAATGAAACACCCATACCTTCACCAGTGCCCATTCTCCACCCCCAATAACCCCAGTATACCCCTTGTCCCACACCCTCCCCCTACCTGTGGGGCATATAATTTCCATATTACTCTCTCTCTCTACTTTGATCACATTCAATATTTTGACACCAGACCCGCCAGTATTATTTGAGATTTTACCCAACACTCAGATCTGCCGAAAAGTCAACAGTAGACAATTTGTTTTCTATTGCTGGTTACATATGATGTCGCGTGACAGCAGTAGTGGCTGCGCGATTTTAAAATTCTGAAGTTTTAACACTTAAATCTGGAGGGATTTCTGCCAAAACCTGCTGGGTTCTGAGATTTGCTCCTGAGTCTCTGGGATCATGGCCATTAAGCAGCTTGATCAGGAGCCAGAAAGGCCATTCATGGGTGATGACTTGGGGTCTCTTTGGGGTGGGAAGAACAGGATCGGCTCCACTCCCGTCCCGTGAGGCCCAACATGTCTCGTCACTGCGGGCCCAAACCTGACTATCCAATGGCCTCTGGACGATGATGGTCACCGAGCCGCCAGGGGCAAGCAGGCAGAGGGACAACACCCTCTCCCCCCCCCCCCCCCCGGGGTGGTCTGGCAACAGTAACCTACTGTGTGGTCCAGACGCACTTCTGCCAATACTTGCTGGGTTTAGAGATTTGTTTTTGAGTCTTTGGGATCATGGCCATTAAGCAGCTTGATCACGAGGCAGAAAGGCTGTTCGTGGGCAGTTGGGGTCTTGTTGGGGTGGGGAGGAAAGGACCGGCTCCACTCCCATCCCATGAAGCACAAAATGTTTCGTCACTGTGGGCCCAAACCTGACTGTCCAATGGCCTCTGGAGCATGATGGCCACTGAGCCGCCAAGGGGGAGCAGGCGGAGTGACAACACCCTTTCCCCCCTGGGGTGGCCCAGCGGCAGTAACCTACTGTGGGTTCCAGGCGCATTTCTGCCAAAGCCACTGGGTTTCGACCTTTGTTTCTGATTCTCTGGGATCATAGCCATTAAGCAGCTTGATCAGGAATCAGAAAGGCCATTTGTGGGCCATGACTTGGGGTCTCGTTGGGATGGGGAGGACAGGACTGGCTCCACCCCCATCCCTTGAGGCCCTGCGCGTCTCGTCACTGCGGGCCCAAACCTGACTGTCCAGTGGTCTCTGGAGGATGGCTGCCACTGGGCCGCCAGGGGGAACAGGCCAAGGCATGAAACCTATTCCCACCTGGGTTGGCCCAGCACCGGTAACCTACTGCAGAAACCAGATGCATTTCTGCCAAAAGCCGCTGGGTTTCGAGATTTGTTTCTGAGTCTCTGGGATCATGGCCATTAAGCAGTTCAATCAGGAACCAGAGAGGCCATGCCTCCAATTATATAACTGAGCCGGAAGTGGTTTGTGGGTGTCTTTCCCACATACCTAACTTTTGGCCATTTACTTTCTTGGTAAACTTTGCCCCAAGTTTTTGGGGTCTGGCCAAATGCACAGCAGCAATTTTGGGGTATCTGGAGTCTGAAGGTGCCATCAGGCTGCTGATGCACTCGCTTCACAGGTATAGGTTGACCTGCTGGTGGCACCATACCCCCCTCATCTGTGAATCTTAAGGATGCTCCTTTATAAGCAGTTTCTTTCTTTGATCTTGCAGCTTTCAGAATTTTACCTCTATCTATGGTTTTCACCATCCTGATAGGGATGTGTCTTGGAGTATTTTTATCTGGATTTTTTTTACTAGTACCCAGCCTTCTGAATCTGCTCACATGTGCTCTTCAGCTCTGGGAATGTATCAGCAATGATGCCTTTGACAGTTTCTTCATAAGGGTTTTCTTTCTGTCCCTCTGGGACTCCAACGGTTCTTATGCTATTCCTCTTGGCTACATCCCAAATTTCTCTTAACATCTGCTGGTTTATTTTGAGGCTCTTTTTCATTTTCTGCTGTTGTCTGGAGATTCTCTGAAACTCACCTTAGAGCTCACTGATTCTGTCCTTAGCAGCTGTTACTTTGCTGCTGAGACCTTCCACTGAGTTTTTAAATTCACTACCAGGTTTTTTAAATCTTTCATTTCTGTTTGTAATTTTGTTTGCGTTTTCCTCATTTCTGCTCTCAAATCCTCTTGTATTTTACTTGTGGTTCATTCCATTGTTTCACTTAGCTCCCTAAGCATCCTCATTAGTTCCCTTCTAAATTCCAGGATATACAAGACATTTATAGAATTGTACAAGAAAGAATCCTCCAATCCCATCAAAAATTGGGGAGAAGAAATAAACAGAAACTTCCTCAAAAAAGAAATACAAATGGCCTTTGGTACTTAAAAAAATGCTCTACATCACTAATCAGCATAAAGTCTCAAATCAATACAACAATGAGATATCATGTCACATCACAGAGACTGGCACACATCAAACAGAACAAGAACAACCAATGGTACTCTCTTTCATTGTTGGTGGGAATGCCGACTGGTCTAGCCTTTTTGGAAAACAGTATAAGCATTTTTAAAATATGACCCAGCAATGCCACTTCTGGGAATATATTCCTAGAGTGCAAAAAAGCACAGTAGAAATGACATCTATATCTGTACGTTCATTGCAGCACTGTTTACAATAGCCAGAATCTGGAAACAACCTGAGTGACTGAGAACAAATGACTGGTTAAAGAAACGTTGGTACATCTACACAATGAAATACTATGCAGCTGTTAGGAAAGATGAAGTCATGAAATTGGCTTAGAAGTAGATGGTCATAGAGAATGTGAAGTGAAATGAGTCAGAAAGAGGGACAGACATAGAATGACTGCACTCATTTATTGAATCACTTGTATCACTTGTCATCCCATTATTGATTTGCTCAAGCAGGCAACAGTAACGTCTCCATTCATCCCTGTCGCGTGCTAGTGTAGCCCAATGACATCTGCTCGCTCCAGGAACACGAAGAGCCTCAAACCGTTTGTTCAGGGTTTTGACAAAGAAGTCTGACCATCTCGTAGGTGGGTGGCCATGCATCCTGTTGACATCCTGAGGAGTCCAGTCGGTAATATCTCTAGTCCAGTGGTCATCTCTAAATCGCATTACATGTCCAGCCCATCTGATTTTCGACACCTTGGCAACAAGACAGCGTCCCTGATTCTCGATCATCAATGGAGGTTGGAACTCTGGATTCCTTCTCTCACTTGAGTGAACCGTGGTACTCCAAACATAGCTATTTCGATTCCTCTTTGGGTGATCCAAATAGAATTCTCATTCTTTTCATAGGGCCCAGATCTCTGAGGCATATGTTAGTGCAGGAAGAATGGTGAAGTTGAGAAGATGTGCCCAGAGCCGGAGGTTCTTTGTCCTCTCTACAACTTCTCCAATGCTCTTGAAGGAGCTCCACCCCACTCTCTCCCCCTGCGCAGTATGGTGCCAAGCTGTTCCTCATGTTGACTTCTCCACCCAGGTACACATAGCTGCTGCATTCGAAGATGTTTGTTCTGTTGAGAACAAATGGAATGTCAGGGACTAGTTTGTTTTTTATGGACATTGTATTGGTGATATTCAGTCTGACCTTTCCACACTCATGGTTGAAGTCGGCCAGTATTTGTACCGCCTGGCTAATGTTTGGTGTTATGAGAATGATGTCATCAACAAAACGGAGGTGGTGTAGTTGCCGACCGTCTATCTTCACTCCCATTTCTTCCCATTCCAGTCGTTGCATGACATTCTCGAGGGTGGCATTAAAGAGTTTCGGTGAAATGGTATCACCCTGCCAAACCCCCTCTCATTATGTCTATGATCACTTCGTTGTAGAATGGTGAGATCCTGGTGGTGAATCCGTTATATAGCTCTTGGAGGATTCTGATGTACTAAGTTTGAACGCCCTATTTGTCTAGGGCTTTGATGGCTGCTTCAGTCTCAACAGAATCAAAGGCCTTCTTTAAATTGATGAATGTTAGACAGAGTGGCACTCTCATAAAACCTTAATGAGCTTGGTCACCGTGTGGATACGGTCAATCATGCTGAATCCTTTTCGGAACCCGGCTTGTTTGCATGGTTGTCCTTCATCTAGCGTTCTGCCTATTCTATTCAGGATGACTCAACAGAACAGCTTGTATATGATGGACAGCAGGCAGATTGGGCAATAGTTGCCAATGTTGTGGACATTTCCCTTCTTGTACAGTAGAATGATCCTGCTGATTTTCCACTGGGACAGAACCTTGCATTCAGATAGGTAGCGTGTGAAGTGCCAAGCCAGTGTATTGATGGGAACTGGTAGCATATTCTTCAGGTGTTCAGATCTGACCATGTCTGGAATGGGTGCTGTACACTTATTTACCAACCAAATAGCATGTCAGATTTCAGTGGGAGAGCGTTAGGGACGACATATACATACTGCGGAATTTGGTATGTGGACTTGTGGAGGTGGCTATCTAAGAGATCTGTGTAGAACTCCTGGATAATCTTCTCCATTGCCCTTCTGGAAGATGTGATAGATCCATCAGGATGTTGGAGGGCAGGCATCTTGATCTTATTATAGTTGGCAAAGGACAGGCGAGCATTACGAATATTTTTCCTGGCTTCTGCCGCATTGGCCAACACTGCTGCTCTTCTCTCTTTGAGGTCTTCCTTTATCGCTTCTCTGCACAGTTTTGCGAGCTTGGACATTAGTTTGTGGTTGTCTGAGGCTTATGCCAAACCACTTTGGCGAATGAGCTCAAGGGTTTCCGAAGACAGGCATCTTTTTGTGGCTTTCACACTCTCGGCATTCCTCATGCAGTCATGGAGGTACTGAACCAGTTGATGGTATACCTCGTCAATGTTGTCAATGATGGCATCTTCCCACATTACCGCAATAGTGCCAAAGAGCTCCCAGTTGGTGGTTATTCTGAGAGTTCTCTTCTTAAACTTTGTAGTCCTTTTTCCCCGCTCTGTGAAGTAGAATTTTGCACGAAGGAGACGTTGGTCCGATCCCGTTTGGAATTTTATAACAATAGTGACATCGGTCAGACAAAATCGATGATTGAATATGATGTGGTCAATTTCGCTGTGGAATTTTCCACCAGGAGACTCCTCTGTCCGACATTTAGATTCGGCCTTCTGGAACTGTGAGTTACCATGGATGATCTTGGTCGACATGATGAACTCACACAGTCTTTCACCCTGTTCATTCCATTCTAGGCCATGGGTCCTGATCTGGAGTTCTTCGGCTGATCTTGGTCCTATCTTGGCATTAAAATCACCGACAATGATCTTGTAGAAGGTGCGGTCTTTGTCATAGAACTTCTCCAGCTCCATGTAGAACTTCTCAATTTCTTCTTCATCGTAGTTAGATCTTGGTGTGTAGACAATGAAGCTAGAAACTGCCGGCAGTGAGTCACATATATTCAAGTGTAATCATCAGATTCTGGTTGTTAGGCATTTGAATGAATCAGTGGTCATGGTCAAGTTCATGTTGATAAGGACACCAACACCACTGATGCCTCTATTGTTGCATGTTCTGAGGAACAGTTATTCTCCAGTGTTAAAAATGGCATGATGTGATTGATCCCTTCTCGTCTCGGTCAGACCAATAATGTCATACTTGATCTTCTGTGCTTGTACCATCAGGTCCTCAATGGACTCTTCCAATGCCAGTGTATGTGCATTGAAAGTACAGACAGTCATTTTAGTCCTTCTTCGTTTTGGCAGCCTAGTTCGGCCCTGAGAGTTCATCAGCTTCTCCTTGCTCATCCTTCTTAACGCTGCCATATTGGGGGCTCTTTCAGGGCCAAGGGGGATGAGACCCATTGCTTTTACTGTTTTTAGCATATCGAATATGCCACGGGTAGCTTGCCAGGCTCTACTGTGTGGGCAGGATACTCTTGGTAGCTTGCCGTACTCTCTGAGAGAGATGGAGGCTTTTAGGGCGGCCTCTAATCGCCCTTACAGGTGTTCCCATGGTTCACACCATATTTGAGCTTCATCAAATATCGTACGGAGAATGGGTGTTAAGTTTCTTATTACGTGTCTGGAAAGCGGCCTGGAGTGTGGTGGTGGCTGGGTAGTGGAGGTAGTGGAGGTTGGCCAATGAGGTATTTATCTGGCACCAGCAGGGTGGGTCTTCTGGTTGTGGTCCCTGGGTCACCGGAGATTGGTGGAAGCAGGTAGAGGATCTCTGTTTCCGGGTCCCATTGAGCCCGGAGTCCAAGGTCACAAAGGTCCACTTTACCTGATTCTGTGAGGCTTCACTAATGTGTGAAGCTCGCCCTAAGCACCGGGAAAGTGGCCTGGAGCGTGATGGTGGCTGGGTAGTGGAATTTATTTATGGAATATGAATATAAAATATCATAACATCCTAACACCCAAGGACTGTAGAGACAAGGGCCAGAAAGATTTCCTATAGTTGAAAACCTTCCTTATGAGCTTGGGGAGAAGGCAGCTGGGATAAAGAAGGGATCACTAAGTCAGCGATAGTTGGAGGTACCGCTTAGGATGGGAGATGTGTGCTGAATGTAAATAAAGGACCAAACATGATAGCCTTTCATTATCTGTATTGCAAACCATAATACCCATTGTAGGATAACATTGGTTTGTCCTTTCTGCCTTACCACAGGGAGCTTAACTTTATTGGGTTGCACCCATTCACAGTGCTCCTGAGGCACTCCCATTCCCTGTGTTTATCTGTAAACTCTTTGTTTGTGCTATGCTTCCCCAATAGGTCAATCACCTTTATCTCCTAATCAGATTCTGTTAACTTGTAAATATTGCTTTTCTCTCTCCTTATATCCTTTGCATAATTAATTCAAATCAATGTCTTTTTGTATAGACACAAGAAGACATCTAATGCTATGCTTTTGTAACTTGGGAGTTAATTGACTCCAAATAATATTCACTCCTGGGCATCTGTTTTCTCAACTTAAGCCTCAGTTGCCCTTAGTTCCTGGCACCCCAAAAGCAGGGTCCTGACGAGAGACTGGATGGACCCAGGGCAAGCTGTGAGCTACCCTGGCATCAAAATGGGCCAGACAAAAGAGCCATAATACTTAACTATAAGATAAGAGCATGATCATGGACAAATTCTGTCATGGTCCAAAAAGTAATGACTGGATTAGGATCCTGCTAGAGTTAGGAAAGATTAATCTGGCCTGAGCACTATAGTCTGGGATTTATAGCAAGATGTCACCAGGAGAGCCACCCTACAAACTTAATGTACCTTTTACTGTGTCCATAGAAAATAACTAATATTAAGAAGTAGAAGTAAGATGAATATTTAAATGGTTAAGGAAAGGACAAAAACCTGTAGGTCGTATTTTGCCCTTGAGCCGGATTTCCTGGCTACAGGAGATCAAGAAGGGCTTTCATATGTTGATTGTGCACCAGACCTAGGTGTGGTTGCTACCCTCAATGCTGGGAGGATGGGAGACTAGAGAGAGACCAAGGTTGGGAGTCAAAGCGCAGAGAGCTAGCAATGGGGACAGGAGGAGACAGGAATGAGGAGCAGTGTGAGACTGGAATAGGGAGCTTAATGAGATTGGAACAGGAATGTGGGGAGAATAGAATAAACGGCTACTGATCACCAACCAGCCTGGCCCTCGTTTCCTCCTTCGTCCACCCCTGGTATCAGCCGTCCCTGGTGGGCAAGCTGCATTAGACCACTGAAAGCAGGCAGCGAGAGACAGACAGCTGTGGGATCCTAGTGGCTTAGTGATTTCACAACCCATAAGTAGATAGAAAGTAGGAAATTGTCTACCATAGAGGAGGGGGGAGGGCAGCTCGGGGTGGGGAGGGATACTGGGGACATTAGTGGTGGAAAATGTGAACTGGTGGAGGGATGGGTGTTTGATCATTGTGTGATTGTAACCCAAACATGAAAGCTTGTAACTATCTCATGGTGATTCAATAAAATTTAAAAAAAGCTAATGTTTTGAGATCATAATGTAAACTTTATGTAAGTTCCAGACTTTTCCTTTGTAAAAATTGAAAGGTTATTTCTAATAGATCTAATAAAAAAATAATTCTCCATTGAAAAAAAAAGTATCCAAGATCCTCAACTAGTATCTTTATGCAATATGCATCATCCATAAGAATCTATCCTTCCTCTTAGCATTCTAATTTCTACAATCAAGGACCAATTCTGTTGTCTTGTTACTCTACCAAAGATTAGTGAATACAACTGGTCTCTGTTCTCTCCCTCTGGTTTACGTCACTCAACATAGTACCCTTCAATTCCACCCATGTTGCAGCAAACTGCATGATTCATCTTTTCTTGTGGATTCGTAGTGTTATGCACAACCTCTATATCTATCTCTGTTGCACTGTAGCACTGTTCTGTTGTTCATTGATTTGCTCGAGCGAGCCTAGTAACATCTCCATTTTGAGACTTGTTGTTACTGTTTGGCATATTGAATACGTCACAGGTAGCTTACCAGGCTTTGCCGTGTGGGCAAGATACTCTCAGTAGCTTGCTGGGCTCTCTGAGAGGGGCAGAGGAATTGAACCCGGCTCGCCCCGGGGCCAGCCGCATACAAGGCAAATGCTCTATTGCTGTGCTATCGCTCCAGCCCATCTCTCTGCTGCTGAACATTAAAGTTATTTCCATATCCTTGTGATTTACTAAGCACTGCAATAAATATAGGTGTTCATGTATCTTTTTAAATATATATATATTTTATATTTTGGTAGTCGATGCCAAGAAGTGAAACTGCTGCATCATACGGGAGCCTTATTCTTTTTGGAGAAATCTGTATTGTTTTCCACAGGAGCTGGACCATACAAAATGCCACCAGTGAAAGGCACTTCTTTTCTTTTCTTTTCTTTTCTTTTCTTTTCTTTTCTTTTCTTTTCTTTTCTTTTCTTTCCTTTTCTATCACATCACCACCTGTGAGTTTAAAATGTGGGTGCCTCAGATAGAGAAGGGAGCACCAAATAAAGGGTGTTTGGAGGATCCTCCCAGGAGGGGAGATGCATGTTGAAAGCAGACTATGGACTGAACATGTTTGACACTCAATGCCTCTTTTGCAGACCACAACACCCATAAGGAGAGAGAGAACAAAAGGGAATGCCCTGCCACAGAGGTAGGGTGGGATTGGGGGGATGGGGGTGGGAGGGATATTATCCATGGTGGTGGAAAATGGGCACTGGTGGAGGGATGGGTATTTGATCATTGTATAATCGAAACCCAAGCACAAAAAATTGTAAATCTACAACTGTACCTCATGGTGTTTCACTAATAAATATTTTAAAAAATAAAATAAAAATAAAAAAATAAAAGATACCTATTGAAAAAAATGTGGGTGCATGACACTTGCATTTGGTAGCCAAGAACTGCCCCTCCCCGACACACACACCAGCCTCCTCAGCAGAGGAACAAAGAGTCCAGGGACCACAGATTGATGGTCAAAATGTCCTTTTAATGCGAGCTGTTAGCACACTTAGAGCACATCTGAGAGGGTTCTATGTATAGGACTGCATGTAGGTGTGATTGATCGTTTACAGAAACAATTCTCTTGGGGGCATTAACCTAGGAGACACTCTTTCCCAGGCACTATATGCAGCAATTCATCCAGGGGTGGCAAGCATTATATTGCTTTTCTCTTTCCCTAACTACAAGTAAATATTAAACAATTAAGTTTAATTCTTATTAATACTTGTGGTTATTTGGATAAACACAGTAAGAGATATAGATTCCAAAACTTGAGGACTTGCTCGGGATGCAAGATGCATGCTGAAAGTAGATTATAGACCGAACACGATGACCACTCAATACCTCTGTTGCAAACTACAATACCCTGAAGGAAAAAGTGAGCAAAAGGGAATGCCCTGCCACAGAGGCAGGGTGGGGGAGGAGATGGGGTGTGGAGGTGGGAGGGCTACTAGGATTATTGATGGTGGAGAATGGGCACTGGTGGAGGGATGGGTACTGAATCATTGTAAAACTGAAACCCAAGCACCAAAGTTTGTAAGTCTACAACTGTACCTCATGGTGTTTCACTAATAAAATAAAATTTAAAAAAACCTTAGTCCCAGACTAGGTCCTCAGGCCAGTTTAGTTCTTCCTTACACATGGGGGTCCTATCTTTAAAGTCATAAAGGCTTACATCAAGACATGCTTTTATGCTTTCTAGATTGTCTCATTTCAATGCTTTGCCGCCCCCCCAGGTCCATCCCAGTCCGGTGGCAGGACCTCCCTTTTGGTGTGTTAATAAGAGTACAGCCTCATATATTAAGGAACCACGTACTCCCTATGGCAACCACAGCTTGAGACGTGTAATTATGATGGATGCCCAGGAGTAGAAATATTTCAAAATCAATTGACTCCCAAATAGTAGAAGCATGGCATTAATGGCCTTTCTGTGCCGAGCAAAGAACATTACTCTATAGTAAAATATGAAAAGGCTCTAGGGGAAATAGTAAGGCAAATAATTCACTACAAAGTCCAGAGTTACCAGAAAGTTTTGACTTATAAATAACCAAGGCTGAACTTAGGATATGTAACAATGAGAGGTAAAGCACAAAGGAAAAGTTAAGGATCAACTCAATGGATTAGAGGTGCTCATAAGGGCGCTGTGTGTTCCTCTGGTGGGGTGAGAGGAAGGGGCAATTCACTGACAAAGCCTAAAGCCTTCCAACAAGCACCAACACTGTTTTTTGCCCCATGTTCTTGGTATTCTCAATGGCATGAGATGACAGCTAGTTATCATTTTAATTTGGATTTCCCTGATAATAATTAACAGACACTTTTTATACACCCATAAACCATCTGTATGTCTTCTTTGGAAAGGGTCTATTCATCTCCTTAGCACATTTATTGATGAAGTTGGTGGATTTGTTTTGTTTTGAGCTTCTAGGTTCTTTATTAGCAGTTGGATACCTTGGATATTTAAGTCATTATCTAATGTATTGTTCTCAAGTGTTTTCTCACATCCAGTAGGGCGCCTTAATATATTAGCCTGTACTCCTATTGTCATGCAAAACTTTAAACTCTGATTTGGTCCTTTTTGCTTATTTTTGCTTTATTTCTTCTTGTATTTTTCTCTGGAATCAAATTGTTGAGGACACCTTTGATAATCAGATCCTGAAATGTTTTCTCTTTTTTCTTCTATGTATTTTATGGATTATGATATAATCTCTAGGTCTTTAATACACTTTGAATTAACCTATGTGTATGATGTGAGATATGAATTCATTTTTTTCTGCATGTGGTTGTCCAGTTTTCCCACTACCATTTGTTGAAGAGGGTTTTCTTGCTCTACTTCATTCACCAAGCTTCTTATTGTAGATTGATATCCATAGGCTTTAAGATGTATTTCTGTGCTTTCAATTCCAGTCCAGAATCAAGAAAGGTCAGGCCTTATTTTAGTACCATGTTTTCTTTAATTGCCATAAATTTACAGTGTAATTTTGTCAGAAAATGCAATAGCTTCCACCTCCTTTCTCATAATGACTTCTGTCATTCAGAGAAATTTATATTCCATGCAAATTTTAGTATTGTTTGTTCTGAGGTCTTAAAGAATGTCTTTGGAATTTTGATGAGAATTGCATTAAATATGTATAATTGTGTTAAATTATACAAATTGTATTGTATTAAGTATGTCTGGGTAGAATTGTCATTTTGAGAATGTTAATTCTTCCAATCCATGAACATGGAATATATTTCCATTTCCTTATGTTCTCATCTATTCCTTTCATAAATGGCATAGTTTTCAAGGTACAGGTGTCTCACATATTTTAAGTTGATCCTTAGGTATTTGATGTTTTCAGACACTATTTTAAATGCATTGGTCACTTTTATCTCTTTTCTTGTAGATAATTATTTGCATAAATAATTTGGGGGATTTAGGTGTATTGATTTTTTAACCCACTTTTTTGCTATACTAGTCTATTGTTTTTTTAAAAAATAGTGGAATCTTTAGGGGTTTCTTATGTACATTTTCATGTATGTGAAAATAATGATAGTTTGGCTTGTATCCCTTTGAAATTATTTATTTGTTCAAGCAGGTATTTGTAAAATCTTCAGAGTTTTCTACCTATAAGAGCATACCACTTGATATCTGAAAATAGAGGTGATTTCACTTCTTCAAAATTTAGATTTTTGAAGAAATATACATTTTTCTTACCCACTTGCTCTGCCTCTAACTTCTAGTACCCTTTTAAAGAGAAGTGGCAGGAGTGGACGTTGCTTGCCCTGCTCCTGACCTTAGCACAGTGTTTCACTGTGTGTTAATCATATAAAATTTTTATTCTGTTGAGTAGTTTTCTCTTGTGTGTAGTTTTATTTAGTATATTTATGTTGAAAAAGTGTTAAACTTCATCAAATGCTTTTTTATATATTCAACATGATCATGGCTGGAGCGATAGCACAGCGGGTAGGGCGTTCGCCTTACAAGCGGCCAACATGGCCGACCCGAGTTCGATTCCTCCGCCCCTCTCGGAGAGCCCGGCAAGCTACCGAGAGTATTCGATATGCCAGACACAGTAACAACAAAGTCTCCAATGGAGACGTTACTGGGCCCGCTCGAGCAAATCGACGATCAACGGGAGGGCCTTTACCTTTTACCTTACCTTACCAACATGATCATGCTTTTTTTCTTCCATTTTTATTAATGAAAGAAAAAAGTATCACTGGTTTTTATATGTTAAGCCATCCTTGCTTTCCACGAAAAAATTCCACGTGTTCTTATTTATAATCTTTTTATGCTAAGTTTATTTTGCTAATATCTTATTGAATATTGATCACTAGACTTCCCGTTAATCGTTGATTTGCTCGAGCAGGTGCCAGTAACGTCTCCATTTGTCCCTGTTGTGTGCTAGTGTAGCCCAGTGGCGTCTATTTGTTCTAGGAACAGGAAGAGCCTCAAACTGATCATTCAGGATCTTGATGAAGAAGTCTGACCATCTGGTAGATGGGCGGCCACGCAGTCTTTTGACATCCTGTGGAATCCAGTCAGTAACGGCTCTAGTCCAGTGGTCATCTCCAAATCTCATTACGTGTCCAGCCCATCTGATTTTTGAAGACTATTAAGTATTTATAAAGAAGATTTTTCCGTTTTACTTTCTTGTAATATCTTTGTCTGACTTTGTTATAATGATTTTTGGATGTAAATTATGAAGTATTTCCTCCTTTTACAATTTTTGGAAATTTTTAGAAGAACTGGAGTTAGTTCTCAAAATTAGTTCACTAGTAAAGCCTTCTGGTCAAGAGCTTTTCTTTGCCACAAGATATTTTAAATACAAGTTCACTCTTCTTACTAATTATAATCGACCCAAACTTTCTAATTTTTCTTGGTTTTGTTTTACAAAGTTTTGCATTTCAAACAATCTTTCAACCCTTCATAGTCATCTTTTATGATCCTCTTTATTTACGTAGAATAAGCAAGAATGTTACAATTTTTTATTTTATTGAGAATTCTCATATTTATTCTTCACTCATCTAACTAAACTCTGTCATGCTGAACTTTGCAAATAATCAGTTTTTAGTTTCACTGAATTTTCCCTATGTTCTCCTATTTGCTATTTCATGTGCATCTACTCTAAACTTTATTTCCTTCCTTTCCCTAGATTTCATTTTAGCTTAAGATCTTTATTTTGTAAAATATGTTTATAAATTGAAGATCTTTCTTTTGGAAGATTGGGAAGCTATGGCCAATATTAAAAAAAAAACGTGCAGTACCAGGGACTGAATCTGGGACTCCATCAAAATCTGGACTTCAGAACTTTGAGCTATCTCCCACGCCCCCCAAGAACTTTATTTTCATTTTGAGCCTATATTGCCATGAATATCTGCTAAAACTGCTTTTTACTGTGTCCCAGATTGTAGGCATGCTCGCATTTTCATTCCTCTGTGTTTACTAATTTCTCTAGTAATTTCTTCCTTGATTCACTAGTTGTTTAAAAATGTGTGATTCATTCCCACAATTTTGTGAATTTCTTGAATTCCTTTCTAATTTCCTTTCTTTGGTATATTCTATAGTCATTTTCTTTCTTTTTATCAATGAGGGAGCTGGATTGATAGCACAGCAGTAGGGAGTTTGCCTTCGCGCAGCCAGCCCAGCTGAGCCGGGTTTGATTCCTCCACCCCTCTCAGAGACCTGGCAACCTACCGAGAGTATTCAATATGCCAAACACAGTAACTAGAAGTCTCACTATGGAGACGTTACTGGGCCCGCTCAAGCAAATCGATGAACAACGGGAGGACAGTGTTTTGTTTTTATCAATAAGAACTGTGGAAAACGTCATAAAGTAAAACTTAACTGATAATATACAAAAAGTCTGTTTCTTTTTAGTTCTAGCCCTATCTCTTTCAAATATTTGGTTCACAAAGTACATTTTAATGAGTTAGGTGTAGCTCAATACAAAACAGTAACTATTTTTAATTTTATTTTTTAAACTCATTTTTGTACCAATATAAAAATATAGAAGTAATAAGTTTAAAATCACAAAGATAATACTGGGAAAGAAAATTGTGAGAAAATTCCTCTGGAAGTTGAAAAAAAAACCTCTACAGAATTTAGAGTTCCAAAATAGCTACACCAAACAGAATCTGTCAATGCAATTACTATCTATGTAGAGAGATTTCTGGTACTTTCTCCTCTGCCATGACCCTGGATTCTTCCCCACAATTTGTTTTGAAACATTCTAAAGAGGAAATGTAGCCTATAACAATATTGATCAAAAGATATAATTAAATCATACTTGCATCTAATTCCATTTTTGTATGTAAAAATTTTAGACATGTTTATTTCTAGAACATACTTTTGCCTTGAGTTAAATTTTAAAAAGCTCCTTGGAGGCCAGTCACACATGCTAGGGGAAAAGGCAGCTCAGATAGAGAAGGCAGCACCAAATAAAGGCTGCTGGGAGGATCCTCCCGGGATGGGAGAAGCACGCTGAAAGTAGACTATAGCCAAACATGATTGCCACTCAATGCCTCTTTTGCAAACCACAGCACCCAAAAGGAGAGAGAGAACAAGAGGGAATGTCCTGCCACAGAGGCAGGGTGGGATGGGGGAATGGGGGGTGGGAGGGATACTGACCCGTGGTGGTGGAAAATGGGTACTGGTGGAGGGATGGGTATTTGATCATTGTATAATTGAAATCCAAGCAAAAAAATTTATAAGTCTACAACTGCACCTCATGTTGTTTCACTAATAAATTTTTTTAAAAAAATTCATAAAATACAGCAGTAAAAAATCAGGGTCACTAATTAGAAATTCATTATGAATTCCTCAAACTGGTTTTGTCTGCCTTGCTTTTTCTTCTTCTGTTTAACTTAAATCTCATGTTTAGAATCAGCGACTGAACCAATATCTCCATGCAAATAACAATATCATTATTACTATAAACCCAAATGTGGCTGCTATTAGCTTGAAAGTCAAAACTTGAAAGACAAAAGTTTGTGCCAAAAATATCCTTGATTTGCTTATGTATTAGCAATATTAGAACATGGGGGAATTCTTCTTCACCCAAACCAGCTTACTCCCAGTTTGTAATTAGAGGTTTATAGGGATGGTAGAAAAAAATAAGTTGAAAATAAAAATCTGGTATGGATGAGGTGAAAGTGCGTTCAGTTTCCAGAGACTTTGGTTTCATTATCTTTTACTTTGTGGTTTAACACATCCCTAAGAAATGGCAGTCCATTCCTGTAAAACTTCAAGATAATATCATCAAACATCCACCTCTAGGGGACTGTATGACAAAGTTCAGGAGTCTCTCAGGAGGGTTTGGTGTTTGCTCTTTTTCTTCCATCCATAGCTAGACAAGGTTAAACATTAAACACACAAGTGAAATGAAAGCACCCTTGAGGTCTTAGAGGCAGAGCAAAGACCAGTGAGAATGAGAGTATCTAAGAGATAAGCATATTGAGAACGAGACAGAGTCTCTATTGCTCGCTGGCTTGCTTGTTTGCAATACCACCTCAGCCCAACATCTACTAGTAAAATAGAATATGTCACATGTTTCAATTATTTCTATGATTATTGAAAAAAGAATTTAAAAAGGGCTCCTGCATAAGATTGGTAACAAGAGCAGAATATTGGTTACAAAGTTAGAAAAATTTAAATGCCTCACATCACATAAATTCAGAACTGTTCTTTTATCTTCTTGCGTAGAAACAGCCTAAGTGGACCACTGAAAGGAAAAACGGTATGTTATTATATGCTACTCTTTAGAATATCATCATAATTCTATAATGATAAATACAGATGCCATTCCATATCATGAAAAAAATACTGATTCAATTTATCAATTGACTGATATTACTGCAGCCCTCAGTAACTGTTCCACTTAGCTGTATTAGAAGGCTTGAATAAAATACTTGGGGAAATCTATTTGTTCTGCAAAGCACCATATCAGACTGCTAGCATCAAAGTGGCTTTTCCTGGGGCTGGAGAGATAGCACAGCGGGTAGGGCATTTGCCTTGCACGTGGCTGACCCTGGTTCGATTCCCAGCATCCCATATGATCCCCTGAGCACCGCCAGGAGTAACTCCTGAGTGTAGAGCCAGGAGTAACCACTGTGTATCGCCAGGTGTGACCCAAAAAGCAAAAAAAAAGTGGCTTTTCCTATGCTGTTGGGCTCTTGGGAACTGTATGAATGATTTCTACACAAACTCAGAAAATTAAAATTGTACATTAAAGCATACAGGTCCAGGTCCCTCCCCAGATGTTCATACATATCCTTTATCCCTCCTTTCCCATGAATGATCTCATCTGTCCTATTTCTAACACTCTCCCACCCTATGAATGCATGAATGATCTCACCTATCTCGTCCCTGACACTCTCCCATACCTGTCTGTTCCCATGCAGTCTACTCACCTCCCATGAATGAAGGCCGGGTCTCATCCCTGTATCACTCTCTAACCCAGGTATGCTTCCCCGAGTTTCTAGCCATGGCCATGTATACATTGGTGAGATTCTTATGCTCTGTACGTGTCCTCAGGCCAGGCTTCCCAACAGTACCCCAGCTGTCTTTTGTCATCTTGTCCCAACTTTCCTAGTCTCCAGCCACAGTCAGGTTCACTTGGATAAGACTTCTGTGCTCAGCACCTTGTCACTACTTGGGTTTCTGAGCCCTGCCTGAATCTGAGCATTTTGGGGCATCTGTCTGGGCACTCAGTCTACCTGATATTGCACACTGAAGAGAGGGAGAGTCTGAGAGGGAGCAAGGAGACAGAGATGGAACTGGGGTCTTCCTTTTACTGCTGCCATGTCCAGTCATCCCATTATCTATTCTGATTGGTTACCTGTGCCAAGGGTGAGATTTAAAGTAAGGGCTAAATTCATCTGGCGGTCCACCCTTCTGCTCCTGCAATATCAAGATGACTGGTGATGAATCATTGAGGTAATAAATTAAGATTTTGTGATGAAACATGACAAAAACATTGCAAGTATTCGTGCACTCATGAGGCTCTACACAGCACAAATTTTATCTGAAATCTTGGTTTCATGCAGAGAGAAATTCTCATCTCATTTGTAAATGTTTACAGCTCTGAATTGAATTGTGAATAAGGAATACATAAAGAATCTAGCAAGATACAAACCCCTCAGTACATAATAATACAATCACACTACTAAACCACTGAATGGTTCCAGCCTTCCAGGAAGCATAAGAACAAGTGCCACACTATTTTTATATCAAAGTGTGTTGGCATTCAAAGTAAAAGAATGGTTGAATTAAAATGACTTTTATTCTGCAAATGATTCTCAGCCTGCAGATTTGTTAAAGGATGTTCCTAGCATAATTAAAATAGCTTCCTTAAATCAACATCTTCAAAATGGCAATACTCTCAAAAGCATTATACAGATTCAATGCGATCCATATAAGGATAGCCAAGAAATTCTTCAAAGAAATAGATCATGCACTCCTGAAATTCATATGGAACAACAAACGCCGACGAATAGCTAAAGCAATTCTTGGGAAAAATACCTGGGGAGGCATTACCCTTCCCAACCTCAAACTCAACTACAAAGCGTTAATAATTAAAACAACATGGTACCAAAACAAAGCCAGGGCCGCAGACCAATGAAACAGGGTGGAATACCCGTACACACAATCCCAAAATTATGAACATCTAATCTTTGATAAGGGAGCAAGAAATGTGAAGAGGAACAAGGAAAGCCTCTTCAACAAATGGTGCTGGAATAACTGGACAACCACATGCAAAAAAATGGGCTCAGACCTCGACCTAACACCATGCACAAAAGTGAGATCAAAATGGATTAAAGATCTCAACATCAGGCCAAATCCATAAGGTATATTGAAGACAAGGTCAGCAAAACTCTCCATGATATTGAGGGAGAATGGTATCTTCAAAGATGACACTCCACTGACCAACTAAGTGGAAACAGAGATAAACAAATGGGATTATCTTAAATTAAGAAGCTTCTGCACCTCAAAAGCTACAATAACCAGAATACAAAGACAATCTACAGAATGGGAAAGGATATTTACTCAATACCCATCTGATCAAGGGTTGATATCAAGTATATACAAAGCACTGGTTGAATTCCACAAGAAGAAAACATCTAACCCCATCAAAAAATGGGGTGATGCCCATTGCCTCTTTTGCAAACCACAGCACCCATAAGAAAGATAGAACAAAAGGGAATGCCCTGCCACAGAGACAGGGTGGGATGGGGAGGATGGGGGGGGGGGGGGTTGGAGGGATACTGGGATCCGTGGTGGTGGGAAATGGGCACTGGTGGAGGGATGGGTATTTGATCATTGTATAATTGAAACCCAAGCACAAAAATGTGTACGTCCGTAACTGATGATGTCTCACTATTAAAAATTTTTTTTAAAAAATGGGACTGGAGCGATAGCACAGAGGTAGGGCGTTTGCCTTGCACGCAGCCAACATGGCTGACCCGAGTTCGATTCCTCCACCCCTCTCGGAGAGCCCGGCAAGCTACCGAGAGTATCTCGCCCACACGACAGAGCCTGGCAAGCTCCCCGTGACGTATTCGATATGCCAAACACAGTAACAACAAAGTCTCCAATGGAGATGGTACTGGGCCCGCTGGAGCAAATTGATGATCAACGGGAGGGTCTTTACTTTTACTAAAAAAAATGGGGTGATGAAATGAACAGAAACTTTCCCAAAGAAGAAATCTGAATGGCTAAAAGGCACATGAGAAAATGCTCTACATCACTAATCATCAGGGAAATGCAGATCAAAACAACAATGAGATATCATTTCACACCACAGAGAGAGGCCCTCATCCAAAAGAACAAAAGCAACAGGTGTTGGCGCGGATGTGGCGAGAAAGGGACTCTCTTTCACTGCTGGTAGGAATGTCGACTGGTTCAGCCCTTTTGGAAAACAATGTGGACGATTCTCCAAAAATTAGAAATTGAGCTCCCATTTGATCCAGCAATACCACTCCTGGGAATATATCCCAGAGAGGTAAAAAAGTACAGTTGAAGTGACATCTGCACTTGTTTGTTCATTGCAACACTGTTTACAATAGCTAGAATCTGGAAAAAAACTGAGTTCCCGAGAATAGATGACTGGTTAAAGAAACTTTGGTACATCTACACAATGGAGTACTATGCAGCTGTTAGAAAAGATGAAGACATGAAATTTACATACAAGTGGTACTACATGGAAAGTATCATGTTAAGCGAAATGAGTCAGTAAGAGAGGGATAGACATAGAAAGATTGCATTCATCTGGGGGATATAAAGTAACAAAATATGAGATTAATACCCAAGAATAGCTGAGATTAGCACCAGGAGGATTACTCCATAGCTTAGAGGCCAGCCGGGCATTCTAGGGGAAAGAGCAGCACAGATAGAGAAGGGAGCACCAAATAAAGGGTGTTGGGAGGGTCCTCCCAGGAGGGGAGATGCATGTTGAAAGTAGACTATGGACTGAACATGTTTGCCTCTCAATGCTTCTTTTGCAGACCACAACACCCAAAAGGAGAGAGAGAACAAAAGGGAATGCCCTGCCACAGAGGCAGGGTGGGATGGGGGGATGGGGGTGGGAGGGATATTATCCATGGTGGTGGAAAATGGGCACTGGTGGAGGGATGGGTATTTGATCACTGTATAATCGAAACCCAAGCACAAAAATTTGTAAATCTACAACTGTACCTCATGGTGTTTCACTAATAAAATTTTTTTTTTAAAAAGTGGAGCTTTAGGTAAAAAGTCAAAGGTAATGAAGAAGTTTAATATAATTGTGTAAAATTGTAATGGGGGAAAGTAATGCCACATTGTATTATAATTAAAAGAGTCAATAGCACTGCACTGTCCTCCCATTGTTCATCGATTTGCTCGAGTGGGCACCAGTAAGGTCTCCATTGTGAGACTTGTTTTTGGCATACATTTGTTTTTGGAATACTCCTGGGGAGCTTGCTATGCCAGGCTATGCCATACAAAGAGTCAGTAAAACAAACAAAAATAAAATGGGGGTTGTGGGGGCAATAGGAAGTTGCAGGAGAGAAGTCACTAAGTTCGTAAAATGGTAGAATCGCTGTGAGCAAAGAGCAAGCCTCAAGGAAGAGTGAGCTCAATTAGTTCAGTCATAGGAGAAAAAGAAGAATGTATAGAGACAAATAAAGGAAAATAAGAAGTAATGGGGGCGCTTGGAATTCTCTTTTGGTTGTTTGCTCTCTCAAGGAAAGAAAGTGCGAGGTCCTCTGCTGAGATGGACCTGATGGAGTTCATGTTAGAGATTTGAGGTAAAAGAATGGGATAACAACCCCTTAGAAGAATGGGAGCATGGCCAGATTCAGGAAATATAAAGTGAATGCTGCAGCCTCTAGAGCGCTCCTGGGGATACAAAGTGAGGCAGGTCAGGACGGTTGTGGGCTTTTACTCCAGCTGCACTCAGAGTGTGAGGGCAGGTGCGCTCTAGGAGAAGGACTGGGTCTGAGCAGGACGTGGTGTCATGGGGAAAGACAGTGCAGCAAGGGTGGAGCTTGTTTGCCTGTTGATTGTGATGAACGCAGATTTCATTTGCGTGGAGGATAAAGAAATATTCAGTATAAGTATCTCATAATTTTATCATTCCACGTACTGAAATAGTACTAATAATGATTTTAAAAGCGGTGCATATTATGTATGTGTATTTATGATTTATTATTAGAAAAACTGGACAAGAAGGTGTCATGTCTTCAGATTACACTAAAATAAAAGTTTTTGAAAATATGTGGACAAGTCTGTATCCCAAGAGAAGTGAAAATGGTTTGATTACTCGGAGAGTCTGGCAAGCTACCAAGCGTATCTCGCCCACACGGCAAAGCCTGGCAAGCTACCCGTAATGTATTTTATATGCCAAACACAGTAACATCAAAGTCTCACAATGGAGACGTTACTGGGCCCGCTCGAGCAAATCAATGAACAACAGGAGGACAGTGACAGTGACAGTGACTTTAATGGTAGAATTTCTTTTCTTTGTATTGATGCTCAATTCATGTCATTAAGTATTAATTGAGTGATGATTGGGGGTGTTTTAATCTCCTACCACCATTATGTTACTGTCAATATCTTCCTTCAGTTCCATTAGCAATTGTTTTAAACATTTGATAGTTTATCTTTAGGTGCATATGTAATTAGGAGTGTCAGGGTTTTTTTTTAAATCACTGTCACTGTCACTGTTCCTTCCGTTGTTCATCGATTTGCTCGAGTGGGCCCAGTAACATTGTGAGACTTGTTATTGTGTTGGCATATCGAATACGTCATGGGTAGCTTGCCAAACTTTGCCATGTGGGCAAGATACTCCCAGTAACTTGCTGGGCTCTCCGAGAGGGGCAGAGGAATCAAACTTTGGTCAACCTTGTGGGCCACGTGCAAGGCAAACGCCCTACCCTCTGTGCTATCATTCCAGCCTGTTTATTAAAAAGCCATGATTTACAAAGTTACTGATAGTTGCGTTTTAGGCATACAATAACTAAACACCAATGTCTCTACCAGTGTCAATTTCCCTTTGCCAGTGCTCCTAGAATCCCTTCACCTACCCCCCATAATACCCCCACCTGTCAACCTGACAGGCCATTACAAATTTGCTGCTTAGATCTCATACTTTCAGTTCTGTTGAATCTGTGTTTTGGGTATATGGATATACCTCTCACTCATATCACTGGTATAAATGAAGCCCAGTGCCTGTTAACTCCTTACTTCTTGTTCTCTTCTTCCTCCTTGATTTCTTTCCTTCTCTGTGTGTCTCCTCTCTAAATTCTGTGCTCAAGGGTGATATAAGCATCTTCCCTTTAATAAAGTACATTTCCTCATCCAATATTCTATAATTGCATACAGAAGTAAGATCATCCTGTGTTTTTCTTTCTTCTTTTGGCTTACTTCACTCAGCCTGATAGCTTCCAGTTCCAACTAAGTTGCAAGAAATTGCATGAATTCATAATTCCTTGAAACTGCATAGTCTTCCATTGTGTATTAGTCACATCTTAATAATCCATTCATCTGTCTTTGAACACCTAGGCTGATTCCATATTTTAGCTATAGTACTAAGTGCAAGAATGAATATGTCCTTTTTTCTTATGCATGTACATATGTCCTTTTGAGAGACTATTCTTAAGCCCTGGAATTAGAATGTATCAACACATAACTACTATTTTTTTCAACTATATAGAGTAAAATTTATTTAAAATGTTACATTGTACTTTTACTATTAATTTTCTAGGTAACTATTACAAAGAGCAAAAAGATACACATTGTCTTTCTATAAGACACATTTTTTGTAAAGAATTGCTTAATTTTATGCTCTGTATTTATTAGACACAGGCACTGTATTGTAACACTACAAGAGAGAACTAATTTATTATTAATAGAGTTTTATGCAGACATGTATTCATGACATCAGTTTGTCCTCTTTAACTGTACCTCTGGGCACCATATGAATCATTTATGAGCTGACTGGCTACCTATGAAATGAAAAGATTGCCAATTCACAAAGCAGACTACAACATATGGAGACACACAAAAACACTATATAAACACATTTATTTTCATGAGAATCAATTTATCATTTAGTAGAATAATAAATAGTGAAAACACCAGCTCTATTAGTTAGGAGAGGTCTTCTACGATCAACAGATTTTAACCTTAAATCCTGGAGATAGTTGTCTTGGATCATTATGCTTGGTTATAGAGTGTATCTTGATAAAATACTAGAGAGATAATAAGTAAAACTCTTGGTGACAGTTATAAAATTGAAGTTAAAAGACCCAACTATGATTGGTCATTACTAGAATGGAAATAATCTAAATATATGTAAGCAGGTAAGCAAACCATTCTCACAAAATGAGAATGTAATGTTGACCAAATTAACACAAAATACCTCATTGAGTGCTATTTTCACAACTCACAAAATATAGGAGACATTTAAATACACCCTGTGAAGTGAGAGTTACAGTTTAATTGCCATAAATTTAATTAAGTATAACTACTATTTTTGATACATGCCATTCTCTCTGGTGTCAAATGGTATATCATTGTGGTCTTTATTTGGATTTTTCTAATGATAAATGATGCTGAGCATTTTTTTTCATGTGCCTACTAGCCATCCTACTGTCTTCCTCTGAGAATGGCCTATTCATTTCTTCTCCCCATTTGCTGATAGAATTTTCGCATTTTTTTGTTGCTGTTGGTCTTTGTGAATATTTAATATATTACAAATATGGAGTAGCTCCCAGAAGAGAACAACACCTGTACAAACGATTAGAGGCCGCCCCAAAATCTTCCATCCCTCTCAGAGAGTCTGGCAATCTACTGAGAGTATCTTGCCCACACGACAGAGCCTGGCAAGCTACCCATGGTGTATTAGATATGCCAAAAACAGTAGCAATAATGGGTCTCATTCCCCTGACCCTGAAAGAGCCCCCAATATGCCATTGGGCTTTGCTAGCACGCAACAGGGATGAATGGAGTCATTACTGGTACCCACTCGAGCAAATCGATGGATCAACGGGATGACAAGTGACAAGTGACAAGTGATTACAGATATGAAATCTTCATCTGTTTGAGGTGAATACAAATATTTTCCCATTGAGTTAGCTGTCTTTAAGTTTTAGTCCATGATTTTCTTTGTTTTGTTTTGCCATGAAACACAAAACAAAACTTCATGTAGTTCCATTTATTTTGAAATTCATTTAGTTCCATTTATTTTTTAAATTTTTTTGCATTTGCTCAGTTATCAGATTATTGAAGGCACCTTTGAGGAACAAATATTGAAATATTCTGCCTATATTTTCCTCAATGTACTTAATAGTTTCTAGGTGGATCTCAAGGTCTTTGATCCACTTTGAATTGACTTTTATGTGAGATGTAGATATGGATCCAGCTTTATTTTCTTACATGTAGTTGTCCAATTTTGCCAGCACCATTTGATGAGGAGGCTGTCTTTAGGTTTGTGATTTTTTGATGTATTGATGAACACAATGAACCCTGTCCCTTATAGCCTTTTTTATTTGAAATTTTTGTTGTCTGGCATAGATATGGCCACCCCAGTCTTTGTTTATCTGTTAGTTTGTTTGTTTGAGGGTCACCCTTAGCAATGCTCAGTGGTTACTCTCCTGACTCTGTGTTCAGGGATCACTCCTAGCGATTTTCAGGAGAACATATGGTGTAATGGTGATTGGACCAGGTTGGGTACATGCAAAACAAATACCCTATCCACTGTTATTATCATTATACTCTTCAACCAGTTTTTCAAAGTCAATATTTGCCTGTAGGACTATTTTTCAGCCTTTTACTTTGAATCTGTGTTTACCTTGACTATTTAGAGGTATCTATTGTAGGCAGCAGAAAGTTAGGTTGAGTTTTCTGATCCATCCTTCCACTCTGTGACATTTTGTTGGTGAGTTCAGGGCATTTGTATTGAGTGAAATAATTGAGATGAGCAAATGTATTTGCCATCAGTTGTTAAAAAGTTATGAGTGTTTTTTGAAGTTTGTCTCATCTTTTAAAGTAACTCTAATGCTTTTGCAAACCTGCCTTCAATGTTATGAATACCCTAAGCTATTGCTTGTCCATAAAGATTTTAATTATTTCTTAAAATATGAATGATCTAACTGGATAGGGTGTTCTCAGTGGAATGTTCATTTCATTGAGTTTTATCCCATCATTCTTTTTTATTTTAATTTTAATAGTGAAACATCATGAGGTACAGTTGTAGACTTATAATTTTTTGTGCTTGGGTTTCAATTATACAATGATCAAATACCCATCCCTCCACCAGTGCCCATTTCCCACCACCACGGATCCCAGTATCTCTCCCACCCCCCATCCCCCCATCCCACCCTGCCTCTGTGGCAGGGCATTTCTCTCTGTTCTCTCTCTCCGTTTGGGTGTTGTGGTTTTCAAAAGAGGCATTGAATGGCAATCATGTTTGGTCTATAGTCTACTTTCAGCATGCTTCTTCCATCCTGGGAGGATCCTCCCAACACCCTTTATTTGGTGCTCCCTTCTCTATCTGAGCTGCCTTTCCGCCTAGCATGTGCGGCTGCCTGCAAGCCATGGAGTGAACCTCCTGGTACTTATCTCAGCTATTCTTGGGTGTTAGTCTCCTATTTTGTTACTTTATGTTCCCCAGATGAATGCAATCTTTCTATGTCTGTGCCTCTCTTTCTGACTCATTTTGCTTAGCATGATACTTTCCTTGTAGTACCACTTATATGTAAATGTCATGACTTCATCTTTTCTAACAGCTACATAATACTCCATTGTGTAGATGTACCAAAGTTGCTTTAACCAGTCATCTGTTCTTGGGCACTCGGGTTTTTTACAGATTTTGGCTATTGTGAATAGTGCAGCGATAAACACAGAAGTGCAGATGTCATTTCAACTGTACTTTTTTGCTTCTCCAGAATATATTCCGAGGAGTTATCCCATCATTCTTTTCTGGCCCCTTGAGTCTCATTTGATAGATTTGCTATAAATCCTATGGGAGTTCCTTTGTATATATTTCCTTGTTTGATCTTGCTGCTGGGACTAGAGTGATAGCACAGTGATAGGGTGTTTGCCTTGCACGCAGCCAGCCTGGCCAAGCTGGGTTCGATTCCTCCACCCCTCTGAGAGAGCCCAGCAAGCGACTGAGAGTATTGCGCCCACACGGCAAAGCCTGGCAAGCTACCCGTGACTTATTCAATATGCCAAGCACAGTAACAAGTCTCAAAATGGAGACGTTACTGGACCCGCTCAAGCAAATCAATGAACAACAGAAGGACAGTGGGACAGTGTATGACAATCTTGCTGCTATCAGGGTTCTGTTTCTGTCTGGTTTTGGTCATTCTGATTACAATATATCTTAGAATTTTTCTATTTGGACTTATTTTCTCTGGTGCCCTTTGAGACCCTTGAATAGAAGTGCTTGCACTCCTTAACCACTCGAGGATATTCTCATCTGAGATTAATTTAACTATTCAGGGACTCCAATGAATCTTATATTGGTCATCTGAACTAATTCCATAGTTCACTTCTTTTCAAACATTCTTCCATATTTTTTTGTTTTGTTGTGGTATCCTGAATCTAATGTTGTAGCTCACTGAGCTTTTCCTTAGCTACTGTTTGTTGCTGATGCCCTTAAGTCTTAAATTTTACCTACTATACTCCATTTCTCTCGTCTAATTGCAGTTATCTCAATTTTTGCTCTCATACTTTCCTGTGGGCTGGAGCGGTAGCACAGCAGGTAGGGTGCTTGCCTTGCACACAGCTGATCCAGGCTGACCTTGGTTCGATTTTTCCACCCCTCTTGGAGAGCCCGGCAAGCTACCGAGTTCGCGCCCCCTCGGCAAAGCCTGGCAAGCTAACCTTGACATATTCAATATGCCAAGAACAGTAACAAGTCTCACAATGGAGATGTTACTGGTGCCCACTCGAGCAAATCAATGAACAACAGGAGGACAGTGCTACTTCCCTGTACCATAATTTCTTTGAGCTCATTGAACATCCTGATTGGGGCCAGAGAGATAGTCCAGGAATTGAGACACTTGCTTGCATGTGTCTTACTCTGATTTGGTTTTCAGCACCATCTATGATCCTGTAAACTCTTCCAGGATGGATCCCTGAGCAGATTCAGAAGTAAGCCCTGAGCACAGCCAGATCTGTCCCCAAAACAAACCAAAAACCAAAATACAGTCCATAAACATCCTCATCGTGTTGGCTCTGAAAGGCTATAGAGCTGGTTGGTACTGGCAGAGATTCCTCTGCTATTCCCTTCACTTAGTGGGCCTGGTGGGTTTCTACACAGCTTTTTCACTGTGTCTGCCGTGCTATGAGAGTGAATCTCTGTAGTCCACCCTCATGGTAATCTGTGAGGGTTAGGCTGGGTGTCGTCTTTTCCTTTCCTGCTCATCCTCTCCTGGCAATAGGAGGATAAGTGTGCACAATGTAAGGTGTGATGAGTGAATCTGCTATGCACAGTCATGAGGCTCAGAAGCAGAGAGTTGAGTTATATGTATGGAACATGGATGTGGGGTTGCAGAGGGCAGGCATAGGGGCTCCTAGGATGTGAGGTGGAAGGGAAGGGAAACCACTTCCAGCTCTGAAAAAGACCAGGAGGTCAGCCTCACCAGGAAAATTAAGGAGCAAGCAGTTTCTGGGGTGCAGATGTGGGCCTGCAGAGACTGCAGGGACATTTTACTTTATATTTTAATCTCAGTATCATCGAGAGAGCTCTTTCTAAATTTTTGACTCGCAGAAAAGTGATAAATGTAACAAACTCTGCCTTATATATAATAGTAGAGAAAAATCAATATAACTGCCCCCAAATTTGTGGTTGTTCATAGAACCAAAATATTTGTCCTCTAGTATTATTGGACACAATAAGGTCTCTAAAATCTCCAGGTTACTTCACAGAGCATTAATAAATTACTTTGGTGTGGGTAGGATTTATTTACTTTGGGGGTGTTTAGGGCATACCTGGCAGTGCTCAGGGCACACTCCTGGCTCTGCTCAGGGGTCACTGCTGGCAGGGGCAGGGCACCATATGGGGTGCTGAGGATTGAACCCAAGTCAGCCATGTGCAAGGCAAAAGTCCTATGCACTTTACCATTACTCCAGCCCCAATATTCTATTTTTTGTATCCCATGGCACAACTTTTCTAAGTACATTTAAACTCCTGTCTGCTAGTTGGTTCTATGAGAATATTCTCATGCTGGTTCACTGAAACGTTGAAGAATGTACCCATTTATTGTGAGTCCATTTTAGTATTTAATATTGAGCCATACATGAAGAATTGGAATGAGCGATAACGAAGGCCCTTTAAAGGAAAGGTGTCCTTCCTCTAAAAATTAAAGAGCCAGGAGAAATCCCTGTGCATTGCCAGAGGTGACCTAAAAGGAAAATTAATTAATTAATTAATTAATTTT
Source organism: Sorex fumeus (assembly GCF_029834395.1). Taxonomy (NCBI): domain Eukaryota; kingdom Metazoa; phylum Chordata; class Mammalia; order Eulipotyphla; family Soricidae; genus Sorex; species Sorex fumeus. The sequence goes on from NW_026606163.1 coordinate 1,913,636, forward strand.
AAAAAATTAAAGAAAGCCAGGGAGATGGCCCAAAAGGCTGGAGTTTTGTGTGCGGTAGCCCCAGCACACATGGTTCCCTATCCCATCCTTGCAACCACCAGCACAATGAGTTGGGATGCCTGAGCACAAACACCAGTAAACAAGGAAATAAAAAAACCATTGTATTATTGTACTTGCATCTCAGGGTCTATCCTGGTATTGTAAGCTCTGAAAGATGGAACTTCCAAGACAGAAGACCTAAAGGATACTGAGGGGGGACCTAGGTCTTTAAAGTTCTCTACTAATCAACAATTTCTTCACCTTCCTAGCCAGAACTTTAGTCTTACTCTGAGATGGGGTAAGTAATGCAATTAGAAAGCATTCCTATAGCATCCATCCAGACACACGCTTTTCTTGAGTTCACCAGCTTCTAATAGCATGTTCCTGACTGATGACAGCCTTGTTCTGTCATTCTCCTCTCTCTTTAGCAAGGTGCCTGGGGCTTCAGTCCCCCCCTCCACGTGGTAGTGGCAATAGGCTGAGAACAAAGACTTCAGAGTCAATGAATCAGTTCTCAGTTCATTTTTTGTGCCCTATAATTGAGATTAGGTATGATTAGTGAAACTGCTGAGGAAATGTCTCAGATCCAGGAACCATTCTCACATTTAAGAGATTAGTACCAGGAATTTTGCTCCATGACTTGGAGGCCAGCCACAAGTGCTAGGGGAAAAGGAAGCTCAGATAGAGAAGGGAGCACCAAACAAAGGGTGTTGGGAGGATCCTACCAGGATGAGAGATGCATGCTGAAAGTAGACTATAGACCAAACATGATTGCCACTCAATGCCTCTCTTGCAAACCACAGAACCCAAAAGGAAAGAGAGAGAACAAAAGGGAATGCCCTGCCACAGAGGCTGGGTGGGATGGGGGGGATTGGGGGTGGGAGGGATACTGGGATCCGTGGTGGTGGAGGATGGGCTCTGGTGGAGGTATGGGTACTTGATCATTGTATAACTGAAACCCAAGCACAAAAATTTGTAAGTCTATAACTGTACCTCATGGTGTTTCACAAAAAATAAAATAAAAAATAAAAAAATAAAAGATTACAGTACAGGAAGATAAGATGTGATTTCTTTGCTACCAAAAGTTTTTAACATGAAGCATCTTTCTAGTAATAAAGGAATCTGCTGTAAAAACTGAAGTTAAACTACTAAACACTAAATTCTTTTCACTGGACCAATTTAGAGTCAAGGGTAATTACTTTCCATCTCCCCAAATCCTATGAATTCCAAATATTCTTTATTGCTCATCGTATGGTACATACTTGACATGTATGAGGCCCTGGGATTTATCCCCAAGTACCAAAACATCTCCTCTATCTCTGTGTGAGATTTCATTTTAAAGAAAGAAGTCCTTACTATTTTTACTTCCCTTTCTGTAAATAAACCTGTCCTTGTAATGTTTTAGTTTTCTCAGATTCTTCTCTACAAAAGAACATCCTGGTTAAACTCTATTTTGGAGAACTGTGTTAATAATAACCTTATCCCTGCTCTCACCTGTTTCCTTCCACTAAACACCATAGTTATGTCCTATTTCTGCCACCAGAGGGAAGCATACTTTCATGCATTATTGTATCAGCGATTTTATTTTATTTGCATAGGATCCGACACCAGTGTAGTTCAGGGGACCCAAGTCCAGTTCTGGCGATACTTGCCCAGTGATTGAGCCTGACTTGCCCGGTGATTGAGCCTGACGGTCTGATGTCTTATCCCTAGGGCCAGTGCTGGGGTTCATATATATGTTTATATGCCGGTCTGATGTCTTATCCCTAGGGTTAGGAAAACTACATTAGGGCTGCTCAGTGGACCAAGTGTTGCCAGTGATAGAACACAGGACTTTTCACTCTAACACTTACACTCTCTCCCCTACACTATTATCAATTTTCAAGTGCCAGCAGTGCTTCTTCTTTATTCCAATTTTTCTAAAGTACTTCTTATATTTCTATTACAATTTATGCAAATGAATGTGTATTTTTATCTTTTTTGTTTTTTTTTTTTTGCTTTTTGGGTCACACCCAGCAATGCTCAGGGTTACTCCTGCTTCTGCGTTCAGGAATTATCCCTGGTGGTGCTTGGGGGACCATATGGGATGCCGGAGATTGAACCCAGGTCAGCTGTGTGCAAGGCAAACGCCCTACCTGCTGTGCTATCACTCCAGCCCTTTATCATTATTTTTTGAAGAAAACTTTCGTTTCCAAATCCATTAAGACATGCTGTTAGCTCCCAGTCACCCTTTCAGATTCCCTTCGACTTGAGTTCACCAAAAACTCCCGCTTACTCTTGTGATCCCTAGACAACAGGGCCCATGGGCCAGAGTCCAGGTAGAAGCTATTTGCCAATGCTCAGCTATTTCAACCTTTCAGTGACTGGTAGAGTTACTGCCTCTGCACTCAGGGATAGCCCCTGGCAAGCTAGAAGGACCATATAGGGTACCTGGCATCAAACTCAGATTGGGAACATGAAAGCCAATACCTTAGCTACTGTATTATCTCACCAGACCATGTATTTATTACTTTCCTGTTGGAGCTCCCACTGGCAAAGCTCCAAAACATACTGGACTGCTTGAACTGTGAAAATGCTCCCAGGACCAGGACAGGGGGTGATGGAGTGGTTCCGGGGAGGGATGAAATTTCCAGGAGATTACCAAGGAAGTTAGTATTCTAGAAGGGGATAAAGATGACCACTATTGGCTGAACTCATCCAGAATCCTTTCTCACTGTGAGAAAGGATTTCATTTCATTTCATTCACTGATAATGAACTGGAAGTTCCCACCTCCAGACTACTACAGCAACATGAAGATATGGCGCAAATCCACACCACGAGAAATGGATGAAGAAAGGAGCCCAGAAGCCTTAATAGGGAATAACAACAAATAAAATCTCTCCGAAAAAGAATTCAGAGATGAATTAAATGTTGAGGATTTTTAATTAACTCAAAGAAACAGTGGAACAGGCACCCAGTAAACTAAAGGAGAACATGAAAGAAACAGTGGGACGGACAGCCAATAAAATACAGGAAGAAATGAGAGCAGAAATAAGAAAGCTACAAACAGAAGTGTCACTAATAAAGGACTCAGTAGGTGAAATTAAAAACTCAGTGGGTGCCCTCAACAGTAGAACAATAAGAGCCAAATACAGAATCAGTGAGCTTGAAGATGAGCTGCAGAAAGCATACAGGTAACAACATACAATGGGAAAGACCTCAAAACAGCACTAGAGGGAATCACAGATCTGGGGGATGAACTCAAGAGGAACAACATAAGAATCATCAGAGTACCAGAAGGACAGGGAGGCAAGCCCAGTGAAGTAGAAACAGTTAAAGATATCATTGCTGAGAAGTACTCAAAGCTGGAGAATGCATGCCTCAAGATACAAGGAGCCCAAAGGGCACCAGCTAAAAGAGACCCTAATAAAAAGACTCCAAGACATATTATAATAAGAATAATGAATACCACAGATAGAGATAGAATACTGCAAGCAGCAAGGTCAAAGAAGGAAATCACATACAAAGGAGCACCCCTTAGATTTATAGCAGAATTATAAGAGGAAACCATCTGAGCCGGAAGACAATGGTCGTATATAGTGAAAAAACTCAATAAAATGAATGCCTCAACAAGAATACTCTATCCAGCTAACCTCAAACTCAAAGGAATGATACATCATGTCACAGATAAACAGCAGCAAAGGAACTTCATAGACTAAAAATCCAACCTTAAAAGAAGGGCTAAAGGGGCTACTGTAAGACAAGACAAACCCCACAAGCACAACAAACCTCTACAGGAAGATAGCATAAAACCCCATGACAATAATCTCTCTCAATGTCAATAGTCTAAAATACACCAATTAAGAGACACGGAGTGTGCAAAATAGATTAAAAACTGAACCCAACATTCTGCTGCCTACAAAAAACAGTCAGAGCAAGCAGAGACTCAAAGTTAGAGGATGGGAAACAATCCTTCAAGCAAACAACTCTCTCAAAAAGGCTGGGGTGGCTATACTAATATCCAACAACATAGATTTCAGGCTGAAAAAGATTAGAAGCAAAGGCCATTTTTTAATAATCAAGAGATATGTACAGCAGGAAGAAGTCACACTCCTAAACATATATATGAACCAAATGAGGGACCAGCAAAATATCTTTAAAAAGCTGCTAGTAGACTTCAATGACGACATTGGCTGCAACACTATAGTAGTTGGAGACTTCAATACCACCCTATCACCTCTTGACAGATCAACAAAACTAAAACTCAGCAAGGAAGTACTGGCTTTGAAGGAAGAAATGGAAGAGAGAGGTATAATAGTTGATTGGGTATCAGGCACAAGATGCTTCATACCCATCCCTTCTCTAGTGTATATTTCCCACCACCAATGTCCCCAGTTTTTCTCTACCACCACCCATTCCCACCTCCTCTGTCTCTATGGCAGGCACCTCTCTCTCTCTCTCTCTCTCTCTCTCTCTCTCTATCTATCTATCTATCTATCTCTCTCTCTCCCTCTCCCTCTCCCTCTTCCTCTCTTCCTCTCCTTCTGGGCATTGTTGTTTGCAATACACCTATTGAAAGGTTATCATATATATATATATATATATATATATAATTACCACACCATAATTGATAGGATTCAAATATGGTTTGAACCTTGAGAACACCTACAAGGGTGATTAGAGGCCGCTGTAAAAGCTTCTATCCCTCTGGGAGAGCCTGGCAAGCTACCAAGAGTATCCCGCCCACACAGCAGAGCCTGGAAAGCTGTCTGTGGTGTATTCGATATGCCAAAAACAGTAAATACAATGGGTCTCATTCCCCTGACCCTGAAGAACTCAGCATTATGGTAGCGATAAGAAGTATGTGGAAGGAGAGGCTGATAAAATATTAAGGCCGAACTAGGCTGCCCAAACGAAGAAAGAGAAAATGGATTGTCTGTACTTTCAATGCACATACGCTGGCATCAGATGCACCCATTGAAGACCTGATGGTAAAAGCGTGAAAGATCAAGTACAACATCATTGGTCTGACCAAGACGAGAAGGCATCAATCACATCATGTCATTTTTGACACTGGAGAAGAACTGTTCCTCAGAACATGTGACAAAAGAGGCATCAGAGGTGTTGGTGCCCTTGTCAACACGAACTTGGCTATGAGCATTGATTCATTCGAATGCCTAACAACCCAAATCGGACGATTACACTTGAATAGATGTGGCTTACTGCCGGCAGTTTCTATCTTCATCGTCTATGCACCAACATCCAACTACGATGAAGAAGAAATTGAGAAGTTCTACATTGAGCTGGAATATCGTAGGGGGAATGCTTTTAGTTTATCCTCATGGGCCGTGGGCCTGTGAAAGATGGCTTTGACTATATTGAGAAACTTTCCTTCAGTGCCCATTTTGCTGAGAGTTTTCATCATAAATGAGTGCTGGATCTTGTCAAATGCTTTCTCTGCATCTATTGAATGATCATATGGTTTTTATTTTTTATTGATATTATGGATTATGTTGATTTACTTGCAAATGTTAAACCCTCCTTGCATCCACAGAATGAATCCCACTTGGTTATGGTCTTTTTGATCTTTTTGATCAGTTGTTGGATTATATTTGCTAATATTTTGTTGAGGATATTCACATCCATGTTCATCAAGGATATTGGCCTGTAATTTTCTTTTTTTGTGGTGACTCTGTTTGCTTTTGGTATTAGGGTGATATGTGCTTCATGGAAACTGGGAGTGTTTCTGTTTCTTCAATTTACTGTAAAAGTTTGAAATTATCTGGCAATAGGTTCTCTTTAAATGTTTGGATGAATTTGCTACTGAATCCATCTAGACCTGGGCTTTTGTTTGAGGGAAAACTTATGACTACAGTTTCAATTTCCTTGATAGTAATAGGTCTATTAAGTTATTCCAAATCTTCTTGACTCAGCCTTGGGAGGATATAGGAATTCAGGAATTTATATATTTCTTCTAGTTTCTCTTGTTTCGTGGCATACAGACTAACAAAGTAATCTCTGAGGATCTTCTGAATTTCTTTGATTTCTGTTGTGATGTCCTTCTTTTCATTTCTGATTCGGTTTATTAGGGTTCTCTCTCTTACGTTGTGAGTCTTGCTAGTAGTTTATCAAACTTATTTATTTTCTTAAAGAACAAGCTCTTTGTTTCATTGATCTTTCAGATTTCTTTTTGGACTTCAAAGTCTTAATTTCCGCTCTACAGTTTATTATTTCTTTCCTCCTACCTGTTTGGGCTCCTTTTGTTGGTCTTTTTGTAAGATCTGGAGCTGTGAAGTCAACTTTATATGTGGGCCCTTTCTTCCTTCCTGAGAAATTCTTGCAGAGCTATAAATTTTCCCCTTAACTCTGCTTTAGCTGTGTCCCACAAGTTCTGGTAGTTCATGTCTTCATTTTCATTTGTTTCCAGAAATCTTTTGATTTATTCCTTGAGTTCCTCTCAAACCCACCCAATCAACATTGAGCTGTTTGATTTCAAGATGTTTGATTTGATTCTCCCTTTCTGTGTGTAATTAACTTCTATCTCCTGTGCATTGTGGTCTGAAAAGATAGTTAATAGAATTTCTATCTTCCCAATTCTATTGAGGTATGTTTTGTGACTCAGTATATGGTCTATCTTGGAAAATGTTGCACTGGAAAGTAATGTGCATTCAGTTTCTTTGGGGGGAGGATAAAACGTCCTGTATACATCTATTAGACCTCTCTCTTCCATTTCTTCCTTCAAAGTCAGTACTTCCTTGCTGAGTTTTAGTTTCGTTGATCTGTCAAGAGGTGATAGGGTGGTGTTGAAGTCATCAACTACTATTGTGTTGCAGCCAATGTCATCATTGAAGTCTACTAGCAGTTTTTTAAAGATATTTTGCTGGTAACTCATTTGGTTCATATATATGTTTAGGAGTGTGACTTCTTCCTGCTGTACATATCTCTTGATTATTAAAAAATGGCCTTTGCTTCTAATCTTTTTCAGCCTGAAATCTATGTTGTCGGATATTAGTATAGCCACCCCAGCCTCTTTGAGGGAGTTGTTTGCTTGAAGGATTGTTTCCCATCCTCCAACTTTGAGTCTCTATTTGCTCTGACTGTTTTTTGTAGGCAGCAGGATGTTGGGTTCAGTTTTTAATCTATTTTGCCACTCTGTGTCTTTTAATTGGTGCATTTTAGACTACTGACACTGAGAGAGATTATTGTCATGGGGTTTTGTGCTATCTTCCTGTAGAGGTTTGTTGTGTTGTGGGGTTTGTCTTGTCTTACAGTAGTCCCTTCTTTTAAGGTTGGTTTTTTAGTCAATGATATGAATGCCTCACCCGAATACTCTATCCAGCTAACCTCAAACTCAAAGGAATGATACATTATTTCACAGATAAACAGCAGCGAAGTAACTTCATAGACTTCCTTAACTGTGTATCCACGGTGATTCAGTGAAAAAATAATATAAAAAACAGAAAAGTTCCTGCCATAGAGGCAGGCAGGTGTGGTGCTGGGAAGGGAAACTGGGGACACTGGTGATGGAAAATGCACAACTCGTAAAGTGACAGTGTTGGAACATTGTGTGACTAAAATCCAGTCATAAATAACTTTATAACTGTGTATCTTATGGTGATTAAATTTAAAAATATAACCAAAAATAAATAAAGCATATGCTAAGCTCCAACATGAGTCTCTAATTGGTCAGGTCTGGTATAGGAGACAAGTTTACAATGTACACCTTCAAAGTTGTCAAAGCACAGCTGTTTTAGTTATAAATGATCATTGTAATGCCAAATCCAGTAATTTGTCGTGCTTATTTCTCTTAATTTTCTTTTGGGGGGATTTTTTTTAGATTTTTATTAGTGAAACACCATAAGGTACAGTTGTAGATTTACAAGTTTTTGTGCTTGGGTTTCAGATATACAATGATCGAATACTCATCCCTCCACCAGTGCCCATTCTCCACCACCACTGATCCCAGTATCCCTCCCACCCACCCCCGCCCCTCATCCCACCCTGCCTTTGTAGCAGGGCTTTTTTTGGGGGGGATTTTTAAATTGAGATGATATGGTGTGCAAAGCTAATAATAATGGTTTATCATATACATAATTCCAAGACCAAGGCCATAACTGCTCCCTCTCCTAAGGATACTCAAAGCTTTCTCTCTTATCCCCTGCCACTCAATTATGTGGATGAGTTCTCAAGTTATGTTGCCCTTCCACCTTATTGCTACCTCACATGTATCTTTAAGTTCCACACATAAGAGTGATCATTCTGTATCTCTCCCTTTCATTTGACTTCTTTCAGCATGATATCCACTAGTTCCCATCCATGTTGCAGCAAATTACATGATTTTGATTTTTCTAAGAGTTGCATAGAATTCCATTGTGTATATATCCCTACAAATTCTTGATCCCTTGTGTATAATTGGGGAGTTTGGTTGATTTCATATCTTGACTATTGTATTAAGTAAACTGATGAACATTGATGTAGTGCATATTGTTTTGAATTGATGTTTTTATGTTTTGGAGAACCCTTATTTTCCAAACTAACAGCATTTGACAGTTTATCGCACTCAACATTAATAACTTTTTGTTTGGATTTATGTTGCTTGTAGTCAAAACTAGTTTTGAAATAAAATTATATACAAAGGTCCACATAGAATAAGAGCATGTAATGAAATGCAACAAAGCAGTTAAACTGATTATAGGAAATATATATGGCAAAAGGAGAGAGAGAGTGGGGGACTTGCTTTAGAGGAGGCTGGGGTCTGGAGGGGCAAGGGGCTGGTGGGAGGGAAACTGGGGACATTGGTGGTGGGAAATGTACACTAGTGTAGGGACATTGTATGACTGAAACATTGTATGGATGAATATATTTTGAAACCAAATCATGAACAACTTTGTAATTGTGTGATTCAATAAACAAAACAAACTTTTTTTTTAATCAGGAAAGATTTTGAACCAAAAAAAAAATCAGATTCCGCTTAAAGTACGCCTCTCTAGAGAGACTTTGCTAGTACTTTGTTGAACATACCCTAACACACCCACATCAGAATTCAAGTTAAAATTCACTTAAAGAGCTGATTAATATACGGAAAAAATGTACAACTCACCAAGAATACTTCATATTCTAGATTATCAGTCATATTTGAAGGAATAATGCAAAGCTTCAGGGACAGTAAACAACTTGAAGAATTCATAGCCTTGAAATCAGTTTTATAAGAAGCATGAAAGAAGCTTCTTTTAAGGACAGGACAAACTTCCCAGCACATGACATTGGATATGATCTCATGGTGCTTAGATTTACCCTCTATTAGATTCAGAAACGTCTGTTTACTCTAAGCTTGCTAAGGGATTTTATGCAGCTTCCAGAATAAACTCATTTATATTGAATGTTCTTTGTCTTACTGGGTTTTGTTTTCACATCCAGAGATTTTTATTACAATTGCTAATGTAGACAACCAGTATTTGTAATGTAATTTTTAAATGGAAAATCAATATTTTATTTCTTAAATTTAAATATTAAATATTTAAAGATCTGTTCATATTTTCACCTTTATATTTCTTAGTTCTCTTCACTCATTAAATTTTACATATGTTAGACTTTAACAAGTACATGTAAAACCTAAAATACATTAGCAAGGAATTTCTTTTAAGTTTTACTAAAGCCTGGGAAGACATAATTATCACCACAATGACCCAAGTACAAAATAACATTTAACGCAATGCATTTGGGGGACAGAATTGAAAACATGTCTATGTAAATGAGAATAGGCACCATATTAAATGACTTTAATTTCCTTACATAAGTTAATTTAGTAGTCACCACAAACTGACTTTTCTTGCTTTATATTTTGATAATTCCATTTGCCATTCCTTCGTTTTGATGGAGAAAGCAACACGAGGTAAATGTGTTATGTGCTCAAGAGCAGACTAGGGAATGTGAGGAAAACGGTTATAGAAATCTGACCAAAAATACAGTCTACATTTAAAAGATGAGAGAGAAGCATGTTTCCATTTACATGTGTGGACTCAACATGGCTTATATTGTAGAGCCAGGTCTAAAGCCTCATGCATACAGGGCTTAATTCACAGCTTCAAAGCACATGGAGGGATTAGGTACATTCAAAGCACATGGAGGTATTATGTACATTCAAAACACATGGAGGGATTAGGTACATCCTGGTACAAGGATATCCTCAATTTCCTCTTTCAGGTGGGATGTGTGTCCATCCCAGCAGACCCCAGCACAGCTGTGCAACCCTCAGATTCCCTTCGTGCTCTGGTGCTCCACAGAGCTGCAATTATTTTTTGTGGAAAGCTGCTTGGTACATGTTCGGGCCCCTACAAGAGCTGGAGATGGTGTATCCTGTTCCTAGCATGCCCCCTGTTGTCCAGTCCTTGTCATGCCCTTGTTTGTGACAAGCTGCTTGTCCACACACACAGTCAAAATCCACTAGAAAAACTGGAGAGGACAATCAAAGAATAAAAGCGTCCCAACGGGTGAGGATGATCATGATCACATATACTCGTCTTCATCACCAGTCACACTTTCCATGATTTCTCATCACTGTCCCCGTGGTAACTCCAAAGGCTTGGACACACTCTGACACTGCAATCTATACCAAGTACAGTTACTGAGATACCGAAGGACGTGTAAAGTGACACCACTGAATACATGGAAGAACGTGTCCCCTTCAGCATCCAGTACGTGTTCCAGTACTGCACTTGCCTAAGTACCCAGAGGTTCATGAGCTGTATCCTGTGCCCATGTCTGCCCACAGGAACTGAGTGGGGAGGGAGGTGCAGACACATTGCACAGTGATGCAGGCCCAGGGGGCAGGAGCACCTGCTGCAGAGCTGGGGGGGGAGGGGAAGAGGCTGCTTGGTTGCTGCCTGAGGCATGACTTAGAAAAGAAAGTAGAGTTGGCAGGAGTTGGCAAGTGTTTCAGCCCTGAGAGAGGGTATAGGTGTGCTGAGGCAAAACCAGTGATGCCAAGAAACCTTTTCTTTGTGCAGTAAGTGGAGGGTGTTAATTATGCCTCTAGCACTGACCATCGTCGTAGCCTTATTGTTGGCCGTATCCCTCTGTGTGTGGCAGCTGGAGAAGCTGGGACTCCACATGCACGGCAAGGCATGGCTCATCTAGGGAAAGCTTGTACTGCTTACCATCCCTGTGACCAAACCTGTCAGATTTCCTGTGACACAATGGTCAGGCACGTCACTGCCATCACCTTTGCTTCTGTGAACCTTGCTCCATGTTTACCACGAAGGGACATTTGGCTTGTCCAATTAGTGGACACACTTGTCAAAGTTTTTTTGTGAATTATTTAAGGGTGAGCTAAGTCTCATCCTTCAAGTAATAAATATAATTTATTTACAAATATTTCTTTCTATGAAAGAAATGTATTAATCACAGAAAGAAAAATATAATCATAGAAAGAAATATATAAATATATGCCTCTTGGAGAGCCCAGCAATTTACCAAGAGTATCCTGCCCACATGGGCAGAGCCTGGCAAGCTCCCTGTGGCATATTCAATGTGCCAAATACAGTAACGACAACAGGTTTCATTCCTCTGACCCTAAAAGAGCCTCCAATCGTTGGGAAAAGATGTGTAAGAAGAGGCTGCTAAAATCTCAGTCCTGGGAGGAATAGAGACGTTACTGGTGCCTCCTCGAGTAATTCGACGATCAATGGGATGACATTGATGACAGTTATGATTTACAATGAATCAAATTCTTTTTTATAAAAGACACTACCCGAAGCTCCGAGTTGCTTCTTAACTGCTTCTCAGAATTTTGACTAAGAATAAGTGAGATAAAAATAAAACAAGAGGCAACATACACCAGACCCTGCCTTTTATTATTTCTTTTGTTGTTGTTGTTGTTGTTGTTGTTGATAGAACCCAATGACCCAAGATTTTTTACTGCAGTTTGGGTCTGGATTTCCATGGGAAAGTAGGTAGAGGGGACCTCAACTCTTGCTTGCAAGAATAGCTAAGGATATTTGCAACATCTGACCTTCTCATTTTCAAGGGGCCCAGCTTCACAGTTCCTAAACTCTGCACACTGACACACCCTTCAGGTATAATCTCCCAGCTGTCATCAAGGCCAGTTTTGTGTAGCAGCTACTGAAGCTGGAAATACACACCAAAGAGGGATGTACTATTCACTATCCTGGGTTCCTCTGGATGCATTGCGTGGTGACTGAGCTCCAGAAGCCCATCAACAGGGACCTCTGGGAAGTGCTGTTTACAAATTAGATAACTGGAATAGCCTACTATAACCGTACAGTTGACAACTTCCTAGACTGTTATGAAGCCTTAGTCACCTACAACTTTATGAACTTCCTGGCCAACATCCTGAAAAGCCAATACCCTGACCAGGAAGCCATCCTGGAAGGACAGAGAAGCACAGGCCCCCACTGCCCTGCGGCTCACCATAACCCAACGCGGTGTGTGAGCACATCCCAGAAGATGAGAGTGGGCAGTGCCTCTATCTCTGACCGCTCCAGAGATCCCGCTGCTCTGGTGCAAGGTGGCCATGCTGCAGGACAGAGAGGTAGGACCCACGACTGCCACCATCAGCGCATCTGTGAGTGGTGCTACATGTCTATCATGAAGGAACTTTTCAGCTTGTCCAATTCTTGGACACACTTGGTAATCATCCACAATGTTCAAAGCTCTTTGTGAATAATTTTACCCATGACTGAAAGAGTAGCTGAGTCCCATACATCAATAAATAAATGCAATTTATTTATAAAAATCAGTCATCTTTTATAAATGAAACAAAGGCACCAAAATCTTCATTAGCTATTTCTTAATTGCTTCTCAGCATGGTTAGATAATATCAATTTAGATTCTGGTACATCATCAGTTTTGTATATGTCCTCTCTCTGAAGTGCATCGTTAAGAAGAAAATATTCAGCAGATAACTTGAAATGACTCAAAATTCTCATATTAATAACCTGTCAGAAAAAAGAACCATTTTAGATATAAAGTCAGTCACATCAATGTCTCTTTCTTGTACAAATATCTGACATTCAAGCAATAATTATCATACCCAAGAAAATAGGAACAAAAAACAATCAACAAAATGAGATTTGACTATAACACACGTGCCAGAAAAGCAAATGCTTCAATTTGAAAACATAGGGGCACAGAGATAGCACAGAGGTTAAGAAGTTGGACTCCATGAGCACCACCCTAGTTCCATCCCCAGCACCACATATGCCAACCAGAAATGCAAGAAACAGCACCCCTATACAAAGCCTGGAGTAGTCCCTATGTACCATGAGGGACTGGAGGACTGTCTTCACCCAAAGAACAAGTTTTCTAATAAATTACCCAAATTTTTAACTTCTAATACTAGGAAAAGAGCTAGGAGCAAGTTCCATGCGGTGGGGGGCACTCCCCATATGGGCAGGGTCCCAGTTCAAGCCCTAAAACCCAGCACAAGCCCAATAGCCCTAAGCTCTGCCAGGAATTGTCCTTGAGCATTGCTGGGGAGAAACTCACCAAAAGGAAGAAAGTAAGTCAGTAAGAACTACTAAATCTAAAGTGAGATGAAAGAAGAAAATAAATATGAGAACACATGAAAATAAAAATCAACTGACAGAAATTTATTTTCTGAAAGATTTTAATTAACTGGAGAAATCTCAAGCAAAGCTTCCCAAGAAAAAGTAAGTGAAACATTTACATATCCTATGCAGAGCATCAGACTCGACTACAAAGTGAAATCTTATCCAAATACTAGATCAAATTAGCTGTAACAGTCCAGTTCTATGGAAGTCAGTGAATGTTGCAAGCATACACTGAGTAACAAAATATCCAGGAACAAAGGATTCTTCTGTTACTAGTCACTTAATTAAAAACTTATAATCGTTATACAAGTATTCCACATGAACACATTCCTTAAAATATCTCATCTATGCAATCTGATTTCAGATCTTGCCAGCCAAAATGAAAAAATGCAGTGCAAGGTTCACAGTATCTCAAAATATCAAGTCAAAAACATATATAATTACCAAACAAGGTAATTATTATATATAATCATAATATAATAAAATATATTTATATAAGCAATTGTATAACAATTATAGTTCATATGTGAGACTTGTTACTGTGTTTGGCATATCAAATACATCACGAGGAGCTTGCCAGGCTTTGCTGTATGGGTGAGATACTCTCGATAGCTTGCCGGGCTCTCCCAGAGGCGCGGAGGAATCAAACTCGGGTCGGCCTGGTCAGCCGCTTGCAAGGCAAACGCCCTATCTGATGTGCTATCGCTCCAGCCCAAGTCTCACAACGGAGACGTTACTGGACCCCCTTGAGCAAATCGATGAACAATGGGAGGACAGTGCTACAGTGCTATAGTACACACAAATATTATATATAATTACCAAGCAAATATCAAGCAAAGTGAAGAGGGATGTAAGGATGGACTAAAGTATCCCAAGGACCCTGGAGGAGAGTACTGGGCACCTGGTATCAGTGGAGCTGTTCAAACTGTACAGCAAAACTATAAATAGTAGTAACACTAATGTAAGCATGACACCTAAACTACCCTTCATCCTAATTTTTTTGCATTATCTTTTCTGGTAAAGGTAAAGGTAAAGGCCCTCCCGTTGATCGTCGATTTGCTCGAGCGGGCCCAGTAACATCTCCATTGGAGACTTTGTTGTTACTGTGTCTGGCATATCGAATACTCTCGGTAGCTTGCCGGGCTCTCTCGAGCAAATCTTTTCTGTGTGTGTGTTAATTTTATTTTTTTTGTAGTGAGACATCATGAGGTACAGTTGCAGACTTACATATTTTTGTGCTTGCGTTTCAATTATACAATGATCAAATACCCATCCCTCCACCAGTGCCCATTTCCCACCGCCACAGATCCCAGTATCCCTCCCACCCCCCATACCCCCCATCCCACCCTGCCTCTGTGGCAGGGCATTCCCTTTTGTTCTCTCTCTCTTATTGGGTGTTGTAGTTTGCAAAAGAGGCAATGGGTGACAATCATGTTTAGTCTATAGTCTACTTTCAGCATGCTTCTCTCATCCTGGGAGAATCCTCCCAATACCTTTATTTGGTATTCCCTTCTCTATCTGAGCTCCCTTTTCCCCTAGAATGTGTGGTTGGCCTCCAAGCCATGGAGTAAACTTCCTGGTACTAATCTCGGCCATTCTTGGGTGTTAGTCTCCTATTTTGTTACTTTATGTTCCCCAGATATTTCATCCTAATTTTTAAAACAAAACCCAAGACAAGTTCATTTGCTAATGATAACCAACAGAGCAGTTTACCTTAAACCCAGTTATCTATGGTCAGAGAGCTGAGATAAGGGTAAGGTTGTAAAGCTGAATCCAGTTTGATCCACAATTCCACATCCTCTCCCGATCCTTATCCCCTGCAGTAGTAATTCCTGAGCACAGAGCCAGGAGTAAGCCAAAAGCATCAGCAGGTGTGGCCCAAGACCCATGCCCACTCCCAGCACCATGAGATAATTAGGTTTAACTCAAATCTAAGGACAATCTAAGCTAAATACTTATTCCCAACAACTGTCCATTATCAAATTCATTCAAATTTATATGTGTGTGTATGTGTGTGTGTGAGCGTGTGTGTGTGTGTGTGTGTGTGTGTGATGTGTTACAGGAGGAGAGAACCAGAGACGCACCACACTCCCAAGGCCTGCAGCTCTCTGTGTCTACAGACCAGGTACCCAGGGCCACTGCACCTGACTGGCAGGGTGACCTGGAATGAGTTTCCAGGAAACTTGAAGCAAGGGTTATGGCCAGGATCACCGGTCAACAGAGAAGCTATTCCTCAAATGTGCCATTCATGAAAAAAGGTTCATACCTTTATGTACATGGCTCTTCTATCAGAATCCAAAACAAGAATATTTACAGCTTTGCAGTAATTTCCATTACTAACAGCCTCATGACTACTCAGAGTGCAGTCCTAGGAGAATGAAAGGGTGATTGAATGCCTTGTCTCTCCCTGAACAGTGCTCAGCTTGCTTGTCTGAGACTTTATTTCCTTCAGTCTTAATTTCAGAAATGTTGTTTCTTATCCTCAGTAATGATCTGTAAACTTGATGTAAACATGGCCGACCCGAGTTCGATTCCTCCGCCCCTCTCGGAGAGCCCGGCAAGCTACCGAGAGTATTCGATATGCCAGACACAGTAACAACAAAGTCTCCAATGGAGACGTTACTGGGCCCGCTCGAGCAAATCGACGATCAACGGGAGGGCCTTTACCTTTTTAAACTTGATAATTCTGCTAAAATATGCAAGATTATGACTTATTTTTGTAATCTAAAATATTATTAAATTCATGGCTTTTAACACAAAGCAAGTACTTGTATGTTACAGTCTTCAACTGGAAGAACTAATATGCCAGGCGGAGATGACTCAAAGGTCTAGAACACAAGTCTTGCATGCAATTAGCCCAGGTTCAATCCATTCCCAGCTCCACAATCCCCAAGTGCCTGGGAACGTGCCTGAGTCATGAGCCAGATGCAGGCCTTAGGCAATGCCAGGGATGGGTCCCAAAGTCAAATTAAGTTGAATAATTAAAGAAATAAATTATATGATAAAAGTTATATTTTCTTTATGAGTATTGACCATCTTTTACTATTAGTTTCAAGTTTAACCTGGTAATATGATGCATTTCTAAATATTAATCTAGGTTACAAAATTCTGAATTCAATTGTATACAAGACCAGAGACAAAATGTATTAATTAATTAATCCTGATGCTGTGATTTAAGAAGACATACAAAATTTTTAATGATGTCTTTGTCTTAGTATCCACAAAATACAGTGAAGCTGTTCTTTCCTCCAACTGTATAAAAAAAATTATTAAAGCTAATTCTTGTGCTCGTGAATGCTTTGGCATGCAAATGAATTCCAAGGAATAAAAATTCACCTAATTTTAGTAATGGGTCAACAAGTATGTGTTTTTCTGCTCCCTATAAATTACTGTACATTGTGGTATAAATCTATAATTTATATTATTTTATTTTGAAGGATATTACATTTATAATTAGAATTTATATTTACACTTCATTTTAAAGATATTTATTCATACCTTAATCAGTTGAATGACATTTTTAGAGGTACTTTTCAGCTAGGGTATAATTTGTACAGTCTATCTGAAAAGGAAAAAATCAATTAGACTATTTATGAAGAAATGTGTATACAGAGCTTTATTCTACTTGCTATACATGTATAGTTTTTAAAGCTATTCATATAGACACAATGACCTACACAAATATTTCACAAAAAGAAAGTATAGAACTATTTTTCCATTGAAGTTTTCAATAAATGATACATACTGTTGCTCTTATAAAAATTTAGCTGTTATCGAGTGTGGATAATATTCAATCAACATCTAGAGATTCAGAAAGATACGCTGAATACTTGCTGCCTATGAAAACAAAATGTTCACACATTTATTACATGCATCAAATACCCAAATGCATTCTGTATTATCTTTAAGTCTAGAAAAAATTATAACCTTAAATTTATTTTATGCATAGACAATATAAAACTAAAATATCAGAACAAGCAGTTGGCTCGGTGCTCAAGCCCATGTCTTACATGGCTGGGGTCCAGATAATGATTCAACACCACAAATAAGTAATAAATAAATTTAAAAATTTAAAAATATTTAAAATTACTATATCAATAACAGTAAAAATAGTCTTTGATAAAATGCTTTCTTAACTTTTTAATGTCATGACATTAGCATAAAATTAGTTAATGAAAACATGGAATGAATTCATAGTATGTATAAAAAATAATGAATGTAAAATTGATATCTAAGTCAACAGGAAAGAAATGAAACAACTAACACCAGGGAAACCAAGTGACTTTGGTCAACAGTGGAGGACCAAGAGAAAACCTCATCTTGCATCACACACCACAATAAATTCCAACAAGATTAAAACATAGGTGGGGGGGCTGAAGAGATAGCACAGCAGGTAGGGCATTTGCCTTGCACACGGCCGACCCGGGTTCAATTCCCAGCACCACCAGAAGTAACTCCTGAGTGCAGAGCCAGGAGTAACCCCTGTGCATCACCAGGTGTGACCCAAAAAAGCAAAAAAAAAACCCCAAAAATAGGTGGGTTTTTTTTAATCTTGATTAGAAAAAAAATGTCAAACTTCAGGTCACTTCTGCTAAAGCTTGGTCATTTCCTATTTTGCTACATAAAGTGTCTATAAATCACAACTACTTATTAGTATGGCCAAAACAAGAGTTTCAGGATTATAGATAACACATTATAATTAAAACTGGACAGTATATAGCTTATCTCATAAAACGTGACTAATATTTCAGCAGTACAACTTCCATAAACTAGCAGAAATTAAAAAAAAACACTTGCCTTCACATATTCCTTAGTTAACAGATCTTCCACGGCATTGTCCAATGATGAAATCAAATAAGCTGATGTCTCAGATTTTTTGGTCTAAAAAGAATTTTAAAAATTATTCTCTTATTTGAAAGTAAATCTCCAATAAAGGCTATATTAATGTTTGTAAGAGTGGGGAGAAGCAAGTGTCTCTTGTATTAGGTATAAGTCTCATACTCGATCATATCCAAAATCAGGCAACTCCTCCTTTAAAACTGTATAAACGTCATTCTTCATTACAGTTCTAAGAAGACAATGCTAAAATAAACACAAATAACAGAAGGATACATAAAGGAAGTCTTTGCGTTCTGTGCCACTAAAATATCTTAGAAGGAAAGTTTTACGCTCCCTGAAAATCTAATTGTTGAGAAGACAGATCAAATGTATGATAGAAACTATGCTTTTCTGTGTATTGCTTTATATGAAAGAAAAAAATCTTAGTGCCATATAAGCAGTCCTTACAAGTTCTGCTAAAAAATAAAATGGAAAACAGTTTTAGAAGTGTATTCCACAGTAGTTTTTTTCAAATACACCAAATTTGTTAGGGGCTGGAGCGAAAGCACAGCGAGCAGGGCGTTTGCCTTGCATGCCACCGACACAGCTGACCCGAGTTCGATTCCTTCTCCCCTCTCAGAGAGCCCGGCAAGCTACTGTGAGTATCTCACCTGCACAGCAAAGCCTGGCAAGCTCCCTGTGATGTATTTGATATGCCAAACACAGTAACAAGTCTCACAATGTTACTCGGGCAGCTCCAGCAAGTCGGTGAACAACAGGACAGTGACAGTGACAGCTAGAGACTAGTTTTAATAGATACTGGAAGAAGGAACTACATAATGCTCATGAGAAAAGCAAGGAATGTATCCCACAAATTCTTACAGATTAAAATGCTTAATATCACTTGATCTGGGGATAAAACTCAGCGATTGAGCATATACTTTGCTTATTCTTTATGTTGGAGTAATTTAATTTGAACCAAAACAAAAGTCAAAACCAAAAAAAAAAGCTGCATACCAGAGAAAAATTACAACACATGCCACAAAAGATTACTCTGTAAAACTTTATTCCACTAAGCTAGACTAAAAGAAACTAATGAATTCCCTGTATCACACGGACATACAAAGACCAATGAATAGAAAGGAAAATAAAAACAAACCAATTACATACAAGAAAAGTTAAATAATAATCAAGTCTCCCTTCACACAAAAAAAGATCCCAAGCCCACATGGAATTAACAGTGAGTTCTTCAAACCTTCAAAGATGACCAATTTCCTAAACCTCTCAAACATTCCCAAAATTTGTAGCACGTTCATCAAAATACTGTTCATAATGAGGCCAATAATACCCTGATTCAAAAGCAGAAAGCAATTGTAAAAAAAGGAAAAGAAACCACATTCCCAACGAACACAGCTGCAAAGACTGTTCTCTTTGCTGATCCTGTGTATATTATGTTTGGCCTCTTGTCCTCTTGTGCCTATTCAGTGAATGGTTTCTCTGGCCTGACCAGTTATATTTTGATTGGGGTTATATTTTTTCTCATGCTTACCATTATTTTTGTAAATTTGGGATTAGCATTGATTGGAGTAGCGGCTAAAGGGCTACTGACTTAATGTTAGGGGAAGCCAGGCTGCTCTGATGAAAGTTCATTATAAAAATCCTAGATGAAGGGGTTGGTCTTATGGGATATGGAAGGTGAAAATCTAATTGTTGATAAGACAGATCAAATGTATGATAGAAACTATGCTTTTCTGTGTATTGCTTTATATGAAAGAAAAAAATCCTTAGTGCCATATAAGCAGTCCTTACAAGTTCTGCTAAAAAATAAAAGGCCTTTAACTGGCGTTAGAGGCCTTTCTCTCCAAAACCATGCCCACTTCTTTTCTGACCTGGATTTGGAATGGGTCAGGCACACACATTACTTTAAAAAAAATCTTCTTTTCCACCACGTGGCCGCCACCAAGAGAAGACCACTTCCCCTGTCCCCCTTCATCTTGAGATCAAGAACCTTCTGTGCTTTTTTATCAAGTGTATCACTTGTCATCCCCTTGATCTTCGATTTGCTTGAGCTGGGGCCAGTAATGTCTCCTTTTCCTAAGAAACAGGCTTAAATAACCACAGAAACAGCAACTTCTACTTAGAACCAACTCTGGCTTTTGCAACAAAACACATTAGCAGCATTAAAAGAGAATACTGACATCCCAGAGGAGGTATGACACAGGAAAAATATAGCTTCACATCAAAATTTTTAAAAACAGAAAAAGCAACAAAAATAGAACAGATAACTTAAGATGATAGTATGTAAAGTGACAACTAAACCCATAACATTTCTAAAATTTAATACAATAAAAGTATAATTATGTGCATGAGGGTATGAGACCAAAACAAACTTCAATAACATATTTAGATTTTTAGTATATAAATGGAAGTCAGGTGTCAGTTGACCCACAATACATAAAATAATGATTAAATAATGTGCATCTATTAAGTCTAGTATATATTAATATATAAAATATATATTCCAAATAACTAAAATACTTACATGTGAATACGATGTTCCATATAGTACTAACCATTTCAGTCATGATAAATAGCAAAAAGTTATTTTTAAAAATTAGAAAAAATAAAATTGTGGTATTAGTATTTTCTAACTATGCTAGACACATAGCAATTTTCCAACCAGCATCGAAAAACAAGTTTGCTTACCAATATAAAATATAAATTTTGTGACAAAAATGAATTTAATGCAGTCAGCAGTTAAATTAAGTCAAAGGTTGATCACATTCTTGTCTTTATATGCAGCAGCAATTGTTACGTCCACATAACAACACGTTTTGAAGCTGAAAACTCATTTGTGGTGATAAAAAAGAGCCTGGGAAATGAAAATTCACTTGTCAAAATTCATGTATACCATCATGAAATCTTGAGTGAAATAAAGAAACCACTCCTAGCTAAATATCCACATTCAAATAATCTTCCCAGTATTAAGTCCTTCAAAAGTTACGCACCAATTTTAACACCTTTACTAAAACCTATAAGGCTTTTAAACTATGTTCCACATAAATCATAAAACCAAGTTATTTCATTTAGTTATTTACAGATCCTTCAAAGGAGTCTCCTATTAGGGTACATGTTTGTTCCACATCATCTGCATATTAGACAAATATATGCAATACAAGTTAAATTTGGTAGAAGAGACAGAAAGAAAGCATAACGGTTCAGGCGCTCACCTTGCACGTGGCAAACCAGCTTCCATCTCCCATACCCACTACAAGCCCCCAGCATTACCAGGCATGATTCCTGAGTACAGTGTCAGCACCAGGATTAAACCCTGAGTAGCTCTCAAGAGTAGCTCCCAAGCCAAAAATAAACTTCTATCTTAAAAGGCAGAAACAGTAGCAAAGATGAAACCTTAAAGATATTTCAGATAAACAGAATATGCCATGCACAAACTTAAGTTACATTTTTCTTGAACTTTAAAGATCTAGAATGCAAGACAGAGGGCTAATGAATCATCAAGTAAGAAGGTTAATTCCAACTACAGAACTCAGAAAATTCAGGAAACAAAGACATTGTAGTTTGAGGTATGAGATAGATTCAAAAAAGTCTATAGAAGCTCTGCTTATGCCTGTGGTGAAAGACACGGAGACAGAGAGTCACTCCAACTCTTAACAAAAAGACAAAAATATCTATATGAACCAAAGAAATCTTAATTTTTTTCAAATAAAGAAAAATTTGGAGTAATGCAGTACCCCCTCAATATTCTAATGCAGTACCCCCTATTCAACCTAAGAAGGATGGAGAATAACACTATTCCTCTGTCATTAAGAGGTGGGAGAGATCAAAGAAAAAATTAGAAAATAAAAAATAATTAGCAAATTTTACTTTTGCCATATGAGTAACTATATTTTAAAACTGTCTACAAATATTCACAGTCAGAGATTATTAGACAGTTGATTTTAAAATATCAGTAGCAAAATAAATGATGCCAAACAGAAACTCACTATAAATGCAAAGGAAGGAAGGAAGGAAGGAAGGAAGGAAGGAAGGAAGGAAGGAAGGAAAAGAAAGAAAAAGTAAGGAATAAAAATATCACTGAAAAAGGCATACCCATGCAAACACTAATCAGTGAAATCTGAACTGGCTAGATTGCTACAGAATGAATTTCAGAATAAGAACAACATCATAGATAGAGAAAATCACTATATAATCATAATGCATTGATCACCAAAATGAGTAAACTTCTAGATAACTATGGTCAGAGGAAGTCACAAGTAAAATTAGAAAATGTTTTAAATCATATGCGCACAAAAAAAAAATCATTGTGATTAAAGCAGTGTCAACAGGAAAAACTCAGAAATCAAATGCTTCTGTTAGAAAACAGGGGCACAGAGATAGCACAGGGGTTGAGAGGTTTGCCTCCAATGTGTCCAACCTAGATTTATGCCCCAGGACCACATATATCCTCTCTGAAATGCCAGGAGTATCACCACATCCAGAGCCAGGAGGAGACCCTAAGCACCGCAAGGGACCTGTGGACTTCTCCTCCCACACCCCTTGCCAATAAACAAACAAACAAACAAACAAACAAATAAATAAAGTAAAGATTACCAATCCAATTACCAAAGTTTTACCTTTAAAAACCTAGAAAACGGTCTGGACACGAACTCCACAGTGTGGAGGCATGCCTTGTATGGCTTCCCAGGCTCAATCCCTGACACCATATGCTGTCCAGCACTACCCCAGTGGCCCTGAGTACTGAAGTGGCCCACGAATATTTTTGGAGTGCACAGCACTCAAATTAACATACCATGAAAACATGAACTAGTAAACCAAACATAGAAGGAAATAAAATTAGAAAAAATAAAAACAACTGACACAGAAATTCCTTCTTTCCGTGATCATTGAACTGAGAAATCCTAAGACAGACTTACCAAGAAAAAGTAAGATAAACATTCAAATATCATATGCTGAGCATCAGATTCAGTTACAAACTCTCTATATATTATTTTTTCTAACTTCCCCATTGGCTCAACTGTAACTACCCAATTCCATAAAGGTAAGAGAATGTTACAAGTCTTCACCCAGTAAGGAAATATCAGTAACATAAACAGAAGAAGCAGTGTGCAGGAGGGTAAGTATAAGAGAAAATACTGGAAGATTATAATCATATTTCCTATAGATATATGTAATGAATTAATACTTAATCGTTTCTGTTCCTGGTCCTTGCACAGTGCCAAATTTTTCTATTACAATAATTAACAGCTTTCTAGTTTTTCTCTTCAAACAACAGACACTCTTCAGGTGAAAAAAAAAACTTCAATGGCTTCAAACTACAATATAGTGAAAGATATAAAAAATACACATATAAAAATGAAAATAATCTTAATCATACTGTTATTATCTTCCCCCAAGATAATTTTTGATACTAAAATGTAACATTAAGAAGTAGAGAACACACAAAAATTTGTAAATCTACAACTGTACCTCATGGTGTTTCACTAATAATAAAAAAAAGAAGTAGAGAACAAGATTATGACTTATTTAAAAGTTCAATAAAGGCATTATTTACAGATACAGAACAGAACACAAAACAGAACATAATTAACAAACTCCAAAGTATACAGCAAGAAAACATCTTACTATTCTGGAAAAGTTTGGGAAAGTTGCTGTTTCTCTGTAGACAATTGCTTCTCAGAGTAGTTTTTTCATCCAAGGCTAAGAGTTCTTCAAGTACTGCTTCAACTTAGAAAATGAAGTTTGGAATTATTTCTACTACATACCATAAATATGTTTGGTTTTCTTAACTGATAACAAGACAAAGCTAAATCCATAATTTGTCTGCTCTCAATAAATATATGAATTTAATTTTACTGAAGATTTTAAGAAATTATAGTCGCTGAATGTTAGTTAAGATGGCACCGGCAATTTTAGTAGGATTATTCAAGTTTTTCAATTAGAGGAGAGTCAAGAGCCTTAAAGTGCGCCAAGACTAGCTAAGATCCGCAAGGTCCCCATTAGAGTCTGGAAGGCCAAGTCCCCAGTTTCATGAATTCACAGCTAGAAGTGGCACTCTGAACAGTGCCATTTTTCCATTTCTATAGGAGCCCCTGAATCCGGTGGTTGTGTTACTTCATTTCTGTCTCCCAAAGAGGATACACTTACATTCTAAATCTAGATGCCCATCCATGCAACAACACACAAAAGTCATCTCCAGGGTGCAAAATGCACAATGGGAAAGCAATGCAAAATCTCACCAGATTTAGGCAGCAAACATGATAGCTCTGAAAACTCAACCTAATTACCAGTTATATAATCTCTCTGATAAGAACTCTAGACAAGAAATGTTGAAAATGGTTAAAGAACTCAAAGAAACAATGGAAATTGGTGATGGGGAATGTGCACTGGTGGAGTGATGAGTGTTTGATCATTGTGTAATTGCAACTCAGACATGAAAGCTTGCAACCATATATTATGGTGAATCAATAAAATTTTAAAAAACACACAAAAGGACATGAGAGCAGAAATGAGAAAACAAGCATAAATGACAGAACAAAATAATTTTGTTATGTGATATGAAAAACTCACTGCAAGATCTCAACAGCAAAGTAACCGTAGCTGAGGACAAAATTAGTGAACTCAAAGACGAAATGCAGAAAACCTCCCAATACAGTAGAAGATGATAAGAAGACCCCAATAAATCATCAGTTGATAACTCTTGAAATTAATTCAAGAGGAACAACATAAAAATAATCATTGTCCCAGAGGGACAGGAAGGCAACTCTTGTGAAGATGCAACAGTCAGAAACATCACTGCTGAGAAGTTCCCAGAGCTGGAGGGGGCAAGCACCCAGATCCAAGAGACTTGAAGGGTACCAGATAAAAGAAATCCAACTAAAAATACTCAAAATACAAACTACTCAGAATGATGAATGTCTTAGATAGGTATAGAGCACTTAAAGATTAAAGAAAAAAATGACATGAAAGGAGTGTTGGTACAAATGACAGAAGATTTCTTACATGAGGCCCCAAGACAATGGTGGGAGATAATTAAACTCAATGAACAACTTTACCCAGCCAGACTCTCATTCAGATTTGAAGGAACTATACACAACTTCACGGATAAGAAACAGTTCAGCAACTTTATGACTCAAAACTGCTGTAAAAAGAGAATGAAAAGGGCTACTGTAGATGAGAGAAATCTCACAACTAGACCAAATTTCTACAAAAAGACGGTACAAACTCCAAGGCAATAATCACACTCAATGTCAGAGGCCTAAATGTACCAATTAAGAAACATCAAGTGTCAGGATGGATTAAAAAATTGAGTCCAACCTTCTACTGCTTTCAAGAATTAAATTTAAGCAGTAAGGGCAAACAGATTCAAAGTCAAAGATTGGAAGACAATATTTCAAGCACACAAGCCCCAAAAAAGCCTGGGTGGCCATACTGATATCAGACAACATTGACTGTAGTATTAAAAGGTTTTAAGAGACTGAGAAGGCCATTTCTCAGTGATGAAGGGATATGAACATCAGAAAGAACTCACATACTCCTAAACACATTTAAAATTCATAAAATGACCAATAGACTTGAAGGACATTGATGACAGCACAATAATAGTTAGAGATTGCAACACCACTCTGTCACCACTTGATAAATCAGCTAGGCTAAAACTAAAAGAGGAAATACTGGAATTGACTGGAATTGAAGAGAGAAACAGAAGAGAGGAACTTAGTATATATACACATATATTATATAAATATATACACACAATATATATGTATGTGTGTATACACATTCTTCTCCAATGCACATAGGGCATTCTCCATGATAGACCACACGTAAAATCACAAAACGTAACTCCAAAAATTATTTAACATTCTCAAGTCAATCAATGCAATGCACTACATCAACACAAAAAAATTAAAAATCATATCAATAGATGCCAAGAAAATATTAGATAAAAGGATGAAGAGGAAGGAGAAAAGTAGCTTGTAGAAGAGAGCTCAGAACTTCCCCAGTCTCTGAAGGGAAGCTCCAGAAGAGAGATAATGCAAGGTATCAAAGGAGGAACACCTAGATTACTCTGGATTATAGACCTGAGAAGGAAGGGAAGGAAAAGAACCTGAGAAGGACAGGGAAGGAAAGGAAGAAGAGGCAGATAGGGGTAACATGGGCAAAAGGACTCAGACACATTGGTAGTGTTACTGTTTACATATTTTATTTAGGAATGCAAAAAAAAATAAAAAGAATGTCAAAATTATAATGAGTAATTCAGAGGGTATTAATCACTAACAATTTAATGATTTAATTTAAAAATATTCAAAGCTTTTTTTAACTGCTTACCTCCCAAAGAGTTGAGGATTTCAGCAGATGGCTTCTTCTAGGAGTTTTTTTTTTTTTTTTTTTTGTAGAATCTTTAGGATTTTCTAAATGTGGTATCCTATTTTCTGCAAATAGTTCAATCTTGAATTCTTTCTTTCATATCTGGATGCCCTTGATTTTTTTTTTTTTTTTGCCTAACTGCTATGAGCAGTACTTCCAGTAGTATATTGAATAAGAGTTGTGAGATTGGGCAATCTTGTCTTGTAACTAATCTTAGAGGTTTTTAGTTTTTTGCCATCTATAATACTTGCTGTGGGCTTATGTGAGATGACTGATTATATTGAGAAAATTTCTTTCAACTTCCATTTCGTTGAGGGTTTTTATCATGAATGGGTACCGGATCTTGTCAAATGGTTTCTCTGAGTCGATTGATGTGATTATATGATTGTCATCTTTTCTTTTATTGATACGGTGTATTATGTTGATTGAATCACAAATGTTATATCAGTTTTGCATCCTTGGGATGAGTCCTACTTGGTCATGGTGTGTGATCTTTTTGATAACCTGCTAGATTTGATTTGTTAGTATTTTGTTAAGGATCTTTGAGTTATGCTCATCAGGGATATCAGACTATAATTTTCACTCTCTCTCTCTCTCTCTCTCTCTCTCTCTCTTCTGACTTTCTTTTACTATCTGTGCTTTTGTTATGAGGGTGATATTTTTCTCATAGAAATTGTTTGGGAGTGTTTCTATTTCTTCAATTTTCTGGAAGAACTTTGAAAGGATTGACAGTAGGTCCTCTTTCAAGGTTTGAAAGAATTCACCAGTGAATGCATCTTGGCCTGGGCTTTTGTTTCTTGGAAGAATTTGATTACCATTTCAATTTTTCAATAGTAATAGGTTTCTTCAGGCATTCCAAATTTGGTACAGGCTTGGGAGTTTATAGAAATACAGGAATTTATCTGGTTCTTCAAGTTTCTCTTGTTTCGTTGCATGAAGATTCTGAAAACAATCTCTGGTGATTCTTTGAATTTCTCTGGTTTCTGTTATGATGTCACCCCTTCATTTCTCAGTTTATTGGGGTTCTCTCTCTTTCTTTGTAAGTCTTGATAGCAGTTTATTGTCTTTCTTTTTTTTTCAAGAACAATTTCTTGGTTTCATTGATCTTTTGGATTATCTTTTGTGATTCCAGATCGTTCATTTTTACTGATTTTTTTTATTTCCTTCTTGCCACCTGGTTTAAGCTCCTTTTGATGGTCATTTATCAAGATCTCAAAGTGAGAAGTTAAGCTGAATATGTGGGTCTTCCTTCCTGATGAATTCTTACAGAATTCTTACTAAACATTCCTCTTATAACTGTTTTAGCTGCATCCCACAATTTCTGGTAACTTGGTCTTTATTCTCATGTTCAATGTTTAGATTCAGCCTTCTGGAACTGTGAGTTACCCTGGATAATCTTGTCTTGGTCGACACAATGAAGTCAGACACTCTCTCACCGTTTGTTCCATTCTAGGCCATGGGTTCCAATGTGGAGTTCTTCAGCTGAACTTCTCGGTCCTATCTTGGCATTAAAATCACCAACAATGATCTTGTAGAAGGTGTGGTCTACTTTATAGAATTTCTCCAACTGCATGTAGGACTTCTCAATTACTCCATCATAATTGGATGTTGGTGCATTTACAACGAAGATAGAAACTGCCGGCAGTGAGCCACATCTATTCAAGTGTAATTGTCCTATTCAGGTTGTAAGGCATTCGAAAGAATCAATGCTGTGGCCAAGTTCGTGTTGACAAGGACACCGACACCTCTGATGCCTTTTTTGTCGCATGTTCTGCCCTATTGTCTGTCATCTACAAGCTGTTCACTTGAGTCATCCTGAATAGGATTGGCAGAACGCTAGATGAAGGACAACCATGTGAGCAAGCTGGGTTCCGCAAAGGATTCAGCACAATTGACCATATCCACACGATAACCAAGCTCACTGAGGTTTCTTGGGAGTTCAAGATGCTGCTCTGCCTAACGTTTATTGATTTAAAGAAGGCCTTTGATTCTGTTGAGACCGAAGCAGTCATTGAAGCCCCAGCCAATCAGGGCATTCAAACTCAATACATCAATCAGGGTCCTCTGTGAGCTGTATTACGGATTCACTACCAGGATCTCACCATTCTACAAAGAAGTGATCATCGATGTCAAGAGAGGAGTTCAGCAGGGTGATACCATTTCACCGAAACTCTTCAGTGCCACCCCCGGGAACGTCATGCGATGACTGCAAAGGGAAGGAATGGGAGTGAAGATAGACAGTCGGCAACTACATCACCTCCGCTTTGCTGATGACATCATTCTAATAACACCAAACATTAGCCAAGTGGCACAAATGCTGGCCGACTTTGACCGTGAGTGTGGAAAGGTCGGTCTACAGCTGAATCTCACGAAGACAATGTTGTGAAAAACAGTCTTGTTCCTGATGTTCCATTCGCTCTCAATGGAACGACCATCTCCAAATGCAACAGTTATGTGTACCTATGTCGAGAAGTCAACATGACGAATGACCTGGCACCTGAGTTGCTCAGGAGGAAGAGAGCGGCTTAGAACGCCTTCAAGAACATCAAAGAAATAGGTAGAGGACAAAGAACCTCTGGCTCTGGGCACATCTCTTCAATTCCACTGTTCTTTCTGCATTAACATATGCCTCAGAGACCTGGGCCCTACGAAAACAGGATGAGAATGCTATTCGGGTCTTCCAAAGACGAATCGAAAGAGCTATGCTTGGAGTGTCACTTTTCACTCAAATGAGAGAAAGAATCTGGAGTTCTGACCTCCTTTGACGGTCAAGAATCAGGGATGCTGTTTTGTTTGCCAAGGCATCGAAAATCAGATGGGTGGACATGTAATGAGATTTGGAGACTGCCACAGGACTAGCGCCATTACCGACTGGATTCCACGGGATGTCAAAAGATTGCGTGGCTGCCCACCTACAAGATGGTCAGACTTCTTCATCAAGACCCTGAACGATCTGTTTGAGGCCTTTCATATTCCTAGAACGAACAGATGCCATTGGGCTACACTAGCACATGACAGGGACAAATGGAGACGTTACTGGCGTCCACTCAAGCAAATCGATAAGTAACAGGAAGTCAAGTGATCAAGTGATATCCTTAACAATTGTTTTCTAGCCTTTGACTTTGAGTCTATGTTTGATGTTTAAATATATTTCTTGCAGACAACAGAGTGTTGGTTTCAATTTTTTAATCCATCCTACCATTCTGTTTCTCTTAATTGGTATATTTAGCCCACTGACTTTGAGAGAGATTTTTGTTGGGGGGGGGGGTTGTGCCATCTTTTTGTAAGAATTTGCTGTCTGTGGGGGTTGTCTTATCTTAAAGTGACCCATCTAAATGGCTTTAAGTCTATGAAGTTTAGCTGTGAAGTTGTGTTTTGTTCCTTCAAAATCTGAATGAGAATCTGGCGGGTAAAGTATTCTTGGTGAGGCATTTGTTTCATTGAATTTTATTCACTGTATTTCACCACTATCTTCAAGCATGGAAGATTTAATCTGATAAGTTGGTTGTACATATTACGGATGCTCTTTTGTAAGTGATGTCCTTTTGTGATGTTTTCTTTCAGTATTCTATCTCTATCATTTTCAGCATTCTGATTAAGATGCATTTCATGGTATTTTCATTTTTATTTCTTTTAGCTGGCACCCGTTGGGCCCCCTGGATATGGGTGCATGTACTTTTCAGCTATGGGAACTCATAAATGATGGCCTTGACAGTTGCTTCTTCATAGGGTTTTATTCCCCCTGTCCCTCTGGGAACTCAAGGATTCTTACATTGTTGTTGAATACATCCCAAAGTTCTCTTGTCATCTATTGGTTTATTTTGAGGCTATTTTCTATCTTCTGGTGTCTTTTGGAGATTTCCTGCACCTCATCTTGGAGTTCACTGATTCTGTGTACAGAAGCTGTTACTCTGTTAATGAGGTCTCCCAGTGAGGTTTTCATTTCATCTTCCAGGTTTTAGATCTGGCATTTATGCTTGTATTTTCATTTGTATTTTCCTTATTTCTGCTCTCATATCCTCTTGTTTTTCACTGGCGGTGCACTCCATTGTTTCATTTTATTTATTTATTTATTGAATCACTGTGGGAAAGGTTACAAAGCTTTCAGGTTTAGGTCTCAGTCATGCAAATATCAAACACATTTTCCTTTACCAATACTTATTTTTTACCATGAAGAACCCCAATAAAACCCCACCCCCCTCCCAGTCCCTGTGAGGCAGATGAATTTTAGTTAACCCTCTATCTGCTTTGATTACATTCATTGTTTCATTAAAATATTCACCACTATTATTTAGAGTTTACCCCTCCCCCTAAATCGGACATGCTGAAAAAGCATTGTGAAGTGATTTGCTTTCTACAGCTGGGTTCAAGAATTAAATGTTGGTTTTGGATTTCTGCTATTTTACTTATTGACCCTGGAAGTATTTCTACTGAAAGTCAGATAGTTAAGAAATTGGTTTCTGTGCTCTGGAGTCATGGCCGTGCTGGAGAGCCGCTCGTGGGGGGCAACTGGTGGCCTCGGTAGGGCGTGAAGGGTGGACCGAAACGCCCCCCTTCCCATGAGGTTTTAGTCACCCCCACACCCCCGGCTCATACCTGCTGTCCACAAGGCTCCCATGCTGCCGCCATCTTTCTTTCCAGAGAGAGAGGGCGAATGGGGCAACACCCTTTCCCCTCCGGACAGACATGATGGCCTGGATTAACGCATAGTCCGTTCACTTTTCTGCTCCAAGCTGCCGGGTTCTGCATTAAGTTCTTGTGCTTCTGGGGCCGTGGCCGTGCTGGAGAGCCGCTCGCGGGGGGCAACTGGTGACCTCGTTAGGGCATGAAGGACGGACCGGAACGCCCCCCTTCCCATGAGGTTTTAGTCGCCCCCACACCCCCGGCTCATAACTGCTGTCCACAAGGCTCCCATGTGGCCACCATCTTTCTTTCCAGCGGGAGGAGGGTGGAAGGGAGCTACACCCTTTCCCCTCTGGGCAGACATGATGGCCTGGATTAACGCATAGTCCTTTCACTTTTCTGCTCCAAGCTGCTGGGTTCTGCATTAAGTCCTTGTGCTTCTGGGGCTGTAGCCGTGCTGGAGAGCCGCTTGTGTGGGGCAACTGGTGACCTCGGTAGGGCGTGAAGGACGGACCGGAACGCCCCCCCTTCCCATGAGGTTTTAGTCGCCCCCACACCACCGGCTCATACTTGCTGTCCACAAGGCTCCCATGCAGCCGTCATCCTTCTTTCCAGAGAAGAGAGGGCGAATGGGGCAACACCCTTTCCCCTCCGGGCAGACATGATGGCCTGGATTAACGCATAATCTGTTCACTTTTCTCCTCCAAGCTGCTGGGTTCTACATCAAGTCCTTGTGTTCCTGGGGCTGTGGCCGTGCTCCAAACTTAACTCTGATTTTCAGGGAGAAACGTTGGGTGGTTTACTTCCCATTGACCACTTTGTATATAGAGAGATATGGCGCGGCCGCATAAGCAGCTGCGTGGTTTTGAGGAAAAGTCCTAGATCCCACACACTCGAGCTGTGCTTGTAGAGGCTTCTGGTCACTGGGGTTCCATCTGGGAGAGGCGGGATGCGGTACCTACCCCATCTGGGACTTCCCGATGTTCTCAGCTCTTTTTGGAACCTGTTTTTTTCTTTTTCTCCGGGAGCTGTGGATCCCGCCCTCCATGTGGCCCTTCTCTTCGGCTGTATGCTGTAAAGATGGCGCTGGGAGGCGGGCTGTGGGCATGACTTCCGGAATCAGAGGTTACCTGGGCGCTGTAGTCACGGCATATTTGAGAAAAAGTCCTACTTCCCGCATACTCGAGCTGTGCTTGTAGAGGCTTCTGGTCACTGGGGTTCCATCTGGGGGAGGCGGGATGCGGTATCTACCCCATCTGGGACTTCCTGAGAATCTCGGCTCTTTTTGGAACCTGTTTTTTTTTCCTCCAGGAGCTGTGGATCCCGCCCTCGATGTGGCCCTTCTCTTAGGCTGTACGCTGTAAAGATGGTGTTGGGGGGCGGGCTGTGGGAGTGACTTCCGGAATCAGAGGTTACCTGGGAGCTGTAGTCACGGCAGATTTGAGAAAAAGTCCTAATTCCCGCATACTCGAGCTGTGCTTGTAGAGGCTTCTGGTCACCGGGGTTCCATCTGGGGGAGGAGGGTTGCGGTACCTACCCAATGTGGAACTTCCCGATAATCTCGGCTCTTTTTGGAACCTGTTTTTTTTTTTCATCCGGGAGCTGTGGATCCCGCCCTCCATGTGGCCCTTCTCTTCAGCTGTATGCTTTAAAGATGGCGCTGGGGGGCGGGCTATGGGCGTGACTTCCGGAATCAGAGGTTACCTGGGAGCTGTAGTCCCGGCAAATTTAAGAAAAAGTCCTACTTCCTGCATACTCGAGCTGTGCTTGTACAGGCTTCTGGTCACCGGGGTTCCATCTGGGAGGGGCGGGATGCCGTACCTACCCCATCTGGGACTTCCCGATGATCTCGGCTCTTTTTGGAACCTGTTTTTTTCTTTTTCATAGGGAGTTGTGGATCCCACCCTCCATGTGGCCCTTCTCTTCGGCTGTATGTTGTAAAGATGGCCACTCTATTGTTTCTTTGAGTTTCCTATGGATCTTCATCAATCTCATTCTAAATTTTTTATCAGAGAGGTTATATAGCTCATTGTTACTGATTGGTTCATCTGGGCTAGAATCTGCACTAAGTTTAGTGGGTTTCTGCGTTGCTTTTCTATTCTGACTGTTGTAATTTGGAGTTGTTTTTTGTGCATTGTTGTAGTTAGAATGTCTGTGTATGTCTATGATTAATTATGGAGAGGTGAAGAAATATATGGCTATTCCTCTTCATTCCACGACGTTGCTCTTCATAGGTGGGGGTTCAATCCTGACCTGGGGAGCAAAGTGGCATCCCTGAATTCAAACCAGAGTCCTGGATGCCTTCCTGGCCTTCTTTTTAGTTTTCAGGGACTACAATTGGGCAGAGAAGATGGCTTCTTTACTGTTAGTTTATTATTTGTTTTTAACATAGTTGTTTTTATTGCTTCATTTTTAGCCTATGTCTTCCAATATGCTTCCATGATTACATCTGTAAATTGGAGAGCAAAATTTACTTCAAGAATTGTTCTACCAGCAGAATTCCCATACTCAAATAAAAAAACCCCAGACATTTAATATGCTCAAACCAATAGCATTAAATATTTTTATATTAGTTTTTCTCTAAATATACAATGCAAACTGAACATTACCTATGCATTTACTTATATTCAACACTTTTTGAATTAATACAATAATTTTATTATTCTCTTTGGAAAATAAGCAAAGGAATGAGTTTTATTAGAATAAACATAACATAGCTCTATCAAATCATTGAAATATTTTTGGCAACATTTTGGGCAATATTTAAATTACCCAGGTCTCGAGTGATAGCACAGCGGGTGGGGCGTTTGCCTTGCACGCAGCCAACATGGCTGACCCGAGTTCAATTCCTCTGCCACTCTCAGAGAGCCTTGCAAGCTACCGAGAGTATCTCGCCCACACAGCAAAGCCTGGCAAGCTACCCGTGACGTATTCGATATGTCAAACACCGTAAAAACAAAGTCTCACAATGGACACGTTACTGAGCCCGCTTGAGCAAATTGATGAACAACGGGAGGACAATGACAATGACAATTTAAATGACCAAATAGTAATTTAAATCCAATTAGTAATTTAAATCCTATATAGTAGTTTTAATAAGTCAACTGTCAGCTCTAGAAATAAGGAAAAAATTTAGAGGAGTAACTATAGGCTTGGATTTTCTAAAGGGATTGCAACATATAGACTTCCTTGACATTTTTAGGTTTTCAAAAACAAGTTTGATAATGCAGTTTTAATGTGTCTGATATTATCTTATATTGATAATGCTATATAACAAAATGTGATATAGAATTGAGCAATTCAAAAAGATATAAGTAAATGATACTTCAGTAATACTAATTGTAAATTAGAATTAACTTACCACAAGTCAATTTTTTTGGTTTTGTCTTGTTTTGTTTTGGCGCCACAGCTAGCTGTGCTCAGGGCTTCTTCCTGGCTCTGTGCTCAGGGATCACTTCTGAGGGTTCAAGGGACCATAGATGGACCCATGTCAGAAGCCTGCAAAGCAAGCTCCCTTTCTGCTGTACTGTCTCTCTGGCACTGTCAATTTAAAATTTTTTTAAAGAAAAGTAAGTCACTCTATTTCCAACTATAAATCAAATTATAACTTATAGCAGATCTTTAATTCAAAAAATCATTAAATGCTAAGAAATTTATTTGTATTCTTAAAAATTAAAAATTAAAAAAATTAAGGAATTATTTAATTAATTAATTATTATTTTCTTGTGTTGTTGTAAAAACATCCATCAGGTTTGAATTTGCTATCTTTCAGATTTTATTTCATCATATGAACTCATTCAAGAAGATCCATAGCACTAAAGTACTATAAGGTAAGGTAAAGGTAAAGGCCCTCCCGTTGATCGTCGATTTGCTCAAGCGGGCCCAGTAACGTCTCCATTGGAGACTTTGTTGTTACTGTGTCTGGCATATCGAATACTCTCGGTAGCTTGCCGGGCTCTCCGAGAGGGGCGGAGGAATTGAACTCGGGTCGGCCATGTTGGCCGCTTGTAAGGCGAACGCCCTACCGCAAAAAGCTCTTTAATTGTTCACATTTTTACTTCCTCAATTCTGAATATTACTATATAGATGAATTTCTTAAAATACATTTAAACTGAGTTGTGGGGGTGGGGTGAAGCAGCTGAACGATGAAGAATCTGCTCCTCATGTACATGGGCCTGGGCTCTATCACCAGCACAGAAACAGCACCACCAATACAATGAAACTCTTATAAATCTTGGGGAACAGTTCCCAAAGATAAAGAATGCAGACATCCAGATCCAAGGAGCCAGAAGAGTACCAGCGAAAAGAGACCTGAATAAAAACACTCCAAGGCTAAGCGAAATGAGTCCAAAAGAGAGGGACAGACATAGAAAGATTGCGTTTATCTGGGAATATAAAGTAACAAAATAAGAGACTAACAACCAAGAATAGCCGAGATAAGTACCAGGAGGTTCACTCCATGACTTGGAGGCCAGCCGCACATGCTGGGGGAAAATGGAAAAGGCAGCTCAGATAGAGAAGGGAGCACCAAATAATGGGTGTTTGGAGGATCCTCCCAGGATGGGAGAAGCATGCTGATAGTAGACTCTAGACCTAACATGATTGCCACTCAATGCCTCTTTTGCATACCACAATACCCAAAAGGAGAGAGAAACAAAAGGGAATGCCACAGGGGTGGTATGGGATGGGGGGATGGGGCGGTGGGAGGGATACTGGGAGCACTGGAGGTGGAGAATGGGCACTGATGGAGGGATGGGTACTCAATCATTATATAACTGAAATCCAAGCACAAAAATTTGTACTTCTACAACTGTACCTCATGGCGTTTCACTAATAAAAATTAAAAAACAAGTCAAAAAATAAATATTTAAACTTTAAATTCAATTACTATGCCATGTAACTCAATTTTCAGGTTTATTTTAGGGGCAGAAAAATCAGAATCAAGTTTGTCATCATCAGATATAGTACAAAATAATAGGAAAAAAATTAATTTTTTAAACTGAGCTATATTTTAAGTGATTCACAGTACTAAGGGAATCAAGTGTAAACTATTGTTTTATTTACTTTCAATAATTCCTAGGTTCTCAAAGATTTGCTCAAATGAAATGTTCACTCCTAAATAATACTAAATAATACTATTTATCTTTGTTCTCAGAGAGCCTGGCAAGCTACAGAGAGCATCTCGCCCACACGGCAAAGTTTGGCAAGCTACCCGTGGCCTATTTGATATGCCAAACACAGTAACAACAAGTGTCACAGTGGAGACATTACTGGGCCCGCTCGGGCAAATCGATGGACAACTGGTGGACATTGCTACAGTGCTACAGTGCTACCTAAAATTAATATTACTTCTTTTTTTTGGGGGGGGGCATACCTAGCGATGCACAGGTATTAGTCCTGGCTATGCACCCAGGAGTTACTCCCGATGGTGCTCAGGGAACCGTATGGGATGCTGGCGACCGAACCCAGGTTGGCCGTGTGCAAGGCAAATGCCCTACCCGCTGTGCGGCTTAATTTGTGGCTCCAGCCTCAAATTAATATTGTTTTAAGTACAAAAAAAGGTCAAATGAACTCCTCTCAAAACTCAAATATAACTTTTATAAGTGGAAGCACACTTCAAATAGTCTGATAAATAATTTGAATAAAAGTATAGCTTTAAGGAATGCATGCAGGTAAGAAATGCTGAAGAGAAAAAGCACACCACACTGTATTCTGATATTGGAGAAAACAGCAGCATTTTCTCAAATGACTGCTGCCATTCAGTTGTCTGGTGATGGAGGCTGAATGTGTACATGGTCTGTTTCACCAGCAGGGTGAGCTCGGTCCTCTACGATAAACGTTTCTATGTAAATCTCATGTAAGCTAAAAGAAATCTTTTCTATAGTTACAAGCATGGGTGAATACATGCATAAAAGCAAACTATTAAATATGATTGTATACTAATACTAATTTATTATTTACTATTAAATATGATGGTATAAAAATTTCATAGAGCAGCCCTACGAAAAGAGCTTTAAAAAGTAATTACTATATTAAGATTCTACTACATGTTTTGTAGTCAGTGTCACCAAAGTAAAATTATATTTCACTGAAGTATTTAAATCGCTCCTATTTTTCTTATTACTAATCTTTATTGTTTTCTCACTTGTATTTGCTAATTTTTGTTTTGCTTTTCCTATTCTTTTTTTAATTCCACATGTTTGGTTTTTCATCTTTTATAGGATTATGGTTTAGCTCTATACTAAACATTAAAATAAAGTGAATTATTTTCAATGTAAATATACAAAGCATATTGAAAATATTTCAAATTTTAAGTGTACAATAATTTTAAGCAAATATTATTACCAAATACAAATTTATTTATTTATTTTGCTTTTTGTAGGTCATACCCAGCGATGCACAGGGGTTACTCCTGGCTCATGCACTCAGGAATCACTCCTGGCGGTGCTCAGGGAATCATGTGGGATGCTGGGAATCCAATCAGGGTTGGCTGCGTGCAAGACAAACGCCCTATCCACTGTGCTATCGCTCCAGCCCCCAAATACAAATTTTACATATAAAATATTTCAGAAAATTTAACCACAATTCTGAACAAACTGCCAAATATAGAGGATTATTTCATCAACATAAAGGAGAAAGTGCTTAATAACTGACGTAGTAGAAGAAGGTACTATGACCAAATGTCTTCCAATGCAGCTTCAAATGGTTGAGTATAAAAGTTTATCCATAGGATTATCAGATCAAGTTAACCTATATATGTATTAAAAAGGATGTTTAAGTCAATAAAGTTCAATGTCACCTTAAAAATCAAACACATTAGTTTATAATACGAAACTTAGTATTGTCATGACATTATAAAATAAATAAAACTGCATCTTTAATAACAAATTGCAATCTTCAGATTAGTTATGTGGATAGATTATGGCATTATTCACACAAAACTTTTAGAAAACAAGAAAGTGTACATGCTGTCTGAAAACCCAGAAAATACGAGCAGGCATTAAAAGCAGAAATAATGGTGCCTCGCCTGGACTCCTTAACCCCTACTCCTCTATACCACATGGACCCTCAGACTGCAGAAAGAGCTGTCAGAAACCTAAGAAACTGAGATGGGACATTTTGGCTCTCAAGTAACTTTTAATACCTAATAATATATATAATTTCTTAGACTTTTAACAAAGAATACACTGAACTAACAACATTTTTAAGTTATGCAACTCAGACTTATGTAAAAACAATTGTTTCCGATAATGCTCAATAACATTAAAGGTAATAGGTATATTATTATGGCCATTCGCTTTGAAAGAAATTCCGAGAATAAACATAGCTTTCAACATTAATTCACACAATGAATATATGACCAACTTAAATTTAAAAAAAAATTTTTTTTTTTGCTTTTTGGGTCACACCTGGCGATGCACAGGGGTTACTCCTGGCTCTGCACTCAGGAGTTACTCCTCGCGGTGCTCAGGGGACCATATGTGATGCTGGGAGGACTGCTCCACATCTTGGAAGCCGGCAGCACATGCAGGGGGGAAAAGGCAGTTCAGACAGAAAAGGGAACACCAAGTAAAGGGTTTTTGGAGGACTTGCTGGGGATGCAAGATGCGTGCTGAAAGGCTGAAAGTAGAATATAGACCGAACATGATGTCCACTCAATACCTCTATTGCAAACCCCAACAACCTAAAGGAGAGAGAGAGAAAGAGGGAATGCCCTGCCATAGAGGTGGGGTGGGGTGGGGGTGGGGTAGTGGGCAGGCTACTGGGTTCATTGGTGGAGAATGGATGGGCACTAGTGGATGGATGGGTACTTGATCATTGTATAACTGAAACCCAAATACGAAAGATTGTAAGTCTATTTACAAACTAGTTACCATGTAACTGTACATGGTATCTCACTAATAAATATATATGTATATATTATCATTACAACATATAATTATAACTCATAAAAATTAAATTTACAAAATCCAAGGAGATTAATCTTTACAATATAATTAAGGGAAAAGGTTTATAGAAATACTAACTACCTAGTCATGCATGGTGTCCTGTATGTGATTGAACCAAAATCTTATATATAACGTAAAATCTTCTTGAGATACACATTTCAGTCATTTCTTGGGATTATTAAAAAAGGAAATCTATCAAAAGAAAAAAATAGATTAAATTTCTTATGTTTCAGATATTTATCATATTTCTCTAAGAAAGCATCTTTAAATAAACTAGTTACTTCATAAAACAGAACTGAGATTGAAATTCACTAGAACAAATTAACAGCAGGCACAAACTAGGCAAACTATCAGCAATTGACTAGTTTCTCATATTTCATATGTTTCCCATTTTTCTAAGGGAGTTTCTTTAAATAAACTACTTCGTAAAAATGGATTGAGCTTAAAAATTCACTAGGACAAATGAATACTAGGCACAAAATGGGCAAAATATCAGGTAGTGCAACAGGCAGAATGCTCTCATTGAGCATATAGCCAGACTTGATCTTCAGCACCCTGATCATCATCAGGACTGAGCCCTGAGCACAGAGACAGGAGTAAGTCCTGAGCACACCCAGGTGTGGCTTAATCAAAGCCCACCCACAAATGTTTCCCTCAATTCCCTGTTCTGTCACAATCACATCTCAGGGTTCATTCCCACTGGTGACTGTCAAATACACTTACTTTGCTTCTTCATCCTCCACATGAGGATGATCAACTGGCATTTGTCTTTTTCTTCTCAGCTCACTTATTATAACAGCTTCCAATTCCATCCAAGTTTCAGCCAGGTGAAGCTTTCACCTCTTCTCACATTTGAGCGGTATTGCACATGTGTTTGTACAAGCTCCTTATCCACTCATCTCTTGTGGACACTTGCGTTGTTTCCAGATCCTGGCTGCAGTCAACAATGCTGTGATGAGTACAGGTGTGGAGATGTCCTTCAGGCTGAGCCAAACCACAGTCTCTCCAGTGAAAAATGAGGTTCCTATCTGGCACACCCCCACTGGCACTTACTCATTTCTGGCTTTGTGTTACACATTTGTGAGTCCCCATGTGAGTGATATTTTATTTTCACTTTGATTTGCATTTCCCTTATAATCAATGATGACGAATTTCCTTTGCCTCTGGGTCAATTTCACATCTTGAGACCATGTCATTCCTTTCCACATTTTTGAATCGGTTTTTCTGTTGGAGAGCTTTAAGAGCGCTTTATGTATCTTGGATACTAGTCCTTTATCTTGCGTATGGTCTCAAAATCCTTTCAATCAGCAGAATGTCTTTTAATTGTAGGGCACATTGCTCACAGAATGCAGAAGTTTTCTAGTTTGAAATAGTTCCGTTTCTGTTTTTATTACCTTTGCCACTTGAGTTCTTACATTTCAGACTTCACTGTGGTCATGATTTTGGAGAGTCTTGCCTATGTTTCCCCAATGGATTTTTCAAGATTCAAGTGCAATATAAAAATTTTAACTTATTTGAGTTAATTTTTGTTTACAGCGTGAAAGAGGGGTCTATTTTTCCCTTATTGCTTCTGTTTTATTCTTTTTCTTATTTTTCACGACTGTCTGAGATTTCTAACACCTTACTCTGGATGGAGCAGGTCAAGATCTCAAACCGTTTCATAATTGCAAGCACTGTGGGAAAGCACAGGGTCACTCCAGACCCAAGTATGATGAAGGTTTGCACCTAATTTCATTTTTTTAATTGTGACTATCTAGTTTTCCCGTAATCATTGGCTAAAGAGGTTTCCTTGCTCCAATTCATGCACTTCTTCATAAATAAATTGCTCATGCATCTGAGGGTTTCTCCCTGACCTCTCAATCCTATGCCATTGAGAAGAGACTTTTTTTCTTCCAGTACCAACCAATTTTGATTGCTAAAGCTTTGTGTCAGATTTTAAAGTCTGGAGACACAATGCCTCCCATTTTTCCTCAAGATTGCTTTGGCTATGTCAGGAGTTTTGTAGCTTAATGCAAATTTTAGAAAAATTTACTCCATGTCCTTGAATAAAGCCATGGAAATTTTATCGGAATTTGTTGTTTCTGTAAACTGCTTTGAGTTAAGGTAGTCATTTTCAAGATGCCGATTCTTATGATCCTTAAACCAAGAATATGTTTCTATTACATTAGTTCATTTTAAATTCCTTTCAGAAGTTTTGCAGTTTTCACTAAATAGGTCTTTTACCTCCTTTGTTAAACTAAGGGGTTTCTGTTTTTACATGATTGCAATTGGGTTTATTTCTATTCTGGATTTGGGGGGGGTGTTTTGTTGTTGTTTGTCTGTTTACATGTAAGAATAAATTAGAATCCTGTGCACTGGTTTTGTAGCCTGCTACTTTACTATATAAATATATTGTTTTGAGGAGTTTTTCAGAGGAGCCTTTTTGGGTTCCTACATACGAAATTCCTAACAGTGCTTTGCAGGTTTTAATAAGTAAATCTTTCACCTCCTTTCTAAAAATTGATTCCACATTACCTATTTTTTTTCATAACTATAAGCAGGATTTTTAAATTAAATCACTCTTTTATCATTGTTTACATATAAAATCACAAAAGATTTTCCTGTTTGCTTTCGTAAGCTGCAACTTTACTGTAAAGATTTATTGCTTCTAGGAGTGTTTAATTAATGATTGGTTTTGCAGTCTTAGGGTTCTTGATATGTCATTTGTAAACAGTGAATTTGATTTCTTTGCCAATTTGAACACAAATTTAAATTTTTTTCTTGCTTAACTTCTGTGGCAGCAGCTATCAGAACTGTATTGAATAATAGTGCTTT
Source organism: Sorex fumeus (assembly GCF_029834395.1). Classification (NCBI taxonomy): domain Eukaryota; kingdom Metazoa; phylum Chordata; class Mammalia; order Eulipotyphla; family Soricidae; genus Sorex; species Sorex fumeus. Next base: position 1,955,818 of record NW_026606163.1, read on the forward strand.
CAATATATTGTTACATCCATAACAGCGTTGGGAAGTCAAGCACTAAAGAAACAAATTGTGATTGAAGCCGACTTCAGGTTAACCATGTCACCATAACACTAGAAAATACTTTATCTGTGAAACAAACAAAGAAAAAACTATAATGTATTTACAGAATAAAATAAGAGATTCACACTGTGCTAACATACACCTACAGAAAACAAAGGCAATAAGAAAAATACAAAACCCAAGAAAAGTAAGACATAAATAACATTTTTCCCTTTCTGATATCTGGGCCATTCTCAGTGGTACCTGAGAGTGACTCCCATTTATTTGCTTGGGGACTTCCTGTGGACCTTGGGGGGCCAAGCAGTGCCAGGGACCCAGCACAGAAGATCCATGGCAAAACATGCTCTCAAGCCATCTGAGTCTTTGCTCTGGACAGAGGATTATTTTTTAAGGGCAATACTGACTCTGTCACCAGTGGCAATTACTTTTAATAAAAGTTTACTCTTCCCCATAAAAAAACATATATGGCCAAATACATTTTTTAAAACACACAAAAGCCAGTAACCTACTTTATATCGTCTACAAGAAATTCTCCAGCTCTAGAGACACACAAAGGTCAAAAAAATGGAAAAAGATTTCCCATGATGGGAGAATTATGCTGAAAGTGGACTATAGACCAAACATGATTGCCACTCAATGCCTCTTTTGCAGACCACAGCACCCAAAAGGAGAGAGAGAACAAAAGGGAATGCCCTGCCACAGAGGCAAGGTGGGACGGGGGAAAAGCGGGGTGGGAGGAATACCGGGATCAGTGGTGGTGGAGAATGGGCACTGGTGGACGGATGGGTACTTGATCATTGTATAACTGAAACCCAAGCACAAAAATGTGTAAGTCTGCAACTGTACCTCATGATATCTCACTATAAAAAAATTACATTGTCATCAAAACTTATTAAAATAAATAAATAAATAATGTTCTTCTGAAAAAATTTAAAAAATAAAAAAGGTTACTTAGGAAAAAAAAAGAAATCCAAGCACAAAAATTTGTTAAGTCTACAACTGTACCTCATGGTGTTTCACTAATACAAATTTAAAAAAAAAGATTTCCCATGCAAATTTGCTCGAGCGGGCCCAGTAACGTCTCCATTGGAGACTTTTGTTGTTACTGTCTCTGGCATATCGAATACTCTGGGCTCTCCGAGAGGGGCGGAGGAATCGAACTCGGGTCGGCCATGTTGGCCGCTTGTAAGGCGAATGCCCTACCGCTGTGAAATAATAGCCAAAAAGGAGCCACAAATGTAACCACAGTAATATTAGACAAAACACTTACCAAGAAAAGCCTGTATGAGTGTTTGGATGAGCACATGCGGCCAAGAGACCTGAGCGTTGGTGCTGGAGAAGCAGGAACCTTGAGAGCAGCGAGTGAATCCACGGAACTGTGAGGTCTGGAAAACGGGTCTGCAGCAGGAGATGAGGCAACCAGGGCATTTCCTCCCCAATGAAATGGGTTCATGTTTCCATGAACAGCCTTCACCAGGCATAGAAGAGGATGTTATCTGCTTAGATCCCTGTAGAAAAAGCTCCAGAATTTGTGTAATAGCTTAAAAAAGGTCAAAGGAGTGAGGAGCTCTCTTAGATCTCCCATCCTGTCCAGCAGCAAAATCCTGCTCTTTTGTTTCCACAGGGCAACCAACAATCACCCTAATACCAAAAGCAGTCAGAGACAGCACAAAAAAGGAAAACTACAAACCAATAGCCCTGAAAAATAAAGATTATATGAACCTATCAATAGATGCAGGGAACACATTTGACAAAATCCAACATCCATTAATGATTAAAAACTCTCAATAAAAAAATGGAGTTGGAGAAATTTCCCTCAATATAGTTAAAACCATTTAACACAAATCCGTAGAAAGCATAGTACTGCATGGAGGAAAACTAAAAGCCTTCCCTTTCAGATGAGGCACAAGAAAAGGATGGGCTTTCTCACAATTTCTATTCAATATTGTACGGGAAGTCCATGCCATAGTAATCACGCAAGAAGATATTAAGGTAACCAGGTAAAAAGTCAAGCTCTCTTGATTTGCAAATTACATGATCACTTCACTTAATCACTTAATCCCCGTTATTCATCGATTTATTCGAGCGGGTGCAAGTAACGTCTCCATTCATCCCGGTTGCGTGCTAGCGTAGCCCAATGGTATCTGTTCGTTCTAGGAACATGCAGAGCGTCAAACCGATCATTTAGGGTCTTGACGAAGAAGTCTGACCATCTTGTAGGTGGGCGTCCACGTGATCTTTTGATGTCCCGTGGAATGCAATCAGTAATGGCTCTAGTCCAGCGGTTGTCTGTAAATCTCATTACGTGTCCAGCCCATCTGATTTTTGATGTCTTGGCAAATGAGACAGCGTCCCTGATTCTTGAGCATTGACGAAGATCAGAACTCCGGATTCTATCTCTCATTTGAGTGAATCGTGATATTCCAAGCATAGTTCTTTTGATTCCTCTTTGAGAGACCCGAATAGCGTTCTCATCCTGTTTTCGTAGGGTCCAGGTCTCTGAGGCATATGTTAATGCAGGAAGAATAGTGGAATCAAAGAGATGTGCTCGTAGCTGGAGGTTCTTTGTCCTTTTAGTTATTTCTTCAATGCTCTTGAAGGCATTCCAAGCTGCTCTCTTCCTCCTGCGTAACTCAGGTGCCAGGTCATTCGTCATGTTGATTTCTCGACCTAGGTATATATAACTGTTGCATTCGGAGATGGTGGTTCCGTTGAGAGCGAATGGAGCGTCAGGAACAAGGCTGTTTCTCATAAACATTGTCTTCGTAAGATTCAGCTGTAGTCCGACCTTTCCACATTCACGGTCAAAGTCGTTCAGCATTTGTGCCACTTGGCTGATGTTTGGTGTTATTAGAACGATGTCATCAGCAAAGCGGAGGTGGTGTAGTTGCCGACCATCTATCTTCACTCCCATGTTTTCCCATTCCAGTCGTCGCATGATGTTCTGGAGGGTGGCACTGAAGAGTTTTGGTGAAATGGTATCACCCTGCCGAACCCCTCTCTTGATATGGATGATTACTTCTTTGTAGAATGGTGAGATCTTGGTAGTGAATCCGCAATAGAGCTCATGAAGGATCCTGATGTATTGAGTTTGTACGCCCTGATTGGCTAGGGCTTCCATGACCGCTTCCGTCTCAACAGAATCAAAGGCCTTCTTTAAATCAATGAACGTTAGAGAGAGAGGCATCTTGAACTCCCGAGATACCTCAATGAGCTTGGTTATTGTGTGGATATGGTCGATGGTACTGAATCCTTTTCGGAATCCAGCTTGTTCACATGGTTGTCCATCATCTAGTGTTCTGCTAATCCTATTCAGGATGACTCGAGTGAATAGTTTGTAGATGACAGACAATAGGCAGATTGGACGATAGGTGCCAATGTCGTTGATGTCTCCTTTCTTGTATAGTAGTACAGTCCTGCTGGTTTTCCATTGGGATGGAACCTTGCATTCAAACAGGTAGCATGTGAAGAGTCGAGCCAATGTATTGATGAGTACTGATGGTAAGTTCTTCAGGTGTTCAGGTCTGATCTTGTCTGGGCCAGGTGCTTTTTGTTTCTTTACCGATGAGATGGCATGTTGGATTTCGGAAGGGAGAACATTGGGAACGACATATCCATCATGTGGTATGTGGTATGTCGGCAAGTGGATGTGGCTATTAAAGAGATCTGAGTAGAAGTCATGAATAATCTTCTCCATTGCCCTTCTGGAAGATGTGATAGATCCATCATGATGTCGGAGGGCAGTCATCTTGGTTTTGTAGTTGGTGATACTGTACTTAAAAGCTCTGAACACTTTGCCTAAAAAAAACCCTCCTAGAAACAAGAGAATTGAATGATAAAGCAGAAGGCTAGTGAATAGACAGACACCTCTCAGAGGAAGATAGGTGGATGAGCAGTAGGCAAATGAAAAAATGCTCAGCATCACTTATCAGAGAAATCCAAATCAAGACAACAAGGACACATACCACCTCACACCAGTGAGAATACAATCTGTTCATAGACTAGAAGGATTAACATAACCAAGATGGCAATAATCCTCCAAAGCATTATACAGATTCAATGAAATTGTATGATTCAACAAATCATTATACAGATTCACTTCTTTATAAAAAATGCCCCTTGTATTTCCTGCCATTTATATGGGCTGACAAATCCCCACCCAAAATAGCCAAAGCAATCCTAGGGAAAAAGAGAACTGGAGGAATCACTCTGCCCAATCTAAACTATACTGCAAAGCTGTAGTAATTAAAGCAGTGTGGTATTAGAATAATACCACAGACCTCGGTATGTAAAATAATAAACAGACTTTAAGACCAGTGAAATAGAACTGAAAACCCAGGAACAGATCCTCAGGTATATGGACAACTAATCTTGAGTAAATAAGCAAAACATCCGAGGTGGAGCATGAGAACTTCTTCCACAAATGGTGCTGGGAAAACTAGTTGGTCAATGCAAAAAAAAAAAGAAAGAAAGAAATCAGAACCTTTTCTAATACCATGTACAAAAGTCAAATCAAAATGGTTAAGTATCTCAATACCCAAAAAAACATAGGCAGAAGAACACTTACGGACACTTAAAGCTAGAGGCATCTTTAAGGAGCCAACTGCCACTGGCCAAGCAAACGGAATCACAGATAAACAGGACAATATCAAAACAACTTATCTCAATGAAAACTGTTACAAAAACAAAAAGATTCCCCCCAAATTGGAAGATAATTGACCATCATTTATTTGATAAATTGTTAATATCCAAGATGCATATAAGCACTGATAGAACCATGGGAAAAATCCAACCCCATAAAAAAATGGAGAGAAGAGATAAACCGAAACTTCTTCAAAGACATACAAATGATCAAAAGGCATATGAAAAAATGCTATACATAAGTAATTATCATGGGAATGGAAATCAAAACAATGAGATAGCACTTTATACTACAAAACTGGCACATATCAAAGGATGAGGAAGAAGAGGTTGGGCTGATAAAATCTCAGGGCCAAAATAGGCTGCCAAAACGAAGAAGGACAAAAATGACTGTCTGTACTTTCAGTGCACGTATGCTGGCTCAGGATGCATCCATCGAGGACCTGATGGTGCAGGCGCGAAAAATCAAGTACAACATCATTGGTCTGACCGAGACGAGAAGGCATCAATCACATCATGCCATTTTTGACACTGGGGAAGAGCTGTTCCTCGGAACATGTGACAAAAGAGGCGTCGGTGGTGTCGGTTTCCTTGTCAACACAAACTTGGCCATAAACGTTGATTCATTTGAATGCCTAATAATCCGAATCGGACAATTACGCTTAAATAGGTGTGGCTGGAGAAGTTCTATAAAGAAGACCACACCTTCTACAAGATCATTGTCAGTGATTTTAATACCAAGATAGGACCGAGAAGATCAGCCTAAGAACTCCACATCAGGACCCATGGCCTAGAATGGAACGAACAGGGTGAGAGAGTGTCCGAGTTCATCATGTCCACGAAGACCATCTATGGTAACTCAAAACTACAGAAGGCCAAATCTAAACGTTGGATATGGGAGTCTCCCAGTGGATGATTCCACAATGAAATTGACCACATCATATTCAATCAATGGTCTTGCCTGACCGATATTGCTGTCTGCGCTCTACCCTCGCTCCAAAGAGGTGCATAATAGCAAAAGGATGCTTAGCGCGTGTGTGCATGTGCAGGAACTACTGGCAAAGGCCAGATTCCTGCACAAGACCAACCCGAGCTCAATCCTTGAGACCCCAGATGTCTCTGAGGCCTCCAGGAGAGACCTCTAAAATGCAGAACCAGGGTAAACCCAGGGCACTGCAGGGTGTGGCCGCAAAACAAATGAAAAAAAAAAAAACAACTGGAGGCAACTGAATGCAGCCTAAAGCTGCAGTGCTGACCCTCTCATGGCCCATAGTCGTGGCCATGTCCCTGTGTGTGGCAGCTGCAGACTCTGGAAGTCAAAGCGTGGTTCATTTTGGGGATCCTTGTATGGTCACCATCCTCATGTCCCTAGGGGGAACTTGCAGCACTTGGTGCCCTACACGAAGCCTAAGTTCCAGAGGCCCATCATCAGGATGTTGCCCATGTTACACCCACATGTCACACAGCTGGGTGTCTCTGAAGTATCACCAAATACGTGGACACCTTATGGTAGTGATAGGAGGCCTATGTCCTCTACAAATTCACGAGCTTCCTAGTCAACTTCCTGAAGAGCTGTTTTCAACATGGAAGTCATGTGGAAAGGTAAAGAGAAGCACAAGTCCTCACTTCCCTTCTTCTGCTGCCTTCTTTGCTCCATGGGAGAAATTCTGCTGCCCTGCTGCAAGAGGGTTGTGCTGCAGGCTGTGTGTATGTCACGATCAGACTGGCCACCACCGCTGAGATCTGTGAGACGTGCAACATCTATGTGAAGGAACATTCAGCTTGCAGAGAGCTTGCGTTCATTTGGTCATCATCAACGTGCCCCCGTTCTTTGCCATGTATAGACTCCTGATATTTTATTAAACACCAAAGGAGGATCTGAGCCCATCTAGCAAATGGGGATGTTCTTTCATGTGAAGCTCATTATCTTCTGGAAAACAGTGGTGATTGCTTTGTTGGTAAAAACTTCATGTGATTTCAGACAGCAGAGACAGAAACATTCTGCATAGAAATGTTCATTGCTGCCATAGTCCACCACTACACCTTATATGGGAGATCAAGAATTACGAGTGTGCAACTCTTTGTTCCTCAAAACGTTACTTTTTCCACTTCACAACCACATACTGGTAATTACCACGAGCTTGGAGACACACTGATGGCACAGAATGTGCTCAGTACAGTTAGAGGTACCTGAAGACCTTTAAAATGACAAAGAACATCACATAAAAGTCGAAACTTCGGAATCCATAATCCAGTGCTGCACTTCTTTATGCTTTTTCTTTCTTCCTTTATTTCTCTATCTTCCTTTCTTCCCTCCTTCATTTCCTCCTACCGTGCTCCCCTTTCCCTTTCTCCTCTTTTTCTTTTATTTTTTCCTTTTTCCTTCCTCCCATCCTAGAGCAATGCAGAGGACCATGGGTTGGACAGCCAATCTATGGAGAAGACATCAGACATAAGGACGTTCGGTCCAGGTACAAGTTCCAGTTTTGCACAGACTCATTAGGCTCACCTTGACCTGCCTCCAGTGAGGCTCCCACATTCCCACAGGCAGAGAGGGAGTGTCCCAGTGTCTGCCCACAGGAACTGAGGGGGGGTGTTCAAGAAAGAAAGAAAGAAAGAAAGAAAGAAAGAGAGAGAGAGAGAGAGAGAGAGAGAGAGAGGTCTGCCATAGAGGCAGACAGATGGGGGGAAGGAAGACACATGGAGAACATGCATACTGGCATACTGCTGAAGAAATGGGTGTTGGAACATTGTATGACTGAAACCCAATCATGGAAAACTTTGTAACTGTGTATCTCATGGTGATTCAATGCAAAAAAAAATTTTTAAGTGCCTCTCAAATCTGTTTGTGTGTGTGCGTGTGAGAGAGAGCAAGAGAGCGAGAGTGAGAGAGAGAGAGAGAGAGACTATCTTTCTAGTCACTGTATCTGTATGTATTTGAAATACTGGAACGTTAAAGCCAGGTTAAAATCAAAATTAAAGGCCTTTAGGACAAGCTGGAGTTCAGTTGTGAAGTCACATGTACCAATATTTAGAACTATCTGGTTTTTGAGATATTTTTAATGATTCTAGGATGACTAGACTAAGGACTCCACCCAGCTACTTAGTGAAGTTGAAAGGAGAGCAAGCCAGCCATACCCTGGAGAACTTATGGTTTACTTGTGAAGAGTTAGCCCTGATACTAACTGGAAGAGGCCACTTTAATATGGGAGCAGCCTGGAAGTTGTCTTTCCTTGCAGTTTCATTAAATAACAAATTTAATAAATCAAGATAATTAATTGTAATCACCATTTTTAATTAAATTGTTAGTATGTATGTTAAAGTAATTGACTTAAAATTGTCTTGAAAGTTTTACAATTATGATGTTGAAATTAATAAGTAGGTATTGTTTTGTGATAACTTTTGTGGAACAAGGCTTCCCAGAACTAGACTCTAAGGAAAATTTTGGATAGGAAGCAAGGGAAGTGCTCAGGAATAATCATTCCATGAATAGAATGGAATAATAAAACATTTCATGATATTTGCTTTTTTATAAATTAAGATCCATTTGGAAGACATTGTCGTTTAAAAAAGATCTTTACTATTTTAATTATATGACTATAAAGTTAAGTATATAACTTGTAGTTAGTTATATAATACAATAATTTATAAGTTATATTATTAAATAATTATTATAGCACTGTCACTATAACTCTGTCCTCCCGTTGTTCATCGTGTTCATCAATTTTCTTGAGCGGGCACCAGTAACATCTCCATTGTGAGACTTGTTGTTATGGGTTTTTTTTTTTTTTTGCATATCGAATACATCATGGGTAGCTTGCTAGGCTTTGCCATGCGGGCAGAATACTCTTGGTAGTTTGCCGGGCTCTCTGAGAGGGGTGGAAGAATCAAACTCAGGTTGGCCATGTACAGGCAAATGCCCTACCGGCTATGCTATCGCTCTGGCTCAAATAGTTATTATGTGCTACATAATTTAAATTAAGTATTTGACTACAAAATTAAGAGAGAGAGAAGGAAAGCGCCTGCCATAAAGGCAGGCTAGGGGAGGGGCAGTGGCAGGAGTTTTCCCCGGGTCATTTGTGGTGGGAAATGGACACTGGTGGAGGGGTGGGTTTTGGAACATTGTATGCCTGAAAACCTGGTCATGAAAGCTTTGTAACTCTGTATCTCATAGTGATTCAATAAAAAACTTCACAAAAGCCAATAATTTAACATACCTAGCAATATTTGATCTCTGAGATTTTTGGTAAGTTTAAATTGTTAGGCTGATTTGGTAACCTTAGCAATAGCTCCATTCCTCGATGCTCCTGAAGAAACTGGAGGAAGTCTCCAGCTCAGGAATTTATTGTTTCTTCACTATGGATTACAGATGAAAGGGAAGAGAAATGGGGCCGTTTTAAACTTCAAACTGCTAGGTTACCCTGTGACTTTGGGTGATTTCTAAAATGAAGGATTGTTTTAAAAAATGGGATACAGTTATAAGAAGAATTTTTTGTTTGTTTCTGAATTTTTTATTGGATTCTGCAAAGCCAGAGAGCCCTAATAAGAATTTTTAGGCTATACTGCTAATTATTTTGCATAGAACATGAAAATGCATTTCATTAACACAAATCATCTTATATGGTAGTTTTGACACCTGGTCTGAAACACAGTCATGACCTAAGTCTTAAGTATAAATATGAAATTTTTATAGTGCTTAATATATGATTAAATTAAATAATTCTTGATATATGATAATATATGTGAGTTTTTAAAACTCTTTAATATCTGTTTCCTAGAAATTGTGGTTTTAAGGATGCAAAATAAAACTAGGTTAATTTATAACAGGAGCAAAGTTGTTTTTGTTTTGTTTTTTTTTTCTTTTTGGGTCACACCTGGCGATGCACAGGGGTTACTCCTGGCTCTGCACTCAGGTGTTACTCCTGGCGGTGCTCAGGGGACCATATGGGATGCTGGGAATCGAACCCGGGTCGGCCGTGTGCAAGGCAAAGGCCCTACCCGCTGTGCTATTGCTCCAGCCCCAGTAGCAAAGTTTTGCTGGAGCTAAAGTGTAGTATGTAATAGTTAACTGTTAAGTATTCTAAAGATTTTGGCTATTTATAGAATAATGTGTTTGTGTTTGGGTTTTGTTACACTTGAAAGTTTTGTAATTTTCAGTGTACCAATATTGTCTAGTCTATGCATGTATTAGAAGCTGTGAAATGATGGCTCTTAAACCAAGTTTGCGAATGTCTCCAGTATTTTAACTCAGAACTGTGATAGGATGAGAATCCACGTGTCCATGCTTTTCTGTTACTACGTGAGACCACAACTTGGGCTCTTCATAGAAAGGTTCCCCTGAAGAAATAAAATGAAGAAAGAAAAAGGAGCACAATCTGATGACAGTTAGCTCCCCATCCCTCTTTGCAAAACTGAGAGCTGGGATTATGAAGACATCACCATCTCAGGTGATGGTTTGATAATATGATATTTTTAAGAACAGTTCTGAGTGCTTTATGAATAGGGAACTTTAGGAAAACAAAATATGTCTTAGGGTAAAGGGAACTTAAGATTTTAAATACTGTAGTAGAAGTTATTGTCTCGTGGGAAAATGGCCTTTAATAAAAAGGAGGAAAAATAGAAAGCTAGAAGAAATATTTGACTTCAAACTAAGGTAGATATAACTGATTTTAAATATTGTCCCCTTTCATAAAATTGTGTTAATTTTCAAGCACTGTTTTAAAGATATAAATATGAACAGTGTCTAACATTATCTAAACTGTGTACTGCAGATGGGGAAAATGTGGTTAAGCTAAATATTACATCAAATAGAATGTTTTTACACAATTTTAAAGCTTAAAAGATATAGAGGAGGCCCAAGCGATATTACAGCAAGTAGAGTGTTTGCCTTGCATGTGACAGACCAGTTTGATCCCTATATGGTCCCCTGAGTCCTGCCAGGATCCCTGAGCACAGAGCCAGGCACAAGACCTCAGCTTCCTCACTCCCAACCTTTAACTGAAGTAAAGAAGAGAAAAAGAGAAAGTCAAAGAAAAGGAAAAATAGAGTTGTTATGCATGTAACAAAATATTGAAGATGAGCATAAAATTAAATAATTTGGTGCATGATCATACCATATGTTTGTTTGAAATGAATTTAGAAACATTGTGTTCTTTCATTTAATTACCTGAGTATTACACATCAGGATGTTAGTGAGATATTTGCTTGTATCTTTCCTTAATGCCTTTTGTGTGTTTTGCTCATGTCAATTTCTTGTTGTGTTGGACAAGGAATACTTATAAAGCTATGCTTTTTCTATAAATCAATGTGTGAGTGGATTAATTCTAAAATACTAGCAATGCAGGTGGACTCTGATTAAAGAACATGGGCACTCATCACATTCACTTATTTTAAGCTTGAGTTGCCTTACATTGGTCTTAAATCCTAATACTTCCTTGGATGGCCCTGAGACAAGCTCTATACTAGCCTGACTTCTACAAGGGAGTGTGTCAGGGCCCACATGAATTATAACTGGATAATGGCTCTTCTTTGGAACAGGCTTAAGGAAGCAACTGACAAGGAAACTAAGGGGTTGGGAAAATGAAAACAAATTGGCCTGAAGCCTGTAGTTTGGGGAACAGGACCAGGTGTCCCTACACACCCAAAATTTCAAATCAACAACCTAAATACATGTCTCAAAATCTGGAGAAGGAACTACAAATAAAATAGCACTGTAGCACTGTCCTACCATTGTTCATCTATTTGCTCGAGCGGGCACCAGTAACGTCTCCATTGTGAGACTTGTTGTTACTGTGCTTGGCATACCGAATACTCCATGGGGAGCTCTCCAGGCTCTGCCGTGTGGGCGGGATACTCTCGGTAGCTTGTCTGGCTCTCAAAGAGGGACGGAGGAAGTGATTCCAGGTCAGCCACGTGCAAGGCAAACACCCTGCCCGCTGTACTATCGCTCCAGCCCACAAATAAAATACAAAGAGTGAAAGGATAAAATTTAAGTCAAGAGAGGAAATAAATAATATAGAAAGCACAAAAGAAATTCAAAGAATCAATAAAACTAGCAGCTGCTTCCTCAAATTATAAGCAAGAGAGACAAACCTTTCACTACACTCACAATCAAGAGAAAAGAAAAAAAATGTTCAAATAAAATAAATCAGAGACCAAAAGTGTAGATTACAACAGATCCCTTGGAATTTCAGTATGTAAGAGGTCACAATGAAAAACTTTATTATATTAAGTTGAAGAATCTGGAAGAAATGAACAGATTCTTAGAATCAGCACTGTCTGTCCTCCTATTGTAAATTGATTTGCTCGAGCGGGCCCAGTAACGTCTCCATTGTGAGACTTATTGTTACTGTGTTTGGCATATCGAATGCATCATGGGTATCTTGCCAGGCTTTGCCATGCAGGTGAGATACTCTTGGTAGCTTGCCAGGCTCTCCAAGAGGGGCAGAAGAATTGAACCCAGGTCGGCCTGGTTGGCTGCGTGCAAGGCAAACACCCTACCCGCTGAGCTATCGCTCCAGCCCTCTTAGAATTATATCATTTAAAAAATCTGAATGAGAAGGATGTAGTGTTTATTAATAGACCAATCATGACTAAGTAGTCTCATCAAGAACAACATTCCAGGTCCAATGGGGTTACTGGAAAGTTCTATCTGACTTTCAAAGAAGGTTTTTACTAATATGGAAGAAAAGAATCATAGATCATATTGGTGAATGCAGAGATAACTTCTGACAAGTTTCAGAATCCATTCATGTTGAACAAAAGAACTTTATTAAAATAGGGGTGGAAGAAACCCTTTTCAAGGCAGTAATGACCATCTGTAACAAGCCCAAGGCCAAGATCTTTGTTTTTTTTAATTGTTTTTATTTTATTTTCATGATTTTTGATAACACCCTTCAGTTTTCTCACCAAACTCAGGAGTCACTCTCCTGACTGATTCAGGGACCATATTGAATGCTAGGGATTAAACCCGGGTCAGCCACATGCAAGACAAGCACCTTACTCACTGTGTTATCCATCCAGCCCAACAGCCAGTATCATTCTTAATAATAAAAAATGCAAAATATTTCTTCTCAGATAAGGTACAAGGATGTCCACTATCCTTTCATCCTCCACCTTTATTCAATATTTTATTAAAAGTCCTGGCTACAGCAACAAGGCAAGAAAAATGAATCAAGGGATCAAAATTGTGAAAGAAGTCCAATCATTACTATTTGACCATGACGTGATAGTATATTTAGAAGACCCTAAAGAGTCAACCAAATGCTACTAAAATTAATAAATCAATACAGTAAAACTCGCTGTAAAAAACCCAATGCACAAACATTGGAGTCATTCTTATATACAAATCAGTGAATGAGAGGAGTAAGCCACCAAGGAGTCTATCCCATTTAAATTCAAAATAAATATATCAGTTTCCAAAATATCAAGTATCTCTGATTAAACCTAACAAAAGATGTAGATCTACATCATGAAAACTTTCAACCACTTAATAAAGACATAGAAGACCTTAGGAAATAAAAAACAATTCCATGCACAATTACAGACAGAAAGACTAAATTTATTAAAATTATTAATCTACCTTAGCTCATATATTCAACATAATTCCCATCCAAATTCAGATGACATTCTGCAAAGACCTAGAAAAGTCAGCAATATAGTTTGTACGGAATCACAAGAAACCACAAAAAGTCAAATCCATACTGAAAAAGAAGAGATTTGTAGGTATCTCAGTACCTATAATTTGAAACTATATTTATAAAACTATACAGATCAAAACTGCAGGGTACTGGCCTAAAATTAGGTTTTATTCAAGTTACTGGAATAAAGGTACTGCAAGGTACTGGAATAAAGTTTGGTTTTATGATCAATGTTAAGAATTGAATACTCAAGGTAAAAAATGTTTATAGACATAACGTTGACAAAAGGAGGTGAGAACATGAAAAGGAGTAAAGATAGCCTCTTCAATAAATGTTGCTGAGAAAATTGGATAACCACAGGTAGAACATTAAAGCTGGATCCACATCCAAAAGTCAAATCAAAGTGAATAAAAGATCTTGAGATCTAACTGGAAACTAAAGTACATTTAGGAAAATATAGGCAGAATAGTCTGAGATTTCAACCTCAAAGATGTCTTCAATGATATGATTGGCAAAGGAAACAGAATTAAAAATAAACAAATGGGACTATATTAAAATGTTTCTGCATGGAAAAATGAAAGGCTGAAACTAAAAGACAGCCAACGAAATGTGAAAAAATCTTGCATTCAACACATCATAAAGGGTTGATCTCCAGGATATTTAAATTACTTAAAAAGATCAAAGAAAAATATCCAAAGACCTTATCAAGAAGTGGACGGAGGAAAGGACTGAGCGATAGTATAGGAGGTAGGGTATTTACTTTACCACAGCCAACCCGAGTTTAATCCTCAGCATCCTGTAAGGTTCCCTGATCATCGCCAGAAGTAAGTAATGAGGGCAGATCCAGGAGTAACCCCTGAGCACTGAGGTATCCCCTCAAAACTGAGATGGGCCAAAGAGATGCTGCATTTGGCAAAGGAACCAATTGATAGTCGAGCAGCAGGAGCTGCTCTCTATCCTCACATGGTGCCACCGCGACCCACGGGGACAAGATCCCTAGGTTTTTCGCACCATCACTGGACCTGCCAGCTGTGCCCCAGCAGTTTGTCTTTTAGTCCTGGTTTTGCTACTCTCTGGCCAGGGCCATCTGTCTGCTGGTGAGAGTCCTGTGCTCAGTACCTTGTAACTATCTGGATGTCTGAGCCCTGCCTGTACCTGAGCTATCCTGAGCATCAGAGCCTTGCCTCTAACTGCCAGAATCTGGGCACGAGTGATACTGTGCCTCGTGTCAGGGTACACCACACTACCTGATCTATTGGGAGGACAGTATCCAGAATGCATGTTCTCAGAGAGAGAGACAGAGAGACAGTCAGAGACAGAGACAGAGACAGAGACAGAGATATAGACAGAGAAAGACAGAGAAAGAGAGATAGAGACAGACAGAGAGAGCACCCCAACTCGGGACGTCCTTTAATCTGCTGCCAAATCCTACCCTCAGCATTCCAATTCTGTGTTCAGATTGGCTCCCTGTTCCATGGGCTGAGATTGGCTCCCTGTTCCTGGGACTCTACACCTCAGCTCCTGCTGTGTCTTTCCCCCCCTGAGTAGTGGTTACCTTAGATTCTTTTAGGGAGTGTGGCAAAGGCCTGTCTTCTAAAACTCCTTCCTGTCGGCATGTGGACGCTCGTTTTGCTTGGGACTCCTAGGTGCCACACTTGTTCCCTAACTGGAACAGTGGGGTAGGAGCCAGTGTCCCTGATGGCTGGTCAGATAATTAGTGGGGCTCCAAGACTCGAGAGACAGACATGCTCAGATCTGTGACAACTAAAAATTATTTCACTAAGACCAGGGAACTTTGGAGAGAATATTCCCATATGAAGAAACAGAAAATATAAAAACATCCCTTAACACCCATAGAAACATATAGAACCATTTACAAGTGAAGAACACATTTAACTATTAGCCTTGAAGAGATATTTTGCATCTTCTAGATTATGTGCTTCATAGTTCTTGTCCTTGTAGTTTGTGTTGGAATCTAAAATAATTATTTCTGTGACCTGTGTTTTAGTGGGTAGTCTTCTAATCAGTGACTATTATTATCATGGAAATGGGTTTCTGCAGAAGTTTTCTCTGTCTATTTGGACATTTATTTTTCCAATGCCCTTCCTGAGGCAGCAATAACATCTCCCTTTGGAGCTGGTTTTAAAGTTCTCAAATGCAACAGCAGTTCGGGCTCGATTCTTTCCTGTGTCCTCTGTTCCCTATTTCAATCGACTTTGTATCTCACTTTCAGTAGTTCTCCAAGGCTAACCTTTGAAACCAAGCCTAATATTTGAAACTTTCTCTGAATGTCCAGGGCAGTCTATGCTGCCAGTAGGCACAGACACGCCTCATTCATGGGTACTCACCATCAGACATTAAGGATGCTGAGTCTGGTGAGGGAAGGAAGGTATTGTCATTTGGATAATTTGCTCCTGTGTATGTACAGTTATCAGACAGCTTACCTTTGATATAAGGAAAAAGCTTCTAATGCAAGCTGTGAGTTCCAGGCCTAGCCAATATGAAACCAGAGAGCACTGAAAAGTGAGCAAAGAGACTTAAGGCAGTACAAGAAAATGTCTCCTAGACTGACTTGAGGAACTCAGGAAGGCTATATCCTCAGGCTTGTGTAGTTCACTGGATGGTGACACAGCAGCCACCGAAATATTTCTTCTACTTGTATGTTTTCAGATGGAGAAACCACCAAATGGTTCCAGATGACACATGATCGGGATGTCCTATGAACAACTGGGGAAAGTTTGATTTGAAGTTTCTCCATAAGGAAGGACTCAGCCACTTCTGTACCAAGTCTGGCCACAACACAATTTGGGAGGTCAAGTATGGCCAGCACAAGGAAGTATAAACCATAGTGCTGTCTGGGAACTCTATTAGTTTTGTAAAAATATGGATAAGCACATTGTTCACCTTATGTTCACCTGCTTTATGCTTTATGAGAAAAACCTGGACTTTGTTGGAATTGTAAATTGGAACCCTCTTTTCTTGCCAAATGCCATGAGACTAGAACAATGTACAACCCCTAAGAGCCCTCTTCCTGCAGTGCTCATAGCCCCAGAGTTGTTTCTCCCTTATCCATACCCACAAATGGATCTGTTGACCATCGGGAAAGCAGGAGACTTAGGATTTATGGCTTTGTGCCCACTTCAGGAGGCTCCCCAGGGATGCAGGAAATATCCAGGATCCATGTGCCTTTCTCCTTGAAAGTTATAGGCCAGATAAAGCCAGATCTAGGGAGATTCTCGAATGACCCTGAGAAGTACATAATGAAGTTCCAGGGCTTTCTGCAAGTGTGTGAAATGGCATGGAAAGTTATAATACTCATCTTATATCAAAACTTAAAAACAAACAAAAGAGTACTGTACAAAAGTACATAACTTGATTATGTACTTATCTGAGTCATATAATCATTTCTGGAGAATTCAGAATCCTTTGATAAATAATATATGTTCCACAGGGCAGTGGCAGTCTCTCATGTAGACTCAGGATGGAATTACAACCAGCCAACTGCTGCTTGGTGCCTAGACACTGTGAGTTACAGAGTAGAGAAAATAACAAGAAGCAGAGACTGACCCCTTAATTATGCTTTGTTGATCATTATTGAGCAGGAACCAGAGAAAACACCCACAATATTTTTAGAGTGTCAGGGAGGCAATTAGAAAATACACTACCTAAATCCTGATCCTATGCAAGGTGAATTAATCTTATGGAAAAAATGTTTATGCAGGCTGCCCCAGATACACGGAGAAAGTTTCAGAAGATAGGTGTGGGTCTGGAGGTTGTCCTTGGAGAACTATTGAAAGGGGCTTTGGCAATCTATTGCAACAGAGAACAAGAGGGCACAGGAAGAAATAGAGCCCAAGAGTGGTTTTGCATGTGAGGACTTCAACAGAAACTCAAAAGGGATATGTCATTTCTGCCATCAGGACGGGCACTGGAAAAGTTAATGTCCAAATAGGAGAAACTTCTGCAGAGACCCTGTCCATAATAATAACAAGCACTGGTTACAGGACTACCCACCAAGTCCTAGGTCCCAGAAATAGTTGCTCTAGATTACAACACTGCAAACCACAGGGACAAGAAGTTTGAAGCACAGCATCTACAAAATAGATATATATTTTCAAGGTTAATAATTGTTTTCGTCTCTTGGAAATAGTTCTATGTCTTTCTATAGGGGCAAGGGAGTACTTTATACTTTCTATTTCTTCATATGAGAATATTTGCTCTAATGTTCTTTGGTTTTACTGAAATGGGCTTTAGTTGCCACATGTCTAACCATGTCTGTCACACTAGAGTCTTGAAACCCCAATGATCAGTCGACCACCATCATAGAAACTAACCACAGCTTCACCACAGCTCCAGTTAGGGAACAGGAGTTGTATTCTAGGGGTCCAAAGAAAGACCAGCACCCACATGTCAACAGGAAGTCATTTCAGAAGATGGGCCTTTGGCCCAATCCCTAAAATAAATTTAGGGTAATCACTCCTGACATTAGGAGTTAATGCTCTAGGGGATAAATTAATAATTTAGGGGAATGCTTCAGCAGAAGCTGAGGTGTAGACTGCTAGGTCACTTTCAATCTCTGCCTATGGACCAGGCAATCAGAACGTAGAATAGGATGGCTCGGGGTGGGACTCGGCAGTAGATAAAAGGAAGCCCCCCCACCCTCTGTCTCTGAGCACACATTCTCTGGACTCTCTCCTCTCTCCGTGGATCAGTTCTTTCCTAGACATGGGGCTCAGACCCAGGAAGGGCTCAAGGTGCCCTGTAGTGACAAGGCACTGAGCACAGGACTCTCACCCACACACACATGAACACGGCCAGAGAGTAGGAAAGCAAGGTCTGCATGACAGGAACTGCTGGGATTGAGCCGTGAGGCCCTTTGGATGGTACAGAACATAGGATCTAATCTGCCTGGGCAGCTGTGCTGGAGACAGAGGAAAGTTTAGATGAGATAGAGAGCAACACAGGGACAGGACCCAGGCATTGTTCGTGGGGGGCAAGTAGACAGCTTGGGACAGGACAGGGAAGTCGTCCAGGGGTCCAGAAAGTGTCATGGACAGGACATGGTTATCATTCACAAGTAAAGGTGAGGCCTGGACATCTAGGGAAGGACCTGGAACCATTTTTTTCTGTACAAGAAACTAACTTTCAATCTTCTGAGTTTTAGGTGCAAATATTTCATACAATTCTCCCAAACCCACCACCGCTTTCTTGCTAACGAGAGTACAGCAGGTATGGCATTTGCCATTCTTTAGCTCTTTGGGTCACACCTGGCAATTCTCATGGGTTACTCCTGGCACTCTAATTACTCTTGGCAGTTCTCGGGGCACCATACAGGATACTGCAGATCTAAGCCAGGTCGGTCTTGTTCAGGGAAAATTTCCCACCTGCTGTACTATTATTACAGTAGGGCATTTGTTTTCTACACAGCCAACACAGATTGGATCCCTGGCAATTTATGTGGTCCCCTAATCACCAATAGGAGTGTTCCCTAAGCGGGGACTGTGGAGTAAGCCCCGAGAAAAGAAGATAAAGAAAGGATAGAAAGAATTGGTGAAAAAGAATGAAGGAAAAGAATGGAGGGAGGAAAGGCCGAAAGAAGACAGAATTGAAGGAGAGAAGGGAATAAGGAAGAATGAAAGAAAGAAATGAAAGAAAGAAAGTTAGAAATAAGGGAAAGAAAAACCAAAAGAAGCAATTATGAAATGTAAGAAAGGAAAGAATGGAAGGAAGAGGAGAAAGAGGAAGGAAGGAAGGAAGGAAGGAAGGAAGGAAGGAAGGAAAAGCCAGAAGGAAGGAAAGAAGAAGAAAATTGGAGGATTCCAGGACTGAAGGAAGGGAGGGAGAGAAAGAAATAGGATGGAAGGAAGAAAAAAGAACGAACGTATTAATAAAAGGGGGTAAATGGAGAGGGGAGTATGATAGGAGGGAATAAAGAATGGAAGAAAAAGGAAGGTAGAGAAATAAAGGAAGAAATAAAATAGAATAAAAGAAAGACAAAAGAAAGAAAAAGAAATGGGGAGGAAGTGAGGAAGGAGGGAATAAAGGAGTGAAGAAAGAAAGGAAGAAAAATAAAAGGAAGAAAAAGAAACGAGGATGGAATGAAGGAATGAAGGAACTAAGTAAAGAAAGAAATGAAAGAGAAAGAAGGAAGAGTTAATAAAAGAGGAAGGAAGGTATAGAGAGAGAAAAGAAAAGGGAGAAAGAAAAAAGAGGGGAAGGAAGAAAAAGAGAAAGCTGAAGGAAGGACTAGGAAAAGAGGGAAGGAGAGAAAGGGACAGAGGAATAAGAAAAAATAAAGGAACAAAACAAAAGAGAAAGAAATAGAAAAGAAAGATGGTATGAAGGAGAAGGAAGGAAAAGGGAAGGAGGGAAGGAAGGAAGGAAGGAAGGAGGAAGAGGAGGGAGGGAAGGAAGGAAGGAATGAAGGAAGGAATGAAGGAAAGGAGTGAGGGAGGGAGGGAGGGAGGGAGGGAGGAAAAAGGAAGGAAGGAAAAAGGAAGGAAGACAGGAAGACAGGGAAGGAGGGAGGGAGGGAGGGAGGGAAGGAAGGAAGGAAGCAAGGGAGGGAGGGAGGGAGGGGAGAGGGGAGGGAGGGAAGGGAGAGGGGAGGGAGGGAGGGGAGGAAAAAAGGAAGGGAGGAAAAAGGAAGGCAGGAAGGCAGGAAGGAAGAGTGGGAGGAGGGAGGGAGGGAGAGGAGGGAGGGAAGGGAGGGAAGGAGGGAAAGGAGTGAAGGAGAAAGGGAAGAAAGAAAGGAAGGACGAAAAGCGGGAAAGGAGGAAGGAAGGAAGGAAGGAAGGAAGGAAGGAAGGAAGGAAGGAAGGAAGGATGGAAGGAGGGAGGGAGGGAGGGAGGGAGGAGGGAAGGAAGGCAGGAAGGAAAGAAGGAAGGAAGGAAGGAAGGAAGGAAGGAAGGAAAGAAGGAAGGAAGAAAGGAAGGAAAAGGGAAAGAGGGGAGGAAGAAAGGAAGGGTGGAAGGAAGGAGGGAGGGAGGAAGGGAAGGGACAAAGGAAGGATAGAAGGAGGGAAGGAAGGGAAGGAGGAAGGGGGAGGGAGAGAGGGAGGAAGGAAGGAAGGAAGGATGAAAGGAAGGAAGGAGGGAAGGAGGGAGGGAGGGAGGGAGGGAGGGAGGGGGAGGGACAGAGGGAGGAAGGAAGGAGGGAAGGAACAAAGGAAGGATAAGAGGGAGGGGAGGGAGGGAGCAAGGGGGGAGGGAGAGAGGGAGGAAGGAAGGAAAAAAGGAAGGAAGGAAGGAAGGAAGGAAGGGAGGGAGGGAGGGGGGAGGTAGGCGGGAGGGAAGGAAGGAACAAAGGAAGGATAGAAGGAGGGGAGGGAGGGAGGGAGGGAGGTAGGGAGGGAGGGAGGAAGGAAGGAAGGAAGGAAGGAAGGGAGGAAGGGCGGAAGGGAAGGAGGGAGGGAAGAAGGGAAGGAGGGAGGGAAGGAAGGAACAAAGGAAGGATAGGAGGGGAGGGAGGGAGGGAGGGAGGGAGGAAAGAAGGAAGGAAGTGAGGGAGGGAGGAAGGGAAGAAGGGAGGGAAGGAGGGAAGGAGGGGAGAGTGGGAGGAAGGGAGGGAAGGATGCAGGGAAGGAGGGAAGGAGGGAGGGAAGGAAGGAACAAAGGAAGGATAGGAGGAGGGGACGTAGGGAGGGAGGGAGGAAGGGAGGGAAGGAGGGAGGGAAAGAGGGAAGGAGGGGAGAGAGGGAGGGAGGGAGGGAAGAAGGAAGGAACAAAGGATAGGAGGAGGGGACAGAGGGAGGGAGGAATGGAGGAAGGGAGGGAAGGAGGGAAGGAGGGAGGGAGGGAGGAAGGGAGGGAAGGAGGGAGGGAAGGAGGGAAGGAGGGAAGGAGGGAGGGAGGGAGGGAGGGAGGGAGGGAGGGAAGAAGGAAGGAACAAAGGAAGGATAGGAGGAGGGGAGGGAGGGACGGAGGGAGGGAGGAAGGGAGAGAGGAAGGGAGGGAAGGAAGGAGGGAAGGAGGCAAGGAGGTGAGGGAGGGAGGGAGGGAGGGAGAAGGAAGGAAGGAGGAAAAGAAAGAAAAAAACACCCCCCTCCCCAGTTCCTGTGGGCAGACACTGGGACACTCCCTCTCTGCCTGTGGGATTGTGGGAGCCTCACTGGAGGCAGGTCAAGGTGAGCCTAATGAGTCTGTGCAGAACTGGAACTTGTACCTGGACCGAACGTCCTTATGTCTGATGTCTTCTCCATAGATTGGCTGTCCAAGCGATGGTCCTCTGCATTGCTCTAGGATGGGACGGAGGAAAAAGAATAAAAGAAAAAGGAGAAAGGGAGAGGGGAGTATGGTAGGAGGAAATGAAGAAGGGAAGAAAGAGGAATACAGAGAAATAAAAAGGATTAAGTACAGCACTGGATTATGGATTATGGCTTATGGATTCTGAAGTCTCAGCTTCTTCCATGTGTTCTTCTGTGTCATTTTACATGACTTACGTATATGTAACTGTACTAGGCACATTCTATTCTACCAGGACTTCTTCAAGCTCTTGGTGACTATCAATGTGTGGCAGTGATGTGGAAGAAGTGACTGAAGTGTCTGGTGATGAAGACAACAGGTTGAATTGCTCATCTTCATCCATTGGAACACTTTTACTTTTTGGATTCCCCGTTAACGTTTTGCTAATGTTCTTCGCCTGCTTAGAAATGTCACTTTTGATGTCAGAGACATCCCATATTTCTAGGAACAAAGAGCAACATGTTCCTCGTTCTTCTTCTCCCATATAAGGGGTATAAGAGAAGGTGTAGTGGTGCACTATGGCGGCAATGAACATTTCTATGCAGATGATGAAGTCCTGCAGCCCCGTGGCCACTGTCTCTTCTGTCTGCCACTCCCAGGTGGAGTTCTTGGAAATTACACCAAATTGCACCAGCAAAGCAATCAACACTGCTTGCCAGAATGTGACAAAAACGACAAGCTTCACACAAAGGAACTTTCCCATTGCCTGGATGGGCCTCAGCTCCTCTTTCAGGGCTTTACAAAATAGCAGGAGGCTATACACGGCAAAGGACTGGGACACGTTGTTGATGATGACCAAGTACATCCAGGCTCTGTTCAAGTTGAAGATTCCTTCACTGTACACCTCGAATATCTCACAGATCACGGCAGCGTAGGTGGTGATCAATCTGATCACGATGTACTGCAGCACTCCCAGCTTGCACCGGTACAGCAACACCTCTCCCACGGGGCAGGGCGGGCAGCAGCAGAAGGGTATGGGGGGCTGCGTCTTCTCTTTGCCTTCTATCATAGCTTCCAGGTTGGGGTACTGGCTCTTCAAGTAGTTGAATAGGAAGTTCATAAAGTTGTAGAGGACATACGCTTCGTAACACTCCCGCATGGTGTCCACGTAGATGGCGATGGACGGATACTTAAGAGCCACCCAGCTGTCTATGCTGTACACGGGCACCATGCAGAGGATCCTAATGATGGGTTTCTGGAGTTCGGGCCTCGTGTAGTGCACCAAGTGCTGCAGAATCTCCCAGAAGGTCACGGGGATGGTGAACAGCACAAAGATCCCGGGGATAAACCACACCTTGGTGTGGATACTGACTTCCAGCTTCCGCAGGTGCCACACACCCAGGGGGATGGTCACGACCACGGCCAGCAGATAGAGGATCAGCACTAAGGGCCGGATCCAACGCCTCCAGTTCTTAAGTTTAGGCACGCAAGCGTCAAGCATTTCTCAATGGTTGAAGGCAAAGAGCGCAGAAAGTCTCTGAGGCCCCTGCGCTGAGGTCCAAGGTTATATAGGTGGATGCACATTCCATGTAACAAAGCAGCAGTGTGATGTCAGGGGTACCGCTGGGCGCTGCCCCCGCTGTACCACTGATGGCCGCCGGGGGCGCTGCGGTCAGCATCCTCGCTGCTTGCCTGCATCTGGCCCCTTACAAAGTCCTGGGACCCCTGGCGCGACCCCTTGCCCCTGAACCCCTGCACTCTGTCTGGCCTCTAAAGGAGAGCAGTGGCCTACATTGAGATGGTCCCGGCCCCTTCTCTCGGGGCCAAGCTTCCACCCTGGCTCTTCTGGTCCAATCTTGCTGATGATGTACAGGGGTGAGGCCCAAGAGGGTCCCTCACTCCCTGGGAACTCCCCGGACTGTTTGTAGGCTCTGGAGCTGCTTCTGCAGGGCTCTAAGGAAATCTGCCTGGAGCCGCAAACCCCGAGTCCAGTTCATCAGAGCAGAGCGCCCTGGTTGCCTCATTCCCGGGCAGATCTGCTTTCCCGGCCTCAGGTTTTTGTGGAATCATCTACTACATACAGTGTTCCTGTCTCATTAAGCACATTAAGCAATTAAATAAGTGGAGGGAGTTAATCCTTCCCCTAAAGCTGATCATCCTGGCATTCTTAATGATTGTGGTATGTCCTGAATGTGTGGTCGCTGCAGAAGCCTCGTTTGGAACATAAAACCCAGCAACAATCCAATATAAATACTGATTTTAAGGGCTGGATTGATAGAACAGCAAAAGTGTTCTTGCCTTGTAGATAGCTGACCTGGCTTAGATCCCCGATACACAGTATGGCTGCTCTGACCTCCACCAGGAATGATGCCTGATCATATGGATTGCAGTACACCCAGAGCACTTTCAGATGGGACAAAAAAAAAAAACACTGATTTTGTTCTCCAAAGCTCATAATGAATGCTGATAAAATGTAACAAGATTGAAAAGATTTCAAAAATTTATCCTCTGAAAAACCTGGCTTAAAGTAGAAATTAGGAAAAGACAGATGTTGGAAAAGCATCAATATACTTGTAAGTTAAACAGTAAACTTCCAAAGAAGCATAGGCATGTGGAATACAAAATTCAAATCAGCATTTTTAGTTGCATAAACATGTGAAACAAATTAGTGTGATTAATGCAGTCTCTCCAGGAAAAAAAAAACTTATAAATGCACTTCTAGTGAGGTGTAGAGATATATCACAGGGGTTAAGAGACTGGCCTTGCACATGTCCAACCCTAGTTTGACCCCCAGCACCACATATGCCCCCCAGAAATGCCAGCAGCAACACACTCAGACTAAGGCAGGAGTAGTCAATAAGTACCACCAGGAACTTGTGGACTCTCTGAGCCCAAAGGGCAAGTCTTCAAATACATCCCCAAAGTTTCTACCCTTAAAAGCTAGAGAAAGGGCTGGGCGTGAGCTACACAAGATGGAAGGCATGACTTGTATGGGCACGGCCTGGGCTTAATCCTTAACAACCACATGGTGCCCAGCACCATCCAGAGGCCCTGAGTACTACAGGAGTGTCTCTGGAGAATTTCTGAGGAGAACCCAGCAAAAGTAAGAAAGTAGGCCATGAAGAACTACCATATCAAAAGTAGATGAAGGAAATAAGAAATAAAGACATGATTCAGCTGACACAGAAGGCAGTTCTTTGAAATATTAACACAATTGAGAAATCTCAAGACAGACTCACCGAGAACAACAGAAACTTATCTCCTACCCTGTCAGATGAGTACTAGAAACTCATCTCATACACTGTCAGACTACAGTTACAACTGAAAATCTTACCTAAGGGCTCTGGTTTAACTGTAACTCTCCAATTCCATAACAGTTAAAGAATGTTACAAACTTAAACCCAGTAACAAAATCTCCTTCAATCCCTACCTACTCTATGTAATAGACATAAAGGCTATACAAGTAAGCATCATATGAATAAATTACTTTCAAAAAATAGCTTCCATATTCAACCTGATTTCAAACTCTTTGTGAAAACAAGAAACAGGCACAAGTTTACAGCATTTCAAGATACAAAAAGTTATTAAAATATGTATGCTTCTATGCATAATACTGCAATTACCTAGCAAGGGTTGTGGTGGCATAGTGAAGGGATGGACTAAAAGTATAACATGGTTCTGGAGGTGGGGACATGGCAATTGTTGGCCAGGGAACTGTTCTAACTGTATGTCAAAACCATAGCTGGTATTAAAACTATTATAAGCATATCACCTAAAATGTCATATTTTTTAAAATTTCACTAGTGTTCCCCACTTTTAATTTTCTCAAAACTATGCTCCAGCAATAACCAATTTACTTACCTCTTAATAAATACTTAGTTTTCATTTTTACGGAAACAGACACAGGGAAAGTTCATTTGCTATTACAATTACAAAGGAGCAGTTTATCTTAAACCCAATTTTGTAAGTTCAGAGAGATATAACAAGAGTAAAGGTGTGTAGCTGAACACAGTTTGATCTCCAGCTCCATATATGGTCCCCCTGAGCACTGCCTGGAGTGATCCCTGAGCACAGAGCCAGCAATTAGCCCTAAGCACCACCAGGTGTGACCCAACCCCCGCTCCCCACTCCTACCACCAACACCTCATTATGTAAAAAGCCAAATCCATACACATGACTAGTCTCAGTGCTCATAAACAAAGAGAGAGGGGAAAATATTAGTCCCAAGGGCTCCTGGGTGGAGAAGTCAATAAAGCACAAGCAAGTCAAATGGGAACAAAAAGCCTGGAGACAGAGCTGGACCTTGAGAAAGCAGGAAGGACAGCAGCCTGGAGCAGGTGACACAGTAACCCCAGGTCATGGCATGGCCAGAGACTTGCAGACACCTCCCTCCTCTGGGCACATCATTAAGCACTGACCCCTTTAACTCTTCCACAAGAAGAAAACATCCAACCCCATCAAAAATGGGGCGATGAAATGAAAAGAAACTTTCTCAAACAAGAAATCTGAATGGCTAAAAGGCACATGAGAAAATGCTCTACACCATTAATCATCAGGGAGATGCAGAGCAAAATAACAATGAGATATCATTTCACACCACAGAGACTGTCCCACATCCAAAAGAACAAAAGCAACCGGTGTTGGCGCAGATGTGGAGAGAAAGGGACCCTCCTTCACTTCTGGTGGGAATGCCAATTGGTTCAACTCTTTTCGAAAACAGTACGGACAATTCTCCAAAAATTAGAAATTGAGCTCCCATTTGACCCAGCAATACCACTCCTGGGAATATATCCCAGAGAGGCAAAAACGTATAGTCAAAGTGACATCTGCACTTGTTTGTTCATTGCAGCGCTGATTGCAATAGCTAAAATCTGGAAAAAACCTGAGTGCCCGAAAACAGATGACTGGTTAAATAAACTTTGGTACATCTACACAATGGAGTACTGTGTAGCTATTAGAAAAGATGAAGTCAAGAAATTTACATACAATTGGTACTACATGGAAAGTATCATGTTAAGCGAAATGAGTCAGAAAGAGAGGGATAGACATAGAAAGACTGCATTCATCTGGGGAACATAAAGTAACAAAATAAGAGACTAACACCCAGGAATAGCTGAGATAAGTATCAGGAGGTTTACTCCATGGCTTGGAGGCCAGTCACACGTGTTGGGGGAAAAGGCAGCTCAGATAGAGAAGGGAGCACCAAATCAAGGGTGTTGGGAGGATCTTCCTAGGATGGAAGATATGTGCTGAGAGTAGACTATAGACTGAACATGATTGCCACTCAATGCCTCTTTTGCAAACCACAGCACCCAAAAGGAGAGAGAGAACAAAAGGGAATGCCCTGCCACAGAGGCAGGGTGGGATGGGGGGTAAGGGGAGTGGGAGGGATACTGGAATCAGTTGTGGTGGAGAATGGGCACTGGTGGAAGGATGGGTATTCGATCATTGTATAACTGAAACCCAAGCACAAAAATGTGTAAGTCTACAACTGTACCTCATGGTGTTTCACTAATAAAAATTAAAAAGACCAAAAAAAACCCTGTGTTTTTCAGGAAATTCTGACACATGGTCAATCCTAAACATATGCTACCAAGTGAATAAACCAGCAAGAAACAGAAATGCTATGTTGATTCAGCCTAGACAGGTACTCTAATGAGTCGGAATCTTGAAGACAGAATGAAGAGTTGCAGGTTCCTGGTGAGAAGAGGGAGGAGCGTGTGCTTATTTACAGAGCAGTCTCCACCTGCAGAGGGAAGGGGAGAGGAAGATGGAAGGCAGAAGGTTGCACAGTATCATCACTGTAGTTAACATCGCTGCACACTAAGAACAAAGATGCCAACTTTCTCTTTCATATATGTCACAATACAAACCTTTTTAAAACTTGGGAAGTAGATCAGTCATCAAGTGGAAAGGAATGAAATTCTGCAGGGATCTCTTCTGGAGACAAAATAAGAGGCAGAGTGGAGGACTAATTGGCTGATTCTGTGTAGGAAAACATGTAAACCAGAGAAGCCAGGAATAAATAAAAATTATTAAAGACAAAATTAAAATGCCTACACACATATTTATGGCATATGTAAATAGATACAACGATAACAAGTATCTCCAAATGGTTAGAAGAACAAGAAAGAAATTAGAAAAGACTTGAAAGGTAAGAAGACTTTCCTGATGAAGTCTGTTATTACAAACTACCACCAGGAATGGTCCAGAAACAGCGTAAAAAAAAAGTATCTGTCTACTCAGAAGTCTGTATTCCAGGGGCTGCTTCTGTACCACTATCCCACCCCCACCCGCTGCATTCAAAAAAAGCCACATTTGACAAAACGGCTGCATTTTCTCAAATGAAAGCTGCTGTTTGTTTGTCTGATGATGGAGTCTGGGTGTGCACATGACCGATTTCGCCAGCAGGGTGAGCTCAGTCCTTGGTGATAAACATTTCTGTATGATATAAGCTAAAAGAAGTCTTTTCTATATTCACAAACAGACATGGGTGAATACGTTTTTCTAAGTAAACTGTTAAATTGGAGGCTAAAATACATATGAAGCTCTGAATACAAATTTAAATGTAGCAACATTATTAGGATAATTTAAAAAGTAATTTCTATTTTGATTTCTTTGGTCCCATATCTTGTTGAATCCCTTACTTTACTAGATTATTTTGTACATTATTCTAGCTTCTGAGTACAGAATTATTCTTACAGTATAGCATTTTTACGATACTATCTCACTGCTTTTTCATAGTTGCTTTTTATCAGATTAAAGATTATTTCTTCTTAAACTCTTAAATTTGTATACTGAATGAGGATTATTATGTCGAATAATCTTTCTGCATACAATCATGTGAACATAAAACTCTTTTATCATAATGAATTATGTGGACAGAAACTTCACATTGCTAGAAGATTCATTCTGTCTTGATTGATAGAGAGATGGTTTGAAATGTAGATTCAAAGGAACAAGATGTAATTAGTTACATAACTACTTAAGGGAAAATTTTATTAACATTAAAAAACATAATCCATGTATTAAGTCTCTGCCCCCGCGCCTCGGTGTTCCTTCCCGGAGTCCCTTGGAGGGGAGCGGGTTGAACTTTCCTCCCCGCCCCGGCCAGGGCTACGGCAGCCGGAGACCTCCAGGACCAGCCACCACCATGTTGAGACCACTCTCCGCACACCTGAAGGTACTGGCAGAGGGACAAAGCCACGCGGGTTCCGGGGCCGAGACCTCCAAGCCTACTCGAATTGAAGTCGAGCATCTTCCACCCAGATCCTCCAAATTCCAGTAGGCCGGGTCACACCCACCACCTGGCCCCCTGGCGCCGTGTAATCCCATCAGCGGCCAAGACTCAGAGACTATAAAATCCAGATTCCGGAACCGCGCGGCCGCATTCGCGGCCGCGCAACATCTTATTATCTCATTCCTACTTTGGACAAACTTGCAGGCTGTCGAATGTAGCCTGCCCACAGGGCAGAATCTGGCAAACTCCCCGTGGCCTACCAAATATGCCAAATACCAGTAACAATGATGGGTCTCATTCTCCTAAAGAGCCCTGAATATAATCTCAGGGCTAGGATGAAAGAGACGTTACTGGGGCCTGCTCGAGGCAATCGACGATTAACAGGATGATGAAATGAAATGAAATGAAAGCTCCTACAGTGTTTGTTTTGTAATCTCAATGCTTCCAGAGAAAAAAATATTTGACTGTCATATTTAGATTTTTTTTAAATTTTATTGAATCATTGTGAGATAGTTACAAGCTTTTATGTTTGGGTTACAATCACACAATGATTAAACGCCCATCCCTCCACCAGTGCACATTCCCCACCACCAATATCCTCAGTATATCCCTCCTTTCCTACCCTCCCTCTGCCTCCGTGGCAGACAATATTAACCATACTCTCTCTCTACTTTGAGGCACTATGGCTTGCAATGCAGCTGTTAGGAACGATGAAGTCATGAAATTTGTAATAAGTGGATAGACAAGGAGAGTATCATGCTAAGTGAAATGAGTCAGAAAGAGAGGGACAGACATAGAAGAACTGCACTCATTTGTGGAGTATAAAACCACATAACATGAAGTTGACACCTAAGAATAGTAGATACACGGGACGGGAAAATTGCTCCATAGCTGGAAGCCAGCCTCATGAGCAAAGGGGAGAAGACAGCTGGAATAGAGAAGGGATCACTAAGAAAATGATGGCTTGACTTTTGGAAAACAGTATGGACGATTCTCCAAAAATTAGAAATTGAGCTCCCATTTGACCCAGCAATACCAATCCTGGGAATATATCCCAGAAAGGCAAAAAAGTATCGTCAAAGTGACATCTGCACTTGTTTGCTCATTGCAGCACTCTTTACAATAGCCAGAATCTGGAAAAAACCTGAGTGCCCGAGAACAGATGACTGGTTAAAGAAGCTTTGGTACATCTACACAATGGAGTACTATGTAGCTGTTAGGAAAGATGAAGTCATAAAATTTACATACAAGTGGTACTACATGGAAAGTACCATGTTAAGTGAAATGAATCAGAAAGAGAGGGATAGACATAGAAAGATTGCATTCATCTGGGGAACAAAAAGTAACAAAATAGGAGACTGACACCCAAGAGTGACCAAGATTAGTACCAGGAGTTTTGCTCCATGGCTTAGAGGCCAGCCACACATGCTAGGGGCAAAGGGAGCTCAGAGAGTGAAAGGAGCACCAAATACAGGGTGTTGGGAGTACCCTCCCAGGATGGGAGAAGCATGCTGAAAGTAGACTGTAGACCAAACATGATTGCCACTCAATGCCTCTTTTCCAAACCACAGCACCGAAAAGGAGAGAGAGAACAAAGGGGAATGCCTTGCCATAGAGGCAGGGTGGGATGGGAGGGATGGGTGGTGGGAGGGATACTGGGATCTGTGGTGGTGGAAAATGGGCACTGGTGGAGGGATGGGTACTTGATCATTGTATAATTGAAACCCAAGCACAAAAATTTGTAAGTCTACAACTTACCTCATGGTGTTTCACTAAAAAAATTTTTTAATTAATAAATAAAAGAAAAAAGAAAAAAAATGATGGCTTGAGGAACCGGTAGGAATAGGAGATGTGTGCTGAAAGTAGATAATGGACCAAAAATGATATTTGGGTATCTTGCACTTCTCTTATTGTTTCCATAACTTTTTCTGCTTAATTTTTAATTTCATTATCAATACTTTTTATTTCTCTATATTTTGCAAGTTATTTTTATTCTTCTATAGAATGATATTTTAGGACCATTGTAAGCATTCTATCACTATCACTATCACCGCATTGTTCATCGATTTGCTCGAGCGGGCACCAGAAACATCTCCATTCATCTCTTTCACGTGCTAGTGTAACCCGATGACATATTGGGGGCTCTTTCAAGGTCAGGGGAATGAGGACCATCATTGTGACTGTTTTTGGCATATCTAGTATGCCACAGGTAGCTTTCCAGGTTCCGCCCTTGGGGCGGGATACTCTCGGTAGCTTGCCAGGCTCTCCAAGAGCGATGGAGGCTTTTAGGGCAGACTCTAACCACCTTTACAGGTGTTCCCAGTCAGGCATACATGCAGGAAAGAGACTCTCAGTAGCCTGTTGGGTTCTCTGAGAGTGAGAACTAGACAATAAGAGGTTGCACAGTTGCAAATGCAGCCGTGCACTTCCGGGAGCTTGGTTTTATAGTCTCTGGATCTTGGCTGTTGATGGGTTTGCACGACAGTTGGTGGGTATAACTGTCTAGCTACTAGAAGATGGGGGATCTAGATGGAGGAGGCCCAGTCCCAAACCAGTAGGCTTGGAGATCTCAGCCCCGGGTCCCGCACACCTGGGTTCCTCTGCCGGTTCCTTCATGCTTGAGGCCAGTCCTAGTGTGTAGATAGTGGTCTCAGCATGGCTGTGGCTGGGTCCCGGAGGTCTTCAGCTGCCGGGGCTCTGCTCAGGGCAGAGAGGGAAACTCAACCTTCCTCCCCCCTCCAAGGGGCCCCGGTGAGGACTGCCAGGCACGGAAGCAGGAGGTTCTGTGTTGTTCTCTTCTGGGAGCTTGGTTTTATAGTCTCTGGATCTTGGCTGTTGATGGGGTTACACGGCAGTTGGTGCGTGTAACTGTCTAGCTACTTGAAGATGGGAGATCTGGGTGGAGGAGGCCCAGTCCCAAACCGAGCAGCCTTGCAAATCTCAGCCCCAGGTTCTGCACACCTGGGTTTCTCTGCCGATTCCTTCATGAATGACACCTGTCCTAGTGTGTGGAGAGTGGTCTCAGCATGGCTGTGGCTGGGTCCCGGAGATCTTTAGCTGCCGGGGCTCGGCTCAGAGCATAGAGGGAAACTCAACCCTCCCACCTCCAAGGGGCCCCAATGAGGACAACCAGGCATGGGGGCAGGAGACTCTGCCTTGTAAGCATTAAAGGAATGAAAATTACATCCACTGTAAATATTCTCAGGTCAAAAAAATGGTTGATAATAATAAAGCATTCAAAGTCTACAAAAAGTTTAAGTGAACATCATCTTCACCAAATACCATAAGGTAAAAAAAGGTAAAGGCCCTCCCGTTGTTCGTCGATTTACTCGAGCGGGCCCAGTAACGTCTCCATTGGAGACTTTGTTGTTACTGTGTTTGGCATATCGAATACGTCACAGGTAGCTTGCCAGGCTCTGCCGTGCGGGTGAGATACTCTTGGTAGCTTGCCGGGCTCTCCGAGAGGGGCGGAGGAATCGAACGTGGGTCGGCCATGTTGGCTGCGTGCAAGGCAAACCCCTTACCGCTGTGCTATCACTCCATACCATATTAAAATACAAAAGTATCTCAGAAAATTTATCCAGAATCTGAAGATACAATCAAAAATAAAAATGCTATCAGAAACAAAAGAGAAAATATTTATTGATGAAATTTCAAACCATGATGACCGAGTTTTTCAAAAAAGAATATTTAATCAGTAAACTTCAATTTAATCTTAGAAACCAAATACACAATAGTTGTGAATATAAAAGTTTTAGTATTTTCAATATGATAATAAAATAAATAAACCTGCAATTTAACCACAAAGTTTCAAACTCATTACATTTACAATATGCTAAAATTCTTCACAGAAAAGTTAAAATATTAAATAATAACATATTTTCAAAATCTCTAAGAACTAGAAAGAGCCCAATGTTTTCTGAAAGCTTCAGGAATGCAGGTTTCATGTTGGTCCCTAGCCTCCACCTGGACTGTCCAAATCTACTCCTTTATGTGACATAAATATAAGGTAAAAGTTATCTTAAACCCTTAAAGCAGTCTTGTTGAAAAGAAGTAGCCAGCTATTTTGCTGTACATTTCAATCTAACATTTAATATCGCCATCAAATATTAAATTGCACTGTAGCACTGTCCTCCCATTGTTCATCGATTTGCTCAAGTGGGCACCAATAACTTCTCCATTGTGAGACTTGTTGTTACTGTTTTTGGCATTTCAGATATGCCATGGGGATATTGCCAGGCTCTGCCATGAGGGCGGGATACTCTGAGTAGCTTGCCGGGCTTTCCGAGATGG
This sequence comes from Sorex fumeus, assembly GCF_029834395.1. Classification (NCBI taxonomy): domain Eukaryota; kingdom Metazoa; phylum Chordata; class Mammalia; order Eulipotyphla; family Soricidae; genus Sorex; species Sorex fumeus. Next base: position 1,988,863 of record NW_026606163.1, read on the forward strand.
ACGGAGGAATCGAACCCAGGTCAGCCGCGTGCAAGGCAAACGCCCTATCAACTGTGCTATCACTGTATCACTGTCATCCCATTGATCATCGAATTACTCAAGCAAGTGCCAGTAACATCTCTGTTCCTCCGAGCCCTGAGATTTTAGCAGCCTCTTCTTACTTGTCTTTTCTCAATGATTAGAGGGTCAGGGAAATGAGACCTGTTGTCGTTACTGTTTTTGACATATCAAATACGTCACAGGGAGCTTGCAGGGCTCTGCTTCTGTGGGCTGGATACTCTTGGTAGCTTGCCGGGCTCTCTGAGAGGCATATATTTATGTTTTTCTCTATGATTTGTTGCCTACCCATCAGATATGGTGTAGTAATAGTGGAAAATGGGTAGGAAGTGTCTTATAATGTGTCGCACAGCCGCACAGTCCAGTTCCACATTATCTGGGTTTATTAGCTTGAGGAATGCAGAATGGACCAGAAGTTGCAGTTTGGTACCTCATCAACTCTGCAGTGACTTTGGCTGCTGCAATTAGCCCTGCTGCTACCACATAGAAATGGTGGCCAGTGCCCTTGAAGATTGGAACTGAATAAAAAAGATCTCATTAGTGGCCTCACTTCTTTGGTATGCTAAATTCAATTGGTGATGACTGGATTAGCAGGACACTTATTTCCTTTGCTTGGGTTTTTGATTCAACCTATATTTTTCATTGCTTATTAAGTTTGTTAACCAACTAATTTCATCGGTAACATTGGTGTGTATATGAATTCATTATAATTCTATCATGTTAATGGAAAATGGTAACAATGATTTGATATGCACAAGAAATAAAAGAGGAAATATGGTATGTAAGGATTAAATTGCAGCTTCAATTTTGAAATTAGTTGAAGGTCAACCACATTCTTTCTGTGTGTGTGTATGAAGCACCAACTATTGCATTCACATTAAAAAGAATTTTGAAGTTGAAAATAATTTTAGTGATATAAATGACTTATAAGAGAAATTTCAATTCTCAAAATCCATTTATAAAAGTATGTCAAGGGCAAAATAAAGCAATCCCTTCCCCCAACCACTCAGATGCAAAGGATCTTTCTACAACTTAATCCTACAAAATAAGGAAACAATTTGAACACCTTTACTAGAATCTCCAAGGTAATTTTATAAAGGGCGGTGGCATATCCCTCTTTAGTCATAAACTTAACTAAATAGGTCTTGTAATTTATCAGATTCTTTAAAGGAGTGTCCTATTTGTGTACTCGTTTGTCAAACACCGTGTGTGATGCAAGTTTAAAATGGTAGAAGCCAAAAAGGTAGAACATCAAGCACTTACCTAGGACACTACCAACCTAGGTTCTATCTCTCTGGGATCCCAAAGAAGCAGACTTTTGAGTTCAAAGTCAGGAGTAAGTCTAAGTACCTCTTGGTTTATATATGAATATATACTAAAGAAAGCTTCTTCTTAAAAGGTGTAAACAGCTCTTCATTTTCATCCCCCAAGCTAAATTGGTCTTCTCCCCCACCCAGCTGAGCTGGTCTTCTCCCCCACCCAGGTCAGTTTATCTGCTGCTTCTCAAACCTGGGACTTGGATTTCTCCCTGCAAGCCCCCCAGGCGTCCTCTCAGACCTTGGGAGACAAAGCAACCCTGAGCCTCTGACTCTTCCTTTTCGTCGTCCCCTAAGCTAAGCTGGTCTCCCCCACCCAGGTCAGTTTATCTGCCGCTTGATCATTGTATAATTGAAACCCAAGCACAAAAATTTGTAAGTCTACAACTGTACCTCATGGTGTCTCACTAATAAAAATTAATTTTAAAAAAAGGTATAAACAAAATCAAAAGTAAAAGGTTAAAAATACTTCAGATAAGCAGAGCAGAATATGCACAAACTTAATTCACGTTTTTACTTTTGACCTTTATAGATGCGAGATGAAAAACAGAGGCCTGAAGAATCACTGTCCTCCCATTGTTCATCAATATGCTAGAGCAGGCCCAGTAAAGTCTCCATTGTGAAACTTGTTGTTACTGTGTTTGGCATATTGAATATGTCATGGGTAGCTTTCCAGGCTTTGCTATGCAGGCGAGATACCCTCGGTAGCTTGCCGGGCTCTCCGAGAGGGGCAGAGGAATCGAACCGGACTTGGCCGTGCTGGCCACATGCAAGACAGATGCCCTACCACTGCATTGGTGGTATAGTGGCGAGCCCGAAGAATTATTAATTAATAAAGCTAGTAACTTCTTCTACAAATCAGCAAACCTCAGGGAACATGGACATTGAAGTTTGAAGTATAATAAGGTAAAGGTAAAGGCCCTCCCGTTGATCGTAGATTTGCTCGAGCGGGCCCAGTAACGTCTCCATTGGAGACTTTGTTGTTACTGTGTCTGGCATATCGAATACTCTCGGTAGCTTGCCGGGCTCTCCGAGAGGGGCGGAGGAATCGAACTCGGGTCGGCCATCTTGGCCGCTTGTAAGGCGAACGCCCTACCCGCTGTGCTATCGCTCCAGCGAAGTATAATAAAAGATTCAAATTGAGACTATAGGAGTTCTACTTACCTCTACTGTGAAAAAAATGCTGGAGACAGAGTCATTCGAAACCTTAACAAAACAAAAAATATCTATATGATCTACAAAGTTTTAAAGTTTATTCAAGCAATGAGAAATCTGGGGTAACCAGCAGCTCCCCATCTCTCCCAAAAGCTACTTTCAGAAGGAAAGAGCATAAAACTACTCGCCTGTGTAATGAGGGATCAGAGAGATATAAGGTAGGTAGAATAGGACACTAAAATTGCAAGGATTATATTAGTAATGCAAGATAGAAATAGTGTTAGAGATACAAATGCAAGTTCAGTTCACCCTCAACTACAAACACTTCGTGGTGTCCTTTGCTGGGAACTCTTAAGAAATCTGGGCAGCCCCAATGAAATCTTTCTTTTTCGAAACTCTGGTAAGGGCAGCCACCTTCACTACAGAGTCCTACCAGGAATATTCTCTCTTCATGACATCGAACTGGAGAAAGGCCCTAACCAGCGCCACAGGGATGTAGACTAAGACACAATACCAAAGGGTAAAAACAAGAGAACACTGCTAAACTGACTTGAGGGAAGAAACTCTAGGACTCACCGCTTACCCACTTACCGGGGCAGGGAAAGGTAGAATCTAAGGGCATGCAGAGGAAAGAAGGATCACAAGGACAACAAGTCCTGATACTCTGAGAAAACAGGTGTGCGGAGCTTGGATCCTACTTGGACATCTCACCTGTGCACAGACCGCTGCATACTCACAGCTAACAAGCAGCAGCAGAAACAAGCACACACCGGGAGCCCAGAGTGTAGGAAGAAAAATTTTTCAGGTACAGCAGTGAGTAGGAAAACAGTGAGAAGTAGAGCTCCGAGCAGAATTTCAGCAACAAAGCTCCATCTTAATATTCAGGTTGCACTGAAGGAATGTGCAGCAGCACTGTGCTAATGAAAACAGTATCTCAGAACCCGTTCAACGCTCCTAATCTGACTCAAATTTCCACACGAGTTTCTTGTCAAAAATAGTTTTAAAAAACATGTCATGGCCCAAATGAGCAACTATGTGAGAGCAGACACCTGCGGTTTTACAAGTGTTCTAGAAGTGAGACTTGAATTGTAAACCAGGATCTGCACCAACACAGGGACCCTTCCCTCCAGGTATACCTGTGGCAGGGGGCATGACCTCTTGGGTTGCTGCAGATCATGCATCTGACAATTAATTTCCCTTTCATGCTGCACTGGACCCATATCTCAGCTTCCTTTACAGAACTCTTATGACTAAAGCCTGGCTACCTCAGCTGCATAAAGCCAGTAGTCTGCCATTCTATTCCAATCAAAATTCAACAAAATAACTGTTAACACAAGAATCTGTACAAACCTAATTTAAAAGAAAATATTGCCTGGATCAGTGTTAGAGGTCCCACATAATTCGCACAGGAGCACCAAAGTACTATACTTGAAAGAGGAAGATACTATACTTGAAGGGGGAAGAAGAGAACACTATTGACCAAGCTGAAGCCTCAACAGGGAATACCCACATTAAGAATCTCTCTGATAAAGAATTCTGAGGTGAAGCTAAGAGGATGTTATTGAGCTCAAAGAAACAGTGGAATGGACATCCAATAAAATAGAGAGGTAAAGGCCCTCCCGTTGATCATCGATTTGCTCGAGCGGGCCCAGTAACGTCTCCATTGGAGACTTTGTTGTTACTGTGTCTGGCATATCGAATACTCTCGGAAGCTTGCCGGGCTCTCTGAGAGGGGCAGAGGAATCGAACTCGGGTCGGCCATGTTGGCTGCGTGCAAGGCAGACGCCCTACCCGCTGTGCTATCGCTCCAGCCCAATAAAATAGAGAGGATATGAAAGAAATGGTGGAAGGGGCAGTCAATATAATACAGAAAAAAATTAGAGCATAAATTTAAAAAAAGCTACAAAAAGAATAGTCACTAATAAAAATTTTGGTAGATGAAATAAAAAACTCAGGGGATGCCCTCAACAGTAGAATGGCAACTGTTGAAGACAGAATCAGTGAGCTTGAAGATGTGCTCCAGAAAACATAAAGGCAATAACAGAATATGGTAAAAAGACTTCAAAATAGCTCAATGGTGAGTAAGAGATATATGGAATGAGTTCAAGAGGCATAACATAAAAATCATCTGAGTACCAGAATAGGGAGGCAAGCCCAATTACTACCAATAGTGGTAGTAACTGTTAATGACATCACTACTGAGAAGTTCCCAGAGCTGGAGAATGCAGGCATCCAGATCCAAGAAGCCCGAAGGGTACCAGCTAAAAAAGACCCTAATAAAACGAATCAAAGAAACATAATGAGAACGACAATTAGCAAAGATAGAGACACAATACTGAAAGCAGCAAGATCAAAGAAGAAATCACATACAAAGGAGAACTTTTTAGATTTTCAGCAGACTTATCAGACAAAACCCTCCGGGTCCAAAGATATTGGGATATAGTTAAAAAAAAAACTCAATGAAATGATTTCCTCAGAATACTGTATCCAGCTAGACTCTCATTCAGATTTGAATGATATACTACTTCATGAATTAATAACAGCTCAGGAATTTTGTAGATTTAAACCTTAAATGAAAAACTGAAGGTGCTAGTGTAACACAAAATAAAACCCCAAAATACAACAACCTTCTACAGAATGTTGACACAAAACCCAATGAAAATATTCTCTCTCATCGTCAATGGTTTAAGTGCACCAATAAAGAGTCACAGAGCTGAAAAATGGATTAAAAATCTAAATCTATCATTCTGCTGTCTATAAGCAAAACACAAACAGTCATAGTAAAAATAGACTCAAGGTCAAGGAAGGAAAACAAAATTTCAAGCAACCAATTTCTTCAAAAAAGCCAGGGTAGCCATACTAGCATCTGACAACATAAATTTTAGGATGAAAAAGATAAGAAGTGACAATAAAGGCCATTTCACAATCACTATCACCCCATTGTTCATCAATTTGCTCGAGCGGTCCCAGTATCGTCTCCATTCATCCCTGTCACATGCTAGTGTAGCCCGATGACATATGGGGGGCTCTTTCAGGGTCAGAGGAATGAGGACCATCATTGTTATTGTTTTTGGCATATTGAGTATGCCACAGGTGGCTTGCCAGGCTCTGCCATACGGGATACTCTCAGTAGCTTGCCAGGCTCTCCGAGAGCAATGGATGCTTTGGGGGCAGCCTCTAATCACCTTTACAGGTGTTCCGAGTCAGTAATATATGCGAGAATGATACTCTCAGTAGCCTGCTGGGTTCTCTGAGAGCAAGAACTTGGGAGTAAGAGGTCGCAAAGCCACAAATGCGGCCGCACGCTTCCGGGAGCTTGGTTTTATTTTATTTTATTTATTTATTTATTTAATTTCACAATAATCAAGAAATATGTACATCAGGAAGAAATTACACTCCTAAATTTACACGTGCCCAAGAGGGGTCAGCAAAATGCTTAAAACAACTGCTAATAGACTTCAAGGAGGACACTGTTAGCAACAAAATAGTAGTCAGAAACTTCAGCACTGCCTTATCACCTCTTGATAGATCAATGAGACTAAAACTAAAAAAGGAACTACTGGTGCTGAAGGAAGAAATGGAAGAGAAAGGGCTAGTAGATATTCACAGGGCTTTTCATCCCCTCAAAAGCAGAATACACATTCTTCTCCAATGCACAGGGAACATTTTCCAAGATTCCTTAGTGCAGAGACAGGAATAACCCCTGTGCATCGCCATGTGTGACCCCAAAAAAATGGAATCTAAATTAGCTAGAATGCTACTAGGATGAACTTCAGAATAAGAAGAATCACCAAGGAGAGAGAAAACCATTAATAATCACAAATCATTAATAAACAAAATGCAACATATGTATGCATATGTTTATATATATATAAACACAAATATAGTATCTCAATATGAGTAAAATTTGATGGAAGAGAAAAATACTTTAATATCCAGAGCTGACACTTGAACTACCTTAGTAATCTCCAGAACGAGTGAACAAAACCAGTGGCCCAAATCATTGTTTCTCACCCTTTCACTGACTACAACTCCCTTCGGACCTTGTTTCTTCTTGTGGCACCCCGTTCTATCAGTTGGTATTCTAACCTTGTCACAAGACTAGAGGCAAAAATCACCCATTTATTTGATTTTAACCTGTGTTCCCCTTGTAACATCCTGGAGGGGCCCCTAGGAGTTATTTGATCCCTTGTTGAGTAATGCTGGTCTACAAAGTTCTATCATCTACTCAATCTACTTAACAATTGTGGAATATACATATACATATACATATATGCACATACATATACATGTTTATAAGTATTATACTGCAATCACCAGGCAAGGGATGTAGGGGGGGAACCAAGCGACAGACTAGAAGTATCATATGAGGTGGGGACTGGGCAGTGGCTTCCAGGGAACTGTTCTAAGTATCCATTAAAACCATAAATGGTATTTACACTATTATAAGCATATCATCTGAATTATCATAATAATTTTAATTGGCTAACGTTCCCCACATTTAATTTTCTCAAAACTATGTTCCAGCGGAGCCGCCGCGGGCCCTCGCGGCCGCCGTACTTGGGCACGCCCGCGCATGCGCCCTGAGCCTCGTCTCGGCCGGGCTGGGCGAGTCGCCCCGACTCTGCTGCAGGCTCCTGGCCGGCCGCCCTCTGGGTTGTTCTGCTGGGGTCCGTCACCTCCTCCTAAGTATGCATCCTGACTTATCTCCACACTTGCACAACTGAAGAGTGCAACATCTTGATAAACTTGCTTGAGGAATGTCACAAAAATCACGGCTCTCTGAAATGTTTGGTCATTGCAATGATCTTGATTGAGAGATGAGAAAAATGCTTGAAGAAAGAGTGCACGGAAAAGAGGATCAAGAGCAGGGAGCATGGTAATGCGATGCGAAAGATACTATTTAATTCCCCAGAGGATTCTGAAAAATAAATTCTATTTTCACTGGTTGCCTTGGCTGAGAGAAGACCTAAAGCCTCTTGGTTGACAGCTGAAAGAAGCCTCTCATTTGGCCTCTAGAACCCTTTGCCGATCCGTAGACATAAGGCATGGAAAGATCCAGAAAAGCCTGGATTCTGACAATATTTGCAGAGCCTTCAGTTCTCACCAGCAAACTTGACTTCCCACTTTCCCCCTTTCTCTCCACCAGGGAACACTGGAGTAACTTCTCTCCCTCAATAAAAGAACTGATTTTAATCATAAAACACACACACACACACACACACACACACACACACACACACACACACAGCAGCATCCCTTTTACTTACCTCTTATGAAATAATTTGCATTTTTAAATAAATGGACCCAAGAAAAGTTCATTTGTTAACAGTCATACGATGACTAAAGAGCAGTTTATCTTAAACCCAAATTTGTACGATCAGAGAGATAGAACCAGGATAAGGCTGTGTAGCTGACCCCAGTTTGTTCTCCAGCATCGCATATGGTCCCCCAGAGTACTTCCTGGAGTGATCCTTGAGCACAGAGCCAGCAATAAGCCCTAAGCACCACCAGGTGTAGTCCAACCCCCGTTTCCACTCCTGCCACCACCACCTAATTATGTATAAAACCAAATCCATACACATTACTAGCCTCAGTGCTCATAAACAAAGAGAGAGGGGAAAATATTAGCCCCAAGGGCTCATAGGTGGAGAGGTCAATAAAGCACAAGTAAGTCAAAAGGGAACAAACAGAAAGCCTGGAGTCAGAGCTGGACCCTCACAAAGCCGATGGGAAAGACAGCAGTCTGGGAGCAGGTGACACAGTACTTCCAGGTCACGGCATGACCAAGAATTGCAGGCACCTCCATCCTGACACATTCCCACGACTTGATGTCCAGACACACCATTAAGCACTGATCCTGTTGACTCCCACGTAAGGAAGGTTTATTCACTAGAAAACATACCAGACCAGCTACATACTCTGACACCATATCTGTCAGTGTTTCTGCATCTCCTCTAAATACGGACCCTTCTGGTCTGACTTCCTTCCAGGACCCATATCTCCCAAATACAAAATAATGATAATAATAATAATAGTGGTAATTTAAAATGAAATTCTAAAAACAAAAATTAGAATAAGATTATCATATAGTACAGCTGTTTGACTTCAGGTTAGATGCCCAAAAGACTGAAAAGAGTCAAAAAGAGATATTACAACCAAGCACACAGCATTAATCACAATAGCACAAGCATAGAAGAAGCAACACAAGTGTCTAGTGGTAGAAGAGGAAGTAGCAGAATGCTGTATAGACATAAAACAGAGCACTACTGAGCTTCTCAGAAAATTCTGACACATGGTGAACACTAAAGACATGCTGCTAAGTGAACAAATCAGTGAGAAACAGAGAAACACATATTGAATCAGCTTAGACAGGAACTCTAATAAGTGGCTGGAATCTTAGAAACAGAACAGAGTTGTGGTTGCAGGTTCCTGGAGAGAAGGGGGAAAAGTGTGTGCATTATTTACAGAGCAGTCTCTACCCTGCAGAAGGAAGGGGAGAGGAAGATGGAAGGCAGTTGGTTGCACGACATCATCACTGTAGTTAACATCGCTGAACACATAAGAACAAAGATGCCAATTTTTTTTTTTTTTGCTTTTTGGATCACATCTGGTGATATTCAGGGGTTATTCCTGGCTTTACACTCAGGAATTACTCTGGTGGTGCTCCAGGGGACCATATGGGATGCTGGGAATCCAACCCGGGTCAGTCACGTGCAAGGCAAATGCTGTACCCACTGTGCTATCGCTCCAGCCCCTGAAGATGTCAATTTTATCTTTTATATATGTCACAATACAAACCTTTTTAAAGCTTGGGAAGTAGATCAGTTATCTAGTGAAAAGGAATTAAATTCTACAGGGATCTCTTCCGGAGACAAAATAAAGAGGTGGAGTGGAGGACTAATTTGCTTATTCTGTGGAGAAAAACATGTGAAGCCAGGGATGAGTAAAATTACTAAAGACAAAAGTACAGTGCATAAATACGTATTTATGGCACATATAATAGATAATACAGGATTGAATATCTCCAAATAGAAAAGAAAGAAAATTAGAAAAGATTGAAAGGTAAGAAGACATTCCTGAAGAATTTATTACTGTTATCATAAAGTACCACTAGGAATGGTCCAAAAACAGTAAAAAATAGTAACCATCTACTCAGAAGTCTGCTTTTGTGTCACCCCACTAAATTTGAATATTTGAGAAAACCTTCATTTTCTCAAATGACAGCTGCCGTTCGGTTGTCTGGTGAAGGAGTCTGAATGTAGAAATGGCCGATTTCACCAGCAAGGTGAGTTCAGTCCTCTGAGATAAATATTTCTGTCTGATGCAAGCTAAAAGAAATCTTTTCTATATTCACAAACAGACATGGGTCAATACATTTGTCTAAGCAAACTGTTAAGTCAGAGGCTAGAATACATATAAAGTATATGATTACAAGTTTAAATATAGCAATAATATTAGAATAATTTAAAAAGTAATTACTATATTGAGTTCTTGGGCCCCATATCTAGTTGAATCACTTACTTGTACAAGATTATTTTGTACATTATATTAGCTTCTGAGTACAGATTTTTTCCTGAATGGTGGACATTTTAATTTTACATTGGTACCCTTTTCCTCAAATGATTTCATTGAATATTATTTTTATGATACTATCTCACTGCTTTTTATAGTTGCTTATCAGATTAAAGATTGTTTCTTTGTAAACTGCTAAGTTTGTTTAGTGAATGGATATTACTATGTTGAATGGGGCTGGAGCGATAGCACAGCGGTAGGGCTTTCGCCTTACAAGCTGCCAACATGGCCGACCCGAGTTCGATTCCTCAGTCCCTCTTGGAGAGCCCGGCAAGCTACCGAGAGTATTCGATATGCCAAACACAGTAACAACAAAGTCTCCAATGGAGACGTTCCTGGGCCCGCTCGAGCAAATCGACAATCAGCGGGAGGGCCTTTACCTTTACCTTTACTTAAAATTAATTACCTAAGAAAATTATTAGCATAAAAACGTAATCCACATATTGAGGTCCTACAGTATTTTTAATTTTATTTTTATAAAGTTGTTCACAATAATTGATTACATTTAATATTTGAACCGTGCACGGCAGAGCCTGGCAAGCTACCCGTGACGTACTCGATATGCCAAACACAGTAACAACAAGTCTCATGATGGAGGCGTTACTGGGCCCGCTCGAGCAAAATCGGTGAACAACAGGGGGACTGTGATTTATATATACCGTGATATGTGGGAAGCTGGCCCTTTAACTGACCAAGGCCTAAGTGCCTGTATGGTCATCCTGACCTACGACCCCACGGCAGGCACAGCCTGTGCTATGTATGGTCATCTTGACCTACGTGACCCCGCAACAGGCAAAACCAGTGCTATGTATGGTTATCTTGATGTATGGTTATCCTGAGAGAACATCTGTCATGGCTGTCAGTAATAACAAGAAGTAACTATCTCGTGTCTGGTACGTGATGCATGTAAATTTTATAAATCATATGGACATGGCTCTTTGTGTATCTACCTCATGTCTGGTAAATCATATGGACATGGCCCTTTGTGTAATCACCTCGTGTCTGGTACCAGGTACACATAAACCTTGTAATGCATGATAGGTGAAAACAAACCTATTATATATCACCTATTATATATCACCGCAGTGATATATAATATTTGAACATCAATTTCACCACAATTACACCTTGCCATAGCCATATTTCAAGTGTTTACATCCCAAACCCCAAACCCTGCCCCCAAAGCAGAACCTAAGTAATTTATCCACGTCCCCAGATTTGAAAACACCGCCTTTCTCTTTCCCTCTCCCTCCACCCTCCTTTCTTAGGACCTTGGGAAATTCACTTAGCAAAAGGGAACTCTTTGTTGTGGGTCTTAAGGGCTCTCTCTGGGTTCCAGTCACTAGCACTACAGAGTAGCTTTGTCATGTTAAATGAGATTGTAAAAAAAAAAAAACAAAAAACAAAAAAACAAAACAAAAACTTGGGAGTGCCTGAATGATTTCTATCTGACCCTCAGCCCAGGAGAGCTTCCCGGAGCCTTGTGAATTGTAGGGCATTTTTGAATCAGATGTAGAGGATGCTGTGAAAGATTCAGAGGCCTTCTTATGAGAGAAAAGCCTCTCGGGTCTCCTCTCCCATGAAGAAGCCCATGTCCCAGTGCCCCTCGGTTACTATCCTCACGCCTGTTTCTGAGGCTAATGTTCCTCATTTATACCCAGTTCTTAAGGACAATCCCACAGATCCACCCTTTGCTCCCCACCATGACTTCCCTTCTGTCCTATCCCCAGAGATGAGGCAGACCTCCAGCAGGAGACTGCCCGATATCTAGAGCCCAAATGGCCCCCACACCTCCCTACCTTTTCTTCCTGACCTCCCCCTTACAACCCTAAAATGTATTTGCAAGAGAAAATTGACCTCTCTTTGGCTGCAGAATTCGAGTTATGTACTGCTAATTAGTAACTTGATCTGGAAAACCTGGCGCCAGGAGAAGGCTTGGAAGAACTGAAACCTCAAAGGTGAAAATCACGTACACGCCCTTTGGGCAAATTCGGAAATCTCTGTGTGACTGGTGAGTGTGGTGCGCACCCGTGTAAGTGGAGGACCGGTCCGAGCGAGTGTAGGAGTGTGATCTGTGCGTGTGTTCCCAGTGTGTGTATTGTCTTAATATCTTTCTCCTAGTTCTGTTTATTAAGATTGTTTAATATGGGTCAGAATCGATCGACCCCCAAGGTTTTAATTCCTAATCACTTCTCTGAGATCCACAGGAAAGCTCAGGATCTGGGCTTGAGGGTAAAGAAAGGTAAGTTTGGCTTTTATTGTTCATCAGAATGACCTTCCTTTGGTGTGGATTGGCCCCCACAAGGTTCTTTCTCAACAAATCATGTGGTTCCAGTAAAAGAGGTAATCTGTAGAAAATCTGCTGTGAAGGTATACTCCCCTGGAAATCTCTAGGGGGCACAGGGAAGGAATGTGATAACCTTTATGTGAATGGTCTCTGCAAAGAGGCACCCCTCCTTTGTCTGCTTTGCATCACCCTCCACTAGGAGGAAGCCCACTAGTGAGAAAGACTCTGGGAAACTAAGGCAGGCCAATTTCCAGGCATAAGATCCTTTTCCCCACCCAGTTCTAACTAGAAGATAGAGGTCAATTGAAATGCTAATGAAGACAGTTCAAAAAAAAAAAGGGTAAAAGGCCAAAGTAAAGGCCAATTTACAGGGGGTTAGAATCCCCTTGGAGAGGCCAAAGTGACAGACCTAGAAAAAAGTTTTGCCAAGGAACCATCCTTTTTTTATATAGATTATTAGTTGCAATTAGAAAAACATCCTAGGAGCCTCCAACTAGGTAGTTTAGATAAAGAGTATCTTGTTGATCTCTGTAACACCTTGTGGCCTGAGTATAGTGGGGGAAAGATAGCCAGTAAATGGCAGTTTGCATTACCAGATTATTTTCGAGTCAGATCTTTGCAGGTAAACTAAAGAAATAGGAGTATCAAAGCAGAGGAGGCAGGAAAATGCAAGATCTTATGATTAACTGTTTGACATCAGAAACAAAGAAGTGTGTCACTAAGGAGCCAGTCCCCATGTCTGATAAGAATCTCCCTGCCTCAGAATTAGCCTTGGCTAAAAAATGGTAACATCTTTGTCATAGTCTATTTTGCCAGCTTATATCAACAAAAGCGCTTTCCTGACCCATTTTTAACAAGCAGGAGACTGGCTGGTCAGGCTGGGAAATGGGGAGCAGTGTTTCTCCGCCCTGGGGACTGTCCCTTCCTTTCTCAGACCATCAGTTTCTCCCTGTCATTTTTTGAAGGGTCAGATTGATCGATCAATTGCAGATGTGTGCACATGTATGTTTGGTGTTTTAGTCAGTTCATTGTCTGTCTGTCTGTCTGTCTGTCTATGTGGAACACTCGAGTGTTGGAACCAGGCTGAAATCAGAAGTAGAAATTTTAGAGAAGTTAGTGACATGCAACCCAGTGATTTAAGAAATGCAGTTGTTTTTGGAACCTGTCAGACAAGGGTGAATCCTTATCAGAAGGTTGAGCCTACAGAGAAAGCAGAATTCTCAATCTAAATTTCTTTGTAGAATAACATTAATGATTATGTGATTAACAGTTGAAATCCTTTTGAACTTAAGAATCTTGTACTATATAGAAGAGCTATGGAACTAGAGCCTGAAACTAAAGGGAAATAATAGTTCAGAGAAAGCAAGACTTTATCTTATAATCCTCAGCTAACTTTAATGAAAAATTAGGCCGCTTTTACAAACTACAGAGGTACAGAAGCCATTAAAATGAAGTTTCCTTATTTTCCTAAACAGTGGCAATTTATAGGATAACAATTGGATTTGTCCATTCTCCCTTGACACAAGGAGCTAAGGTTTATCAGGCTACACCCATCACAGTGCTCCTGAGTCACTTCCATTCCTTTGTTTTCCTGTAAGCACTTCTCTATGCTCTCCTCCCCAACCAGTTATTCAGCTTTCCCCCTAGTCAGAATCTGTTAATTTGTAAGATCAGATCCTTCTAGGACACTGAACTTGTACTGTAAATTGTGAGTGATCTGCTAAGTGAGAATCTGTCCTAGAAGAATGTCCTGACTAGTTTGGATGAGGTTAAACATTTTTCCCTTTCAAATGGTCTTAAGTAAATAATTTCAGTATACTGCGAAGCAGCTTCTCTTATCTCATGGAGCAGATCTCAGGTGCTAGCCAGGCCTGATCTTTGGGATGTAGATTGGTCTTTGATGTGCTAATCCATGTGCTTGTAAAAGGTGAGGCCAAAATTACTGGCCTGCAGATGTAAAGAAGCAATGTATGTTTTGCTGCCTCAATGTTTTTTCTCCTTTTGATGACATCACTGTATTGCCCCTTTAGAGGTACCATGATCTATATGAGGAGATTTCAGGGCTCTCTACTAGGAGGTCTGAGAGAACAGGGGAAAACATGCTTGAGAGAACCTGAGTTTCTTTTATGGGATATAATGAGACTGTAAGAATGGGCTGGGAGAGACAGAAGAGATACAAGAGTGAATGGAGAGAGGATTGGAATAAACTGCAACTAAGGCCAAGCAGCCTGGCCATAAGGTTTCCTTCCTTTTCCTGCCCATCGCCATCCACCTCCCTGGAGTGGGGGAAACTACCTAACGTGGGCGGTGGGAGAGATAGATTGCTGCCATCCTTTTTGTGTTCACACAGGAATTCAAATATTTTCTTATGCTTATATCAAAGTTTGGTAAAAAATCCAAAGGGCTTTTTCTGTGTCTGAAAGCATGTTTGTATTCTTGTGGAATTGTTAAAAATATCTGGTGTAGAAAGCTCATGATTTTAAATAATTAAGGTACAAGAACTATTGAAATTAATCCAAAGAAGTTTTTATCATGTTTTATAAAAATTGATCATAGGTCTTATGTTGTTATGTTAATGTACATGTTTGTATCTGCCTTGGATTAGAATATTTGGTCTAGAAGGAGTTAAAATAACTATGACACATGAAAACAGGTTAAAAAAGTAATGGTTTAGTTTAAACATGAGTTTCTAGAGTTATAAAATTGGTTGCAAAATTTGTCTTACCAGTGCTCTATCTGATCTCTGAGACTCTTCGTAACAAAAATTTCTAGAAGTTCTAAGAGTTATAAAGTGGAATAATCTCAGATGTCAGCCTTCTGTAATGGTCTCTGAGAATGGAGAATTTCATGGAAAATGTGGGAAATTTTACTAACTACATTGTTAATCAACCTGTCCAGTGTTTGAAAGTACATGCTATTATTTTGATAACTTTATTTCATGCAAAGCCTTGTCACCAGGTATCAACCTGGCCCTGCTCTTCAGAAAGCTTTGTACTCAAGTGTGAAATACTTAATGTTTCATAATAATCTGAGTGCTTTAATCTTTTGTAGTTGTATTTTCCTGGAAATCAGAATTTTAAGATGTCTTCTGGTTGATTTCTAATGTAAAGTGATCTTTTGCCCAGTGAATATACCTTGTAAGAGCTTTAATTGAGCATTTTTTAAGGCTATTTGAATACCTATGGAAGCATTGCAGAGTACAGTTTTTGTTAAGTGAGATTAAGATAACATTTCCCCCTTTCCTTCCCCTCCTCCCCCTGCCATTCCTACCCCTCTCCCGTCTGGCTCTGTAGACACCCTCGGGGTTCTAGTGGTCGCTGACTTTGCCTTCAGCCAGTCCCTCCATTTTTTGATGCCATTGGCCACAATGCTTCCTATGGTGTCTCTCCCTCATTTGGTGGTCCTCCGTATTTTGTACCACCCAACTTCCACCCTTTATGATTACGGATCCCCCTGTGATGCTGCCTCACCCCGCCAACTCCACCACGAGCCTGTCACCGCCCTCACCGTCGCCGCCCTGTTCACCCTCGGCCTTGCGGGCTCTGGTATGAGCATCAAAGCCCTGACCTCACAGCACTCCGGTCTAGTTACACTTCATGCCGCCGTGGATGCCGATTTAGAGCGCCTTGAACAATCCATCTCTCACCTCGAGGATTCGCTGATGTCTCTTTCGGAGGTTGCTCTTCAAACCACCGAGGACTGGACTTGTTCTTTATGAGAGAGGGGTGATTGTGTGCTGCATTGGGGGAAGAGTGCTGTTTCTATGTCAATCATAGTGGGGTCATCAGGGATTCTATACGGGACTTCAGGAGGGCCTGGACTGGACTTGCTCTTTATGAAAGAGGGAGGATTGTGTGCTGCCTTAGGGGAAGAGTGTTGCTTTTATGTTAACCACAGTGGAGTGATTAAAAACTCCATGGAGAACTAAGGGAAGGTTTGGAGCTGAGACAACAGGAACGTGAGTCTCCTAGCTCTGGGTGGACCCTGCACTCTCTACTCCTTTACTCGTTGCCACTCCCGGGTCCCCTGACTGCCCTTTTATTGATTGCTACTGTGGGCCCCTGCATTTTTAATCGAATTACCGCTTTTGTTAGACAACAGATAGTTTCTCTATCTGCCAACCCCATACAAGTACATTACCACCGCCTGGCAATGGAAGATGCTTCCCTGGACTGTGCGGCCGCAAAATCTGCTGCTGCAGAGGACAGCTCGCGGGTCGTAGTTGATTGGACCCATCCTTGAGTTGTTCTTGGCCAGCTCCCCCGCCCCTCTCTGATCTGACACTCTGGGTATGAAAGAGTCGGACTTTACCCTATTCCATTTTTTTCAGCCGCTAGGTGTCTGGCAAAGCACTGCAAGGGAGGCCTCATGGCTGCTTCCGACTCCCTGTGGAGTACACTGGGCCTGCATGGAGGTTTCCTCTGCCTAGCGCTGGCCCTTTTCTGCGGCTCCCCTCCACTAGTAGGGTGATCAGGGGAAAACGGGCTTTTTCCACTCTCCTCCCCTCCGCAAAACAGAGGTGTTCTGGATATTTTGGAGGGACCCAGTCAATGCTCCCCCTAGCTGGCATCTTTTATAATAAAGGAAGGGGGAGATGTGGGAAGCTGGCCCTTTAACTGACCAAGGCCTAAGTGCCTGTATGGTCATCCTGACCTACGACCCCAGGGCAGGCACAGCCTGTGCTATGTATGGTCTTCTTGACCTACGTGACCCCGCAACAGGCAAAACCAGTGCTATGTATGGTTATCTTGATGTATGGTTATCCTGAGAGAACATCTGTCATGGCTGTCAGTAATAAAAAGAAGTAACTATCTCGTGTCTGGTACGTGATGCATGTAAATTTTATAAATCATATGGACATGGCTCTTTGTGTATCTACCTCATGTCTGGTAAATCATATGGACATGGCCCTTTGTGTAATCACCTCGTGTCTGGTACCAGATACACATAAACCTTGTAATGCATGATAGGTGAAAACAAATCTTCCTAACCATATATGGGCACGACCTTTTGTGTAGCTGCCTCACTAATGGATATATACCCTGATTGCCCCCAATAAAGTCCTGTCCCTTTTTCTCTCTGTTTCTGAGCTGCATTCTGTCTCTTGTGTCTCGTGTTCATTCGGTCGGTCCTTCCCAGCACCTACGGATCCTAGGGCCACCTCCGCAGGCTGGAGAGTGGTCTGGCGGGGCCCCCCGCAGTGATATATAATATTTGAACATCAATTTCACCACAATTACACTTTGCCATAGCCATATTTCAAGTGTTTACATCCCAAACCCCAAACCCTGCCCCCAAAGCAGAACCTAAGTAATTTATTTTGTATTTCTTGTTATGAATAATCCACTAAAAATGATCCAAAAAAAGTTTTCTTAGAGAAAAATGTGTGAAGATTGTTGTATTTCACCCAGGAGCCATTAAGCCCTTCTGTTAGAGATTAGTAGCATGTTGTTAAAGGTTGAGACTTGTGTGCTGAGATATATATATATATATATATATATATGTATATATATATAGCCTACAGTATTTTTGTGTAATCTTGATGCTTCCAAAGGAAAATAGTATTTGACTGTGATATTTAGATCTTCTATATTTCTCTTATTATTCTTAATTCTTTTTATACCTTTGTCAGCTTAATTTTTGTTTTGTTTCTATACTTCTAATTTCTCTGTATTTTTCTTTTAAGAGATATCTATTTCCTTTTATAGGTCCCTAGCCTGGACTGACCAAAGCCTACTTCTTTACATGACATGGTCTCCTAGACTACAGAAAGAACTGGTCAGGCAACAGGTCACCGGAGATCTTTCCGGACCTCTTACTGAGCCAATTCTACTGGGGCACTTCAGACAGAAGAGACGTGCCCTCTCTGCCCGCTCCAGATGAAACCCCTACGGCCACGAGTTTCCAGAATCAAAACCCAGGTATGCGGATTCCAGGACTAAGACTCCAGGCCACATGGCAGTAGCTGAGATGGGCTGTCCCTCCCAGTCTCCCTGCCTGCTTGGGATCCTGGCTGTCATGCCCACGATCTGCCTCCAGGCGCCATCTCAGTGCATGGACAGTCTTGATTCAGAGACTCCCAAATGAATCTCAAAATGTATTAGCTCCCTACAGAGATGTCTCTGGACCCAACCATTTACAATTTTAGAATTCCAGAAGTGTGTGGTTGCTTTTGTGGTCATGTGACCGCTCGTGTTATTCATAATAAGCAATAGAAAATAAAGTATCTAGCATCTGCCGCTGGCAGGCAGGCTTGAATGGTGGTGGAAAAACTCAAGAAAACCATAATGCCGAAAAGTAGAGAGTGTGGGAGAAATTGCCATAGAGGCACGTGGGGGATACTGGGGACATTGGTGGTGGAAAATGTGCACTGGTGGAGAGATGGGTATTTGATCATTGTATGACCAGAACTCAAACGTGAAAGCTTTGTAACTGTAGCTCACAGTGATTCAATTAAAAAAAAAACTGGTCAGAAACTTAAGAAACTGAGAGATAACATTTCTGCTCTCAAGTACCTTTCAACCCCTAATAAGCTGTATAATTTCACAGACTTTTTAACAGAGAATATTTGGACCACACAGCATTTCTAAGTTATACAACTCAGCTTTGTTTAAAGGAAATCACACAAGTGTGTCCAATTAATTCTCAGTAACATTAAAATTTGTAACAGATTCCATGCATATTATTCTGGGTGCATATTTTGAAAGCAATAAATTCAAACAATAATCATAGCTTACCTATGTGACAAATTTAAATGTAAATGGTAAAACTAAAATAAGTAGGTAAAACAATTAGCTAAAACAAGAGGTAAGCTCGTGTAAGACCATGCTCCAGAGATTCATAAGTAAATCTCAAGAGAACAACAAGACACAAAAGATATTTTTTCCAGACACTCACACATGATTGAGATGTCCATGGTACCCTGGAAGGAGGGGTGGGTCCTGGGCTGACCCACCCAAACAGAACCCTAGCCCGCGCTTGCTCCCACACTTCAAAATAGCCACCATGCTCCCTACGGGACTCCATTGTCTTGGGACTCAACCTCATAGAGAAATTAGTCTGCTGAAAAACTCAGGCATGCGGGTTTTGTGACTGAGATCTTCCAGGCTTTCTCAGAGTCAGGATGGGCTACTTCTGCCCCGCTTCCTGTACTTCCATAAGCCCCAGAAGTCACTTACACACCCTAAAGCCACCACCCAGTTAAAAATTTAACTCCAGTCGCACCACCCTATTAAAAATTCCGAACTTCCTGGAGTGAACAGCCTTGAATGCGAATGACATCTCAAACTCCACAACACAGATGAACCAGTAGTAGCCCACCAGATTGGATGGGATGTAACACAGAAGGCAATCAATCTCAATTAATAAAACATAAACATAAAAGACTTAAGCTGAAATAACATCTTAATAATCTCTCATACAAGGACTTAATGTCTCCATGGTGAGATACAACAATTTATACTAATTTTCTGCTAAAGAAATATTTGTTATCATTGTTAGCAAATTATTGATAAAAAGCAATATAAAAATAAATCGTTGAGGGCCTGCTATGGGGACAGGCTTAAGGGGTGGTTGGGAAAATTGGAGACAGTGGTGGAGGAAAAGTATAATGGTGATGGTATTGTGTTGGAATGTTCAATGCCTGTAACGAACCAACATGAACAACTTTGTAAACTACAGTGTTTACATAAAGTGTAGGGGAAAATTTACATATGTAGGCTTTACATATTCCATGCGAACTCCAAAAGAGATTTACACAGAATTACATGAAAGGTTTTATTAATGACAGGTGAAAGATGATTATTACCATAGTGAGATCCATGTAAAAAGTAAAATTTAATGTAATATACTTTAGATTCCAGTAGCTAGACAGTTGCGCTCACCAACTGCCCTGTAATCCCACCAACGGTTAAGATCCAGAGACTATAAAACCAAGCTTCCGGAAGAGAACAATGCAGACTCTCCTGCCCCCGCACCTGGCTATCATCACCGGGGCCCTTTGGAGTGGGGCGGGTTGAGTTTCCCTACCGGCCCGAGCACAGCCCTGGCAACTGAAGACCTCCAGGGCCCAGCCACAGCCATGCTGAGACCACTCTCCACATGCTCGGTTGAGCCTCATGCATGAAGGAACTGGCAGAGGAACCCAGGTGTATAGGACCTGGGGCTGCAATCTCCAAGCCTGCTCAGATCAGAACTGGTCCTCGTCCACCCAGATCCCCCATCTTCCAGTAGCTAGACAGTTGTGCCCACCAGCTGCCGTGTAATCCCACCAACGGCCAAGATCTGGAGACTATAAAACCAAGCTCCCAGAAGCGTGCAGCCACGGATGCTAGACCTTTTATTGTTTAGTTTTCGCTCTCAGAGAACCCAGTGAGCTACTGAAAGTATGTATCCTTCCCGCATACATGCCTGACTGGGAACACTTGTAAAAGTGATTAGAGGCTACCCCAAAAGTCTCCATCCCTCTCAGAGAGCCCGGCAAGCTACTGAGAGTATCCTACCCCCATGGCAGAGACTGGCAAGCTACCCGTGGCATACTCCATATGACAAAAACAGTAGCAATGATGGTCCTCATACCCCTGACCCTGAAAGAGCCCCAGTATGCCATCGGGCTACACTAGCACATGTCAGAGACGAATGGAGACATTACTGGCACCTTCTTGAGCAAATCAATAAACAACGGGAGGACAGTAATATAGTGATACAGTGATACTGTAGATTCCATAGTTGGAAACAGACACATGGAAATGAGAATTTGCATTTTATTACATTGTATTAAATGGTTTTGATTCTTGTATTTACATAGGTCAAATTCATACAGTAATCACAAATTAGCTCTTACTGTTTTATTTTCTGATCATTCTATTTGCCATCTCTTAAGTTTTTTTATTTGGAATAAGCAACATAATGTAAATTTGTTATGTGCCTAAGGGGAAAAATTGGGAGAGAAACTAGGGATATTTGTGGAGGAAGAACACACTGGTGGTGATGAAACACTAAATATTTGAAACAACTGTATAATGAACAACTTTGTAGATCACGGTGCATTTAATAAAAATTTATTTTTAAAAAATTTTGGAGCTAGAGCAATAATACACTGAGTAGGGTGCTTATCTTGCAGGCGGCCAACCTCAGTGCTGTCACAGAAAAGCCTTGCACTGTTAATCATCTGGAAATTGCGGCCTTTGAACTGCTGACAGTGTCTTTTTAATCTCACAGATTCCTCTGCAGCTGCCCCTTTTCTGAGGGCTCCACCCTTCTCTGGATGGAACCTTGGATTTCTCCATCTCCTATAGTGTCTCAGTTTCTCCTCTTCAAAAAGCTCAGGTTTGTATTTCAAAGAGGTCTTCCTGTCCTTGGGTTCCTTCAGGGCTAGATAATCTCTTCATTTTAAAATGTATTATTCGCCCAAAGCACATTCCCAAATTCTCTTACCAGTCTGCCTACAACAAAAAGGAAAATAGTTTCTGCTGCCATGATCCTTTCTATGGCTACTTCTAACCTGAGGTTGGTGAAGAGAGAAGGAAAGATCAGTTTAATTCATGGCTCTCACTTGGCTTTTTTTTACAAATGCACTCGAGTTAGGTTTTGGCTTTTTTCGATCAGCATGTCTTTATCAACACTGGGTGAAGCTCAAGTTGCAGTGTGTGTCACATCAGGTGACACGGGCACTTTCATACTCCACTTCACTTTTACCCCACATCACATCCTTATACTGCACCTGAAAACAGTTGAGTGAAGGCTCTTCTGAGGCACAGTGCATTGCCTGTCCTCTGTACCCACCTCCTCCAGCTCGCCTTCTACGCCAGGCACAGCAGAAATGCCACGCCTGCCCTGGGGATGCCCCCCACCAGCTACTAGAAGAGGAACACCACGGGCAGTGGTTTTCCTCCTCAGTTCTCTTTGTTTCTTTATCAAGTGCTCAAGGTCCAAGAAATTCCCTGCCACCAGCAAGCAGAGTGACAAAGGAACAGGACTTGGTATAATGGATAACCTTGCAAATCACAGTGTTTTTATTAAAATTGACTTTACAAAAATTGTGGAGCTAGAGAGACTGTAGAGTGGGCAGGGTGCTTATCTTGCAGGCAGCCAACCCGAGTTTGATCGCCAGCACGACATATGGTCCCCTGATCTCACCAAGAGTGATCCCTCATCACAAGTCTGGTGTGGTTCAAAAACAAACAAACAAAATTTAATGTGCTTGACATGTAAGACTGTGTACATTTAGGTTTACAGCACCCTGGCTTAATACATTGAAATATTATTAATGTGACTGCCAACATAGCTCTATCCCTCTACAAAAGTATCATTTTTGTGTTGAGAACTATTAACTCTTCATAACTTTGATCTTTATAAAACAATATTGTCTTTAATCACTAAACTATGCACTAGATCTCTAGAATAAACTTAGCTATGAGTTGCAAGTGAGTGTGTACCCCTAGAAAAGTCTCCCCAATTTTCAACCCCTTAGAAACCACCATTGTAGGTTCCATTTCTATGAGATTGGCTGTTTCTGATTCCATTTGTAAGTGGTATCAAACAGTATTTGTCTCTTTCTATCTGGCTTATTTTACCTCACATGAGACCCTAGATCTTCATCTATATTGTTCAAAAGTCATTCCTCTGTTATAGACACAGTTGTTTTCTTATCTTGTCTACTGTAAATAATGTGCAAACAATAAGGGAGTGCTTAGGAGATGGGAGAGCACTAATGGTGGCTTTTAAGGGAACAAACTTAAAAGTTTAAAAGTCAACGGGAGCTTATACTTCAAGCCCTAGAGCACATACCTGACTAAGTTGTCTCTTTGTTTATTTCCACTCTGGAGAAGCCCATTTTCTTTAGAGCGTGTACTTCTCTCTATCTTTACCCTCACATCTTTCTAGATAAGTTTCAATAAAAACTATCATGCTTCACATTTAACCTCCTCATGAAATTCTTTTCTGTGAGAGAAAAGTGATGGACCCAGAACTTCCATGCTGATAATAGAACTGACCTGACCTAGACCAGGCATGTCCATGAGCACTGGTGACCAAGGTGAGTCAAGCAGAGGTGGAAGCACTTTCACATGGAGTTAACCTTTTATACTTCTCTCTCGCTCTCACAGTCTCTCCCCCATCCTCTTTCTTTTCTTTCCCTCTTCCTCTCTGCTCTCTCTCCCTCCCTATTCCTCTTCACTCACACCCTTCTCTTCTCTCCTCTCTATTCTTGAGTTAGCATCATCTCTCCTTTTGCTCTCTCTACTTTCTTTCTCACCACACCTAGAAGTGCTCAGGGTTTACTCCTGACTCTAAAGTTCATCTCATGCTCCTCAGTTGTTTCAGTTAGTTAACTGTGGGTAAGAATATATTGGAGACAGGAGTAACGACCATGAAATCTAGAAATAAAAATTATCCTTTCCCTGGGGACCATGCAGCTTCAAGAAATGACCATATATATATACATAAAGGTAAAGGCCCTCCCGTTGATCGTCGATTTGCTCGAGCGGGCCCAGTAACGTCTCCATTGGAGACTTTGTTGTTACTGTGTCTGGCATATCGAATACTCTCGGTAGCTTGCCGGGCTCTCCGAGAGGGGCGGAGGAATCGAACTCGGGTCGGCCATGTTGGCCGCTTGTAAGGCGAACGCCCTACCCGCTGTGCTATCGCTCCAGTTCGATTAATATATACATATGTGTGTCTATAATATGAACATTGAAAGAAATGTCAGCTAGCCAGAGAAGATAATAAGACTCTTTCCTCACAAGGGCTGACCCCAGTTTGATCCTCAGAACCACCAGGAGCAACCCCTGAGCTTACTTCCAGGAGTAACCCAGGAAGAGCTCCAAAACCAAAGAAACAGAAAAGAAATGACAACTTGTGTTTGGCTTTGTTCAGCGCTAGTGAAGGGATTTCCTTTGCTTGTACAGGTATCCCCCTACCTTTCCGTAGTACCTGGGAGGTGTGACAAGTAATATAACTGGAATCATTTTAAAACAGGGCTGTAGAAGCCAAAGATTTAGTATAGGGTTTAGATAGTTGATCCCAGCTTGATCCCAGGCACCAAGTGGCCCCAAGACTCTACAGGTGGAGCTCTAGAGGGCCCAAGTACAAGTGCAGGGGCCTAGGTCATCCCACACCCTAGCCAGCAGCAAGCACCACATCCACGGTCCCTTACATTGGATGACCTGCATGGTTGGTGGAGAACTGCCAAGAGGACCACGAGGGCCTCTTGAGTACCACTTGATAGAACACCCGCTCCCCCATAAAAGAGGGCTACAGGAGAATGGAGTTGGCTCACAGGGCTGGTGCTCATACTTCAGTTTTGCATCCGTGAGGATCTGATTGATCATGGCATCATATGGATCCCTGGGAGTAGTTCCTGAGCCCTACCATGTGACCCCAAACTCAAAATAAATGAAATGAAATGAAATAAGACAAAGCTGCAAGAAGCCACTGCAGATATACCAACTCTACAATCTGTCTTCCCTAAACTGGGTAAGGCCTCTGGGTTTAAGCATCCCCGGTACTATCCTGCCTCCCTGGGTCCCTCCTCTCGGCTGACTCCTTGGGTCTCCCGTTCTGTTCCAACGTTCTCATCTAAGGACAGATCCACTCCCCCAGCTCCAGCTGCGCCTTCGGCCCTTACTTAACTCTGATGTAGACCTCTCCAGCCCAAATATCTTCCAAAAGCCAAGTGGAGTTCCTAGGTCCCTCACTTGAGTGAGTAGAAGCACTCAGCTGCTCTGTGGACCCTGCTCCAACTCTCCAAGGCCTGACCAGGTCAGAGTGTGGCCAACGTGGTGTATGAGAGCGGGGGGTCAGAGGGGGTCAGGGCGGGATCAGGGCAGGGTCAGGGCAGGCACAGCACAGGGGCAGGCCCTAGGTCAAGGAGGGCTCAGGAGAGAGCTGTGTCCAATGGGGAGGATGGGATTAGAGAGGTCATGTATTAGGGTCAGGGGGCAGTGACAGGGTGGGGTCAGAGGTCAGAGGGGCGGGGCCAGGGCTGATAACACTCTGGCCCTGGCCAATGAGCCTGAGAGCCCCTGGCAGGAAATCCCGCCCCCGGATCCCTCGTGCCCAGCAGGTGCCTCGGGCATCCTAGGCACAGAGGAGCAGATGGGGTGTGGGCGGGGAACAGCCTGGGGTGGACTGGCCCAGCCATCTTCTCTCTTTTCCTCTCTGTGTTCCCCTGTATTCATGCTGGCAGCCGGTCACAGGGTCACAGCGTCCACACAGTTGGGGCACCTGGCCCACCCTGTCCAGGCCACATGGCCCACCGCCCGTCCTGGAGACAGAGGGGTGGCGGAGGCAGGATATTAGTACATCCCTGCACACAAAGCTGGTTTCTGGGCCAGGGGTGGTGGTGGCGCGCGCTGCGGTCATGGGGTTGCCGGGATGCAGCTGTGACCAACTGTGGCAATCATATCACTTCCACGTCACCCCACGGGTCTTGCTCACATGCTCTCTGCTGTCCAAGTTCTTGCTCCCTCGGCAGCAGACAGGGACATCAGACACCAAGCTGCCCTGTCGCTCTGGGACTGGTTGACCCCTGCTTCTGCTTTTCCACTGAGAAGTGCTCAAGGGTCTACCGGAGAGGAAACGGGGATCTCCTGTTTACCACATGGCATCGGGCTGGTCATCACAGTGTGTGGGAAGCCCAGGTGCATAGGGATGATCTCTGGTTGCCAGGAGGCCGTGGAAGGCCAGTGGCCATGGCAGGCCAGCCTGCAGTATCAGAGCATTCATCCCTGTGGAGCTGTGCTCATTCATTCCCACTGGGTGTTCTCTACCGCCCACTGCTTTACAAAGTGAGTTGTTTCTCAGGTCCTAGCAGCTGGGCTGGCAGGAGGAGAGGGTTAAAAGATTAGAGCCCCTGCATCCTCACACTGTGTGCTGGGACAATCTGTGTCCTTCTAGTCCAAGTCTTTCTGCCTGTGACCTGTCCTCTCCTGTATTGTTCTCTCTCCTCACCTGATTTTGCTCATCTTCCATCCTCATCCCTATGCATTTCCCAGACACAGGTATGCACCCGAGATGGCAGTGTTCATCCTGCCTCCCAGGTGCAATGTCAGCTGGTTCTGTGTCACCTCACACCACGGCGTCTCTCAATGTCCCTGAAATCCTGGTTGTCAGTGGGAGGCTGGAACCTGGGATGCAGTGGCAGATGCTGGTGTTCTGCACATCTCTGGCCTGGGGTCTCTGCTCACCACATGTCTATTGGTCAGCTGCATGGACACTAGATATGGAGTCCCTGACCTTGAAGAAGAACAGAGTTGCACTCTGTCCTGGGTCTGGTTGGGTGTTCCGAGAGGTTTTGGGGGGCAGTAACCAGGAGCTGGATCTTTGGTACGTACAGAGGCCCACAATCACCTGCTCTGTGCTGTGTCCCACTGGAGACCCACTGTGGATTAGTTTGGCTTGACCAACCTCACTGTGTCTCCATTAAGTCAGAGCAGAAGTTTCCCCTGTGGGTGAGCAGGGCTGACACCATTGGATTGGGGAAGTCAGATGGGCAGGCTCCCATGGGCATGGGTCAGCTTGTGAAAGCAAAATTTTGGTCACCAGCTGTGTGGGGAGGAATTTCCAGGTGAGTGAGTGGGAAAGTGGGATGTTTCATCCCTCATGGTCAGAACACAGGACATTTTGCACGCATTGTCTCTTTTGACCAATGATTTTGTGCCGTTTTAGAACAGGTGAGTACCAAGAAGGAGTGAGAGAAAGGAGTGGTGCGAGAGCAGTTTGGTCATAAGGCTTGTCAAGAGCCAAGATGGAGCCAGAGCTCTCTGCATGTGCCGAAGTAAGGTCAGGATTGTCCAGCCCCAAGGGGCCTCCAGCCCTCCGTGATCCTTTCCTTTAATAGTGGGTGTGTGCTGAGCTGTGACTAAAACTGCCCCTGGTCTCCAGAGAGAAGGGATGACAGAAAGGGAGAGTTCTGTGCGGTGGTGCAGACAAGGCAGTGCTGGGGGTCAGATGATGGTGGAGAGGCGCAAGCTGGCATATGCAGAAGATGGATGATGACTGTCACCTTCCCTCCTGCAGGAAGTCTCATACCCCTGAGGATTACTGGGTGTTTGGGGGAAGTACCCAGCTCTACCAGGACACCCAATAGGCCAGGAGGGTGGCTGTGAGCTGCATTATCATACATCCAGACTTTTTAAGAAGCTCCACCGTTTTGCAGCAGTGTTACAACTGCAACAACCTGTGAACTTCAGCTCCTATATCATCCCTGTCTACTTTCCAACCCCTGGCATGGAGCTTCCCCTTGGCACATCTTGTTAGATAACTGGCTGGCGAAAGTTCACTGAGGACAGTGAGTGGCTATGGTGTGGGTGTGGGTGGGAGACGGGGAATGGGATTCTAGCTCATCACAATCTCTAGTTAGCGTGGAGGCCTATGGACCTTGTGCCTCTGTGCCTTATTTCCAGAGAACTGGACTCTTCTAGTTTCTCTTGTGAAAAAATGTGTCCTTCTGAAAGCTTCAAAGTAACTCAAGTCAAAGACACTGAAATTCTGGGGTCGTTTGCTTTTTGGAGTCAGGAATCTGGATCTCAAAGTTTCTCTCTCTTGGGTGTAAAAATTTAACTACTAAGTGAATTGATGTAGGGTTTCTCAAAAATGCTGTTTAGGTGGCCTGAGAACTCCTCTCAGTGAAGTATGGCTCACCTGCTCAGTTTGAGGATACAGTGTTGTTAGGTCCTGCAGTGACAGGGTTAACCATGCCACCCCAGTGCTGCTGGGGAAACCTCTCAGCCACATCTGGTTGTGCTCAAGGGCCTGTAGGTCTTTATCTTGATGCTTAGGGAACATGTCATGACAGAGATATAACTGGCAACGATTTTGTGAGAAGCATGTATTTCACACTTCTGTTCTCTTCTAACCCCTTGGTTCTAATATTTCAATTTGATGTAGGTCAGACATGACTTTGTCAACTCAATTTGTCTGAGTGTTTCTCTTTCTACTTTGAAATACCTTGATTTTTCCATGGCCATAGAAGGAACATGTAAAAGAAAGAAAAACACTCTTGGAGAACCCTGGGGAAGAACAATCATGGCCTGAAATTATCTCAGCTCCATCACCTAAGTTTTGTTTTTCTCCTAACCTGTGTCTCCTATCTGCCTCTTGGATTTGTCAGGTGAATGGAGTAATAGGGTGAATACAGGGCAAAACTTTGTGGATGTTTTCAGTAAAATGAGGAGAACTATAAACATTGAGTATAAACATGAACTTGTTCAGAGAAGTGTGTTTATACTTTAGTGAAATGTTGATGGCATAATGATTAGGGAAAAGAAAATATTTATTTTCCTTTAATTTTTTTATTTTTATAACGTTGTTCACAACAATTTATTACATTTAGTATTCCAACACTTGAGTCTCTTGCTCCCGTGTCTGACCTTCCTCACCGGGGCCCCTTGGAGGGTGGCGGATTGAGTTTTTCTCTCCACCCTGAGCAGAGTCCCGACAGCTGAAGACCTCCGGGACCCAGCCAAAGCCATGCTGAGACCACTCTCCACACGCTTGGATGAGGAAACAGCAGAGAAACCCAGGTATGCGGGACCCGGGGCTGAGATCTCCAAGCCTGCTCAGTTCGGGACTGGGCTTCCTACACCCAGCTCCCCCACCTTCCAGTAGCTAGACAGTTGACAGCCACCAACTGCCATGTAACCCCATCAATGGCCAGGATCCAGAGACTCTCAAACCAAGCTCCCAGCTGCACGACCTCTTATTCTCTAGTTCTCACTCTCAGAGAACCCGGCAGGCTACTGAGAATATCATACCTGCCTATATGCCTGACTAGGAACACCTGTAAAAGTGATTAGAGGCTGCCCCCAAAGCTTCCAACCTCTTGGAGAGCCCGGCAAGTTACTGAGAGTATCCTGCCGCATGGCAGAGCCTGACAAGCTAACCGTGGTGTAATCAATATGTCAAAAACAGTAACAATGAATTGTCCTCATTCCCCTGATCTGGAAAGAGTCCCCAATATGTCATCGGGCTACACTAGCACGTGACAGGGACAAATGGAGATGTTACTGGGCCCACTAGAGCGAATCGATGAACAAAGGGGTGATAGTGATAGTGATTCCAACACCAATTCCACCACCATACACCTTCCCACTACCATTATTTTGAATTTTCCCAACTTCCTTTCTTCTTTCCTTCCTTCCTTCCTTCCTTCCTTCCTTCCTTCCTTCCTTCCTTCCTTCCTCCTTCCTTCCTTCCTTCCTTCCTTCCTTCCTTCCTTCCTTCCTTCCTTCCTCCCTTCCTTCCTGTCTTTCTGTCTTTTTCTCTTACTTTCTTACTTTTTTTGGTTTTTGCTTTTTGGGTCACACCCAGCAATTCTCAGGGGGTTGCTCCTGGCTCTGCACTCAGGAATTGTTCCTGGCGATGCCCGGGGGACCATATGGGATGCTGGGAATCCTACGTGGGTTGGCCACATGGAAGATAAACGCCTTACCTGCTGTGCTATTGCTCCAGCCCCCCAACTGCCTTTATTTCTAAGGTCATTATTTGGTACACTGTTTCTCTTCAAAGGTGCTACAGGCATTTCAGAGAGACCATATCTTCTGGAAATGGGGTACAGCAGCATTCCATATTCTTGCCTGACTCAGTGGCAGGAACACTTCCTTCCTCATAACCAGCCCCCAACTATACATGCACATGCACACATACACACACACAAACACACACGCACAGACACACTCATACAAGCTTATAAAGTGTTTGTCTTGAGGTCCAGGAGCAGACTTATCATTAGTCACCCTATAGAATTTCAGACAATCATCTTCTGACTTTTATGGGCTTAGATGTGACCAGTGCTCCCATGCCAGCTTGCCTCCACAAACATCCTTCTGCCCATTACTTCCTCTCCCCTTCTCCTTTCTCTCTAGAAGCTTCCTTGTTTTCACTGGGTCTACAAGTTAGTGTTGTCATTCCTTGGTGATTGCTTGCCTTAATAAATCATCTCGTACATCTGAGGAAAATTTGTTGTCTTTGGATAACTAATTAGTAGTAGTACTTTTGAATCATATAGAATTTCCGTAAATTTTTTTAAGGACTGCATATCATTATCCCTAGCAACTACACTAATTTCATTCCCACTAACAGAGCCCTTTTCTCCACATCCTTGCCAACACTCATTTCTTCTTGAACCATTTTCCCAACTATGAGCCATTTCCCTAATTATAAGTAATTTTGACTTTTTTAATGTGTCTGTGCGCCATCTTTGAGGAAGTGTCTGTTTATGTATTTTGAATAATTTTTATTGTGTTGTTTTTTTCCTTTTTTTGTTTTATGAGTTAATATATTCTGGATATTAATCCTTCCTTTTGAATGATGATCAAATACCTTTTGCCTGTTACTCAGTTGCGTTTGTGTGTTTGCTTCCATGGTTGTTTCCTTTTCTTTGTAAATGCATTTTAATTTTATGTTGTCCCATTCCGTTGGATAACAATGGGTTGTCCTTGCTCCTCCCGCAGAGGCTTAGGTTTATTGAGTTGCTCCCACAACAGTGCCCCTGAAGCACACCCAATTCCATCAAGCACTAATAATCCTATATTATTTTCCTCTTTCCTTTATGTTATTTGCATAGCTTATTTAGCATTGTCCTTTTTGTATAGACAAAGAAAGACAGTTGATGCTATGCTTTGTAACATGGAAGTAAATTCGCTCCAAAATAATATTTACTCCTGGGCATCCATATTTACTTGACTTAAGCCTCAGTTTCCCTTAGTTCCTAGCTCTCCAATAGCAGGGTCCTGACGAAGGGACTGAATAGGCCCAGGGTAAGCTGAAAACTATCCTGGCATCGGAAAGGGACAAGCTAAGTGTATGAAGTATAATAAGTTAAGAGCATCATCGTGGAACAGACTCTGTCATGACCCAAGAAGAAGTTACTGAATAAGGACCCTGCTG
Organism: Sorex fumeus; assembly: GCF_029834395.1. Classification (NCBI taxonomy): domain Eukaryota; kingdom Metazoa; phylum Chordata; class Mammalia; order Eulipotyphla; family Soricidae; genus Sorex; species Sorex fumeus. The sequence continues at coordinate 2,020,141 of NW_026606163.1, forward strand.
AGGTTAGGATCAACTAGCCTGGCCTGAGGACTGTGGTTTGGAATATATAGCAAGATGTCCCAGGAAGAGCCAACCTTTAAGCTTAATATAGTTCTTACTGTGTTCATACAAAAATGACTAGAAATTGTATAAGAAGTTACTATGATTGTTCAAATGGATTACTTACTAGCTAAGGAAAGGAGAAAGCAATACACCCTAGATGCAATCCCGCCCTTGTACGGATCTCCTAGTAATCTGGAGTGCTCCTAGTTATCTGGAGTGCTGAACCCTCAGATGAGATTTTGTCCTTGAGTTAATCTCCTAGAACTTCCCCTGAATGACTAGCTTTATCTCTGTTTGTTGTTCTGATATTGTTCAACCCCACCTATGTGTACACCCGCCCTTCATGATTTCTATATTACTATACTGTAAGGGGAAAGAGGGGACTAGGAGGATGACAAGGAATATAAGAACAATGCCTGGAAGTAGAGGACTTTGAGATCTATGACGAGACTAGGATGATGGAAGTATGATGACTGGTACTACGAGCAAAAGTACAACGATGGTTGTGCAGTAAGGAGAGAGATCAGACTACATTGGGGAGGAGAGAGAAACTGGCTACTGACAAGTTTGGGGCCCAGTTCCCCTGTTCCCTCAATCCTTTGTCCATATCTTGCTGTCATCTAGCCAGAAAGATGGCTCTCATCCACCAAACACTTGAGTCCCACATGTGTGCCCACTCCTTTATTTGGAAACTCACACCATTCATGTATTCTTGATTGCTTTTCCCTCCCCATTGGAGATGTGTCTGAATGTATCCCTAATGTTGAAATCCCAGAACATACCCCCTAAATTTTCTTCTATGTGTTTTATGATGTTATAGACAACATCTCTCTGTATGTGTTTCTCTGTGTGTTTGGGCCACACCAAGAGGTGTTCAGGGAAATTTATGACTCTGGGGGTGAGGGTGTCACTCCTTCAGCATTAAGGGGACCTGCAGTGTTGGATAGTGACATTTACTCCTGCATGCAGAACATATGCTCAGCTCTTTGACCCAACAATCTCTCTGACCCAAGAACCTTATGTACAGGCAATATATCCAGACAGTTCTCCCAGCCCCATGCTGTATATGATTTAGTGTCCACACAGCTTTATGAAGGTTTGCTGTAAGACTTCAATGCATCATGGTCTGAAAAGTTAGTGGATACACTTTTATCTTCCTGATTCTATTGAGTTATGTTTTGGGACCCAGCACATAGTCTATATTGAAAAATGTTCCATGTGCACATTTGCAGAAAAGTATGTGTATTCACATTTTGGGGGGATGGAAAGGCCTGTATACATCTATTAGATCTCTCTTTTCCATTTCTTCCTTCAAAGCCATTCTTCAAAGCCATTCTTCTTCCAAAGGCATTCTTCCATGACTTCCTTCTAAGTTTTAATTTTGTTGATCTATCCAGAGGTGATAAGATGGTGTTGAATTCTCTAACTACTATTGTTTTGCTACCAATATCCTCCTCGAAGTTTCTTAGAATTTGTTTTAAGTGTTTTGGTGGTCCCTCATTGGGTGCGTATATGTTTAGGAGTGTGATTTTCTTCCTGCTGTACATATCCCTTGATTATTTAAAAAAATGTCCTTTGTTGGCCCCTAAAATCTTTTTCAGCCTAAAATCTTTGTTGTTGGATATTAGTATGGCCACCGTGGCTTCTTTGAGGGATTTGTTTGCTTGAAGGATTCTTTTCTATCTTTTGATTTTGAGTCTGTGTTTGCTCTGGCTATTCAGATATGTTTCCTGTAGGTAGCAGAATGATTGGTTCAGGTTTTTAATTCATTTTGCCACTCTGTGTCTCTTAATTGACATTGAGAGATTATCGTATGGGGTTTTTTGCCATCTTTCTGTAGAGGTGTGTTGTGCTTGTAGGGATTTGTCTTGTCTTACAGTAGCCCCTTTAGTCCTTTTAAGATTGGTTTTGAGTCTACGAAGTTCCTGAGTTGTTGTTTATTCAAGAAATAGTGCATCATTCCTTTGAGTTTGTCATTTTCCTCCTTTCCTAAGAAGCTTGAATTTTCATATCAGCTAAATATATTCCCCCCTATAATTTCATCTCCCTACTGAGTTTTCTTCACATTACTTATTAGGTATAGCTCTAAAATAATTCTCTTTATTTCACTTACCGTTTTATCTCTGAACTAAAAATATTCTCCTGAATTTTTGTTGTCTAAAGGTATTAATGCAATGGCAGATGGGTACTGGAAGCCAGGTGGGAGGGTAACAGGAAAGATAGTGGGTCTGTCATTGGATGGTGGAACGGGAAGATATATTGGCTGATCGGGGATTTCTATGAGAATGATGGGAGAATGGATGAATAGATGGACAAAGGTGAATGGATAATCAAGGGATAGGAGGGTGTGTGAGTGAATGTACACAAGGAGAGAGAGGCCAATGGAAGGGTGACTGCTGATCTGGAAGAATGGGAGAAAACTGACTCTTGGAGAATGAATGGATCCTGAAAGGGGATATCTGCTGGTGAGTGGTTCTGCCCTGTGAGTTGAATGCGTTGGTGGGGGAATTTGCCTTTTTGTGTGTGTAATAAGAGGGTTGAATATTTATTTATGGGAGAGAGATAGACAAAGTAAGATAAGTTAGGAGGCATAGGGAAATAGGAGGAGGCTTTTCTTGCTGGTGGGTAGGGGACTGAGATAGTGCTTGAGGCTCAGTTGGGCTGAAAAACCTTGTTCTTTGGGAGTGCTAGAGAGTGGCAGAGTGAGGTGGGGAGTAACTGAAATGCCGAAAACCTCCTCTGTCCTTTGAGAGCCGGAGATTGGTAGTGAGTTGGAGGTTACAAGGACTCCTGGTGGGATTTTTAGGGAAAAGTATGATTGGCACATTCCCACTCTCCAAGATTAGCCCAGCTCTCAGGCACCAGGGAAGGTGTGACAGCTCACTTCAAATTAGGTGACTAACATAGTGGAAATTCATTATGTTTTTTGGGTCACACCCAGCGATGCACTGGGGATACTCTTGGCTAATGCACTCAGGAATTACTCCTGGCAGTGTTCAGGGGACCATATGGTATGTGGGAATCGAACCCGGATTGGCCACATGCAAGGAAAAAGCCCTACCTGCTGTACTATCGCTCCAGCCCCTGGAAATGCATTATGATGTCGCTGGAAGTAAAAGTCTGATATCGAGGTGCAGCCTCTGGTTTCTTTTGATGATGTATGCCACATGGTCGCTTTGGCTATTCCAGCTTCCAGATGCTTCCCCCATTGCTGGCCCAGTACCCCTTCTGGCACACTCAGGGAACATATCTGAGTCTTCCTCTCACTACATCTGTTCTCTCACCTAAGTCCCCTGCCTCCTTCCAGTTAAAGGACCCTTTGATGATACAGGACCCACTGACATGATCCAGGAACATCTCAAATTTCCCGGTCCTCACTTCCATGATGGAGTCCCTTTGCCATGATAAGTATGTGTCCCTTGTTGCAGGGATGGGGATGCTTACATTGTCACATTGTTTGCATCATCTTATTCAGGTTCTGTGCTCCGTCAAGACTGACACCCAAGGAGAGTAGACACAAGGGCCAAGAAGGATTTCTCCACAGTTTGAAACCTGCCTTGTGAGCTGGGGGAGAAGGCATTTGGAATAGAGGAGGGATCAGTAGGTCAATGATGGTTGGAGAGGTCGATCGGGATGCTGAAGGTAGATAAAGGACCGAATGTGATAGCCTCCCAGTATTTATATTTTAAACCATAATGCCCAGAACTAGAGAGAGAGTATGGGGGAAATTGTCGGCCAAAGTGGCAGGGGGAGGCTGGGCTTGGGGAATAATGGGGAAATTGGTAGTGGAAATGTGCACTGCTGGAGGGATGGGTGTTCGATCATTGTATGACTGAAACTCAAACATGAAAGTTTTGTAACTGTATCTCATGGTGATTCCATTTAGAAAAGAGGCACATCCACTTCCTCCTCTCCCTTTCATCTGGAGAGCTTGCTGCCTCTTCTTGAGTACACAGAGCAGTGGGATGGCAGTCACTGATGTTCATGTCCTCATCTCTGCTCCCCTAACCCCTGCATCTTCCTCTCTCCACACCCCCACAGTGCCCCACTGCTGTGGTCTGATCTGGGTGAACAAAGGCTCTCCACCGCAGTCTTCACAACACTCTTTCCTTGCCAAGAGCAGATGCGCAGGTACAGTGTCTGGTCTGCTGCCTCCCTCTCTCTGTCTACCTTTTTTGGGTCTCCTCCTCCTCACCCGTTGTTTCTTCGATCCCCACACCCAGTTGTGTCTGCATTCTGCCCCCATCCCCCTGTGGTCGGTTCCTCGACAGCTGTAATCTTGCCACTGATGAACTTTACATAGGTGTGCATAGATCTATCCCTCATATGTGACATATAAAGAGACATAATAAGGAAATAATAAATGCCAGACACTATAAAAAGTAAGAACTAACCTACAGAGTGGAGTTTCCTGGGTGGCAGGGGAAGAGAATCTGGGGGAGAGGAACTGGCTGGGGAGAGGGGACTGGAGTCAAGGCTGGGGTGGGCAGTGGACCCTCTAGTGCTGGTGTGGTGGAGGAACACTGTGTCCATGGACCGCTACCACTGTAACAGTGGGCAGTGCTGAAAGGAGGTAAAGGGATACGTATGATACCCTTTCAGTAACAGTATTGCAAACCACACTTCCTACAAGGGAAATGAGAGGGGGTGGGGTAGACAGACATACATACAGACAGACAGGTGCTCTGGTCTGGTGTGTAGGACACTCTGTCCATGGTCCCCTATCACTGTAGCAGTGGACAGTGAGCAGTGGGCAGTGGGTGCTCTGGTACTGGTGTGTAGGACTCTGTGTCTATGGGCCCCTATCACTATAGCAGAGGGCAGTGTATACTCTGGTGCTGGTGTGCTAGAGGGACACTTTGTCCATGGAAACCTATCGCAATAGAATTAGAAATCATGGTACCAAATGTTTTAGAAATATAAAGAATCACTCATGGTGCCCCCAGATCTCCTGTACATCCCATGGGGGAGTCTCCCCAAACTCAAGAGAGACCCTGGAACCAGCCCAGTGGTCGCACATGCGTTCTGAGGGGCGCAAAGACCATGTGCTGCCAGACACACGCCCAGTCCAGCACCACTGCCAGGGGGTGTCCTGTCCTCTTGCAGGCCCAGCAGCCAACATAGCCTTCCTGGGGAACATAGCCGAGGTACCCCGGGCCTCTGCCCAGGTGCAGCACCCCAGAGGGGCAGTCCTGTATGGGGCAGCAGACAGGCACCTTCTGAGGCAATAAGGCCCCAGGAGACTCCATATGTCTCCCAGAGTTTAGCAGCAGTGTAGGGTAAACTCACAGGCTTGGTCCCCGGCACAGTGTACGTTCACTGGAGCAGTCAAGAGTAACTCCTCAGTACAGAGCCATGAGGAGCCCAAGCACTTCTGGGTGTGACTCGACTGCCCCCAAATTGTTTTAATATTTCTGCTATGGGGGTATATGTTATTCACTCGCATCTCCACTAATGTGTCCAAACACATCCGCCACTGATTTTTGTCCTGTCTTGTCTGTCCCTTCCCTCTTTGCAATGTAATTTTATATAAATTTACATTCACTAATATTTTTAAGAAACACATTTTATGCTTAACTTTTCATAAATAGTAGCACTATAGCACTGTCCTCCCGTTGTTCATTGATTTGCTCGAGTGGGCACCAGTAATGTCTCATAACAAATTGTGAGGCTTGTTGTTACTGTTTTTGGCATATTGAACACATCACGGGTAGCTTTCCAGGATTTGCCGTGAGGGCGAGATACTCTCGGTAGCTTGTTGGGCTCTCCTAGAGGGGCAGAGGAATCAAACCTGGGTCGGCCACATGCAAGGCAAACACTCTACCCGCTGTGCTATCGCTCCAGCCCTCAATAATAGTAATAAGTGCAAATAATTAAAATGTTTAACACTGAAGAGTTGTTTTCCTACTGTTTCTCAATTATTAGAGTTGTAAGTAGTTTTGAAAAACTATGTAGTAGTCTGGTCTGGAGTGATAGCACAGCGGTAGGGCGTTTGTCTTGCACGCAGCCAACATGGCCGACCCGAGTTCAATTCCTCTGCCCCTCTCCGAGAGCCCGGCAAGCTACCGAGAGCATCTCGCCCGCGCCCAGAGCCTGGCAAGCTACCCGTGACGTACTGTACTCATATGCCAAACACAGTAACAACAAAGTCTCCAATGGAGACGTTACTGGGCCCGCTTGAGCAAATCGATGAACAATGGGAGGACAGTGATACAGTGATGTAGTAGTCTAATTCCCTGAGAATCTATAAGATCCTGAGTTTCAAATATCTTGTCACTGAAAATAAAGAATGGCTTTCAGACACCCGTTCTACAGGTACCAGGACCATCACGATCAGGATCACGATCAGCCTGTTGCTTGTCGATTGCCTTGAGCAGGCACCAGTAATGTCTCCTTTCTAGCCCTGAGATTTTAAAAGAGCCATATTCAATGCTCTTTTAGTGTTAGGAGAATGAGACCTATCATTGTTACTGGGATTTGGCATATTGAGTATGACACGGGAAGTTTGCCAGACTCTGCCATGTGAGCAGGACACCCTCAGTAGCCTGCCAGGTTCTCAGAAGTAAGAACGAGATAATAAGATTGTGGCCATGTGCTTCCGGGAGCTGGGTTTTTATAGTCTCTGGGTCTTAGTCGTTGATGTTTTTTAATACATGATTATATTAGGATTCTTTATTTCCTCAGAAGGTCTTTGCTGCCTCCTTGCAGAGAGCCCTTCCTCACCAAGCACACACCTTTAAACACTGATGATTCAGCCTGCTGGAGCATGCCTACTCAGAGCTGTTAGGGAACTTCCCCCTGGAAGCAGCCCCATCACCTGCCTGATTTAGAACACAGTTTCTCAAGAGACTCCAGAAGCAGTGGCTCAAGCAAGGCCTCACCAAGAATGAAAGCCTTGCCCTGAGTGCAGATTCAGACTTTCACATAAATGGCGATTTCTTACTGTTTGTTTTGTTTTGGAGTCACACTCAGTTGTGCCCAGAGGTTCGTCCTGGCTCAGAGATAACTCCTGACAGTGCTCAGGGAGCCACATAGGATACCTGGAGTGGAGCCTGGGTTGACCATGAGCACGGTAAGTGTCCTAAGTGCTGTACTATTTCTTCAGGCCCCCACTTAGGTATTTAAAATAAACAGTTCCTTCTGCTGTTTTATACTCCAGACAGCATCCTAATGCCTGTTGGCTCTCGAAGAGAAATGTGTGTGCACACAGGACAGGAGACGCCGCAGGGCTAGAGACTCAGGAAGAGGGCGTCCATCAAAATCCTAGTTTCAAGGTATCTTATCCACACCAATAATTCTGCATTCATTGCAGTCAGGTGATCTATGCTTATTTAACAGTCTGCATCCATAGGAGTTTTGCTGGGGTAGGGGTTTTTAATATTTCTTTTTTATGCATGTTTTTGTCCTCCATTGTCAGATATGAATTAAGGGGCTGACTTAGATCTGGCTTATTTCATGCTGAAGATCACCATGAAAGAAGTGTGAACAGAATTATTTGATCTGGTGAGGAAAATATCCCTTCAGGTGTAAACTACATTGTATCTTCAGTGTCCCTGCCATGAAGTTCACCTTCAGTCCAAGACATATTTTGCTTTTGCTTTTTCATTTTGGAGGGGCCACACTGGTTTATGTTCAGAGCTTACTCCTGGTGAGACCAGATGGGGTTGTTCTGGCGACTGAACCCAGATCAGTCTTTCTGCTCTACCAACTCTCCAGACACTCCAAGACATAATTTGGGGTGGCAAGTTTTTGAATCTCTACAGTCATATATTTGAATATTCTTGAGAAGCTCCATAACTCAAAAGTTGTTTTGTTCAATTATTTTAGAAAATCCTTTTAATAATCCATACCAAAGGTTTAGTCTAATCTTACTTGATAATCTCAACTGAACAATCACCACATACTTCACTTTAATTTTCAACATTAAACATAGCGATAGCACAGCGGTAGGGCATTTGCCTTGCACGCAGCCAACATGGCTGACCCGAGTTCAATTCCTCCGCCCCTCTAGGAGAGCCCGGCAAGCTACCAAGAGTATCTCACCCGCACGGCAGAGCCTGGCAAGCCACCCGTGATGTGTTCAATATGCCAAACACAGTAACAACAAAATCTCCAATGGAGACGTTACTGGGCCCGCTCGAGCAAATCGATGAACAACGGGAGGGCCTTTACCTTTACCTTTACCTTTAAACATAGCCCAAACTATACCTTTACTATAACAGAACACTAGTCCTAAGCCAAAATTATCCTTGAGTAACCCTAACCGAAGGCTTGACCTAACCTTATCTATTAGCCTTTAGCGAACATTCTCCCTATACTTTACTTGCATCTTGTACTTGTGGGTGGAGTGATAGCACAGTGGGTAGGGCGTTTGCCTTGCACGTGGCTGAGCTGGGTTTGATTCTTCCGTCCCTCTCGGAGAGCCCAGCAAGTACCGAGAGTATCCTGCCTGCATGGAAGAGCTTGGCAAGCTACCCGTGGCATATTCGATTTTCCCAAAACAGTAACAAAGTCTCACAATGGAGACGTTACTGGTGTCCTCTCGAGCGATGAACAACTGGAGGATAGTGCTACAGTGCTTGTACTTGTACAAGTAGCCCAGTCTATATCCTTACTCTCACAGAACCTAAACCCTAATAACAGTAAACCAAAAACAGCAAAGCCACATTCTTATAATCCCCAACCTAAAGGCTGGGCATAAACTTACCTACTACCCTCAACTGAACAATCTCCCTAGACTTTACTTCATTTTCAGTTTAAAAAGCAGTCAAACCCTTATCAAACAAAACTTTAATCGAAACCCAAACCTGAATGCAATCCACATTCTTTTAGTAACCCACACCAAAGGCTCTGCCTAATTAGCCTCAAATGAACCAACACTCTTTCTCTAATAACCCCAACCACGTCCTAATTCACATTGTTATAATATCCCATACCAAATACTTGGCCTAAACTTACCTGTTGTCCTCAGATGAAAAATTTCCCTATGTATTATTTTCTCTTTTCAACTTTAAACATAGTCATAGTTTATTGCTACAATTAAAAAAATCTTTTTTCCTGAGATTGGGAAAAACTATGTATGATGAGTGTCGAGGATTTGGTATGGTAAAAGAGAATTGAAAAAATGGTATCCCAGAAAAATCCATCACCTGATTTTTCCTGTCAAACGGTTTGCTTGGGCAGGCAGGCAGGCAGGAGTTAGAGAGGGAGAATCCAGATTTTCTTCACTAAAACAAAAAACAAAAGAACAGCAAAATTTTAGTAATAACAGATATCATGGCATTGGCCAATGTGGGGGTACGAACCCACGACCCTGAGATTAAGAGTCTCATGCTCTACCGACTGAGCTACTGACATCTTATCATCTCATACCTACTTTGGACAAACTGGCAGGCTACCGAATGTAACCTGCCCACACGGCAGAGTCTGGCAAACTCCCCGTGGTATACCCAATATGCCAAGTACCAGTAACAATGATGGGTCTCATTCTCCTAACCCTGAAAGAGCCTTGAATATGGCACTTTAAAAAAAAAAATCTCAGGACTAGGACGAAGGAGACGTTACTGGAGCCTGCTCGAGGCAATCGACGAACAACAGGATGGTCGTGAACTTTAAACATAGTCAAACCAATACTTACTTTACAGAACCCTACCCCTACGTCAATTCACATTGTTTTATTCTTTTTTTTTAATTGGATCACCATTAGATATAGGTACAAAGCTGTTTATGATTTGGTTTTAGTCATACAATGTTCCACACCCATCCCTTCACCAGTGCACATTTCCGACAAGCAATGTCCCCAATTTCTCTCCTGTAGGAGAACATTGGTTTGCCTTTCCTTCCCAGCCACAGGGAGCTTGGGGTTGTTGATTGCTCCCCCAACCTGTCAATTACCTTTGCCTCCTGATCAGACTCTGCTGACTTGTAAATATTGTTTTTCTCTCTTAATGTCCTTTGCATAGTTAGCTACCTCAGAGCAATGGCTTTTTGTATGGACACAGGAAGACAGTTAAAAAGACATGCTTTTGTAACTTGGGAGTTGATTGACTCCAGATAATATTACCTCCTAGACATCTGCTCTCTCAACTTAAGCCTCAGTTGCCCTTACTGCCTACATCCCAAATCAGGGCCCCGATGATGGACTGGATGGACCCAGGGCAAGCGGTGAACTACCCTGGCATCAAAATGGGCCTGGCCAAAGTCCCCTAATACTGAACTATAAGTTAAGAGCAAGGTCATGGATAAATTCCGTCATGACCCAAAAGTAATAACTAGATTTGGGCCCTACTGCGGTTAGGAATGATCGATCTGGCCTGAGCACTGTAGTCTGAGTCTGTGGTGAGATGTCCCTAGGAGAGTTGTCCTACAAGTCTAATTGTGTCTATTCCTGTGTCCATACAGAATGGCAATTATTAGGAAGTTGAATTAAGACGTTAATTAACTTTCTGGTCTAAGGAGGGGAGAAACACACCTTAAGTGCTGTTTTGCCCTGGTGGTCAGAAAGGCGTGAAGAACATGTTTATTGTACCTGGGGTTGGGGGGAGGCACGGTTTGGGAGGCTTGGTTGGAGAAGAGGCAGTAAAAAAGATGGCTGCAGAGATTTGGTGAAAAAAGAAAGAGAGGTAGAGTTGGAGAGAGGCAGAGTTAGAGATGTGGGCAGAGCAAGAGACAGAGTTAGCGAGTGAGGGTTGGAGAGAGAATTGTGGAGTGTGTTAAAGAGAGGTTGGAGAGAGCTGGAGAGAGTTGGGAGCAAGTTGTGGAGTGAGTCATGGCTAGATGGGGAGAAAGGGTGGAGAGAGTTTGGGAGAGACAAGAGATGGAATAAGGCAACTTATTATCAATCAGCTTGACCCTCGTTTCTCCTCTGTTGGCCTCAGGCAATGGTCATCCCAGGTGGGGAAGCGGTTCAAGAGCACTGAACAGTGAGAGAGAGCCACGAGGAGAGCCCATGAACATCCGTTAATCTGTGATCATTCCTAGCGACACCTGGGTAAAAGGAGTTTCAACAGTCAGGGAAAGAAGCTTAGGGAGGAGCCCAGGAGAGGAGAGCACAGAGAGGAGCCCAGGAGAGCCCAGGGAGGAGTCCAGGGCAGGAGAACATATTGGAGCCCTGAGAGACAGCAGGGCAGGCCGCCCACCAGGCGCGCACTGCCTGTCGGAGGATGGACAGCGGGGTCTGCACCAGTGACCGGGGTCTGCACGGTGACTGGGATCTGCACCGTGACTGGAGTCTACACTGGGTGACCGGGGTCTGCACAGGGAGACCCGCGGCTGGAGCCGGACAGGAGGGAGCCGCGCTCGGACCCCCGAGTTCGCACCAGGCACAGCCTCCTCACTCAGGGGCGCACCCTCGGCTCCCCTCCTGCGAGCGCCCGCGTGCCTGGGGTCTCGCGCAGATCCCCACAGGATGTGCGGACACCGGAGGCCGGTCACACTCAGTCGGGAGCGAGTGTAGCCAGAGCGACAGAGCCCGCTGGCCCTGCAACAGCTGCGGGACTGGAGGAGTGGGTGAGGGTGGGTACCGCACTGCGCCTGCGCACTCGGAAAGTCGCCCTCAGCGCGTCAAGCCCAGCACACGATCCCCCCATGTACCACCAGGTGGCGGTGCTGAGCCAGGAGTAACAGAGACATCCACCAAGGATGACCCCAGAAGTCACTTATTTCAACTCATATTAAAGTTGCCTGTATTGGGTGGCGGCGGTTGGGGGCCAGAATTTCCCTTCCAGCACTACATTCTAAAGTCAGAGAATGTATTTTAATTGCTTTTGCCACTATCCTCTAAAGCAACAGGATTCAGTACTGCATAGACAGTTCAATGGGTAGGGCGCTTCCCTTGCACATAGGGATTCGAGATCCATGCCCGGAATCCCATATGGTCGCTTGAGTCCACCAAGAGTAATCCTTGAGCAAAGCCAGGTGTGAACCAAAATCCAAAATATAAAGAGCAGGAGGTAGGAGGCTTGCCTTCATTCTGCAGATCCAGTTCAGATCCACAGCAGCACGTGTGTTCCATGAGAGGCAGAAAAATCAGAGCACCGCTGGACCTGGTCAAATTGAACCCCGACCCCGAATACTATTGATGCAGGTGCAGGAGAAGTGGGGGCAGAGGGTTTCTATGTTCAATCGCGAATCCCAGGTTCTTCAATATTTTCAAGAATGAAAATATTAAATAATAAAGATTCTCAGAGTTAGAAAGTAGAAAAGTTTATGATAAGTAGAAGAGAAAAATAGGAGATTCCCAAAATGGGAAGGAACTTAGTGCGGGCCTATGGCTCTTTTTGCGAGACTTTGACAGGAAAACCAGGTCTTTGTGTGACAGAGAATGCAGGGAATCTACAGGGTGGTCATGCTGGTTTATCTTTCTGGTCGTCTACCTCAGGTATTGTTCATTATCTTAGCCTTGTGACTCCCAATTCTAGGACAACCTCTGAAATGTAATTAATGAAAGAAACATTATGGGAGGGCTGGAGCAATAGTACAATGGGTTGAGCACTTGTCTTCTATGCAACAGAACCAGGTTCAATCTCTGGCACTACATATGGTCCCTTCAACCTGGCCAAGATTGATTTGTGAGCACAGATCTGGGGAACTTCGGGAATGTTTAAGATTTGGCCTTGAACATGAGGTGTAGTAGATCAATGGGGGGAATGGAACTGCTTGTGAGGGGGAAGAGTGGACACCCCTCTTGTTGGCGAGGGGAAACTGAGGCTTCCTCTTTCACTATCAAATGATGACATATTCATGAAGGTGTTACTTGGTTACATAAAACACTTTATTAAGTTTTTCAATTTTGTTTATATCTAAGTTACAGGACATATCAGTTTGGACTCATGAGTGAGTGAGTGAGAAGCAGATTCTCACTATGTATTTGGTGAATGAAAGCTCAATTGAGTCACTTAACGCTTTTCTATTCTACTAGATTTTATCAGTTTTTCCTTTAACATTTTCTCGTTTATTGGTTATTATTTATCTATACAACCTCTGAAATGTAATTAATGAAAGAAACATTATGGGAGGGCTGGAGCAATAGTACAATGGGTTGAGCACTTGTCTTATATGCAACCGAACCAGGTTCGATCCCTGGCACTACATATGGTCCCTTCAACCTGGCCAAGATTGATTTGTGAGCACAGATCTGAGAGTAATTCCTGAGTACTCCCAGGTGTCGCCCCCAAAACAAACCAAACAAAAAGTACTTTTATGGATCAGTAATATAATGGACTGAGTGCATGCAAGAGTCTCAAGTTTAGTCCATGAACAGATCCCAGGCCCCCCAAGCACTACCAGGAATAATGTTGAAAAACAAAGCAAAAAAAACCCATAAACTCAAAATTATTTATTATGATGTGGATTCTGTCTTATCTGGAATGAGAGACTATGTGTTAGATGACATCCTAGGGATCTTCCACTGGGGGGAGTTATCACTGCACCATAGTAGAGCTCTAGCCAGAGACAGTAGAGACTTGCTTAAACAAAGGATTATTTTGTAGACATGTGAAACGGTGATATTTCTGAACAATTTCTCAGAGTGGAGCTTAATTTATCTGAGTTAGATGACCAGATACGTAAAATTTAACACAGAGCAAGGTGAAACTTACCATCTCCTTTTCAATTTCACTGCCTTAGCAGTGGTAGGTTGGTGAGTGGGTTTGAAGTAGAGCATTAATCACCTTTTGTGTTACTAATTGTTTTTTTCCATCTTTAGTGTTTTGAAATTCTGACCCCGGCTAATTTGAGTTGTATTTACTAATGTGATTGTGTAGTTTCCCCATCTTAGGGGAACATTTGCTTTTGTTTCAATATTTCAGCTGTGCTCCTGTTCTTTCCTCCAACTAAACATTTTCTAAGAAGTGTAACTTCACCATTGGAATGAAGCGTTAATTAACTCTCTCAGCCTTCTAGAGGCTTTCCTATTTCTCTGACTCCTTGTAATCCATAAGTACCCCTTTGCAGTGGATCCACATAAGATATAGTTCTGAACTCTGGAGTCCTGTTTGTCGCTGGCTTTACAGCCATATAGCTCTGTGTCAGGTGAACTTGATCTGGCACCATTTAATAATTTCTAAGCCATTTTCGGGGTTTGATTGTGGTGGAAGGAAGTACAGTAACTTTATACACGCTAAACATGAACATTAACAATTATAAAAAGCAATACTCAAATAATAATACCCATATTTGTTGTGTGTGTGTGTGTATGTGTGTATGCTGATACCCAGGCATTGTTTTAGCAGAAGAGTACTGTTTCATTTCTGGCTGCATTTTCTCCCAGTAGCCAGAGTGAAAGTGAACAAAAAGTGGAAGTACAACTTAGCTTTCAGGATGATATGTTCTTGTTTTTTTCCTCTTTTAACTGCTCTAAAATGAGTCTCACTCAGTATTGTGAAAAATCAAGTGTCTCTGATGAACTCATTCTTAAGGATATTTCTTAGATATATTTCTTAGATATGGGGGGATGTATGTTGGTACTACCTCCTAAATGGTGCTCTGAAGGTCTGGGACCCTTCTTGGCATTTCCTAGACAGCTGTGCATGAAGTTCATTTCAGGATGCTGCTTGGGCCCTGAGAGTTTGGCCAGGCATCCATATTGGTTGTCAAGTGCCAACGAGACCAGAATTAACAGGTCCCAGGGCTGCAGCTGGAGATGCTTGGGGGGCTATGTGATGTCAGGGATCAAACCATGGTTGGCTTCATGCAAGGCTTGCACCTTAATCCATGTACTGTACCCTAAACCCTATTCTAAGAATCCTTAGATTTATTAATATGATTTAAATCATAGTTTTAATTATTCAAAGTACCCTTTCTCCCCTAACTTCTGAAAGTCTTATATACTCATTGGAAAAACTTGAAAATACTAAAATTATATGAAACACAAAAAAGATATATAATTCACCTAGGGAATTGCTGTTAATTGAACTTTTATTTATAACTAGTCTTCCATATTTTTGCACTTTGTATCTTTGTATCTTTAAAGTGTTTAAAGAGAGACGCCTGCAGAAAAGTAGCTCTGAGACTCTGTCTTTCCCTCTTTACCGCTCACACTGCACTGCTCACAAATCAAGGAGCCCAAAGAGTACCAGATAAAAGAGACCCTAACAAAAACACTGCAAGACATATCATAGTTAGAATGATTGATGCTGCCAATAGAGATTACTGCAAGCAGCAAGGTCAAAGAAGGAAATCGCATACAAAGGAGCTCCCCTTAGATTCACAGCAGATCTATCAGAGGAAACCCTCCAAGCCCTAAGGCAGTGGCAAGATATAGTGAAAAAAAACTCACTGAAATGAATGCTTCACCAAGAATACTCTATCCAGCTAAACTCTCACTCAAATTCGAAGAAACGGTACACTATTTTCTAGACAAACAGCAGCTCAAAAACAAACCTAAAATAAGGGCTAAAGGGGCTACTGTAAGACAGGACAAACCTTACAACCACAACACACTCTTACAGAAAGATGACACAAAACTTCATAACAAGAATCTCTCTGAATGTCAACGGTCTAAATTCAGCAATTAAGAGACACAGAGTGGCAAAATGGATTCAGAGACAGAACCCAACATTCTGCTGCCTACAAGAAACTCATCTCAACAGCCAAAGCAAACACAGACTCAAAGTCAAAGGATGGAAAACAATCATGCAAGCTAAGAGCTCCCTCAAAAAAGTTGGGGTGGCCATACTAGTATCCGACAGCATTAATTTCCGGTCGAAAAAGATTAGAAGGGAGAGCAAAGGCTATTTTCTCTTCATCAAGGGACACATACAACAGGAAGAAATCACACTCTTAAATGTATACACACCTAATGAGCGAACAGCTAAATATTTAAAACAACTGCTAACAGATTTTAAGGAGAACATTGGTAGCAACACAATAGTAGCTGGAGATTTCAACATCACCTTATGATCTCTGGATAGATCAACAAGAACAAAACTCAGCAAGGAAACCTTGACTTTGAAAGAAGAAATAGAAGACAGAGGGCTTATAAACCTATACAGGGCTTTCACAAGATCACAAGCATCCTGTTGTTCGTGGATCTCCTCTAGCAGGCACCAGTAATGTCTCCTTCTTCCTAGCCCTGAGATTTTAAAAGAGCCATTTGAATGCTCTTTCAGGGTTAGGAGAATGAGTCCCATCATTGTTACTGGTATTTGGCATATTGAGTACGACACGGGAAGTTTGCCAGACTCTTCCATGCGGGCAGGATACTTTTGGTGCCTGCCAGGTTCTCCAAAAGCATTTGCGGCCGCGCGCTTCCAGGAGCTGGGTTTTATAGTCTCTGCATCTTGGCCGTTGATGGGACCAACCTGGTGCTGGCAGCAGCTGATGGGTATGACGCCTACCTACTGGAAGATGGGGGGTCTGGTTGGAGAAGGCCCAGTCCCAATCCAAGTAGGCTTGGAGACCTCAGCCCCAGGACCTGCATGCCTGGGTTCCTCTGCCAGTTCCTTCATGCATGAGGCTTGTCCGGACATGTGGAGAGTGGTCTCAGCATGGCTTTGGCTGGCTCCAGAGGTCCTCAGCTGCTGGGGCTCTGCTCAGGGAAGGGGGGCAGAGAGACTCAACTATCACCCCTCCAAGGGGCCCGGTGAGGACAGCCAGGCATGGGGGCTGGAGACTCTGTATGAAATACTACTGTTAAAAAATATTGTAAAATTATCAAACAGTGGCTAAAATGAAATTTAACACTAAATATTTAAAATTTTTTTAATATTCAAATTGCTGTCTCCAATAATTGGTCATTTTACAACATGCCAACTTAACTATACCTAGTATTATTCCTTGTACTGAAATCCACTGTATCTATTTCAGTTTTTTTAGGAGGGTGGTGTTGGGTCCACTCCCACCTTGCTTTACTCCTGGCTTTGTGCTCGGGAGCACTCTCCAGGGAGCATATGTGGTGCCTGGGAATAAATTGCAGCTGGTGACAAACCAGACAAATGTCTAAACAATTGTGTGCCTTCCCTGCCTCTCTTCAGGAATTTGAAACACAGTGTTTGCTTTTTCCACCCCAAGTGCAGAGCTGTTCAGTCTTTATGGTGCTGGGGACAACCAGGCCATACAGAGAGTGCTCTAGTGCTCTTGGGGTCTCCAGTATCTAACCTTGAGGTGGTCAGGGGACTCTTAAGTCTATTTAGCTCCCAGTGTTGAGGGAGGGGCGATGTAGTGCCCATATCAAAGTCAGGTTCAGCACCTGCGAAATATGCACCACTGACTAATGAGCTATCATTGATTAAAAACCTAAAAATAAGGGTCATGCTAATCCAGTCAAGACCTATTGAAAATTAGGGTACTAAATAAATAAGGCCTCTAATAAAGTGTTTTCTGTCCAGTCCCAATCCTCAGAAGCAGTGGCCACCAGTTCTGTGCTAGCAGCAGGGCTAATGCAACAGCCAAAGTCAGTGTCAGCTCACTGCACAGAGGTAACCGACTTCGACCTCTGGTCAACGCGGCATTCCTCAGCTTCTGCACTGCTGGCCAGATAGTTCCCAGGATGTGACTGGGGTAGTGCTAGATCTTTTCGGTCCCTGGAAATCCTCAGGAGTAGCTTTCTCAACCTGAGTGGTGAGTCTGCTGGGGTTCCTTGAAGTAAACCTACTAAAACATACTCACACACTTGGTGAATGCAAGCTCTAAATAAGACAAAAGAGAATGGCTGACACATTGCTTTCTCTTCTCCTCTGCTAGTAATTCACGAAATAATCCACAAAGTAATGGGTTACGTTTACTTCTGATAAGTAGTGCCACTTATTTTGCATCAACACATTAAGAAATACACAAATTCCTTTCATCTAAAATGTAAAGAGTTTCTTTGGACTCAGCGTAAAAGTTTAGAGCAGGGTGATTTTTTCTGGGGACATCCGGTCATATTCCCATACTAGAGACCTTCAGGTCGGTTTTGTTTAAGCTTTTCCTATCCTATAATGTCTTGTCAGTTGTTTTCTCTGGGTCAGAATCTGTCCCATGATTGTGCTCTTCACAAATTATATTACTTTGGCTTCAAGTGTTCAGAAACAAGAGTTCTCATGACAGACAACAAAGCAGTAGTAGACAGAGAATCAATTCAATAATAGAGAGAGAATCAACTAATAGTTATCTGGGAATAAAAATAACTGAGTCACTTGGGAAGAAAAATATCTCCACTTTCATCAGCCCCTGCCAGATCGAAAG
The DNA here is from genome assembly GCF_029834395.1 of Sorex fumeus. Taxonomy (NCBI): domain Eukaryota; kingdom Metazoa; phylum Chordata; class Mammalia; order Eulipotyphla; family Soricidae; genus Sorex; species Sorex fumeus. The sequence goes on from NW_026606163.1 coordinate 2,038,348, forward strand.
TCCGCTTCTCTCGAAAAGGAGCATAACTTGAGACCCCCATAACCATGCCACTGGACTCTGCACCAGGCTGTTTCACACGGAGCACTTCAGAGGGGGGCAGGTGAGAGCCCTCCCTGCCCCAAGAGACCCAGCTCTGACAGCCAAAATCTCCACAACCCTACCACCCTACCACCATGACTCTGTGGGGTCATTCCCCATGTGCTCAAGCAGAGTCTCACACGTTAGTGAACATATTCCTGGAAACAGCATAAAACACCCCCTGCCCAATCTCCATAATTACCACACCACATTTGATGTGGTTCAGATAGTAGCAACAAATCATAGAGGGAAATATATATGCATATATATATTTCTTCACAGTTTCCTATATGAATAATTTTTGTAAGCATGTTCAGCAGTACTACATAACAGACAATATGAAATATACTATTTCGGTTGTGTTTGGGACAGGGATTGGGGCTTGGGATGGAAAGATCCTGAATTTGGTGGTGGTAAGATGTAATGGTGGTGGGATGGGTGTTTGAATATTCACGATCACAATCATCCTGTTGATCATAGATTGCCTTGAGCAGGCACCAGTAACTTCTCCTTCGTCCTAGCCCTGAGATTCGAAAAAGTGCCACATTCAAGGCTCTTTCAGGTTTAGGGGAATGAGACCCATCATTGTTACTGGCATTTGGCATATTGGGTATGCAATGGGGAGTTTGCGAGTTTGAATATTAAATGTAATCAAATATTGTGAACTAACTTATAAAATAAAAAAAAATCTGCACTTTCTTACTGAATACATTTAGCAAGGGCTAAATTATGTACCATTGCATTTCTAACATAAAAGTTCTGCTTTAATTTTTTAATTTTTTTATCTCTGTAAATTGTTTTATCAAGTATAAAACTACAAGTGCCATAAGAATTATCTTTGCAGATATTTGTAAGAATCTATTTTGGCTCTGTAAAAATACTTGATGTTGCTGATGTTTCTTGTGCTCTACACTACATAGATGTTCTGCACTAGAACTTTGTAGAAAAAAATTTATTTCTTGTGGGTGAGGAGGCCATCTCATGTGGAAGACAGGGTAGCAGAATGCTTGCCACAGGACAATGTTGTGTCCCGTTCTACTCATGCAGTGCAACTCCTTCCACATGAGCGCATGCAATGCTGTTATGAAATAACATGAAAACCTGGTCATGTTATGACCAGGCACTTTAAGGTCTCTCATGCCATTTACCATATATTTGCAACATAGTTCTAATAGTAAAATAGTAAAGGTATTTAGAAACCTGCTTTAAAAACAACCTTTTCTCAAATTCTAACACACGCACAGACAAGACAACATTGTGGTAAAGCAAAAGAGACAAAACCAGGTTTCCAATGTGACAAATCTTAAATCTGAAACAGAGGTACAATAAATTTTGCAAAGGATCAACGATTTTACTTACAATTAAATATCTTATGATACAGAGTAAACTAGGCAGAAAGTCTGCTCTGTATTGCAAATTAACCGGGATACACTCTCCAGCCTTCAGAATTTAATTTCTAGGAAGACAAATGTTAAAGGGTTTAATAAAGCATTCACTTAGATGATTATGAACAAGGAAGACTTTTGGGCCGGAGCTATAGTACAGCAGCAGGACATTTGCCTTGCATGTGGCTGCCCGGGTTGGATCTTTGGCATCCCATATGATCCCGTGAGCAATGCCAGGAGTAATTCCTGAGTGCAGAGTCAGGAGTAACCGTGAGCAATGCCAGGTGATCCAAAAAGCTAGGAAAAACAAAACCAAAAACACATAAAAAAAAAAAACACAAAAGAAAACAAAGTAAAAAACCAAGACTAGTTTTGGACATGGTAACAAAGCTGACACATAATAAAATCATCTTCATATATTGCACTTTCAGGTACTTTGCAAAATAATTAGCAATATCATTTAACACTGATTACAATAGTTTCCCACAGTTCTTGCTCAATTATTTTAAAAAAATTTTATATTTATAAAGTTGTTCGCAATACTTTATTACATACATTCACTATTTCAACACCAATCCCACCACCATTACACATTCCCACCATCATTATTTTGAATTTTCCCACCCCCACCCAAGCCTGCCCCAAAGGCAGAGGCTAAATAATTGATTTTGTATTACTTATTATAAATAATAGACTTAAAATTATCCAAAAAGACTTCCTTAGAAGAAAGTGTGTGAAATTTGTTGTATCTCACCAGCAGCCATTAAGCCCCTCTATAGGAAATGACTAACATGTTGTTACAGGTTGAGCCTTGTGTATATATATATATATATATATATATATATATATATATATATATACAGATCAGTTGCCTTCTACCTTACATCTCATCAAATGTAAATCTCTGACTTCTTTATTTATTATGACGATAACTGATGCTACTTGGCTCAGTGTTCGGGTAACTCCCAGCATTATTTGGGGAACCATGTGTTGCTAAGGACAGAACCGAGGGCTCACATATGTAAAACATGCACAACAGTCCTCTTAGCCATCTCCCTGATGATCCTTCCTTATATTTATGGGAGGTGACTTGCACTAAATTTTGAGAATGGGGTGAGGTTAAGGTAAGCTTCCGAGTTTAGTGGGTTTTTTTGAGTATTAGAAATGATGCTTTCTGAAATGCTCTCATTCTTTTTCTTCTTATAGTTTGTTGTGGGACTTCTCTTTGTCTTTATTCCCCCCATCCTATTCAATTTTGTTTTTATCCTTAGGACTTTTACTTTGCATGTGGGCCCTGGTCTGGGAAGGGATCTTTGGTAGGTCACTTTCGACTGTTCATGAGGCTAGACTAGACCAACTCTTTCGAGTCTTTCTAATCCAGCCTATTTCTTATGTCATCATGACATGGGTACACTTTTTCTAGTGCCAATAACTATTCTCAAATTGGCTGGTTGTATTTTTCATTAAAGTTTCTTTTTTGAAAGAGGTGGCAGACCCTATCAGATGCAGCCTTTTATTCTCCCTGGCTTCTCCTTTATTGAGACCTCTATTTACATGCAGGTTTTGTGGCCATTTGTGATTTGCTAGTATTCATTTGTAGTTTGTGATTACTTTTGTTATGAACTTTGCCCGAGTTTTCTTATTTCTCTAGTTCCTTTAGATAGAATAAATCTTTTCTCTGAATGCACAAGGATATTAAACTACAAAGGGCAAAATATCGTTGTGAAAGATATAGATAGGGCTGGTGATAACCAATTTCTATATGGGAACAGTCCCTGGCATTGCCCAGGTACCTAGTGGTACTCAAGCCCTGTGCTGGAGGCCCCTGTTGTCCCTGCAGTGTGTCTTGTCAGGAAGTGTTGGGAATGAGCCCAGGCCTCCCATGTGCAAGGCATGTTCTCTACTACTGGATCCATTTCTCCAACGCAAGAACCCATTTTTTTTATTTTACCTGTTAGTCAACATTTTTTTTGACAGGGGTTGGGGTGGTATTTAGGTTTGGGGTTCATATCCAGTATTGATTAAGGTTTATTACTACGATTTTTAAATTAAATCACCATGAGATACACCGTTAGAAAGCTGTTCATGGTCCAGTTTCAGTCATACAATGTTCTGACCCCCATCCCTCCACCAGTGTAGATTTCCCACCACCAGTGTCCTCCAGTTTCTTACTGCCACCCTCAACTCCCAGCCTACCTCTATTGTAGACAGTTTTCCTCTATCTCTCTCTCTCACACACACTATATTTTGCAATATAAATATTGAAAGGTAATCGTATTTGTTCCTTTACCTACTTTTAGCACTCAGTTATTATCCGAGTAATCATTTACAACTATCCTTGTCATAGTGCATTCTTCTCTATCCCAACTCTAAGTACTTTCCTAAAGGGATCACTCCTAGCAGTGCTCACGATGTTGTGCTTCCATATATGGTGCTAGAGATCAAACTGGGGTTGGTTGTGTTCAAGGCCACTTTTTTTTAATATTTCTTGACCCTCAGCTTTTTAATTAAATATTTTTTGAGAGAAGGTGGGATTGCCAAGAATATAAATCATTACTTCATACATTGCAAGCATGTATATCATGCATATATACACATGTATATCACTGAGTAACAAGTAGGCTGGTAGTACAATATGAGGACCTGAGATAATTCAGCCCTGTTTTGTGGACCATGTGGTATCAGGGATTGAACTGGGGTTGGGCACATATAAGGCATGCACCTTAACATCTACTGTCCATCTGTCCCCCATCTAATCTTTTAAATTGCAATAAAATACAGCTCTAAAAACTTGCAGAATATACCTATTTCTTATATAGTAATTAAAAAATACAAATTAGTCAAATTCATATCACCCATAGTTTCAGGAATCACATATATACCACTGATATCTATTTATATCTCTATCTATCTATCTATCTATCTATCTATCTATTACTCTTCTTACACATTTCATCCCATCTAACTTATTTCCAGACATCTTGGAAAATTTTAATTATCAATAATAAAGTATATTTTGAAAAAGTTGGAAGACTGACCAAAAGTTTAAACGCTTCTATTCATGCCAGTAGTCAAAGGTAAGACTTCCGGGTCTTCTCTTAGTTGAGGGATGTTTTTGGTTTCAGGGAACCAGGGGAAGAAACGTAAGTGAATTTTGGGTAAGTGGATATCAGGTTGACTATACGGATTCTCCTGGTAAGAGAAGCAGAGAACTCCTGGAACTGGAGGAAGCATTCAGGGAACTAGGACTAGACCCAGACTCTGCACCTTTTTGTGAACTCAGTCCACAGTAATGTGTTTATTTTCTTCTTAAACGGACTTAATCTTTCTTTCCTAGTGACTCAAATCTTTTCTTCCTGATATTTCTGCTTACCCTTTTAGGTTCCCTATTAGAGAGCCTGGCAAGCTACGGAGAGTATCCTGACCACATGGAAGAGCCTAGGAAAATCCCCGAAGTGTATTTGATAAGCCAAAAACAGTAACAATAAGCCTCACAATGGAGACATTACTGGCGCCTGCTTGAGAAAATTCTCTGCTTGGGAGGACAGTGCTACAATGCTGTAGTAGATCAGTAACATGTTGTTACAGGTTGAGCATTGTGTGCTAATATATATATATATATACATATAATTATTTTTTTATCAAGATCGGTTGCCTTCTACCTTACATCCGTCAAATGTGGTGTGCTACTCTTGGTATATCAGTGGCACACAGTATGAAATGCCCAGGAATTCTAAAATTTTAAATATGGCGCTAGAGCTGAAGTTAAATTTTTAACTGGATGGTGGTTTGCAGTTCGGAAGCATCTCTGTATCATGTTGGCTCTCTTCCAAAATTTATTTGTGAGTCTCTGGATCATGGTCATTAATGAGCTTTAAAAGGTCACTACTTTTTTTCTATTTTAAGGAGCAAACAATGAATTCCTAAGCTGGAGACTTCCTCCAGTCAGGAAGTGAGAGAAGTACAGAACAGAGCTACTTCTAAATTTACTCAATAACACTAAAATTTAAACCACAAGAAAATCTCAAAAATAAACTATTCCTAAGTGTAGTCTATTTTGGTGTATAACTTTGCCTTTCAACTAAGTGAAAATGACTGAAATTAGTTAACACATAACTTTATTTTACAGCTATATAAGTCTAAACTCTCCTTCCCGCCACCCCCCCCTACCATTTTTTAAATGACAATGCCTCCCATGAAACTCCAAACAGGCTTGAATTTATAAATAGCAAATTTCATGGATTGTGCTAGAAGCTCTTCTCAGACTGTCATCCCCTTTTATTTTCTTCGAATTCAAGTTTTTCTTTAGAGTTTAGTTCTGGGAAGCCCTGTTTTCCAAAAGTTACCACAAAATAATATTTACTTATGTATTTCAACAGAGAATTCCTCAGAGTATATATTTTTCTCCATTAGAACACTAAACATCAAAATTGAGTCTCAATCCAGTAAAGCTGGAATCATTAAAGTTTCGTCGATTCGTCGATTGCCTCGAGCAGGCCCCAGTAACGTCTCCTTCATCCTGGCCCTGAGGTTATATTCAAGGCTCTTTAGGAGAATGAGACCCATCATTGTTACTGGTATTTGGCATATCGGGTGCGCCACGGGGAGTTTGCCAGACTCTGCCGTGTGGGCAGTCTACATTCGGTAGCCTGCCAGTTTGTCAAAGTAGGAATGAGATGTCATAATAAGATGTCGAGCGGCCGCGAATGAGGTCGTGCGGTTCCGGGAGCTGGTTTTTATAGTCTCAGAGTCTTGGCCGCTGATGGGATTACATGGCGCCAGGGGGCCAGTTGGTGGGTGTGACCCCCGCTTACTGGAATTTGGAGGATCTGGGTGGAGGATGCTCGACTCCAATCCGAGTAGGTTTGGAGATCTCGGCCCCGGAACCCACGTGGCTTTGTCCCTCTGCCGGTGTGTGGAGAGTGGTCTCAGCATGGTGGTGGCTGGTCCTGGAGGTCTTCGGCTGCCGGGGCCCTGGCCAGGGCGGGGAGAAAAGCTCAACCCGTTCCCCTCGAAGGGGCTCCGGCGAGGAATAGCCAGGCGCGGGGGCAGGAGACTGCGCTCTTCTCCTCCGGGAGCTGGTTTTTATAGTCTCAGAGTCTGATGGGATTACACGGCGCCAGGGGGCCAGTTGCTGGGTGTTGGTTTAAGTTGCCAAAAAAGTTTAAGTTGCCAAAAACCTGACGTGATTCTAAATATTTTAAACATTTTGGTCTACTTTCCTTTCTTCAATCTAAATTAGAAGCTACTGATATTCATGACTTCACAGTCTGAGCTTTATTAATGATGCAGCTTTCCTTGAGGGCTTCTACTTCTGCTTTCAATCTCGCTCTAACTTTCAAGCCTTTACACACAGAAAATTGGACAAACTGACTGCACACATGTGCAAACTCACATACACACACATGCATACTCACAGTCTGTTGATTGAGTTTGCTGCTTCTCTGATCCCTCCCCACTCCAAATGGCCAGAAGACTTCAAGGTAGACCAAGAAAGATAGGGTGTTCCCCAGGGCAAGTGGAGCCCTATTGGCCTACTGAGACCATCCAGTGTCCCTTCAGACTCCCACCCCCCCACCACCTTCAAATGCCCCTCTGCCCTGTCTGTCTCTTAGGGAAACAGGTCATGAAAGAGCTCTCTTGGCATCAAGTTGGCAAAGATAAATCATGAACAAGTAATTACTAAACCAAGACAGTGGTACATAAGCATTCTCAGCTTTTCTAGTTCTGAGCGAGGCATTTTCTCAGCAAACCAGGAGTCTCAAGGTGGCGGTCTTTCTGCAGCTTAAGTTGCAAAGGTGGAGGGGCTGCAGCCTGCTGAAGAGGAAGGAGGGCGGTGGGCACCACCGACAATAGGGAGGCAGGGAGAAGGTGGGAAGGGGGAGTATACCAGGGATATTGGTGCTTGGAAATGTGCACTGGTGGAGGGATGGGTGTTTGATCATTGTGTGATTCTAACCCAAACATGAAAGCTTATACCTATCTCATGGTGATTCAATAAAATTTAAAAAAGGACACCTCTCTCTTTAGAGAGAGAAAACCAAAAAGTATTTCTCCTATCTCATGTCTCAGATTAGCTCATTTTTACCCTATTTCTTGGGTCTAAATCAGTGTTTCAAAAAAAACAAACTCAAAATCTCAAAAGCCCAAGTGTTGGAATTTTCTGTATTAGCCCTTTAAGTCCATATATTTTGAGAATAAGAAGTGTAAAGTAAGAATTTCTCAATGTTCCTTGGGCAGGGAGGGCTTTCATCCGCCCCCCCCCCCCTTGGGGTGCCTGGAGTGAAACAGCTTGGCTCAGAGTCTGGTGGCATGGCTATGTCAGGTGTCATGTTACTCCCTTCCAGGAGAAAAAGCTGGGACAAAGCCCTGGTAATTGAAAGCCTCCAACCCAACTACCACCATACTCAAGGCTGCTCCCCACATGCTCAGGCTGACTAGTGAACATATTCCTGGACCACGCGACACATCATAAGACACTCCATACCCATTCTCCATAAGTACCACACCACATTTGATGGGTGCCTACAAATAGTAGGCAAAAAATCATTTTGGGAAATATATATATGCGTATATACATATTTTCTGATATATAAACGAAAGCTCATATCACTGAACCTTTAATAACATGTTAGTGATATCCTAATGTATGTTTTAATGGCCCCTGCCAAAATAGAACAATCTTCACACTGTTTCCTCTTTGGAGACATTCTTGTAGCATTTTCAGTGGTTTTTCAAAACAGACAATACAAAACATATTATTTCAGTTGTGTTTTGGGCTGGAGCAATAGCAAAGCAGGTAGGGCATTTGCCTTGCATACAACTGGCCCGGCCAAGCAGGGTTCGATTCCTTCGCCCCTCTCGGAGAGGCTGGCAAGTTACTGAGAGTATCTCATCCACAAGGGTGAGATTGAATATAATATATATCCAATATGCCAGACACAGTCACAACAAGTCTCATGATGGAGACGTTACTGGGCCTGCCGCTTGAGCAAATCCATGAACAACTGGAGGACTGTGACCCTGTTTTGGGACAGGAACTGGGGCTTGGGATGGAAACATCCCAAATTGGGTGGTGGGAAGGTGTAATGGTGCTAGAATTGGTGTTTGAATATTATATATAATCATTTATTGTGAACTACCTTATAAAATTTTAAAAAGTGATTGTTTTTTGCTTTTATTTTTTTTTCTTTTTGGGTCACACCTGGCGATGCTCAGGGATTACTCCTGGCTCATGCACTCTGGAATTACTCCTGGAGGTGCTCGGGGGACTATATGGGATGCTGGGAATCGAACCCGGGTAGGCTATGTTGGCTGCATACAAGACAAACACACTACCCGCTGTGCTATCGCTCCAGGCCCAAACATTTAAAAAAAAAAGAATTTCTCAGCGTTCCGTGTAGGAACCTGTCAGCTAACAAGTTTCAGAGAAATGACTAAAGCAACTTGGATGATGCCAACAGAGAGGAGGAGTTCTGGTTCTCTTGCCACTAAAAAACAAACTGTCAGGGACCCCTTATGCTCTCTTCCACGGAAGCTATTAACCCCTTGCTTCCTGGGGAATGGAAATCTTGGTAAAATAACGGTGAGTTTCTGAGGATAGGAAAGAAAGACGAGTAACTCCAAAATATTTCCTCCCAGCCGTCTAAGAGAGAAAAGTTGCTCACTCCTCCACACGCAGAGTAATACGAAAAGAAAGTCCCAGGTCACCAGATGAAGTGGGGTAACAGGAAAGAGAAAAAGATGGTGAGCAGGGAAATGAATACCAGATCCTTGGGAATTCCCCAAAAGAAAAAGACAAACACTACACATGGGTGACTCATTAACCCTTCCCCACACTGAGTAGGTAGGTGATCAGTCTCTCCCAGGCCCCTGAGTGAGAACCATTGTGAAAGCAATGTTCAGAACAGGCAGCACTCTGTGGGCCGCTTGGGGCCAGTCCTGGCATCTGAGAATCAACTCCATCCAGAAGGGAAACTCACTCCCCACATACTGAAAAGGACTCAGAATCCAAACCCTCCCTGGGAGAGGAGCTAGGGGCTTTCCTGGAAGTCTGTCCAGGTAAGAAGCTGTTAGGGAAGGTACCTGTTGTCAGTGAATCCCATTGATCCCTCGCCCGCCTGGCCAAATTCTCCTGGAGTCTGTGGGCTGCTAAGGAAAGCTGGTACCCTCAGGCACCTTCTATAAGGACCCAGGTCTCCTTTCACCGACCAAGCCAGGAATTCCAAGTTGTCTTAGCATCATACCAGGGCCTCCAAATGTAACAGTTCGATTAGTCCATCACACCAAAACAAACTTTAGGACATTAAGCAACGAGAGTGAATTATTTCATGTCAAGTCTGACCGCAACCAGGCAATCTGCTGAAACTGTAGCCAGACAGGGGCACTGAGCACTTGACATAGGAACATTCCTGAAACCACTCACTGGGGGCAAAGAGAAGAGGAGCAAATAAATGGGGCTTCTCAACTGGTTGTGTTGTGACAATACACTAAGTTACACTGAAGCAGGAGGGGTCTTAGTTGTGGTTCCTGTTGCTGGAAATCTTTGTTATGGACACATTCTTTTAGGTACCATAGAGACATATATGAATTGACTAATTGTATCTGTGACCCTTCCCTACTTCTCCATCTGGGTAACAGGTGGGTGTGGGTCCTTATGCTCCATTCTGAACCAAGACTTATTACTGATGACCTATTCTTCTCTGCTAGGTTCCTAGAATGAGCCACTCAGAGTTCCTGCCTCTGGCTGTCTCCTGGTTCCCTTTGCTTAGCTCCCCTTCACATTTCTAACTTTGCTGTCACTATAGCAATACACCATGAGAAGGTATTTCTTAATTCAAGAGGTACAGCAGAAGTAGAGCAAAAGTACAATTTAACCCTTACAATATCAAAGTAGCCTGATACACCAATGGGAACAGTACATCACTGCTCAGACCACCTTGTACCCAGGGTTAAACCCAAAACTCACATGAAGCACTAGTAATAATGAAAAAAATTAAGAAATTTCACCATTCTTTGGACAGGGACAGAAGCCCAGAACACTTCTCAAGTGTTTCATAAATTCTGACACTGACTGACATGACCTAAAGCAACAAAATGCTCTTCATAACCACTGAACTACTAAAGCATCACAAGTGTCAATGAACATATAAAAAGACTGAGGGGAGAAACAATAAGTAATTGAACAGAAGAGGTAAAGAATACAATAGTAGTACTCAGCATTAGAATGGAAGAAGCCAAAATTGAATCAGTGACACACGTGGCGGGGGGTGGGGGGAGTATGATACAGCCAGAAGTTCAACCTGTTTCTTCAGGGTGAGCGCATCAGCAGCCTGCTGGTGTCTTCAATGCTGCTGTGCCTTTGGTCGGACCCCAACAACTTGGGTCCAAGTTTACCAGGAAAGTAAACCGACAAAAGTTACATATGTGGGAGCCACACAGACAAACCCCCGCTGGCTCAGCTATACAGGCTCATTTATTGGCCTTATTTTCAGAGACCCATAAATTTCGAAAGAGAACAAAAACCATAGTTACGGGCGGTGGTGCACTGTTGGGTTGCAGGCGTGCCCTGCATGGCATATGCCAGTTTCTCTGGAAAAGATGGAACCAAGGGCCATGATCCAGAGACACAAAAGAGTCTCGAACAGAGCAGCTCACTGCAGAGATGCCTCCAGAATTCAAGCCAGACCAACTTCACTGACATGCCCAGATTTGGGGGGGGGGTTTGGCAGGAATTGTCCCTCCACCTTCCCCCTAAACCCCACTTCCCTGGCGGGTGCCAACTTTCAGAACCCAGAGAGAAGTGCAGGTAAGCGGGTTCAGAGACAACAAACTCCTGGCATCAAGGGATAGGGGATGGGCCGGTCCCTCTCTTACCCCATCCCCATGGGACCCTGGATGTCCTGCCCACAAATTGCCTCTGGCTGCTACTTAAGCTTCTTAATGGCCATGATCCAGAGACACACAAAAGAATCTCGAATTGAGCAGCTTGCTGCAGAGATTTCTACACACCCTACTTATCTAGAATGTTAGAATTCCAAGAGCACGCTAAGGCACTTGTGACCACGAGACATCTTATGTGAATCATAGCAAGAAATTCAAAAGGGAGCATAGGGGAGATTGTCTGCCATAGAGGCAGGGGGAGGGGTGAGAAGGTGGGGATACTGGGGACATTGGTGGTGGAAGATGTGCATTGGTGGAGGGATGGGTGTTTGATCCTTGTATGACTGAAACACAAACAGGGAAGCTTTGTAACTGTCTCACAGTGATTCAATAATTTTTTTTAAAAAGACAGTACACATGTCCTCATCAATAAGCAAGAGATAGAGGCCAGAAAGATAGCAAACGAGGTAGGGCACTTACTTGCACATGACTGATCTGTTTGATCCCTTGTTCCCCATGTGGTCTGCTTAGCCAGCCAGGATTGTTCTCTGCATGCAGAGCCAGGGTAAGCCCAGAGCACCAGTGGATGTGGCCCACAAACAAATAAAAAAGAGGTCTAGAAAAGAAAAATTTTAAATAAATAATGTAAGCTATTTAACTGACAATAGAAGAGAAAAATCACTGAATTATAGAATTTCTGGAAGGACAGTAAAGAAACAAATGCAATAGTGTAGTGGGTAAGGTACTTTCTTGCATGAGGCTGACTTGGATCCAATATTCAGTATCACCAAGGATCCTCCAAGTCCCACCAGGAGTGACCTCTGTGTACAGAGCCAGAGCACTTAATAGCCGTGAGCACTGCTAGTGTAGACCCCAAACAAAAATTAAAATGAAAAAAATCAATAAAAAACCTCCCCAAGCAATAGTACAGATCCAAAATGGATTTATTAACACAGAAGCAAGCCAAATTAGATCTTCAGCACCCACATGTTTTCCCAAGGCCCCTGGGTGTCACTCACAATCACTGAACCAGCAGTAAGATCTGAGCTCCTCTGGGACTGATGCAAAAAAAACAATAACCTAGAAATCAAACTAATATTCACAACAAATGCAAAAAACTACATGAGTCTTATCAGTAATTTTACAAAGGAAAAGGAAAGGAATCCCGGAAATGGGAAAATACTACATGTTTATGGGTATGAAAAATTAACATTGCCCAAATGATAATGCACAAATTATACATATTTAATGCAGTTGTTCAAGATTCTGATGACATTCATCAACAATTTAGAAAAACTTTCAGTGAAATTAATACAGAATCATAAAACTCCCTGAGAACTAAAAGCAATTCTAAGAAAAAAGGAGGGAAGTATTGCTTTTCCTGACTTAATATTGTACTATAGTAAATTTTCTCGTTATAGGATGTATGGTTGTTAGTGAGACCCCAGAAATACCCAAAGGGGCCATGGGTGAATATTAGTTAACTGGAGGTGGTGGTGGTGGGGATAGGCTAAGACTATAGGGTTAACCAATAAGATAGGAAGATATAGGAAGAATCAAGATTGAAAGGGGGCACATTAAAGATAAGGTCAGAAGCAACGTTGCAAAATATAGTAATCAAAATTGTGATCTATTGAAAAAAAAGCGAACTCTCCGGCCATGGGGTAGAATTGACAGCACACAGATATAACTCGCATATTTATTGAAAAATCTACGACAAAGTTGCTTGGTACATAAAGTCGGGCAGGCAAGTCCTCTTCAACTAACATGTGGGGAAAACTGGAAAATAAAATGTAAAAAAAGAAAAAGAAATACATATCTCGTATCCACCCAAACTTAACTCAAAGTGGATTATAGACTTTGAAATTGGACCATAATCCATACAATACATTTTTGAAAGCATATACAGACCTGTCTAGGAAAGGAACCTCATAGGTGTGTGCAATGGTTTGATTTTACTGGTAAAAGAAATAAAAATACAAAGGGGATTAAAACAAATGTACAAGTGATTACAGAACAAATGAAACTTGAGATAAAATTTTAAAACTGCCCTACTGAGTGGGAGAAAATATTTTCAAACATATAAAAAATAAAGCACCAATATCAAGATGTGTAAAGCATGCAAAAGCTCAACAAAACGCAAATCATCACATCAAATAGGAGAGAAGTGAGAACCATCCACAAAGAAGACATACAAATGATCAATAAGTGTATGAAAACATGTTCAGTATCAACTATTACCAGGATATTGCAAATCAAAACAATGAGATATTATCACCCACCAGTGAAAATGTCATATGTCACAAAGAGTAGAAACAACCACTGTAGGCAGGAATGTAAAAAAGGTTCCCTCACCTTACTGGGAAACTGAACTCGTTCAACTTCTAGTTAAAACACGCCAGAGATTTCACCAAAACAATAAAAATATAATTTCCATATGTTTCAGAGATTTCACTTTTTGGCATTGACCCACTAAAAACAAAAAATATTAATTTGAAAAAATATATGTATACCTGTGTTCATCGAAGCACTAATTAGAATAGCCAGGATATGGAGACAACCCAAACATCAATGAAGGATGAATAAAGAAGTTCGGACACATGTGCACACATGCAGATGTCCACAATAGAATTTTACTAAGCTATTACAAAATAATGAAATCTCTGACTGGAGCTGGAATAAGTCAGAGGGATTAAGACAAAAGCCTTAATTTCAATAAGTAAGTTAGTTGAAATAAGTAAGAGAGATTAAGACAAAACTCATACAATATCTCTCATGTGTGATATTGGGAGTCAAAAAACAAGGAAATAGAGAGTGCCAAATATGGCAACCCCTTAACCTTGAATTCCCAGCCTGAGATTACCATGCACTTGGGGGAGGAGTGGGATAAAACAAGAGGTGAAGCTGGAAGTAGCACATGGAGAGTGGTGGAATGTCTTGGGCATTTTGGTGAGATGAAATGCAATGACTGTAATAATAAATACCGTTCCCCCAACAAAGCAGTGGTTAGAACAGTTGGTTATTAATTATTTGTTAACAGGGAAGGCACACATGACCTGCAAAGATTAACCTTAGACCTGTCACTCATCATCCTCATTTAGGAGGACTTGAAATGCTACCGACTGAAGTAGTGATGGTTTGCAATGAGAAAAATTCTCTCTAGCTTTCACATGACTCAAACTATGCACACAGGCTTATTATTTTAACCATCTTAGACATCCATCCTAGCCAATCAGGGCGTACAAACTCAATACATCAGGATCCTTCATGAGCTCTATTGCGCATTCACTACCAAGATCTCACCACTCTACAAAGAAGTAATCATCCATAGCAAGAGAGGGGTACGGCCGGGTGATACCATTTCACCAAAACTTCTCAGTGCCACCCTCGAGAACATCATGCGACGACTGGAATGGGACAGCATGGGAGTGAAGATAGATGGTCGGCAACTACACCACCTCCGCTTTGCTGATGACATCGTTCTAATAACAACAAACATCAGCCAAGCGGCACAAATGCTGAACGACTTTGACCGTGAATGTGGAAAGATCGGACTACAGCTGAATCTTACGAAGACAATGTTTATGAGAAACAGCCTTGTTCCTGACGCTCCATTCGCTCTCAACGGAACCACCATCTCCGAATGCAACAGTTATATATACCTAGGTCGAGAAATCAACATGATGAATGACCTGGCACCTGAGTTACGCAGGAGGAAGAGAGCGGCTTGGAATGCCTTCAAGAGCATTGAAGAAATAACTAAAAGGACAAAGAACCTCCAGCTACGAGCACATCTCTTTGATTCCACTGTTCTTCTTGAATTAACACATGCCTCAGAGACCTGAACCCTACAAAAACAGGATGAGAACGCTATTCGGGTCTCTCAAAGAGGAATCGAAGGAGCTATGCTTGGAATATCACGATTCACTCAAATGAGAGATAGAATCCGGAATTCTGATCTTCGTCAACGCTCAAGAATCAGGGACGCTGTCTCATTTGCCAAGACATCAAAAATCAGATGGGCTGGACACGTAATGAGGTTTACAGACAACCGCTGGACTAGAGCCATTACTGATTGGATTCCACGGGACATCAAAAGATCACGCGGACGCCCACCTACAAGATGGTCAGACTTCTTCGTCAAGACCCTGAATGATCGGTTTGAGGCTCTGCATATTCCTAGAACGAACAGATACCATTGGGCTACGCTAGCACGCAACCGGGATGAATGGAGACGTTACTGGCACCCGCTCGAGTAAAGCGATGAATTACGGGGATTAAGTGATTAAGTGATTAAGTGATTAAGACATCCATAAACTCCTTTGATGTTCAACCCACTTGGGAGCTAGATAGCAGTGGGTGCTGGTCTCCTGGTGTATTTAGGGCTCATTCAAGCCCGGAATGGGTGGAAGGGAACACAACAATCTATCTGGGGTCTCCACCTATAGAGTCGGAGTGCAAATAACCCAGAGCACAACCAACACAGCAGAGCCAGAGAATCAGAAATGAAATTCAAAGCAATGAAGGAAAAATATACAGGCATACTTATTTACTATACATATATAAAGCAATCAATGCATCACAATCTTCCTAAGTGCACATGGGATATTTGCTAGGACTGATCATTTGTTAGACCACAAAAAATTTCTTAGCAATTTCAAGAAGATCTAAAACATGCCAAGTAACGAATGTGAACACAATTGCAAGAAAGTAAAAATGAATCATAAAGAAAAATTAGAACTACATATATGCATGGAAAATAAAAAAAACTCTGAACAGCCAATGGTACGAGAATGAAAGTTAAGTGGAAATTAGAGGGGGAAAAATGAGACAAATAAAAAAGGAAACACATCTTTCTAAAACACGTGACATGCTGCAGCGTTAAGAGAAATTTCACAGCACTTAAGGCCTACGTCAAGCCCTGGCAGCCAAAAACCTCCAGATTTCAACCGCTGCCATGGTCACAGCTGCTCTTCACATGTTCAGGCAGAGCCTCACCCATGTCTGAACCTATTCCTCGACTGTGCGGCTGCATTTCATACCGGACACAACCCATCTTCCAAGAGTGGCACACCACATTTGATGAAGGCAACCAATTCTCGAGGGATATATATCTTTACATATATATATATGTATATCACTGTTACTGTCCTCCCATTGTTCATGGATTTGCTCCAGCAGCCCAGTAACGTCTCCATTTTGTGACTTGTTGTTACTTTCTTTGGCATATTGAAGAAATCGGGGGTAGCTTGCCAGGCTTTGCCTTGTGGGCGAGATACTATTAGTAGCTTGCAGGGCCTTTGAGAGGGACGAAGGAATTGAACCCGGGTTGGCCACATGCAAGCAAACGCCCTACCGCTTTGCTATCGCACCAGCCCAATATCTATTCAGAAAGGACTGAACCTTTAACAACATGCTCATAATCTCTTATAGAAGGGTTTAGTTGTTCCTGCGTGAAATACAACAATCTTCACACATTTTTCTCTAAAGAAACATTTTGGAGCATTTTAGCATTTTATTCATAACAAATTCGTAATGCCCGCCTGTCCTTCACCAACTACAAAACCAAGATGACTGCCCTCCGACATCATGATGGATCTATCACATCTTCCAGAAGGGCAATGGAGAAGATTATTCATGACTTCTACTCAGATCTCTTTAATAGCCACATCCACTTGCCCACATACCACATACCACATGATGGATATGTCGTTCCCAATGTTCTCCCTTCCGAAATCCAACATACCATCTCGTCGATAAAGAAACAAACAGCACCTGGCCCAGACAAGATCAGACCTGAACACCTGAAGAACTTACCATCAGTACTCATCAATACATTGGCTCGACTCTTCACATGCTACCTGTCTGAATGCAAGGTTCCATCCCAGTGGAAAACCAGCAGAACTGTACAGCTATACAAGAAAGGAGACATCCATGACATTGGCAACTATCGCCCAATCTGCCTATTATCTGTCATCTACAAACTATTCACTCGAGTCATCCTGAATAGGATTAGCAGAACACTAGATGAAGGACAACAATGTGAAAAAGCTGGATTCCGAAAAGGATTCAGTACCATCGACCATATCCACACAATAAACAAGCTCATTGAGGTATCTCGGGAGTTCAAGATGCCACTCTGTCTAACGTTCATTGATTTAAAAAAGCCCTTTGATTCTGTTGAGACGGAAGCGGTCATGGAAGCCCTAGCCAATCAGGGCGTACAAACTCAATACATCAGGATCCTTCGTGAGCTCTATTGCGGATTCACTACCAAGATCTCACCATTTTACAAAGAAGTAATCATCCACATCAAGAGAGGGGTTCGGCAGGGTGATACCATTTCACCAAAACTCTTCAGTGCCACCCTCGAGAACATCATGCGACGACTGGAATGGGACAGCATGGGAGTGAAGATAGATGGTCGGCAACTACACCACCTCCGCTTTGCTGATGACATCGTTCTAATAACAACAAACATCAGCCAAGTGGCACAAATGCTGAACGACTTTGACCGTGAATGTGGAAAGATCGGACTACAGCTGAATCTTACGAAGACAATGTTTATGAGAAACAGCCTTGTTCCTGACGCTCCATTCGCTCTCAATGGAACCACCATCTCCGAATGCAATAGTTATATATACCTAGGTCGAGAAATCAACATGATGAATGACCTGGCACCTGAGTTGTGCAGGAGGAAGAGAGCGGCTTGGAATGCCTTCAAGAGCATTGAAGAAATAACTAAAAGGACAAAGAACCTCCAGCTACGAGCACATCTCTTTGATTCCACTATTCTTCCTGCATTAACATATGCCTCAGAGACCTGGACCCTACGAAAACAGGATGAGAACGCTATTCGGGTCTCTCAAAGAGGAATTGAAAGAACTATGCTTGGAATATCACGATTCACTCAAATGAGAGATAGAATCCGGAGTTCTGATCTTCGTCAACGCTCAAGAATCAGGGACGCTGTCTCATTTGCCAAGACATCAAAAATCAGATGGGCTGGACACGTAATGAGGTTTACAGACAACCGCTGGACTAGAGCCATTACTGATTGGATTCCATGGGACATCAAAAGATCACGTGAATGCCCACCTATAAGATGGTCAGACTTCTTCGTCAAGATCCTAAATGATTGGTTTGAGGCTCTGCATGTTCCTAGAACGAACAGATACCATTGGGCTACGCTAGCACGCAACCGGGATGAATGGAGATGTTACTGGCACCCGCTCAAATAAAGCGATGAATAACGGGGATTAAGTGATTAAGTGATTAAGTGATTCATAACAAATAATGCAAAATAAATTATTTTGGTTCTGCTATGGGGCAGGGGTTGGGGTTTGGGGTGAAAACATCCGAAATATGGTAGTGGGAATGTGTAATGGTGTTGGAATTGGCGATCAAATATAAAATCTAATCAAATATTGTGAACTAATTTTTAAAAATAAAATTAAAAATAAGAAATAAGAAAATTCTCAAATGAAAGGAAAAATTAGCCAATTCACCAGGTGGTTCTGGAAGAATAAACAAAATTGACAAGAAAAAAATATCCAAAGATGAATAGCCTAAGATGCAGTGTGGGCAGGATACTCTCAGTAGATTATCGGACTCTCTGAAATATATAAATATATGTAATATTTATATATTTATTTATGGGCTGGAGCGATAGCACAGCAGTAGGGTATTTGCCTTGCACGCAGCCAACATGGCCGACCCGAGTCCGATTCCTCCAACCCTCTCAGAGAGCCCGGCAAGCTACCGAGAGTATCTCGCCTGAATGGCAGAGCCTGGGAAGCTACCTTGTATTTGATGTGCCAAACACAGTAACAACAAAGTGTCCAATGGAGACGTTACTGGGCCCGCTCAAGCAAATCGATGAACAATGGGAGGACAGTGATAAAATATTTATATATTTATATATAAATATATATTTCCTCTATCATTTGTTGCCTACTGTCTGAAACCCATCAAATATGGTGTGGTAATAATGGAAAATGAGTAGGGATGTGACCAGGAATATCTTCACTCGTATGTGAGGCTCGGCCCAAGCATGTGGAAAGCGGCCTGGAGTGTGGTGGCAGTTGGGTAGTGGAGCAAGAATATAGGTTCCAAAAGACCTAGTGATTTCACATTTGCATGTTCCTACCAAAACCCCTTAATAGAAAAGTCAAAATGATATATGCACTCCTATATTCACTGCCGTGCTAAGTACAATACTCAGAAAAACCCCAAATGGACACATAAACGGATAAAGTTGTAGTATAAACACAAACAACAGAACCCTACTCAGCTACAAGAAAAGGTAAAATCTTGCAGACTCCTGCAATTTGGATGGATGGAGGGCATCCTGACAAGCAAAAGAATTCAGAGAAAGGACAAATATTGTAGGATCTCAGTGCTATATAAACAAAAGAAAGTAATTAAAAACTCCTGAATGAAAAGATGTCTTTACTTTTGATTACAAAAGAAAACCTCAGTCAAGGAAGAAGCAGACTGAAAGTGATCTGAGGACAATGGTGGGGAAAGGCACCCGGGTCGGGATTTACTGATGACAACATGTATGACCTTAGTTGTGTGATGCACATATAACATGCAGAAAACCACATCCCATGACCGCTACACAGGTGCCTAAGTTTTCAAACACACCAACACTGGACCTTCACAACTCAGGTTGAAGAACACCCCTCATTCTGTGCCCTGGGAAAGAATCCATAAGAGTTTCCATGACTCGCTACTCCCAGGAGAGATTGGACACACTCAATAAGCTTCTGCCTTGTCTGCCGAGTTCACCATCATCCTTCCCTCTGGAATTTCTCAAGATTCTTTCCAATTGCTCTTTGCTCTCCCCTTTCTACAGCATATATTTCTCATCCTAACAAATTCTTCGTGGGATGAAGGAAACTGAATTAGTGTAGCCATGATACCAGAACCACCACCACCACCACAGGTTCCTCATATTTGATGGATCATCAAGCTCAGCTTGATCTGCAGGACCCAAAATTTCACTAGCTGCTTCCTGAAGTAAACAATCTGAAATCCCTGTCTCTGTCATCTGGCCATACTACTGCTTTCTTGGAACTGGTAATCACCATACTTAAACTCAAACAGATCTGGGATTGCAGCATTACACCCATGTACTTGTGAGCTGACAATGGCTGGACACCTCTCCCTGGTCTCTATAAATGAAGTGTCTGTGTCCAAAAATAATACAGATGATGAACACACATTTAAGAGGTTTTTAAGGCATTACAATATACAAAAACATAGTTTCACTGTCAGTTTTGTAAGCTCAACTGAACCTTACACACCTCTGTCGATATTTGCTTAATTCTTGCATCTCCTGCCAACCAGGCTACCAATTGCACAACAATTGGATGTCAGATTATGATTGTTTCAATATTTTAAGTCACGAAAACTGTTTCATTTATTGATGAGGGAATAGTGATGGAACCTAATTATTGGTTTCTAAAACGCTTTGGGAAACAAAGGTGAAGCTTTTCTATGTATGTATTTTCTATGTATGTCAGAGCTTCCCATTTTCCCCATTTAGGAGTGATCTGACTTTTTTCATGTTCAAGGGCTAAAGTTATCAATAAGGAAAAACTTTGTGTTTGCTTTTGCATCCTACACAAAAGTTCCACATGTAGGGCTTTGTTTGCTCTTGCTGTTTTATTACTGTTGTATTTTGGGATTCTTTTGTTTTGGTTTGAAGCCACACTGGCTGTGCTGAGGAATTCCTTTGCACTCAGGAATTACTCTGGCGGTACTCAGGGTACCATCTGGGATGAAGAGGATGGAAGCCAGGTTGGCCATATGCAAGGTAATGGCCCTCCCCCGCTGCACATTCGCTCCGACCCCAAGTAGCAGTCTGAATGGTCCCAGGAGTCCTTTACCACCCTAGCTCTCAGCGTCCAGATCGGGAACCGATCTGGCGCAGGTGTGCGGCACTGCCACAGCCTGGGGGATACGCGCCCCCGAGACAGCTGGACAGTGCCACATACCCCTCTGTTGAGCCCGACATAGGCGTGGGTGCGACTATCCCAAAGAGGAATCATTACTCCCATAGCTTGTAGGACGTTGGCAGTTGCAGACCCCGCGAGAGATGCAGGTGCGCGTGCGTGTCCGTTATCTCTAACTGCTTAGAACTGAGCCACGACAGCCCCAGTGCGCGCGCACCTACAGGCTGCAGTGGTGCAAATGTCGGCCAGTCATGCACGAGATTGGTGGCTTTTCAGGCATAACAAGGATTCAGTTAGGGACTGCAGAAGTTCATGCTGTGTGGATGGAGTCTCCTGAACAAGAGAGAAGCCGTTTGACCAATATAAAGAAATCACTACACATGCCAGCTGGTAGAACGTACATGTACTTTTAACCAGAGTGGAAATCAGTTATGAGTTCATAAAAAGGAGATCCTTAGGGTTTTCAGTTCATAGTACATGTCTAGAAATATGTTAACAACAGAAAACCAGTTTGGTGTGGGAGAGAACATTGTACTTACAAGGCGAAGTTGAAGGGAACACCCAGCCATGCATTAAAAACACATCATTGAGCCTCTGGCAAAACTTAGCTTTGAACCACTAAAGATATTCCTCGACTCAACATTATATTTAGGAGGCAAATCATCCATAAAATGTATTGCAAATGCAAAGAAGTAAGTTTGAGCTTCGTAGCTGTTTTAACATGAAACTTCATGGCTATTCCAGGAGGGATAAGAGATTCCAGTAGAAAGAAACATTGAAAAAGCTAGTCAAACATGTTAGACAATTCTACATTATTTTCATTCCTAGGGATTGGACCCTAATGAAGGATTAGCAAAACAAACAAACAAAAAAGCAAAACCCACTGTGTTTGCTTGGGAAAACTCCTTTTAGTTTTTGACCTCCATGGGTTCACAAGTCACAAATGACTGAATATTGCAAACACAGAGTAGACCCTGTTGAAGGAGGTCAACAGGAAGAGAGGAAGGAGAGAGATTTGAGGGGCACACAACTAGACTGGTGGATAAAGTATTGAGATACAGCGAAGACCAAGCCAACCTGTGTGCTGAGAATCGGGAAACTTTGTCTTAGTGGCTGGAAGAGGCCATGTGAGCTGCTCTGCCATTGAGCAGTTTGAAGGAAAGTTATGGTTCTGGCCGTCCAATCAGAGCCCTTCATGGAATGTTTCCCCAGCCAGGCCCTCCTGGCCCTCTCCTCCCCCACTGCAGAATGTCTTGGGCCCAAGATTCTGAGGTTTGAATTCAAACTTCACCCTCAACCACTCGGATCCTGAGCGTCTGCGTGAGCAGTTCACTCTCTGATCCTGGTCCTGATTTTTGCCGTTGTGAAGGCTGATAAACTGCAGTGGCCTCTGGCCACGTCTATGGCGATGGCGTCAGGAGGAGGTAAGCCTGTGAGGGTGTCTGTGTATGTGAGAAAGTCTCTGTCACCCTGAAATCCATTGGGTTCATAGTCACCCTGACTGGGAACACCATATTTTGAGTGGGTGAAAGAGGAGAAAGACCTGGGCTCCATAGATATCTCACCTGTACAGCAAAGGGAGCCCAGGAGAACCTGAGGGGTCTGGGAGGGCATCGTTGGAGGTGTGTCAAATTACCTGGGGGTAGGTCATTGGTATGGACAGAGGGAGGCAGCAGGCATATGGCTGCTTTATATTTGAGTGTCCTGCTGGTGGATGGGGGAACAGGGCCATTTGTCATGTGTCTGGAGGGACTGTTTTGTGGTGGCACAGGAAAGACTCAGGCATGCTGAGTCCATGTCTCCTCCTGTGCTCTAGAATAAGTTTAGAAGTAATTAGACTTGGGCTGAGTTCAACCTGATTTGGACAGCTCAGCACAGATGGTCCAGCCTGAGCCTTGTTGAGTGAGGCTGTCTGTGTGTACTTCTGCCATGATGCGTCCTCCCCAGAGCTGGGCTGCAAGTGACTAACTGCCACAGTCAGAGCCTGACACTTCTGCAGACTTAAACTCTCTGCTGGCTGAGCCCAGCAGCTGCCTTGGGTCAGCAGGTTGGGAGACAGCGTAGTTACGACTCAGATTCCTGAGTTATTCTGGATTGTTCTCATTTTGGTGAAGTTTGTTCTTCCATGATCTGGCATCTCATGGTGCAGCCCCAGCAAGCATTTCAGCTCTGAGGTGAAGATTGATTGAGAATTGGATACTTCCCTCACAGACAAGGAATAAATGGATGTGTGAGTCTATGTGTGAGTTTGTGAGAATGAGTGTGTGTTTCTGTGTGTGTGTGTGTGTGTGTGTGTGATATGTGGGGTTTTCCTGAGAAAAGTCTGTGAAGGTCTGTTCCTTGAGGAGAGGTGGAGTGTACTGAGGCAGAAAGAGCATCGTCAGAGCAGTTGGAGACATCAGGGCCTCTGTCCTGAGCATGATGCACACAGGCTCTGGGTCGTCTCTAGTGCGAGTCTCTGTGAGAATTCCACCTGAGTAACGATGGTGGCAGACAATTTTCTTTCCTGGCACCTGGTTTGTGCCTGATGTTAATTATCCTGTATCTGTCTCTGGGATAAAGTCTTAGATTATTTAGAAGATGTTACCAATTTTCAATCTAACATGATCAGCAGCTCCAGAACTCTGGAAACATCCCCAAGTGTCTGACTGGTGAAATCTCTGGCCATTTCCACACCTGCTGCCATCCCTGATGGAACTCTCCCAGAACACAAGAACCCTAGCCTTAGGATCTCCACGAAATATAACCCAGCTGGAGGGGAGGTATGGCCTGTGCCCGGGACTCAGGGCTGAGACAGGGCACACCACCTCATTCCTTTCAAAGGGCCTGATCTAGAGATGGTTGGGCCAGTGAGGCCTTGCTTCCCCCCACGCCGTCTCCCTCTCACTCCCCTCCCTCCTCTCCACAGTGTCTCCTGTGCTGCTCCCAGAGATGACCATGAACCTTGGGGTCTCCGGCTCTGCTTTCCGGGTCTTGCCCTTTCTCAATCCAGGGCTCCCCCAGCCACCACCCTGGGAGCCCATCCAGATGCCCCCTCTGGTGACCTCGGCCATTGCTCCTGGCAACCCTCTGGTACTGTCACCTTTCCCCATGATGCCTGTGGTGGCAGGAGCTGCCAGCCATGGTCCCCGCGTTCCTGAACCTTGCAAGGTCATCATCCAGGTCAGCCCTGAGGTGGGGCTTGTGGAATCAGCCCAGAACCAGCCTGTCATCCTGACACAGGCTTCACTCAACTGGGGGGGCCCAGAAGTTCCATCTGCCGTGAATGGGCATCCTGCCCCCGTCTACTTGGTGTCATCTGTGCCGGAGACCGTTATGCCTACCCCAGCTACTACTGTCACCCAGGCTGGGACAGGAGACCATCCTCCTCAGGCTCCACTGCCAGTGGCCCAGGTGGTTCCCATCATCCTCCCATCCAGTGGTGGACCACTGCCCCAGTGGGTTTGTGGTGAGAGTGGTCCCGCCAACACCCGGAACCAGGCATCACCTGAAACCTCCAGCAGGCCCATTAGCGTCTACGAGAACTTTCGGCGCTGGCAGAACTTCAAGGCCCTGACCCGGAGGTACCTTCCTCAGACTCCGGACACTGAGGCCGTTTCCTGCTTCCTCATGTAAGCCCCTCGGGTGTCCTAGACCTAATGGGAGCTTCACAGGAAGGGACTGGGGTGACCCCCAGGGTAGGGTCCATGACAGCATGACCTCAGGAATGCCACCCCGGGGTTTCGGCTCAAATCCAATACTGACCAGTCATGCCCTAAAGCTTCAACTCAGTCTGCTCATCAGGGTTGGTCCTGACCTGTGGTCTGTAGGACAGACATTCTGTTCCTAATACCAGACACAGCACAGATGCACCAGGGTTCAGACTGCTCGGCCTTGGCATCTCATGACGTATCCCCAGAGCTGAGGGATCACACCAGCATGGCCACTGAGCTGGGGAGTGGGAGGCAGAGTCAACTCTGCGCGGGGAGACCAGGCCGCCATCGGTGGTCTAGGCATGGGTGTAGGGCAGCGGGGGCTCCCGGCAGATACAGACCCTGACCGAGCCTCTCCTTGCAGCCCGGTTCTGCGCACCCTGGCCCGCCTGAAGCCCACCATGAGCCTGGAGGAAGGCCTGCGCCGGGCCCTGCGGGAATGGGAGGGTACGAGCAATTTTGACCGCATGATCTACTACGACATGGCTGCCAAGTAAGTCAGTCCTGGGCAGAGAGTGGGGGTTGGGGCTGGCTGCGGGACTGGCCTTCAGGGGCTGCTCCCAGATGGCCAAGGCGTCCTTGGCATCCCCGGGAGGCCCTTTCCCTGTGAAACCTTGTCCCTCCTGGGGCCGGGACACTTCTCCCCACCCCACTCTGGGGCTCCTGACCACAGTCTGAGGGTCACAGTCCCTTATTTTCTGTGACCCTCAAAACGCTCCTTTGGGGAATAAATGGGGGCGCTGGGGTCTGTGCCCACCCATTCTCCACCCTCCTGAGCTCTTGGCCGTGAGTGTTCCCTGTCCCTGCCTCATCCAGTGTGGTCCAGACCAGCCCAACTCAATGGGGTCTGTGCTCCCCATACCAGGTTCATGGAGTTTGAGGCTGAGGAAGAGATGGAAGCGCAGAAGCTGCTGTGGATGAACGGAGTACAGGGCCTGCCAACCCCTGCCCCACCCAGGCCTGAGCCTCAGGGGGCTCCAGGCCCACCACTAGGCCAGCAGCCAGGTACCGACCCTGTTCCCCAGCTAATTTTCATAGGTCCAGGAAGGTGCTAGGGTTCCTGCCCTGCCAGGGAGCCTTCACTCTCCCGGGGACACCCAGGCCTATGCTCAGCGGCCCTCTGTTCCTGGGTTTCTCCCTCTCCCTGAACACAGCACACTGCCTGAGGGCTTCAGACTCACCTTTGAAGTGGGTTTGGAGACCCTGGCGACACGGTTGACCCCTCCTCCCTTTGAGGGTCCCCTCATCCCCCACGCAGTTATGGGATTCTATTACACACAGATGTGGACACACACTTGACCTGACACTTCCCACAGGTATCCGTCCCCATTTCTGTGCTCAGTGCTGTGTGTCTAAGGGCAATGGACGCGGGGTCCCCTCACGTCCCACTCCCCTTCTTCCTCCTCAGCCTGTGTCCCTAAGAAATCCAGACCCCGGGCTCGGGCAGCCTGCCCCAAGATGCACAAATCACAGCGGGCCCCCAAAACCAAGACCCCCAAGGAGATCCCCCCTGAGACCATGCAGGAGAACATGGATATCATGGACGAGCAGCTGAAGGCCCCCGATACAGTCTGCGGGGCGCCCCTTGGCCGAAGGGCAGCGGGCATGAAGGAGCAGCAGGAGGAGGCCGGGACCTGCCCTGACCCGGGGCTCCTGAGCTATGTGTACGAGCTGTGCTCCCAGGAGGCCTTTGTCACCAAGGTGGGTTTTGGGCGGTGCTGTAGGGTTTGGAGGGCGCAGGGTTGCTTCTGTCCAGGGCTTGGTAGTGACATATTTCTACTTGTGTTTGTGTGTATGTGTGCACATGTGTTTCCCTGTGTACAAACAACATTGGGCCTAGTTTGTGAATTTCTGGGTTTGGTGGATGTGTGAACATCTGTGTGTTTCCATCTGTGTACTGTGTGGGCTCTGCGCAGAAACGTGTGGATACATGTACATGTGCCTAGAGGTGGAAGAGTGTGTGTCTTTGTGTCATGTGTGTACATGACAGAGACTATGTGCAACCGTCCAAGACCCTGCACTGTGCTGAGAACGGGTGTGTTTGTATCTTAATTCCTTCCTAGTCCATATGAGAACCCTCACACCCGCTTCCCCCTCCCAGGTCGAGGCAGTCATTCATCCCAGCTTCCTGGCGCACCTGCTCTCTCCAGAATCCCAGCTGGATCTCCTGGACCTGGCTGAGGAGCTCGAGGAGGAGGAAGGACTCACCCCCACACAGGTGAGGCACATAGGTCTCTGGGATCCATGCAGGACCCAGGGGAATAATGTGAGGGTTTCCTGTAAGGCAATGGGTAGCTGCCCATGGCAAACAGGAGGCATTTTGCATGTGATTGCTGGAAAAGAGTCTCTGCAGGGGACACAGGGGACAGGTCCCAGGGCACTCAGAGCAGCAGGTGGGTCATGAGTCAGGGAAGGGCGCCTAGCACTGGGGCCTAGTCACTTGGTGCCCTCCCTGCCCAGGCCATGGCCAGAGGCCACCCTTTGAGTCCTCAGGGAAGATGAGGACGTGAATATGGGGTTAGGGAAAGGTTGGTGGGGGTGAGGGCCCTTAGTGGGACAGAGATCTGGGTTTTCTACTCTGGGAGGAGTCGCGGTCACTCTCTGTCCCTCCCTGCACCCCCACATGCCCACACTCTCCTTCCTCCCTTCAGATTGTGGAAAAGCGTCTACGGACTGCGCTGGACAAGGAGGTCCAGAAGGCTTGTCTCCAACACCAGCTGACTCCAAAGGACTCAAGTCCATCTGAGAGTACCGCAGGTCACTGCAACCCAACTCCTACCTGGGGCCATAAGCCAGGGGCCAGCACTGAATCCTGCCCCCCTGAGACTGACTTTGGACACGCCTCAAGGCCTGTGCAGGCTGAGGCCACTGGGATGGCACCTCGAGCCTCTGTCCTCTCTTTGGGGAGCCTGGAATCCCCATCCCTTCAGGCAGAACAGGCCCCCTGTCCCCGCCTCGCTGCCCCTACTCTGGACAGCAGGGTCTCCCTCATTCTGGGAGAGGCCCCTCCTGGCCAGGGTCCACATGGCGCTGCAGAGGGCTCCAGTGAGGAGGAGGAGGAACTGCCCTGCCTGGCCTTCCTCCAGGCCTCTCAACACAGCCTCCTGCCCTGGGGCTTCCCCATGAGCCCTGGCTCAGACACTGGCCCCCGCTGCCCGAGGGCCTGGGGGGTTTCTCAGACCCAACCCACTCAAAGAAGGGCCTGCAATCCTGCTGCCCCTGCTACTGCCCCTTCCAGGAAGCGTCCTCTGTGTGGGAGCGCAGGACTGGGCACTAGTGAGAAGAACCCCTTCCCTGGGGAGCACCCCAGGCTGTCTGGGGACTCAGCCTTGACTGTAGAGCTGGTGGGCCCTTCCCTGCCCCCAAAGAGAAGGTTCCAGCCTGCTGTAGCCCAGAGGAGTACAGTACAGGATGGGTACAGCATCCAGTAGGAGACCAGGGGGCTCCCTCCTGAGCCTGGCTGCCCCTAGCAGCCTTGTCTTCCACCTGATCTTCATCCAGCTAGGACTTCTCTGTATAATTTGGTGGGCCCAGTGGTGGGGTTGTGCTGGAGCAACCCCTTTGTGTCATTGTGTAAATAGTTAATAAATTTCATTTCATTGAAAACACTCTTGGTATCTCCTGTCGCTCATGCTCCTTGGACAATCCTGAGATGAAAACAGGTAAGGGCGTTACAGGGTTTGGGTCCTGTGAGACATTGTGCTCCCTGGAGCAGGGAGGAGTCCTCCCTACCCATTGGGAGATGTGCTCAGTTTCACCAGACCCACCCAATTCTGTGGACATAGCCGTGGCTCACGTTTGCTGCCTTTTCCTTGGAGTGCATCAAAAAGCACATCAAAGATTGAGGGCAACACGCTGGGAAAAATCACAGCATGGGAGAGAGCAACACAAAGGAGCTCTCACAGATGTGGGAGACAGACTCTTTCTATTTCTTCTCTGAGTTCGTGGGTCACACCCAACAGTGACTGCACTACAGAGCTCCTTGCTCTAGGACTCACTCCTGGTATAGCTCAGGGGACAACGTGGTGCTAGACATCAGTAGAACGAGGGCTGTGCACATGCAACACAAGCACCTTAATGTGTATACAATTTTCCCAATTCTTAACATTCAATTTGATTTGTTTTAGTGTCACACAAAATGGTTCCTGGAGCTTACTCTGGCTCTGCCCAGGAAGTACTCCTTTCTGGCCTCAGGGGACCATATGGAGTGCCAGGAATCAAATCCAGGTTGGCCATGTTCAAAGCAACTGCCCCATCATCTGTACTCCTTCTTCAGCTCCAAAATACCTTTTAAAACAATTTCACCACACTTTAAAATAGAGCTCGTATCCTCAGAAGGTGTCCATAACCTCCTCCACTCAGCCATCACCCTTTCTCTCCCCATTGATCCTTGAGTCTTGAACCCCATATTCCTTTCTTCCTCTAGATTCCCAGAACCTGGCCATCTAGCGTTCTGTGGCCTCTTTCACTGAGAACAGCTTTCCTGGACCACCTACATCAGCTCATGTCCACAGTTCAAACGTTAACTACAGAATCATATTCCATGTGCAGAAGGGCTACATCTGGCAATTCCTTCAATGGTTGATGAACAATGAGCTTCTTTCTACTCCCTTGTACTAGCTAACAGCAGATACGCAGATTTTAAGTGAGGTTCTCAAAGAATTTTATTGAGAACGCAAGCCTGGAAAAAACCCTCTCACTGCTGGCAGAGAACCCCAAATTTGGGATTGTGGAATAGAGATTTTATGCACTGTGTAATGCAACCCAAGCACGAAGGTTCTGATAACTGTATTAGGGATGCAACAACTTGTGTTATCCAGAGAACATGTGTCCTCTCTTGGTGTTTTATTTACACTAAGACAAACAGCAAGGTCCTTAACCTTTCCTTGTCTGTCCTGTCTCGACTTCTGGAACTGAGCATGGTGTCCTGAACCTGCAGTTTTCTTTATCCCTGATAGTTCAGGATCTATATAGCCTTTGGTGCTCTGTTACTTTCTGCCTATTTGGAGAGAGTTCAAAATCACAGGTAGTTCCCGTCAGGAATGGGGTGGTTTTTTTTGGTACGCAAAATAATTTTTTAAATTTTATTTGGTACGCAAAATAATTTTTTAAATTTTATTTTCATAAAGTTATTCACAATAATGGATTACATTCAATATTTCAATCCCACCACCATTACACCATCCCAACACCGTTATTTCTAAGCTTACCACCACCACCTCTCAAGCCTGCCTAACAGACTGATACTTTATTTTGTATAGCTTATTATGAATAGCATGAGAAGTCAAATGGCCACAAAAGTGGCTGCACGCCCTGGAATTCTAAAATTTTAAATAGTGTCTGAAGAAATCTCTGCAGCTAGCTGCTCGATTCTGAGATTCATTTTGGAGTCTCTGGATAATGGCCATTTCTGAGTTAAAATGGCACAAGGAGGAAGGCAGTTCATGGGCATGACATAGAGACGAGGAGATGGGAAGGAGCAGCTGTCCCTGATCCCTTGAGGACTAGAGTTAGCAGTCACTGGTCTCACATACCTGGGTTTTCCATTGGGCTCTGGATTCATCAGGGGCAGGTGGAGGGACAACACCTGCCCCTGTCTGGGGCACCCCGGTGAAATCGGCCTGCTGCAAGATCAGGAAACATCCCTTCAGCAAGCTTCCTGGTTCCGAGATTCATTTCTTGATGGGAATGTTTTAGGGGAAACTTGAGGCTCCTCCACAGCACCAGTAGCTTCTGGTTTGAAGTGGCTCAACATGCCTGATCATGCATTTGGTCCCTAGAAGCAAGAACAGTTCCTGGGCACCACACCAGTTTTGTTCTACTCTCTCTAAAACTGTGATCAGTGTGGTAGAAATGAAGTATGTCCAGACTCTATGGCACAGCTGAAACAAGGTGGTCAGACCTTTCTACTGTTCCTGCATGCTCCTTTATGGGCACACAAAGTCCAGCATCCAGACTTCAGAGCAGATCAGCTGCCCTGCAGGGAACCCAGATACAGCAGCGGGGCCTGTGCTCATTCCCATAGACTAGCCCATAACCTCCAGGTTGTTCCTGTTGGCGAGCTCCTTGCCACCTGGCCCCACCCCAGCAAGCGTTGGGAGTTTAAGCAACAATGACCTGTCTGGAGAAAGCTCTGCTCTCCACTGCGGAGCACTGAGGAAGCCCTCCAGTCACAGTCAGGGAGCTGAGGGGTCCCTAGGCTCTTCCTCCTCCATGGAGCAGACCCTAGAGGGGCAGCTGGGCTGTGGAGCTGGGTTGGATGGAGGAGACTCTGAGGTGGGGGTGCTGATAAAGTACCTGAAAAGTTGGATCAAGCATCTGGAAAGCCCTGGGGACCTGGCTTTTACCTGTTAGAGCAGGGATGGCAGCTTGCTGAGACCAGCTCTTCATTCCTCTGAAGTGGGAGGGGAGTGAGGGTGGAAAAGGATCTATCTGGGGCTTGGGAGGTATTAACACAGTTTGCTCCCAAGAAAATGCATATCTCAAAATCCCTGGAGAGGGGACCATGTTTTATGTGACCAGGATAAAGATTGAGGGGTGCATTTTCATGGGATAGGTGGAAAACAAAGGTCTCATTATCAGGCCTTGAGGATCCTGGAGCACCAGAAGAGTCTCGCTGTTTGTGTCAAGTTCTTGGGATTGGGTTGTGTCAGACTAAAGCCATCCCAGAGCACATGCAGGTACACCTGTGGCCGTGCCTGGAAAACACTTGCAGGTGTTCCTTGAATTGTTGTTGCTTCGACAGTCTTTGGTGCCCAGTTTTCCCAGGGCCTGTGCTCTCTGTATGTGTTGTATCCAAAAGGGGCCACCTCGGATAGGCTCTGGAAATGGCAGCAGCCTCTGCAGTGGCCAAAGGGCCATGTTCCAAACCCCACAGTTGGAACAGCTCTGGTGAGGGTCCAAACTGCACATCCAGTTGTGGGCTAGGTAAGGGCTCATGCACTGGATCATGGAAGGGAAAACAAAACCCGCACCAGAGCTAGGTGAGAAGAGTTTCTGCAAACCTGTGTAGGCAGGTTCAAGCTGTGCAGGAGCTAGGGACTTACATGAGTAGATGGTCCACAACTCTGGGCCAGAGGGGTCAGGACAGGGATAGCACAGGGGCAGGTCCAAAGTCAAGGAGGGCTCATGAGAGAGCTGTGTCCAATGGGGAGGATGGGATTAGAGAGGTCATATTTTAGGGGTCAGAGATCACAGGGATGCAGCCAGTGCTGAAACCACTCTGGCCATGGGCATGGAGACTCGAAGCCCCTTCAGGAAGTCCCAGCCCGGCAGCCCTCGGCTCAGCAGGTGCTTGGGGCACCCGGGGCTCAGGTGAGCAGATGGGCTGTGGGCGGGGAACAGCTGGTTTGGACTGGCCCATCAGTCTCCTCTTTTTTCCTCTCTGTGTTCCCCAGTCTTCGAGCGGGCAGCCGGCCACGGCGTCCACACAGTTGAGGCACCCGGCCCACCCTGTCCAGGTCACATGGCCCACTGCCTCCCGGAGACAGTGGGAAGGTGGAGGCAGGACACTAGTACAGCCCCGCACACAAAGCTAGTGTCTGGGCCGGGGGTGGGGGTGGGGGGTGCTGAGGGCATGGGGTCTCCGGGATGCAGCTGTGACCACCTGTGGCCACCACATCCCTTCCGCGGCTTCCCACGGGGCTTGCTAACTGTGCGCTCTGCTGTCCACATTCCTGTTGCCCAGGCAGCAGACAGGGATATCAGACACCAAGCTGCCCTGTCACTCTGGGACTGGTTGACCCCTGCTTCTGCTTTCCCACTGAGAAGTGGTCAAGGGTCTACCTGAGAAGAAACGGGGACCTCCTGTTTACCACATGGCATTGGGATGGTCATCACAGTGTGCGGGAAGCCCAGGGGGTATGGATGATCTCTGGTGGCCACGAGGCCATGGAAGGCCAGTGGCCATGGCAGGCCAGCCTGCAGTACCAGAGCATTCATCCCTGTGGAGCTGTGCTCATTCATTCCCACTGGGTGTTCTCTACTGCCCACTGCTAAACAAAGTGAGTTGTTTCTCAGGTCCTAGCAGCCAGGCTGGCAGTGGGAGACGGTTAAAATATTAGAGCCCCTGCATCTTCAAGGCTGTGTACTGGGACAATCTGTGTCCTTCTAGTCCAAGTCTTTCTGCCTGTGACCTGTCCTCTCCTGTATTGTCCTCTCTCGTCACCTGATTTTGCTCATCTTCTATCCTCATCCCTGTGCCTTTCCCCTACACAGGTCTGCCCCCTAGATGGCAGTGTTCATCCTGCCTCCCAGGAGCAATGTCAGATGGCTCTGTGTCACCTCACACCACGGCTTCTCTCAATGTCCCTGCAATCCTGGTTGTCAGAGGGAGGCTGGAACCTGGGATGCAGTGGCAGATGCTGTTGTTCTGAACGTCTCTGGCCTGGGGTCTCTGCTCACCACATGTCTATTGGTCAGCTGCATGGACACTAGATATGGAGTCCCTAACCTTAAAGAAGAACAGAGCTGCTCTCTGTCCTGGGTCTGGTTGGGTGTTCCCAGTGCTTTGGGGGGGCAGTAACCAGGATCTGGATCTTTGGTACGTACAGAGGCCCACAAGCACCTGCTCTGTGCTGTTTACCACTGGAGACCCACTGTGGATAAGGTTGGCTTGACCCACCTCACTGTGTCTCCATTTAGTCAGAGAAGAAGTTCCCCCTGTGGGTGAGCAGGGCTGACACCATTGGAGTGGAGAACTCAGATGGGCAGGCTCCAGTGGGCATGGGTCAGTTTGTGGATGCGAGTGTTTGGTCACCAGCTGTGTGGGAAGGAATTTCCAGGTGAGTGAGTGGGAAGGTGGAATGTTTCGTCCCTCATGGTCAGAACACAGGACATCCTGCACGCATGGTCTCCTTTGACCAATGATTTTGTGCAGTTTCAGAACAGGTTAGTACCAAGAAGGAGTGAGAGAAAGGAGTGGTGCGAGAGCAGTTTGGTCATAAGGCGGGTCAAGAGCCAAGATGGAGCCAGGGCGCTCTGCATGTGCCCAAGGAAGGTCAGGATTGTCCAGCCCCATGGAAACTGCAGCCCTCCGTGATCCTTTCCAATAGTGGGTGTGTGCTGACTTGTGATTAAAACCGCCCTGATTGCTAGAGAGAAGGTCTGACAGAAAGGGAGAGTTCTGTGCGGTGGTGCAAACAAGGCAGTGCTGTGGGTCAGATGATGGTGGAGAGGCACAAGCTGCCATATGCAGAAGATGATGACTGTCACCTTCCCTCCTGCAGGAAGTCTCATGCCCCTGAGGATTACTGGGTGTGTTGGGGAAGTACCCAGCTCTACCAGGACACCCAGTAGGCCAGGAGGGTGGCTGTGAGCTGCATTATCATTCATCCAGACTTTTAGAAGCTCCACCGTTTTGCAGCGGTTTTACAACTGCACCAACCTGTGAACTTCAGCTCCTATATCATCCCTGTCTGCATTCCAACCGCTGTCATGGAGCTGCTTCTTGGCACATCTTGTTGGATAAGTGCCTGGGGAAAGCTTACTGAGGACAGTGAGTGGTTATGGTGTGGGTGTGAATGGGAATAGGATTCTAGCTCATCAAAATCTCTAGTTAGCGTAGAGGCCTATGGACCTTGTGCCTCTGTGTCTTATTTCCTGAGAACTGGACTCTTCTCATTCCTCTTGTGAAAAATGTATCCTTTTGAAAGGAGGACAAGTTACTTCAAGTTACTCAGGTCGAAGACACTGAAATTCTGGGTCCTTTGCTTTTGGGAGTCAGGAATCTGGAAATCAAAGTTTCTCTGTCTTGGGTGTAAAAACTTAACTAATAAGTAAATTGATGTAGGGTTTCTCAAAAATGCTGTTTAGGTGGCCTGTGAACTCCTCTCAGTGATGTATGGCCCACCTTCTCAGTTTGAGGATACAGTGTTGTTAGGTTCTGCAGTGACAGGGTTAACCAGGCCACATCAGTGATGCTGGGGAAACCTCTAGGCCACATCTGGTTGTGCTCAAGGGCCTGTAGGGCTTTACCTTGATGCTGAAGGAACATGTCATGCAAGAGATATAACTAGCAACGATTTTGGGAGAAGCATGTATTTCACACTTCCGTTCTCTTCTAGCCCCTTGGTTCTAGTATTTCAATTTGATGTAGATCAGACATGACTTTGTCAACTCAATTTGTCTGAGTGTTCCTCTTTCTACTGTGAAATACCTTAATTTTTCCATGGCCATAGAAGGAACATGTAAAAGTAAGAAAAAAGCTCTTGGAGAACCTCGGGGAAGAACGATGACGACCTAAAATCATTTCAGTTCCATCACCTAAGTTTTGTTCTTCTCCTTACCTGTGTCTCCTATCTGCATCTTGGATTTGTCAGGTGAATGGAGTAATAGGGTGAATACAGGGCAAAACTTTGTGGAGGTTTTCAGTAAAATGAGAAGAAGTATAAAAATTTGCATAAACATGAACTTGTTCAGAGAAGTGTGTTTATACTTTAGTGAAATATTGATGCATAATGATTAGGGAAAAGGAAATATTTATTTATCTTTTCAATTTTTTATATTTATAAAGTTGTTCACAATAATTTATTACATTAAATATTTCAACACCAATCCCACCACCATGTACCTTCCCGCCACCATTATTTTGAATTATATCTTTAACTTTATATTTTTATATCTTTATATCTTTATGGGCTGGAGCGATAGCACAGTGGGTAGGGCGTTTGCCTTGCACACAGCCAATATGGCCGACCCGAGTTCGATTCCTCTGCCCCTCTCAGAGAGCCCGTTAAGCTACCGAAAGTATCTTGCCCATATGGCAAAGCCTGGCAAGCTTCCTGTGATGTATTCGATATGCCAAACACAGTAACAAGTTTCACAATGAAGGTGTTACTGGGCCCGCTCGAGCAAATCGATGAACAACCGGAGGACCGTGGACCGTGATATCTTTATATTTATCTTTCTTTTTTTCTGTCTGTCTGTCTTTTTCTTTCTCGGTCTCACCCAGCAATGCTCAGGGGGTTGCTACTGGCTCAGCACTCAGGAATTATTTCTGGGGATGCTCAGGGGACCATATGGGATGCTGTGAATCAAACGTGGGTCGGATGCATGCAAGACAAACGCTTTACCTGCTGAGCTATTGCTCCAGCTCCCCAACTGCCTTTATTTCTAAAGTCATTATTTGGTACACTGCTTCTCTTCAAAGGTGCTACAGGCATTTCAGACAGACCATATCATCCGGAAATGGCGTACAAAAGCATTCCAGATTCTTGCCTAAATCAGTGGCAGGAACACTTCCTTCCTCGTAACCAGCCCCCAACTATACATGCACATGCACGCACACACACACACACACACACACACACACACACAAACACACACACATGCTCGCAGACACACTCATACTCTCACTCAGTCATAGAAGCTTATGCTGCGTTTGTCTTGAGGTCCAGGACCATGCCACAGACTTATCATTAGTCAGCCTATAGAATTTCAGACAATCAGCTTCTGACTTTTATGGGCTTAGCTGTGACCAGGTGGCCTCACCTCCAGTGCTCCCATGCCAGCCCGCCATCATAAACATCCTTCTGCCCATTACTTCCTCTGCCCTTCTCCTTTCTCTCTAGAAACTTCTTTGTTTTCACTGGGTCTGCAAGTTAGAGTTGTCATTTCTTCGTGATTGCTTGCCTTAGGAAATCACTTTTACATTTGAGCAAAATCTGTTAATTGTCTTTGGATAACTAATTAGTAGTGGTACTTTAGAATCATATGGAGTTTCTGTATTAATTTTTTAAGGACTGCATATCATTATCCCTAGCAACTACACTAATTTCATTCCCAGTACCAGAGCCCTTTTCTCCACATCCCTGCCAATAATCATTTCTTCTTGAACCATTTTCCCAACCATGAGCCATTTCCCTAGTTATAAGTAATTTTGAATTTTTTAATGTGTCTGTGCGCCATCTTTGAGGAAGTGTCTGTTTATGTCTTTTGAATAATTTTTACTGTATTTTTTCTGTTTTTTGGTTATATGAGTTAATATATTCTGGGTATTAATCCTTCCTTAGGCATGATGTTCAAAGAGCTTTTGCCTATTGCTCAGTTGCTTTTATTTGTTTGTTTGTTTATTTGTTTCCATTGTAGTTTCCTTTTCTTTATAAATGCGTTTAGTTTTATGTTGTCCCATTCTATTAGATAACATTGGGTGTCCTTGCTCCTCCTGCAGAGAGATTAGGTTTTTTGAGCTGCTCCCACAACAGTGCCCCTGAGGCATACCCAATTCCATCAAGCACCAATAATCCTATATTACTTTTCTCTTTCCTTCATGCCATTTGCAAGGATTATTTAGCAATGTCCATTTTATATAGACACAGAAAGACAGTTGATGTATATGCTTTGTAACATGGAGGTTAATTGGCTCCAAAATAGTATTTACTCCTGGTCATCCATATTTACTTGACTTAAGCCTCAGTTTCACTTGGTTCCTAGCTCTCCAAAAGCAGGATCCTGACGAAGGGACTGGATGGGCCCAGGGTAAGCTGAAAACTACCCTGTCATTGGAAAGGGACAAGCTAAGTGTATGAAGTATAATAAGTTAAGAGCATCATCAGGGAAAAGACTCTGTTATGACCCAAGAAGAAGTTACTGAATAAGGACCCTGCTGAGGTTAGGATCAACTAGCCTGGCCTGAGGACTGTGGTTTGGAATATATAGCAAGATGTCCCAGGAAGATCCAACATTTAAGCTTAATATAGTTCTTACTGTGTTCATACAAAACTGACTAGAAATTTTATAAGAAGTTACTATGGTTGTTTAAATGGATTACTTACTAGCTGAGGAAAGGAGAAAGCAATACACCCTAAATGCAATCCCGCCCTTGTACAGATCTCCTAGTAACTGGAGTGCTCCTAGTTATCTGGAGTGCTGAACCCTCAGATGAGATTTTGTCCTTGAGTTAATCTCCTAGAACTTCCCCTGAATGACTAGCTTTATCTCTGTTTGATGTTCTGATATTGTTCAACCCCTCCTATGTGTACCCCCATCCTTCATGATTTCCATATTACTATACTGTAAGGTGAAAGAAGGGTCTAGGAGGATGACAAGGAATCCAAGGACGATGACTGGATGTAGAGGACTTTGAGATCTATGAGGAGACTAGGATGACAGAACTATGATGACTGGGACTACGAGCAAATGTACAACGATGGTTTTGCAGTAAGGAAAGAGATCAGACTACACTGGGGAGGAGAGAGAAATAAACTGGCTACTGACAAGTCTGGGGCCCAGTTCCCCTCTTCCCGCAATTCTTTGTCCATCTCTTGCTGTCATCTAGCCTGAAAGGTGGCTCTCGGCCACCAAACACTTGAGTCCCACATATGTGCCCACTCCTTTATTTGGAAACTCACACCATTCATGTATTCTTGATTGCTTTTCCCTCCCCACTGGAGATGTGTCTGAATGTATTCCTAATATTGAAATCCCAGAATATACCCCCTAACTTTTCTTCTGTGTGTTTTATGATTTTATAGACAACATTTCTCTGTATGTGTTTCTCTGTGTGTTTGGGCCATTGCTCAAAATTTCAGGGAAATTTCTGACTCTGGGGGTGAGAGTGTCATTCCTTTAGCTTTAAGGGGACCTGCAGTGTCGGATAGTGACCTTTACTCCTGCATGCAGAACATATGCTCAGCACTTTGACCCAACAGTCTCTCTGACCCAAGATCCTTATGTCCAGGCAATATCTCCAGACAGTTCTCCCTGCCCCATGCTCTATATGATTTAGTGTCCACACAACTTTATGAGGGTTTGCTGGAAGACTTCAATGCATCATGGTATGAAAAGTTAGTGGATACAATTTCTATCTTCCTGATTCTATTGAGGTGTGTTTTGGGACCCAGCACATAGTCTATCTTGGAAAATGTTCCATGTGCACATTTGCAGAAAAGAATGTGTATTTACATTTTGGGGGATGGAAAGGCCTGCATACATCTATTAGCCCTCTCTCTTCCATTTCTTCCTTCAAAGCCTTTCTTCAAAGCCATTCTTCCTCCAAAGGCATTCTTTCATGCCTTCCTTCTGAGTTTTAATCTTGTTGATCTACCCAGAGGTGATAAGATGGTGTTGAATTCTCTAGCTACTATTGTTTTGCTACCAATATCCTCCTTAAAGTTCCCAAGAAGTTGTTTTAAGTGTTTTGGTGGTCCCTCATTGGATGTGTATATGTTTAGGAGCATGATTTTCTTCCTGCCGTACATATTCCTTGATTATTTAAAAAAATGGCCTTTCCTGTCCCCTAAAATCTTTTTCAGCCTAAAATCTTTGTTGTTGGATATTAGTATGGCCACCCTGGATTCTTTGAGGGAGTTGTTTGCTTGAAGGATTGTTTTCTATCTTTTGACTTTGAGTCTGTGTTTGCGCTGGCTGTTCAGATACGTTTCCTGTAGGTAGCAGAATGTTTGGTTCAGTTTCTTAATTCATTTTGCCACTCTGTGTCTCTTAGTTGACATTGAGAAAGATTATTGTATGGGGTTTTGTGCCATCTTTCTATAGAGGTCTTTTGTGCTTGTAGGGATTTGTCTTGTCTTACAGTAGCCCCTTTAGTCCTTCTTTTAAGATTGGTTTTGAGTCTACGAAGTTCCTGAGTTGTTGTTTATTCATGAAATAGTGCATTATTCCTTTGAGTATCATTTTCCTCCTTTCCTGAGGGGCTTGAATTTTGGTGTCAGCTAAATAAATTCTCCCTATAATTTCATCTCCCTACTGAATTTTCTTCACATTATTTTCTAGGTTTAGCTCTAAAATAATTCTTTTTATTTTACTTACCTTTTTATCTCTGAACTAAATATATTCTCCTGTATTTTTGTTGTCTAAAGGTATTAATGCGATGGCAGATGAGTACTGGAAGCCAGGTGGGAGGGTAACAGGGAAGATGGTGGGTCTGTCACTGGATGGTGGAAAGGGAAGATATATTGGCTGATCGGGGATTTCTATGAGAATGATGGGAGAATGGATGGATAGATGGACAAAGGTGAATGAATAACCAGGGGATAGGAGGGTGTGTGAGTGAATGTACACGGGGAGAGAGAGGCCAACGGAAGGGTGACTGCTGATCTGGAAGGACGGGAGAAAACTGACTCATGGAGAAAGAATGGATCTTGAAAGGGGAGTTGTGCTGGTGATTGGTTCTGCTCTGTGTGTTGCATGCATTGGTGGGGGAATTTGACATTTTTTTGTGTTTAATAATAGGGTTGGGTATTTGTTTATGGGAGAGAGATGAACAAAGTAAGATAAGTTAGGAGGCATAGGGAATCAGGAGGAGGATTTTCTTGCTGGTGGGTAGGGGGCTGAGGCAGTGCTGAGGCTCAGCTGGGCTGAGAAATCTTGTTCTTTGGGAGTGCTAGAGAGTGGCAGAGTGAGGTGGGGGTAACTGAAATGCCGAAAGCCTCCTCTGTCCTTTGAGAGCCGGAGACTGGTAGTGAGTTGGAGGCTACAAGGACTCCTGGTGGGATTTTTAGGGAAAAGGATGATTGTCACATTCCCACTCTCCAAGATTAGCCCAGCTCTCAGGCACCAGGGAAACTGTGACAGCTCACCTCAAAGTAGGTGACTAACATAGTGGAACTGTGTTATGATTTTTGGGTCACACCCAGCGATGAACAGGGGTTACTCCTGGCTCATGCACTCAGGAATTACTCCTGGCAGTGTTCAGGGGACCATATGGGATGTGGGAATCAAACCCGGATTGGCCACATGCCAGGCAAATGCCCTACCCGCTATACTATCGCTCCGGCCCCTGGAAATGCATTATGATTTTGCTGGAAGTGAAAGTCTGAAATCGAGGTGCAGCCTCTGGTTCCTTTGGATGGTGTATGGCACATGGTCGCCTTGGCTATTCCAGCTTCCAGATGCTGGACCCATTCCTGGCCAAGTACCCCTTCTGGCATACTCAGGGAACAAATCTGAGTCTTCCTCTGTCACCACATCTGTTCTCTCACCTAAATCTCCTGCCTCCTTCAGCTGAAAGACGCTTACAGAGTGGAGTATCCTGAGTGGCAAGGGAAGAGAAACTGGGGGAGAGGAACTGGCTGGGGAGAGGGGACTGGAGTCATGGCTGGGGTGGGCAATGGACCCTCTGTTGCTGGTGTGGTGGAGGGACACTGTGTCCATGGACCGCTACCACTGTAGCAGTGGGCAGTGCTGAAAGGAGGTAAAGGGATACGCATGATACCCTTTCAGTAACAGTATTGCAAACCATACTGCCTAAAAGGGAAATGAGACGGGGTGGGGGGAGACAGACAGACAGACAGACAGGTGCTCTGGTCTGGTGTGTAGGACACTGTGTCCATGGTCCCCTATCACTGTAGCAGTGGACAGTGAGCAGTGGGCAGTGTGTGGTCTGGTGCTGGTGTGTAGGACTCTGTGTCTATGGGCCCCTATCACTATAGCAGAGGGCAGTGGGCACTCTGGTGCTGGTGTGCTAGAGGGACATTTTGTCCATGGAACCCTATTGCAATAGCATTAGAAATCATGGAACCAAATGTTTTAGAAATATAAAGAATTGCTCATGGCGCCCCCAGATCTCCTGAGCATCATATGGGTAGTCTCCCCAATCCCAAGAGAGGAATCAGTCCAGTGGTTTCACATGCATACTGAGGGGCGCAAAGGCCATGTGATGCACATGCACAGTTCAGCACCACTGCCAGGGTGTGTCCTGTCCTCTTGCAGGCCCAGCAGCCAACATAGCCTTCCTTGGGAACATAGCCAAGGTGCCCCGGGCCTCTGCCCAGGCGCAGCACCCACAGAGGGGGCAGTCCTGTATGGGGCAGCAGACAGGCACCTTCTGAGGCAATAAGGCCCCAGGAGGCCCCAGATGTCTCCCAGGGTTTAGCAGCAATGTAGGGTAAACTCACAGGGTTGGTCCCCGGCACAGTGTACGTTCACTGGAGCATTCAAGAGTGACTCCTCAGTACAGAGCCAAGAGGAGCCCAAGCACTTCTGGGTGTGACTCAACTGCCCCCAAATTGTTTTAATATTTCTTTGTTTTAATATTGCTTTGGGGGAATATGTTATTCACTTCCATCTCCACTAATGTGTCCAAACACCAACCGCCACTGATTTTTGTCATGTCTAGTCTGTCCCTTTCCTCTCTACAATGTAATTTTATATAAAAATTTATATAAATTATAAATTAGCTGTTGATATTTTTTCATACATGATTATATTAGGATTCTTTATTTCCTCAGAAGGTCTTTGCTGTCTCCTTGCCGAGAGCCCTTCCTCACCTAAGCACCCACCTTTAAACACTGATGATTCAGCCTGCTGGAGCATGCCTAAAGGGAATTTCCCCCTGGAAGCAGCCCCATTACCTGCCTGATTTGGAACACAGTTTCTCAAGAGACCCCAGAAGCAGTGGCTCGAGCCAGGCCCCACCAAGAATGAAAGCCTTGCCTTGAGTGCAGATTCAGCTTCTCACATAAATGGAGATTTGTTATTGTTTGTTTTGTTTTGGAGTCACACTCAGTTGTGCTCAGAGCTTAGTCCTGGCTCAGAGATAACTCCTGACAGTGCTCAGGGAGCCACATAGGATACCTGAAGTGGAGCCTGGGTTCAACATGTGCACAGTAAGTGTCCTACGTGCTATACTATTTCTTCAGGCCCCCACTTAGGTATTTAAAATAAACAGTTCCTTCTGTTTTTACTCCAGACAGCATCCTAATGCCTGTTGGCTCTCGAAGAGAGATGTGTGTGTACACAGGACAGGAGACGTCGCAGGGCAAGAGACTCAGGAAGAGGGTGTCCATCAAAATCCTAGTTTCAAGGTATCTTATCCACACCAATAATTCGGCATTGATTACAGTCAGGTGATCTATGCTTATTTAACAGTCTGTATCCAAAGGGGTTTTGCTGAGGGGATTTAATGTTCCTTTTTTATACATGTTTTTATCCTCCATTGTCAGATATAAATCAAGGGGCTAACTCAGATCTGGCTATTTCATGCTGAAGAAGATCACAATGAAAGAAGTGTGAACAGAATTAATTGATCTGGTGAGGAAAATATCCCTTCAACTGTAAACTACATTCTATCTTCAGAATCCCTGCCATGAAATTCACCTTCAGTCCAAGACATATTTTGCTTTTGCTCTTTCATTTTTGAGGGGCCACACTGGTTGATGTTCAGGGCTTACTCCTGGTGAGACCAGATGGGGTTATGGCGACTGAACCCAGATCAGTCTTTCTGCTCTAACATCTCTCCAGAAACTCCAAGACACAGTGGCAAGTTTTTATTTCTCTACTGTCATATCTTTCAAAATTCTTGAGAAGCTCCATAACTCAAAGCTGTTTCATCCAATTATTTTAGAAAATCCTTTTAACAACCCATGCCAAAGGTTTAATCTAATCTTACCTAATAGTCTCAACTGAATAATCGCCACCTACTTAACTTCAATTTTCAACATTAAACATAGCCAAACCTATACCTTCACTATAACAGAACACTAGTCATAAGCCTAACCAAAGGCTTGACCTAACCTTATCTATTAGCCT
This sequence comes from Sorex fumeus, assembly GCF_029834395.1. Classification (NCBI taxonomy): domain Eukaryota; kingdom Metazoa; phylum Chordata; class Mammalia; order Eulipotyphla; family Soricidae; genus Sorex; species Sorex fumeus. The sequence goes on from NW_026606163.1 coordinate 2,081,833, forward strand.
TAAGCGGACAATCTCCCTATACTTAACTCTCATCAAGTAATTGTGGGTGGAGTGATAGCAGAGTAGATAGGGCGTTTACCTTACATGTGGCTGACCCAGGTTCGATTCCTCCGTCCCTCTCAAAGAGCCCAGCAAGCTACTGAGAGTATCCTACCTGCATGGCAGAGCTTGGCAAGCTACCCATGGCATATTCTATTTTCCCAAAACAGTAACAAGTCTCACAATGGAAATGTTACATATGCCCTCTCGGGCGATAAACAACTGGAGGATAGTGCTACAGTGCTTGTATTTGTACAAGTAGCCCAGTCTATATCCTTACTCTAACAGAACCCAAACCCTAATAACAGTAAACCAAAAACAGCAAAGCCTCATTCTTATAATCCCCAACCTAAAGCCTGGGCATAAACTTACCTATTAGCCTCAACTGAACATCTCCCTAGACTTTACTTAATTTTCAGTTTTAAAAGCAGTCAAACACTTATCAAACAAAACTTTAATCCAAACCCAAACCTGAATGCAATCCACATTCTTTTAGTAACCCACACCAAAGGCTCTGCCTAATTAGCCTCAAATGAACCAACACTCTTTCTCTAATAACCCCAACCACGTCCTAATTCACATTGCTATAATATCCCATACCAAATACTTGGCCTAAATTTACCTGTTGTCCTCAGATGAACAATTGCCCTATGTATTATTTTCTCTTTTCAACTTTAAACATAGTCAAACCAATACTTACTTTACAGAACCCTACCCTACGCTAATTCACATTGTTTTATTCTTTTTTTTATTGGATCACCATTAGATATAGGTACAAAGCTGTTTATGATTTGGTTTTAGTCATACAATGTTCCACACCCATCCCTTCACCAGTGCACATTTCCGACAACCAATGTCCCCAATTTCTCTCCTGTAGGAGAACATTGGTTTGCCTTTCCTTCCCAGCCACAGGGAGCTTGGGGTTGTTGATTGCTCCCTTAACCTGTTGATTACCTTTGCCTCCTGATCAGACTCTGCTGACTTGTAAATATTGTTTTTCTCTCTTAATGTCCTTTGCATAGTTAGCTACCTCAGAGCAATGGCTTTTTTTATGGACACAGGAAGACAGTTAAAAAGACATGCTTTTGTAACTTGGGAGTTGATTGACTCCAGATAATATTACCTCCTAGACATCTGCTCTCTCAACTTAAGCCTCAGTTGCCCTTACAGCCTAGATCCCCCAAATCAGGGCCCCAATGAGGGACTGGATGGACCCAGGGCAAGCGGTGAGTTACCCTGGCATCAAAGTGTGCCTGGCCAAAGTTGCCTAACACTAAACTATAAGTTAAGAATATGGTCATGGACAAATTCTGTCATGATCCAAAAGTAATAACTAGATTTGGGTCCTGCTGGGGTTAGGAATGATTGATCCAGCCGGACCACTGTAGTATGAGTCTGTGATGAGATGTCCCCAGGGGAGTTGTCCTACAAGCCTAATTGTGTCTATTACTGTGTCCTTACAGAATGGCAATGATTAGGAAGTTTGATTAAGATTTTAATTAACTTTCTTGTCTAAGGGGAGGAGAAACACACCTTAATTGCTGTTTTCCCCTGGTGGGCTGCAGTGGTCAGAAAGGCATGACGAACCTGTTAATTGTACCTGGGGTGGGGGGAGGCACGGTTTGGGAGGATTGGTTGGAGAAGAGGTGGTAAAAATGGTGGCTGCAGAGAGTTGGTGAAAAAAGAAAGAGAGGTAGAGTCGGAGAGAGGCAGAGTTGGAGATGTGGGCAGAGCAAGAGACAGAGTTAGGAGCAAGGGTTGGAGAGAGAATTGTGGAGTGTGTTACAGAGAGGCTGGAGAGAGTTGTGGGCAAATTCGGGAGAGTCATGGACAGAGTGGTGCATAGAGTTTGGGAGAGACAAGAGATGGAATAAGGCAACTGATTATCAACCAGCTTGGCCCTCGTTTCTCCTATGTCGGCCTCAGTCAAAGGTCATCACAGGTGGGGAAACGGTTCAAGAGCACTGAAAGGCGAGAGAGAGCCACCAGGAGAGCCCATGAACATCCGCTAATCTGTGATCATTTGTAGAGACACCCGGGTAAAAGGAGTTTCAACAGTCAAGGAAAGAAGCTTAGGGAGGAGCCCTGGAGAGGAGAGTACAGGGAGGAGTCCAGGGCAGGAGAGCACATTGGAGCCCTGAGTGACAGCAGGGCAGGCCGCCCACCAGGTGCGGGGTAGCCTGGGAAGCAACCCACTGCTCTCTGCCTGCCTGAGGACGGGCAGCGGGGTCCGCACCAGTAACAGGCGTCTGCAAGGTGACCGGGATGTGCACTGTGTCTGGAGTCTACACTGGGCGACCGGGTCTGCACCGGGAGACACGCGGCTGGAGCCGGACAGGAGGGAGCCGTGCTGGGACCCCTGAGTTCTACGCCGCACAGCCTCCTCACTCAGGGAAGCACCCTCGGCTCCCCTCCTGCGACCGCCCGCGTGCCTGGGTCTTGCAGAGACCCCCGCAGGATGTGCGGACACCAGAGGCCGGTCACACTCAGACGGGAGCGAACACAGCCGGAGGGACACAGCCCGGCTCGCCCTGCACCAGCAGCAGGACTGAACTTGGCGCTGAGGGCGCTGTACATGCACTGCGCATGCGCACTCGGAACATCGCGGTCAGCACGTCAAGCCCAACACATGATCCCCAAAGCACCACCAGGGGGCGCGGCGGAGCCAGGAGTAATCCAGACCTCCACCAGGGATTTCCCAAAATGTCACCAATTTCCACTCATATTAAATTGCCTGTATTGGGGGGCTGTGGTTGGGGGGCCCAATTTCCCTTCTAGCACTACATTCTAAAGTCAGAATGTATTTTAATGACTTTTGCCACTATCGTCTAAAGCAACAGGGTTCAGGACTGGACAGATAATTCAATGGGTAGGGATCTTCCCTTGCACATGCGGACCCGAGGTCCATGTGGACCTGAGATCCATGCCTGGAATCCCATATGGTCGCTGAGTCCACCAAGAGTAATCCCTGAGCAAAGCCAGGTGTGAACCAAAATCCAAACTATAAAGAGCAGGAGGTAGGATGCTTGCCTTCATGCTGCAGATCCAGTTCAGATCCACAGCACCACCTGTGTTCCATGAGAGCCAGAAAAATAGGAGCACTGTTGGACGTGGTCAAATTGACCCCCCACCCAAATACTATTGATTCAGGTGCAGCAGAAGAGGCGGCAGTGGGTTTCTATGTTCATTCGCAAATCCGGGTTCTTCAATATTTTCAAGAATGAAAATATTAAATACTAAAGATTCTCTGGCTAGAGTGATAGCACAGTGGTAGGGCGTTTGCCTTGCACGCAGCCAACATGGCCGACCCGAGTTCGATTTCTCCGACCCTCTCGAGAGCCCAGTAAGCTACCGAGAGTATCTCCCGGCATGGCAGAGCCTGGCATGCTAACGGTGGCATATTCTATATGCCAAACACAGTAACAACAAGTCTCATGATGGAGACGTTACTGGGCCCGCTAGAGCAAATCAATGAACAACGGGAGGACAATGACCATGAAAGATTGTCAGAGTTAGATAGTAGAAATTTTATTGATAAGTAGAAGAGAAAGGAATAGGAGAGTCCCAAAGTGGGAGGGAACTTAGTGTGGGCCTATGTCTCTTTTTGTGAGACTTTTACAGAAAAACCAGGTCTTTGTGTGACAGAGAATGCAGGGAATCTACAGGGTGGTCATGCTGGTTTATCTTTCGGGTCATCTGCCTCAGGTATTGTTCATTATCTTAGCCTTGTGACTCCTAATTCTAGGACAGGAGAATATGGTCCTCGGGAGCTCCAGGAATGTTTAAGATTTGACCTTGCAGATGAGGTGGAGTAGATCAATGGGGGAAATGGAACTGCTGGTGAGGGGAAACAGTGGACACGCCTCTTGTTGGCAAGGGGAAACTGAGGCTTCCTCTTTTACTATCAAATGATGACATATTCATGAAGGTGTTTCTTGGTTACATGAAACACGTTATTAAGTTTTTCAACTTTGTTTATATCTAAGTTACAGGATATATCAGTTTGGACTCATTAATGAGTGAGAAGCAGACTGTCTCTATGTATTTGGTGAATGAAAGCTCAAATGAGTCACTTAACACTCTTCTATTCTGCTAGATTTTATCAGTTTTTCCTTTAACGTTTTCTCGTTTATTGGTTATTATTTATCTATACAACCTCTGAAATGTAATTAATCAAAGAAACATTATGGTAGGGCTGGAGCAATAGTACAATGGGCTGAGCACTTTTCTTATATGCAACCGAACCAGGTTCGATCCCTGGCACTACATATGGTCCCTTCAACCTGGCCAAGACTGATATGTGAGTACAGATCTGAGAGTAATTTCTGAGTACTTCCAGGTGTGGCCCCTGAAACAAACCAAACAAAAAGAATTTTTATGGATCAGTAATATAATGGACTGAGTGCATGCAAGAGTCTCAAGTTTAATCCCCGAACAGATCCCAGGCCCCCCAAGCACTACCAGGAATAATGTTGAAAAACAAAACAAAATAATTCCATCAAACTCAAAATTATTTATTATGATGTGGATTCTGTCTTATCTGGAATGAGAGGCTATGTGTTAGATTACATCCAGGGGAACTTCCACTGGGTGCAGTTATCACTGCACCATAGTAGAGCTCTAGCCAGAGACAGTAGAGATTTGCTTAAACAAAGGATTATTTTGTAGACATATGAAACGGTGATATTTCTGAACAATTTCTCAGAGTGGAGCTTAATTTATCTGAGTTAGATGACCAGATACGTAAAATTTAACACAGATCAAGGTGAAACTTACCATCTCCTTTCCAAGTTCACTGCCTTAGCAGTGGTAGGTTGGTGTGTGGGTTTGAAGTAGAGCATTAATCACCTTTTCGGTTACGAATTGTTTTTTTCCGTCTTTAGTGTTTTGCCTTTCTGACCCTGGCTAATTTGAATTGTATTTACTAATGTGATTGTGTAGTTTCCCCATCTTAGGGGAACATTTGCTTTTGTTTCAATATCTCAGCTGTGCTCCTGTTCTTTCCTCCACCTAAACATTTTCTAAGAAGTGTAACTTCACCATTGGAATGAAGCGTTAGTTAACTCTCTCATCCTTCTAAAGGCTGTTCAATTTCTCTGACTCCTTGTAATCCATAAGTAACCCTTTGCAGTGCATCCACATAAGATATAGTTCTGAACTCTGGAGTACTGTTTGTGGCTGACTTTACAGCCATATAGTTCTGCGTCAGGTGAACTTGATCTGGCACCATTTAATAATATCTAAGCCATTTTGGGAGTTTGATGGTGGTGGAAGGAAGTACAGTAACGTTCTACATGCTAAAAGTGAACATTAATAATTATAAAAAGCAATAATCAAATAATAACATGCATATTCGGGGTGTGTGTGTGTGTGTGTGTGTGTGTGTGTGTGTGTGTGTGTATGCTGATGCCCAGGCATTGTTTTAGCAGAAGAGAAGTGTTTCATTTCTGGCTGCATTTTCTCCCAGTAGCCAGAGTGAAAGTGAACAAAAAGCGGGAGTACAACTTAGCTTTCAGGATGATATGTTCATGGTTTTACCCTGTTTTAACTGTTTTAAAATGAGTCTCACTCAGTATTGTGAAAAAATCAAGTTTCTCTGATGAACTCATTCTAAGGATATTTCTTGGGGATATGGGGGCATGTATGTTGCTACTACCTCCCAATTGGTGCTCTGAAGATCTGGGACCCTTCTTGGCATTTTCTGCACAGCTGGGCATGGAGTTCATTTCAGGATGCTGTTTGGGCCCTGAGAGTTTGGCCAGGCAACACTGTTGGTTGTCAAGGGCCTCCGAGACCAGAATTTATAGGTCCCAGGGATGAAGCTGGAGATGGTTGGGGAACTTTGTGATGTCAGGGATCAAACCAAGTTTGCTTTCATGCAAGTCTTGCACCTTAATCCATATACTGTATCCTAAACCCTAATCTAAGAATCCTTAGATTTATTTATGTGATTTAAATCATAGTTTTAATTATTTAAAGTACCCTTCCCCCCATAACTTCTGAAAGTCTTATGTACTGATTGGAAAAGCTAGAACATACTGAAAATTATATGAAGGACAAAAAAGATCTATAAATCACCTAGATAATTGCTGTTAATTCAACTTTTATTTCTAACTAGTCTTCCATATTTTTGCACTTTGTATCTATAAAGTGTTTAAAGAGAGATGCCTGCAGAAAAGTAGCACTGAGATTCAGTCTTTCCCTCATCACCGCTCACACTGCACTGATCTGGTCCCAAACCCAGCAACATGAAGAAACAATGCAAATCCCCACCACATGGGGAGGACAACAAAAAGAATGCAGAAGAATCTGTCGATACTGTTCACCTAAGGGACCTCTCAGACAAAGAATTCAGATACGAAGTCATGAAAATTTTCAATCAAACCAATCCGACAGTTAGACAGATATCCAGTAACATGAAAGAAAAGATTGACAAATTACGCGAGGAAATGAGAACAGAAATGTCACGAATAAAAGATTCCGTAGGTGAAATGAAAAACTCAGTCTCTTCTCTCAACAATAGAATGACCGCAGCTGAAGAGAGAACCAGTGAGCTGGAAGATCAGCTGCACCAAGCCAACAGGCAACAACACATAGTGGCAAGGCACCTCAAATTAGCTCTACAGAGAATCAGAGTCCTAGGACATGATTCCAAGAGGAACAACATTAGAATCATTGGACTACCAGAAGCTCAGGGAAACAATCCCAATGAAAAAAACACGGTGAAACAAATCATTGCTGAAGTATTCCCAGAGCTCCACTATGCAGCCATTCAGGTTCAAGGAGCCCGAAGGGTACCAGATAAAAGAGACCCTAACAAAAACACTCCAAGACATATCATAGTTAGAATGATTGATGCTCCTGATAGAGATACAATACTGCAAACAGCAAGGTCAAAGAAGAAAATCACATAGAAAGGAGTACCCCTTAGATTCACAGCAGATCCATCCGAGGAGACCCTCCAAGCCCTAAGGCAGTGGCAAGATATAGTGAAAAAAAAAACTCACTGAAATGAATGCTTCACCAAGAATACTCTATGCAGCTAAACTCTCACTCAAAATTCAAGGAGTGGTACAGTATTTTCTTGACAACAACAGCTCAGGAACTTCAGAGACTCAAAACCAAATGTAAAATAAGGGCTAAAGGGGCTACTATAAGACAAGACAAACCCTACATCCACAACATACCCTTACAGAAAGATGACACAAAACTCCATAACAATAATCTCTCTCAATGTCAACGGTCTAAATTCACCACTTAAGAGACACAGAGTGGCAAAATGGATTCAGAGACAGAACCCAACATTCTGCTGCCTACAAGAAAGTCATCTCAACAGCCAGAGCAAACACAGACTCAATGTCAAAGGATGGAGAATAATCCTGCAAGCAAACAGCTCCCTCAGAAAAGCTGGGGTGGCCATACTAGTATCTGATAGCAATAATTTTGCATTGAAAAAGATTAGAAGAGACAACGAAGGCTATTTTCTCTTCATCAAGGGACAAGGGCAACAGGAAGAAATCACACTCTTAAATGCATATGCACCTAATGAGGGAGCAGCTAAATATTTTAAACAACTGCTAACAGATTTTAAGGAGGACATTTCTAGCAACACAATAGTAGCTGGAATTTCAACATCATCTTATCACCTCTGGATAGATCAACAAGAACAAAACTCAGCAAGGAAACGTTGACTTTGAAAGAAGAAATAGAAGAGAGAGGGCGTACAGACCTGCACAGGGCTTTGCACTCAAAAAAGAAAGAATACACATTCTTCTCCAGTGTGCATGGAACGTTTTCCAAAATAGACCATCTGCTAGGCCACAAAACTTACCTAAATAGAATTAGGAAGATAGAAATAGCATCAACAATCTTTTCAGACCAGGATGCACTGAGAATAGGAATGAATCACACGCAGATACGGAGAACCAAATCAAACACCTGGAAATTAAAAAACTGAATGCTTAAAAATGAGTGGATTAGGAGGGAAGTCAAGGATGAAATCAAAAGATACTTAGAAACAAATGAGAATGAAGACACGAGCTACCAAACTTATGGGATGCAGCAAAAACCATTTTAAGGGGAAAATTAATAGCTCTGCAAGCAAATCTCAGGACAGAAGAAAGGATGCACATACATAACCTGACTTCACAGCTGAAGATCTTAGAAAAGGATCAACAGGAGGAGCGCAAATTGTGCGGAAGGAGAGAGACTATAAAACTTGGAGCAGAAAACGACGTGGAAACCAAAAAAAAAAAAAAAAACCAATTTGAAAGATCAATGAAACCAAGAGCTGGTTATTCGAGAAAATAAATAAGATAGATAAACCACTAGCAACACTCACAAAAAAAAAACAGAGAGAGAACCCTAATAAATAGAATCAGAAATAAGAATGGGGATATCACAACAGAAACCAAAGAAATTCAAAAGATCATCAGAGACTACTTTGAAAGTCTGTATGCTGCAAAACAAGAGAACGTAGAAGAAATGGATAAATTCTTGGATTCCTATTATCCCCCAAGGCTGAATCAAGAAGATACAGTGTACCAGAATAGACCTATTCACATCAAGGAAATTGAAACTGTAATCAAAAGTTTTCCCAAAAACAAAAGCCCAGATCTAGATGGACTCACTAGCCAATTTTTCCAAACATTTAAAGAGGACCTATTGCAGGTTCTTCTAAAGATTTTCCAGGAAATTGTAAAAAGAGAAACTCTCCCAAACAGTTTCTATGAAACCCATATCTCTCTAATACCAAAAGGAAACAAAGACACCACAAGAAAAAGAAAATTCAGGCCGATATTCCTGATGAACACGGATACGAAGATTCTCAACAAAATAGTAGCAAATCGAATTCAACAATTCATCAAAAAGATCATACACCATGACCAAGTGGGATTCATCCCAGTGATGCAAGGATGTTCAACATTCGGAAATCCGTCAACATAATCCATCAAATCAATAAAAGAAAAGATGAAAATCATATGATCATACCAATAGATGCAGAGAAAGCATTTGACAAGATCCAGCAGCCGTTGATGACGAAAACCCTCACCAAAATGGGGATAGAGGGGACTTTTGTCAATATAGTTAAAGCCATCTACCACAAACCTACAGGAAACATCATCGTCAATGGGGAAAAACTGAGAACCTTCCCCCTAAGATCAGGGATGAGACAAAGATGCCCACTCTCTCCACTACTGTTCAATATAGTACTGGAACTACTTGCAACATCTATTAATCAAGAAAAGATATTAAGGGCACCCAGGTAGGGAAGGAAGAAATCAAGCTCTCACTATTCGCAGATGATGATACTATACTTAGAGAATCCTAAAACCTCTACCAAGAAACTCCTTGAAACAATTGACTTCTATAGTAAAGTTTGAGGCTATAAAATCAATACACAAAAATTCATGGCTTTCCTATACGCAAATAGTGAAAGAGAAGAAAGTGATATAAAGAAAACAATCGCATTCACAATTGTACCCCAGAAAATCAAGTACCTAGGAATCAGGATACTAGGGAAGTAAAGGACCTGTACAAAGAAAACTATAAAATGCTTCTTCAGGAAATAAGAGTGGACATGAGGAAATGGAAAAATATCCTCTGCTCCTCTTTACAATAGCCAGAAACTGGAAGAAACCTGAGTGCCCAAGAACAGATGACTGGTTAAAGAAACTTTGGTACATCTACACAATGGAGTACTATGTAGCTGTTAGAAAAGATGAAGTCATGAAATTTACATACGTGGTACAACATGGAAAGTATCATGCTAAGCGAAATGAGTCAGAAAGAGAGGGATAGACATAGAAAGATTGCATTCATCTGGGGGATATAAAGTAACAAAATATGAGATTAATAGCCATGAAAAACTGAGATCAGCACCAGGAGGATTACTCCATAGCTTAGAGGCCAGCTAGGTATTCCAGGGGAAAGGGCAGCTCAGATAGAGAAGGAAGCACCAAATAAAGGGTGTTTGGAGGATCCTAGCAGGAGGGGAGATGCATGTTGATAGTAGACTATGGACTGAACATGTTTGCCACTCAATGCCTCTTTTGCAGAACACAACACCCAAAAGGAGAGAGAGAACAAAAGGGAATGCCCTGCCACAGAGGCAGGGTGGGATGGGGGGGGTGGGGGGGGAGGGATATTATCCATGGTGGTGGAAAATGGGCACTGGTGGAGGGATGGGTATTTGATCATTGTATAATCGAAACCCAAGCACAAAAATTTGTAAATCTACAACTGTACCTCATGGCGTTTCACTAATAAAAATTAAAACAAAAAAAAACATCCCCTGCTCATGGATGGGGAGAATTAACATTGTCAAAATGGCAATACTTCCCAAAGCACTGTAAAAATTCAATGCAATCCCTATGAGGATATCCACGATATTCTTCAAAAAATGGAGCAAACACTCCGGATATTTATATGGAACAATAAGGCCCCACAAATAGCTAAAGCAATTCTTGGGCAAAAAAAATATGGGAGGAATCAACATCCCTAACTTCAAACTCTACTACAAAGCAGTAATATTTAAAACAGCATGTCACTGGAACAAAGGCAGAGCTGTAGACAAATGCAACAAAGTTGAATAGACTGACATCTTCCCCCAAGCATATGATGATCTAATTTTTAATAAGGGGACAAGAAATGTGAAGTGGAGCAGGGAAATCCTCTTTAACAAATTGTGGTGGCAAAACTGGATGGCTACATGCAAAAAAGTTGGCTCAGAACTCTACCTAACGCCATACACAAAAATAAGAACAAAATGGATTAATGACCTCAACATCAGACCGGAATCAATAAAGTTCATTGAAGACAAAGTTGGCAAAACTCTCCATTATATGGAAGCTAATGGTATCTTTAAAGATGTCACACCACTGGCCAAGCAAGTGAAAGCAGAGCTAGACAAATGGGACTATCTTAAACTGAGAAGCTTCTGCACCTCAAAAGAAACAGTGACCAAAATACAAAGACAGTCTACAGAATGGGAAAGGATATTTGCCAAATACACATCCTTCAAGGGTTTGATAACAAGGATATACAAGATACTGATTGAACAACACAAGAAAAAAACACCCAACCCCATCAAAAAATGGGGCGAGGAAATGAACAGAAACTTTGGCAAAGAAGAAATCTGAATGGCTAAAAGGCACATGAGAAAATGCTCTACATCATTAATCATCAGGGAGATGCAGATCAAAACCACAATGAGATATCATTTCACACCACAGAGACTGGCCCACATCTAAAAGAACAAAAGCAACTGATGTTGGCTCAGATGTGGCTAGAAAGGGACCGTCCTTCATTGTTGGTGGGAATGCTGAATGGTTCATCCCTTTTGGAAAACTGTATGGACGATTCTTCAAAAATTAGATTGAGCTCCCATTTGACCTAGCAATATCATTCCTGGGCATATATCCCAAAGAGGACAAAAGTATAGTCGAAGTGATGTCTGCACTTGTTTGTTCCTTCCAGCTACTGTTTACAATACTGGAATCTAGAAAAAACCTGAGTGCTGGCGAACATGACTGGGTAAAGAAACTTTGGTACAACTACATATGGGATAACTATGTAGCTGGTAGGAAAGATGAAGTCATGAAATTTACAGGAGACAAAAACACAAGAATAGCCGAGATTAGTCCCAGGAGGTTCACTCCATGGCTTGGAGGCCAGACGCACATGCTAGAGGAAAAGGCAGCTCAGATAGAGAAGGGAGCACCAAGTAAAGGGTGTTGGGAGGATCCTCCCAGGATGGGAGATGCATGCTGAAAATAGATTATAGACCCAATATGATTTTCACTCAATGCCGCTTTTGCAAACCACAGCACCCAAAAGGAGAGACAGAAGAAAAGGGAATGCCCTGCCAGACGCTGGGTGGGATGGGGGTATGGTGGGTGTGGTGAATACTGCGATCAGTGGTGTTGGAAAATGAGCACTGGTGGAGGTTTGGGTACTCGAACATTGTATAACTGAAATCCAAGTACAAAATTTTCTAAGTCTACAAATGTACCTCATGGTGTTTCACTAACAAATTTTAAAAAAATTAAACAAAAAAGCTACTCCAGCCTTATGTTCCCAATAAAAATACTGAATGCACTGAACAAACACTATGACCTCAGTACATGTATTGCAAACCATAATGCACAAAAGGAGAGGGAGAGAGAGAAGAAAAGTGTCTGCCAGAGAGGGATGCTGGAGGGCTGGAGGGTGTATATATTGGCAGATAGTGGGAGGAAAACAGGGCATATTGGTAGTGGAAATGTACAATGGTAGAGGGATGGGTGTTATGTCATTGTATGACTAAAATCCAATCATGAACAGCTTTGTAATGTCTGTCTCACTAATATTAAACAAAAAACTGAAAAATAAAAATGAAGAAGATGAGACACTATGTGGGGGGATGTGTTGATATGTGTTAGAATTTTCTATGTATGAAACATTGCTGTTGAAAAATATTGTAAAATTATCAAACAGTGGCTAAAATAAAATTTATCACTAAATATTTTTAAAAATTTTTAATATTGAATTTGCTGTCTAAAATAATTGGTCATTTTACAACATGCCAACTTAACTATACCTAGTATTATTCCTCGTATTGAATTCCTCTGTATCTAGTTCAGTTTTTTTTAGGTGGGTGGAGTTGCGTCCACTGCCACCTTGCTTAGGTGGTACTCCTGGCTCTGTGCTTGGGAGCAATCTCCAGGGAGCACATGTGGTGCCTGGGAATCAACTGTAGCTGGTGACATGCCAGGGAAATGTCTAAACCCTTGTGTGACATTCCAGCCTGCCTTCAGGGATTTGAAACAGTGTTTGCTTTTTCCAAGTCCAAGTGCAGAGCTGTTCAGTCTTTATGGTGCTGGGGAACACGAGGCCACCCAGAGAGTGCTCTAGTGCTCTTGGGGCCTCCAGCATCTCACCTTGACGTGGCCAGGGGACTCTTAAGTCTATTTAGCTCCCAGTGTTGAGGGAGGGGCGATGTAGGGCCCACATCAAAGTCAGGTTCAGCACCTGCGAAATATGCACCACTGACCAATGAGCTAGCATTGATTAAGAACCTAAGAAATAAGGGTCATGCTAATCCAGTCAAAACCTATTGAAAATTAGGGTACCAGATAAATAAGGCCTCTAATAAAGCATTTTCTGTCCAGTCCCAATGCTCAGGAGCAGTGGCCACGAGCTCTTTGCTAGCAGCAGGGCTAATGCAACAGCCAAAGTCAGTGTCAGCTCACTGCACAGAGGTAACAGACTTCGAACCCTAGTCAACGCATTCCTCAGCTTCTGCACTGCTGGCCAGATAGTTCCTAGGATCTGACTGGGGTAGTACTCAATCTTTTCGGTCACCTGAAAATCCTCAGGAGTATCTTTCTCAACCTGAGTGGTGAGTCTGCTGGTTTCCTTGAAGTAAACCTACTAAGACGCACTCACACACTTGGTGAATGCAAGCTCTAAATATGACAAAAAGGGAAATGACTGAAACATTGTTTTCTCTTCTCCTCTGCTAGTAATTCACGAAATAATCCACAAAGTAATGGGTTAAGTTTACTTCTGATAAGTAGTGCCACTTATTTGCATCAACACATTAAGAAATACACAAATTCCTTTCATCTAAAACTAAGTTTCTTTGGACTCAGCGTAAAAGTTTAGAGCAGGGTGATTTATTCTGGGGACATCCTGTCATATTCCCGTACAAGAGACCTTCAGGACAGTTTCGTTTAAGCTTTTTCTGTTCCTTAAAGTCTTGTCATTTGTTTCCTTTGGGTCAGAATCTGTTCCATGATTGTGCTCTTGACAAATTATATTACTTCGGCAGACAAGTGTTCAGAAGACAAGAGTTCTCATGACAGACAATGAAGCAGTAGTAGAGAGAGAATCAAAGCAGTAGTAGAGAGAGAATCAACCATTAGTTATCTGGGAATAAAAATAACTGAGCCACTTCGAAGAAAAATATCTCCACTTTCATCAGTCACTGCCAGATGGAAAGGCTGCTTCTCCCGAAAAAGAGCATAACTTGAGACCCCCATAACCATGCCACTGGACTCCGCACCAGGCTGTTTCACACGGAGCATTTCAGAGGGGGGCAGGTGAGAGCCCTCCCCGCACCAAGAGACCCAGCTCTGATAGCCAAATCTCCACAACCCTATCACCCGACCGCCACGATGCTGTGGGGTCATTCCCCACGTGCTCAAGCAGAGTCTCACACATGAGTGAACATATTCCTTGAAACAGCATAGAACAACCCCTGCCCAGTCTCCATAATTACCACACCATATTTGATGGGGTTCAGATAGTAGCAACAAATCATAGAGGGAAATATATATGCATATATATATATTTCTTCACAGTTTCCTATATGAATTATTTTTGTGAGCATGTTCAGCAGTGCTACATAACAGACAATATGAAATATATTATTTCGGTTGTATTTGGGACAGGGATTGGGGCTTGGGATGGAAACATCCTGAATTTGGTGGTGGTAAGATGTAATGGTGGTGGGATGGGTGTTTGCATATTCACCATCACGATCATCCTGTTGTTTATAGATTGCCTCGAGTAGGCACCAGTAACTTCTCCTATGTCCTAGCCCTGAGATTCGAAAAAGTGCCACATTCGAGGCCCTTTCAGGTTTAGGGGAATGAGACCCATCATTGTTACTGGTATTTGGCATATTGGGTATGCCATGTGGAGTTTGCCAGTTTGAATATTAAATGTAATCAAATATTGTGAACTAACTTATAAAATAAAAAAAATATCTCCACTTTCTTACTGATCGGAGAGCCCGGCAAGCTACCGAGAATATTCGATATGCCAGACACAGTAACAACAATGTCTCCAATGGAGACGTTACTGGGCCCGCTCGAGCAAATCGATGATCAACGGGAGGGCCTTTACTTTACTTTACTTTTCTTACTGAACACATTTAGCAAGGGCTAAATTATGTACCATTGTATTTCTAACATAAAAAGCTCTGCTTTAGTTTTTTAATTTTTTATCTGTTTAAACTGTTTTATCAGGTATAAAACTACAAGTACCATAAGAATGATCTTTGCAGATATTTGTAAGAATCTCTTTTGGCTCTGTAAAAATACTTGCTGTTGCTAAGGTTTCTTGTGCTCTACACTACATAGATGTGCTACACTAGAACTTTGTAGAAAAAAATTTATTTCTTGTGGGTGAGTAGGCCATCTCATGTCGAAGACAGGGTAGCAGAATGCTTGCCACAGGACAATGTTGTGTCCCCTTCTACTCATGCAGTGCAACTCCTTCCACATGAGCGCATGCAATGCTGTTATGAAATAACATGAAAACCTGGTCACAAGGTCTCTCATGCAATTTACCATATATTTGCAACATAGTTCTAATAGTAAAATAGTAAAGGTATTTAGAAACCTGCTTTAAAAACCACCTTTTCTCAAATTCTCACACATGCACAGACAAGACAACATTGTGGTAAAGCAAAAGAGACAAAACCAGGTTTCCAGTGTGACAAAGCTTAAATCTGAAACACGGGTACAATAAATTTTGCAAAGGATCAACGATTTACTTACAATTAAATATCTTATGATACAGAGTAAACTAGGCAGAAAGTCTGCTCTGTACTGCAAATTAACCGGGATACACTCTCCAGCTTTCAAAAGTTAATTTCTAGGAAGACAAATATTAAAGGGTTTAAGTAATCATTCACTTAGATGATTATAAACAAGCAAGACTTTGGGGCCAGAGCTATAGTACAGCAGCAGGACATTTGCCTTGCATGTGGCTGCCCCGGGTTGGATCTTTGGCACCCCATGTGGTCCCCTGAGCAATGCCAGCAGTAATTCCTGAGTGTAGAGTCAGGAGTAACCCTGATCAATGCCAGGTGATCCAAAAAGCTAGGAAAAACAAAACCAAAAGCACATTTAAAAAAAACCACAAAAGAAAACAAAATAAAAAACTAAGACTAGTTTGGGACATGGTAACAAAGCTGACACATAATAAAATCATCTTCATATATTGCACTTTCAGGTACTTTGCAAAATAATTAGCACTATCATCTTTAACACTGATTACAATATGTTCCCACAGTTCTTGCTCAATTATTTTTAAAAATTTTTATATATATAAAGTTGTTCACAATACTTTATTACATACATTCACTATTTCAACACCAATCCCACCACAATTATACCTTCCCAGCATCATTATTTCGAATTTTCCTACCCCTACCCAAGCCTGCCCCAAAGGCAGAGGCCAAATAATTGATTTTGTATTGCTTATTATAAATAATAGACTTAAAATGATCCAAAAAGACTTCCTTAGAGGAAAGTGTGTGAAATTTGTTGTATCTCACCAGCAGCCATTAAGCCCCTGTATAGGAAATCACTAACATGTTGTTACAGGTTGAGCCTTGTATATATATATATATATGTATATATATATATACAGATCAGTTGCATTCTACCTTACATCCCATCAAATGTAAATCTCTGACTTCTTTATTTATTTGCTCGAGCGGGCCCAGTAACGTCTCCATTGGAGACTTTGTTGTTACTGTGTCTGGCATATCGAATACTCTCGGTAGCTTGCCGGGCTCTCCGAGAGGGGCGGAGGAATCGAACTCGGGTCGGCCATGTTGGCCGCTTGTAAGGCGAACAAGGCGAACGTTCGCCTTACAAGCGGCCAACATGGCCGACCCGAGTTCGATTCCTCCGCCCCTCTCGGAGAGCCCGGCAAGCTACCGAGAGTATTCGATATGCCAGACACAGTAACAACAAAGTCTCCAATGGAGACGTTACTGGGCCCGCTCGAGCAAATCGACGATCAACGGGAGGGCCTTTACCTTTACCTTTACCTTTATTTATTGTGACGATAACTGATGCTACTTGGCTCAGTGTTTGGGTAACTCCCAGCAGTGGTTGTGGAATCATGTGTTGCTAAGGACAGAACTGAGGGTTCACATATGTAAAACATGCACAACAGTCCTCTTAGCCATCTCCCTGATGTTCCTTCTTTATATTTATGGGAGTTGACTTGTACTAAATTTTGAGATTGGGGCGAGGTTTAGGTAGGCTTCCCAGTTTAGTGGGTATTTTGAGTATTAGAAATGATGCTTTCTGAAATGCTCTCATTCTTTTTCTTCATATAGTTTGTTGTGGGCCTTTTCTTTGTCTTTATTTCCCCCATGCTATTCAATTTTTTTTATCCCTAGCACTTTTACTTTGCATGTGGGCTCTGGTCTGGGAAGGGATCTTTGGTAGGTCACTTTTGACTCTTCATGAGCTAGACTAGACCAACTCTTTCGAGTCTTTCTAATCCTGCCTATTTCTTATGTCATCATGAGATGGGTATACTTGTTCCAGTGCCAATAACTATTCTCTAATTTGCTGGTTGTATTTTTCATTAAAGTTTCTTTTTTGAAAGGGGTCGCAGACCCTATCAGATGCAGCCTTTTATTCTCTCTGGATTCTCCTTTATTGAGACCTCTATTTACATGCAGGTTTTGTGGCCATTGGTGATTTGCTAGTATTCATTTGTAGTTTGTTTTCCTTTTGTTATGAACATTGCCCCAGTTTCCTTATTTCTCTAGTTCCTTTAGATAGAATAAATGCTTTAATTTAAATTCACAAGGAAATTAATCTACAAAAGGCAAAATAACTTTGTGAAAGATATAGGTAGGACTGGTGATAACCAGTTTCTTTATGGGGACTGTCCCTGGCATTGCCCAGGTACCTAGTGGTACTCAAGTCCTGTGCTGGAGACACCTGTTGGCCCTGCAGTGTGTGGTGTCAGGAGGTGTTGGAATGAGCCTAGGCCCACCACCTGCAAGGCAAGTTCTCTACTACTAGATCCATTTCTCCAATGCAAGAACTCATTTTTGTATTTAACCTGTTAGTCAACATTTTTTTTGACAGTGGTTGGGGTGGTATTTGGGTTTGGGGATCATATCCAGTATTGATTAAGATTTTCTACTATGATTTTTAAATTTAATCACCATGAGATACACAGTTATAAAGCGGTTCATGATCCAATTTCAGTCATACAATGTTCTGAACCCCATCCCTCCACCAGTGCACATTTCCACCACCAGTGTCCCCCAGTTTCTTCCCGCCACCCACAACTACCAGCCTACCTCTATTGTAGACAGTTTTACTCTCTCTCTCTCTCTCTCTCTCTCTCTCTCTCTCACACACACACACACACACACACACACATAGTGGTTTGCAGTATACATATTGAGAGGTTATCGAGTTTGTTCCTTTTCCTACTTTTAGCACTCAGTTCTTATCCGAGTAATCATTTAAAACTATTGCTGTCATAGTGGATCCTTCTCTATCCCAACTCTAGGTACTTTCCTCAAGGGATCACTCCTAGCAGTGTGCACAATGTTGTGCTTCCATATATGGTGCTAGGGATCAAACTGGGGTTGGTTGTGTTCAAGGCAAGTGCCCTAACACTTTTTTTTTAAATATGTCTGGCCCCTCAACTTTTTAATTAATTATTTTTTGAGAGAAGGTGGGATTGTCAGTGATAGAATTCCGTACCTCTACACTGCAAGCATGTATATCATGCATATATCCTCATGTATATCATTGAGTAACAAGTAGGCTGGTAGTACAATATGAGGACCTGAGATAATTCAGCCTTGCTTTGGGGACCGTGTGGTATCAGGGATCGAACGGGGGTTGGGCACATATAAGGCATGCACCTTAATGTCTACTGTCCCTCTGGCCCCCATCTAATCTTTTAAATAGCAATAAAATATAGCTTTACAAAATTCCAGCATATACCTATTTCTTATATAACATTTAAAAACTACGAATTAGTCAAAGGCATATCGTGTTTTGTGTTTTTTTTCTTTTTGGGTAACTCCCGGTGATGCTCAGGGATTACTCCTGGCTCATGAACTCAGGAATTACTCCTGGCGGTGCTCAGGGGACCATATGGATTGCTGGGAATCGAACCCGGGTAGGCCATGTTCACTGCATACAACGCAAATGCCCTACCCGCTGTGCTATCGCTCCAGGTTCAAACATTTTTAAAAAGGAAAAGAATTTCTCAGTGTTCCATGTAGAAACCTGTCAGTTAACAAGTTTCAGAGAAATGACCAAAGCAACTTGGATGACACCAACAGAGAGGAGGAGTTCTGTTTCTCTTGCCACTAAAAAACAAACTGTCAGGGACCCCTTATGCTTTCTTCCAGGGAAGCTATTAACCCCTTGCTTCCTGGGGAATGGAAATCTTGGTAAAATAACAGTGAGTTTCTGAGGATAGGAAAGAAAGACGAGTAACTCCAAAATATTTCCTCCCAGCTGTCTAAGACAGAAAAGTTGCTCACTCTTCCACATGCAGAATAATACGAAAAGAAAGTCTCAGCTCACCAGATGAAGTGGGGTAACAGGAAAGAGAAAAAGATGGTAAGCAGGAAAATGAATACCAGATCCTTGGGGCCAAGTTTACCTGGAAAGTAAACCGACAAAAGTTACATATGTGGGAGCCACACAGACAAACCACCGCTGGCTCAGCTATCACTTCACTTATCACTTAACTTCCTGTTAGTCGTTGATTTGCTCGAGCGGGCGCTAGTAACGTCTCCATTTGTCCCTGTCGCGTGCTAGTGTAGCCCAATGGCATCTCTTCGCTCCGGGAACATGGAGGGCCTCAAACCGATCGTTCATGATCTTGACAAAGAAGTCTGACCATCTGGTAGGTGGGCGGCCACGCGGTCTCTTGACATCCCGTGGAATCCAATCAGTAACAGCTCTAGTCCAACGGTCGTCTTTAAATCTCATTACGTGACCAGCCCATCTGATTTTCGACACCTTGGCATATGAGACAGCGTCCCTGATCCTTGATCGTCGACGGATGTCAGAACTCCGGATTCGTTCTCTCATTTGAGTGAAACGTGATATTCCAAGCATAGCTCTTTCTATTCTTCTTTGGGAGACCTGAATGGCGTTCTCATCTTGTTTGCGTAGGGCCCAGGTCTCTGAGGCATATGTTAATGCAGGAAGAACAGTGGAATCAAAGAGATGTGCCCGGAGCCGGAGGTTCTTCGTCCTCTTAGCTATTTCTTCGACGTCCTTGAAGGCGTTCCAAGCCGCTCTCTTCCTCTTGCGCAGCTCGGGTGCCAGGTCATTTCTCATGTTGACCTCTCGAACTAGGTACACATAGCTGTTGCATTCGGAGATGGTCGTTCCATTGAGAGCGAATGGGGCGTCAGGAACAAGGCTGTTTCTCATAAACATTGTCTTCGTAAGATTCAGCTGTAGTCCTACCTTTCCACACTCACGGTCAAAGTCGGCCAGCATTTGTGCCACTTGGCTGATGTTTGGTGTTATTAAAACAATGTCATCAGCAAAGCGGAGGTGGTGTAGTTGCCGACCATCTATCTTCACTCCCATTCCTTCCCATTCCAGTCGTCGCATGATGTTCTCGAGGGTGGCACTGAAGAGTTTCGGTGAAATGGTATCACCCTGCCGTACCCCTCTCTTGACATCAACGATCACTTCTTTGTAGAATGGTGAGATCCTGGTAGTGAATCCGCAATACAGCTCACGGAGGATCCTGATGTATTGGGCTTGAATGCCCTGATTGGCTAGGGCTTCAATGACCGCTTCCGTCTCAACAGAATCAAAGGCCTTCTTTAAATCAATGAACGTTAAGCAGAGCGGCATCTTGAACTCCTGAGAAACCTCAATGAGCTTGGTTACCGTGTGGATATGGTCGATGGTGCTGAATCCTTTGCGGAACCCTGCTTGCTCGCATGGTTGTCCTTCATCTAGTGTTCTGCCAATCCTATTCAGGATGACTCGAGTGAACAGCTTGTAGATGACAGACAATAGGCAGATCGGGTGATAGTTGCCAATGTCATGGATGTCTCCCTTCTTGAACAGTAGTATGGTCCTGCTGCTTTTCCATTGGGACGGAACCTTGCATTCAGACAGGTAGCGAGTGAAGAGCCGAGCCAGTGTATTGATGAGTACTGACGGCAGGTTCTTCAGGTGTTCAGGTCTGACCTTGTCTGGGCCGGGTGCTGTTTGCTTCTTTACCAACGAAATGGCGTGTCGGATTTCGGAAGGGAGAACTTTAGGAACGACATACCCATCCTGTGGAATTTGGTATGTCGGCAAGTGGACATGGCTATCGAAGAGATTTGAGTAGAAGTCATGGATAATCTTCTCCATTGCCGTTCTGGAGGATGTGATGGATCCATCAGGACGTCGGAGGGCAGTCATCTTGGTCTTATAGTTGGCGAAGGACAGGCGGGCGTTACGAATACTTTTCCCGGCTTCTGCCGCATCTACCAGTACTTCTGCTCTTCTCTCTTTGAGGTGGACGATTCCACAATGAAATAGACCACATCATATTCAATCGACGGTTTTGCCTGACTGATGTCGCTATTGTCCCAAAATTTCGAACGGGATCGGACCACCGTCTCCTTCGTGCAAAATTCTACTTCACAGAGAGGGGAGAAAGGGCTGCAAAGTTCAAAAAGAGAACTCCCAGAATGACCACCAACTGGGAACTCTTTGGTACTATTGCGGCAACATGGGAAGATGCCATTCTTGACAACATTGACGAGGAATACGATCGACTGGTTCAGCACCTCCATGAATGTGCGAGGAACGCCAAGAGAGAGATAGCCACAAAAAGTCGCCTATCTTCGAAAACTCTTGAGCTAATTCGCCAGCGTGGATTGGCGCATGCCTCAGGCAACCGCAAGCTAACGTCCAAGCTTGCAAAGCAGTGCAGAGATGCGATCAAGGAGGGCTCAGCTATAAAGACTCATTTATTGGCCTTATTTTCAGAGACCCATAAATTTTGAAAGAGAACAAAAGCTATAGTTAAGGCCAGTGGTGCACTGTGGGAGAGCAGGCTTGCCCTGCATGGCATAAGCCAATTTCTCTGGAAAAGATGGAAAGAAGGGCCATGATCCAGAGACACAAAAGAGTCTCGAACAGAGCAGCTCACTGCAGAGATGCCTCCAGAATTCAAGCAGACCAACTTCACTGACATGCCCAGATTTGGTGGGGGCGGAAGGCATTGTCCCTCCACCTGCCTCCTAACCCCCACCTCCCTGGAGGTTGCCAACTTTCAGAACCCAGAGAGAAGTGCAGGTAAGCGGGTTCAGAGACAACAAACTCCTTTCGTCAAGGGATAGGGGATGGTAGGGTCCCTCTCTTCCCCCATCCCCATAGGACCCTGGATGTCATGCCCACAAACTGCCTCTGGCTGCTACATAAGCTTCTTAATGGCCATGATCCAGACACACAAAAGAATCTCAAATCGAGTAGCTTGCTGCAGAGATTTTACACACCCGACTTATCTAGAATGTTAGAATTCCAAGAGCACGCTAAGGCTCTTGTGACCAGGAGACATCTTATGTGAATCACAACAAGGAATTTAAAAAGAAGCATAGGGGAGACTGTCTGCCATAGAGGCAGGGAGAGGGGTGGGACGGTAGGGATACTGGGGACATTGGTGGTGGAAGATGTGCATTGGTGGAGGGATGGGTGTTTGATCCTTGTATGACTGAAACTCAAACAGGGAAGCTTTGTAACTGTCTCACAGTGATTCAATAATTTTTTTAAAAAAGACAGTACACATGTCCTCATCAATAAGCAAGAGATAGAGGCCAGAAAGATAGCAAACTAGGTAGGGCACTTCCTTGCACATGACTGATCTGTTAGATCCCTTGTTCCCCATGTGGTCTGCTTAGTCAGCCAGGATTTTTCTCTGCATGCAGAGCCAGGATAAGCCCAGAGCACCAGTGGATGTGGCCCACAAACAAATAAAAAAGAGGTCTAGAAAAGAAAATTTTTAAATAAATAATGTAAGCTATTTAACAGACAACAGAAGAGAAAAATCACTGAATTATAGAATTTCTAGAAGGGCAGTAAAGAAACAAATGCAATAGTGTAGTGGGTAACGTACTTTCTTGCATGACGCTGACTTG
Organism: Sorex fumeus; assembly: GCF_029834395.1. Taxonomy (NCBI): domain Eukaryota; kingdom Metazoa; phylum Chordata; class Mammalia; order Eulipotyphla; family Soricidae; genus Sorex; species Sorex fumeus. Next base: position 2,104,808 of record NW_026606163.1, read on the forward strand.
GATCCAATATTCAATATCACCCAGAATCCTCCAAGTCCCACCAGGAGTGATCTCTGTGTACAGAGCCAGGAGTAAGCCCTGAGCACTGCTGGTGTAGACCCCAAAGAAAAATGAAAATGAAAAAAAAAATCAGTAAAAAACCTACCCAAGCAAAAGTACAGATCCAAAATGGATTCACTAACACACAGCCAAGCCAAATTAGATCCTCAGCACCCACATGTTTTCCCAAGCCCCCTGGGTGTCACTCATAATCACTGAGCCAGCAGTAAGACCTGAGCTCTTCTGGGAGTGATGCAGAAAAACAATAACCTAGAAATCAAGCTAATATTCACAACAAATGTAAAAAACTACATGAGTTTTATCAGTCATTTTACAAAGGAAAAGGAAAGGAACCCCAGAAATGGGAAAATACTACATGTTTATGGGCATGAAAAATTAACATTGCCCAAATGATAATACCCAAATTATCCATATTTAATGCAGTTGTTCAAGATTCTGATGACATTCATCAACAATTTAGAAAAACTTTTAGTGAAATTAATACAGAATCATAAAACTCCCTGAGAACTAAAAACAATTTTAAAAACAAGGGAGGGAAGTATTGCATTTCCTGGCTTAATATTGTACTATAGTAAATTTTCTCGTTATAGGATGTATGGTTGTCAGTGAGACCCCAGAAATACCCAAAAGGGCCATGGGTGAAAACTAGTTAACTGGCGGTGGTGGTGGTGGGGATAGGTTAAGACTATAGGGTTAACCAATAAGATAGGAAGACATTGGAAGAATCAAGATTGGAAGGGGGCACATTAAAGATAAGGTCAGAAGCAATGTTGCACAATATAGAAATCAAAATTATGATCTATTGAAAAAAAGCAAACTCTCAGGGCCATGGGGTAGAATTGACAGCACACAGATATAACTCACATATTTATTGAAAAATCTATGACAAAGTTGCTAGGTACATAAAGTGGGGCAGGCAAGTCCTCTTCAACTAACATATGGGGAAAACTGGAAAATAAAATGTAAAAAAAGAGAAGGAAATACGTTTCTCATATCCACCCAAAGTTAATTCAAAGTGGATTCTAGACTTTGATATTGGACCATAATCCATACAATACATTTTTGAAAGCATATACAGACCTGTCTAGGAAAGGAACCTCATAGGTGTGTGCAATGGTTTGATTTCACTGGTAAAAGAAATAAAAATACAAAGGGGATTAAAACAAATGTACAAGTGAGTACAGAACAAATGAAACTTGAGATAAAATTTTAAAACTGCCCTACTGCGTGGGAGAAAATATTTTCAAACATATAACAAATAAAGGACCAATATCAAGATGTATAAAGCATGCAAAAGCTCAACACAACCCAAATCATCACATCAAATAGGAGAGAAGTGAGACCCCTCCACAAAGAGGACATACAAATGATCAATAAGTGTATGAAAACATGTTCAGTATCAACTATTACGAGGATATTGCAAATCAAAACAATGAGATATTATCACCCACCAGTGAAAATGGCACATGTCACAAAGAATAGAAACAACTACTGTTGGCAGGAATGTAAAAAAGGAAACCTCACTGGGAAACTGAACTTGTTCAACTTCTAGGGAAAACACTCCAGAGATTTCACCAAAACAATAAAAATATAATTTCCATATGTTTCAGAGATTTCACTTGTTGGCATTGCCCCACTGAAAACAGAAAATATTAATTTGAAAAAATATATGAATACCTGTGTTCATCGAAGCACTAATTAGAATAGCCAGGATATGGAGACAACCAAACATCAATGATGGATGAATAAAGAAGTTAGGACACATGTGCACACATGCAGATGTACACAATGGAATTTTACTAAGCTATTACAAAATAATGAAATCTCTGACTGGAGCTGGAATAAGTCAGAGGGATTAAGACAAAAGCCTTAATTTCAATAAGTAAGTTAGTTGAAATAAGTAAGAGAGATTAAGACAAAACTCACACATTCTCTCTCGTGTGTGATATTGGGAGTCAGAAAACAAGGAAAGAGAGAGTGTCAAATATGGCAACCCCTTGGTCTTGAATTCCAAACCTGAGATTACCATGCACTTGGGGGAGGAGTGGGATAAAACAAGACGTGAAGCTGGAAGTAGCACATGGATAGTGGTGGAAAGTCTTGTGCATTTTGGTGGGATGAACTGCAATAACTGTAATAATAAATACTGTTCCCCCAACAAAGCAGTGGTTAGAACTGTTGGTTATTAATTCTAAGTTAACAGGGAAGGCACACATGACTTGCAAAGATTAACGTTAGACCTGTCACTCATCATCCTCATTTAGGAGGACTTGAAATGCTACCAACTGAAGTAGTGATGGTTTGCAATGAGAAAAATTCTCTCTTGCATTCACATGACTCAAACTATGCACACAGGTTTATTATTTTAACCATCTTTGACATCCATAAAACCCTTTGGTGTTCAACCCACTTGGGAACTAGATGGCAGTGGGTGCTGGTCTCCTGGTGTGTTTAGGGCTCATTCAAGCCCGGAATGGGTGGAAGGGAACACAACAATCTATCTGGGGTCTCCACCTATAGAGTCAGAGTGCAAACAACCCAGAGCACAACCAACACAGCAGAGTCAGAGAATCAGAAGTCAAATTTAAAGCAATGAAGGAAAAATATACATGCATACTTATTTACTATACATATATAAAGCAATAAATGCATCAACATCTTCCTAAGTGCACATGGGATATTTGCTAGGACTGATCATTTGTTAGACCACAAAAATTTTCTTAGAAATTTCAAGAAGATCTAAAACATGTCAAGTAACAAATGTGAACACAATTGCAAGAAAGTAAAAATGAATCATAACGAAAAATTAGAACTACATATACGCATGAAAATAAAAAAAAACTCTGAACAGCCAATGGTAGGAAAATGAAAGTTAAGTGGAAATTAGAGGGGGAAAAATGAGACAAATAAAAAAGGAAACACATCTTTCTAAAACACGTGACATGCTGCAGAGTTAAGAGAAATTTCACAGCACTGAAGGCCTACGTCAAGGCCTGGCAGCCAAAACCCTCCAGAATCCAACCACTGCCATGGTCACGGCTGCTCTTCACATGTTCAGGCAGAGCCTCACCCATGACTGAACCTATTTCTCGACTGTCCGACTGCATTTCATACCTGACACAACGCATCTTCCAATAGTGGCACACCACATTTGATGAAGGCAACCAATTCTCGAGGGAAATATATATTTACATATATATATACATATATATATATATGTATATCACTGTTAATGTCCTCCCATTGTTCATGGATTTGCTTGAGCAGCCCAGTAACGTCTCCATTTTGTGACTTGTTGTTACTTTCTTTGGCATATCCAGGAAATCACGGGTAGCTTGCCAGGCTTTGCCTTGCAGGCGAGATACTCTCAGTAGCTTGCAGGGTCTTTGAGAGGGACGAAGGAATTGAACTCGGGTCAGCCGCATGCAAGGGAAACGCCCTAGGGCTGTGCTATTGCTCCAGCCCAATATCTATGCACAAAGGAATGAACCTTTAACAACATGCTCATAATCTCTTATAGAAGGGTTTAGTGGTTAATGCGTGAAATACAACAATCTTCACACACTTTTCTCTAAAGAAACATTTTGGAGCATTTTTAGCATTTTATTCATAACAAATAATGCAAAATAAATTATTTTCATTCTACTACAGGGCAGGGGTTGGGGTTTGGGATGAAAACATCCGAAATATGGTAGTGGGAATGTGTAATGGTGTTGGGATTGGCGATCAAATATAAAATGTAATCAAATATTGTGAACTACTATATAAAAATAAAATTAAAACTAAGAAATAAGAAAATTCTCAAATGAAAGGAAAAATTAGCCAATTCAGCACTTAGTTCTGGAAGAATAAACAAAATTGACAAAAAAAAAAATATCCAAAGATGAATAGCCTAAGTTGGAGTGTGGGCAGGATACTCTCAGTAGATTACCAGACTCTCTGAATTATATAAATATAATACATATTGGTATAATATATAAATGTAATATATGTAATATTTATATATTTACTTGTGGGCTGGAGCGATAGCACAGCGGTAGGGTATTTGACTTGCAGGCAGCCAACATGGCCGACCCCAGTTCGATTCCTCCACCCCTCTCGGAGAGCCCGGCAAGCTACCGAGAGTATCTCGCCTGCACGGCAGAGCCTGGCAAGTTACCCAGGATGTATTCGATATGCCAAACACAGTAACAACAAAGTGTCCAATGGAGACCTTACTGGGCCCGCTCGAGCAAATCGATGATCAACGGGAGGGCCTTTACTTACTTTACTTATTATTTGTTGCCTACTGTCTGAAACCCATCAAATATGGTGTGGGAATGATGGAAAATGGGTAGGGAGGTGGCCAGGAATATGTTCAATCATATGTGAGGCTCGGCCCAAGTGTGTGGAAAGCAGCATGGAGTGTGGCGGCAGTTGGGTAGTGGAGCAAGAATATAGGTTCCAAAAGACCTAGTGATTTAACATTTGCATGTTCCCACCAAAACCCCTTAATAGAAAAATCAAAATGATATATGCACTCCTATATTCACTGCCATGCTAAGTACAATACTCAGGAAAACCCCAAATGGACACATAAACAGATAAAGTTGTAGTATAAACATGCACAACAGAACACTACTCAGCTACAAGAAAAGGTAAAATCTTGCAGACTCCTGCAAATTGGGTGGATGGAGGGCATCCTGACAAGCAAAAGAATTCAGAGAAAGGACAAATATTGTAGGATCTCAGCGTGCTATATAAACAAAGGAAAGTAATTAAAAACTCCTGAATGAAAAGATGTCTTGACTTTTGATTACAAAACAAAACCTCAGTCAAGGAAGAAGCAGACTGAAAGTGATCTGAGGACAATGGTGGGGAAAGGCACCCAGGTGGAGAGTTACTGATGACAACATATATGACCCATATAACATGCAGAAAAACACATCCCATGACCACTACACATGTGCCTAACTTTGCAAACACATCAACACTGGACCTTCACAACTCAGGTTGAAGAACACCCCTCATTCTGTTCCCTGGGAAAGAATCCATAAGAGCTTCCATGACTCGCTACTCCCAGGAGAGATTGGACACACTCAATAAGCTGCTGCCTTGTCTGCCCAGTACACCATCCTCCTTCGCTCTGGAATTTCTTAAGATTCTTTCCAATTGCTCTTTGCTCTCCCTTTTCTAAAGCAGATATTTCTCATCCTAACAAATTCTTCGTGGGATGAAGGAAACTGAATTAGTGTAACCATGATACCAGAATCACCACCACCACCACCACCACCACAGGTTCCTCATATTTAATGGGTCATCAAGCTCAGCTTGCTCTGCTGGGCCCAAAATTTCACTAGCTGCTTCCTGAAGTAAACAATCTGAAATCCCTGTCTCTGTTATCTGGCCATCCTACTGCTTTCTTGGAACTGGTAATCACCATGGTTAAACTCAAACAGATCTGGGATTGCAGCATTACACCCATGTACTTGTGAGCTGACAATGGCTGGACACATCTGCCTGGTCTCTATAAATGAAGTGTCTTGTCCTAAAATACTACAGATGATGAACACACATTTAAGAGATTTTTAAGGCATTACAATATACAAAAACATTGTTTCACTGTCAATTTTGTAAGCTCAACTGAACCTTACATATGTCTGTCGATATTTGCTTAATTCTTGCATCTCCTGCCAACCAGGCTACCAATTGCACAACAATTGGATGTCAGATGATGATTGTTTCAATATTTTAAGTCAAGAAAACTTTTATTTATTGACGAGGGAATAGTGATGGAACCTAATTGTTGGTTTCTAAAACACTTAGGGAAACAAAGGTGAAGCTTTTCTATGTATGTATTTTCTATGTATGTCAGAGCTTCCCATTTTTCCCATTTAGGAATGACCTGACTTTTTTCATGTTCAAGGGCTAAAGTTATCAATAAGGAAAAACTTTGTGTTTGCTTTTGCATCCTACACAAAAGGTTCACATGTTAGTAGGGCTTTGTTTGCTCCTGCTGTTTTATTGCTGTTGTATTTTGGGATTCTTTTGTTTTGGTTTGAAGCCACACTGGCTGTGCTGAGGAATTCCTTTGCACTCAGGAATTACTCTGGCGGTACTCAGGGTACCATCTGGGATGAAGAGCATGGAAGCCAGGTTGGCCATATGCAAGGCAAGGGCCCTCCCCCGCTGCACATTCACTCCGACCTCAAGTAGCAGTCTGAATGGTCCCAGGAGTCCTTTACCACCCTAGCTCTCAGCGTCCAGATCCGGAACCGATCTGGCGCAGGTGTGCGGCGCTGCCACAGCCTGGAGGAGACGCGCCCCCAGACAGCTGGAAAGTGCCACATACCCCTCTGTTGAGCCTGACATAGGCATGGGTGCGACTATCCCAAAGAGGAGTCATTACACCCATAGCTTGTAGGACGTTGGCAGTTGCAGACCCCGCGAGAGATGCAGGTGCGCGTGCGTGTCCGTTACCTCTAACTGCTTAGAACTGAGCCAGGACAGCCCCAATGCGCGCGCACCTACAGGCTGCAGTGGTGCAAATGTCGGCCAGTCATGCACGAGATTGGTGGCTTTTCAGGCATAAGAAGGATTCAGTTAGAGACTGCAGAAGTTCATGCTGTGTGGATGGAGTCTCCTGAACAAGAGAGAAGCCGTCTGACCAATATAAAAAAATCAATACACATGCCAGCTGGTAGAACGTACATGTATTTTAACCAGAGTGGAAATCAGTTATGAGTTCATAAAAATGAGATCCTTAGGGGTTTCAGTTCATAGTACATGTCTAGAAATATATTAACAACAGAAAACCAGTTTGGTGTGGGAGAGAGCATTGTATTACAAGTCGAAGTTGAAGGGAACACCCAGCCATGCATTAAAAACACATCATTGAGCCTCTGGCAAAAATTAGCTTTGAACCACTAAAGATATTCCTCAATTCAACATTATATTTAGGAGGCAAATCATCCATAAAATGTATTGCAAATGCAAAGAAGTAAGTTGGAGATTCGTAGCTGTTTTAACATGAAACTTCATGGCTATTCCAGGAAGGATAAGAGCTTCCAGTAGAAAGAAACTTTGAAAAAGCTAGTCAAACATGTTAGACAATTCTACATTACTTTCATTCCTAGGGATTGGACCCTAATGAAGGATCAGCAAAACAAACAAACAGAAAAGCAAAACCCACTGTGTTTGCTTGGGAAAACTCCTTTTAATTTTTGACCTACATGGGTTCACAAGTCACAACTGACTGAATATTGCAAAGAAAGCGTAGACTCTGTTGAAGGAGGTCCACAGGAAGAGAGGAAGGAGAGAGATTTGAGGGGCACACAACTAGACTGGTGGATAAAGTATTGAGATACAGCGAAGACCAAGCCAACCTGTGTGCTGAGAATCGGGAAATTTTGTCTAAGTGGCTGAAAGAGACCATGTGAGCTGCTCTGCCATTGAGCAGTTTGAAGGAAAGTTCTGGTTCTGGCCGTCCAATCAGAGCCCTTCATGGAATGTTTCCCCAGCCAGGCCCTCCTGGCCCTCCCCTCCCCCACTGCAGAATGTCTTGAGCCCAAGATTCTGAGGTTTGAATTCAAACTTCACCCTCACCCACTCGGATCCTGAGCGTCTGCGTGAGCAGTTCACTCTTTGATCCTGGTCCTGAATTTTGCCGTTGTGAAGGCTGATAAACTGCAGTGGCCTCTGGCCTCGTCTATGGCGATGGCGTCAGGAGGAGGTAAGCCTGTGAGGGTGTTTGTGTATGTGATAAAGTCTCTGTCACACTGAAATCATTTGGGTTCATATTTACCATGACTGGGAACACCATGTTTTGAGTGGGTGAAAGAGGAGAAAGACCTGGGCTCGATAGATCGCTCACCTGTACAGCAAAGGGAGCCCAGGAGAACCTGAGGGGTCTGGGAGGGCATCCTTGGAAGTGTGTCAAATTACCTGGGGGAAGGTCATTGGTATGGACAGAGGGAGGCAGCAGACATATGGCTGCTTTATATGTGAGTGTCCTGCTGGTGGATGGGGGAACAGGGCCATTTGTCATGTGTCTGGAGGGACTGTTTTGTGGTGGCACAGGAAAGACCCAGGCATGCTTAATCCATGTCTCCTCCTGTGCTCTAGAATAAGTTTAGAAGTAATTAGACTTGGCTGAGCTCAACCTGATGTGGACAGCTTAGCACAGATGGTCCAGCCTGAACCTTGTTGAGTGAGGCTGTCTGTGTGTAATTCTGCCATGATGAGTCCTCCCCAGAGCTGGGCTGCAAGTGACTAACTGCCACAGTCAGAGCCTGACACTTCTGCAGACTTTAACTCTCTGCTGGCTGAGCCCAGCAGTTGTCTTGGGTCAGCAGGTTGGGAGACAGGGGACTTCAGCGTAGTTACGACTCAGATTCCTGAGTTATTCTGGATTGCTCTCATTTTGGTGAAGTTTGTTCTTCCATGGTCTGGCATCTCATGGTGCAGCCCCAGCAAGCATTTCAGCTCTGAGGTGAAGATTGATTGAGAATTGGATACTTCTCTCACAGACAAGGAATAAATGGATGTGTGAGTCTATGTGTGAGTTTGTGAGAATGAGTGTGTGTTTCTGTGTCTGTGTGTGTGTGTGTGTGTGTGTGTGTGTGTGTGTGTGTGTGATATGTGGGGTTTTCCTGAGAAAAGTCTGTGAAGGTCTGTTCCTTGAGGAGAGGTGGAGTGTACTGAGGCAGAAAGAGCATCGTCAGAGCAGTTGGAGACATCAGGGCCTCTGTCCTGAGAATGATGCACACAGGCTCTGGGTCGTCTCTAGTGCGAGTCTCTGTGTGAATTCCACCTGAGTAACGATGGTGGCAGACAATTTTCTTTCCTGGCACCTGGTTTATGCCTGATGTTAATTATCCTGTATCTGTCTCTGGGATAAAGTCTTAGATTATTTAGAAGATGTTACCAATTTTCAATCTAACATGATCAGCAGCTCCAGAACTCTGGAAACATCCCCAAGTGTCTGACTGGTGAAATCTCTGGCCATTTCCACACCTGCTGTGATCCCTGATGAAACTCTCCCAGAACACAAGAACCCTAGCCTTAGGATCTCCAAGAAGTATAACCCAGCTTGAGGGGAGGGATGGCCTGTGCCCGGGACTCAGGGCTGAGACAGGGCACACCACCTCATTCCTTTCAAAGGGCCTGATCTAGAGATGGTTGGGCCTGTGAGGTCTTGCTCCCCCCCCACACCGTCTCCCTCTCACTCCCCTCCCTCCATTCCACAGTGTCTCCTGTGCTGCTCCCAGAGATGACCATGAACCTTGGGGTCTCCGGCTCTGCTTTCCGGGTCTTGCCCTTTCTCAATCCAGGGCTCCCCCAGCCACCACCCTGGGAGCCCATCCAGATACCCCCTCTGGTGACCTCGGCCATTGCTCCTGGCAACCCTCTGGTACTGTCACCTTTCCCCATGGTGCCTGTGATGACAGGAGCTGCCAGCCATGGTCCCCACGATCCTGAACCTTGCAAGGTCATCATCCAGGTCAGCCCTGAGTTGGGGCTTGTGGAATCAGCCCAGAACCAGCCTGTCATCCTGACACAGGCTTCACTCAACTGGGGGGGCCCAGAAGTTCCATCTGTCGTGAATGGGCATCCTGCACCCATCTACTTGGTGTCATCTGTGCCGGAGACCGTTATGCCGACCCCAGCTACTACTGTCACCCAGGCTGGGACAGGAGACCATCCTCCTCAGGCTCCACTGCCAGTGGCCCAGGTGGTTCCCATCATCCTCCCATCCAGTGGTGGATCACTGCCCCAGTGGGTTTGTGGGGAGAGTGGTCCCGCCAACACCCGGAACCAGGCATCACCGGAAACCTCCAGCAGGCCCAGTAGCGTCTACGAGAACTTTCGGCGCTGGCAGAAATTCAAGGCCCTGACCCGGAGGTACCTTCCTCAGACTCCAGACACTGAGGCCGTTTCCTGCTTCCTCATGTAAGTCCCTCGGGTGTCCTAGACCTAATGGAAGCTTCACAGGAAGGGACTGGGGTGAACCCCAGGGTAGGGTCCGTGACAGCATGACCTCAGGAATGCCACCCCGGGGTTTCGGCTCAAATCCAATACTGACCAGTCATGCCCTAAAGCTTCAATTCAGCCCCCTCATCAGGGTTGGTCCCGACCTGTGGTCTGTAGGACAGGCATTCTGTTCCTAAGACCAGACACAGCACAGATGCACCAGGGTTCAGACAGGTCATGACTGCTCGGCCTTGGCATCTCATGACGTATCCCCAGAGCTGAGGGATCACACCAGCATGGCCACTGAGCAGGGGTGTGGGAGGCAGAGTCAACTCTACACGGGGAGACCAGGACACCATCGGGAGTCTAGGCATGAGTATAGGGCAGCGGGGGCTCCCGGCAGATACAGACCCTGACCAAGCCTGTCCTTGCAGCCCGGTTCTACGCACCCTGGCCCGCCGGAAGCCCACCATGAGCCTGGAGGAAGGCCTGCGCATGGCCCTGCGGGAATGGGAGGGCACGAGCAATTTTGACCGCATGATCTATTACGACATGGCTGCCAAGTAAGTCAGTCCTGGGCACAGAGTGGGGGTTGGGACTGGCTGCGGGACCGGGCTTCTGGGGCTGCTCCCAGATGGCCAAGGCGTCCTTGGCATCCCCGGGAGGCCCTTCCCCTGTGGAAGCTTGTCCCTCCTGGGGCCGGGACACTTCTCCCCACCCCACTCTGGGGCTCCTGACCACAGTCTGAGGGTCACAGTCCCTTATTTTCTGTGACCCTCAAAAGGCTGATATGGGGAATCACTGGGGGCACTGGGGTCTGTGCCCACCCATTCTCCACCCTCCTGAGGTCTTGGCCGTGAGTGTTCCCTGTCCCTGCCTCATCCAGTGTAGTCCAGGCCAGCCCACCTCAATGGGATCTGTGCTCCCCATACCAGGTTCATGGAGTTTGAGGCTGAGGAAGAGATGGAAGCGCAGAAGCTGCAGTGGATGAACGGAGTACAGGGCCTGCCAACCACTGCCCCACCCAGGCCTGAGCCTCAGGGGGCTTCAGGCCCACTGCTAGGCCAGCAGCCAGGTACCGACCCTGTTCCCCAGCTAATTTTCATAGGCCCAGGAAGGTGCTAGGGTTCCTGCCCTGCCAGGGGGCCTTCACTCTCCCGGGGACACCCAGGCCTATGCTCAGCGGCCCCCTGTTCCTGGGTTTCTCCCTCTCCCTGAACACAGCACGCTGCCTGAGGGCGTCAGACTCACCTTGGAAGTGGGTTTGGAGACCCTGGGGACACGGTTGACCCCTCCTCCCTTTGAGGGTCCCCTCATCCCTCACACAGTTATGGGATTCTAGTACACACAGATGTAGACACACACCTGACCTGACCCATCCCACAATATCCGTCCCCATTTCTGTGCTCAGTGCTGTGTGTCTAAAGGCAATGGACGGGGGTTCCCCTCACGTCCCTCTCCCCTTCTTCCTCCTCAGCCTGTGTACCTAAGAAATCCAGACCCCGGGCTCGGGCAGCCTGCCCCAAGACGCACAAACCACAGCGGGCCCCCAAAACCAAGGCCCCCAAGGAGATCCCCCCTGAGACCGTGCAGGAGAACATGGATATCATGGACGAGCAGCTAAAGGCCCCCGATACAGTCTGTGGGGCGCCCCTTGGCCGAAGGGCAGCGGGCAGAAAGGAGCAGCAGGAGGAGGCCGGGACCTGCCCTGACCCAGGGCTCCTGAGCTATGTGTACGAGCTGTGCTCCCAGGAGGCCTTTGTCACTAAGGTGGGTTTTGGGCGGTGCTGTAGGGTTTGGAGGGCGCAGGGTTGCTTCTGTCCAGGGCTTAGTAGTGACATATTTCTACTTGTGTTTGTGTGTATGTGTGCACATGTGTCTCCCTGTGTACAAACATTGGCCCTAGTTTGTGAATTTCTGGGTTTGGTGGATGTGTGAACATCTGTGTGTTTCCATCTGTGTACTGTGTGGGCTCTGCGCAGAAACATGTGGATACATGTACATGTGCCTAGAGGTGGAAGAGTGTGTGTCTTTGTGTCATGTGTGTACATGACAGAGACTATGTGCAACCGTCAAGACCCTGCACTGTGCTGAGAACGGGTGTGTTTGGATCTTAATTCCTTCCTAGTCCCTATGAGAACCCTCACACCCGCTTCCCCCTCCCAGGTCGAGGCAGTCATTCACCCCAGCTTCCTGGCGCACCTGCTCTGCCCAGAATCCCAGCTGGATCTCCTGGACCTGGCTGAGGAGCTCGAGGAGGAGGAAGGACTCACCCCCACACAGGTGAGGCACATAGGTCTCTGGGATCCATGCAGGACCCAGGGGAATAATGTGAGGGTTTCCTGGAAGGCAATGGGTAGCGGCCCACGGCAAACAGGAGGCATTTCGCATGTGATTGCTGGAAAAGAGTCCCTGCAGGGGACACAGGGGACAGTGTCCCAGGGCACTCAGAGCAGCAGGTGGGTCATGAGTCAGGGAGTGGCGCCCAGCACTGGGGCCTAGTCACTTGGTGCCCTCCCTGCACATGCCATGGTCAGAGGCGACCCTTTCAGTCCTCAGGGAAGATGAGGACGTGAATATGGGGTGAGGGAAGGGTTGGCGGGGGTGAGGGCCCTTAGTGGGACAGAGATCTGGGTTTTCTACTCTGGGAAGAGTCGCGGTCACTCTCTGTCCCTCCCTGCACCCCCACATGCCCACACTCTCCTTCCTCCCTTCAGATTGTGGAAAAGCGTCTACGGACTGCGCTGGACAAGGAGGTCCAGAAGGCTTGTCCCCAACACCAGCTGACTCCAAAGGACTCAAGTCCATCTGAGAGTGCAGGAGGTCACTGCAACCCAACCCCTACCTGGAGCCATAAGCCAGGGGCCAGCGCTGAATCCTGCCCCCCTGAGACTGACTTTGGACACGCCTCAAGGCCTGTGCAGGCTGAGGCCACTGGGATGACACCTCGAGCCTCTGTCATCTCTTTGGGGAGCCTGGAATCCCCATCCCTTCAGGCAGAACAGATCTTCTGTCCCGGCCTCGCTGCCCCTACTCTGGACAGCAGGGTCTCCCTCATGCTGGGAGAGGCCCCTCCTGGCCAGGGGCCACATGGGGCTACAGAGGGCTCCAGTGAGGAGGAGGAGGAGGAGCTGCCCTCCCTGACCTTCCTCCAGGCCTCTCAACACAGCTTTCTGCCCTGGGGCATCCCCATGAGCCCTGGCTCAGACACGGGCCCCCGCTGCCCGAGGTCCTGGGGGGTTTCTTGGACCCAACCCACTCAAAGAAGGGCCTGCAATCCTGCTGCCCCTGCTACTGCCCCTTCCAGGAAGCGTCCTCTGTGTGGGAGCGCAGGACTGGGTACTACTAAGAAGACCCCCTTCCCTGGGGAGCACCCCAGGTTGTCTGGGGACTCAGCCTTGACTGTGGAGCTGGTGGGCCCTTCCCTGCCCCCAAAGAGAAGGTTCCAGCCTGCTGTAGCCCAGAGGAGTACAGTACAGGATGGGTACAGCATCCAGTAGGACACCGGGGGGCTCCCTCCTGAGCCTGGCTGCCCCTAGCAGCCTTGTCTTCCACCTGATCTTCATCCAGCTAGGACTTCTCTGTATAATTTGGCGGGCCCAGTGGTGGGGTTGTGCTGGAGCAGCCCCTTTGTGTCATTGTGTAAATAGTTAATAAATTTCATTTCATTGAAAATGCTCTTGGTATCTCCTGTCGCTCATGCTCCTTGGACAATCCTGAGATGAAAACAGGTAAGGGTGTTACAGGGTTTGGGTCCTGTGAGACAATGTGCTCCCTGGAGCAGGGAGGAGTCCTCCCCACCCATTGGGAGATGTGCTCAGTTTCACCAGACCCACCCAATTCTGTGGACATTGGCGTGGCTCACGTTTGCTGCCTTTTCCTTGGAATGCATCAAAAAGCACATCAAAGATTGAGGGCAACACGCTGGGGAAAATCACAGCATGGGAGAGAGCAACACAAAGGAGCTCTCACAGATGTGGGAGACAGACTGTTTCTATTTCTTCCCTGAGTTCGTGGGTCACACCCAACAGTGACTGCTCTACAGAGCTCCTTGTTCTAGGACTCACTCCTGGTATAGCTCAGGGGACAACGTGGTGCTAGACATCAGTAGAACGAGGGCTGTGCACATGCAACACAAGCACCTTAATGTGTATACAATTTTCCCAATTCTTAACATTCAATTTGATTTGTTTTAGTGTCACACAAAATGGTTCCTGGAGCTTACTCTGGCTCTGCCCAGGAAGTACTCCTTTCTGGGCTCAGGGGACCATTTGGAGTGCCAGGAATCAAATCCAGGTTGGCCATGTTCAAAGCAACTGCCCCATCAGCTGTACTACTTCTTCAGCTCCAAAATACCTTTTAAAACAATTTCACCACACTTTAAAATAGAGCTCGTATCCTCAGAAGGTGTGCATAACCTCCTCCACTCAGCCATCACCCTTTCTCTCCCCATTGATCCTTGAGTCTTGAACCTCATATTCTTTTCTTTCTCTAGATTCCCACACTCTGGCCATCTAGCGTTCTGTGGCCTCTTTCACTGAGAATAGCTTTTCCAGGTCCACCTACATCAGCACATGTCCAAAGTTCAAACGTTAACTACAGAATCATATTCCATGTGCAGAAGGGCTACATCTGGCAATTCCTTCAATGGTTGATGAACAATGAGCTTCTTTCAACTCCCTTGTACTAGCTAACAGCAGATACGCAGATTTTTAAGTGAGGTTCTCAAAGAATTTTATTGAGAACGCAAGCCTGGGAAAAACCCTCTCACTGCTGGCAGAGACCCCCAAATTTGGGATTGTGGAGTAGAGATTTTATGCACTGTGTAATGCAACCCAAGCACGAACGTTCTGATAACTGTATTAGGGATGCAACGATTTGTGTTATCCAGAGAACATGTGTCCTCTCTTGGTGTTTTCTTTACACTAAGACAAAAAGCAAGGTACTTAATCTTTCCTTGCCTGTCCTGTCTCGACTTCTGGAACTGAGCATGGTGTCCTGAACCTGCAGTTTTCTTTATCCCTGATAGTTCAGGATCTATATTGCCTTTGGTACTCTGTTACTTTCTGCCTATTTGGAGAGAGTTCAAAATCACAGGTAGTTCCTGTCAGGAATGCGGTGTTTTTTTTTGGTACGCAAAATAATTTTTTAAATTTTATTTTCATAAACTTATTCACAATAATGGATTACATTCAATATTTCAATCCCACCACCATTACACCATCCCAACAGCATTATTTCTAAGCTTACCACCACCACCACTCAAGCCTGCCTAACAGACTGATACTTTATTTTGTATAGCTTATTATGAATAGCATGAGAAGTCAAATGGCCACAAAAGTGGCTGCACGCCCTGGAATTCTAAAATTTTAAATAATTAGTGTCTGAAGAAATCTCTGCAGCTAGCTGCTTGATTCTGTGATTCAGTTTTGAGTCTCTGGATTATGGCCATTACTGAGCTTAAATGGCACAAGCAGGAAGGCAGTTCATGGGCGTGACATAGAGGCGAGAAGATGGGAAGGAGCAGCTGTCCCTGATCCCTTGAGGACTAGAGTTAGCAGTCACTGGTCTCACATACCTGGGTTTTCCATTGGGCTCTGGATTCGTCAGGGGCAGGTGGAGGGACAACACCTGCCCCTGTCTGAGGCACCCCGGTGTAATCGGCCTGCTGCAAGATCAGGTGACATCTCTTCAGCAAGCTTCCTGGTTCCGAGATTCATTTCTTGTTGGGAATGTTTTAGGGTAAACTTGAGGGTCCTCCACAGCACCAGTAGCTTCTGATTTGAAGTGGCTCAACATGCCTGATCATGCATTTGGTCCCTAGAAGCAAGAACAGTTCCTGGGCACCACACCAGTTTTGTTCTACTCTCTCTAAAACTGTGATCACTGTGGAAGAAATGAAGTGTGTCCAGACTCTATGGCACAGCTGAAACAAGGTGGTCAGATCTTTCTCCTGTATCTGCATGCTCCCTTATGGGCACACAAAGTCCAGCATCCAGACTTCAGAGCAGATCAGCTGCCCTGCAGGGGACCCAGATACAGCAGCGGGGCCTGTGCTCATTCCCATAGACTAGACCATAACCTCCAGGTTGTTCCTATTGGCGAGCTCCTTGCCACCTGGCCCCAACCCAGCAAGCGCTGGGAGTTTAAACAACACTGACCTGTCTGGAGAAAGCTCTGCTCTCCACTGGGGAGCACTGAGCAAGCCCTGCAGTCACAGTCAGGGAGCTGAGGGGTCCCTGGGCTCTTCCTCCTCCATGGAGCAGACCCTAGAGGGGCAGCCGGGCTGTGGAGCTGGGTTGGATGAAGGAGACTCTGAGGTGCTGGTGCTGATAAAGTACCTGAAAAGTTGCATCAAGCATCTGGAAAGCCCTGGGGACCTGGCTTTTACCTGTTAGAGCAGGGATGGCAGCTTGCTGAGACCAGCTCTTCATTCCTCTGAAGTGGGAGGGGAATGAGGGTGGAAAAGTGTCTATGTGGGGCTTGGGAGGTATTAACACAGTCTGCTCCCAAGAAAATGCACATCTCAAAATCCCTGGAGAGGGGGCCATGTTTTATGTGACCAGGATAAAGACTGAGGGGTGCATTTTCATGGGATAGGTGGAAAACAAAGGTCTCATTATCAGGCCTTAAGGATCCTGGAGCCGCAGAAGACTCTCGCTGTTTGTGTCAAGTTCTTGGGATTGGGTTGTGTCAGATAAAGCCATCCCAGAGCACATGCAGGTACGCCTGTGGCTGTGACTGGAAAACACTTGCAGGTGTTCCTTGCATTGTTGGTGCTTTGGCAGGCTTTGGTGCCCTCTTTGCACAGGTCCTGTGCTCTCTGTATGTGTTGTTTCCAAAAGGGGCCACCTGGGATAGGCTCTGGAAATGGCAGCAGCCTCTGCAGTGGCCAAAGGGCCATGTTCCACACCCCACAGTTGGAACAGCTCTGGTGAGGGTCCAAATTTCACATACAGTTGTGGGCTCGGTAAGGGCTCAGGCACTGGATCATGGAAGGGAAAACAAAACCCGCACCAGAGCTAGGTGAGAAGAGTTTCTGCAAACCTGTGTAGGCAGGTTCAAGCTGTGCATGGGCTAGGGACTTACATGAGTAGATGGTCCTCAACTCTGTGCCAGAGGCGAGCTCCTTGCAAACCCTTACTTGATGGGGCTGGATCAAACCCAGGTTCTAGTAGAAACTTGGTATGTGGATGACTCTAGTTATGGCCTGCCAGATGGAGGCCAGTGTTAATCCAGCCTTCTACAGAGGGGATTGGGTGTGGTCCCAAGAGGAGGTAATGTGTGCCCTCTGGCGGGACATGCACTATTGGCCTCCCTGCGAGTTGCCAGTCTGGGCTCTGCTGAGGGACCTGTGACTCAATGCTGCCCAGGAGACACAGGGCCTGGATACATGCCACCCGGTGGCTGCCTGCCAGGCTGCTGCATGCTGGCTCCAGAGCTCTATGGGCGGTAAATCGGGCTTGGTTTGATAGCTCCACCCTGGAGAAGGAAGTAGTGCTATGGGCCTCAAAGGTGTTTCCAACGATCAGACCCATTGACAGGGACAGCTCAAACGAAAATACACAAATGGGACTTCATAAAATTAAAAAGCTTCTGCCTAGCTAACAACATGTTCTACAGCGAAAGGACAGCAGACTGAATTGGAGATAATATTCATGTGCAACACATCAGGTAAATATGAATATCCAAGATCTATAAAGTACTCAAGAGGACTCACCTCCCTCCAAAATTCACAAACCCTATTTAAAAATTGTGAGAGGAAAGAAATAGACGCATCTTCAAAGTAGACTGATGGTCATGAAATAACACATGAAAAAGGGTTCATTATTACGTGTTGCTGGTCTTCACTGGGCTGGAGCAATAGCACAAGAGGTAGAGCGTTTCCCTTGTACGTGGCTCACCTGGGTTTGATTCCTATGTCCCTGTCAGAGAGCCCAGCAAGCTATTGAGAGTATCCCGCCATCTTGGCAGAGCCTGGCACTCTACCGTGGCATATTCGATATGCCAAAACAGTACTAACAAGTCTCACAATGTACACGTTACTGTTGCCCACTCAAGCAAATTGATGAACAACGGGAGGACAGTTTTACAGTGCTATCACTTACTCTCAGTGAAATCCAAATCAAGATGATAATAAAGTATCATATCACACAAAGGAGAATGACAACTGTCAGGGAAAAAAAAGTGGGCACAATCTGTGGTGTTGTTGGGATGTGGTGGAAAACTAATCCTTACCTGCTGTTGTTGGGAATGTTGTCTGACTTAGCTCCTGTGGAAAACAGTTTGGAGGTTTCTCAGAAAAGTAAGAACAGAG
Source organism: Sorex fumeus (assembly GCF_029834395.1). Lineage (NCBI taxonomy): Eukaryota > Metazoa > Chordata > Mammalia > Eulipotyphla > Soricidae > Sorex > Sorex fumeus. Next base: position 2,123,136 of record NW_026606163.1, read on the forward strand.
CTGCCATATGATCCAGCAATGCTGCATTTTGATATTACCCCCAAGACACAAAAACATTCATTCAAACGAACAAATGCACACCATTATTCATTGCAATACTCAACACTATAGCTAGACATGGAACCAACTTAGGTATCCAACATCGGATAAACAATTCATGACAGTATGGTATGCAAACACAGTTCAGCTATAACGGAAGGTGAAGTCATACAGTTTGCCACAACCTGAATGGAACTGAGTGAGTCAGAAGGAGGACAAATACCACAGACAAATGTCACTTGTCTGTGGTATATAGAGTAACAGGGTACGGAATGCAAGGTAACAAATGGGATACCTATATGACCCTTGACCCCTGATTACAGAAGTAAGGAATAAAGGGAAGGAAAGAAACTGAAGGGAGTGAGAAGAAAACGATGGAGGGTAACTGGGGTAGGGGGCATGCACAGTAGTAGAGGGGAGAGTTTTATCTGTATATTATGTCTGAATAATACAGCTAACAACAGTCTAAGAATAAGACTCAAACTACATCAGCCAAATAAAAAAAATGTGCTTGTCCAGGGGTATGGTGCTGCCATGAGTCAACCTGCATCTGTGGGGAGAGTGCATCAGCAGCCAGACTTTCTCAGTGTCTGGATGGGCTACCTGCCTCCACCTCCCTGTACTTGTGCAAGCCTCAGCAGTTACATCCACACCGCAAAGCTGCCACACAGTTAAAAAGCTACTCCAGCCTTACCGAGTCAATAAAAATACTGAATTCTCTGAACAAACTCCATGACCTCTTAGCACCTGTATTGTAAACCATTATGCACAAAAGGAAAAGGAGAGAGAGAATAAGAAGAAAAGTGCCTCCCATAGAGGGAGGCTAGGGATGAGGGATGGGGCATTGGGGGATGGTGGTAAGGAAACAGGGGACACTGGTGGTGGCAAATGTACACTGGTAGAGAGTAGTCATGTGCTGGATCATGATATGACTAAAACCCAACTATGAAGAGCTTTGTATTGGTCCATCTCATGGACATTCAATTAAAAAAATTTTAAAAAGTAATGTGGAGTTCATGCCAATTCAATCAGCTTATTCAATGGCTGAATAAACAACAGTACTCCTACATTAAATATAATGGTAATAACAAAATATACCTGTCAAGGAGACAGGCTGGGGGTGGGAGGAAGCTTTGGGAAACTGGTGGAGAGAGGTTAACACAAGGGGTGAGATTGTATTGGAACATTGTATACCTCAAAGTCAGCTATGAATAACTATGTAAGTAACAACTCCTTAATGCTTAACAAACTTTTTCTACATTCAAAAAGGAAAGAATAACTGTAACACTGAGAGGAGCAAAGAACAAATATGATTTCATCATCATGGGGAATGAGCAGCTACCGCCAAATATCACCCTTAAAGTAGGGCCAGAAGGGTCCATGATTCTCTCACCATACTCAGTGGTTCATCATCTGAGGATGCCTGAGGACCACATACCTGTTTTTATGAAGAGGAGGAGGGAGAGGCACATGGAGTTGATGGAGCCCCGTGAGTGGAGCCATAGCTGTCAGCTGACCTGACTGGAGAGGTAGAGCTTCATCCCCCACCGCTAGTAAACTTCACAGAGAAAGGGTAGGTTTGGGCTAACTATCAAGACTGGACATTGTACACAGCCCCTTGGCTCTGGACACTTGGCTGTGACAGGTGTGTTCTTTCCCCCACTGCCCTCCCCTCTTCCCTGGGGATTCAGAGTCTTAGGTCAGAGGGAAACCCAGATGCTGTACTCCGACACCATAGAGAGCGGATGGGATGGGGAGAACTGTAAACTCTGTGCTCAGGTTTGCCCTCCCTGCCCAGGGCTGTGGGTGGCTAAGGAAGTTGTCTCTGGCCTGCCTTTCCCTCCTCCAAAATGGACCCCAACGAAACTCAGAAGTAAGGTCACAGCATCAGCTGCTGGTATTGGAAGAAGAGGCGATTGAGAAATCACAAGCTCTAAGGCTTTAAGAGAATGAACCTGTGAGGAAGCACTCACATTCTTCTCAGTGCATGTGGAACGTTGTCCAGTTCAAATCAATCATAGACCTCTACAAAAGTATCAATAATCATATAAATATTTCAATGAAATTATGCATATTTTCCCACTACAAAGTGACGAAGGAAAAAAAATCAACCAAAGCAAACAGTAAGAATCACACTATACAGACGCAGAACAAGATTCTTCTGAAAAACTCTTAAAACAATGAGGAAATAAATAAGATATATGAATATTAACAAGAGACACAGCAAACAAAACTAGGGTATGAGGCAACAAAAGTGATAGGAATGAGGAAAGGTCAAAGAAATATAAGCCTACCTTTCAAAAAAGAAAAGAACAAGTAAGAAAGCCTCAAATAATCAATTTGAGCTCACATGTGAAGACTATGGAGATGGATAGATAAAAAAATTAGCAGAAGGAAATGATAAAAACGTGATCATAAATAAACAAAAATTTAAATGACATAGGAGCCCATATTATTTGAATCTCCTTCCTACAGAGCCTGGTGGATGTGATGGCAGAAAGGAATTATTATCTCATGCATGCTTCTTTTTCTAGAAACTCAAATGACAAAGTAAGGGCCTTTGATTGTAGATTTCTGAGATATTCTCTCTTTATTTTTTAAATTTTTTTTCATGTTCCTTTTTTTTTTTGGAACATACCCAAAGGTGCTCAGGGCCTACTCTGGGTTCAGAAGTCATCCCTGGCATTGCTCAGAGGACCATCAATGTTTACTGCATCAAAGCAGGATTTAGTCACATGCAAGCAAGTGCCTTTACCCCAGTACCTAGCTCTGGCCTTTCTTTCCTTTTTTCTTTTTTTTCTTTTGGGGTCATACCCAGCGATGCACAGGGTTTACTCCTGGTTTATACACTGAGGAATTACTCCTGGTGGAGCTCAGGGAACCATATGGGATTCTGGGAATAGCATCCGGGTCAGCCAGGTGTGATGCAAATGCCCTTGCCACTGTGCTATTGCTCCAGCCCCACTTCTTTGCATTTTAACATAGGTTCCGGCACAGAAGATGAAAGAAAGGGTCTTCAGCTGCCTCTGATCTCACCTGTAGATTCGTCTGACAGAAGAGACATTTCACAGCAGAGGGAAATGTGAATTTCATTTTCTTGTGTCTTGTTCAGTAGTGTGATAATGGGTCTCAGGGATCTGAGAGCTCAGATGGACACAGGGAGGACATGAAGTAAAGAACTGAAACATCACTGACCACTCACGACAAGGAAGAAGCTTTGCGACAGAAAATCAAGAACAAATTGGAAAACTCTCCAAATCAGCATATATATTATTGTAGATTTCAAAAGGGGAGGAAAAAATTACTAAAGTAAGCCAAGAAAAGCAGGAGAAAGAATCTGATTTCCAGACTTAGCAATTCATAAGAAATTTCCACCAATCCCAGACACATAAAGAGAAATACAAAATTGGTTTTGACAAAGGTGCAAAAGTAAAATTCTTAGCTATGATAGAAAACATAAAATTAATCGCTTAAAAATGAATAAACTGAACTTCATCAACATTTAAAACTCATATTTGGAGCAAGATGGTTTTCATGGCAAGTGATCACCACGCCACAGTTTTCCATCTTTACAACTTCGTCTTATTGAAAATTATATTATCCAAACGTGACTATACATGCTATGAAAATGAAATGTTATAGAAATGACTACTCACTAAATGACTAAGCAAAATGCACTTGACATGTAGTTAGAATAGAAACAATGTTTCTTATATTGGATTTTAGTATTTGATACAATGGATTCTACTATTTTCCCTGATGATTCACTCCCTGAGGATCTTTGAGATTATTTCCAACAAAAGTCATTACTGAAAAATTCCAAATTATACTGAAAATTTTGGAATTGTCCCTTCTAATGGGTGAATTTTATGACATGAAATATATCTCTGTAACAAGCTAAGAAGCGTATCCCTTATCTAGCAACGTTGCTTGCCCTTCCTGTGTTTAAGCATGCCCAGTACAATCCTGCCTTCCTGAGTCCCTCCTCTCTGCTGGCTCCTTGGGTCTCCCGTTCTGCTCCAAAGTTCTCATCTAAGGACGAATTCACTCCCCCAGCTCCAGCTGCTCCTTGGGCCCTTACTCAACTCTGATGTAGACCTCTCCAGCCCAAATCACTTCCAAAAGTCAAGTGGAGTTCCTAGGTCCCTCTCTTGAGTGAGTTGAAGCACTCAGCTGCTCTGGCCTGCTCCAACTCTCCAAGGCCTGACCAGGTCAGAGTGCAGCCAAGGTAGGGTGTGAGAGCTGAGGTCAGAGGGGGTTAGGGCGGGGTCAGGGAGGGGTCAGGACAGGGATAGCACAGGGGCAGGTCCAAAGTCAAGGAGGGCTCAGGAGAGAGCTGTGTCCAATGGGGAGGATGGGATTAGAGAGGTCATATTTTAGGGGTCAGAGGTCAGAGGGGTGCAGCCAGGGCTGAACCACTCTGGCCATGGGCATGAAGACTGGAAGCCCCTGGCAGGAAGTCCCAGCCCAGCAGCCTTCGGCTCAGCAGGTGCTTGGGGCGCCCTGGGCTCAGGTGAGCAGATGGGCTGTGGGCGGGAAACAGCCTGGGTGGACTGGCCCATCAGTCTCCTCTTTTTTCCTCTCTGTGTTCCCCAGTCTTCGAGCGGGCAGCCGGCCACAGCGTCCACACGGTTGGGGCACCCGGCCCACCCTGTCCAGGTCACATGGCCCATTGCCCCTCCCGGAGACAGCGGGGAGGTGGAGGCAGGACACTAGTACAGCCCCGCACACAAAGCTAGTGTCTGGGCCGGGGGTGGGGGTGGGGGGTGCTGCGGGCAAGGGGTCTCCTGGATGCAGCTGTGACCATCTGTGGCCACCACATGCCTTCCGCGACTTTCCACGGGGCTTGCTCACTGTGCGCTCTGCTGATCACGTTCCTGCTGCCCAGGCAGCAGACAGGGATATCAGACACCAAGCTGCCCTGTCACTCTGGGCGTGGTTGACCCCTGCTTCTGCTTTCCCACTGAGAATTGGTCAAGGGTCTACCAGAGAAGAAACGGGGACCTCCTGTTTACCACATGGCATCGGGCTGGTCATCACACTGTGAGGGAAACCCAGGGGGTATGGATGATCTCTGGTGGCCACGAGGCCGTGGAAGGCCAGTGGCCATGGCAGGCCAGCCTGCAGTACTAGAGCATTCATCCCTGTGCAGCTGTGCTCATTCATTCCCACTGGGTGTTCTCTACCGCCCACTGCTTTACAAAGGGAGTTGTTTCTCAGGTCCTAGCAGCCAGGCTGGCAGGGGGAGAGGGTTAAAAGATTAGAGCCTCTGCGTCCTCAAGGCTGTGTGCTGGGACAATCTGTGTCCTTCTAGTCCAAGTTTTTTTGCCTGTGACCTGTCCTCTCCTGTATTGTCCTCTCTTCTCACCTGATTTTGCTCATCTTCTATCCTCATGCCTGTGCCTTTCCCCTACACAGGTCTGCCCCCTAGATGGCAGTGTTCATCCTGTCTCCCAGGTGCAATGCCAGCTGGCTCTGTGTCACCTCACACCACAGCTTCTCTCAATGTCCCTGCAATCCTGGTTGTCACAGGGAGGCTGGAACCTGGGATGCAGTGGCAGATGCTGGTGTTCTGTACGTCTCTGGCCTGGGGTCTGCTCAACACATGTCTATTGGTCAGCTGCGTGGACACTAGATATGGAGTCCCTGACCTTGAAGAAGAAAAGAGCTGCTCTCTGTCCTGGGTCTGGTTGGGTGTTCCCAGTGGTTTGGGAGGGGCAGTAACCAGGAGTTGGATCTTTGGTACATACAGAGGACCACAAGCATCTGCTTTGTGCTGTGTCCCACTGGAGACCCACTGTGGAATAGGTTGGCTTGACCCACCTCACTGTGTCTCCATTTAATCAGAGGAGAAATTCCCCCGGTGGGTGAGCAGGGATGACAGCAGTGGAGTGGAGAACTCAGATGGGCAGGCTCCAGTGGGCATGGGTCAGTTTGTGGATGCGAGAGTTTGGTCACCGGCTGTGTGGGGAGGAATTTCCAGGTGAGTGAGTGGGAAGGTGGAATGTTTCGTCCCTCATGGTCAGAACACAGGACATCCTGCATGCATGGTCTCCTTTGACCAATGATTTTGTGCAGTTTCAGAACAGGTGAGTACCAAGGAGTGAGAGAAAGGAGTGGTGCGAGAGTAGTTTGGTCATAAGGCGGGTCAAGAGCCAAGATGGAGCCAGGGCGCTCTGCATGTGCCCAAAGAAGGTCAGGATTGTCCAGCCCCATGGTACCTGCAGCCCTCCGTGATCCTTTCCAATAGTGGGTGTGTCCTGACTTGTGATTAAAACCGCCCTGATTGCTAGAGAGACGGTCTGACAGAAAGGGAGAGTTCTGTGCGGTGGTGCAGACAAGGCAGTGCTGGGGGTCAGATTATGGTGGAGAGGCACAAGCTACCATATGCAGAAGATGATGACTGTCACCTTCCCTCCTGCAGGAAGTCTCATGCCCCCGAGTATTACTGGGTGTGTTGGGGAATTACCCAGCTCTACCAGGACACCCAATAGGCCAGGAGGGTGGCTGTGAGCTGCATTATCATCCATCCAGACTTTTAGAAGCTCCACCATTTTGCAGCGGTGTTACAACTGCACCAACCTGTGAACTTCAGCTCATATATCATCCGTGTCTGCCTTCCAATCCTTGGCATGGAGCTTCCCCTTGGTACTTTGTTGGATAACTGGCTGGGGAAAGCTGCTGAGGACAGTGAGTGGTTATGGTGTGGGTGTGGATGGGAGACAGGGACTAGGATTCTAGCTCATCAAAGTCTCTAGTTAGCGTGGAGGCCTATGGACCTTGTGCCTCTGTGCCTTATTTCCTGAGAAATGGACTCTTCTCGTTCCTCTTGTGAAATATGTTTCCTTCTGAAAGCTTCAAGTTATTCAGGTCAAAGACAATGAAATTCTGGGTCCTTTGCTTTTGGGAGTCAGGAATCTGGAAATCAAAGTTTTTCTGTCTTGGGTGCAAAAATTTAACTAATAAGTGAATTTATGTAGGGTTTCTCAAAAATGCTGTTTAGGTGGCCTGAGAACTCCTCTCAGTGATGTATGGCCCACCTTCTCAGTTTGAGGATGCAGTGTTATTAGGTTCTGCAGTGACAGGGTTAACCAGGCCACCTCAGTGATGCTGGGGAAACCTCTAGGCCACATCTGCTTGTGCCCAAGGGCTGGTAGGACTTTATCTTGATGCTCAAGGAACATGTCATGCCAGAGATATAACTAGCAACGATTTTGGGAGAAGCATGTATTTCACACTTCTGTTCTCTTCTAGCCCCTTGGTTAGAATATTTCAATTTGATGTAGATCAGTCATGACTTTTTCAACTCAATTTGTCTGAGTGTTTCTCTTTCTACTGTGAAATACCTTAATTTTTCCATGGCCAAAGAAGGAACATGTAAAAGTAAGAAAAAAGCTCTTGGAGAACCTCGGGGAAGAACGATGACGACCTAAAATCACCTCAGTTCCATCACCTAAGTTTTGTTCTTCTTCTAACCTGTGTCTCCTATCTGCCTCTTGGATTTGTCAGGTGAATAGAGTAATAGGGTGAATACAGGGCAAAACTTGCTGGAGGTTTTGAGTAAAATGAGGAGAAGTATAAACATTGAGTATAAACATGAACTTGTTCAGAGAAGTGTGTTTGTAATTTAGTGAGATATTGATGCAGAATGATTAGGGAAAAGGAAATATTTATTTCTCTTTTCAATTTTTTATATTTATAAAGTTGTTCACAATAATTTATTACATTAAATATTTCAACACCAATCCCACCACCATGTACCTTCCCGCCACCATTATTTTGAATTATATCTTTAACTTTATATTTTTATATCTTTATATCTTTATGGGCTGGAGCGATAGCACAGTGGGTAGGGCGTTTGCCTTGTACGCAGCCAATATGACCGACCCGAATTCGATTCCTCTGCCCCTCTTGGAGAGCCCGGCAAGCTACCGAGTGTATCTTGCCCACATGGCAAAGCCTGGCAAGCTTCCTGTGACATATTCGAAATGCCATACACAGTAACAAGTTTCACAATGAAGGCATTACTGGGCCCGCTCAAGCAAATCGATGAACAACCGGAGGCCCGTGGACTGTGATATCTTTATATTTCTCTTTCTTTTTTTCTGTCTGTCTGTCTGTCTTTTTCTCTTTCGGTCTCACCCAGCAATGCTCAGGGGGTTGCTACTGGCTCAGCACTCAGGAATTATTTCTGGGGATGCTCGGGGGACCATATGGGATTCTGGGAATCGAACGTGGGTCGGCCGCATGCAAGACAAAAGCCTTACCTGCTGTGCTATTGCTCCAGCTCCCCAACTGCCTTTCTTTGGTACACTGCTTCTCTTCAAAGGTGCTACATGCATTTCAGACAGACCATATCTTACGGAAATGGGGTAAAAAAGCATTCCAGATTCTTGCCTGAATCAGTGGCAGGAACACTTCCTTCCTCGTAACCAGCCCCCAACTATACATGTATATGCACACACACACACACACACACACACACACAAACACACACACATGATTGCAGACACACTAATACTCTCACTCAGTCATACAAGCTTATACTGGCGTTTGCATTGAGGTCCAGGACCATGACACAGACTTATCATTAGTCAGCCTATAGAATTTCAGACAATCAGTTTCTGACATTTTTGGGCTTAGCGGTGACCAGGTGGCCTCACTTCCAGTGCTCCCATGCCAGTCTGCCATCACAAACATCCTTCTGCCCATTACTTCCTCTCCCCTTCTCCTTTCTCTCTAGAAGCTTCTTTTTTTTCTCTGGGTCTGCAAGTTAGAGTTGTCATTTCTTCGTGATTGCTTGCCTTAGGAAATCATCTTCTACATTTGAGCAAAATCTGTTAATTGTCTTTGGATAACTAATTTGTAATGGTACTTTAGAATCATATGGAATTTCTGTATTAATTTTTTAAGGACTGCATAGCGTTATCCCTAGCAACTACACTAATTTCATTCCCAGTACCAGAGCCCTTTTCTCCACATCCTTGCCAACAATCATTTCTTCTTGAACCATTTTCCCAACCATGAGCCATTTCCCTAGTTATAAGTAATTTTGAATTTTTTAATGTGTCTGTGCGCCATCTTTGAGGAAGTGTCTGTTTATGTCTTTTGCATAATTTTTATTGTATTTTTTCCTGTTTTTTGGTTATATGAGTTAATATATTCTGGGTATTAATCCTTCGTTAGGCATGATGATCAAATAGCTTTTGCCTATTGCTCAGTTGCTTTTATTTGTTTGTTTGTTTATTTGTTTCCATTGTAGTTTCTTTTTCTTTGTAAATGCGTTTTAGTTTTATTTTGTGCCATTATATTGGATAACATTGGGTGTCCTTGCTCCTTCTGCAGAGAGCTTAGGTTTTTTGAGCTGCTCCCACAACAGTGCCCCTGAGGCATACCCAGTTCCATCAAGCACCAATAATCCTATATTACTTTTCTCTTTCCTTCATGTCATTTGCAAGGATTATTTAGCAATGTCCATTTTGTATAGACACAGAAAGACAGTTGATGGATATGCTTTGTAACAAGGAAGTTAATTGGCTCCAAAATAATATTTACTCCTGGTCATCCATATTTACTTGACTTAAGCCTCAGTTTCACTTGGTTCCTAGCTCTCCAAAAGCAGGATCCTGACGAAGGGACTGGATGGGCCCAGGGTAAGCTGAAAACTACCCTGGCATTGGAAAGAGACAAGCTAAGTGTATGAAGTATAATAAGTTAAGACCATCATCATGGAACAGACTCTGTCATGACCCAAGAAGAAGTTACTGAATAAGGACCCTGCTGAGATTAGGATCAACTAGCCTGGCCTGAGGACTGTGGTTTGGAACATATAGCAAGATGTCCCAGGAAGATCCAACCTTTAAGCTTAATATAGTTCTTACTGTGTTCATACAAAACTGACTAGAAATTTTATAAGAAGTTACTATGGTTGTTTAAATGGATTACTTACTAGCTGAGGAAAGGAGAAAGCAATACACCCTGAATGCAATCCCGCCCTTGTACAGATCTCCTAGTAATCTGGAGTGCTGAACCCTCAGATGAGATTTTGTCCTTGAGTTAATCTCCTAGAACTTCCCTTGAATGACTAGCTTTATCTCTGTTTGATGTTCTGATATTGTTCAACCCCACCTATGTGTACCCCCACCCTTCATGATTTCTATATTACTATACTGTAAGGGGAAAGAAGGGTCTAGGAGGATGACAAGGAATCCAAGGACGATGTCTGGAAGAATAGGACATTGAGATCTATGAGGAGACTAGGATGATGGAACTATGATGACTGGGACTATGAGCAAAAGTACAATGATGGCTTTGCAGTAAGGAGAGAGATCAGACTACATTGGGGAAGAGAGAGAAATGAACTGGCTACTGACATGTCTGGGGCCCAGTTCCCCTGTTCCCGCAATCCTTTGTCCATATCTTGCTGTCATCTAGCCTGAAAGGTGGCTCTCGGCCACCAAACACTTGAGTCCCACATGTGTGCCCACTCCTTTATTTGGAATCTCACACCATTCATGTATTCTTGATTGCTTTTCCCTCCCCATTGGAGATGTGTCTGAATGTATCCCTAATGTTGAAAACCCAGAATATAACCCTGACTTTTCTTCTGTGTGTTTTATGATTTTATAGACAACATTTCTCTGTATGTGTTTCTCTGTCTGTTTGGGCCATTTCTGACTCTGGGGATGAGAGTGTTATTCCTTTAGCTTTAAGGGGACCTGCAGTGTCGGATAGTGACCTTTACTCCTGCATGCAGAACACATGCTCAGCACTTTGACCAAACAATCTCTCTGACCCAAGATCCATATGAACAGGCAATATCTCCAGACAGTTCTCCCAGCCCCATGCTCTATATGATTTAGTGTCCACACAACTTTATGAGGGTTTGCTGTAAGATATCAATGCATCAGTCTGAAAAGTTAGTGGATACAATTTCTATCTTCCTGATTCTATTGAGATATGTTTTGTGACCCAGTACATAGTCTATCTTGAAAAATGTTCCATGTGCCCATTTGCAGAAAAGAATGTGTATTCACATTTTTGGGGATGGGAAGGCCTGTATACATCTATTAGCTCTCTCTCTCTCTTCCATTTCTTCCTTCAAAGCCATTCTTCAAAGCCATTGTTCCTCCAAAGGCATACTTCCATATCTTCCTTCTGAGTTTTAATCTTGTTGATCTATCCAGAGGTGATAAGATGGTGTTCAATTCTCTAACTACTATTGTTTTTCTACCAATATCCTCCTTAAAGTTTCTTAGAAGTTGTTTTAAGTGTTTTGGTGGTCCCTCATTGGATGCGTATATGTTTAGGAGCATGATTTTCTTCCTGCTGAACATATTCCTTGATTATTAAAAAAATGGCCTTTGTTGTCCCCTATAATCTTTTTCAACCTAAAATCTTTGTTGTTGGATATTAGTATGGCCACCCTGGCTTCTTTGAGGGAGTTGTTTGCTTGAAGGATTCTTTTCTAACTTTTGACTTTGAGTCTGTGTTTGCTCTGGCTGTTCAGATATGTTTCGTGTAGGTAGCAGAATGTTTGGTTCAGGTTTTTAATTCATTTTGCCACTCTGTGTCTCTTAATTGACATTGAGAGAGATTATCGTATAGGGTTTTGTGCCATCTTTCTGTAGAGGTTTGTTGTGCTTGTAGGGATTTTTCTTGTCTTACAGTAGCCCCTTTAGTCCTTCTTTTAAGATTGGTTTTGAGTCTACGAAGTTCCTGAGTTGTAGTTTATTCATGAAATAGTGCATTTTTTCTTTGAGTTTATCATTTTCCTCCTTTCCTGAGGGGTTTGAATTTTGGTGTCAGCTAAATATATTCTCCCTATAATTTCATCTCCCTACTGAATTTTCTTCACATTACTTTCTAGGTTTAGCACTAAAATAATTCTTTTTATTTTACTTACCTTTTTATATCTGAACTAAATATATTCTCCTGTATTTTTGCTGTCTAAAGGTATTAATTCGATGGCAGATGAGTACTGGAAGCCATGTGGGAGGGTAACAGGAAAGATGGCTGAGTCTGTCATTGGATGGTGGCAGATAAATGGAAAGGGAAGATATATTGGCTGATTGGGGATTTCTATGAGAATGATGGGAGAATTGATGGATAGATGGACAAAGGTGAATGGATATCCAAGGGATAGGAGGGTGTGTGAGTGAATGTACACGAGGAGAGAGAGGCCAAAGTAAGGGTGACTGCTGATCTGGAAGGACGGGAGAAAACTGACTCATGAAGAATGAATGGATCTTGAAAGGGGAGATGTGCTGGTGATTGGTTCTGCTCTGTGTGTTGCATGCATTGGTGGGGGAATTTGACATTTTTTGTGTTTAATAACAGGGTTGGATACTTATTTATGGGAGGGAGATGAACAAAGTAAGATAAGTTAGGAGGCATAGGGAAACAGGAGGAGGCTTTTCTTGCTGGTGGGTAGGGGGCTGAGGCAGTGCTGAGGCTCAGCTGGGCTGAGAAATCTTGTTCTTTGGGAGTGCTAGAGAGTGGCAGAGTGAAGTGGGGGTAACTGAAATGCTGAAACTCTCCTCTGTCCTTTGAGAGCCGGAGACTGGTAGTGAGTTGGAGGCTATAAGGACTCCTGGTGGGATTTTTAGGGAAAAGGATGATTGGCAAATTCCCACTCTCCAAGATTAGCCCAGCTCTCAGGCACCAGGGAAGCTGTGACAGCTCACCTCAAAGTAGGTGACTAACATAGTGGAACTGTGTTATGATTTTTGGGTCACACCCAGCGATGCACAGGGGTTACTCCTGGCTCATGCACTCAGGAATTACTCCTGGCAGTGTTCAGGGAACCATATGGGATGTGGGAATCAAACCCGGATTGGCCACATGCCAGGCAAATGCCCTACCCGCGATACTATCGCTCCATCCCCTAGAAATGCATTATGATGTCGCTGGAAGTGAAAGTCTGAAATCGAGGTACAGCCTCTAGTTCCTTTGGATGGTGTATGGTACATGGTCGCTTTGGCTATTCCAGCTTCCATATACTGCCCCCATTCCTGGCCCAGTATCCCTTCTGGCATACTCAGGGAACAAATCTGAGTCTTCCTCTGTCACCGCATCTGTTCTCTCACCTAAGTCTCCTACCTCCTTCAGCTGAAGGACCCTGTGATGATACAGGACCCACTGACATGATCCAGGAACATCTCCAATTTCCCGGTTCCTCAATTCCATCATGGAGTCCCTTTGCCATGGTAAGTATGTGTCCCTTGGTGCAGGGATGGCGATGCTTACATTGTCACATTGTTTGCACCATCTTATTCAGGTTGTGTGCTCCGTCAAGTCTGACGCCCAAGGAGAGTAGACACAAGGGCCTGGAAGGATTGCTTCACAGTTGGAAACCTGCCTTGTGAGCTGGGGGAGAAGGCAATTGGAATAGAGGAGGGATCAGTAGGTCAATGATGGTTGGAGAGGTCGACCGGGATGCTGAAAGTAGATAAAGGACCGAATGCGATAGCCTCTCAGTATTTATATTTTAAACCATAATGCCCAGAACTAGAGAGAGAGTATGGGGGAAATTGTTTGCCAAAGAGGCAGGGGAAGGCTGGGCTCAGGGAATAATGGGGACATTGGTAGTGGAAAATGTGCACTGCTGGATGGATGGGTGTTCAATCATTGTATGACTGACACTCAAATATGAATGTTTTGTAACGGTATCTGATGGTGATTCCATTTAGAAAAGAGGCACATCCACTTCCTCCTCTCCCTTTAATCTGGAGAGCTTGCTGCCTCTTCTTGAGAACACGGAGAAGTGGGATGGCAGTCACTGATGTTCATGTCCTCATCTCTGCTCCCCTCACCCCTGCATCTTCATCTCTCCACGCCTCTATAGTGCCCCACTGCTGTGGTCTGTTCTGGGTGATCAAAGGCTCTCCACCTAAGTCTTCACAACACTCTTTCCTTGCCAAGAGCAGATGCGCAGGTACAGTGTCTGGTCTGCTGCCTCCCTCTCTCTGTCTACCTTTTTTGGGTCTCCTCCTCCTCACCCTTTGTTTCTTCAATCCCCACACCCAGTTGTGTCTCCATTCTGCCCCCATCACCCTGTGGTCAGTTCCTCAACAGCTGTAATCTTGCCACTGATGAAGTTTACATAGGTGTGCATAGATCTATCCCTCATATGTGGCATATAAAGAGACATAATAAGGAGATAATAAATGCCAGACACTATAAAAACTAAGAACTGACTTACAGAGTGGAGTTTCCTGAGTGGCTGGGGAAGAGAATCTGGGGGAGAGGAACTGGTTGGGGAGAGGGGACTGGAGCCATGGCTGGGGTGGGCAGTGGGCCCTCTGATGCTGGTGTGGTGGAGGGACACTGTGTCCATGGACCGCTAACACTGTAGCAGTGGCAGTGCTGAAAGGAGGTAAAGGGATATGCATGAAACCCTTTAAGTAACAGTATTGCAAACCATACTGCCTAAAAGGGAAATGAGAGGGGGTGGGGGGAGACAGACAGACAGACAGACAGGTGCTCTGGTCTGGTGTGTAGGACACTGTGTCCATGGTCCCCTATCACTGTAGCAGTGGACAGTGAGCAGTGGGCAGTGTGTGGTCTGGTGCTGGTGTGTAGGACTCTGTGTCTATGGGCCCCTATCACTATAGCAGAGGGCAGTGGGCACTCTGGTGCTGGTGTGCTAGAGGGACACTTTGTCCATGAAATCCTATCGCAATAGCATTAGAAATCATGGTACCAAATGTTTTAGAAATATAAAGAATTACTCATGGCACCCCCCAGATCTCCTGAGCATCATATGGGTAGTCTCCCCAACCCCAAGAGAGGAATCAGTCCAGTGGTTGCACATGCATACTGAGGGGCGCAAAGGCCATGTGATGCACATGCACAGTCCAGCACCACTGCCAGGGTGTGTCCTGTCCTCTTGCAGGCCCAGCAGGCAACATAGCCTTCCTGGGGAACATAGCCGAGGTGCCCCGGGCCTCTGCCCAGGCGCAGCACCCGCAGAGGGCCAGTCCTGTATGGGGCAACAGACAGGCACCTTCTGAGGCAATAAGGCCCCAGGAGGCCCCAGATGTCTCCCAGGGTTTAGCAGCACTGTAGGGTAAACTCACAGGCTTGGTCCCCGGCGCAGTGTATGTTCACTTGAGCATTCAAGAGTGACTCCTCAGTACAGAGCCAAGAGGAGCCCAAGCACTTCTGGGTGTGACTCAACTGCCCCCAAATTGTTTTAATATTTCTGCTTTGGGGGTATATGTTATTCACTTCCATCTCCACTAAAGTGTCCAAAGACCACCGCCACTGATTTTTGTCATGTCTAGTCTGTCCCTTCCCTCTCTACAATGTAATTTTATATAAATTTAAATTCACTAAATATTTTAAGAAACACATTTTATGCTTAACTTTTCATAAATAGTAGCACTAATAACACTGTCCTCCCGTTGTTCATAGATTTGCTTGAGCAGGCACTAGTAATGTCTCACAACAAATTGTGAGGCTTGTTGTTACTGTTTTTGGCATATTGTATACGTCATGGGTAGGTTGCCAGGCTTTTCCATGCGGGCGAGATACTCTCGGTAGCTTGCCGGGTTCTCCTAGAGGGGCAGAGGAATCGAACCTGGGTCGGGCGCATGCAAGGCAAACACACTACCCGCTGTGCTATGGCTCCAGCCCTCATTAATATTAATAAGTGCAAATAATTAAAATGTTTAACACTGAAGAGTTGTTTTCCTACTGTTTCTCAATTATTAGAGTTGTCAGTAGTTTTGAAAAACTATGTAGTAGTCTAATTCCCTGAGAATCTATAAGATCCTGAGTTTCAAATATCTTGTCACTGAAAATAAAGAATGGCTTTCAGACACCGATTCTACAGGTACCAGGACCATCATGATCACGATCACCATCAGCCTGTTGTTTGTCGATTGCCTTGAGAAGGCACCAGTAATGTCTCCTTTCTAGCCCTGAGATTTTAAAAGAGCCATCCATATTCAGTGCTCTTTCAGGGGTAGGAGAATGATACCTATCATTTTTTATGGCATTTGGCATATTGAGTATGACAAGGGAAGTTTGCCAGACTCTACCATGCGAGCAGGACACCCTCAGTAGCCTGCCCGGTTCTCCAAAGTAAGAACGAGATAATAAGATTAGTGGCCATGCGCTTCCGGGAGCTGGGTTTTTATAGTCTCTGGGTCTTAGCCGTTGATGTTTTTTCATACATGATTATATTAGGATTCTTTATTTCCTCAGAAAGTCTTTGCTGTCTCCTTGCAGAGAGTCCTTCCTCACCAAGCACACACCTCTAAACACTGATGATTCAGCCTGCTGGAGCATGCCTACTCAGAGCTGTTAGGAAACTTCCCCCTGGAAGCAGCCCCATCACCTGCCTGATTTAGAACAGTTTCTCAAGAGACCTCAGAAGCAGTGGCTCAAGCCAGACCCCACACAGAATGAAAGCTTTGCCTTGAGTGCAGTTTCAGCTTCTCACATAAATGGGAATTTCTTATTGTTTGTTTTGTTTTGGAGTCACACTCAGTTGTGCTCAGAGCTTAGTCTTCGCTCAGAGGTCACTCCAGACAGTGCTCAGGGAGCCACGTGGGATACCTGGAGTGGATCCTGGGTTGACCATGTGCACGGTAAGTGTCCTATGTGCTATACTATTTCTCCAGGCCTCCACTTAGGTATTTAAAACAAACAGTTCCTTCTGCTGTTCTATACTCCAGACAGCATCCTAAATCCTGTTGGCTCTCGAAGAGAAATGTGTGTGCACACAGGACAGGAGATGTCGCAGGGCTAGAGACTCAGGAAGAGGGCGTCCATCAAAATCCTAGTTTCAAGGTATCTTATCCACACCAATAATTCTGCATTGATTACAGTCAGGTGATCTATGCTTATTTAACAGTCTGTACCCAAAGGGGTTTTGCGGAGGGGGTTTAATGATCCTTTGTATACATGCTTTATCCTCCATTGTCAGATATAAATTAAGGGGCCAGATCTGGCTATTTCATGCTGAAGATCACAATGAAAAAAAGTGTGAACAGAATTATTTGATCTGGTGAGGAAAATATCCCTTCAACTGTAAACTACATTCTATCTTCAGAATCCCTGCCGTGAAATTCACCTTCAGTCCAAGACATATTTTGCTTTTGCTCTTTCATTTTGGAGGAGCCAAACTGGTTGATGTTCAGGGCTTACTCCTGGTGAGACCAGATGGGGTTCTGGCGACTGAACCCAGTTCAGTCTTTCTGCTTTACCATCTCTCCAGACACTCCAAGACTTAGTGGCAAGTTTTTGTTTCTCTACTGTCATATCTTGGAAAATTCTTGATAAGTTCCATAACTCAAAGTTGTTTCGTCCAATTATTTTAGAAAATCCTTTTAATAATCCATACAAACGGTTTAATCTAATCTTATCTAATAGTCTCAACTGAACAATCGCCACATACTTAACTTTAATTTCCAACATTAAACATAGCCAAATGTATACCTTCACTATAACAGAACACTCGTCGTAAGCCTAACCAAAGGTTTGACTTAACCTTATCTATTAGTCTTAAGTGAACACAATCTCCCTATACTTTACTCCCATCAAGTACTTGTGGGTGGAGTGATAGCACAGTGGATAGGGCGTTTGCCTTGCACGTGGCTGACCTGGGTTCGATTCCTCCATCCCTCTCAAAGAGCCCAGCAAGCTACTGAGAGTATCCTGCCCGCATGGCAGAGCTTGGCAAGCTACCCGTGGCATATTTGATTTTCCCAAAACAGTAACAACAAGTCCCACAATGGAGACTTTACTGGTGCCCTCTCGAGTGATGAACAATGGGAGGACAGTGCTACAGTGCTTTTACTTGTACAAGTAGCCCAGTCTATATCCTTACTCAAACAGAACCCAAACCCTAATAACAGTAAACCAAAACCAGCAAAGCCACATTCTTATAATACCCAACCTAATGGCTGGGCATAAACTTACCTATTACCCTCAACTGAACAATCTCCCTATACTTTACTTCATTTTCAGTTTTAAAAGCAGTCAAACCCTTATCAAACCAAACTTTAATCCAAACCCAAACCTGAATACAATCCATATCCTTTTAGTAAACCACACCAAAGGCTCTGGCTAATTAGCCTCAAATGAACCAACACTCTTTCTCTAAAAACCCCAACCACTTCCTAATTCACATCGTTATAATATCCCATACCGAATACTTGGCTGAACTTACCTGTTGTCCTCAGATGAACAATTGCCCTATGTATTATTTTCTCTTTTCACCTTTAAACATAGTCATACCAATACTTACTTTACAGAACCCTACCCCTACGCCAATTCACATTGTTTTATTCTTTTTTTTTATTGTATCACCATTAGATACAGGTACAAAGCTGTTTATGACTTGGTTTCTGTCATACAATGTTCCACACCCATCCCTTCAACAGTGCACATTTTCGACAAGCAATGTCCCCAATTTCTCTCCTGTAGGAGAACATTGGTTTGCCTTTCCTTTTCAGCCATAGGGAGCTTGGGGTTGTTGATTGCTCCCCCAACCTGTCAATTACCTTTGCCTCCTGATCAGACTCTTGCTGGCTTGTAAATACTGTTTTTCTCTTCTTAATGTCCTTTGCATAGTTAGTTACCTCAGAGCAATGGCTTTTTGTATGGACACAGGAAGACAGTTAAAAAGACATGCTTTTGTAACTTGGGAGTTGATTGACTCCAGATAATATTACCTCCTAGACATCTGCTCTCTCAACTTATGCCTCAGTTGCCCTTACTGCCTACATCCCCCAAATCAGGGCCCCGACGAGGGACTGGATGGACCCAGGGCAAGCGGTGAGATACCCTGGCATCAAAATGGGCCTGGCCAAAGTTGCCTAATACTAAACTATAAGTTAAGAACATGGTCATGGACAAATTCTGTCATGATCCAAAAGTAATAACTAGATTTGGGTCTTGTTGGGGTTAGGAATGATTGATCCAGCCTGAACACTGTAGTCTGAGTCTGTGGTGAGATGTCCCCAGGAGACTTGTCCTACAAGCCTAATTGTGTCTATTCCTGTGTCCATGCAGAATGGCACTTATTAGGAAGTTGAATTAAGATGTTAATTAACTTTCTGGTCTAAGGAGAGGAGAAACATGTCTTAAGTGCTGTTTTGGCCTGGTGGGCTGCAGGTGGTCAGAAAGGCGTGAAGAACATGTTGATTGTACCTAGGTGGGGTGAGGCACGGTTTGGGAGGCTTGGTTGGAGAAGAGGTGGTAAAAATGGTGGCTGCAGAGAGTTGATGCAAAAAGAAAGAGAGGTAGAGTTGGAGAGAGGCAGAGTTGGAGATGTGGGCAGAGCAAGAGACAGAGTTAGCGAGCAAGGGTTGGAGAGAGAATTGTGGAGTATGTTAAAGAGAGGTTGGAGACAGTAGGGGGCAAATTGGGCAGAGACTCATGGCCAGAGGGGGGGAGAGAGTGGTGGATAGAGTTTGGGAGGAACTAGAGATGGAATAAGGCAACTGATTAACAACCAGCTTGGCCCTCGTTTCTCCTCTGTCGGCCTCAGTCAAAGGTCATCCCAGGTGGGGAAGCGGTTCAAGAGCACTGAACAGCCAGAGACAGCCACCAGGAGAGCCCATGAACATCCGCTAATCTGTGATCATTTCTAGAGACACCAGGGTAAAAGGAGTTTCAACAGTCAGGGAAAGGAGCTTAGGGAGGAGCCCAGGAGAGGAGAGCACAGGGAGGAGTCCAGGGCAGGTGAGCACATTGGAGCCCTGAGTGAGAGCAGGGCAGGCCGCCCAGCAGGTGCGGGGTAGCCTGGGAAGCAAACCAATGCTCACTGCCTGCCTGAGGAGAGGCAGCGGGTCTGCACCAGTAACCGGCGTCTGCATGGTGACCGGGATCTGCACCGTGACTGGAGTCTACACTGGGTGACCATGGTCTGCACCGGGTGACCCTGGTCTACACGGTGACCTGGGTCTACACCGGGAGTACCGTGGCTGGAGCCGGACAGGAGGGAGCCGCTCTGGAACCCCTGAGTTCGACCCGGCAGGGCCTCCTCACTCAGGGAAGCACCCTCGGCTCCCCTCCTGCGACCGCCCGCGTGCCTGGGGTCTTGCAGAGATCCCCGCAGGATGTGCGGACACCAGAGGCCGGTCACACTCAGATGGGAGCGACCGGAGCCGGAGCGACACAGCCCGGCTCGCCCTGCGCCAGCAGCAGGACTGGACTTGGCGCTGAGGGTGCTGTATGTGCACTGCGCATGCGTACTCGGAACTCCGCGCTCACTGCGTCAAGCCCAACACATGATCCCCCAAGCACCACCAGGGGGCGCTGCGGAGCCAGGAGTAATCCAGACCTCCACCAGGGATTTCCCAAAATGTCACATATTTCCACTCATATTAAATTGCCTGTATTAGGGGGCAGCGGTTGGGGGGCCGAATTTCCCTTCTAGCACTACATTCTAAAGTCAGAATGTATTTTAATTAAATTTGCCACTATCGTCTAAAGCAACAGGGTTCAGGACTGGACAGATAGTTCAATGGGTAGGGATCTTCCCTTGAACATGCAGACCTGAGATCCATGTGGACCCGAGATCCATGCCTGGAATCCCATATTGTCGCTGAGTCCACCAAGAGTAATCCCTGAGCAAAGCCAGATGTGAACCAAAATCCGAGCTGTAAAGAGCAGGAGGTAGGATGCTTGCCTTCATGCTGCAGATCCAGTTCAGATCCACAGCACCACATGTGTTCCATGAGAGCCAGAAAAATAGGAGCACTGTTGGACGTGGTCAAATTGACCCCTCACCCAAATACTATTGATGCAGGTGCAGCAGAAGTGGCGGCTGTGGGTTTCTATGTTCATTCGAGAATCCAGGTTCTTCAATATTTTCAAGAATGAAAATATTAAATACTAAAGATTCTCAGGCTGGAGTGATAGCACAGTGGATAGGGTGTTTGCTTTACCCACAGCTAACATGGCTCACCGGAGTTCAATTCCTCCGTCCCTCTCCAGAGTCCGGCAAGCTACTAAGAGTATCTCGCCCGCCCGGCAGAGCCTGGCAAGCTAACCGTAGCATATTCAAAATGCCAAACACAGTAACAACAAGTCTCATGATGGAGATGTTACTGGGCCCACTAGAGCAAATCAATGAACAACTGGAGGACCATGACCGTGAAAGATTGTCAGAGTTAGAAAGTAGAAAAGTTTATTGATAAGTAGAAGAGAAAGGAATAGGAGATTCCCAAAGTGGGAGGGAACTTAGTGTGGGCCTATGGCTCTTTTTGTGAGGCTTTTACAGGAAAACCAGGTTTTTGTGTGACAGAGAATGCAGGGAATCTACAGGGTGGTCATGCTGGTTTATCTTTCAGGTCATCTGCCTCAGGTATTGCTCCTTATCTTAGCCTTGTGACTCCTAATTCTAGGACAGGAGAATATGGTCCTGGGGAGCTCCAGGAATGTTTAAGCTTTGGCCTTGCAGATGAGGTGGAGTAGATCAATGGGATAAATGGAACTGCTGGTGAGGGGAAACAGTGGACACGCCTCTTGTTGGCAAGGGGAAACTGAGGATTCCTCTTTTACTATCAAATGATGACATATTCAGGAAGGTGTTTCTTGGTTACATGAAACACGTTATTAAGTTTTTCAACTTTGTTTATATCTAAGTTACAGGACATATCAGTTTGGACTCATTAGTGAGTGAAAAGCAGACTGTCACTATGTATTTGGTGAATGAAAGCTCAATTGAGTCACTTAACACTCTTCTATTCTACTAGATTTTATCAGTTTTTCCTTTAACATTTTCTTGTTTATTGGTTATTATTTATCTATACAACCTCTGAAATGTAATTAATGAAAGAAACATTATGGTAGGGCTGGAGCAATAGTACAATGGGTTGAGCACTTGTCTTATATGCAACCGAATCAGGTTCGATCCCTGGCAGAACATATGGTCCCATCAACCTGGCCAAGTCTGATATGTGAGCACATATCTGAGAGTAATTCCTGAGTACTCCCAGGTGTGGCCCCTGAAACAAACCAAACAAAAAGAATTTTTATGGATCAGTAATATAATGGACTGAGTGCATGCAAGAGTCTCAAGTTTAATCCCTGAACAGATCCCAGGCCCCCCAAGCACTACCAGGAATAATTGTTGAAAAACAAAACAAAAAAATTCCATTAAACTCAAAATTATTTATTATGATGTGGATTCTGTCTTATCTGGAATGAGAGACTATGTGTTAGATGACATCCTAGGGATCTTCCACTGGGTGGAGTTATCACTGCACCATAGTAGAGCTCTAGCCAGAGGCAGTAGAGACTTGCTTAGACAAAGGATTATTTTGTAGACATGTGAAACGGTGATATTTCTGAACAATTTCTCAGAGTGGAGCTTAATTTATCTGAGTTAGATGACCAGATACGTAAAATTTAACACAGAGCAAAGTGAAACTTACCATCTCCTTTACAAGTTCACTGCGTTACCAGTGGAAGGTTGGTGAGTGGGTTTGAAGTAGAGCATTAATCACCTTTTGGGTTACTAATTGTTTTTTTCCATCGTTAGTGTTTTGTCATTCTGGCCCCAGCTAATTTGAGTTGTATTTGCTAATGTGATTGTGTAGTTTCCCCATCTTAGGAGAACATTTGCTTTTGTTTAAATATCTCAGCTGTGCTCCTGTTCTTGTCTCCACCTAAACATTTTCTAAGAAGTGTAACTTCACCATTGGAATGAAGCGTTAGTTAACTCTCTCATCCTTCTAGAGGCTTTTCAATTTTTCTGACTCATTCTAATCCATAAGTACCCCTTTGCAGTGCATCCAAATAAGATATAGTTCTGAACTCTGGAGTACTGTTTGTGGCTGACTTTACAGCCATATAGCTCTGTGTCAGGTGAACTTGATCTGGCACCATTTAATAATTTCTAAGCCATTTTGGGGGTTTGATGGTGGTGGAAGGAAGTACAGTAACTTTATACACGCTAAACATGAACATTAACAATTATAAAAAGCAATAATCAAGTAACAATAACCATATTTGGGGTGTGTGTGTCTCTGTGTGTGTGTGTGTGTGTGTGTGTGTGTGTGTGTGTGTGTGTGTGTGTGCTGATGACCAGGCATTGTTTTAGCAGAAGAGAAGTGTTTCATTTCTGGCTGCATTTTCTCCCAGTAGCCAGAGTGAAAGTGAACAAAAAGTGGGAATACAACTTAGCGTTCAGGATGATATGTTCATGGTTTTATCCTGTTTTAACTGTTATAAAATGAGTCTCACTCAGTATTGTGAAAAAATCAAGTTTCTCTGAGGAACTCATTTTAAGAATATTTCTTGGAGATATGGGGGCACGTATGTTGCTACTACCTCCCAAATGGGGCTCTGAAGATCTGGGACACTTCTTGGCAATTCCTGGACAGCTGAGCATGAAGTTCATTTCAGGATGCTGCTTGGGCCCTGAGAGTTTGGCCAGGCAACTCTGTTGGTTGTCAAGGGCCTCTGAGACCAGAATTTACAGGTCCCAGGGATGAAGCTGGAGATGGGTGGGTGACTTTGTGATGTCAGGAATCAAACCAAGTTTGCTTTCATGCAAGGCTTGCACTTTGATGTATGTACGGTACCTTAAACCCTATTCTAAGAATCCTTAGATTTATTTATATGATTTAAATCATAGTTTTAATTATTCAAAGTACCCATCCCCCCCAACTTCTGAAAGTCTTATATACTGATTGGAAAAGCTACAACATATTGAAAAATTATATGAAAGAAAAAAAAGATCTATAAATCACCTAGATAATTGCTGTTAATTGAACTTTTATTTCTAACAAGTCTTCCATATTTTTGCACTTTGTAACTTTAAAGTGTTTAAAGAGAGACGCCTGCAGAAAAGTAGCTCTGAGACTCAGTCTTTCTCTCTTCACCGCTCACACTGCACTGATCTAGTCCCAAACCCAGCAACATGAAGAAACAACGCAAATCCCCACCACATGGGGAGGACAACAAAAAGAATGCAGAAGAATCTGTCAATACTGTTCACCTAATGGACCTCTCAGACAAAGAATTCAGATATGAAATCTTGAAAATGTTCAATTAGATACAGCCCAAGAGAAGGACCACATGGAGGGCGGGAACCACAGATCCCGGAGGAAAAAAAAAAAAACAGGTTCCAAAAAGAGCCGAGATCACCGGGAAGCCCCAGATGGGGTAGGTACCGCATCCCGCCTCCCCCAGATGGAACCCCGGTGACCAGAAGCCTCTACAAGCACAGCTCGAGTATGCGGGAACTGGGACTTTTTCTCAAATCTGCCGGGACTACAGCTCCCAGGTAACCTCTGATTCCGGAAGTCACGCCCACAGCCCGCCCCCCAGCGCCATCTTTACAACATACAGCCCAAGAGAAGGACCACATGAAGGGCGGGAACCACAGATCCCGGAGGAAAAAAAAAACAGGTTCCAAAAAGAGCCGAGATCACCGGGAAGTCCCAGATGGGGTAGGTATCGCATCCTGCCTCCCCCAGATGGAACCCCGGTGACCAGAAGCCTCTACAAGCACAGCTCTAGTATGCGGGAACTAGGACTTTTTCTCAAAACCACGCAGCCGCTTATGCAGCCGGGCGACATCTCTCTATATACAAAGTGATCAATGGGAAGTAAACCACCTAACCTTTCTCCCTGAAAATCAGAGTTAAGTTTGGAGCACGGCCACAGCCCCAGAAACACAAGGACTTAATGTAGAACCCAACAGCTTGGAGCAGAAAAGTGAACGGACTATGCGTTAATCCAGGCCATCATGTCTGCCCGGAGGGGAAAGGTTGTTGCCCCATTCGCCCTCTCTTCTCTGGAAAGAAGGATGGCGGCCGCATGGGAGCCTTGTGGACAGCAGGTATGAGCCGGGGGTGTGGGGGCGACTAAAACCTCATGGGAAGGGGGGTGTTCCGGTCCGTCCTTCACGCCCTACCGAGGTCACCAGTGGCCCCCCGCGAGCGGCTCTCCAGCACAGCCATAGCCCCAGAAGCACAAGGACTTAATGCAGAAGCCGGCAGCTTGGAGCAGAAAAGTGAAAGGACTATGCATTAATCCAGGCCATCATGTCTGTCCGGAGGGGAAAGGGTGTTGCCCCATTCGCCCTCTCCTCTCTGGAAAGAAAGATGGCGGCCGCATGGGAGCCTTGTGGACAGCAAGTATGAGCCGGGGGTGTGGGGGCGACTAAAACCTCATGGGAAGGGGGGCGTTTCGGTCCGTCCTTCACACCCTACCGAGGCCACCATTTGCCCCCCACGAGCGGCTCTCCAGCACGGCCCCGACTCCAGAACACAGAAACCAATTTCTTAACTATCTGACTTTCAGTAGAAATACTTCCAGGGTCAATAGGTAAAATAGCAGAAATCCAAAACCAACATTTAATTCTTGAACCCAGCTGTAGAAAGCAAATCACTTCACAATACTTTTTCAGCATGTCTGATTTGGGGGGGGAGGTAAAATCTAAATAATAGTGGTGAATCTTTTATTGAAACAATGAATCTAATCAAAGCAGATAGAGTGTTAACTAGAATTCATCCGCCTCACAGGGACTGGGAGGGGGGGTGGGGTTTTATTGGGGTTCTTCATGGTAAAAAATAAGTATTGGTATAGGGAAATGTGTTTGATATTTGCATGACTGAGACCTAAATCTGAAAGCTTTGTAACTTTTCCCACAGTGATTCAATAAATAAATAAATAAATAAACTATCCTTGCATTGCTGGGATTAGCTCAAAAAAAAAAAGAAAAACGAAAATGTTCAATCAACTCAACCAGACAGATATCCATTAACATGACAGAAAAAAATGACAAATTACGCTAGGAAACGAGAGCAGAAATGTCAGGAATAAAAGATTCTGTAGATGAAGTGAAAAACTCAGTCTCTTCTCTCAACAATAGAATGACCGCAGCTGAAGAGAGAATCAGTGAGCTGGAAGATCAGCTGCACCAAGCCAACAGGCAACAACACACAGTGGCAAGGCACCTCAAATTAGCTCTACAGAGAATCAGAGTCCTAGGAGATGATTCCAAGAGGAACAACATTAGAATCATTGGACTACCAGAAGCTCAGGGAAACAATCCCAATGAAAAAACACGGTGAAACAAATCATTGCTGAACTATTCCCAGAGCTCCACAATGCAGCCATTCAGGTTCAAGGAGCCCGAAGGGTACCAGCTAAAAGAGACCCTAACAAAAACACTCCTAGACATATCATAGTTAGAATGATTGATGCTCCTGATAGAGATACAAAACTGCAAACAGCAAGGTCAAAGAAGAAAATCACATACAAAGGAGAACCCCTTAGATTTACAGCAGATCCATCAGAGGAGACCCTCCAAGCCCTAAGGCAGTGGCAAGATATAGTGAAAAAAATAACTCACTGAAATGAATGCTTCACCAAGAATACTCTATCTAGCTAAACTCTCACTCAAAATTCAAGGAGTGGTACAGTATTTTCTTGACAAACAGCAGCTCAGGAACTTCATAGACTCAAAACCAAACCTAAAATAAGGGCTAAAGGGGCTACTATAAGACAAGACAAACCCTACAACCACAAAACACTCTTACAGAAAGATGACACAAAACTCCATAAAAATAATCTCTCTCAATGTCAACGGTCTAAATTCACCACTTAAGAGACACAGAGTGGCAAAATGGATTCAGAGACAAAACCCAACATTCTGCTGCCTACAAGAAACTCATCTCAACAGCCAGAGCAAACACAGACTCAATGTCAAAGGATGGAAAACAATCCTGCAAGCAAACAGCTCCCTCAGAAAAGCTGGGGTGGCCATACTAGTATCTGATAGCATTACTTTTGCATTGAAAAAGATTAGAAGAGACAATGGAGGCTATTTTCTCTTCATCAAGGGACAAAGACAACAGGAAGAAATCACACTCTTAAATGCATATGCACCTAATGAGGGAACAGCTAAATATTTTAAACAACTGCTAACAGATTTTAAGGAGGACATTTCTAGCAACACAATAGTAGCTGGAGATTTCAACATCATCTTATCAGCTCTGGATAGATCAACAAGAACAAAACTCAGCAAAGAAACGTTGGCTTTGAATGAAGAAATAGAAGAGAGAGGGCGTATAGACCTGCACAGGGATTTCTACCCAAAAAAGAAAGAATACACATTCTTCTCCAGTGCGCATGGAACATTTTCAAAATAGACCATGTCCTAGGCCACAAAACATACCTAAATAGAATCAGGAAGATAGAAATAGTATCAACAATCTTTTCAGACCACGATGCACTGAGAATAGGAGTGAATCACACACAGATACGAAGAACCAACTCAAACACCCAGAAACTAAAAAACTCAATGCTTCAAAACGAGTGGATCAGGAGGGAAGTCAAGGATGAAATCAAAAGATACTTGGAAACAAATGAGAATGAAGACACGAGCTACCAACACTTATGGGATGCAGCAAAAACCGTTTGAAGGGGAAAATTTATAGCTCTGCAAGCATATCTCAGGACAGAAGAAAAGATGCACATAAACAACATGACTTCACAGCTCAAGATCTTAGAAAAGTTTCAACAGAAGGAGTGTAAATTGTGCAGAAGGAAAGAGACTATAAAACTTGGAGCAGAAATCAACGGCGTGGAAACAAACAAAAAAAAAAACAATTCGAAAGATCAATGAAACCAAGAGCTGGTTATTCGAGAAAATAAATAAGATAGAAAAACCACTAGCTACACTCACAAAGAAACAGAGAGAGAACCCTAATAAATCGAATCAGAAATAAGAATGGGGATATCACAACAGAAACCAAAGAAATTCAAAAGATCATCAGAGATTACTTTTAAAGTCTGTATGCCACGAAACAAGAGAACCTAGAAGAAATGGATAAATTCCTGGATTACTATTATCCCCCAAGACTGAATCAAGAAAATACAGTGTACCGGAATAGACCTACTCACATAAGGAAATTGAAACTGTAATCAAAAGTCTTCCCAAAAACAAAAGCCCAGGTCCAGATGGATTCACTAGCCAATTTTTCCAAACATTTAAAGAGGACCTATTGTAGGTTCTTCTCAAGATTTTCCAGGAAATTGAAAAAACAGAAACTCTCTCAAACAGTTTCTATGAAGCCCATATCTCTCTAATACCAAAAGGAAACAAAGACACCACAAGAAAAAGAAAACTCAGGCCGATATTCCTGATGAACACGGATACGAAGATACTCAACAAAATAGTAGCAAATAGCATTCAACAATTCATCAAAAAGATCATACACCATGACCAAGTGGGATTCATCCCAGGGATGCAAGAATGGGTCAACATTCGGAAATCCGTCAACATAATCCATCATATCAATAAAAGAAAAGATGAAAATCATATGATCATATCAATAGATACAGAGAAAGCATTTTACAATATCCAGCAACCGTTTATGACGAAAACCCGCACCAAAATGGGGATAGCCGGGACTTTCCTCAATATAGTTAAAGCCATCTACCACAAACCTACAGGAAACATCATCCTCAATGGGGAAAAACTGAGAACCTTCCCCCTAAGATCAGGGACGAGACAAAGATGCCCACTCTCTCCACTACTGTTCAATATAGTACTGGAACTACTTGCAATATCAATTAATCAAGAAAAAGATATGAAGGGCATCCAGGTAGGGAAGGAAGAAATCAAGCTCTCACTATTCACAGCTGATATGATACTATACATAGAGAATCCTAAAACCTCTACCAAGAAACTCCTTGAAACAATAGACTTGTATAGTAAAATTGGAGGCTATAAAATCAATACACAAAATTTCATGCTTTCCTATACGCAAATAGTGAAAGAGAAGAAAGTGACATAAAGAAAACAATCCCATTCACAATTATACCCCAGAAAATCAAGTACCTAGGAATCAGGTTAACTAGGGAAGTAAAGGACCTGTACAAAGAAAACTACAAAATGCTTCTTCAGGAAATAAAAGAGGACATGAGGAAATGGAAAAATATCCGCTGCTCCTCTTTACAATAGCCGGAAACTGGAAGAAACCTGAGTGCTCAAGAACAGATGACTGGTTAAAGAAACTTTGGTACATCTACACAATGGAGTACTATGTAGCTGTTAGAAAAGATGAAGTCATGAAATTTACATACGTGGTACAACATGGAAAGTATCATGCTAAGCGAAATGAGTCAGAAAGAGAGGGATAGACATAGAAAGATTGCATTCATCTGGGGGATATAAAGTAACAAAATATGAGATTAATACCCATGAATAGCTGAGATCAGCACCAGGAGGATTGCTCCATAGCTTAGAGGCCAGCCAGGTATTCTAGGGGAAAGGGCTGTTCAGCTAGAGAAGGGAGCACCAAATAAAGGGCATTTGGAGGATCCTCCCAGGAGGGGAGATGTATGTTGAAAGTAGACTATGGACTGAACATGTTTGCCACTCAATGCCTCTTCTGCAGACCACAACACCCAAAAGGAGAGAGAGAACAAAAGGGAATGCCCTGCCACAGAGGCAGTGTGGGATGGGGGGGATGGGGGTGGGAGGGATATTATCCATGGTGGTGGAAAATGGGCACTGGTGGAGGGATGGGTATTTGATCATTGTATAATCGAAACCCAAGCACAAAAGTTTGTAAATCTACAACTGTACCTCATGGCGTTTCACTAATAAAAATTTTTTAAAAATCCCCTGCTCATGGATGGGGAGAAATATCATTGTCAAAATGGCAATACTTACCAAAGGACTGTAAAAATTCAATGCGATCCCTATAAGGATATCCATCACATTCTTCAAAAAAATGGAGCAAACAATCCTGATATTTATATGGAACAATAAGGCCCCACGAATAGCTAAAGCATTTCTTGGGAAAAAGAAAATGGGAGGAATCAACATCCCTAACTTCAAACTCTACTACAAAGCAGTAATAATTAAGACAGCATGGTACTGGAACAAAGGCAGAGCTGTAGACCAATGGAACAAAGTTGAATAGACTGACATCTTCCCCTGTGTAAACACACAAAAAATAAAAAGGCCAGCGGTCAGACCGTTTCCCCACTCGTGGGAGGTCGATGGCGATGGTCAGGGGAAGGAAGGAAACGAGGGACAGGCTGGGTGGTCTTAGCAACCGTTTATTACATGGAAGAGATATATGTCATGGAGGTCCCAGGATCTCTCAAGCACGTGCGCCTTAGTTCTCTCAGCTTCTGTCCTCAGCCCCATCTTCCCAGGTTCTCTGATGCAGTGTCCCCCAGAGAGCCCTGAAATCTCCCTTATATAGATCATAGTACCTCTAATTTTTAGTATATTTGCTGCCGATAGCACAGCAGGTAGGGCGTCTGCCTTGCATGCAGACAACATGGCCGACCCGAGTTCGATTCCTCCGCCCCTCTCAGAGAGCCCGGCAAGCTACCAAGAGTATTTGATATGCCAGACACAGGAACAACAAAGTCTCCAAATGGAGACATTACTGGGCCTGCTGGAGCTTGAGTACCTCTAAAGGGCAAAATAGAGTGATGTCATCAAAAGGAGTTAGAAAAAGAACATTGAGGTAGCAAAACATACATTGTTTCTTTACATCTGCAGGCCAGTAAACCTGGCCTCACCTTTTACAAGCTACAAGCACTGGTATTAGCACATCAAAGAGGATTCTGCTAGAGCTTGGAATCTACATCTCCAAAATCAGCCAGCCTGGAGCCAGGCATCTACATCCCAAAGATCAGGCCTAGCTTAGCACCTGGGATCTGCATACCTAAGGCCAGCTAGGTTCCTGTGAGATAAGAGAAACTGCCTCAATATACTGAAATCATTTACTGAAGGCAGTTTGAAGGGGAGAAAGTTCAGTCTCATCCAAAGCTAGTCAGAACACAAAGGAAAGCTGCTTCTAGGGCAGATTCTCATTTAGCAGATCAACTCCCCTAGAACAGATTTCCCTGGATGTGTTTCTCCTCTCCTTGTCCGACCAACATATAAGCATACATGATATAAATCATTTTGTATGGACACAGTAAGAAATACTTTGAGCATATAGAATTGCTCTCCTAGGACCATCTCAATCTCAGACTGCAGTGCTCAGGCCAGGTAGCTATCCTATTCCTAGCAGCAGGGTCCTAGTCTCGTTGTTACTTTTGGATCATGATAGCATTTGCCTGTGATCAAACTCATACGTTATAGTTAAGAATCGTGGCACCTTGGCCTGGCCCATCTCGATGCCAGGGTAACACATAACTTACCGCCTTGCCCTTGGTTCCATCCAGTCCCACGTCGGGACCCTGCCCTTGGAGTGCTAGGAAGTGAGGGCAACTGAGGCTTAAGTTGAGAAGGCAGATGCCCAGGAGTGAATAATATTCAAGGCCAATTATCTCCTAAGTTACAAAGCATAATATTAACGATCTTCCTGTATCTATACGAAAAGGACATTATATTAAAGTAAACTATTCAAAAGCCATAAGGAGAGGAGAAAGGCAATATTAACTTACGGTACAAGTTCAGTGTCCTAGAAGGATGAGACCTTAAAAAGTGCTTGGGGGAGAGAGCATAGAAGTGATTACAGACAGACAAAGTAATGGGAGTGACTCAGGAGCACTGTGATGGGTGCAACCTGATAAATCTAAGCTCCTTATACTCCAACATTCCCCCAAGCATATTATGATCTAATTTTAATAAAGGGACAAGGAATGTGAAGTGGAGCAGGGAAAGCCTCTTTAACAAATTGTGGTGGCAAAACTGGATGGCTACATGCAAAACAGTGGGCTCAAAACTTACCTAACGCCATACACAAAAATAAGCTCAAAATGGATTAATGACCTCAACATCAGACCGTAATCAATAAAGTTCATTGAACACAAAGTTGGCAAAACCCTCCATTATATGGAAGCTAATGGTATCTTCAAAGATGTCACACCAC